>NW_027211693.1:28612500-29920000 GCF_022749685.1 Semicossyphus pulcher | reverse complement strand
GGAATTCAGTTGTACTCTGATGTTCTAATAGTTCCCTTATTATCAAATGGATGTATTATAAATGTAAGTCGCTCATATAAAATGCAAGTTAATGCAACAATATATGGAGCTATTATTTGCAATGAACTTGCTGAAGCTTATGAATATTGCAAAAACAGGTGCAGCTTCGATGAGTGTTCTTCGTAACCTTACCAAAAAGGGCTCTTGATTATAAAAGTTCAGCAATTTTGTAACAACTGGTGCTCAGAAAAAGAATCGAAAGCAGGGATTACACAGAGAGGAGCAGGCATACAATCAAACACTTTACTTAAAGCCAGGCAAAAGGTTATACACAGGAGGTCAGTCAGAACAGTACAGATCAGGGTCAGGCTTACACTTGGTATCCAAAAACAATCCAAGGTCAAAGCAGAGGTCAAAACACACAAGGTCAAAAACACAAGAGAAAAAGGCTGGAAAGCTTGTTGTAAAAGAACGAAGACAATCTGGCACAACTGAAATGGTGGTGGTTTATATACTGAATGACAAATTGACAACAGGTGTGGCTGATTGCAAGGCAGGAAACTTACAGGAAATGATATAAGAAAATGAGGATGAAACTAAACTTAAAATAATAAAACAGGAAGTACATGTAAAAACAGAGTCCATGAAAACAGATGCTGTGTTCAAAATGCCATACTATACTAGCAGTACGTACTGATTTGGCCAAAATGGAGTATGTAGTATGGAAACACAAGCAAAATGTGCAGTATGCCAAAAATACCCAGATGTCGAACTGATTCGGAAAAAATCTCCATTATGCATCGAACAAGTCTACCTTGCCGACCATATCCCACAATGCAAAGCACTGGAACATCACAACAACAGTTAAAATAGCGGACAACAGCAGCATTCCAGCAGAAGAGGCCGCTGTAGATAAAGAAGCAGCGGTTTGCTTTTGTCCAAAACCGGAGACTGGGGCCTGGCAGCATACTGCAAAATGAATTAAAAAAACCTCCTCCATAATGCTACTGCCGAGCGCAGTATGCAGTATATAGTATGTAGTATGTAGTATATACTAAGTAATATGTAGTTTATAGTATGTAGTATAGAGTGTGTAGTATGTAGTATAGAGTATATAGTGTGTAGTATGTAGTTTAGAGTATAGAGTGTGTAGTATGTAGTATGTAGTAAATAGTACGTAGCATGTAGTATATAGTGTGTAGTATGTAGTATCGAGTGTGTAGTATGTACTATATAGTACGTAGTATGTAGTATATAGTGTGTAGTATATAGTACGTAGTATGTAATATATAGTACGTGGTATTTACTATATAGTACGTAGTATGTAGTTTGGCATTTTGTACACAGCCCAATCATGACAAATGTATCCTTTATTTCTAGATAAAGAAGTGCACCTTGAAGGTATTCCCTCCAACTTCAAGGAGAAAATCATAAAAGTCTTGGGTGCAGAGAATATTTAGAAATGTCAGTAACAGTGACAAACGTCTTATTTATTCAATTTAAGTTGTGTTGGATCAGAACAAATGCTAGCTAATCGACCAACAGTAGACCAGCAACTCCCTGGTCCTGGACGTCAAAATTGTTGTTTTTATCAATGGAGTCTGGTGTCTTTGAAGAGAGCCATGTAATGTCTCTTTCTGGTTAAAAAAACATCTTCCTCTTTAACAGTATGGCCTATCTCTATTATTCAGAGTGTCTAACAACATCACAGAAAGGATCCTTACAATCTGAGCCTGTCAGTGGAAAAAACAAACACATTTGTGGACAAGACCTTGATCAGGCACATTAACAACACCTTTTCCAGAAACACAAAATGCAGGCACTCTATCAGATACATAAAGAAAGCTGTAACTAAATCTTAAAGAGCTCATATATGCATTAGACTCTTGTGTGGGTTTCACAGAGGAAGAGAGGAGGTCTTCTTCACTGAATGATTCATGGATCAAAGGGGCCAAGATGAACACATTAACCTGAATCAGACCTTCAATAACTTAAGATCTGAAACAAGACTTTAAACAGCTGAACACAATAATAACACGCACTTTATCATGTAAAAGCTGCAGAGGAGAAACTCATCAAATCATCTGATGCTCCTCCACTCATCAAAGTAAATTTGTGTCGCCATGGCAACTGCAGGCGTAAATGGGAGGCGATGATTAGAGCGAGCGGGAGGGGAACGAGGCCCGCTCTGCTTTCAGCTCATTGCGTGGGGAATTTGCTGTGTTACGATGAACAATGTGCAGATGTTTCCTCAGCCGGGATCGCTTTCAATGTGTGGGCTGCTGCTTGTAGAACACGTCGGAAAGAAGCACAACTCAGGCTCATTTTGTTTGGCTGATTGGATTCCCCCGGCGACTAATGCACTGCTGCCGAGACATCACACAAGTTCGAAGTTTTGATGTGATCCTCCGATTTCAATATTTGCCCAATGACTGCTGCCGGTCCTCTCCCCTCTCCACAAAGCTCGCTCTTGTCTCAATTTAATTGGTTAAAAATCAAAGCGGGCGCAGAGAATGGGACGTGCTGGAGAAAAAGAAGCTTCGAGGAACGCTCTGCCTCTGATCCTGGGCTTGTAATTGTTTCAGACTTTTCGGAGGAGAAATAGAAAGAGGCCGCCGTTCCTTCAGTGATGCTTTTTAGGGGAAATCAGCGAGGGCGGCTGATAGGATTCTTTGGCATCTTTCTCTCTCCTCTCTTTGTTAATTCATTCTGGCTCCTCGGGCTGAATCTTGTTGTTTTAGGATTTGAACGCCTCTCCACCCACTGTTCATTAGGCCTCGCAGCGCTGTGGCATTAATCTGCTTTTTGTGAATAATGAAGGCCTCCATAATACACTCACTGTACTTTACATCCATCTGTCATTGTGACTAATGGCTTACAACATGCGGCAGCCATGCCTTACAGTGTACAGTGTAACGCACACATGGCAGTGACAAGTGTTGTTTGGACTCCAATTCCCACAAGGCCCTGGGAGAGTCGATGAGGCTGAACCAGGAACAAGACCACACATCATGGTGTCTGTTCTCCACCCGAGGCTGCAGAGACGATGTCCTACGAACATCGCATCGTCTGATTTACATAAGAAACCAAAGCACGAAAGTCTCCTGATGACATTTCAGAATCATCACCCCGCTTCACTTTACGCCAACATTTTTCTTTTCTGACATTCACTTTTTTTCCATTGAAGTGCAATCAAAAGATGGATGTTGAGTGGGAAATCTCCAGAGCCCGCCAGCTCGAGGGCAACTAACTCCACACTTTATGATGATACATGGCTTTAAAAGTTTGCAAGTGTGTTACAAATATGCAGAAACTGTTAGAGAACGAGAAACCTGCCACAATGCAGAGACTAACAAACTGCACAACTACTGAATGTTTGCTGAACATTTTGTCTTCTTTTAACTAATCAATATTTGATTTATAAAACGGATAGTTCAACATTTTGGGATGATTAGAAGATTCATACTGCTCTCATGTGTGTTAAATATGAAGCTTTGTCTGTTTAGCTTAACACAAAGACTGGAACGGGACTCCCTAATAACAATTAGGTTCAGTCTGAAATCAGTTTGCTGTGAAGACCACTGTGAAACTAAATACTGCGGGACGTATTATCTGAGCCCAAACAATTGTCCTCTCTTTAACCAAACCAAACTGTGATTTTATTACAAAAATAAACCGTCTCAGTTTGGTAAGTCTAAAACAATAACCGAGCAGACGAGACGCACACACACACACGGCCTGAGGTTGTGTGTGCTGGCAGGAAGGGGGAGACGGTGAGCTGATCGAGCTAGATTACATACCGTTGAAGTAACGCAACTGCAGCCCACAAGTTTGTGTTTATTTCATAAAGAAAGATGTCGCCCTTCTTGTTCTCTCTCTACATTTTCATGCAGGTGTGAGAGAGTCGTTGTCAGAGGGCTGAAACGAGTGTGGTAAAACAAGGAGGGGGTTTTGTTCTGTTGTAAGAAAATAGACTTAAAATGATACATCAAACATGTTATATATTCACAATCAATCATTGTAATTGTCTCAATAATTATCCCAGAACAAAAAGTTATCACAATGTCTTTATTTTTTTAAATATCGTGCAGGCCACTGTTGAGTTGTACACATTACCCAGGATAACGTTAGCAGTAGTTGGATAGTGAGTTTGAGAATTGCTCAACATAAATCATTGATGATAACATGATTCTAACGTGTAATGTGCAGCCAGCAGTTGGACTAATGTGGGTTTGTGAAGGCAGAAAAAACAAAAAAGATTTCAATCAAAATCTTTAAATATAATTATTTGCATACTAGCCGGGGTTTAACTGCTGCTCTAATTGCCTCTAATGTTATTTTTGGGCTCTGCAGAGGAACAACCGGTCCTGCCTTCATAAGAGACCGATTTTTTAAGGCATTCATCGAACAAAGCTGCAAGTTATTTCTTATAAGGCCGTCCTTCTTTACTCATAGCTTGAAATACCATTTGGAAATGGGAAAATGTTTGATCTGTATATTTCTTAATGTATAAATGCCAAAGTTGTTTTTCCTTGTACTACAACAGAGGTTCATAAACCCAGCGCTTTTAGCTGCATTCAATAACACTGTATTTCACCTGGATGGGCCTGGTTTTTCCATGACGAGCTTCATGTCAGTCAAAGCAAAACTCCAGGAAGTAACTGCCCCAGGCCAAAAAATAGTCTGGAACGTACTCTTTTCTTTATGTCGTGTTAAATCCATGAAAATAAAAGTGTTAGGTATTTAACTTTAGAGTTCCTAGCAGTCGGAATTTATCACCTTTAGATGCACTGTTTCATCCTATTTTCAGTCTTAATGCTAAGCTAAGCTTAGGTCAATATTTAGGCTCTACAGCACATTAGGGGTTTTGGTTCAGCCCTCTCGTTGCTGTTCTTGTTTTTATGACGAATCTAAATGACAAAAACATAACGGACACTTGTGACTGCACCTGTCTAATGACCTTAAGAAGCAGCTAATGTGACAGAGAGGCTGCAGCCGTACAGTCCGGGTCTTTCTGCTGGACGGGGCCGAGAGGATATTTGGTGCTTTGAGTGGGAGCTTTGGGACTGATCCACAGCGGAAGAGCCGGATTGTGAGGATCATCCACCCTCAGGCGAGGTGAAGATCCCCGCTGAGCCACCCAGAGCCTCAGCACACACACACACATACACACACACACACACACTGAGGAACTGATGTGGATATTATGCACTATCATGGGCATTGTTAGACATTCAAAGAGCAAAAGAGTCTCTGCAGGAAACAGACAAAACATAGATCAAAGAGCAGTTTGATTCATGAGACACCTTTAAGGAAAACACATTTATTAAGGCAACATTACAGACATTTTCTCACCACTCTGACTGTCTGCTGGTGTATTTTTTCATGTATTCAGACTACTACATACTATATACTACATACTGCGTTCGGTGGTAGTATTTAGTACGGAGCTGATCAAATTTATTTTGCAGTATGCAACACCAGGCGCCAGTTTCCGGTTTTGGAAAGCGGAAGTAAACAAAAGCCCGCCAATAGCATCCTATAGCGCCCCCTTCTGCTGCCGTCTGCCATTTCAACTGCCGTTGTGACGTCCCAGTGCTTTGCGTTGTGGGTTACAGTAGGCGGGGCAGACTGGTCCGATGCATACTGGAGATTTTTTACAACTCAGTACGACACCTTTTGCTTTTGTTTGCATACCACATACCAGAGATGTGGACTAGAGACTTGGTGACTTGGACTTGAGTTGGCTCGAGTCAGTGTTTTGAAGACCTGCGACTTGACTTGACAGACAGTTAATGACTAGAGACTCGACTTGGACTCGAGGCATGACTACTCGCATGACTTGAGTGTGTTCATAAGTTTGAATGTTAGCTGTTAAATATAAAATGATATAATTCAAAGTTTCTGTCTAACTATCAAGTACGTACGCAGCGCAAACTGGGGACCATGATTGGACGACTCAAAAAGCTCCCAGTATGTGATTGTCATGATTGGATGACTGGCTGTCAGTCAAACTCCTCGCTATGGCAACACGCAACATCAGGGCGCCGGTTTAGCTCAACGGTTAAATCGGCGAACATATACAGAGGCTACAGTCCTTGATGTGGCGGCCCCTTGCTCAACTCCTGCCCTCGGCCCTTTGCAGTGTGTCATCCCCCACTCTCTCTCTCTCTTCCCCTGTTTCCAACACTACCCACTCTCCTTTCTGTCAATAAAGGCATAGAAGGCCAAAAAAAAACAAATAAAAAAACACACAACATCAAAGCCCCCCGCTACCTGATGTTTTTTCCCCAAAGAGAAGCCTCATCAGTCGTACTCGTTACTACTCAATACGGTCTCAGACCAAACCATCATCATGGCTGCGTCTGTGCCAAGATAATACAGATACAATTCACTGTCATACTTTTTGAACAGGTTATATAAATTGGCCAATAATATCATTATTAGACGAGCTGCTAACACCTTGTGTTTTCTCTTTATAAAGGCCGGATACTACAGGTAAGAGTGCTGCATCTTGCGTGGAAAAAAAGTGACTTGACTCGGATTAACTAAGGACTTGACTTGACATGACTTGACTTGACTTGCCCAAGAAAAAATGACTCGAGATTTGCTTGGATGACTTGGTCACAACACTGCACATATGACATTTTGGCCAAATCAGTATGTACTGCTAGTATAGTATAGCATTTCCAACACAGCCATTGTTAAGGTCAAACGCTAGAGCTACCTTGGTTAGCAAGGTGAACCTGTTAACTTTGATAACTGTAATATTATTTGTGATGCAATTTTTGGTTAGAAAATAAATTAAACAAAATTTCAGTTTTTAGTTCAGCCAGTGCTAAAAAAGTCACAGCATAATTGTAGCGACTTGTCACTCACAGGTAGCCCCGCCCTAACTCCTCCCCTGCTTTATGGTCTCTGTGACTCTTAGTGGGAGCATCACTGACTAAATGAACATCATGCTGTATTGAAGAAGACTTGAAACTAGAGACTGAGACCATAAGGTCATTAGGAAAATGTTTACAGAGGGAATAAATCAAGAGAGAAGTAGGACCATTATTCAAACAGTGGAGTCGCCCCCTGCTGGATATTAGAAAGAATGCAGGTTGAAGACACTTCTGCACGGCTTCACATTTAACAACAGGAGATTATGTCCACCTGTCGTATACCGTCTCATATTTCTTTATATTAGTATTCCTACTGCACCTCTGATCAGCTGTATGTGTGTGTGTGTGTGTTTTCTTATTCATAATGGCCTCGTAGGCAGCTTCCTATAAAAACATACATCAAACCTGACATGGAATGCATGCAAACAAATCATGTCATGTGCAGCAAGGGAAAACCTCCTCCTGTTTACATACACACACACACGCACACACACACCCACACACAGGGCAGGAGGGCAGTACCATCTCATTTGCGATGGGCCCACTTGATCACTGGGGGGGGGGGGGGGGCTAACCCTGGTAACCTCCATCTTTATTATCAGCTGCATCATGGGAGCAGTAGAGGGGAAGGAAACACTGAAAGAATAAACACACAGGCACACACTGCCTAGTGAACAACAAATGGACTGGAATACACACACACACACACACACACACACACACAAATCGAGCAGACACTTAATCATTCGTAGATTTGGAGGCTTTTCTATTGGCTCAGTGTCCAGGCGGCGTTCTGCTGTTAAACAGGATAGATGCTACCGTCATAAATCAATAACCAAATATCAGCTTAGTGAGAGGAAGGGCACACACACACACACACACACACTTTGCGCAGCATCTTCTATCAGGAGGGAGATGGGGTTATTTGCTGGCTGCAGTTTCTCGGTGTCAGTGTAAATAACAAACACTGGGTCAGTCTGAGTCCGTGCATTAAAACAAAGACTGATTACTTACACGCCTGTTATTGGCCGGACAAAAGGTGGTGCTACAAAGACGTCAAATCACACGTGTTAAGTTACCGCTTCTTCTCATACAGAGAAAAAACATACTGTCACTGCAAAACAAATGTGGGTGGAGAATTTAAAGGGGTTGTTCCTGCTGTAACCCGTCCACTCAGGCCTCTGGAGGTCGGCGCTGACGGATGCCCAACCTCCTTCTTGCTCCTGCCCTGAACCTTTCGCATCTTCGACTTCTGAAGAAGCAGAGTTCTGGTTCTAGCTCCTATGCTAGCAATGTCGACACGAACACTCCCACCGAGTTCGGATGGAGCAGCTGGAAGACATCAGCTGTAGCTCATAAACTTTGACCTTCACCCGAAATCTGTGGAAAATCTGCGATGTGCTTTAACATTTTGTAACAAGATATGATGAGCAACAAATCAACAAATATAAAAGTTTTAACACAAGCTATAAAGCTTCTGTGTCTTTCTGTTCTTCATGTTTCACACACATCCTGTTTATGAGTTCAAATAGCAGAACTGCTTTCTGTTAAGGCAGGGGTCCCAAACTCATGGCCTGTGAGATAATATAATATGTCTATCATAACCGGCCCGCCGGTATACAGCACGCACCCCACTGACACTACAAATCCCAGAATGCACTGCAACAGCGGGCACGCTAATCAAGACCTGTGACCATCAGCTGTGTGAGTTGGCATTTCTGTGCGACGTAACGGAGCATCTCACTGTGCTAAACCTCCAGCTTCAGGGACCGTGTGATCACAGACCTGTGTGATACAGTGAGAGCTGAACAAGCCAAGCTGCACCTGTGGGAGACTCAGAGGCAGTAAGGAAAGTTGGGTCACTTTTCATGTTGCCAGACAAACCAGGTCTGTACTGCTGTGTTCACAACTGCGTGTTTTGCTGATAAACTGAGCGGACCTGGCAGAGTTCACACGGTGACCTGCCAAAGTTTAAATTTGAAGTGCTCAGTAATCTGTTTGTAGTTGACATGTAACGAGCACCTGTAAACATCCAAACGGAGCTGACAGAACTCTGAAACGATGCCCCAAGCTCCGCCCACAAGCTGCTTGAATGCTCTGCATGTTTGGAAGCACATACCTATGTAAGCAACTGATGCACACCTTCATTCCACCCTGAGAGCGTCCACAGCTCAGAACCTGACCCCAAACATGAATGAACCTGCAGCCAAGAAAAATCTGGCTCGGGCAAATAAGAGCAAATATATGTTTTTGCACCTTTCCCTGTAATCACAGGTAGACTGCTTATGGTAGAAATATTTACACATTTTTACCAGATTGATCACATTTTAAATGTTCTTTTTTTTCATGATGGTGATGTGATAAAAAACAGAATATTTTAGATTTTCTTGAGAAAAAAAAAATTGAAAAAACTGCTGATAGAGAGGGAGACATGAACAAATGAATGATGCTGATGAGTCTTATTTTAAATCAGTCCTTCATTTTTTGAGACCCTTGGTTTGTTCTGAACTCTATAAGATGTCTTCGGAGCAGTAAAGTTCATATTTCTGTATGACTCATTTGTCATTAAACCTCTGATAGAAGCGTGATTTGTTTATGTCTGTTAGGGTTACGGACCCTGTTCGGCCCTCGTCGTAGACCCAGTTTTACATTCCGGCCCCCTTTCTGATTTAACACCACTGACTTAAGGCCTTCGTGTTCCTCGCTCTTCTCTCCTTCATCAGCTGCCTTGCTCGCTAACCTCGCAGTCGCCTTGCATATCTGAGGTGAGCAGACAGCTAGTTTGGTCTTCATCTGATTGGATAATGGCGGCATGCTGAGAGTGAATGCACTGTGATTCAGGCAGTTTTTGTGATGTGTTGATCACATATTTTAATATGCTCTGAAAATAATTTATTCTGCAGCACTTACTTCATGAGAGAGCACCTGCCCAGGAGGATGAGGTTTGATCTTCAACTATCATGTGTCATAGTTTGGTTTGATATCAAACACTTAGAACACGTTGTGGCTTATCGACACTGTCAGGAGATGACTGAGAAAGGTGCGACTTTTTGAATCCCTGAGGCTCATTATGGAACTCTTTTAAGTGTCATCAGATAAACTTATACGTGCACTGGCCTCCAGCTTAAACATGGGAGGGAGATATGAGGTTTCCACCTGACAGCAGTGAAACGCTCGCCTGGAGGAGTCGGCGTTTCTCTCTGTGGCTCCATAAAGTTTGCGCTCACTTCTTCCTCTAAAGTATTTCAAAGGTGATGTGGAAAATCTTTTAGCGCTTCCTGATTTGGATTCGGCATCGAGATCAGAGCGTTGTCTCTCTCACACACGCTGTAGCCTCAGTCTATCTCAGCCCGCCTCTCTCTCTCTCTCTGTTTTCTTCATCTCTGGTTAAAGAATATCTCCGGTACAGAAGACGCGTTCCTGTTTTCGCACGCTGTGTGATGTAGGAGGCTGATAGCCTGCAGGAAGCTGCTCAGGACACACATCACAAACTTCTGTCAGAGCCTAAAAGAGACGAAACACAGATGTGGGTTTGGTGGGAGTTTACTGTACGGAGTGATTACACTGGGAAACACTTTATATCACTAAATACAGACAATTCCTTCAGCAAACTTCATCTCCTGCTTTGCCATAGAAGTTAACAGACATTAAACACAGACTGGAGAGGAGTAAAAATAGATGCTCTCTCTGGGTCTCCACTCACTTCACCTCTGCTCCCCTGTGTCTGCCGGCCACTCCTTCCTCATCAGATCACTCTGCTCACCTGGGCACACAGCTGCTCAGCCTCTCCTGCTCACTCACTCATTGATCTTCATTGTTCTTCGCCTTCATGCAGGACTCTCCAGCACTCTTCCTTGGAATGATTACATGTTGCCGACCTTGCCTCCCTGCGACCGCCGAACCTCGTCTCTATCCCGGTAAACGCCTGTCTCCGACCACAAGTTTTGTCTCTGCATCCTTGGCCTCCATCTGCCTCTCCCCTGGCTGGTTTGCTGTTTCACAGCGTCAGCTCTACAGTGTGTGTGTACTGACCTGTGGGTCCCTGTGGCTCTGTGACTCCTCCTCTGTTGCCATGTTTGCAACAGAATATGTATACCTACAAGCTGGCTTTCCGACCCTCCGCCTGGTTTGTTTCATTCAGCTGCTGTTTATTCATTAAAAGTTAAAGACTTAATGCGAGTGCTGACGCCTTTGTGCTTACAGTATTATCTTCGAGTCGGCACCGATAATCCTTTTGTAGTTTCTGAGTTGAGCACGCTAGCTTTTTTTCTTGGTTTTGGTTTGCTTGTACGGACTGCTGACCTGTAGCTGAACCTGCCGTCTCCTCCACCATGTCCCCTTCCCGTTACCTCCACGCCCCACTCGTCTGTTTCAGGGTTCGGTCTGCTCCGCCCAATCCCTCGGACAATTACAGAGACTTTAACGGCTTCTGCCTACAAGCAGAACTGAACTGTGTTGATAATTACCTGTGTGACTCAGTACCTTTGAAAGACATCACAAGCTCTGTGTTTACATGTGCTGTGTTAGTCTGTTCTTGCTCCAGACTTTTAACTAACTGTATTCTTAAAGATAGTTCCGGAAACCTAAGCCTTTACAGTATTTTTACTTTGGGGTCTAAATGACGAAGCAGTGAAACAGGCTGTAATGGCTGCAACATAATCCTTGATGGATCAAAGTGCGTCCACTAAAAGTTCTTGTTGTTTCCACTGACAGGCTCAGAGTGTTACTCTAACTGTCTGACAACATTACAGAAAGGATCCCTACAGAGAGAGACCTTTTTGTTACAGATGAAGATGATTTTTAACCACAAACAGACGCTACATCGCTCTCTTCAAATACACCAGACTCCATTGACAAAAACAGTGATTTTACCTCACAGAACACAGGAGCTGCTGGTCTACTGCTGTATTGAATTATTTTTTATGCGTTATTTTTTATATCAGAAATATTCTGTTTGATCCAAAATAACAGTTTAAGCCAACATCCATTCTATAAAAGTGTTGTAGTATCCGTACACTGTTTTGTATTGTTTTAAATTCCTACAAAAATGTAGTTATAAAAAATATGTACAAACATAAGACGCATTGACAAATCCTTAGCTTAGCTGAAATATCACTCATGAGAAGCGAGTTTAATATGAAATGAAGACTTCCTGTGAGGGGCAGAAACTCCTCCGGCAGTCTGCTCTTTGCTCTTTGAACTGGAGCACGGCTCTCTCAGCTACACCTGCGCTACACTTATTGAGGGTAAAGACCAGAAAATATATTAAAATCAATTCATTTTCCAACATTTATCCAGCAAACCGTGACAGAGCTTCACTTTTACTTTTTCAGCAGCACCTGCGTTTACACACTGACCCGTGTTGGCTGCTCAGTAACACCGCTGATTTGACTGCTGGGCTCTGGGCGCTGACCTGTGCATCCACAGTCTGCCTGAGGTCAGACAGCAGGTCTGCTGTGGTGGTTTGGGTTAAACGGACGGAGTCAGACTGAAAACAACACTGCGCTGAAGCTACTTAAGGGCCTGTGCTGGTGCATAGTGCCGCTTAGTGCATTAAACTGAGAAACCAAATGTGATCCAGGAAGTCCTGTCTGTCATTTTTACCCTTTATAGTTTAAGTCGACGACAACTCAAAACATTTTAGGCCATGTCTACATGTACACGGGTATTATTGAAGTCATTATTGTTGAATTTTTGCCTCTTTTGTTTCCAAAAAAACCCGCAAAAACAACAGAAATGCTGTCATGAGATCGCCACACCAACAGGCGGAGATTAACCCGGTCATGCAAAGAAGAAGAAGAAGAAGAATCGTGGGCAGTCAAATGTCTGAAAAAATCTATCCCGACGCCTCTGTTCCTCAATATAGTAGACGAGTAACTGTACATATATGTGTAAACATGTAAAAAGTCATGCATCATTGTTTTTGTCACATCCGTCATTTTGCAAGGAATGTGGCCTCATTAGTGATGCGTCACCATGGAAATAACAGCGCACAGCCTGACGTCACAAGCCAAAAACGCTGTTTACCCCGTCTACACATCTCCACGGAAACGGAGTTTCTAAAAGTCTTCACCCTGGCCGGAGTTTTACAAAAGATCAGTTTTCAGTGACCTGAAACGGCGTTTGTGTGGTTCTTTGTCTGTTTAATGTTTAGAGAAATTATTTACCGGTTGTAATTACAGTGCTGAAAATGAATATGTCATGAAATGCATTAAGCAATCAAATAATTTAATTTAATTCATTTATTTTTTACACTTTATTTAAAAGCATTTTCCTTGTTTAAAACAGAAGTTGAGCTTTATTATCCATGCATTTTATTTTAGTGTAAATTAAGCAGTCCAAGCTATAGGGTGACTGAGAGGTCTTTGTATTTTTCTTTTGACACGTACAGAGACACCAGCACAGCTCAAATTAAAGAACAACCACTAGCAGCGTGTGATCCGGATCCTTCCTTCAATCAGCACAACAGAACACAACGCAAATAACGCCCAAGTAACGGACCTGCATCCAGTAAGATCTAGACCTGCTACAGGCCAGGCACGCCCGTTACAGGATCGACAATAGTTTAACCCTCTGCCCTCCTACATTCTGTCTTGTTGCTTCATATATTCTTATTTTTATGAACCTTTTTATCCACCCAAGACTCACAGGATGACTTAGTGTAAATGGAGTTTCACTGGGACACTTGGATACAACACAGACATTGTTAATGTTATTTGTAGAGGTGGTGAGGTGCAGATACTTGTGTAAAAAAGACTTTTTCCCTGCTGTAACAGTTCAGCGTCCAGGCTGTGAAACGTCCTCACGGTATAAAGCAAGACGTGTTTACCTCCCGTTCTTTATGTGACGTCCGTCCTGTGTGAGATGACCTTATGGAGACTCAGAGGAATCAGCTTTTCTGTGTGTCATTTGTTCCATCCTTGTAGGTTTGAAATTGTCTTTATGTTTGAAGGAGACTGAAGTTTGATGTGTTTACCTAAATTTGACTTTTACAAACACACAAATCAAAATAACTTGTTAATTGCAAGTATTTAGTGGTTGGTTTGTATTGGAGGTAATTTGGGCGGCAATCCTGTGTATCTGCTGTCATTTGGAACACTTGGGTTTGGTGAAAGTTTGTTGCTTGAAGTCGTTTTACACACAAACATACAGTACTTCACACCTGCACAGGAGGAGCGCTGTGATCTGATGAGTTTAGATATGACTTGTTTCTGACAGCCTGTCACACAGTCAACTTCTGCACTCCTCTGCTGCTGACAGTACTGAGATCTGAGAGCATCACACACCTACACAAACACACCAAACACCAAACACACCCCGAGTCCTCAAACATCCATGTTAGTAACTAACCCACTGAATGTACAAATCTGGATGTACTTTCTGTACGTACAGGAGCAGACAACTATTATCGACTGTCTCCAATACTGTAAAGGTTTTTTACATTACACAAAAAGGTATAGTCTTTCTTACGCTGCGTCACCGAGAGCACACCTTGTCTCACCTTGCATTATTTGCCCCAGTTTGACCTCCTGATCATTTGTGTTATTCTGACTGGAAAACAAAAACCTCACATCATCTAAACATGATCCTACCTGGGTTAATCTCCCCTCCTCC
The DNA here is from genome assembly GCF_022749685.1 of Semicossyphus pulcher. Lineage (NCBI taxonomy): Eukaryota > Metazoa > Chordata > Actinopteri > Labriformes > Labridae > Semicossyphus > Semicossyphus pulcher. The sequence goes on along the minus strand of NW_027211693.1, from coordinate 29,905,499 downwards.
TCCTGAACTGTGTCTGGATGAACTCTCCTGCTGCTTCCAGCTCCTTGAGGCTGACCAGTGCATAGAGTTACCTTAATAATACCCTGCAGAACACTGGAGCTGCTTGCCTACCGCTGCCTTGGTAAGTGTGTTTGTGTTATTGAATGTTACATAAATTGTGTTGGGTCTGAATGTTACCCAGTCAACTCATTCAGCGCTACAGGGTTCTTACGCACATGTTTTTTCTGCTCTATTCACAAATGTGTGAAATCGTCCTGACATTCAGACACTCTGTAACATCATATTGACAGTTCTGGATCACGGACTGTATAAATAATGGGCGTAGCCACCATGAGGTCACCCATTAGTTTCTCGACTTCCTAAATTAAGCTGAAATATGGCTGCTGCCATGTTAGCTTACTGGAGCCTGAAATGACCATATTTGGGCGAGAGGGTGGAGCTTAGAAAAGCGAGTGGTTAAAAAACAGCAAGTTATCAAAGCTAAACAGTCTGTCTGTGGCTGATCCATGAGCTGGTGAATGAGCTAGTTTAACTTTGTGTTTCCCACAGAGGAGAATCTGTTTGTGGCGCTGACTGACTGCAGCTGTTTATTTATTAGACGAGCGAAGTAGCAGACTCGTCGCTCGCTCACCCAGTGAGATAGTGGCGGATGAACGACACGTAACAGGAAACTTAGAATAACCAGTCTTCTCATCACTACGGTCCGCTGTAATTTCTCAGAGGAAACAACTGACCTCCTGGCTGCTGAAGAAAAAATAAAGTGAGTGCTGCACTGCGTCAAAAAAGTGTCCTAAATGATCTTGTAGTGAAAAATAACAGGTGCTCTACATGTTTTCCTCTAAAGGCTCCAACAACACCCACAGGTGAAGTTAAGCTCAGTGACTGTGTGTCTGTATTGACGTCTAGCAGACAGCAGGATCCACCTGTCAATCAGGTGATAATTCTATAATTTAAGGCTTAATATAATTAAAACGGGTGTGTTATAAAAAAATTCACCCCCCGTACAGTTATCTTGAACAATAAAATGAGCTATTTATAACACAACAGTTTTTTGTACCAGGCTGTAAACATGTTTATTTCTGCTGTAAAAATTGGCATCATCCCATCTGCTGTAATGTTATTTCTTGTTTTCTGGAGCTTCAAGTGGCCGCTCGAGGAACTGCAATTTTTTGCACTTCCGTATTGGCTTCATTTTTCAAAACCGGAGGTCGCCGCTTGTTCTGGATGAGTGTGATGATTGTTTTGCAGACAGTAAACCCTCAACAGGTGATTTAACCTCTCATAAATCAGCATGTAATATATTTCAACAGAGGGAAAGACATCAGGCTGGAAACGTGGCAGAGGCTGCAAAGACAGACGGGGCAGCGAGGTTTTTGATCTCATCACAATCAGGTTGAAATCAGTCCTGGAAATTGTTTGTCTTCTCCTCCTGTCAACCCTCCATCCATGTGTGTGTGTTTGTGAACACGCCGCCCGCTCAGCCTGCTGCTCCCTCAGCTCTGATTGAAATCATGTTGCATTCACTTCTCGTGGGGATTTCACTGTGGATAAAACCTCGACTCCAAGCAGCGGCTGGTGAGCTCATATGAGGCATTCAAGACCTACAGTTGCATCATCTTTTGACTTTTCACTGAGAACACACTCACACCTGAGTTCTTGTTTTACAGAAAACTTAAAGGTGTTTTCCACACATTTTACCCACACCGGTCAGTTCTCTTTGCATGGGGAGGGTTTCTCAGCCTGTGAGAATAGTGTGTGACGTCCTCTGGAGGAAAACTGCAGAACTTTACAACTTTTCTTACTGCATTGAAAAAACTAACTCTCCACCAGCAGGTCATGTTTGGACTGTAGACTCACTGGATAACTTTTAACCCCAAGAAAACATCTGGCGTTATGAGACAAACATTTTAATATGAAGTCCAACCCGATTAATAAAAGTCACAAATGATAATGTTTAGATTAATTCACATGGACACGAATTTCTGCGGCTCTTGTGATATCACGCATTAATTATTTCCTCTGCAGATGATCCAGAACACAGCAGCAAGACTGGTCTTCAATCAACCCAAAACACATATCCCTCCACTGCTTATATCCCTCCACTGCTCATATCCCTCCACAGCTCATATCCCTCCACTGGCTCCCAGTCACAACTCACATCAAATTCAAACCCTGTTGCTCGCTTACAAAACAGCAACAAAAACGTCTCCTGCCTACCTGAACGCCCTCATCCAGGTCTACACTCTGTCCCGCCCACTACGCTCTGCAAATGAAAGGCGCCTGGTGCTCCCATCACAACAGGGCCCTAAGTCTCTAACTAGACTCTTCTCCTCAGTTGTCCTCAGGTGGTGGAACGAGCTACCAAACTCCATTCGGTCCGCAGAGTCCCTTTGACCTTTAAGAAGAAGCTAAAGACCCAGCTCTTGAACACCTCTGACCTTAATGATATCGATGCTGTTGATGATGATGACATCGAGGATGTAGTTTATGCTGACTAGGATTTTCATGATGATGATGATGACAATAATGATCTTGTTGATGTTGCTGATGATGATTATTTAAAAAAAAACGCCCTATACACAGCCTGTTGGCACCAGTGTCCGATCGCACTTGAAGCCGTTTTTTGGCACTGACTCCGTTCCCTCCTGTCTTGATCATTGCTTGTACGTCACTTTGGACAAAAGCGTCTGCTAAATGAAATTGTAACATTGTGTAACATTGTAACATCCGAACCGGGATTCAAACCAGGAACCTTCTAGCTGTGAGGAGACAGCGCTAACAGCACCACCGTACAGCCATCCAAATCCATTTATTTAAAATCCATAAAGTTTTACAAAACCACCTTTAAAAATCAGCCTCAGTGAACACAGAGAGAAGTCACTGAGATGACCCAAAGCATGAACCTGCTGCTTGTGGATTTAAATGCACGGTGAGGAGATGGAGAGGCTGCCAGTCCGGGGTGAAGCCCGGGGGTCCCAGTCCGTCCTCCAAATGTCCCTCCAGGTGGACGATGTGCAGTTTTTTGGTTCCACTCATCTGTTGTTTTATTATCTGTTAGAAACAGCCCGATTACTGCACAGGCCTTGAGGGACACATGACCTTTCCTGAAGCACACACAGTTGTACAAACACACACACACAGATACACACACAGGGCTCATTAGAGGGATTGGCACAGCTGCCCGGAGGTCAACAGGGAGAGGGATTGGGGGAGCATCTCTTTTTTCCCCCCCTCTCGCTCTGCAGGGCAACTGCAGGTTCAAGTCTCATCCTGTGTTTGGGGGGGGGGGGATGCGGTCACTGAGGCAGGAAAGCACAAGTGAGAGGTAGCTTCAGCAACGTAAGAAAATGTACCAATGTAAAATAAATTAGCAGTCACAAGGCACCTGGAGGGCCACTGGTTAAATCATCGTGATACCTGGGTGCTGAACTTTCAACTCACACAAATGCTCCCTTAAACACAACAAACCTCCTGCCCGGAGAAACTACAGCAGTGAATTAGGTCGAAGAGACAAAAACATGGCCCAGCATCAAACAGCAATCTCAGGGCTGAGAAATGAAGCTAATGCAGAAGAGCCAGAAACTGCAGTTCCTCTCGTGTCCACTTCAGGCTGTCTCCAGCAGTGAGTCAGTCCCCATAGAGCCCCATGTTAAACTTTACAGCAGAAATAAACATGCCTGCTACAAAAAACTGTTGTCGGTGCCCCTGGTATGTTTGAGGATTATGATGAATGTACCGTTTTAGTTGCGTGTGTGTGTGTGTGTGTGTGTGTGTGTGTGTGTGTGTGTGTTTCTGCATGTATTAGAGAGAGTGCGCATCAGAATGAATGCACATGATGGAGTACTTGTTGTCCGTCTCCAGCCGAGGATCCACGCTCTGCAGCCACACTCGACACGTGAACTGTGCTGACAGTCTTTGCCAGCTTTGCGCACTCAGAGTAGATTACCCCAAAACCCGGATGATAGTTTCATAGGCCGCGGGGGAAATTCAACCAGCTATAGCCACGCAACGCTGTCATCATCGGCACTGCACCTGGCCGAGTACCGAGATGCAAATGACAGGTCGCACTGTGCCGTTGTTGTCTCCGCTTGTCCATCTCTCCGTGATTTAAGAGTGGAGGCAAAGGCTGCAGAAGTTTAATCTAAGTTCTCTTGGCAACACGTCTTTTAATTCCCTTTACAGGGGAGAACATTTTTCAAGGACCACTTCCTAATCGTCACACTGATTAAGCGTATGCTTACTACCATTTGCACTCTTAGAAGCCATTGCAACTATTTGTATTATGAAACTTATCAACATAAATACTTCAGACCTGTTTCATAGTGATAAACAGAAAAACATTTCATGTTAATATCGCTTATATACTTTAAAACAGAGGCTCATTTTATTCTCAACTCGACAGCATTTATACTTTTCAAGTGATCTTAAAGCTTTCAGAAGATTAACAGCAGCAAGACAGCAGCAGGAACGGTTTGCTGCGACCTGAGTGAGTTGAGTGATTCATGACAGAGTGACGTCATGTGTCACAAACATCAGTTTCCATTGGTCCAAAGCTAACGTAACGTGGGCGGGAGTAATGGACACAATATGCTAGTTGCATTGGCACAAATGGTCCTCATCTATAGACATGCAGTTTTAATGATACATCACACTTTTATGACTTATTATAAATGTAATATAATAATTTTGCCGACCCCCAGGAGTCCTAGGACTGCACTTTGAGAACCACTGTTTTAATTAACACAATAGCCTATTTAATACAGCATTACTCATGAATTCCCATATGACAGTTCAGACTCATGTCGCTTTGCAAAACATCAGACCTGTGCCTGATTTAGGACCACATATGGAAGTGTCCCAAATCAGATTTGAAAAGGTCAGAGTTCATGTGATTCGTGCTGCTCACACTGTCATGAGTCACACATGGACAAAAACGTCTTAGGGCCACATTTGCCTGCAGTGTGAACGTAGCTTTGGATTCTTTAGTCAAATAAAAAACTGAACTTCAACAGCTGCCACCACAAACAGCATCTCATTCTGTAGAGTGATAACTATCTAATTATCCATGAGACTAGACTTAATGACTTTGATAACTAAGCATTTCTACCCCCTCTCTCCTCTCGAGCTCCACTCTTTCATCCTAATACCCTCACTTCTGGCTCCATGAGTTTCCTCGTGTAGTGCTGCATCAGTAATGCTGATCCTGATTTCTCTGGCTCTCAGGCCATGTAACCACTGAAGGTCTGTTTGAACCTGTGTTTGCAGGCTGGTTTCCCCACCAGGACGTGCAGAGCGGAGCAGCCGACGCTGGGCTGTGCTCATGATTTAATCTCCATGGGGTGCACGCTTTGAAAGTGTGACCGAGCCACCGAGCACTCATCTTGCTCTAAATTTCATCAGGGTGTTTGTAATTTTAGGATTAAATGTTACACAATGTTCATTCAGAAGACACCTGAGAGATTTACCTGCTGCACATCCAGAAAGAGAAAATAAAATCATTTAATGCAACGGCAGGAAAAAGAAGAGAATAAGAAGTAAACGCTGCAGGTCCTGACACGGTGGATATACTGAGCATTTGGTTTTAATTTATTTTATCTTATTCTCAAGGACTGCTGCAAAAGAAGGAGCTGCACACACACACACACACACACACACGCACACACACGCACACACAAAGGCCTACAAACAGCTTTGACCGAGCCGAGGGAGAGTGGAGAAAAAATCCTTTCAAAGTTCCAGAAATGTCTTTCAGCGTGGAATCTGTACCGGTCATACACTCACAAAAACATTCATTACTGCACCCATGGGTGGGTCACAGTGTGGCCACAGTAACTATCTCCTCCACCTCTTCAGGGTGGCTCAACGTGTCCAAAACTGTGTGTGTGTGTGCATAATCACAGGGGCTGCTAACTTTGCAGTTTGGCTGTTGTTTGCAGAGCAGTGAAGCCCAGGGGTGTTTCACTATCTGTGTGTGTGTGTGTGTGTGTGTGTGTGTGTGTGTTTGTATGAAAAGTGTGTGTGTGCTGGTGGTTCACACACACAGACACTGATGCCTGTGAAGTGGAGGACTGGGCTGATCCCAGTGTCTGAGAAGGGCTCGCAATGTCAGATGATGCAAAGATGGAAATCAGAGAGAAATACCAGGAGAGCGCAGAGAGCCCTGTGGGAAGAGAGAGAGAGAGAGAGAGAAGGAGAGAGGGATAGAGAGAGAGGGATAGAGAGAGAGAGACAGAGAGATAGAGAGAGAGAGAGAGAAGGAGAGAGAGAGAAGGAGAGAGAGAGAGAGAGGGATAACACATCTGCTCTGATACATCAGCCTGAAACCACAGCAGCGTCTCCTCGTCTGCTCACACTCCTCCTCTACAACACAACACAGGTTTCTGAATTAGAGACTGACAATAAAACCAATATGATTAACTTTTTAAGGTGTGAACTCCTTTGACGGTGAAACCCTTTGATATTCTTCTTCTTACGTGAAGATTGCACATCATTTTCAAATGTCAGAATAAAATCAGGATTTTGCTGTCTTCATCTCTCTTCGTTCTGGGTTGTTTAAATTAACCTGATGGGATTACGGCTTTCAGATTGGATTGAATTAAAAAGAAAAACGTTGTATGACGAAATACAGAATTTTGTTGCCTTTCAATATCAAACAATCAAACACTGAAAAGGCCTTTAATGGTCACAAGCATGCTCAGAACCCAGGACCCCTGCAGGTCTGTGTTTAATGTCAGGTCCATTCTGTTACAACCGGTCATATTATTAACTGTTTGAGAGTTTCTTGTGCGTCCAATAGAGTCTTTAAAATGAAATAAAACATGGAGGAACAACTGAATGGTCCTAAAACTCAGTCCTGATGTTCAGAAAAAAATCAGACATGTTTCGGTAAGTATTTTTCTGTGAGTTAACCTGCACCAGGGGTCATAGGTTTGCAGTGTCATACAAGACCAGGGCCTTTGCACTTCAAAGCTCAGATGATCATTAAACTCTCCTGGTTGTTTTATGAGTACATAAGGTGTTAGAAAATGTTGGCTTTTAATAAATTGAAAAAGATTCACGTTCATCAGTGAGCTCTAAAGGTTTCAGACGGGTCAGTTTGACTGGACAGAACCAGGACAGCAGTTTGCCCTTGCTTCCAGATTTGATGCTATAGATGCTAAGCTAACCACATCCTGACTCCGGCTCTGTGCTGAACAGCAGCATCAGATAGATGTAACCCTCTCATCTCACTTTGGGAAAGTTTAGTGTCTTAACTATAGAAGTCTTCTTTAAGTGGAACCCTTTATCAGTTTGAACTTAAAGCCACAGAAAACACAAATCCACCACCTAACCTTCTAACTCGATCACTTATGGTTATAATTATAAGCATTTTAGAGTTTTAATCCAAATTGTTTGTGTGCGCATTTATTCTGTTTTAAATGTTCTCTTGACGTCATGCTCTCAGTGATTCCTCAAGATTTGAAATGAATGAATGACTAGTTAAATATAACAATAACTAACAGGATTCAGAGGAAGGAAATGTAAAGCTCTTAAACTCTCAGGTAGATACCTCAGATCACAATCAACCACCTGTTTGCTCACCTGAGATGAGCACACTTCCTGGACCAGGTGACACTTTAATAAAGTGACATTATCATCACCCTGGCCATTATAGAAGGAAAACCAAATAACCAGGAAGATTAAATGTGATGAAGCTGGAGGTACAGCGTGACCCTCAGCATCACCTCACAGATCAGAGTCGTCCTGCTCGTGTAATCAGCTCCCGCCCGTGCAGAGCAGCAGCAGCCTCGCCCGCCTGCTCACCGCGGCCTGTCAGAGCCCTGATGTGCTTGAAGTTCAAGCCTGTGGGAGACAGAGGCGGCTGTTGTTTGGTCTCGGTGTTGTTGATGGGCGAGAGACGGAGGGGAAAGGGCACCGAGACCCCAGGAGAGAGAGCGAATAAGAAAAGGCTGGAAGATGAAAAACATCATGTGATGGAAACAGGAGAGATGGAGGTAATGGAGACCTTTGAACAGCAGCACTCTGGGCCCTTGAAAGGTTTCTGGAGTCTCCAGAGTCCTCAGTGACACTCGGCTCACGCACACACACACACACACACACACACATACACACACACAATAAGACAGCAGTCTGATGCTAACAGAGAGAATCGGGGTGAAACCAGTGAATATCAAAGAAAGTCTTTGAAGTGGAGTGAATAAAACTTAAAGATTAAAGATGTTATTGCTTTTCATATCTCATATCGCACATTTTATTCTTTAGACTTTTCGTTTTCTGTTTACAAATCATTTGACTTTAATTACTCCACATTTTAAGTAAAGACCTCAGGGGAGAATAAACTGAGCTGAGAATAACCGACAGTTTAAAGGTCTCCGTCGTACATGTGCAGATGTTGGCGGGTCAGCACAGAAACAAACGTGGGTGTTAAACAGAGCAGCCTCTAATCCAGAGCAGACACGACAGAGGTCAGAGACGTCTGGTGTCCTCGTACAGTCAGCTGCTACTTCTCTCCATCTGAACGCCCCAATAAACACAGGAGTCTGCTTCTATGTTATGATCGCATTAGCATGGTAACAGCCATACATACTACAATTCCCATGAGCCTACACTGCTGTTGTCATGGAGAGAAGCCAGTCAGACCGGAGGGTGTGTCCCAACTATCGGGGTATAACACTACTCAGCCTCCCGGGTAAAGTTTATTCCAGGGTGCTGGAAAGGAGGCTCCGGCCGATTGTCGAACCTCGGATACAGGAGGAACAATGCGGATTCTGACCTGGCCGTGGAACAGTGGACCAGCTCTTTACCCTTGCAGGGCTGCTTAGGGGGGCATGGGAGTTTGCTCATCCAGTCTACATGTGCTTTGTGGACTTGGAGAAGGCTTATGATCGTGTCCCCCGGGTGGTCCTGTGGGGGGTACTGCGGGAGTATGGGGTACCGGGGCCGTTGATACGAGCCATCCGGTCGCTGTATAACCAAAGTGAGAGCTGTGTCCGCATCCTCGGCACAAAGTCAAACACGTTCCCGGTGTGTGTTGGCCTCCTCCAGGGCTATCCCTTGTCACCGATGCTGTTCGTGATTTTCATGGACAGGATCTCAAGGCGCAGCCGGGGGGAGGAGGGTTTCCAGTTTGGGGACCTCAGGATTTCATCTCTGCTTTTTGCAGATGATGTTGTCCTGTTGGCTTCATCAGGCTGGGACCTCCAGCAGGCATTGGGGCGGTTTGCAGCCGAGTGTGACACAGTTGGGATGAGAGTCAGCACCTCCAAGTCTGTGGCCATGGTTCTCTGCCGGAAACCGGTGGATTGCCCCCTCCGGGTGGGGAGTGAGTCTTTGCCTCAAGCGAAGGAGTTCAAGTATCTCAGGGTCTTGGTCACAAGTGAGGGTAAAATGGATCGTGAGATTGACAGGCTGATCGATGCAGCATCAGCAGTAATGCAGGCGTTGTACCGGACTGTGGTGGTGAAGAGGGAGCTGAGCCTGAAGGCAAAGCTTTCGATTTACCAGTCGATCTATGTTCCAACCCTCACATATGGTCACGAGCTTTGGGTAGTGACCGAATGAATAAGATCGCGGATACAAGCGGCCGAAATGAGTTTCCTTCGGAGGGTGTCTGGGCTCAGCCTTAGAGATAGGGTCAGGAGCTCGGAGATCCGGGGAGGGGTTGGAGTAGAGCCGCTTCACGTTGAAAGGAGCCAGTTGAGGTGGTTCGGGCATCTGGTGAGGATGCCTCCTGGGTGCCTCCCTTTGGAGGTTTTCCGGGCACATCCAACTGGGAGGAGACCCAGGTGCAGACCCAGAGCTCGCTGGAGGGATTATATATCCTGTCTGGCCTGGGAATGTCTCGGAATCCCTCAGAAGGAACTGGAAAATGTTGCTGGGGAAAGGGACGCTTGGGTCACCTTGCTGAGTAGGCTGCCACCGCGACCCGGCCCCGGATAAGTGGAAGATAATGGATGGATGGATGGATGGAGAAGCCAGTCAATGTGAATCTGAACTGCAGATAATTGTCGCAGCCATGAACTTCCTCAAAACTTTTCCACAACGAAGATGAGACGTTGACGAGCTAACAGTAGATCTTTGATAATAAAAACTCGACACAATTGTTTTGTTTTTTGTTAACGAGACGAGACGAGACTGTCACAACACAAGCAATGCATTCCTGTAACTGGGTAACATGGTTGGAGATAACGGGTATCATGACGGTGGTTGTGAACTTTCTTCTTCTACACAAAAAGGAGCGATCATCCACTGTCTGCTTCAGTCAGAAGTCAATCAATCAATCAATCAAATTATGTTATCTTGAGACACTTTACAAAAGAGCAGGTCTAGACTGACTCTTTGTTATGTTATTTAAAGAGAGACCCAACATGAATCACCATGAGTAGCACTTAGCAATATTCAGCACATTGGCAGAAAAACTTCCTTTTAACAGGAAGAAACCTCGAGCAGAACCAGACTCATGTTGAACAGCCATCTGCCTCGACTGGATGGGCCGAAAATGGGATAGAAGGAGATGCAGGATATATGATATTGTTACAACAACAACATATGTCCTTAACAACAGGTAATACATACTTATGGTTACAATGCCAATAATAGAGGTACACTAGTGTGAAAGTTAGCAAAAAATAAATTAGTGCGAGAAGCAGAGTAATGATAAAGGCTGTAGTAATCATAATTGTATAAGAAGTAATAAATAATAAAAATAGCAGTGTGCAGACCAGACGCCGTGTCGCACAGAAACATGATCACATTAACATCATGTCAAACTTCAGTTTTTGTGTGTTGTGTGTCTTCAGGGCACATCAGAGCCACATCAGAGCCACAGACGATGTAATCTGCACACATCAGAGTTAAATAAATGCTAACATTAGGACACATTATGGATGAAATAACTCTGAAATATTCAGAGAATATATTGTAGGTCATCATCGTCATTCAAGCATTAGAAGCAGCTAACTTGGGGGGGGGGGCCGAACCTTCTCTTTTGCTCCCTGGGGAACTCCCCATCACCTCGGACACTCTCCCTCACTGCCCTCTTTCAAAACTGGACTCAGAACCACCTGTTCAAATCTGCTTTTAATCTGTGACCCCTCATTATTGTTGGGATTCTGTACTTTGATTGGTATACACTGTTTATTGCTTATTGTCTTTGCTATTGTTTCAACATGTAAAGTGTCTTTGAGTACTTTCTAAAGTACTATACAAATAAAATGTATTATTTTTATTATTATTTTTATTATTAGCCTAAGTTCAAGACCAAAACAACAAAACTAATTAACCCTCAAATACCACAGGATCCGTCTCCACCACGTTCCGTGTACCCCGCAACTTCCGGAGTTGATCGTGTCAGCACGCGCTGCGGTCTGTCTCGTGCCCTGTTCAGCTTGACGCGTGTTTGAAGTGGCCTCCGTCAAAAATAGACCCGCCGCGTATCTTTAGCGGAGCAGAGCGGAGAGACGTTTCTGGAACGCGCCGGGTCTATTTTTTACCGGAGGCCGCTTCAAGCACGCATCAAGCTGAACAGAGCAGATTGTTCCAAACAGGAAGTCACACACGAAAACAGCATACAGCATCCGGTCGTTTCAAAATAAAACACCAGGAGAGGAGGGGGTGATGTGAACGATGAAGAGTCATTTTAAGACTCAGTTTGTGCTCAGTTTTGTAAAAGCCTGCTCTGCTGCTGCTCCTGCATTACTTTGTGTGCAATGACACAGCTATGACGAGGGTAATCTCCTTCACTGTCCAGCTGTGTGTGTGTGTGTGTGCGTCTGTGTGTGTGTGTATGTGTGTGTGTGTGTGTGTGTGGTTACACTTGACAGGAAGTGTCTGTCCTTTCAATCAGTAAAGACGGCAGATCAGAGGAAACCTTCGCACAGATTTCAGAGGTAAGCTCAAATTCCCTCTATCATTCCTTCCTCCTACGCTCTCCCCCCATTTCCTCTTGCCTTTTTTGTCTCCCTTTACCTCCCCCTCCCTCTCTCCCTCCTGCAGCCAAAAAATGTGTTTATCTCATGGTGACTTCAAAAAACACGCCCAGGCTGGAGTCACAACGATGGTGACGACAAGAATCTGTCAAACCCTGGTGTGGCACGCCGTTTTACCCGGCGTAACAAAGGTCTATTTAATGAGGGAGGGAGGAAGAAGACAGGACGGAGGGGACTGAAGAAAAGCAAATGAAAAGAGAAGTTTTCTCTATCAACATGTTTTTATGCGTACATCATAAACTAGGACAGAGCAGGCATCGTCCCAAAGAGCCCCGAACAGAAACCCACCCACCCAGGCAGCCGCCCACCCGTCACCCCGAGGCTGCTCTTCCAATCAGAGAGACAACAAACCAACAGCAGACCTGTGAGAGACTCACATGCAGGGGAGGAGAGGAGGGGGGCTGCAGTCAGAGCTCCAGGGATGGAGGAGGAGAAAGTTTGATAAAAGTTTGGGAATAAAGTGAAACTCATAACCAAACATCCTCTCAGTACATTCATTTAAAGGGAAACACACACGCACATATACACCGATCAGCCATAACATTATGACCACCTGCCTAATATTGTGTAGGTCTCCTTTTGCCACCAAATCAGCCCTTACCTGTCGAGCCATGGACTCCACTAGACCTCTGAAGGTGTGCTGAGGTATCTGGCACCAAGACGTGAGCAGCAGATCCTTTCAGTCCTGTAAGTTAGAGGTGGGGCCTCAATGGATCGGACTTGGAGGCCGAGTCAACACCTTCAACCATTCCTGAAGCATGTCTGCAGTGTGGCAGGGCGCATCATCCTGCTGAAAGAGGCCACTGCCATTAGGGAATACTCTTTCCATGAAGGGGTGTACTTGGTCTGCAACAATGTTTAGGTAGGTGGTACGTGTCACAGTAACATCCACGTGAATGGTTTCCCAGCAGAACATTGCCCAAAGCATCACACTGCCTCCGCCGGCTCGCCTTCTTCCCATAATGCATCCTGGTGCCATGTCTTCCCCAGGTAAGAGACGCACCTGGCCATCCACATGATGTAAAAGAAAACATCAGGCCTTCTTCCTGCATCGCTCTGTGGTCCAGTTCTGATGCTCACGTGCACATTGTAGGCCCTTTCAGCGGTGGACAGGGGTCAGCATGGGATCCCTGACCGGTCTGCAGCTACGCAGCCCCATACACAACAAATTCTGATGCTCTGTGTGTTAAACCAGCTTTAACTTGTTCAGCTGTTTGAGCTTCAGTAGCTCTTCTGTTGGATCGGACCACATGGGCCAGCCTTCACTCACCACATGCATCAATGAGCCTTGTCCCCCCATGACCCTGTCTCAGGTTCACCTGTTTTCCTTCCTTGGAGCACTTTTGGTCGGTCCTGACCTCTGCAGAGCAGGAACATTGCACAAGAGCTGCAGGTTTGGAGATCCTCTGACCCAGTCATCTCGCCATCACAGTTTGGTCCTGTCAAAATCACTCACATTCTTACACTTGACCATTTTTCCTGCTTCCAACACATAAACTCCAAAGACAAAATGTTCACTTGCTGCCTGACATATCCCACCTACTGACAGGAGCCATTGTTATGAGATAATCAATGTTATTCACTGGACCTGCCAGTGGTCAGAATGCAATGGCTGATCTGTGTGTATCTTCTGTTCAAACTCAAGACAAAAGATCACCACACATCAGTGCATACTGAACAGAAACAACATAATTCAGTTGTAAAATGTGAGATTAAAGCATCAATGCAGCAACATAAAGTAATACTAATAAGTTGAATTTGAATTAATGAACCACAAAAGGTAGAGGAAGCTCAGTCTGTAGACTTGGCTTTGAAACTGGAGGGTTTTTGGGTTTTTGGAGACTGAAAGCTGAAGAGGTGTCTATTCATTTCTGCCGAAGGCTTCTTAAGCAAGGCATCGCATCCCAAACGTCTCAGGGTGCTTGTCTGACACCTCTCCATCAGTGCAGGTCCATAGGGTCCTGTTTGTGTATGTGTGTATTTCAGGCCTGTGGTGTAGCATGTTTCTAATAAACGGGTGATAACTTGATAATGTCATTTTTTATGTTTAATTTTCTTTCTTCCTTCCTTTCTTCTCTTTCTTTCTGTCTGACTTTCTTCCTTCTATTCTTCTTTCCTTTCTTTCTTCTCTCTACCTTCCTTTCTTTCTGTCTTCTGTGTTTTTCTGTCTGTCATGTTTTGTCTCTCTTTTGTCTGTCTTTCTGTATATCTCTTCCTTTTTTCAGTCCCTCTGTCTTTCTTGCTGTCTTCCGTCTGTCTTTTTTCTCTTTGTATCACTGTTTTTAGTGTCTGTCTCTCTTACTTTCTGCGTCTTTTGTTACTCTCTTTCTTCTTGTCTTTCCTTTTGTCTTTCTGTCTCTTCTTTGACGTGATTCCTCGATGAGCCTATTTTTAATCTATCACCACTAATTCCTTGTTTAAAAAACGTTTTTAGAAATACACTCCTTTGCTTTCTTTTTTAGAGTCAAATAAAAAGATGGATATAAATACATGACTGTGTGTTGTGCACAGAGCTGGAATCAGGCCGGGGTTAGCCTAGCGTAGCATACAATACAGTTAGCTGAACTTTTTCTGTTGTTTTTTCAATTCAGAGCATTTGCTACATGTGCCACACTACTCGGCTGTTTCTGAGGCGCTGAAAGAGAGACTTTAGAAACACTGCTGCAGACGTCTTCACTCCGGGGTCGTGTTTTGGAAAGGATGACCTCGACACCAACATTCACTTATCATTCACGAAGACGTCGTGACTCCAGCTCTGTACTAAACACACAGACATGAGATAAAACTCGCCCCTGATCCAGACAGAATCCTCTCCGACATCATGATTATGTCTGTTTGTACGGTGAGCTGTAGAGTTGCACTGAGGCGCTCTCTGTGCTATTGAGAAGTGTTGATCTGTTTGTTTGTATGCATTATTAACAGCTCTACTCACAAAGTAGCTCATGTGTTACAAGTTTAAGTCAGCACATAATGAAAGTGTGCTGCTCGGCCGCAATGAAACAGACACCAAACCCTCCTCATCATTAAGCCGAGGAGGAGGCACAGGATGATTTAAACCCAGAGTTCCCCTCTAACAGAGATCCTGTTAGAGTCATCGTGCATCTTATCTGCAGAAAACAAACGGTGAAGTGATGAGCTCTCAGTCTTTGAGCAGCCAGACAGACATGCGGGATTTGTCCTGAGGGTGATGTCGAGCACAAAAACAGTCATTTGTCACATTTTTATTTGTTAAGCGTCGTCAGCCGGAACAGAAGAAAAAAAGAATCCGAACAATAAAGCGGTTTCAGAGGTTTCTCTCTGGTGGTGCCGAGATTATTACAAATGTGATTCTGAGATAAATGATTCATATACAAGTGCAAATTCAATTCACGCACACACACATAAGTTAATCAACAGCACAAACAGAGATCAGAGGCGTGTTGAATATGCAGTGATGTTTCTGTTTCATCCGTCACCCGCTGCTTTCAGCTCAACTGGCACAACTTCAGAAACGGGAACAACTTAGATTCAGCTCTTTCCTCTGCGCTGTCCCTGATTGTGAGAGTTTATAACAGAATCTAGTTTGTTGGAGGACAGTTCATGTAAGGAAGGATCTTACACTTTTTATCTGCAGCAGAACGAGGAAGACTCTTAAATCTACATGAAGGTTGATGCTGATCCTCTTCTTCCAAAAACACCTCATCAATGTCAGATCCTCCTCATTCAGTTCATGAAACAGCTGAATTCTTCAAAAAGCAGGAGGAAAATGAACCGTAGGATTTCCTCTTATCATAGAAATTAACATGTTAGCAAGTACAAACGCTCTGCACCGCTTAGAAGATTTCCAGAACACAAACAAAAATCCAAGACAGAGACAACAACAGAAACATGCAGTAAATTACATCAACGCTGGAGGGACGGAAACACACCAAACCAGGAAACAAAGCGGGAAACATCTCAGTAATCCTCTTTAAAGATTATTCATCATTTTGTGGCTGTAAAATAAAAGGTAGTGACTGTTCACGGGCAGCAGAGGGGTGTACTACGAGAGGCTAAGTCGGGTCTGTTGAGACTAAACCCAGAGTTTTCTGTGTCTCTCTTTTAACCTAGCTCGATTACCATGGTAACCTCCTCTGCAAAGCTAAGTCCAGAGTTTCGGCTTAAAATCATCTGTAAAGCACCGCCCTTTCATTAATACTGTCCTGACGATGTTGCTTATTGTTTGCTTGCCTATGGACTCCTACGGATCCTATGGATAAAGTTGTTTTGCCTTTTGTGTTTATTTTAATCAGGAGAGGCAACTAAATAGAGAGAATACAAATGATGATGTGGTTATGAATCATGGTGAGAAGTCTTTGGCGGACATGTGGTGATCGAAGGGCGTTGGCTCTGAGCAGCCGCGAGATATATCCCCCAAAGAGTCCGGACACTGGTGGTGGAGGTGTTGGCTGATGATGTCATCTGAGGCTGATGAGATGATGAGCTGATGATGAAGACTGGGCGGAGATGAGGAGGTGGAGGGTCGCACATAATGACGGCATCAACGAACTGGAGGCAGAGAAGAGCCATATTTAAAAAGACAGCAACAAAAAGATAGACAGTGAGGGTGTGCTGCAGTGCTATTGGACAGGTGTGACCAGGTGATGAGGACAGCTGCTTATTGTTAATGATAGCTAGTTTATTAGCCGTTTGCATTATGGTAGCTTCACCAGAGCTAATGATAGTTAGTTATATCAGTAGTAATAGTTATTAGCTGTGTGCGCTACAGCAGCTTTGTTCGGGGAAGCTCGGGGGGGCTGCTGCTGTGGGGTGCTAAAGCTGACAGGTTGCCGTGTGCTCGGGAGCATCCCCGCGGTGTGGACCCACTGCCCGCGACTTTTTAACTGCTTTTCTCCCTTGTTATGTCATAATCATGCATTTAAAGAAAACGGCAATAGACTTTGACTCAAAGAACCTTGTAACTCCTCATTTCACACCAATAAGGGACCGGCGAGGCTGGGCGGATGCGAGTGGCAGCAAATTGGTCGCGTGCAGTGGGTCTGAACTGTCCGTCGCTTGTGGTCAAGCAGGGAATCCCTGACAGCCCCCCGTAACAGCGGCAAGTCGTTGACACCCCACCACAATGGCAATCAGTTAGTTTTAGGTCCCTGTTACAGCGGCAGCCGCCCCCAGAGCTCCCTGAGCGCAGCTAACGTAGCGCAAACAGCTAATAAACTAGCTATCATTAGCTATAATAGTCCGCGGAAGCTCTAGCAGGTCTCGGTAGCCACCAAAAGTAATAATATAATATGCTTCACAGTCACACAGGCCGGGAACATCAGAGCAGCTCAACGAGTCAGACTAATATAATAACTCCCTCCATTTCTGTGTAATATGGCTTTAATGTGCAGCGTCTTTCAACAACACCCTCTGGAAGAGATGATTATTGCGATGATTAAAAAATGGCGTCTGCTTTGATGCTAAAGAGGAAGTGGATGCCCCCAGGTGAGACGTGTAGCTGAGGCGTAAATAAAGTTGTAAATAGAGTCGTGTGTTTTAATCGTCCCCACTGGAAGAGCGGGGGCAGAACATATGCAACGCTGATCTGACCATCTGTTGAACACACACACACACACACACACACAGGGAGACGGCGCTTCCCCGCATATCATAGGTGCAACAGATTGTGTGTGTGTGTATGTGTGTGTTCAGGTGTGGTCAGACACTCTGCTAATCTGCTAATTGTAGCATATTGTGCAGTGATGAGTGCAGACGATTATGCTGACCCCTGAGGGCTTTTCAGTGACACACACACACACACACACACACACACCTTGCTGTAATTTGGTGGATTGATAACATAACGATCATTATCTGCTGAGTAATCTGTCCATCGGGGCCGATAAAGAAATGATTATGGATATGAATATAAGCACCTCATGAGCCATTAGCTGCGTCTGCAGTGAGGTAATGACATCACACACTCTTCTCACAGTTTATTGTCGCACACACATAAAATGATAATCTTGCACAAAGATTCCACAACAGCTGAATCATTCAGAAATGCTCGTCAGCTCAGCTCAAAAAAATCATTAACATCTCTGCTGAAAGTGTAATGGATTTACTGGATACAAACGAAGAAAATTATTATTTTTTTAACACTTTATTTATAAACAGATTAAACAGAAGTAAATAAAAACACTATTGACATGGGTCATATCTTGGAGGTAGAAGTCATCATAATTGACTAACTTATTACAATGGTTACATTTAAATTTATCAGACGCTTTTGTCCAAAGCGACGTACATCTGAGAGTTAATACAACAAAAGCAAAGATCAAGACAGGAGGGAACGAAGTCGGTAAGTGCCAACAAACAGCCTCAAGCATGATCAGACACAGGTGCTGACAGGCAGTGCACAGGGCGTAAAGAAATACTTATTAGCGAGTTAACAACAGCTTTTCCCCATAAAATGTGATTCTATTTGTCTTCCTAGCTGACCGGGGCTTTTTAAGATAGCTCATATCAGCTTCAGGAGAGAGGGGCAGGTGAACAAAACTGACAGGGTGACTGAAAACAACCGGCCTTTGTATCACTACAACCCGCCGTCTTCTCTGAGGGGAAAAGCCAACAACAGTCCTGACTCTCCTGCACGGGCCGCCACAAATACATCAATGTATGACAAACACAGACTGAGCTAACAAACCAGGTATGGTGAGCACAGACACAGGTAGCTGCTAATTAGTGCTAACATATAAATATAGTTAAAGTGTAATGTGACTGAGTGTAAAAACTGTTGGTAGCTCTTTTAGTCCAATAAATACATATTTACATGAAGAAATCTCCAAAAGGCTCCAACAGCACAAACACGGCCCAGAGGTTACGTTCAGTGACTGAATTAGCTGAGGGACACCTAGCAGACAGCTAGCAGCTCTCACCTGTCACTCAAAGAGGCCACGCCCCTAATGATGCATCACTTTAATATAATGTAAACAGGTGAGTTATATAAAGATTCTCCCCGTACAGTTGTCATGAAGAGAGAAATGAGCTATAGAGACCCAAACTGTTTTTTGTACCAGGCTGTAAACATGTTTATTTCTGCTGTAAAGTTTAACATGGGGCTCAATGTGGACTGACTCACTGCTGGAGACAGCCTCAAGTGGACACGAGAGGAACTGCAGCTTTTGGCACTTATGAATTGTCGTCAACCCTGAACAAAAGTTTGGCCAAACACCCAACAGACCACCACAGTCATTTCTACAGACACATCTTCAGGGAGGCTGCAACTCTCCAGAGTTTTCAGCCTCATAAATAATTCCAACATTTCCTCACAGGCTGGAAAACACAGGAGGCAGCTTTAAGCCCAGAGGACGTGAAAGCTCTGACACAAAGGGAGGATGATAATTATAAAATATAGAGTTCACTTTGGTGGAATGAATTGTCTAGACATCCTGACGTCCGATTCATGCGTCAGTCTGCTTAATGAAAGCTCCATTAAATGTCCATTTTGATTAAAGGCCATTGCTGTACGGTCTGTACGGTGTCTCTGAAGGGACGGGAGGATGAGCGGCTGCACGTTGCTCCACTGACCTGAGGATTAAACTCTGAACCCCAGCGTCGTCTCCACTCTGGCAGATTAGAGGAAGCAGCTGTAAGCACGTCTGCATTAATGTTACATCTGCAGCACCTTACACTCACCATTACTAATTAATCCAAATCATGTTCCACTGTGCCCCAGCGCCTAGGCACCTCGCCTCCCCCACGACCAGACGTCCTTAGCGGGGGGAGACGAGGCAGCTCCGGCATCTTCCTGAATAAAACATCCTAATAATTCAACTTAAGCATTTAAGCGATACATAATGCATGAGAGTGAAATCAGTCCAGAGGGCAACTGAATCAGGATGTTGACAGTGTGTCTTTCCTGTTTCTGTGTGTGTGCATGACCGTGTGTGTGTGTGTGTGTGCACTGATTTATTTATCAGGAATATTTAATGGAAGTGTGTGAGGCAGCGTGGAGCAGAGCAGCATCAAGGAAACACTAACGGTGAGTAATGTAGCTCACGTTTCACGGCCTGTTTTGCGGTCTGCCATGGTTTCTCTTCTTCTTATTCCCACAGGTGAGAGCAGACAACACGATTTCATGCAGACATGTTTCCTTCACGGCTACAAGAGAGAATTTAAGTGTCAGTGCCTCAAGAATCAAAATAAAGTTATAAAGCAAAGTGTGATTGCTACAACCAGAAGAATAAACATGTTAACCCTTAGAACAACAGATAGATCGACAAAAGAATGTCAGTCTAACATACTTTCAGGTGGTTTGGCTCCAGGCACCTTTGGACTGACTCAGTCTTAACCGCTGTGTCTTAATTCACCTTGTCACTGTTTTCCCTGTCCTCAAACTGCTCTGCATCAGTCCAGATCTCACCTGAAGGATGCTGAGTGTGGTTTCCTTCTGCTGCTGCTTCCCACCTGTTCCCCTTCCACCCAAACCAGGCCTTAAAACCTCCTCCTTTTGGCCATCCACAGCCCCTGTGCTGGGGATGTAAACACTCCCCCGGTGATCTGAGCCTCGAGTCTGGGAGCTTCAACAAGTAAACGATCTTTCCATCAGTGAACGCCATAAATCACAGATTGAGCACCTGGAGGACATCAGAAGGAAAACAGGAAACATTTGATCCATATTATATCCATATACTACCACAGGCAGTGAACAAAGTTATACAAGTATGTTTTTGTTCAGTAATCAGTGAGGCTCAACCCCCAGAAACATGCCGATAAAGTTCATGAACTTTGACCTCAACCATAGATAAGAGCAGCCTCGTTTGGCTGAATGACCACGCCCCCTTTTGGGTGAAAACAAGCGTTGTCACAGCGATCGCCTTGATTATAACAACAGGAGCTGTCGTCTGCCTCTGACACCAGAGTCTTCACACATTTGCAAACATTATTCTGGCGATTTTCATGTCGCATTTTATAATCATTGTGTAAGTGAGCACTTAACCACAAATCTAAAACATTTTTTTGCAAGCCTAAGTGAGCTGGATTTGATCTGGCCTGTGTACAAGGATACACACCCTCCTCTCAGAGCTCATTTACAGTCTGCAGTGTCTGTTGTCATGTCATCAATGTTGGAAACAGGTTAATTTTCTTTGAGCACAAAATGAAGTTTTTGTCACAAAAAATGATGAACACTGTGGCTAAAACTGTGAGGACATTACATGAAATATGGAAGGGAAAATATACTGGAGCTGGGCCTCACATATAGTTTACTAACAATTCATTTTGTTGAACTGACAACTGAAAAATCATTCTTTTGTCACAGTAATCGCTGGTATTTCAACGTCTTATAGGTAAAATCACCTATAAGTCTTAGCTCAATGCATCTTCACTAAGGTGAAACTCAGTGTGTGTGTGTGTGTGTGTGTGTGTGTGTGTGTGTGTGTGTGTGTGTGTGATGTCCTGCTGTCACAGTAGGTCAGAGATCCTCAGACTAATGCCATCTGGTCTTGTCCGCACCTCTTGGGATCACAGCCCCGCCCCCCTCTGCCCCCCCCTCACCATCATTTTGCCATCTCTCCATCTATCCATCCATTCATCCCCTCCTCCGGTCCGCTGTCCCCGCTCTATGTGGCCATTATCAACATGTTTTTGTCAGAGCGGTCCATCTGAATGAGTCCCTGTGGAAGTTTGGCTTGATAAAAGGCTTCACAAACCTCTGAGGGTACATCTGTCGCCCCATTTCTAGAGTTACAGTAGATCTGTGTGTGTGTGTGTGTGTGTGTCTGTGTGTGTGTGTGTGTGGATAGTGGTGAGGAAAGGGAGAGTCTAATTTGTTGGAGTACATCCAAGACACAACCCATCATGGGAGTTGGTGCATGCGTGTGCATGCTGTGATTATATGCAGACATGCCCATGGGTGCAGGCTCTTTCTGTGCATTTGTTTTTCTGTCAGCGTGCAGATATCTGCAGAACCATGTGAGAAACCAGGAGGAAATCCACCCGAGTGAGCAAATGTTACTCAGTGTGTTCCAGTGCATTAAGTGCATATATTCTGTCGCTCCCATAGAAGTCAGCATCTGTCAAGGTTTGACACAGTTTTTTATCTTATTTATTTAGACCATTAAAGGTCGCCATATTTCACTCTTTTCATTGACAATCATTGCAGAAATTAAATAGCAAGGTCAAGTTAGCAGCTTGATCTGCACAGAAGTGAATAAAAGGGTAAAACAGGCCATTCAACAAAGTCACATAGCAATTTATTCATACAGCAAATTTCATTTGAAACGACTCAATGTGCATCAAAAACAAAACAATGAATAATCATGATCGCCCTCAGAGCAAGGTTATCTCTTGTGTGTATAATCTATAGAGAAATCTATAAAAAATTACATATTCACTGTAAAACACTAAAAAATGTAATGAAAGTAAGTCGACTCGTCGGGATCAAACCTGGCATTAAAAACATAAAACTCATGCTGCTCTTGTCGGTCATATAAGCCCTTTTCACACATGCAGTCCTGGGAGGGGTCAACAAGATCGTCATCCACGATCGGCTCTCCCCTCGCTCTCTGTCTCTCCCACCTGGACTCACGCTATGGCTCAGGGACAAGGACAAAATTAAGACTATTGAGAGGCAGAAGGAGGCTATATTCTTGCCAAAGCCAGCTACTGATCTGGTCAATGATGAGCCAGCACTGGTAACTGAGAGGCCGGCGGTTGTAAATGAGAAGCCATCTATTCATTCGAACAGGGCAGCAAGTCATGCGTCTAACATAGCAACCCATTGGATCGGCTACTGGCTAGGCTGGTTGTTACCTTCAGAGGGTGGCAACTAACACGCCGAAGCACACAGACGTCCGCTGGTCCCTCCTGTGAATGCATTTATGGAGATGCAACGTCTTCTGTTAAAAACTGACTTTCTTATTCTGTTTTAAAAGATTTGAAGTGCAGCTGTAGCTGTGTCCCAATCAACGGGCTGCAGCCTTCGAAGGAGGCGGTCCACGAAGGATGCTCCATTCATAGCCTGCGTAGACCGTTAAAGCCGAACTGATATGAGGCGGTCTGGTCTACCCTTGTGTCACCGAACGCTGCTCCTTTCGCCTAACAACAGGTAGCTAGAGGGCTAATTAGCTAGCATAACTAACGTTAAGTAAATAAACCTATTATTTTAAAGAGAATTTGTTTCAAGGGCCCTTTCGTTTTCTGAAACATGTGTAACACTAGCTATTTGATTGAGTTGAAACCATAACTTTTACATTTTAAAGTGTATTCCTCTTCCGTTTAAAACTCCACCATCTTGTTTGAATTGGCGCGCAATGCATCTGGGGATACGCTGGGCCGCGAAGGATGCACCCGATGGATCTTTCGTGGCCCAGGAAACAGAGGACGGGTTTGTCGGCCGCATCTGAAGGAGCCTTCGAATTGGGACAGCCTTTGACACGCTTCTGTGACGCAAGTCGGTTTTGATGGTTTTGACACGTAACATCTCCAACGACGAGCCTCCTTCACGTGCGGCTCACCTGCTGCTGTGGAAACAAGATTGCGGGTGAAAAGATACACATGGAGTACACGTGGAGTAAAGTAACATGCGGAGGAGATGAATGAAGCACAGCTATAATGGTTTGACGATATAACTTTCTTTAAATAGAGTGACCTACT
Source organism: Semicossyphus pulcher (assembly GCF_022749685.1). Classification (NCBI taxonomy): domain Eukaryota; kingdom Metazoa; phylum Chordata; class Actinopteri; order Labriformes; family Labridae; genus Semicossyphus; species Semicossyphus pulcher. Next base: position 29,881,896 of record NW_027211693.1, on the reverse strand, counting down.
GTTTGTTGCACTACCCCCCGTCACTCTCTGTTCCTGTTCCTGAGTATTTCCAGCTGCGTTCACACATCGGCTGACCCTGACTTCTTCCCAACATGTAACTAGGAGGCAGGAAAGGTCTGCATAAAGTCGGGGTGAAGGTATGATTTGGCCGTTTGCAGCCCACCCGGACAACGTTCATGAGTGCAGAGCATTAGTGAGTCATAATAAAGATTTCGTATCTCTGTGAATATTTCTCGGCTGCAGTACATTCATCAGCATGTGATGGGTTTCCTACTTTCCCTTACTGTAACTTTGCTCCAGAAATACACATGCAGTGATTGTTCCCAATATTTTTAAACCAAGTGAGTTCTGTGTGAAACTCTGCAGTCAGACGTGCTGCTGGGAACTAAAATTAGAATATGAGGTGTGGTTAAAGGTGAGGCCCGGGCATGAGGTAGTGAGGAAGGTGTAAAGGTTGGAGGGAGTGCAACTAACAGAAGGCCCTCATAACTGTAGAAATATAAACTGTGTGCGTGTGTGTAGAAGTGACAGTCACAAAGAGCCTCCGTCAACCCGCTGCAGTCAATTAGAGGCTCAGAGCCCCGGGGGCGACACTCCACGACTTGAGTTCACATCTCCACCTCCGCTCCTCCCTCTCTCCCCTCCACCTCAAACCTTTCTTCCTCTGGTTCCTTCACTTCTCCGCGAGCGCCGTGACAGCCGCTGGAGTCAGGGACTTTCATCCACAGCGTCACCTGTCACCGCCATGCACTGGGTTTCTGTTGTTCTACCAGAACGAGGGAGGAGAGGAGGAGGCGCGGAGGGCAGGGTGGAGAGGAAGAGTGTAAGGGGGGAGGCTGACATGTTGGGTGATGATAAAGAACATGAAGAGGAGCACAGTGACACTGAGTAAAAGAATATGTGATTTGAGGTTACATTTACATTTTACATTGTAGACATTCAGCTGACGCTTCTCTTCTGTTGACAGAACTAGAATGAATGCAGCAGAAAAACAAGCTTCAGCTGCTCCGTCGACAGAGTCACAGCAACAAGGAGCACAAAGTCAGGCCTTACAGGTCTATGAGGGGAAGAAGGTGTAAGAGAGCAGGAAGATGGAGGTTATAAGTTAGCAGGGATCTTCTCTAAATGACAAGGATTACATTCATCTTTTGTTCAGCCCTTTTATGTCTGATTGACGTTCAAACTTTTAGTGCTGCTGTGTGAATACAGACAATGCACATGTACAATTCATGAGGAACCACATTTCTGTTAGCTGCAGGTCACAGGTTAAACCTTCATTAGCAGGAGACACACAACGCAGACAGGTTAGCACAGCCTCCAGCACACAGACAGGCTGCGGTCGAATAGGAGGGTTCCTAACAGAGTGAGATGACTTGGAAGTGTCAGCCAGGATGAGAGCGGTTCATTCGGTGAATGATAAGGAAAGGAGCTTCACTGCTTCCTTTATTGTCTCCTTTAGGAAACACTGGAGCATCCTTTACCAAAGGAGAGGAGAAAATAATGACCCATAATTCCTTGCGGCAGCAACATTTAAAGTGACGCACCTCTCAGCGGTCATGGAAACACTCATCAACATGACAGAAGATGGATTTAGATTTAAATGCCAACTTGATGAAATAAACAAATTATTTTCAAACACTCAAACTGAAACTGATGCTTCATGTGGATCAATACAAGAGGAGGTGAGAAATGTTCTAAATATGACAACATTTCACTTCACCTTCGGTAACTTATTTTCCTTTTTTATTTAATCCCCACCTCCAAATAATCAATCAATCAATCAATCAATCAATCTAACTGTATTTGTGTCTCTACTATAGGATAATACAGATTAAACCCACTTTGATGAGCTTCAGTTCTCTATGTTTTTATGACTGCATGAAACAACACAGTAAGCACCGGGCGATAGATGCGCTCTTTGTTTTTTTACACGGCAGAACCTTGTGACATCATCAACATCCGCCAGTGTAAGAGCAGTCACTTCTCTGAGCTTGGCCGTCATCTTTTTCTTACTCCTTCTGAATTCTCCTCACACCTTTCCTTGACCACCTGACGTTGTCCATCGTGGTCCAGGAAAAGGTGAAAAGACAGAGGGGGTCATTTTTTGCACTTTTCATCTGCAGCTATACTCTGAGGCAAAAGGAGTTTTAAAATCATAACCTGAATCAGGTTGCATCGCACACAAGCAGAAGCTTCAGACATTCTTCTCTCTAATCTCAAACATGAGCCTCCTGCAGTCTGAGTCAGGCCTGAGGGCGAGTTTGAAAATCCTTCCTCATTTTGAAGTCGTGTTACTTCACAAAATAATTAAGTTATATCACCTGAGAGGAAGTGATGTCACAGCCTATGACAGAATCACAGCTGTGCTGATATTCAGAACAACAGCACAACGCTGAGTGTGATACTGCTTTTACACAACAGTGCTACAAGTTGTTTAAATCAGTAAACAGGGCGAAGCAACAACAGATAACTATGACTGGTTTACTTAATGATACATTCTGATCCACCAACATAACTAGTTCTGCCACTTAACTGGATCAGGTTTATTGCCAAGCAACACAACAACATTTTCCTGCACACTTTTATGTATGTTTAGCGCAGCCATTTATTTGTATGTTTTCAGGTACCGTTGACAGTTTTTTAGTTGCATGTGTGATTGATTGATCTTTGGTCGTTACGTTAATGAGCGGTTTTCACCTCGAGTGGAGGGATACACACAGTTAAAAGTCCCAGTGCTGTTGCACTCTATACCAGAACTCATGGAATTCCTCTTGTCCAATTAGATTACCTGGTCAGGACGATCTGTTGTATAACTTTGTAGATGTTCTTCTCTCTTGTCTCAAACTTGCAAACACAACAATTTTTATATAATATAAACAGTATGCATGCTAATGTGGCTGGCGATGGACTTCTCTCTCATAGGCTGTCGCGGTCTCGCTCTGAAAGTACTTGCATAATCATCCAGATTTTAGATCCTTAATGTGAAACATTGCTGGCCAGTGGCCCAAATGAGTGTATGAGCAGTTTGGAAGGTTTATGAACCGATCTGTTGCCTCCTCACATTACCAGAAAATCTGGACTGAACATCGGTACCGACCAAGGTCACTGACCAAATTTCCCCACTGAATGTCGGGAGAGTGAATTAGATATGAAGTCAAATAATGGTCAAAAAGATGAATCAATCAATTAATCAATCAGTCAATCAAATTGTATTTGTATAGCGCCAAATCATAACCAAAGTTATCTCAAGACACTTTACAAAAAGAGAAGGTCGTCGCCATAGCACGGACATCCTAACTGCATCTGCATGTGTGAACCTGAAGCTACGAGCTACGAGTTAGAATTCTGACCATTTCTTTACACCTCAGCCAACCAGCCAATCAGCTCGCCTCCACAATGTCAACTGACCATCCTATCAGAGGAAGCTAAACTGTCCAATCAGGGCGCAATTGATGAACATGTTAGGCCTCTTTTACATATTGATGAAAATGGATTAAGTATTTGACGGCTTAGAGACATGACAAACATATTTTAAGATATTTTAACTCTGGATCAGTCGGCCCTCAGGCTTCCTCTGTTAATGACAGCGTTCACATTTGCTTTCAAAGGAAATATGAGACGAGGATTTCTCCTATGAGCTTTAACGTACGCAGAGATTTGTTTTCATGATTGCACCAATTACAGCACGCTGATCACATTACTGCCTCGGAGCTTCGTCACAGCTGTCAGACGTTCAGCATATTGGATTATCACAGGTAATCCAGCTTGCATTATGCAATTATTTAAAGGCTTTTGTCTTAAAGTGAGATACTGAATCCACTGTAGGAAAATATGACGCCTACACTGACAAAACCAATGGTGCCATGGCAGTAAAATCCTTTAGTGGAGAGAGAAAGTGATTAGCTTCCCCGAGGGATTTGCTCATTAAATTGATTGCATGGATTGGATGGATTTACATTGAAACACTATAATGATAAACTTCACATTTACTCTAAAACGGCTGCAGAAAAAACTAATTGGAAAATCAGAACTGACATTTTGAACACAGCTGGCAGGAGCATCATTAAGAACTTGAGGTGCAATTTGCAGATTTTATGTCCGTTTTCTAAAGAATTACAATAAAACATAAAATAATGCAGTGTAGCTTCTTTCTATTGCAGTAGAAAAGTCATAAAAATGCTTCCTTGCAGACTCCCAACAGGACTGTCAGAGGTCCTGCGGTGGTACGAGCCGGATGTCTCGGCCTTGTGACCACTTTGACAGGTTCTGTCCGTGTATCTGTGCAATGTGTCGCACTGATAGAGCCGCTCTCCAGCCACTACGTCGGCCTGCCGACTCTCTGTTCCTCCTGACTGAGAAAGATGTAAAAGGTGACAGCGAGGGCATCTTCTCCACACACAGCAAGCTGAACTCGTTGCCTACAGCATCCTCTGACTGCCGAACATTTCTACACGGCTGTCGCTTTGCCCCTGTGTGCAACACCTGATGGGAGAGTGTTTACAATATTAAAATGTCAGAATGTCTCCGAGCAGCACATGATGACAGACTGGCCGGCCACATGCTCATGGCTGCTCCGTCACAACACAAGCACGCTTTGAATTAGTGACGGCTCAGGCAAAAGCATTGTCCTGCACTATAACTGCACTGTTATCTCCAGCATGATCACTGTCAGCCCTGCAGAAATATGAAGCAATGAGGAATAATCAGTTCATTCCCTTAATATACAGTAGAAACCCTTTCCAGACCCGGACAGATGTGTCTGACAGCTATCACAGATGTATTTGTGTGGGCAAACATGTTTTCCAATTTGTGCCGATATGAAAACAATTTCACAAACATATGATGCAGGAAACGAAGCTTGGCATTGGTTGAAAATGTATAATAACATTTCATATTGTTCAGCTAAGTTATTTAAGACAGTAGCCTTCTGGTTTTCATTCCAGTTGACTTTAGCGTCTTATTTTTTTAAACCAGAAGTGACTTGGTTGACATAAAGTAGTTATATTATTAGCTAATGCTAGCACTAGCTAACTTAGTAAGGTAAATCAATAATTTCAAGGTAACCCTGACATTCATAAGGATGCTAATTTTGTCTAGCTAAAAACAGGCTGTAAATAAAAATATTTACAGCCTGTTGACAGGAGCAATACTTTAATGTGGCCGCCATATTGGAGAGGGGGAGCCGCACTTCCTAATGTACGTGGAGCGGTGACGGCAGGAGGACTTTCCACTATTAAAATATTCATAACCCACAAAATTGTGAATCCATTTTTAAGCGGTTTGTTTTGTCACAAACGTCAGACATGTATTTGTGATCCACGATACTAGGTTCAATTAAAAATGCAGGTTTTCATACCAAAATACTTTTTCTTATATAGAGAATATAGAGATCATATATAGAGAATGACAGTAACATTTCTATTATATAGGCCATTCAAAAAACACTTGCCCAGCGTAAGTTATTTTTCTTATTGCATGTAAAATGGTTACCATGGTGTAATTTTGTTTACAAATTTGGGAATAAATGTTTATTCAAGTCACACACTATGTAGAAAGATACCCTACAATGTAATATAGCAGATTGTGCAAAGTCGCAGAGTAAAAGTTACACATACTGATTAACAAATGTTTTGTGAAAGAGAACATGAATGACTATAAATAACCACAGAAGTAATTAACTGCATGGTGTCACTCACAGGCAAACAAGTTTACCTGTGAGTGACAACATGTTTTTTTTTTACATTTAGGTCTGATGTTTTACAATATTTTACTATTACTATTACGTTTTTTATGTAATATATACTGTATGTATGTTCAGGTCACCATGGTAGCGACTTGTCAATCACAGGTAGCCCCACCCTAAACCCTCCCCTGCTTTACCGTCTGTGTGACTCTAAATAGAAGCGTCACTGACTAAATGAACATCATGCTGGATTGAAGAAGACTTGAAACTAGAGACTGAGACCATAAACTTTTTCGGAAAATGTTTACTGAGGGAATAAATGAAGACGGAAGTAGGCTCGCAGTGGAGTCGCCCCTATGGTCTGGTCCTGGTCCTGGTCCTGGGGTATGTACTGATGTCTGGTGCTGGATGTATTGGACCCCCCCACCCCACCGTCCACCACACCACCCTCTCTGATTGGGAGACACAGCTCTCCTTATCAGCCCTCTGGGAGCCATTAATGGAGAGGGCCAGAGAGCTGACATATTGATTTCAGACTTTTTCTTTCTCTCCCTCCTCATCAGGTAGTGAAGCTGTGCAGACGGACTGCCACAGGTCGTCTTATCGCTCAGACTGGAAGGCCGTTTTTCAGTCCACAGCAATCAACATCTCTGACAGTTTAGTGTCTGTGTTTTCATCTTCTTTAAGCTGTAAGCCTGTTCCTGACAATGGGTCTGCACACTTTGGGACGGTATGCGCTAGAACGTGAATTCTCCATCAACTAAAATGACAATATTTTCCCCCTGAATTTCACTCTATTCTACACTCAGTTTCCTCCATCATGTTGTCATTTAAGGCTCCTCTCTGGGCTGAACTTGATTCCTTTCATGTCCACATGCTACAGCTAACAACTGCTTTTTGGTAGAATGTTGTGACAAAGTCAGCAGATATAAAAATCACCATTGTCCTCATGTTCTTGCACAAGATACAAACCAATGCAACTTAGGATGGTAATGTTGCACAACCACTTTGGACCACATTGCTGTTGGATTGATTCATTACATTTGTGTTTGACATTAATGCTGGGTTGGTCAGGACAGGTAAAAGGCAAGCTTGTAGACCGGTAACAGAAGCTCATAAGCAAACCAACCTGGAGAGAGAGCAGACAGGAAGAACTGGCCGAGTGTAGCAAGAGGCTACCTAAGAATGAGGTAGGAAGGGAGACGATCGAGGATGCACAAGTATGAATGAGGTCATTTCAGGGCAGTTTTGCAACACAGACAGACTAGCGAAAGACGCATCGCAAGAGTTTTGCCAAAGGTCGGACTGGCATTTGTGTGCTGGACTCCGCTCATTCTCCTGCACTCCCCCCGGCCACACACACAGAGCCTGAAGAAGAAAGCCTGGGTAACACAGCCTATTGTTACTGATACTCCATATCTCTCAAATGTCCATCATACAATTTGGTTCCTTATAATAACATAAATCCTCACAGAGACCGTGACTTCCCCTTTGAGCAGATCTCTGCATAATGAGCAGCATATGTTTACATAACTCTGCTACTGTATTTTTTATGGCGTATAATTACTTCTAATGTTTCGTTTGCTTTTATCGTTTGTTTTTATTGCCCACTTTATACTTTGTTCAGGGCTTATATTACGGTTTTCTATTTCCCTGTTGAACCCTCCAACCGGCTGCAAGAAAGCCAATTTCCCCGCAGGGATCAATAAAGTTTTATCTTATCTTTAAAAATGGTGAACTCTATTCTCCAAATGAAAAGGGAGGTGGACTCTCCGGTCCATCTCTCAGCCTGAACTGTGGTTGTTTTCCATTTTCCTCCTATTTCTCTCCCTCTTTCTCTGCTGCTCGGTCGTTCTCAGCTTCTCTAATGAGGACAATAATGAGGCATTATCATCAGCTTCGACAACAGATGCTCTGAATATTCTCTCTCTAAATCTCTCCCTCTGTCTCTGTCTTCCTCCTGCTTAATCTTCACTTTCTCGCTCTCACTCGCTGTTGTGATTCGTTTTTCTTATCAGACGAGCCGTTCTTCAACAAATCGGAACCTCATTATAATCCATGAGCATCTTTTTCACTGCGCCTGACTTTCACAAGTTTTGGGAAGTCCATTTGGCTGTTTGTTTGGTCTTCTGTAAAAAATGCTTCTGCTGTTTATGAAAAAGGGATCACAGGTTTTATTATTATGCAAAAATAATGTGAAAACCCAGCTTGAGCTGTAAAAACATCAACAACATTTATTTTATCTTAGTTGTTGACCACTTTCTGCTTTCTAAGTGAATCAGTGTTTTCACATTTAACCTATTCATTTGATATGTCGAGTATCATTATTACGCGGCTGTGTTAAATAGCCTACTTGATTCTGTTAATTCTGTTCAGTTAATCACGGCTTTCCGTGGTCTGCTCCGTTGCTATGAAGAACAGACCGTTGCTAGGGATTTGGCTCTAATCACACAATCTGGAGGGCAAACTGTAATCATATCAATCCGCCGAGAGAAGTGTTTACAGAGGCGGAAAAAACAGACAAAACAGCAGAGCAATAAAGGTTAAACAATGCAAAAACTGAAGGCTACTACGAGATTTACGAAACTGCAGACGGCACATGAAGTAAATATTAAACTGAACACAGTACGGGATACGGCAATGTTTAAAGACAGTCAAGGGAAAGGAAAATGTCAACTCTAACGAGACAGAAAACTTCACTGCTGCACTGATTTCCATTTTAATGTGAGTAATAACAGCTAGCTTAGCTCATTTTAGCTAATTTAGCTCATTTTAATGTGAGTAATAACAGCTAGGTTAGCTGATTTTATCTAGCTTAGCTCATTGTAATGTGAGTATAATAACAGCTAGCTTAGCTTATTGTAATGTGAGTAATAACAGCTAGGTTAGCTCATTTTAAGAAGGCTGCAGAGTTAACCGCTTCAATGGACGCATCTCTCACTGTGCATCCAACGCACTATTTTTAAACAAAATTATAATCATTTTTAAATTAATAAAATCATTTCTAAATCAATATTTTGTTTCAAATAAATGAATTTATACGTAAATAACTGTGTAATGAGCGGGATAGTAATAGTGAACAGGTTGTTATTGTGGAGGAAACCCTTCAGAGTGAGACAAGGTGCTGTTGACCGTCTCAGGTTCCATTCTGCTACCATACCTGTTTTCCACTTGTAAAACAATTTGACCAGTTTAATGAAATTTTGGAAAAATGGTAGATTGAGAAATAAAGAATCCAGAATGTGATGCCAAGGGATTTCACCTGAGTTTTTTTTAGTCAAGGGAGTCCTGCCATGTCCAGTCAGTGTCAATCGGCCAGAACCACAGCATACGCTCTAACTTCCAAAGAGGTCCATTCGGACTAAACTCAAGAAATGACAGCAGACGAGCTCCAGCAATCAACTCTATAAGCTCCAACATAAGGGACTTGCTGATTCCTTGTAGTCTGTGCCATCTTGGATTTGAGCGTCACAGCCAGTTTAGGATAAGTGAATAGACTTTGCAAACCTGGAATACAGTAATTAGTCACCGTCAGCATTCAACCACTTCTTTGATAACACAACAAATTGATGGTTAGCCTATAGGAAAGGCTTACATTCTTCAACAACTGTTATATTAACTTGCTAACATTGTTTGCTAGGAATTGGTTGAGTGCTAATATTAGCTGTTATGCTATCAATAGCTAATGGCAATTCAAAATTGTAATATAACTTAAAATATTGAACAATTCTTCTGAGCTAACATGAACACAGTATAAGCTACATAAGAATACAATTACTTGTTAAGGCTTTTCCTGGAATATTATGTTACACTCTAAAACAGACATGTTAGCTTAGAAGCAGCCACACGCTATTAGACAAGAGACTTGAGATATGGCCTCATGTCCCTCTAGGTTTTTTAACAATCCATTGTCTTACTAGTTGCAGATAAAGTGAACAAAGACAGAATTTGGTGAACACATCAGTTTGTTCTGGAATGATTTAAAGGTGAATTCATTTATAATTTCACTGTCACAAAATGAGGGCTAAAAACTGCATCACTCACCAGCAACATGTCACCTCTACACACCAGGATCTCCTGAAAACTGAAAACACGAGCCTACACAAACCTTTTGAAGTTGACTGGTTGCCTTCATATTTGTCAGTGAGCCGCTGATTCAATCTTTTCATCTTAGTCTGCGGTTTCCTCTGCCCCTTTATCTCTTCATGGCCACCAGATGTGAACCAGCTCACCCATGAAGTGCCATCACCCATCGTAAATGAGCAGAGTAAACCGGGCTAATCAGGGCGGCGAGGTGACAGGCCATTAATCCCCCCCAAAATAGAAATGATGAAAACCTGTCGCTCCATCTCTCACACTTGACCCCCTCTCTTTCATCTAGTCTTCCCCCTTTCATTTCACCACACATCCATCCGTCCTTTCATCTTTCTATCCGTCTGTTGCTGCCAGGAGAAGCAGGGCGCCTGGGGAGTTTTTATCCAGGATCCACAATCACCTCAGTACCTGGGGGGTGCTGTGTGTCTGTGTGTGTGTGTGTGGCTGCTGTTTTCTGTTATTTTACACTCCATTTAGCTATTTCTTCCTCATTTTTCATCACAGGGTCTCGCTCAGTAATCAGCCTGCAGTCTGATAAGGCAGCGATAAGCCCAGTGGAGAAATCACATAATAGATCTGAAATTTTGGGCCGGTTTGGAGGTAATTACCAGATCTTACCTTTTAATTCTGCTGGCAGTTCCCTGTGATCTGTGGAAATGAGGAGGAATGTAGCGTGAACCTGTTTTAATTGGTTTTTAGATGACTTTCACATGAACTGTGAAATTGTGGTAATCAACAGAAAGGACTGCATCTAGATGGATTTCAACCAGCCCAGCTTTACACCTTCTTATAAGTCCAAGGAAAACAGTCCATGTTTTTAGGTCACCTTAATACCTCGATGCTTAGTAAGTCATGTCAAGCTTCCATGTTTAGCATAGACAAGGTTTTACTAGCTTATAGGTTATAATACTGAAGACTTGGCTGCATGAAATACAGTGGCCGTGTTTATTAACTGGGTAATTCTGGTGTTTTTAAAAGTTTTTCCTATTTTAAGGTCTAAATGACAAATAGGTACAAACAGTTTTAGATTAGCTTTAGTAGATTTATTCAGCCTGCAGCGGTGAAACAGGCTGTAATGGCTGCAATACTTTGGGGCAAATGCACCCAAACAAAGTGCATCCACTTAATAATGTTTTCTGTTAAGACCAGCCGTCGAAAACGTTAAAACAAAGACCCGAAACTACCCCTGGATATGGCAAACAGCCAGGTAAAGTGAAGAGTGATTAATGTATATTTTTATTAGCCTAATTATTATTTACAGTTACACAGATGCCTTTTCATTCTTTCCTGTATATAATAAATCTTAATGCAATTTATAAAGCGATCATATTTTAATTAATTATGGCCTTTATTAGGGTAAAACTCATGTAGACAGACAGGGCTGGCAGGATCAGCCCAGGTGAAGCCGTAGCTTGGTCTGCTGGTAAAAGCTGCCGCGTGAACACAAACCAAACTCAAGGCAAAATGCAACTTTGTAACAATTTAGTCTTTGTTCTGTATCAAACAAACAGACTTCAGGTGTGAATGCGCCCTGAATTTAGTGTTGTTGTACATGTATCAAGAGTCCAACATGTAAAATTTGACCATCGCTGTTCACCTTTGCTGCAGTTACACCTCCATCATCTTTTAAGTGCAGGTAGTCAGTGCACCAAAATAAGTGCAAGTAAACCTTTTTTTTGGTCGCATTGGTGACCCTGAAATTAAGCAGGGCAACATTTTAATTTACAACCTGAGAAATGTCTTAAGAAGCTAGCTGAAGAGAGTAGCATCTAAATATGTGGGTTAATCCCCAAAACCATCACTATTTATAAGTTGTTTATGTAGTGAAATAAAAATCTGACTCTGCAAAGTTGGTAGTCTCTAGAGCTTCGAAAATAAACAGTTGAAACAGTATTTGTTTTCCAAATGTAGGCTAGTGGAGTAGAAGTGTAAAGTCACAAGTAAAAACACTTGAGGAAAGCACCTCAAAACTGTTCTAGAGTGAAGTTCTTTCATAAAAAGTACAGGATTACTTTCCACCACTGTTTTTTAATGACATTGTATCTTTTGTGCTCACTTGAAGGATATTTTGGCCAGTACATGTTTAAGGTTTACCATCAATTGGCAGAGACCTGTGCACTTTGTTTAACCAAAAACTGCACTTTATATTAAGCTTTAAATTTGTACAGGTAGGAAGTGTTTTTCTCTTTTGCATGGGCTACCTTTCTTTCTTTTTTTTGGTAGGCTATTTCTTAATATGTATCTTTTATGAAATATATTTAATAAAGGTGTAATAACCATGCTCATATGCTGCTGCTCATTGACACCTGTCTATCTAAGTTTAAATTTATTGACAAACTGACAAAAAACGCCTACAATGCCACACATACAAGGTTGCTTCGCTTAGGACACAATGGCAATCACAGCGTATAGGTGAGTGTGGGAGTGGTTCAAAGTAGCAACTGGACCCCATTCAGACTGGCGAACATGGTCAAAGAGTGATGCAGAGTTGGCCTTCTTTCTGTTGGACAGGTAGGTGCAAGCTAACCGGCGGTTAACATACTAATGCAAAAGTAACTCTGCGGTTAGCATGTTAGTGCAACGGTAATCAGTGATTAGCATGCTAGCGCAAAGTTAACTGTGATGCTCTCAGTGTTAACTCAGCGTGGTGGGCATGTTCTCCAGAGATGTGGACTTGAGACTTGGTGACTTGGATTCGAGTCGACTTGAGTCACTGTTTTGATGACTTGTGACTTGACAAAAATAAATGACTTGAGACTCGACTTGACATGAGGCTTGATGACTCGGATGACTTGCGTGTGCTCATAAGTTTGAATGTTATCTGTTAAATATAAAATGATAAAATTCAATGTTGTCAAGTTTCTAACCATCAGGTATGTACGCAGCGCAAACTGGGAATCATGATTGGACGACGCAAAAAGAGCAGACCATCATCATGGCTGCGTCTGTGGAAAAAAGTGACTTGACTTGGGACTTGACTGGCCTTAACTAAAGACTCGACTTGACTTGACTTGACATAACCTGTGACTTGACTTGAGTGAAACATGATTTTAACCATGAAGAAGAACTTTGGCTGCTCAGTCTCTGCTGTTTGATGGCCTTTCTATTTCTAACGACTAATTACAGTTGATATAAACAGTGTCTGATGTGCGATTCAGTCTCTCTAATGTTAGAAACACTTATTTAAAACAAGATGTGGAACCCTTAATATGGCAAAATATAGTATTAGCCCGCCTCCACCCCCCTCGCTGCGAGTGCTCCCCTCGGTGTGCGTTTACACTGAGCCAACTGCCGAGCATCTCCGTGAAATCTGCTCCTCGGTGTGAGCCGGCTGTTTGTCAATATCAGATGGTTGGAGGGCCCGGGGCTTGGCATCACAGTGGGCATCAGTGCTATCTCTGGCACAGTTTTTATTGAATTGTTTACCCTGAGCGAGGGTGAGAGGAGGTGGAGGGGGGGATGACTGTGTGGGCGTTTGATGCCCTCCATCTTTCTCTGTCAGCATGGCTTCTCCTCTGTATCTAATCCTGCCAGGGCACCAGCTGCTCCCAGAATGGCATCTCCTCGGGCACAAGACACTTCCTCTCTGCACCCCCCCTCCCGCCCAGCCTGCTCTCTGCTGGGTGCCCCTGTGGCCGGGCTGTGGTCTGTGGAGCCAAGTTCACACTGTTGGAATGATTGCAGTGACAGTGGTGTGTTTCTGCTCGTCCGCAGGGACTCGCTCTGATCCGGTCCGCATCACTGAGCCGCAGCTGCAGACGGGAGCTCTGACAGGCTGACGGGCCGATCGACTGATTGATTGACTGGACGAATCACAAGAGGCGCGGAAAACAGCGTTCAGAGTGTGTCTCTTATTCTATAAGGCGTGTGGGGCTGCATTCATTGGAAAAAAGTAGTCCCTTATCTTTGTGAAAAGTGACACAAATCTGGTACGATGATAGCCCTTGTTTTGGAATGAAATGTGTGGTTACATTTTGGAATAAGTACTATTATTCTTTTTTTAATAATAGCTTTGTATCTAATTTGATTTAATTGTAATCCCTCTTGTCTTTTTAATCCTCTTATTTGTTTTTATTCAAACAATACTTTTCTTATCTCATAGTTTTTGTCATGTATGATCTTTGCCTTTAATCATTTTCTGTTGTTACACATTTCTTTTTTGACTCAAAACGCTGTGTTCGTTCATTTAAAAACAAATCAAGTCAAATGTGTTGATACTTGTTGGTCTTCAGTCTCTTGTTTTGATGAGAGAACATGTTGAAGTGAAGGAACAGGATGACACACTCATTCTTTAAAAGGTTTGGAAGCGATTGAATGTTCAATTAGTTCTGACGCTCACATCCAAAATCCTCTCACCGAGCTGGAAGAAGCTCTGTTTTCATCCCGATCCATCTGTTTGTTTGCCTGTTAGCAGGAGAAGCATGTGATCATTCATCTATCAAACCTCAATTAAAAAAAATATAGACATAATTATCTTTTTTTTTTTGGCCAGTCAAAACTTTATGTGCCTTTATTCCTCTTCATTTTGAATAGGAAGAAAGGCCTCTGTGCTCCTCTGAGCTGCTTTACAGATGATGAGAGCAAAAGCATCAGTTGAGACAAGTCCAAGGAAAGTTTCCCGTCAAGTCTGAATTCGTTTGAAACAACTCCGTGTCCACTGTTCCTTTAAACAATAGACTGTAAAAAGATGGATGACACATCTCCACTACTCTCACCGTACTTATTACAAGCCAAAATACCCCTGAGGCCGGCGCTGATGTCTGCCGCTGGTGCCGTCATTTGTATCCAGAGACTGCGCAGTAGAGATCCGCGTGTGGAGCCGCGGTAATGATGTCTCGCCCCTTAACCCGTTAACCAAAACACATATTAAACTTACAGAAATAAAAGTCAAAGATCTGTCAGGTCGACGTGTTTCACAGCAGAACAGCTTCTTGTGTCGGTCTGAAGCAGATATTCACGGTGATGGAAAGTTCAATGACTGTAGTGTTAGTGTTAGTTACGTCTCCTCTCACCGTTCCTCCTCTACTCTGCTGCTCGGGAACAGAACGCTGCAGGAGCCAATTTGTCAACAGAGCTGTCAATCATGAGGTCACACCCCCTTTTTATAGCACAGGTTCACATGTATAAATACTTGGGTGTCTTGATTAATGACTCCCTCACTTTCAAGCAGCATGTGGAGAAACTTGTGAAGACTCTGAGGCTAAAATTGGGTTTTTATTTCCGAAACAAATTGTGTTTCTCTTTCAATGCAAAAAAGCGGCTTGTCGCTTCAACTTTTTTGTCTGTGTTGGATTTTGGAGATCTTCTGTATAAGGATGCTTCTGCTCAATGTCTACGAAAGGTTGACACTGTTTACCATGCTTCTCTGAGGTTTATTACCAACTGTAAAGTGTGGTTGGTATACTTTTATTTATAAGGCAATACTCGGGCTACTGCCCACCTACATTTGTCTTGTAATTGCACAAAAAAATGCTGATCTTTACTCTTTCTGTTCACAAGACCAATTGTTGCTTTCTGTTCCATATGCCCATATTGAATTGGGTAAAAAGGCTTTTGTTCACTCTGCACCTTTTGCATGGAATATGTTGCAGAAAGACTGGAAACTAACTGAGTTAATCTCATTGAGCGCTTTTACATCCAAACTGAGAGTTCTTGAGGCCAACTCCACAACATGCACTTGTTTTTCATAATTTGCTTGTAAATTTAATCTTTTTATTTGTTTTTTTGTTTTGTAACTGTGTTTTGTATTTGCTGCTGCCTATCTTGGCCAGGACTCCCTTGAAAAAGAGGTTCTTAATCTCAATGGGATTTCTCCTGGTTAAAAAAAGTAAAAAAAAAAAAAAAAAAAAAGAAAGAAAAGCAAATTAAAAGTAAACTTGTCAGAAAAATAAACACTTGGACATAAATCAGCATGATAAGAACTAACTATAATGACAGAAACCACGTTTGAGAAAAATGTATTTGATGTGTATTTTGATTTTATAGTTTGACTCATGTCCCGTCTGTTAACATGGAGGAGGCGGGCTTTATGACCTATACTGCAGCCAGTCAGCAGGGGGCGATAGAGAGGGTTTGGACTCACTTATAGGGCGCTGTCATGTCAAAGACCTAAAGTAAAGTCTCAAGTCAGTTCAGGAAAATCCAAAGTCAGTCAAGAAAGGTCCAAGTCAAGTCCCAGTAAGTCTCAGGTCATGCAGGGCAATATCAAGTTCATGCATGCCAAACAAGTCTTGAGTCATTTGAAACAAGTAAACTTTTAAACTCTTGTCCCCATCATTCTTAACTTTGCCAGAACAAATCAAGTCAAGTCAAGTCTCAGAGTCGTAGAGAAAAATCTGATTCATGCTGCTACGCTAGTCAAAAGACAGTCCTGTCTCAAGTCTCTAAAAATCCATGACGTCTCATCTTTTGTCAAAGTGCTTCTTTAAGTCTCGGCAGAGCAGATTTTGAAGTCGAGTTTCCTGTCAAAACAAGGCCAGGTAAGACAATTTTAAGTAAAGTCTCAAATATTGGTCACACAAATCTCAAGTCATTCTCCAGTCACTCAAAGGAAGTGTCAGGTCCAGTCTCGAGTCTTGCCATAGCAGGTGAAACCTCAAAGCGGTCCCTGCAGGCCTGAGTCATATTAATTAATATTATATAAGTGAACTTTCAAGTCTTATTAAATAAACTCGAGTCAAGTCTGAAGTCAGTCAAAACATCCTCATGTTTCACGTCTTGTCAAAGAAAGTCTCAAGTCTTGTGAAACATTTTCAGGTAAAGTCTAGAGTTTCTTTTCAGAGTAATCATGTAAACTTAAAATGCAGGTAAAAGTCAAGTCCCAAGTTTTTCAAAACAAGTCTCGAGTCAGTCAGTCAGGGTTTCTAGTAATTTTTGCTCTTTTGCTCGAGTCACAAGAGACAAGTCTGTGGCAGGTCCCAACCCTGGTGCCTGGAATGTTAGTATTAGAATTACAATTATAGTCGTATCAGATTAATGCGACCATATGGCAACTTCACCAAACTATTTTCTTAATTGTTTATTTCTATCATTGCACTAATTAACCGTTAAAAAACCATCTGGCTGCAGACTGTGTTCACATCCTGTTGCTGTGCACCATCCAGAAAACAATATGATCCCATGGAGAAGCTGATTGGTTGAGCTTTCTGTTGATATGCTTCAGTAGGATTGGCTCAGCTCTGTCAGAGTGATGAGTTACTGATCACCACACCTTCCTTCATACCTTCTTCAATGAGCCCGTTTGGACTTCTGCACATACAAGAACCAATAATGTGCTTTCAGACGCCAACATAGTCCAAGCGCCCAAACCCTAAATCTTACAGTTTGTCGCTGTTTGACAAAAATATGTGTTTAGTGTCTCTTCAGTTTCTGACTCAACTCCAAGGGCCCTTTTTACATGGTACACATGCACAGTCTAAGGGCGCATTCACACCTAAAGTCCGCTTGTTTGATCCGAATCGAAGACCACATTGTTACAAAGTTTAATTTTGCCTTGAGTTTGGTTTGTGTTCACACTGCAGCTTTTACCAGCGGACCAAAAGCTTTGATGCGTGAGGAAACTGCTCTCTGATTGGTCAGAATTACCATGTAGGAAAACTCCCTGAAGTAAATAGATTGGGAGAGCACACTGATCAATCACACTCAACACAATCACAGACTTTAGTGTTTTGTTGTCAGAGTTTTTTTTTTACTGTTAACTGACTTTGTTCCACAGATTGATCAGCTCCTTTAGTTTTCACTGAACACTTTGAACACCTCTGTGTTCTTGTGCGTTTCCACAAGCATTTGAGAAAGTGTTTGATCAGCCCATATTTATATTTCCTCGTCACTCCCCCACGTCTGTCCTCTCCTCATCCTGCTGCCTGGCTGCGTGGCTGCAAGTGTCAAAATCTGTTAACAACCCACAATGCACAGTGCTTTGGTTTGCTTCCTGTATTAGGTCCTACTTTAAGTCCGTTTATCTTCACACCGGAATCAAACCGGACCATGATTCGTTTGGAAACCGAACGAGACCCGTCTTTTCTAGCGGACCATGATCCGGTGGTACCAGAGTTCGATTCCGGCATTCACACCTCCACATGTCCACCTAAACGAACCGCACCAAGGGGACAAACGCGCCAGGGTTCGGTTCAATCGGATTAAACAAGGCTGGTGTGAACCCGCCCTTAAGCGCATGGCGCTAAGTGATTAAGTGATTTAGTCAGACGGCGCACAATCTGAGCGCAAAGATTTTCGCTTAAGTCCCCGGATTATTTGTAGTTGTGTTTTGGGCATAACATGAATCAAACCAATCAGAGTGTCAGCTATCAGTCCCTTTAAGAGTCCGGTGCGTGTTGCTATTGTCATGGCGGATTTCAGTCATTCTTCTTATATAAACCGGGCTTGGACCAGCATATTTAAATACTTTCCTTCCACTGTGCCCCTGCACACGCAGAACACACGCAGGTCACTGTACTGTACGATACGTGTCGAGGCACGGATTGATGTTAAAGCCATCAGAGAACACGCATGATGGAGAGCTTGGCATATTAACATTAATGTGTATTGCTGATAGGTTGATGAATGTGCACTTTCCTAATTATATAAATTAATTAAGATTAAATTAAAGCATTTAAAAATGCTCCAAGAAATGTCACAAAAAATACCAATTTAGGCCCTGACGGACCATTTTTGTTGAGTTTTTGGGGTTAACTGAGATACAATGAAGTGTTTGCTGCACTTAAATTCAAGCAATGTTACGTTCACTCAAATAAACTCTGTTGACTGTATCAGTGTGTCTGCCGACAGCACAGACAGGCAGAGTAAAGGGTGGCAGATCCACAGTGGCATCATGTTTGTCTGCCCTCCAACCGCGCGCCGTGACTGGATGCTGCTGGATGTCGCCTCCGCCACTCTGACGCTGTGATCTCCTGTCACTGTCCTCTTTGAGACCCATCTGTCTCTTAACTTAGCAGAATCAATACGCTGCTGCTCAAGGCGACGGCCGGGTGGAGGAGAGGAGGAGGAGGGGCGTGAAGGGTCGTGGCTGATGTATTGGCTTGGTGTTTTATGAACAGTGTGGAGCGGATAGAGAAATAGTCGTTCCAATATTAACACAGTCAAAAACAGGGAACTTACATCTACTTAATCAAAGACAAACAACTGCGAGCCGCTCTGAAGAGGAACAAACTCATATTTTTGTAGATGAGCAGAGCGAGGGAGGGCGTGTGTGCTGTGTTATCAGTGTCTGCGCTGTGTGTGTCCTGTCTTACATTTCTACACGCTCATTTTAGAACTGTTAAGTATTTTTCCCCCCTTTTGTTATTCTCTTGTTTTGTCTCTCCTCGTCTTTTCTTCCCTCTGTCATTTCCTCTCTTTGTTGTTGGCTCATTCTCCTCCTCGCCCCCTCTCGCCCTCTCTCCAGCCCCCTCCTAAATCTCAGATTAAAGGAATGATGCAAACTCCTCGCCTCTTTCTCATGCTTGATCCTTTCTGAGCGACTCAACTTGCCAGCGGCCACGGGAAGTCGAGAAAAGCGTCTTTTTATAGAAGATGTAAAAAACAAGCAGCGCCACACATGCTTTTAATATCCAAGTGCAAAACAAAATGTGGCATTAAGCTATGCATACAACCCACCCTGGAGTATTAGGTCACAGTGTGCCATCAAAGACGTTCCACCAGTTTGAGCTTTAAAAACATTCAGCTTCGCGATTATCCTTTCACTGTTTCCATCATAAACACCTGCCTTTTATGTTTTAATGATGCACACACACACACAGAGTCCAAAAATGCTCTCATTACATCACAAACGTTGCATGCTGGGAAGCTTTCTGTGTCTACCCACCTTGTTTGTCTGACAGAAGCAGCGTCGACCTGCTCGTGTGTTTGATAGAGGGAGAGGAGGAGCAGACACAAAGTGAAACACTCCAGCTGTTAGGTTATCTGCCACTAATCAACTCTTGGTCATCTTTTAATTGGAAATTATCTTGGAATTAATTGTAAAGAATTGTCTTTTCTTTTCCCTTTTTATAAGAAACAAACTGGATCTCTGTCCCAAAATCTACAGGTGACCCTAAAGGAGGAGGAGGTCTTTGAAGAGAGCGATGTAACGTCTGTGTCTGGTTTTAAAATATCATCTTCCTCTGTAACAAAAAGGTCTACCTCTGCAGGGATCCTTTCTGTAATGTTGTCAGACACTTCAATCTGAGCCTGTCAGTGGTACAAACAAGAACCCTTAGAGGACCTACTTTACTGTACATGTACTAGAACATTACATGTCAGCCATTGCAGTCTGTTTTACTGCTGCAGGCTGAGTAAGTCCGGAAACTTTGGTACCTACAATTAATTTAGACTCCAAAACAGGTCAAAAATAGGGCCCATGTTTTAAAATGCTAAAATTATCAATGTTGTTGTCATCATGTTAGCATCCTGATTTTAGCATTTAGCTTTAAGTGCATCCTCAGAGACACAAGCACTCGCTCTATGTACTTGCCTGTCTTCTGTAATGTGATGTGATTTTTGTTGTGATGTCTGAATAATTTGTGCTGGTTGTGTGTGTGACGTCCTTCGCAGTGTGATTTTAAGTGTTATGTTTTAACAATTTACACTTCCTGTCTGCTTATGCCATGTCTTTAGTAATGTAATTTTATGTGTCATGCTTTAACTACTGGTGCTGATTTGTCTGCTTAACATTGGCTTGTATTTACTGTTGCTTTGTTTATATGTTTTAATGGTCAAATTTACACCAGGCCGAGGGACAGCAGTTGAAAATTAGCCTTTTGGCTAACACTGGCACTTTTACAGTGATGTTGATTCATTGTCCCTGAGAAGAAACCAATGAAAAAAACAACTTTATAGCTCTCATCGTGTTTCTACCAAGCGGCATCCACACACAAAACTGCAGTTCCATAAGTGTCCACTTGAGGCTCCAGAAGCCAATAAAATAACATTACAGCAGATGGGAAAATGTCTGTTACAGCCTGGTACAAAAACATTTTTTATTTATAAATAGCTAATTTTATTGTTCAAGATAACTGTACGGGGGGTGAGTTTTTATATAACTCACCTGTTTACATTATATGAAGCCTTAAATCACAGGGGCGGGGTCACTTGATTGACAGGTGGATCCTGCTGGCTGTCAGCCAGACGTCAACACAGACACACAGACACTGAACTTTGCCTTCACGCAGAAATTGAACAAGTAATCAGTCTCTGTGTGGGATTAATGGAAGTATCGGGCTGTGCAAGAAGTCCAGCTTTCCTGTGAGTTAAATGCTAGTATTATTGTATTGATATATTTTTGCACTAAGCAGCAGGTATACTGTGCTCACCATACCAGGTCAGTGTGTTTTTAAAACAGTTATTTATTCATCAGCCGGTTCATGGGAGTCAGGAGTTGTTGGCTTTCCCCCGGAGAGATTACGGTGGCTTCGTGGATTATTCATACAGTCTATGGTTTCTACAACAGAAACACCAGCCAGAGGAGCAGCAGCACATTCACAATGCTTTATGTTGACATTAAAAAGAAAAAAGTTACTGAATTAATTTGGCACTTGACCAAAGGTGAACTGATCAAGCTGTTCCCTGCATTAACAGGTTTCTAGGAGACATAAACTTTAGTTTCCACTCACAATAATCAGTGAACACAACGGCATTTTAAGCTGAGCTGTTAGCTGTGTCTGAGAGAGCGGCTCAGAGGGACATGAGACACAGTATTTTCTGGTTTTGTGAGGATGACTCAAAACCAAAACAACAGTAATTCATCCAGTTTTGCAGCTGTAAATGTGTGGATGTCACATGACACCAAAGCTGCAGGCTTTAAAGCTTCGGCCGTTTCATCTGTATCTTCATATGACTGTCAGAGCGAGTAGAGAAGCACCGGCAGCTTCTCGGCTTCTTGTTGACCATCAGATTTAAACATATCAACACTTTGCCCTTGCCTCACTCTGTCACCACCATTTGTGTGTGTACACTGCTGTCGATCCTGGCTCGCTCCTGCACGCTGTCATCCTCGAAACACCAGCCGAGAACAGTGGAGGTGTCGTTTATGAGAAAGAATCTACAGCGAGAAAGAAAAGATAATCTGGGGGATAGAGAGTCACAGACGGGCAATAAGAGAGAGAGAGAGAGATGTTTGTTATGGCAGGGGGAGATCCAGCCTGCGGGTGGATGAAGATTAAAAATTCCTCGTCCTGAGTCTTCTATGATTTGCGGAGATTTAAGTATCAATTTGAGAGCCTTCAGAAGAGCTTTTGTACGCCTTTCAGACGGGGGTTTGACGAGAGATGGCAAGAAGGAGATAGAGAGGCTTCCACTTTGCATCAGATTTGGTTAAATCGCACGAGGCAGGCAGAACGCTGAAGAGGGATCGATGAAGAAGAAGAAAAAACAACAAAGACGAGAGGATTGTTGGAATATTATATGAGGAGATGTTCAGGAAAGTTTTTACACTGTGTGAGATTACATATGAAACATACTGCACAGCTCTGTTTGTCTCTGTGAGTGTACTTCCTGTAAAATGTCCAGAGCTTTCAGTCACATCTTTTAGCCTTCATCAGCAGGTAAGTTGTCATGGAGATGTTTCAGCTGTTATCACATTACCTTAAGAAAACAGTTGTAGCCAACTTCTGGGCCTGGAAATGAAGCGTCTTAAACTGCAGTTCCTCTCGTGTCCACTTGAGGCTGTCTCCAGCAGTGAGTCAGTCCCCATAGAGCCCTATGTTAAACTTTACAGCAGAAATAAACATGTTTACAGTCTGGTACAAAAACAGTTTGGGTCTCTATAGCTCATTTCTCTCTTCATGACAACTGTACGGGAGAATCTTTATATAACTCACCTGTTTATATTATATTAAAGTGATGCATCATTAGGGGCGTGGCCTCTTTGAGTGACAGGTGGGAGCTGCTAGCTGTCTGCTAGGTGTCACCTCAGCTAATTCAGTCATTGTACGTGACCTCTGGGCCGTGTTTGTGCTGTTGGAGCCTTTAGGAGTCTCACTGAGTGCTTTATTGGACTAACAGACCGTGCAACAAGTCTGACACACAGTTTTTACACTTGTGTCACTGCTCACCATACCTAGCTTGTTAGCGCGTCCAGTGTTTGTCATACAGTGATTTATTAGTGCCGGCCCGTGCAGGGAGGCAGGACTGTTGTCGGATTTTCCTTTAGCAGAGACGGCGGGCCAAAGTGAGGAGAAGACCGACGCCATCAAGGGCCAGCACGCTACATTTCACAAACTCTTTTAGCCTTTTTAGCCTCATAAATAAACAGCTCCAGTCAGCAACCAAAACAGTTAGAATTTAATTAGAACTTCTAATTAATTCTGTACGTTAACTTGCTATTTAGCTACCTAATCAATTAGGCTTGGGCGTAAAGCTATGCAAACCCCTCGCTCCTCTCCAGCTCCACTCTGTCATCCAATGGTCACTTCTGGTTCTTAAAAAACAAAACATGGCGACGATCTTATTCCTTACACACGGTTTAAAACCACACTCCACTAAATAATAAGTGATGTCACAGAGCGTCTGTCCACTACTTACATTAAGTCTATAAATTAAAGGTATATAAATTTAAGAAAGATGCTGATCACACAACGAGATGCGGCTGAAGAACTTTGTCAAACTGATTTTAAGGTCAGTATTGAGTATTTGTCGCTCAATGCAATAGAAATCTTTACCGCGCCAGAAAATTGACATCAAATGTTGAAAGTGTTTGGATCAGATTTGGATTTGTGGCAATGATGGTACAAAACTGCTTTCACGTTTTATGGAACAACAGCTTGCATTTTTTGACTAGTGTTATATCTGTGTGTGTGTGTGTGTGTGTGTGTGTGCGTGCGTGCGTGTGTCACAGCCTGCAGTTTTTGACAGGAGTGGCATCAGTGTGACTTGAGGAGGGGAATTGTCCCGACACCACGGGGCCTCATAGACACAGTGGAGTTAATCACCTGAAGGCATTTTCACATCTCTGTCTCTCTTTTCGTTCTCCTGCCATCATTTATTTTTTCTTCCTTCACCTCTGTCTTTCAATCACATCTTCCTCTTCTTCCTCCCTCTCTCTCCCCCTTCCTCCCCCCCCTCACTCTCCCTCTCTAATGAGGTACTATGGAGGGGGGAGCATATGCTCAATTAGCAGTTGAAGCCTGGCAGAAGGGAACGAGACGCTACCAATTTCCTGTTTTCTCGTCTCTGCACAGCATAAGCACGCACAAGACTCCAGCTGAACATGGAAATCTCTGTGTGGATTTGTATGTGCGCCGCTTTGAAATCCCAGCTGATGTAAAAATATGCAGGTGTGTGTGTGTGTTTGCGTATGTGCGTGTGTGTGTGTGTGGACCAGAAAGTAGATGGAAAGTTTTTACATTAGTCTGATTCAGGCTATTAAATGTGTTTGCTTTGGCGTCACAGCAGAGAAGCGTGTGTGGCGCCTGAGAGCGAAGGTAAAGAAAGCGAAACAAAAACAAAGAATAAAGAGAGAGAGAGAGAGAGACACAGCCGGGTCATCTCTTTGTCTCATTGAACTCAGGCCTTGCAGCTGGTTTGGAGGAAACCCGATCCACCTCCTCACCAACCCTCCCCAAACACACACACAAAGAAGAAGAAAAAGAGAAAGGCGGGGATTATTCTTTGAACAGGAAGCGATGAATCAAAGTGTCCCAAAAAGTTATCCTCCCGCCAATAGAAAGCTGGACTCGCTGATAATAACACTGTCATGAAGGAATGTAACTTCAGTAGAGACACTAAAGCTGCACTAAAGGTTTATCCAAAGCCAAGCATATTAATAATCCAGCGTGATTACATGCAAAGTCAATGTCAGGTCATGAATGGAATAGTTGAATGGGTGTTAAAAAATGTAATTTGAGTAACAAACTGGCTTCACTCTGTGCCGTCTGCGTCAGAAATATTAAACCTGAACTCCTTCAGATGTGGCTGACAAATGCGTCCCCCTTTTTCCCAGGCCACAAAGATTCCCAAGATTCCTTCCAATTCATACAAACTCTAAAGCAGCCAAAGAATACACTTTAAACGTAAACGTTTTTGGTTTCAACACAATCGAATAGCTAGAGATACAAATGTTAACAAGACTAGGCAACCTATCATGTGGCTGACCACATCAGGTCAATGTGCGCTTTTGTGGGTAACACTGGAAGCGTGGCATGACGGCTGTGGGACGAGAGAGTCTTCACGCTGCTGGCATGACACGCACATGTCTCAAGCAACTCACGTGCCGAAATGTAGAGAATAGGAGGCTCACCTATTTTTACCACAAGCGGTTCTCGGCCAAAATACACAGTGAAAATGAATTGTGATGAGTCCTATTGATCTCTCACAGCAATGTTAACATCTCTTCCGGTAGTAAAAGTCACTGAGTCAGTCAGTCACTCAGCCAGAAAACACTACAGGGGCCTTGAAACAAATGATCTTTAAGAATAATAGGTAAAGTTACGTGAGTAAGTTATTGTAGCTAGTTAGCCAGCTAGCTAGCAAAGCTCCTGGGACGCTCCGCAGTGTGTGACCCAGCAGCCTACCTAGCCGTTTTTGGTTGTTTTTAGCTGCGTTTTTTTTTAAACTTTATCTGTTATTTAATTCCTTGTGTCTGTTTTGCGTGGTCTTCTGCACCTCTTCTCCTGTCACGCTGTGGAAGGACATGTTACGCATCTGGGAGAGTCACTCACAGCTGTGAGTTTCTCCTCTCCTTACGGGCGTGGTACCGGTGAGCATACCAGCTGAGCTCCGCAGGTCGGTTAAGAAGTCTGGTGTTCGAAAGAGAGAAAGAAGAGGCGATCTACGCCCAAGACTAAAGAATCTTGGGCTAGACAACATTGGTGATTAAGGGCAGGAACAGCTGGTGATGCAGACAGGAAATCCTCCGTTGACCAGAACGTCTAATATCAGTTCAGTCAGCGTCTACAGGCTACAAAGGACTCATCCTTAGCCTGAGTCCTGCTTTGGATGCAGCCCCTGAATTGAGACACAGCTAATATCAGGATTTGGATATCTTTTCTATCAGTGTATTTGCATCAAATGAATGAAACATCTGTATATTTATGCTCATACAGCCGCATCAAGGCAGATTTCAGCCAGTTAGTTTTTTTGTGTGACTTTAGTGTTTTAAAGGGTTTGGCTCAAATCCAACCAAACACAATATCACTTACAAACTATCTGATTGAGGCAGTAGTAGAATAGCTGCTTTAGTGTTCTGCAAGGTGAAATCACTGTTCACACAAAAAGGTCTATCTCTGTAGGGAACCTAAAGATAATTAGTCAATGCAGCAGTAAACCAGCAGCTCCTGTGTTCTGTGAAAATCACTGTTTTTGTCAGTGGAGTCTGGTGTGTTTGCAGAGAGCGATGTAACGTCTGTTTGTGGTTAAAAAATCATCTTCTTCCTAACAAAAGGTCTCTCTCTGTAGGGATCCTTTCTGTAATGATGTCAGACACTTAGAGTAACAATCTGAGCCTGTCAGTGGAAACAACAAGAACTTTTATTGGACGCACTTTGACCCATCAAAGACTATGTTGCAGCCATTATAGCCTGTTTCACTGCTGCAGGATGAACACATCTACAGGAGACATTACAACGCTGATATTTCTCTCACAAGCAGGATTGTGATTGTGTAACTTCTACTTGTAACTTCAGCATTTTTTTTTAAGTTCTATGACCGCCTCTACAGAAAGGTCAAAGGTCAGTGTCACCTCTGGAGCTGGCAGGAATCCAGTGTCTCAATCAAAAATGGAACGTTTGACTTGTGAGACCACTGTAGTGGTCACACATGTAGATACATACATGTGAACATATACTACATAAATATACTAGTATAGCAAAGAGGCAGAGATGGAACAAGGGGGCAGATGGAAAGATAAACAGTCCTTCTATCAAGTCCCAGACAGACAGTTAGCCAGTGTCCCCAGGTGAGGGGGCTGAGGACTCATATGTCGGAGGTCTGAACGGAGTGTGTAGGGGGCGGTGGTGTTTGGAAGAAGTGGGAATAACCATAAGGTCAACTGTCAAACTTTCCTCCACCTCATTGCTAACCTTCCCATCCCCATTTACCTTGCCTCCTTTTTTAATGAGCACATCCATTTCCTGCCACAGGCTGTGTTTGACCGGAGCACGGCCTAAGTGATGGAGACAGTGGCCAAATGACTTATTTGGTGTGAACTAACAGGGAAGGAGAGGCAACAAACCAGATAGAGCTCACCGAGACAACAAGGTTTATCTTCCCTCGTTGTCTTCACTGTTTTGCTGGGTGGATTTTCTATATTGTTACTGTATTTATTGCAGTATATACACACCTCTGACCACATTAACGTCCTCTTCTTATTAAGGTCTAGTTTTATTTTAGAAAAATTAAGATGTAGTCACACTTTTAAAAGGATCAGTGGTGATATAGCAGCTCGTTCTCATTCCAGACTTGTCAAAGTGCCCAGTGCTTCAACATGTGACACTGTAGGTACGCTTCTGGTGGCATTTCTAGACAGATGTCAGGGATATGAAGCATTTAAAAATACTCCATTAAATGATCTCAAAACAAGCAAACATGAAGCTAGACTAAACACTTCCTGAATGAGGGAAAGGTCAGGCTAAACAGAGACTCACAAACCAATGGCAGTGAGCTTAAATGCACGGTTAATGGCCTATTTATTGGATTCAGTGGTCTACCTGGGGACATTTCATAACCACTGACCCTGTATTCTGTGGACATCTGGCGTTTTCACATTAGGTACGATTGCTTCGTACTGTGCCTGAGTACGGTTGCCCCCCAACTACCCCCCCCCCCCCGTCGGTCAGCTTTCACATTTATAATTTCGTTCCGTACCCGAGAACACTTGCGGTAGGACTCTGAAGCAGAAGGTGGCGGTAATGCACCTCAAAAACAAGGAGAAGAAGAAGAGGAGTATCATCGGAAAACTGTTTATGTTGTCATTTAATCTCATGATCCCAAGCCCGTACAATGGAGCCAACCTTCGCACTATGCCTACAATTATTCATGTTTTGGAGAAAACCTCAAGAACGACCCTCTCACCTACACTCCTACGGTATCAGCCCCGGCCGTGCAGTTCAGAGCGGTGCTGTGCGCATACGCAGATTTTTGAGGAGACATTATAAAAAGCAGTCCACTTCTGTGGTTTGGTACAGTTAGCTTTCAAACCCGATGCGCACCGTACCCGAGCACACATGTACCGTACTCGAGACCACCTTTTCAAGTGGACCCGGGTACGGATCAATGAACAGTGCTTGAATACGGTACGCATTGTTCACACTAATCAAATGAACCAGACTTTGGGGTACCTGGATCCGGGCCTGGGTCCCTAATGGGAAAGCCCCTTTAAGCCGCGGCCACCAAGAACACACAACTTGGTTCTATATTTGTATTGGATGCACAGAGGTCAAAGAATGTATTTAAGATGTGCATTTGAACATCTGGAATGATGCACATTTCCTTTGTTCAGTTTTACAGGACTGGAATCAACCTTCCATTTTTCATGTGTATTAAATGGTTTAAAATCAGCCTTGTTGTCTGATGTCAAAGTAAACCCACCTGACTGGGTTAAAGGTGAACTAATCTGGTGTAAAATGAAGTTAAGCCATTTCCACGTGGTGACACTACTTCCCAGCAGTGCAGACAAAGCTGCCCTGATAAACATCTAATGTTGTCCTTCCTCCTCCTCCTCCTCTGACCAGGAGATCATGTGTCCTGTGGAATGCAAGGTTCTTTTTTCCCCCTTTCCCCCCGCTGCACCTAGAAAATAAACACATGAAACGTGAGGTCTGGGGCCCAGCAGACTGTTCCAAGTGTGTGTGTGTGTGTGTGTGTTGGGGTGGTGGGATCGCTGGGAGGGTGGGATGGGGTACGGTTGGCTGGAGTGCTTGGAGTGTGTGTGAGGGTGGGTGGGGGGAGCTGGGGAAAGATAGAGAACAGCTGTGACCTATTTTTTCCTCTCCTCTCTCAATCATCCTCTCCTCTTCCCTGAGCCTCCTCCAGGAGCTCAGGAGTTTGCAGAGTGAAGCCGCGGCCTCCTCGACGCTTTGTAGAGTCGCCACCGCCAGCAGAAGAGTCATTAAAAGGCTGCTGGCAGACCTGCAGGATCACACACACACATACACACACCGTCCTCTAGCAGATGGTTGTGAGACTTTCTGAAGACTATTGGATAGTTTTTTGGAAACTTTACTGCTAGCAGTTTGAAGGTCAGAGCCATTGTTTGCTGTTACTGTCAAATAGCAAGAATTCTCCAGTTATTCACATAAAACACACACACACACACACACATTCAGAGGCCGTATTGGTCCCACAGCCACATCAACATCTGGATTTAGTAGAGCTGCACACTGGAAGGAATGTGCCGTGCGTGTGTGTGTGTGTGTGTGTGTGTGTGTGTGTGTGTGTGTGTGTGTGGGTGTGTGTGTGTGTGTTTATCCACACACAACAGTCATAGTTTGGCATCTCCAGCAGGCATGTAAATACACTTAAAGTCCCACTGCAGACTATGTTTCTAACTGTTTTTCGGTTTTGAAACAGAGGATGTGGGTGTGGTTAAACGTCAGATATAGTCAGCTGAACATAAATCAAAGTGGAGGATTTTTGCAGAACAGAGGTGGATTTCTTGCTGGGTTTCGGTCCCAGCTGAACCTGAAGTCTTCATCGTCTGGGATCAGAGATTTCGGTTAAGAGTCATCGCTGTAAATCACCTCTCTAATGTTCCCTGTCGTCAAACTGGCCTTTATCAGTCCCAGTCCGGTTTGTTTACTGGGAGGCTGCTAGCGCCGTAAACACCAATTCTCCCCTGATGCCACAAGTTTTCAGCTAACTGACTAAAATAGCTGACCACGAACAAAATGCATCATTCCCAATCCCCTTTCACACAGCCAGTTGTTGCTGCTACGCCGTTATTTCTCCTTGATGTTCAGTGAAAAAGGTACCGAAATGGTAGCAGCAGGACGGGACGGTGCTGCGCCCGACATGCTGAGTAAAATCTTACACTAGAGCATTAACCTGACAGCTTTGTTAGGGGCTGCCTGTAAAAAGGCAAATGTAGTGAACAGTGAAGCTTCTTACAGAATCTCTGTACCAAAAGGACTACAGAGAGTCCGGACACAGCGGCCAGAGGACAACAGAAAAGATTTCATCCATACAAATATGATCCACATCACCCATAATCAGAGAATAAAGGTATAAAGATGTGCTTCAGTACAGCAGGGGTGGACAGTAACAAAGTCAATTTACCTGTGTACTGTACTTAAGTTCATGTTTGAGTCTCTGTACTTTACTTGAATATTATTTTGGGGGGAATTTGACTCATTTCTATGAATGTTCTCGTTACTCGCTTCTTTTGCTCTGAAGTCAGCTGATTAATTTTCTTTTCTAAAATCCCAAAGACAATAAACTGTGTTCGTGTAGTTCTGCGTGTGGTTTGTCTAAGTGGTGTTGCCGTACCTGTACCTCACGCGTCTCCATGGTTGAACGCAGAGCAAACGCAGAGCAATCGTCACAAAGATCA
Organism: Semicossyphus pulcher; assembly: GCF_022749685.1. Lineage (NCBI taxonomy): Eukaryota > Metazoa > Chordata > Actinopteri > Labriformes > Labridae > Semicossyphus > Semicossyphus pulcher. The sequence goes on along the minus strand of NW_027211693.1, from coordinate 29,851,639 downwards.
GGTAGTTCATTTAGTGCTGGTAATGATGGTAACGGCAGAGAAAGATGACGATTTTCGACCTGAGCAGCCATGGCTGTATCATAAGCCCGTATTTGAGGGTTTTGAAATGAAGAATGATTTGTATCGTTTTCAATGTTCGCTCTGTTTCATCACGGCCAATTATTATGGAGCTAAAAAATCTGCAGCATATGCGTTAAAAATGTAAATAATATTTTCTAAATAAACATAACATAGCAGAAAATATCTAATATCTAAAATATGTTTTGACTTTAAATACTTGCTTTAACTCAAGTAATACTTTGACTGATCAACTTTCACTTGTATTGGAGTAATATTTGACCAGGAGGATCTTTGACTCAAGTAATGAAGCTGTGTACTTTGTCCACCACTGCTGTACAGTAATCAGTGAACAGGAACACGGCACAAACTAAATGACCATCATCATCAGGAAATTACATCATCAGTGCCTGTTCTGTTGTGACTTCTCTGGAGGCCATTCTGCTTTGTTTTTAAAAAACTACAGTTCTGTTAAGTTTTATGTCAGCATTCATCGTGCCTGTGAAGTTGAATCATTTTGACCTATCAAACCTGCAGACCCCAATATTTGTGATTCACGACAAAACAAAAGTTTCTGAAAGGGATATTTCAGGAGGGAATATCTTCACGTCTGACACGAGCGTCAACTTGGACTCAACGCTGAACTGATCAGAATTTGGTGCAAATAATGCAAATAATGATACAATTTCACAATTTTAAATACTATAACACAATGAAGTGGTGACATTTTTTATCCAAAAGGTCAAAGCTTAACAGTGGTCTCGCCTCAGGACCCACAACCACCTCCTTAGAGACCAATCATGACCACAATGTCAGATTTTTTTAACCACTTAATTTATTTTTTTAAATGGTGCAGTTTGGACTTGAGAAAGGACGGAACATCACAGTATGTCAACTTCACAAAGTACAGCAGTAACAGTCAAGCAGAATGGTGGCAGTGCATAAGGGGAAATATTCCCTCTACAGAAATGTGCTAAAAACTGCAACATAAATGCAACAACTGTCAGGCTCATCAAGTTTCATGAATGTATCCGTAGCTGGATTTACCCGATCAGTGAGTACATGAAGTGTGACGAAACTACACTACTACTGCACGCAGATCAAAGGAAACCCATGTCCTTCAAAATAAAAGCACAGCTTGAACTTTTTGCCACACCTTTTTTTTCCAAGCACACATCCGTGACCCACTGAAAACAGCTCCACGACCTATTTTTGGGTCCTGACCCACCAGTTGAGAACCACTGCACTATAGGACATCCTGAAAAAAAAATAATTCTGGTCATTATTCCATTTTTGTGGAGGTGCTTTCTAATCCTAACTCTTGGAGGAAAGATCTTTGGTGCAAACCCACTTACATTTTGGAGGTCAAAGGTAAAAAATAAGGTCACTGTAACCTCATGTCGGTTCTATTCTTGTAAATGCCTAAAGGAAATTTTAGTAATTGTATTTTAAAATCCATCCGCGATTGCTGAGTGGACAATGTCCCCTCACTTAACCCCTAACGTACCTGTTAATTCTACTGTGGGAAGGATGTACTGACGATCACATGCTCTGCAGAGAAACACGGAGAGAGAGAGAGAGATGTGGTCTGTATTATGTAAATGACTGTGGTGTGACCTCTCCTGTTTAAAGTAGGCATACTTTCTCTGTTGTTTGGTTTTAAGGGTAATTTATTCTTTTGGAAATACAAACATCCCCGTTCATTCGGTCATTCTGTGGGAAACACTAACGGACGTAGTCTTTAACTTGACTAGTTGGCTGAGACGTACAGCTTCTTTTATAAGACATTTACAGAGTGTACTTTGGCAGCGTTTACCTCAGTGTACCAAACATTTACAACAACGAATGAGCCGCTTTTTATGAACTAAATATAGATTGTAAGAATATTGGGTTACATCCAACTCCGCATTAAGGTTTGATGAGACCGGGCCTGCGCTGATGGCCCATTTTAATCAATACAGAACGCAGGTCGTGAGTGGTGTAGTCTGTTGTTAGACCAAAACTGGAATCAGAGACATAAAAACATTAACCTCACTGTCCTTATTGTCCTTCTTCTGCAGCGGGTCATGATGCAGTGACATGGGAGTGAAACGGCTGGGATGATTCTGACCTGTGGTCGACCTTCGGCACGTCTTCATCCATCACAGGAAGCTGGAGAAAGTCTGTCGTCCACATCAGGAGAGACTCTCTGCGGCTCCTGCTCTCTCTCACCAGCAGGCTCTATTTCTGTTTCAATTCCAACTGTCTGCCCAGATTTATACTCATATAAAGACGGAGCACTGAATCATATAAACAACCAGGCTTTTACAAGGTGAGAGGTGACATAGTTTTCACAGAATCACTGGTGTGCTGAGATTCTGTAGGAAAAAGCTGTTTCAGGTCAATTATTTTATTACTAATATGTTTTCTTTTGCAATAAATAAAAGAAGTTTCTATTTTACCAGCATGATAAAAAAAACTTGAAGGTGATCAGCAACATTATTGATCATGTCCAAACTGAAATAGGCAGCACAACTGAATCCAGAAAAAGAAAGATTTAGTTATTTAAATGTTTTAGAGTTGAGCATGAGTTTCTGAAGATTGTTGATAATTGAAGACAACAAAACACCAGAAACGCCGCCACTCGATTTATGGATGCTCTTCAGCTGCGTCCCAATCCAGGGGCTGCATCCTTCGAAGGATGTGACGCTGTCCCATTGCGAAGGCTCCTTCAGATGCGGCCGACAAATGCGTCCTACTTTTCCCCGGTCCACGAAGCATCCATCAGGTGCATCCTTTATTGCCCAACATATCCCAAGATTCGTTGCGTGCCAATTCAAACGAGATGGCGGACTCTTAAGCGGCCGAGGAATACAACTTTAAATGTACACTTTTTGGTTGAACTCAATCAAATAGCGAGAGATGCAAATGTTAAAACAAGAAAGTGCCTTGGTAGTTTAAATTATCTTTAAAATAATAAGTAAAGTTTTGTGACGTTAGTTATGCTAGCTAGTAAGCCAGCTAGCTACCTGTTGCTAGGCAATAGGAGCCGTCCATTGTGACAAAAGGGTAAGGATGGGAACAGGAAATCCTCCATAGACCAGACTTAGAGACCAGACCAGAGTCTCATTTCAGTTCGGCCTTAGAGCAACACAGGCTACGAACGACGCATGTCTAGCGTGTCAAGTATCATGAGATAACTTGTGTTGTGATTTGATCGACAGAGCCAGGGCTGTGTACAAAAACCAATTTTATTTTCAGTGTGCACACAGAGCAGAGTAGTATCAGACAACAAAAAGATATTCTCTGAATTTCACAAAAAGAACATGAAACTTTGATTACACAGCACACCTTAAACTGATTCATTAGCGCTCGATAATTCAACCTTTAGGACGAGATAACAATTTATCTCGCTGACAAAAAGGTTGAATTCATAAAAATTAAATATCTAAGGTTAAGACATGCTAGCAGAATCTTCTTCCTTCAAAGTAAAAGTCTGCGCTTTAATTCCTATTAAACTCTTTCTGCGTGAACAATGTCCTGTTTATAATAGTAAACTCACATTATCACACTACTACAACAGCAACACACTGAATACTTCATAATCAGCTGGGCTTTTAGTGATAGAAATCCTCCTCCAATGGAATATCAGCACAACGTATTGGCTGCATGCACCTCCAAACTCAAGTATCAGCATTAGCTCTGCCTGCTAAGGTGCATATCACTTAAATCCAGAGGCACAGTCTGAGTCTATGGATGCTTAGCGAGGCCCGGGGCAGTGACGGGGGGGTTTATCCCGCCTGACGCCCAATCAGGAGGGACAAATGGCGAGCAATCTTCCTTTATCCCGACTGCTGAGATAAGAATAGCATCCAGTCATGTTGGAGGGTTTGGTGGGAGGAAATCAAACCCCAGCTCTGATCCCTCGGAGCAGCACACACACACACACAAACACACACACACACACACACACACACGGGGTGACACAAGCAAGCATATGTGTCATAGAGCATGCTCAGTGTTTTCACACCACCACCCTCCTGCCTTTGCTCCCAGTGGGCGATGGATGGGTGGAGGGTGAGCAGTGAGCAGGAGGTGTTAAACTGATCCAGGAATAAACACAGTAGCTGTTGGAGCTGTATTAGATAGAAACGCCTCTGGCTTGCACCTCTCGCTCCCCGGGGCCATGACTGATCTGTGTGTGTGTGTGTGTGTGTGTGTCAGCAGTATGCACGTGTGTCACTGTATGTGCATGTGTGGATGTGGCACTCACACTGGCTATGAAGTGTGAGCGCCGCGTCCAAGGACAGAGCAGAGAGCCAGCCAGAGGGATGGACAGACAGAGGCAGACTCAGGCCAGCCGGGCGCTGCTGGATGGAGCCAATAGGATTAAAGCAGCAACATGACCTTCACAGATGTTAAGGGAGGAAAGAATGGCTGCTTTATTGTTGTTTTTATTCAGTCTCAGCTCCGAGGTCGCAGAGATGGAGGACAGAGCTTCAGACTGTAAAGCTGCTGAGGCTTTACAGCAGCTCTCTGCTCCTTTGTTGACTGGCCGAACTTTTCATGCAGGCTGAGCTGACAGTTATATCGTGTTAAAATAAAGCAGCACTACGTCCACTGGTGAAGTGTGTGAGGCAGGAACGTCCACACACATTTTTAGGGTAAGGGCCTCATTTCTTTAAAGAAGGGCTCCCTCACCTCCCCATTCCTCATCCTGATGTTTGCAGACAGCATTAAATCATGCCCAAATACACAGACATACACACATACATTCTCGTGTACATGAGGATGAAGCATTTAATGATACACCCATCACACTCACAAATGTTTTGTTTAATTGTGTTAAAACAAGACTAGGTGAAAATCTACTATGTGGCTGACCGCATCAGGTCAATGTGCGCTTTTGTGGGCAACACTGGAAGCGTGGTGTGTGCGTGACGGCTGCAGGACGTGTTCATTATCATTTGAAATGCATGAAAGCAGATGAGAGTCCTCACACTGCTTTTTACCGTGAGCCGTGCGCGGTTCTCGGCCAAACACGGTGAAAATGAATTGTGATGAGTCCTATTGATCTCTGACGGTAAAAGTATGTCAACACTTCTGGTATGCTTTTTCAAAGTAAAAGCCCGATCTGGAATTCTGATTCCCCTCGTTTGTACACAATTCTTTTATTATGAAGTGTTTCCCGGGCTGCTGTTGTTTATTTTGTTACTTTATTTGTAACTTTTTCAGGAAGTTATTTGATCAGTCACAGGCTCCATATTGCGGTTCCTGCTTCATTATGTTAAGTCTCCTGCAGGCCATAAGTATATATGTTAGTAAAAATAAATAAATAACATCATGTCATGGATGTAACTTGGGTGTGATCTGTCCCTGTCTCCCCTTCGCTCTCCGTGACTCCCAATTTGTGCTGCAGACATACTTGATAGTTCGACAGAAATTCGACAACATTCAGTTTTATCATTTTATATTTAACAGCTAACATTGAAACTTATGAACACACGCAAGTCATCCGAGTCATCATGCATCAAGTCAAGTCAAGTCTCGAGTCATTTATTTTTTGTCAAGTCAAGTTGCAAGTCATCAAAACAGTGACTCGAGTCGACTCGAGTCCAAGTCACCAAGTCTCAACACTGAAAGCTTTTCTGTTGTGTAACACCATAGAGGTCAGATGTGAGCTTTAGGTTGGTACAGTGGACTTTTGCTTAAGGTCTCCCCCCCAACAACCACTGTCCAATCAAAGCCTTCACATTGCATTCAAAGATTTTAGAGGGTGGTGACTTTTCCCATGGCCTTTCCAAAACCAAAAACACAAGAGCCAAAGTGAAAGAAACTGATAAAGAGTGTCTATCTTCACTAAGGTAAGCTGCAATTAGCAACTCAAGCTAAGTAGCAAGTTATCATAAAAAAAGATTCCTTCCAAAACCAACAAACACGTCATTATCTAGAGTTAACTAGTTATTTGAGTGGTTACAGTTTTATTTCATTACATCACGGCTCGCACATGCATCCTGTTTTCTTCTGCGTGAAAGCTTGTCTTGGATGCGGTCGCAGGTTTAGGTAACATTGGAAAGCTCCCTCCTGCTTTAATTTCGGGAAGATTAACTCCAGCACCTCTGGCTTAAGTTACTCCAGACTGCAGCTTTTTCTCGAGCGTATTATTATTCATGACAGCCTTTTTTGTTGAATTAAAAATGAAGTGAATTTGAGTTGGAATCTAAATGGTGCAGACTAATCTAATAAATCCAAGAATATTTCTACTCTTACTTTAATTTGATAACTATTAGTCTTAATTTCCCAGTTACAAGTTCACACAGTGCCAGTAGATGATTGTACATGTTGTCAGAAGAGTGTGGATCAGATGGATAAGTGGGACCATATGTTCACCGTGCTCCCCCTACACACTGGCTGTCAAAATGGCTGAGTGGTGTGAGGCTCCAGGGCTTCTGATCTCCTGCTGCAAAAGTGTGTTCGAGTCCCACAAGCGGTGTTGGAAGCTGTTAGATTCCCTGTGATTGCAAACTTTTTGGACATGCAGTAGTTTACTTTTGATCCTGCATGTAAACACACTCTGATATTCTTATTAGACTAATGCTGTTTACTCAATTAGAGCAGACAACGAGCAGAGGAGCAGCGAGGACGTCCTGTTGCTGTCTGTCTGTGCAGCTGCCTGAGCGACAAGGCGAGCGCTGCAGCAGCACGGGGAACCTCAAAGAACACGCAAGCCCCCGCTGATGAAATCAAACAGATGTTCAGAGTCCTCTGACACTTGATGAAACAGTTGGAAGTTTTTCAGGAGAGTGGGGGACTCTTGGCCTCCTCACCACGCACCTGCTTCTGGTGCCGCGGAGGCTCGACGATGTTCAGATATTCATTAAGAGGAGAGTGACGCTGTTCAACAATCCTCTTTGAAGGGTCCCAGGAAGTGGACACCTCAACCTAAGACTCTTCAAAGGCACGTGGATCTGAGGCAACTGTGTCTGAGTCAGGGGGGATTCTGTGTGCTCTAAAGTAGAGAGCAAGCTGGCAAATAACATGTGATTAAAAAAGGTACAAAGGTAGTGAAGACGGCCGGGTGTAACTTTTCAAATTAAAATCTACCTTGTAATTAAAATGATCACCACAGCAGAATTTAAAGTGGCGTAGAAGGACGGGGGAAGGACAGAAAAGGTTTGGCTCACATGTGAACACAGACAAGGAGACACAGGTACCTTCACATAAGAGACTGTATTACAACAAATTTCAACAGAAATACAAGCACAAAATAGGCCTTTTTTCAGGGGTTTTATTTTCAGAGTCTAATGCTCCAAGAGAGCATAAGAGCTCCAACGTAGGAAGGGAGGTAAAGAAAAAATAAGCACAGTTCAGTCCAAACACTCACTTTGGAAGAAAGATGTTTGGTTCATTTTAATTCAGGGTTACGAGATTTATGGTTAACTTGCCAACAAAGCAAGTTCTCAGGTGTCCATGTAGACCTATTAACACCTGATAAGTTAAGAAAAAAATAGGTCTATAATAGGTCACAATCATTTATTATTAACATTGAATTATATTGTTATAAGTCTGACAACATTACAGAAATGGTCCCTACAGAGAGAGACCTTTTTGTTACAGAGGAAGATGATTTTTTAAACCACAAACAGACGCATCGCTCTCTTCAAACACACCGGTCGCTGATCTACCACCGCCTCGACCTGTTAGTTTGTTCAAGCACCAAAATTATGCAAGACCAGCATCTCCTGTGCCATGTGGGGGAAAAATTACTGTTTTTGTCACTGGAGTCCGGTGGTGTTAAAGGTATAATAAGTAGAATTTTTCCTGCATTTTGTCAACAACACGTTCAAACTGGGCCCCTCCTCCTGGGCTCTTCGTCACCAGAAGCTCACTCTCACTCTCTTGTGTGAGAGCACACCCACCCCGACGAGCTCACACAGACAGCATCACAGTTACTTTTGCGCTGCATGCTAACCGCCTTTTACCGTTGCACTAACATGCTCACCGTTGCGCTAGCATGCTAACCGCCGGTAACCATTGCACTTACATGCTAACCAGTGGTTGTGGTTGCGCTAGCATGCTTACCCGCCAGTTACAGTTGTGCTAGCATGCAAATTTATATTATATTTGTAAAAGTCTATATTTTATTTTTCTAGGAAAATCCAACTTATTATACGTTTAAAGGGAGCAATGTAAGTAATCTACTGGACGACTTCCAAAACTTTAAAGTAATTTAGACCCCAAAGTATGCAAAAAGGTAAAAGCCTTAAAAGAAAGGAAGTATTTTACTGTAGGTTCACTTTGTAACAAATGTCAATCAGACGTCAAATGAGGTTTTCTTACTGTTGCAACAGAACATGAAGGTTATTGTTCTACTTTGTCTCCTATAACTACGGTCTCCGTTTAAAAGCTCTCAGACGCATCTGAAAAAAGTAACATAAAAATAGTTGAACAGGTCATCTGAACTGAGACATAAGTAAATGTTCAGAGATATCACACACTCCTCTTCGACTCCAGCGTGGAGCTAATGAAGTGTGCAGGAAGAGAGCAGAAACAAACAGTTTTTGAAGACAACCTTCAAAGATATTCTGGTGCCTTTAATTCATCACTGATCTGTTATCTCTCGCTTAGCGGCAGCGCTGCTTCAAAGTGAGCTCAGATCCACTAAAGTGCATGTTTCTCCAACATTACTGACTACTTAGTTGTTCTCTGCGGCTGTTTGAAGCCTCTTCTTTATCTAAACAAAGCTGGCAAAATATCAAGGTCTGCATATTAAACATCTACATTGTTTGAAGCTTGAGGATAAATTCCTGAGCAGAACTACAGGCCCTGAGGGAGCCCGTCTGACATGTTACAAATGTTTGCCTCAGGCCTGCAGTGCATGTTGTATTACCTGTATTTAGTGGTGGGATGCAAATGTTCATGTTTCATTATCAGGTGAATTTTAAAACTGCACTGGAAACATTATGTTGACTTGAAGTGAACATTTCTCAGCTGTAGGCTCTGCAGACAGAATCCGCCTCAGATGTTCATTTAAATGATGACTCCTGCAGCCTTACATTAAACTCCTGTAATCTCTGACTGCCTGCTGTATTAGCATAAACATGTAAGTTCACCTCTGCCATGCCTGGGTTGGTTTTCTCGGTTAGCATGTTTTAGATGTTCTTCATTATTGTTTCAATCAACAAATTGTTTTAGCAGGATCAATCGTTTCTTCAGTCTGTGGCTCAAAGGGGATCTACTTATTCCTGGTGCGTCTTGGAGTCACCGTGATCGGACAACTCAGGGGGCTCCTTCAGATGCAAAGAAGCAGTCGTTATTCTCTGATCTCCTTCTTCATATCTGAGCTCCTAACACTAATATCATTCAATAACGTCCCTAACGTCACGTGGATGGCCGGGTGCGTGTGCGTCTCTTACCTGAGGAAGATATGACACCAGGATGCACTATGGGAAGAAGGCGAGCCGGCGAACGCAGTGTTATACTATTGGCAACGTACTGCTGGGAAACCTTGGGTCCTGCCATTCATGTGGATGTTACTTTGACGCGTACCACCTACCTAAACATTGTTGCAGACCAAGTACACCCCTTCATGGAAACAGTATTCCCTGATGGCAGTGGCCTCTTTCAGCAGGATGATGCGCCCTGCCACACTGCAGACATGGTTCAGGAATGGTCTGAGGAACATGACGAGTTCAAGGTGCTGACTCGGCCTCCAAATTCCCCAGATCTTTAATCCAATCAAGCATCTGTGGGATGTGCTGGACAAACGATCCATGGAGGCCCCACCTCGCAACCTACAGGACTTAAAGGATCTGCTGCTGACGTCTTGGTGCCAGATACCTCAGCACACCTTCAGAGGTCTAGTGGAGTCCATGCCTCGACGGGTCAGGGCTGATTTGGTGACACAAGGGGACCTACACAATATTAGATAGGTGGTCATGATGTCATGGCTGATCGGTGTACGATCCAACTCTGTTGAATATTCTGCAAAAAAAACATTAATCACAGTTGTACATATTATATCACCTGGGAGAATTTGCAGATCAAAGTGCGTCCTCTAAAAGTTCTTGTTGTTTTCACTGACAGGCTCAGACTGTTATTTTAAGTGTCTGACAACATTACAGAAAGAATCCCTACAGAGATGCTTTTGTAACCATCTCTTTTTTTAAAGCCCCCATTAACAAAATAAATTAACTTCTTCTTGTTCTGTTGTTTTCGTCTAATCTTAAATAATTATCATATTTTTTATCAGATAATATTCAGCTTTTGTCAAATGGAGCGATGGCAGCGAGCTAGTTCAGGCAGACAACTCGAGCTGCACTGATTTCACACTTGACATGCGTCATTCTCCACAATCACCTGACAAACACTTCCTCCCAATGTGGCAGTCTATTTAAGCTGCATGATCTCCGGTCTCTCCCTCTGTCTTTGCTACCGCTGCCCTGCAGCAGCACTGCGCTCATACTTTCAGCCCCCACCACCACCCCAACATCCACCTGCAGGCTCCAGCTAGGTTTGAGATATCATCTCATCACTCCTCAAATTTCTGCATGTAAAATAAATCTGCGAGGAGTGATGAGGTCGGAGCAGAGATGCCAAACACAAGCTATGTTCTGCTGCTGCAAGAAACATTTCTGCCTGACATGTACATTCTGTAAATATATACAAATAATAAATTCTGTTGCTTCTGTTGGTTCGTTTTTACACACGATCAGTTGTCGTCCCGTCCATTAATGTGTCCGTCAGCTGTGGATCTATTCACTCTTTTTTTCTGTCCATAACTCGTCCCTTCAGTCATGTCATTTTGTGGACGTTAGACGTTATTGTCTCTTTTATTGCCACATAAACTAAAACGTATTTAAAGAGCTGTTTTCCATCCACGTGCATACTGTGTATTGTTTGCTTCTATTTGCATCCAAATAATATCTCTGAATGGGCTATTCAAACACGAGCGGCTGAGCACTCTGAGGAAATTGCTTTTTCTGCTGTCTGGTGACCCCACTGATGTTGTGCCGTGAGGCTTTACGCTACATTAGGAGTCGTCTCGCCCTGTTTGCATAGACCAGCCTGTATGGATGTTGGTTTGTTTGGAGTCTTCACAGTGTGCATGTTACAATAGAAATGAAACAAGTGCATGGTGTCAGCAGGCGGTGAAAGACGTTGAAAGCACATTTCTCTCATGTTTGTAAAGCACATTTTTTATGTGGATGTTTTATGTGCAGTAACACAGGGTTGTGTATATACCTTTCCTTGCTAATGATACACTGTAGTGCTTTATGAAGCTATAATAACTGGTCACAGTGTGCAGGGATGTTATAGAATCATACATGTACGGAAAGACGACAGGGACACATTTCACCTATGAGACAGCCCGACCCAAACTGAAAAAGTTTTGGTCACAACTGGTTTGACATGTTTGCCGATCCATCCGGAGAGCCTCTGTCCTCTCAGCTGGATGTGACTTTTTTTTGCTTTCTGCAGGTTGTCGAATGATTCCTCAGCTTTAGTCTGCTGAGCTCAAAGCTAACAATCATCTGAGCTTCAGGTCAGCTGCTTTTCGTAACGTTTGCATGAGCTGGCTGATAACAATGGACATTTGTTTCCAGGCAAATACACAGGCAAATACACACAATGTTTCACTCTCAGCAGGGAAACACTCACAGAGCATGTTAAAATGCCTCTCACAGGACAGAAAGCTTCTAAATGAAACTAGAGAAATGTCCATTAATTTATTGCAATAACTTTAAAACAGTGTGAGAACTTTACCCAATTGTTTCACCTAAAAAAGCCCCAGCACATAACAAATAATGATCCATCTTACAGTCATATTCATGTACGGACACAAACATGCTGCAACTTGTCTCAAAAACACAGATTAATCTCTCTCCATGATGACCCCTGACCTCACATGTCACTGGTATCTTTATAAACATAATAGAAGCAGGTGACAACATGTTGCTTACGTTTTCATTTTGATTCTTTAATCCGTCCGAGTGAACAACGGCGTCCATCATCGATTCATTAGCGGACAATCTCTCCTTGTCTGTCGCAAGGAGGGTCTGCAGAGGAACACACACACACACACACACCTCATGCTCAGTTGTGGTGAGTGTGTTAGAGAGATTTTACGGGAGCAGATTAAAGTAGTTTGTACAGAAGCGGCTACAATACAGTGGAGAATAAGGTACGATAAAAACATATTTTGTAATTTATTCTCATTTAAAGTTTGGATTGAGTTATGCAAGCTGTTTCCCCCTGGTTACAGTCTTTATGCTAAGCTAGGGTTAACCACATAATAGCTGTGTCTCAATCCAGGGGATGCAGCCTCGAAGGATGCGGTCTATGAAGGATGAATCGTTCACAGCCTGTGATGACGCTAAGCCCGAAGTGAAATGAGACAATCTGGTCTACGGAGGATTTCCTGTTTGCGTCACCGGCTGTTCCCACCCTAACCCTTGCTTCACCAAACTTGGCTCCTGTCGCCTAGCAACAGGTAGCTAGCTGGCTCACTAGCAAATATAACTAACATCACGTAACTCAACCTGTTATTCAATACGTTTCAAGATCCCCTTGTTTTTTAATATTTGTTTCGCTAGCTATTCGGGATACGTTAGCCACGAAGGATGCACCCAATGGATCCTTCGTGGCACATTAGTCGTCTGCATCTGAAGGAGCCTTCAAAATGGGACAGCCTTCGACGCGGCACTGTGATGTTATCAGCCTTCAAATACGTCCTTCAAAGGCTCCTGTTGTCATCAAACTGAACTGTCAAGAGATTGGAAATAAATGTATTTTTCCTGATGTTAAACGTCTGTGACCTGATTGCATGCTGACCCTGTTAGTTGAGTTCTAGTCCACTTTTGGTTTCCTTCATCCTGTAATTCTGCATCATGGACTGTAGCATGTAGCATGTAGCATGTAGCAGTGCTTAGCCCTAACATTGACTCAAATTAAAGAGAGACAGTAAGAAAAGCTTGAACGGACGTGCTAAAAATCAGACTATAATTGTACTGAAAGCTCTTCCCCCCCTGTAACACTGCTCTGTGGAATATAAAGTCAGACAAACTTTAATATTATTCATTCCTGGTACATTATAAACATGCTTGATGTGTCCCTAAACCCCCACTTTCCTCCCTGCTCACTGCCGTGAACTGTGTCGAGTTTACAGTTTTATTTTGAAGGATCGTAGGATCCCTGTAGAGAATTTGCTGTTTGAAAACATTTAAAGTTTCTGTAGTGTTCCTGGAATATGATGGAAAGTTCTGTAGAGACGTATATCTGATCTGTTATCAGGGGACTTTACAGGTGGATGACTGTACAGGAGTAGCACAATGTTTTTTATTCTGTCACTGATTAGAAAAAAACTATACAGATGTTTCATGTTTAAGTTATATTCAAAACGTGTATAATATAAAATATTTCTGATCATTTATTGAAACATAAAATCCTATCTGGATTAGTTCCTTCCTTACAGTGCTGAGCATGCGTCAGGATGGTGTTAGCTTAGCTTAAAGAGTCACTCCGGTTTAGTACAAGTACAGTCGTGTGAATATAAAAGACTATAAAATACAATAACATAAAATATAATAACAAGAAGCAGTAATAAAAACATAAAATAAAGGAGAAAATATTTTTTTTTTTTTTCTTAATATATCAGACAAAATACACACATCAAGCCAGAGGCAGAAATATACATTTACCAGTGAGTACAGAACACTGAGGATATTAAAGCACTAAAGCTCACTTATAAACACTCTTGTCATTATTTAATCAAATCAAACACTACAGTAAAATGTTATAATGTATAGTTTTACGGGAGTTTCATCCTGGAATTATTTGTTAGTGAACAGCGTGACGCAGTGACTGTGTGCAGCGTCCAGCTGAAACCTGTCTGTCCACTAACCAAACCTGTGGGCACTGACTGAATCTGACAGACCACAGACAGTTCCAGTAAGTTACTCCCACTAAAACCAGCACGTCATTTACATGTTTATGTTCTGATTCAGCAAACTGCTGTCAAACCACATGTCAATCACTGAGCTTCAGAGGAGCTCTTTCTTTCTTTCTTTTAATTTTAATTTTATAAACAGGATGTTGGGTTTGGTGGTTTTTTGTCAGCTACAAAAACACTGAGGGAGCAGAATTAAAAATCTATGCGCTGCAGGTGGTGCAACAGCACCCCCTATCAACATCACCCGTTTGTCCCGGATTGTCCAAGGTTCAAGCAGGGTGTCCCTGCAAATATTTGTTAAACACTCAAATGTCCCGGTTTTCACCACAAGTAAAGTAATAATAACATACTTGTTTTCAGCGCTTAGACGGGCGTTTATCACATTCTGTCCTACTCATAATTACCTAACCTGATCAAAAAACACCTTGTGTTTGAATTCAACACAGATTAGTCTGTAAGTGTGTCAATCAATCAATGCGTCATTGTCAGGGCAGTTGCCGCTGCTTGAGCTGTGCGTGACTGTGTGCATACAGTAGATCGGGCAGCGAATGTGTGTACAGTGTAGGCTATTTGTTAGATGACATCATCACATCAGTGTTTTACACAGACATGTAATAATTGATTAGAATAAATCTTCCACAGAAGAAAAGAAATGAAACAACCAAAAAGACATCTGATCACATCACTGTCACTGTCCACCTGAGGAGGGTGAAATGGAGCGTGTAGAACAGGGGAGCCTGACCTCGCTGCCTCTGCTGTAAGCAAAGGGTAAATGAGGAGGGGTGGGGTGGGGGTCATGTGCTGGGTGAGACGTTTGTGAGGATGACTGGGGGCTGATGAGGGAGGATGAAGGTATGGAAGGAGCCAGGATGCCTCGGGCAAATCGATTAAACGCAGGTGGAGGGGGGCGGAGGCGGGGGCGGGGGCTGGCAGGGAAACACAGCTCTATATGGGACTGTTCATGTCTTTGGACAGACCCCTCTGACCCCGGGGGCCTCGGCGCTGTCAGCAGCGTTTAGCCTGGATTGGCTGCAAGTTCTCCCCTGTGGTTTTCATCAGACTCACAGGACAGGCTTCTGTCAGACAGACCACACACACACACACACACACACACACACACACACACACACCAGCACACCTGCAGACACACTGCCAGGAGTAACATTCCTAGAGAGATCCTGGATTTGTTCAGTTTTGGCACTAGTTCTACCAGAGATGAGTATTTACCAGCTGCTCTGCTGTAATCACCCATGCTGCAAATGCACACAGCTTTAGAACAGAGGACAGATTAAAGGTTTAAAACAAGTCCACAGTTTAGCACTCACATCTGTACTCAAATAGAATTAAAGATACTATAAAAGACTGGAACTCGAGGCTTCATTTAAGCAGTCGAGAAATCAATGGTTGACATCACGGTGGCTACGTCCATTATTTCTACAGTCTGTGGAGTTAACCTGAAGCAGCTGGATGCAAATGCTCGATTGGCAAGATGCTGAAGTCGCATGTGAAAAAACAAATGCATGAGCAAACCTGAAAATACAGGATGCTTCCTGTCTGCTCATGCACCACCTGAAATATTTGGATTTTAATGTGCTGTTGAGGAGCCAATCAGAGGACATGAAACACCTTATGTGCTCATGAGCTAACGTAAAGGTGTGAGTGCTGCTCTTAGCTTCAAATGGTGATGTTTGCAATGAGTTAAGCTAAAGACATTGGATGTAAAATGCGGCTTTTTGCCCCTCAGCAAACCTGGAGAATTGTTCCTGTGAATCTGCAGTGATTGGTTGCCAAATGTTTTTTTCATGAGCAAAGATGACGAGGCTGAATAAAAGCTGCATCCACCGCTCTGAATCTGGATATGAAAATATGTTTGCTCCGGGGGTTCTCGTGAGCACAAATCATCATTCATGACCCCGAGTCGAGACCCTGCAAACCCTGGGTGTAAAACATAACATCAGCGTGGTTATAAACTTTGAGCAGCTCAAGGCAAATTAAAAACTTGAGATAAAACCCGAAGTTTGCTAATAAACATAAAACCTGAAGAACCTGGAAGCACACTGGGTTTTGACCTTTGACCGTCAATTTCCAATCATTTCATCCTTTAGCCCAAGTGCGCCTTGGTGCCAAATATAAACCTGTAAATGAATTTATCCTGCACTCATGCAACTCAATCATTTTATTTGTGAATAATATAATAATATTATTTAACAGTGAATAAACTCATAAATTGTAAATCAACTTTACTTTTTTCTGTGACTCCGCCACCGCCTTCTGACATAAGTCAACATAAGTTGAGCCGAACTTTATGCGAATCATCCATAAACTGTCGCGTCAAATGTGGACAATGTGTCTGTGCACGGATAAGGCAGGAGATAAGTCGGGACAAAAGGCAGAAGAAGAATAATAAGACTTAAGTTAAAGGGAAAGTGAGGGAGAGAGAGAGAGAGAGGGGGGAAACGATGTGGTTAACAGGACGCCAGAGAAACAACATTATTTTAAGTCATAGCCGTCTTTACTTCAAGTAGATGGAGTGCGTCTCCATAAGCCCCGAGCTCTGCTCAAAAGCACGAGGAAGCCTAGAAAGCCTGCTTTGAGTGTGCCTCAGAGAAACGAAAAGCGTAATCTACTTCCCCTCACTCTCCCTCCCCCTGAAGCATAACAAAGAGCCTGGGAAGAGTGTTTGTGATGCTAATTCTGCAGGAATAAATATGCAACACAATTTTCAGACGCTTTAAGAGAGGAGGGAAGACGAAGAAGAGTGGTGATGGAAAAAGAAACGCTGCTTTAGGGGGCTGCCAGGAGGGAGCAGACTAATCCGTTAACATAGTGTGTGGAGGAAACGGGAAATTAGAACATGCTGCTGATGAAATGGAAGAAAAAGGCTGAATAGAAGGAAGAGCAGCCAATCTCAGGTGTTAAAGCATTACCTGGTGACCGTGCGGCGGCTTAGTTCTGCTCATCCTGTGCGAGATGGATGACTCCTGTCTCACTGGAGACAATGCACGGGAGAATCTACATGATGCCAGATCCCGCGGGACGGCTCTTATCCTAGGAAACACCTTCGCATTCATCAGTCAGTGTGTTACAAGGAAAAGCCATAATAGTACGGGCCAAAGTACTTAACATGCCCGGTTGTCTCTGAATAAAACTTTAAATGTCTGTAAATCCTTGGGTGGCCTGTTTCTCTTTGCTTTTCCTCACAGCTGCCTCCTTCCTCATGCAGAAAGCTGCAGAAATACACGAGGGCTGAATAATTAAAACAGCTGGAAATTTGGCTTAAAATAGTAAATATGCATACAGGATGGTAACGTTGAGAGCAGATCATTTTTCAGCAGGCATCTGATAAAAATAAACTATTAGAAAGCCTTCAAAAGAAGCTCCTTGTAAGACTGTGTGGGCGTGGCCAATCATGTTTTGATTGACATCTCCATGGCTCCACACACAACCTTCATCTGGTCACTGAACGGTGAGTTACAATCAAGCTGCAACCTCCGGTGTTGAAAAATGAAGCCGATGCTGAAGTGCATAAAACTGCAGTTCCTCGAGCGGCCACTTGAGGCTCCAGAAAACAAGAAATAACATTACAGCAGATGGGAAAATGGCCATCTTTACAGCAGAAATAAACATGTTTACAGCCTGGTACAAAAAACGGTTATAAATAGCTAATTTTATTGTTCAGGATAACTGTACAGGGGGTGAATTTTTTTATAACACACCCGTTTTAATTATATTAAGCCTTAAATCATAGGGGTCGGATCACTTGATTGACAGGTGGATCCTGCTGGCTGTCTGCTAGACGTCAACACAGACACACAGACACTGAGCTTAGCTTCACCTGTTTGAGGACAAATAATCTGTCTCTCTGGGATTTATGGAACTTTATGGCTGTGCTAAAAGTCTGAGCTCCAGCTTTTCGGTGAGTTAAATGTTACTGTATTGAAATATTTTTAGCACTAAGTAGCAGGTATACTGTGCTCGCTTTAGCTGCTTGTTAGCCTGTTCAGTGTTTATCAAACTTTTATTTAATCGTCAGCCAATAAATAGGAGTCAGGAGTTGTTTGCTTTTTCCCGGAGAGATTACAGCGGACCGTACTGATGAGAAGATCGGTTATTATAAGTTTTCCGTTACGTGTCGGCTCGCCGCGCTCTCTCACTGGGCGAGCGAGCAGCGAGTCCGCTATTTCTTTAGTCTGATAACTAAACACCTGCAGTCAGTCACCGACACAAACAGAATCTTCTCCTGGCAAAATTAAACTAGCTCATTTATTATTTATACAGTCTATGGCTAAAAACTGCTAGCTACGCTGAGGAGCATATAGCCTAGCTTCATAGCCGTAGCTGGCTGATTCATGCGGCCCGCCAATAAAGCTCAGCCACAAAGGTCCGAAAGGTCCTTTTCTCAAACAGAGCTAAAAGACATCAGGTCGAGTTCTAGCATCTGTACATGTCGTTGAACTAGTGTTGTCACGATGCCAGAATTTCAAACTTCAATATGATACTAGTTAAAATACACTACTACTCGATACCTGTTTCGTTACCACGGCAACAAAAATCAAAGTCAGAGGAACAAAAAATGAGGTAATTTTCTTGTTTTTAATTTCCCACCTTCACACAGAGCTGGTTCAGAGACCAGCTCATCTGACAGACTGTTAACAGTAATGAAAGGCTTAATGAGCAGGATTTTCCACATTCAAATATTCCCTCTGAATCATCACTCATCATCATCCAGAGAAGTGTGAGCTGGTGTCTGTGTCTGCAGAGGATCTGCCCTTCAGCTGTGTTTCTATTCTTATTGTTCTGATGTTTGGGACGTTTCTGGACGTCCATTGCTGGGCAGGAGCTCAGACAGCAGTCTGCAGGTCGGGACTACATTAAACCTGGCTGTCTGTCTGCTCTGCTCTCTGTCTGTCTCTGCTCTGCGTCTGTCTGTCTGTCACTTTAGCATCTTTGTGAGACGTCAAAGGGACGTCGACTAAGAACTAAACCCTGTACCGTCCCGCAGGGCCGTACAGAGGTGTAGGCACGTTTGTTGTTTAACCGCTGTGAAACAATCTGAACATAATCTCTAATTTCTCTGTTTAACTGCTTTATTCACATTAACGGCGCCCGCGCTCTTCACTTCCTGCCTATGTCGCTGGCAGCAGCTTTGGGTTTAAAATTAAAAGCTTTTAAATTAATTTAAAGCTTTGGTATCTTTTGCCGTTATCGAACGTAAAGATCGTATCATTTAAAGCATGTGGGATCAAAAAAGAAAGTATCGAACATTTTGACAACCCTACGTCGATCATTACTTTCATTGATCTGTCAGAAATAACGACGCCTGTTCCCTTATCGCTGCGTTCTAAAACAAAGACCAGAGAACCATTAAAAGTCGAAACCATCAAGACCACAAACCACAAATAAACCTCGTGCTTAGCAACTTATTTTGTCCATGTTTATGAACTCCACCGAACAATAAGAGTTTACTGGCACAGAAACTGTAACGCATCATATCAACGAGACAGCACAGAGACCTTCTCTGTAGTTTTTGTCCTCCCATTGAACTCCAGTTAATTATCCACTGCTGAGCACATTTATAGACGACAGCTCAAACTGTCACCTACAGCTTGTTAAGACGCTGTTAATTAAGAAGGGAATAATTAAATCTCTTTCAAATCAAGATGAAATCAAGATCAATCGTCAGCCTTAATATATACACATACTGAATATGCATATGTTATGAATTAAAGGTTCAGAGGCGATCCTTATGTGGAATCCAATCAAAAAACCATCAAGACGTGTTGGCGTGACTCCGGCTCCTCGCTCTCCGAGGAAAAGGAAAATGACAAATGGGTCCAAACTGAACGAGGGGGGAAGGAAAAAAAAGAGACTTAAACCTAATTTGAATAACCCAGATCTGAGATGATGTACTGCAGAGCACAGAGAGGTGATTGCCCAATCCGTCAATCGAGGGGGGAAAGGGGGGTTAAAGAGGAGAGAATAGGGCGAGGAGATGAAAGGAGGAGGGAGAGGGGATGAAGATGAGCGGGGCGGGGAGGCTGTAGAGGTGAGCGCAGAGGATCGAGAGGGAAGATGAGAGGAGAGGGAGGTGGGTGAAGGAGATAGCGGCTCAGGCGGGGAGAAGATTAAAGCCACTTCCGTACGGCGCTGGCCCCATTAATGTTTAACAAAACGCCCGAGCACAGAAAGATCACCCCCCCTCCTCCCCCCGTGATCCCTTTGAACCCGCTCAGGGCCACACATGCAACGTGGCAAGAAGACACCGCGGATGAAATATTTACAAAAGGCAATCATTTGTTTATATCCCTGACACGAATAATTGTGATGAATGTTTTATTCATGCTGTATTGTTTATTGCCGCCAATGTGCGCAGAATAAGGCCGTCTTTGAATGTCAACCGAGACAGCCAATTATGGAAGTGTGATCCTTTTGTGCTGCCGTGTGTTTGAGAGGGAGCCTTTTGTGGCTTGTCTTTCAAAGAAACAAGGAGCCCTCGTTTCTTCTGCCTGCAGGGGAAGGGGAGGGGGGGTGAGTGTCACCGTCTCGCCTAATTGGCTGACACTGAGCCTACACGATAGGTGGGGAGAGCTGAGGAAGAGGAGGTGGAGAAGAAGAAAAGGAAGGGATGGAGGCAGGGAGAGGGAGGGAGGGAGGCCCAAAGGTATAAGAGAGGTGGTAAAGACCGTGTTTACTGAGCCGAGCTGATCACAAGTGACGTTCAATTTAACTGTGCTGGCAGGAAGAAACGATATGCAGCATGCATGCATGTTTGTACGGGAGCCGGTTCACAGGAGTCCTCGCTGCTTTTATAACACTTTAACGCGACAGAGTCCATCTATGAGCTGAGCAACGTGGTGATCAGACACAGGTCGGCAGACTCTGAAGCTTAAATGGAACATTGGTCCTGAAAAGGTCAGTTCACACACCGACTAAAACTCTGCTCAAAGCTTAGTGCACAAGTTTGACAGTGAGATCATTTGTGTTTATTCATGTTGGTTAAACTCAACATGCGAATATTCCCCCTCAGAAAACCAAGTGCCACCATGTCTGGGTTCAAACATCTCGGTTAATCGCCCCTCCTCCTCCATGAACTGTGTCTGGATGAACTCTCCTGCTGCTTCCAGCTGCTTGAGGCCGACCAGTGCCCAGTGTGATGAGCTGTTAGCTCGGCTCAGTACCAGGATTTCTCTGATGGACACCAACTACCGGCGTTCTGTTTCAGCTGTGGAGCGTCGGTCCATCTGTCTCTGCTGAGTGACAGTTTCACTGTATCTAACAAGTCACACGTGGGCTGAAATCTGTCTCACTACAGCGCTATGAAGCCAAAATAAACAGATGTTACTGAGATTTGATGACAATAAACAGGCTGAAAGGATGCTGAAATAACTACATCAGGATGCTGATTTGTAAAAAGTAGAACTCACGTTTTGTTAGTGGAGTTCTGACTGAACATTTCTGTCACTATAGGATGTCACGACAAAGCGTCAAACAAATATCTTGCTTGAGTTGGAAACATTAATGCAATTAGCTCCATTTCCATGACCCTGCAAAAAGTTGTGTCTACTTATGTTCATGTGGGTCTTGTATTCACTAAAGCCGCTTTTCCACTGGTCAAAAAACCCGCTAACACCCGGCTTTCAAACCCGGGTCAAATGACTCTGCAGGAGACCTGGGTAATTATCGCCTTGGCTCCGATCGGCATTGATGGAAACCCAGGGCTAAACGCTAATCTCTGCCCCTTTCTGGTGCGATGCTATGCTCCGTCGGAAACTTCTGCGGCTTCAGCTACAAATTCTGCCCGTCTCCGTCCAAGCAGCACTCGAACATCGTCCAAAATTGTCAGTGCTGAGTTTTATAAATACAATGAATGAGTAATAGATACAATATAGACCTAACCACCGTAACATCTTCACTGTTTACTGACCCTGTCTCCGGCGAGTTTGTGACGTCAGGCGGTGACGCAGCAGAAAAGAGACTGACAGGAGTCTACTCCACTGGCAATGGGAAAAGAGACAATCAGCATCTATAAGTGGGTCTTCCCGGGTCTGAAAAACCTGCATCAACATGCTAAATTCGGTGTGAAAGGGGTAGATAAGTAAAAACACGATGCAAAAAGGAGCTTTTAGTCTAAACACAGCTTCTTCTGTAATTTGTATTACTGTTGAAGGAGTGCACGTCTAAATAACTGTTTACTTGGCACATTGAATTCTGGTCAGATTTGATGTTATTCTTTGAAGACACTGTTCCAGGATTTTGACCTGAACACTATTTACAGTAACAGTAAACCTCATACACTATGAATGTATAATGGAGTTTGGTTTAAAAGGGTTTAAACTAACATGTCAAGTGTGCTCACTTTCTGTCTCACTTCATAACAAGTTGTTTCAGATAATGTGGCTGTGACGAGGTTTGTTTAAAACCCGTCTGACTGCTTGAGCGTCTTGCGTTCCCACCGTATAGGAATGAGCTCACTGAGTAGTGTGTTAACTTTGCTGTAAGGTATTACGTCCAGAACCGTGTAACTGAAACCTTTCCTCCTGTAGAGGCACATGCAGGGAGGGTGTTTGCTTTGCTTTTCATTACACTAATCAAATCCCTGCAGATCAAACTTGGATCCATGCAGGCTAAGACACAGACGCCGGCTGACACCAGTGCACATTTGAATAAGCTTTGATACACACAGGTACCTCTTCATTCACTTAATAATAAATCTGAAAGCCTTTGAGCTAACCCGCCGTGCATCATACATATAACATGGTGTTAGAGCTTGTTTGAAGTGAGAACAGCTGCCGATGCTGCTGCACAACATTAGCACCGGTGACTCTATTAGTCTTGAAGGCTTTACGATGTGGGAGGAAGATGCACTTTACTAAAAGCCTTTCCGTTCTTAAGGCGAGGGAGAATAATGAGACGACTACAAACTCCACTGCTGGGGAGTCTAAACTATGGAGGCCTGATCATGCCAAGAGTAACAGAGGCAATAAATGAGTCATGATGAGAATAAATAATTATTTTTATCTACAGGAGAAGGTTTGTCGAAATGATCAGGTGATAAGTTTAAAATAGAAAGTCAAAGAAATGAAATAAGTCGCAGGGTGATTCAGTTTTAGTTCAGGTTTTAAATGGATTTAACCCTTTATTTGAGCTCTGACAGCTTTGTAAGAATAGATTTATCTTAACAGCGTTTTGTGTGCTGGCAGCACAGAACGCAGCGTCCTCAGCGCAGAAACGCTCTCGGCGACAGCTGTTTTTTTGTCGCTGCAAAAAACTTTTAGGACACTGCCGCGCTCGTCAATGTCACTTCTCCCTCACAAACCAATCAAAATCAAGAAGGGGCGGGCTTACGATGTCAACCTTGTCAACAACAATGGCGGAGGAAAAGCTAATCCTTTAATTTTTTCGAGGGTACAATTTCCAGGAGTAGAGCTGCCGCTGACGCCAGAAGACGACTCCTTTTATTGCCTTATGTAAGATGTCCTTGAATAAAAGCAAATATTAAACATACAGAGCGATTTAAAACAGACTTAACGATCACTACCGAGGGAAGCGGACGTGCCGCGAGCCAACTTTCACTACCTAGCAACAGTAAGCGCCGATGAGAAGCGCTCTGAAACTGAGGTCGTGGACGATGCCAGCGCTAAAAAATGCCATTTGTGGACACAGACACTTAGACTACATATTCTGTTTGGATATTAGATCTTATAAATTAAACATTTTCTAAATATGACTTCTGGGATATGCTGATTATTCTGGTTTCAGGAACATTCTTTGGACATGTAAACAGCACATTCAGACTGTCAGCCTAAGTTGGGTATTTAGTGCAGGTTGTGACTCGGTCAGCTCTGTGTGTAAACAAACCAACCAGTGAACAGTGTGACCCTGTGGCCAGTGATTTGCATACATAGACGAGGCTGCACATCCGGCTTTTGATTTGATGATTAAAACTGAAAGCTTAAAATCTAATCATGTCTCCCCGACTGAGTCAACATGTCTTGGGTTAAAACATTTCTTGATACTGAGTGAAAACTGTGAAAGGTAACAAATACTAAGTCAATATTATGATTTACTATTAAATATTAAAAATAAAAATGTACCATGTGACAATTGTGACTTTGTCATGCATTACTTTCCCTTTGTTTCTCTGGGCCTCCGTATAAAGCTGCACACGGAGCAGCACAGACAGGAGCTCTCGTCTGGTCATTAGCAGGCAGCACTGAATCACTCGTACATTACACCTGACCGCACTTATTTAAAAGTTGCTTTATGACCCTTCATTGTTCTGTCTCCTGCCCAGTCAGCCTTAATGGCTCTAAAGTTGATTAAGGGCAGTAGCTAGGTAATCGTCTACTCTGGCCTTACTTTAAGTAAGCCTGATGGGGAAGACGCTGGCCCGTGCCGCCTCCTTCCTCTGCCTGAAGCTCTGATGGGCTTAGTATTGATTCCACTTGCAGTAAGTACAGAGGGCCTCCGTAAATCAGGCCTTGTATTGGACTGTTAACCAAGTGCTGGCAAACCATGTTTGACACAGTAACACCCGTGTGCGCTGATCACATACACTCATATGTGATTGTGAAGCAGACAAATGAGCCCCTCTCCTGCACCTTTAAGATCCGCAGGAATAATCACCTCCGTATTTTTATCTGAGTCACAAGTTCACAAGGACGCATAAAATCCAGATTTGAGCAAAAATGCAAAACGAATTGGTGTTTCAGGGTCAGAGCTCGAGCTGATGACTGTGCCGTGATATCCATCAAGTGGCCTTAATCGCCAAAATGCAGATTTTCAGCTATAAGCTGGGCTCATCCTCTTGAAGAGGCTCATTTAGGAGAGAAGAGGCTGCTTCTGAAAGAGAGCGAGGGAAATTAAGAGAGCAGAAGACGAGAGCAACAACCTGAGGTTTGCTTTGGTCTTAATCCAGCGTGTAGGCTGACGGAGGAAAGGAATCTGCTGTGATAATCCCAGTACAGTGAGGAGGAGTGGGTGTGTGATGAACCTGCATGATAACAGGACACTTAATTGGAAAAGACACGCAGCGTTAGCGCACAGAACGACTCCACGTCTCCTCCCACCCGAAAAATACAAACACTAAAGAGGCTGATCAAAGTAGGTTAATTGAAAATTTCACTTCTTCCTGTTTCTCTCTCTCAGCCGGCTCTACCTCCTGAAGAATCTCCCGTGGCACTGAGATATGATAGATGTTATATATAGATGTAGAGCAACAGCCTGTTGGCAATGCATGCTTGTCTGAAGATGCAGTGAAAAATAATCTGCAAATCATGTTGTGAGCGTGACCGGCGGAGTCTTTGAACCTACAGAAGGACCTTTCTACTCCTCTTTGGCACAACAGCCTGCTCATCCTCACACGCAAAGGTACTTTTTAATTAGTGGTATTTTTAAACACTGGTGATGAAGCCCTGTTTATACTTATTTTGGGGTCTGAATGACTAAAACGTATAAAGGTTGTGGAATTGCTCCTTCAGCCTGCAGCAGTGAAGCAGGCTGTAATGGCTGCAACATGATCTGCAGGGCAAAGGGGCCTGACAGCATCACAGAAAGGATCCCTGCAGAAAAGACACTTAAGCCATTTTACCACTGTTTAAAAAACCCGCTAACACCCACTTTTTTGCTTAGTTGGAAAGGCTACAGTCAGCATTCAGACCCGGGTCAAATGACTGAAGTAGTAATTATCACTTCGGCTTCACTTGGCATTGATGGGAAAACAAAACCTGTATCAACACATTAATCTTCGCCCCCTTTCCGGAATGATGCTATGCTCTGTCGGTAACTTCTGCGACTCCTTGTCATCTCAGCTACCGTCTCCGTCCAAGCAGTGCTCGAACATCTTTCCAAATTTGTCAGCCAAGTTTGATAAACAGACTATAAAGACCTAACCACCGTAACATCTTGACTGTTTACTAAGCCTGTTTCGGGTGCGTTTGTGACGTCAGGCGGTGACCCAGCAAAAAAGAGACCGTCAGGAGTATACTTCACTTGCAATGGGAACAGAGACAATCGGCATCTTTTAGCGGGTCTTCCTGGGTCTGAAAAACCCGCGTCAACACGTTAAATTTAGGTGGATAAGGGGTAACAGAGTAACAATATCCAGAGAATGTCGCAGAGAAAATTGCAGCGGTGTGAACTGATTAGTTGCAGAGCGTTTGAAGCCGTTGTGTGGAGTTGCAAAAGATTTGACTTGTCAAATCTCCAAATGCAGTTTTAGAACAGAACGATGTCGCTATTTCACATCAGCCAATCAGGAAACAGCATAAGTTGGGGTAGGCACCCTGTCTCTGGCGATGCAGTCGCCAAAGACGGCTCCAGATCCTTTATTTTCTAACTCTCATGTCACTCTCATCCACTTCTTTTTATAATGATAACAGAAATCCAGCGAGTGCATTCATGTAACCTGGGCCTAATACTAATGTTATATAGTATTAACGCAGAAGTAGTGGGGTATGTCAGTGCGTCGTTGCTATGGAGACGGTCAGCTGTGTCTGTGTGCGTTCCGATGCTTTGATGTTAACGGCCCACTTTTAGATCGTTTATAATCAGAGGGATTATTTTAGCAGTTGCATCCAGTCTCGTTGCGAATCATTGATCTGAACTGGCCTTAAGGCCCAGGGTCACAAATACCAGAACTCCCCTTTAACGTACCATCCATTAAATGTGTTGTAAATGATCTATACTGCAAAAAGCTGCAGTGATGGTTAGATTATCCTGTTGACAGTTATTGAAGACACTTTGAAAACAGAGAGTATATTAGTATTTTTGTTGAGTGAACATGAGCTGGTAAATTCTGGGAGGACTAATAACGAGTGATTAACTTGTGAGTGTACCAGCAGCACATGGAGCAGATCATTTCTCCCTCACTGATTCGCTTTGCTTTTCACATCACTGTTGCATTGCTTTTATATAGCCGTCCAACTGGAGGGCTCTTTCCCACAATGCTTTGAGGAGATAATGGAAATCAATGGTTGATGTAAGGCCGGAGTCATTGTGGGTTTTGGTGAACTCATTGAAAATGCCTTTATTTGGTTTAATGGACGGAGATAGTCGGGGCTGCTGACTTGACAAACTGCCATTGTTGTAGTTTTATAGGAGCCACAGAAAGAGCTGCTCCCGCTCGATGGTCATGAACACACACACACACATACCCACACACATGCACAAACACACACACACACAAATGGACATGAATAATTCATGAGAAGAGGAATTACTGCTCGACTCTCCTTCTGTTTCCCCATAACCGACCTCTCCCTCATGCTCTCTAATAACAACTTTAACACACACACACACACACACACACACACACACACATACACATACAGATGCAACCTCATCCAGTAACATTCACACAAACACATACAGCACACACAGACACTCCTCACAGCCAGCTCTCACAGTTCATTTCATTCCTAGATAATTAAACAGAGTCTTGCTGCGTGTGTGTGTGTGTGTGTGTGTGTGTGTGTGTGTGTGTGCGTGTGTGCTGTTTTACCATGCACGCTACTCCGACACACACTCGTGCGTTTGAGTGTTTCCCTCCCCTCCCTCCACAGCTTGCAGGACGCCAGCAGGCTGCAGCTGAAAGCGAGCAGCAGAGTTCAGCAGCTCCTCACTTTCTTCACTTTCCCTTGTTTTACTGCATTGCATCAGCTCCCTGTTTCAACACACACACACACACACACACACACACACACACACACACACACACCATGACAACATGATGAAATCTGGAGATCTTAGAGCCCTTAAATAAGGGCACATATCAGCTCTTATTGTGTTGGAGTCTAACGTGGATATAACATCCTCTGCATATATTTGTCTTGTGCTGACGGCAGATTGATGGAGCCGAGCTGCTAATGTGGAGGAAAATGACGGGCTCGTGGAGCCGGCAGTGATGGAGTAGTAGTAGTAGTGTTTCTAAATTATGCACCACACCGGCCCGTCTCACAGATTTGTTCATCTCTCTGAGTTGTAGTCGTGTTAATCTGTAATATGAGCCGCTGTTGAGTTTAGTTGGAAGGCTAAGCTGCAGACACACTGAGCTTCAGAGACTCACTGTTTAGAGTGAGTGATCTGGTGGGTTTAAAGATGATGCAAGTCCAAGCAGCAAATTAGCACAAACCTATAGCAACATATCTACCTGATATCTAGGATTTATGCATGCCAGCTTGAACCCGTCTTCAGACGAGGCTTGGCCTACAAGAGTTTTGAATGGTATGGGGATTTGGTCTGCACCGAGGTTTGGTAGAGATTCTCTGTTTATGTGAGGGCTTCGCAGATTAATTAATCAACTAACAGATCCAGGCAGCGGTGTTAGCAACAACTCCCTGTGTTGCCAATGTCTTTTTTCATTAGTGGAGTCTAGGTGCTTTGAAGAGAGTAGTGTCACGGATGTTCCAACTTCAAGAAAGGGTCTTATCTGGACAAGAGCTGTGTGGGGATACCAGTGTTGTGACCAAGTCATCTTTGCCCCATGTAAGTCTCAGGTAATTTGGTTCAAGTCTCAAGCAAGTCTCGAGTCACTTTTTTTGGGCAAGTCAAGTCAAGTCACTTTTTTCCACCCAAGATCCAGCACTCTTACCTGTAGTATCTGGTCTTTATAAAGAGAAAAGACAAGGTGTTAGCAGCTCGTCTAATAATGATGTTATTGGCCAATTTATATAACCTGTTCAAAAAGTATGACAGTGAATTGTATCTGTATTATCTTGGCACAGACTGGTGGTCTGCTCTGAGACCGTATTGAGGAGTAACGAGTACGACTGATGAGGCTTCTCTTTGGGGGCCGATGTTGCGTGTTGCCATAGCGAGGAGTTTGACTGACAGCCAGTCCTCCAATCATGACAATCACATACCGGGGAGCTTTTTGAGTCGTCCAATCATGATTCCCAGTTTGTGCTGCATATATACTATATAGTTAGACAGCAACTTGACAACATTGAATTTCATCATTTTATATTTAACAGCTAACATTCAAACTCATGAACACACGCAAGTCATCCGAGTCATCAGGCATCAAGTCGAGTCTCAAGTCATTTATTTTTTGTCAAGTCGCAAGTCATCAAAACAGTGACTCAAGTCGACTCAAGTCCAAGTCACCATGACTGGAGTCCACATCTCTGAGGGATACGTTCCTTAATGTCAGAAACTTAGAAGAACAATCTGAGTATGTCGCCAAATTAGATGCCAAAACATTAATGCATGAGGTGCATGTTTAAAAATACTTGATTTATTTTTAACACGCCATTCAAACCCAAAATAGTCCTGATTACTGCAACTCAAGGGGTTCATTTTTTTCCCATGGTATTCTGGGTAATGTGGAAATATTACCCACAGTCTTGTTTTTGAGAACAGATCCTTGATTTATATAATAAATCTAATTTGAAATAATTTGTTTAAAAGGCTATTATACATGTTTTAATTACTGTTTTTGTGCAACAACAGCACCAATAAGAGAGACGCAGCGTTAAAAAGTAATATACCAGGAAGGTGTGAACATGTGTATCTATTCGTCTGGTTCAGAAGCAGCAAAAAGTTGAGGGTGGTTCATCTTTTCTGCCTTCTGCTTGGCACCCATCTTGTGCCAAAGCACCTACAGCATCCTCTAAGGAGAGGTCAAAGGTCATCAACCTGGAGCCAGTGGATAGCCATGTTCAACCTCCCAACTCTTTTCATTACTTCACCAGACTGTTTCTTTGAATCTGGTTTGTCACTGAGTCTTGTGACCTGCTGCAGCTCATAGGAAGCTTGTTGGGTTGTTTGCACAAGGCGTTTATTCACTGAGCTTTGGTTTCACCTTCATCCATCATTCTGTCCATTCAGTCTTCACTCTAACTACCTCCAGTTGTCGATCTGATTTCCTCTCTGTCTGTCTGCACTCTGCCCCTGTATTCTCCACATCTTGTCTTTGTTACTGAAGCGACTTAAACCACGGTTAGAAAAATCAGGTTTTTGAATTTCAGATTTTGGGGTGAAAAAGCCAGAGTATGCATTTATGTTATTTGAAAGTCTGAAGGCTTAAGTCATAATGAACCTCAAGAACTGAACCATGACCATCAACAGAACAACTATAAAAACTACAGTATGACATCACCAAAGGTCTTTTTGTTTAGGATTGCCGTAAACAAGCGAGCTACAACATTGTACTCAAGATGGGCTGTATTTACGAAGACTGTGAGCACATACAGAATGTGTTTGAAGGAGCTAACAATGACCTGCAGACAGTTTGGAAAATATAAGAGGAAAAACAGACATATGGCTAAAAACAAGGACAACAAAACTCGACTTGGTAAAAAATAATCATAAAACTATTATATAAATACAATACATATAAAAAGTCATGCAGTTGTTGGTAGGTGTATTGTTGAAGGGTAGCTCTTTCTTCCAGTCATTATGCTAAGCTACAATAACCACATCCTAAACATACCTCCGTACACCCTGACAGTCAACCATACAGACCTCAGACCCGGGATCACTGGAAAGAAAGCTCGTAAAAATAATAACAACACAGATTTATTAAAATATTCCTGCAGGAATGTTATACTGATAGCAGCTTGACTACTTGATTTAAAGTGATCAATATTTCAACTAGAAAAATGGTCGGGGGCTGCACAGTGGTGCAGTGTTTAGCGCTGTTGCCTCACAGCTAGAAGGTCACGGCCTCAAACTCCGGTTTGGACAAAGTGGGCCTTTCTGTGCAGAGTCTACATGTTCTCCCCGTGCATGCGTGGGTTCTCTCTGGGGTCTCCGTCTTACTCCCACAGTCCAAAGGCATGCTCATTAGGTTCATTGGTGACTCTAAATTGCCCATTAGTGTGGGTGTGAGTGCCCAAGGTTATCTGTTTTGTGTGTCAGCCCTGTGATTGACTGGCGACCAGTCCTTTCCCCCAATGACAGCTGGGATAGGCTCCAGCCCCCTGCGACCCTGAACAGGATAAGCGGTGTAGATAATGGATGGATGGATGATCTGGTTGGAGTATCAATCTGAACTCCTATAAGTCTGCTGATGTGAATGGCTGCGGCTCTGAGATTGGCTTTGGTGTTGTTGGACAAAGCGACTCTAACTCCACAATATGAAGTTCATTTTTTATATGATTATATATGATCAGTAAAACCCAGTGTTTGTGGGAGTCACCACAGTACGTGGTCACATTTGGAAAGATCTTCGACACTGCTGAGACCCTCTAAATGTAACAGTTACAAATCAATGTAGATGTCTTACTTTACTTGTTTACATACTTAACTTTTTTGTTGTGCGTGCATGTGACCACCTACAGTTGATTTTGTATGACTGCTTTTACACGTATCTCTGTACCTGTGAAGCAGGTAGAAACACTGCATCCTGAATTCCCTGAAGACCGCGGTTAAACAGTGATTCCCCCTGTTGTGTTCCAACACATGCCATCAATGTCTGCTGCAAAATGTGAGTACATAAAACGGCCTGAACGTCGGTGGTTTTCTGAGAGACCTCATTGTTCACTGTACTGAGAAACCTGAGCATATGAGCAATAAAAGCACACAAGTAGTAAATAGATGCATCTCAGGTGGGTTTTCTTTGGTATGGAAGTCATCCAACAAAACGCTGAGCTCTTAATAATTACTTCTGGCAGCCCACGTCTAAAGGTTCCTCTGATAGATGGCTAGTTATGAGGTTTGAGGTTTGGAGCACTTTTTAAAATCATCTTTGAAAATCCCACATTTACATCTGCGATCCCGAAATTCTGGAAAAAGCTGGTTATATCACAATCCACAGTTCTAGTAACCCCCAATGCTCCCTCTGCAAGCCAAGTGAAAAAAACACAATGTACCAAATACAGTCTACTGGGTGCAATCCTTAAAGACAAGCAGAGGCTGGATTTCACATTTCTAGAAAAAACTACATTTTAACTGTAATCTACTTTAGTGAAACGCTTCACTCCAAAAAGGACTCAAAGATTCCACCAACGACATAGCTGCCAAAAGTCCTACCTCAAATCTACGGTCCAAAAACAACATATTCTAAACACTGTCTAAAAAGTTTTAGCTGCAATCTACAATCTAAAGTACTTAAAGGTTCTATCTGTTACCTACTGATGGCTGGAGCCTATACCAGCTGTCATTGGGCGAGAGGCAGGGTTACAGGTCGCCAGTCAATCACAGGGCTGACACATAGCGACAGACAACCTTTCACACACATTCACACCTACAGGTAATTTAGAGTCACCATTGAACCTAACGAGCATGTCTTTGGACTGTGGGAGGAAGCCGGAGTACCTGGAGGGAACCCGCACATGCATGGGGAGAACATGCAAACTCCACACGGAAAGACCCACTACGTCTGAACCGGGATTCAAACCAGGAACCTTCTAGCTGTGCACCACAGAGCTAACCACTGCACCACCAAACACAACATGCTTTTCTTGCCATTGACATTTCTAGAACTCCATGGGCCGGTTTCACAGACAAGGCTTTGATTAGGCCAGGAATAGGCCTTAATGTGTACTAGTTAAACCAGGAATTTTAAGTGGCTTTCATGGACGTGGCTTGAGTTTAGCTTAGTTAGTCCATGACTATGAAGTCCTGGAGTGAGGTAAGTAAGCCTAAATGAGAACACCTTGGTTAAGCCTCATTAGGTTAAGTATGAGCACATGCTGTTGGTATAATGGTGCTCATAAAAACCTGGAATGGAATGGAAAACACCATTACTGGTGTCAATCTTGAGACGAAACGATGGCAGAGGCAAAAATAAGTCGTTCAAAAAACTTTAGTGAGTATGAAAAAACTCTACTAAAGCAAATTATGTCAAATCATCCAGTAATTGCAAGTAAATGCCATACTACTGCTTCTGAGAAAAAGAAAAAGAGTAGTCGGGCTGCAATTTGCAGTGAATTCAACGCAAATGAAAATGTCACACAAAGAACAAAACAACAACTTCAGGTGTTCACATCTTCATTATATCAGTATTCTTTATATTCATATTTTTCCAACATCACTTATACTGAATGATTACTGCCTTTATAGACTCTGTGGAAGAACCTGAAACTGGCTTTAAAAAGAGAGACTGCAGAGAACAGAAGACAGCGATTTGATGCAGGTGGTGCCCCCCCCAAAAAAAGACAACCCTGATGAATTGAGTGACTTGCTGTCAGGAATAATAGAGCATCAGCAACCTCTGGATGGTATACCTGATGGTGCCAATTGGACAGTTCAGATAAAGAACTGAGCACAAATGGTAAATATGACAAATGAAGTAAATTGGTTACTTTCTTTGGTAAACATATTCAAGTCAATCTTTCTTCTTATTTTATTCTTAGGACCATATGACTTTATTTTCCAGAGGAAATGAGTCCGAACAGCTTGGAAGAGCCGGTGCACAGTGAGTGTGTACCCTCCACATCTGCCATAGCATCTGGGAGAGAAGATGCTGCCACCACCTTTCATCAGAGAACAAAAAAGATGACCATGCATGAAAAGTTAGCCAGAGAATTTCATGAGCATAATATGAAACATCTGAAGGAAGAGCATGAAATGAAAATGAAAATTCTACAGGTTGAATTGGATATGAAGTTGGAAGAGAGAGCTATGGTCCAAAGAGGATACAGCTCTGAGACAATTGTGATCACCAGCCACGGTGAACAATATGACACGTAAAAAAAAAAAAAAAAATTTGTCATGTGGATATTCTTAAGCCAGCCATGGTTTTGTCACTTATTTAATTAAGCTGCACACTATTTTTATATTGTACAGAAAAACATTATCAAAGCAAAAAGAACCCATAATGAATACATTCAATATTTAAATGCACTCATCTAGTTGAAATGCTGCAATGTGAAAGCATGTCTGTATGCAAGTCCTCGTTGGTCATTGCTTGCCTCAGCCATGGGCACATCTGCTTGGTCCTGATCTTCCATTGGAGGATCAGGACAGCAATGCTGCTTCAGGTAGTTATGCATTTAGTTATGTATTGCGTAAACACTGGAATCTGTTTTTCCATACTCCAAACATACGCTCAACCATCCCTCGAGTGCGGATATGAGCTCTGTTGTATCTTTGCTGCGCAGCTGTTGTGGGATTTATGTATGGGGTAAATAAAAAGTTGCTCTGACCATATCCACTGTCACCAAGGAGTAGTCCACTATGTTGTCCTCTCTGAAGCTGAGCACACAATGAAGAGTTGAGGAAAATCCTTGAATCATGAGTAGCACCTTTCCAACGGGCAACAATATTTGAAAACTCTAAATTAGGAGTGCATACACCCTGAACATTGATGGAAAACCAGTTCGTACAGTTTCTGTACTCCTCAGCATCGGGAGTTGAAGGACACTTGATGGGAACATGACATCCATCTATACAGCCAATCACTCCTGGGAAGTGCCCATATTCATAGAATTGCACTTTGTAGTTAGCTTGGCCAGCAGCATCAGGAAACCTGATGTAAATACTCTTCAGTTCACAAATGGCTCTGCATACTTTGTGAACTATTCTACATACAGTTGCTTCGCTGGCACCACACAAATCACCAGTTTCATGATGAAAGATTCCAGATGCCAAAAACCTCAAAGTGATCAGAACTTGGAGAGCAGTGGGGAAAGGCCTTCCTCTTTAAGACAGAGTGGAAAGTCTAGGCTCAAGCAAACATATCATTTCCAATGCATTTTCTTTGTACATACGAAAGTGGTCTCGAAAAGTTATTTCATCAAAGTAATTGAATGGATTACTCCTATCCACAAGTACTGCATGTCGGTCTTCATTTAGATAGTCCAAATAGTCCATGCTTCTTCACAAACAGTACTAAGCAGAAGTTGGGTTTTAGAATTAAAATAGGTCTGTGCAAGTCGCTTTAAGTTAAGACAGCTCAAACAGGCATTTTAGTCTGGGACTAGGCTTAAGCCTTGTCTGTGAAACCGGCCCCATGAATCTGTCCATAATCTGATTGTCAGTCTGCAAACTCAGCTTCTTGAAACACCAAAAGTTCTACCTAGACTCTACACTTCTTAAGAACCCCAAGGTTAATTCTTAAATCAGAATCACAATCATCTATGTGCAATCCACAGTTTAAGAAATTGTTCCACCAGCAATCTAAATCCCAAAAGGTTCTGCCTGTTTTGTGTGCACTCAGCAGTATGAAAAGGGATGAGGCTTCAGTGCAGTCTATAGTTGTAGAGAACCCAAAAGTTCTAACAAGAATCTGAATTTCTAATAAACACCAAAGTTTATCTGCAAACTGCTGGTTAAAAAACAAACAAGGTTCCACCTACAATCTAGTGTTCCATAGTTATCCACAGTTGTAAAAAACTCATGATCTTAAGTGCAATCTACAATTAAAAAAAAATTCAGGTCCAAAAAACAGTCCTTAAAAGTCACAAACTTCTACCTGGATTCTACAGATCTTAAGAACATCAAGCTTCCTCCTGCAATCCACCATGTTCTAAAAGAAGAAATCTAGCGCTCCACTTTTATCCGTTAAATTAAGGATTCCTAAAATTTACTGCATATCACATTTATGAGGATGTGAAGCTTAATATCAAACCTTAGGCCTCAGATAAAACCTTAAGATACTGTTAGGAGTTCCACAGAGCAGACACACTGTCGATGCTGTTAATGGATGAACTGTCGGAGGAGCCAGCAGGGATGCAGGATGGGAAATGTTGTTTATGATAATGATAGAGAACAGCAGAGTGTGGCCCTCGGATCGTGAAGAACTAAGCACCCACTGAACGAGAAGCAAACACACTCAGACACAGAACACACAAACACACACGCTAAACAAAGCAGAGTCGCACACGCATAAACACGCTGGCACGCCCCGCCGCCTTGAGGCTGTTGTCGACAAGGCAAAGGACGCTAATGAGACCTGGCTCCCAGCATCCTTTG
Organism: Semicossyphus pulcher; assembly: GCF_022749685.1. NCBI lineage: Eukaryota > Metazoa > Chordata > Actinopteri > Labriformes > Labridae > Semicossyphus > Semicossyphus pulcher. The sequence continues at coordinate 29,815,794 of NW_027211693.1, read as the reverse complement.
CACCGTGAAACCAACACATTTAGAGGCTAGGTGATGACTCCCTCTCGCTCCGTCTCAGATGTGTGTGTTTGTTCTCCTAAACAGCCCTGAGGTTTAATGCTGCTGCTGACATTTGGACGCAGCGTAGGCACTGCTGAGCCGCCGCGCTGCGCAGCACAGATCCAGACACGGGCAGACGTTTCCCTCCCCTGAGCCACGCCGCCGACACCCGGGGTCCGCACGCTGCATCTGCACTGTGACGTCTGTGTTGTTACAGATGCATTAGATTAATAATACAATCTTAATCACATGTAGGCAGTGGTTGTATAAGGAGGTGATGCGAGGGAACAAATGCAAAAGCAGCGTTCAAACTCGTGAATAAAGCAAGCTAACATTGGCTAACAGCTTTTAGCTCACTGATTATCATGTTGGATCTTATTAAAATGTGTATTTTTAGGAGGCTAACAGGCTGGAACTACTTCTTGGTGAACACACAGTTAGCCATGCAGCTTCTTGAAGTCTTTTTGTCACAGTGATTTTGTCAGGTTTTTTGCTGCCTGTCAAAGCAGAAGGATAAACTGATGTGAAGATAAAATAGTCCGACATGTATCTGCTTCTTAAATCACAGTTTGATCTGCTCTTTTGGACGGAGCCAGGCTTGTGTTTTCACCCTGTTCAGTCTGAAGATGGACTTTATCATCATTTAAGTCTTGTAGTTCCACTGAAAACATGGATCCTCTTTCATAGCAGCAGTTGTAGCTGTTACAGTTCTTCACATCCTTGCTCATCACGCAGTCTGTTATGGAGTCGGTCGGAGCCTGCAGGGAGAGGGAGGAGATGTTGTGATAAACTGATCTCAGACACACAGATCAAACAGGAAGCGCTGCCTTGTTGTGGTGAGCCTGGAGGTGTAGCCGGGGCCGCTCCGAGACGGCTTTCCTTTTAAAGCGTGGAGAGCAAATGTGAGGCAGGACACATGAAAAAAAAAGACACACACTCATACATGCATATATGTGTGTGTGTTTGAACTAAAGCAGTGCTAACAGGCGTCAGAGTGTGTGTGTGTGCGAACATCTACGTGTGTGAGGCCCATTGCTCCCCTGAAAAATGCTCCTTATTTTTGCGACGCACAGGATGGCTCCATTTTAACATAATTATGCAAATATTATTTCATGACACAGAGGTGTTCCCTCTCTAATGTATTTGCCGCATTAAGCTTTTCACACATTTAGATCAGAGAACAGCTCCTGCCAGATTCCTCCTCACCGCTGCACCGACGCACATTAGTTTACATTGGAACTCAAAGATAAAGAGCCAGAAACTCGGCTTTACCACATGACTTTCTATTGAATTAAGCCAAATGTGTGTGTGTGTGTGCGTGCTGCACAGGCGAGCCTGCAGCGGTGATGGAAACACATTAGTATAGAAGTGAACAGCATGCAGAGAAATATTTCCACAGTCTGAAAATAGGAAACAGATGAGGTCTTGTCAGGAGTGAATATTTCGAAGCAGACTGAAGCTCATTGGCAGTCGATCGCGGGGCATGCATGATTCGATTTTCCTCTCTCGCAACATGATGAACGAGAGAAGGAGAATGTGTGTGTGTGTGTGTGTGTGTGTGTGTGTGTGTGTGTGTGTGTGTGTGTGTGTGTGTGTTTGTGTGTGTGTGTGTTTGTGGAGACGATCATTCTCATTTTCCCCGTTTTCATTCCTCATGTCTCTGGTTTTGTTTAATGTTGTTCGGGGCTAAGGAGCAGGTAGAGGAGGACAGTTACATGTCAGACGTGTTCTTTAGTGAAGCAGGAATTGAAAGGTCAGTTTATATGGAGGCGAGTGCGACGGCTGTAGGGATGAACAGAGCTGGAACACGTGGGAAACTTTGCTCTCTTTGTTGTGCTTCCTCCAGGGTTGGGGTTTGATACCATTTCAATAAATCAAAAGTCTTTCTTTCTTATTAAATTATTTCTGTTTTCAAGCAGTTATAAAACAGTTACAAACAGTAGATTTTAGTAGCTCGCCAAGAGGATCACAGACTCTACAAGACAAAAAATGCACCTTGAATATCCCTCTGGTAACCCTAACTGTCCTAGATGCGGTAACCCAGTCTCGTTAGGCTACATGTTTTGGTCTTGTCCCTCCATGGTCAATTTCTGGTCTTCCGTCTTTGACTGCCTTTCTGTTCTAAGTAATATATCCCTTGAGCTTAACCCTCTCACCTCTGTATTTGGAATATTGCCTGTGAAAATTCATGCCACAAATGCACAAAAGAAAGCAATAGCATTCAGCAGCCTCATAGCACGCAGACTTATTCTAATGAAATGGAAATCTAACAGAGCCGCTCCCGTCAGGAGGTGGATACAGGAGTTGTTGTCTTTGCTCCAACTTGAGGAAATGAGACATACAGTACATTGAGTGGGTCCTCTGACAAGTTTACTAAAGTGTGGTCTCCGTTCATTCAATATGTAAAAGAACTGAGCCTTTGATGTATCATGACAGCTGATCGGTGTTTTCCTATTTGGGGTAGGATCCCTTTTTTTATTTTTTATTATAATGATTTAATTTTTTTTTACCTGTATATTATTATTGTTGTCTATCTCTATATTACATTTTATTATTACTTATTATTAGTATACTTTTTTTCTAATTAGCCTAATTTATTGGTTTTCCTTTAGAGTGCACTCTTGGTTTCAGGGAGGTATGGAGGGACAATGGGCGTATAATGTGGCGTCTGTACGAGTTCACTATGTTTGTACATGTTTGCCTGTGTCTATATGTTATGTAAATGCAAAATTACATAAATAAAGTGAGAAAAAAAATGCACCTTGAAAGCCTCTTCCCACTTCAATTCAATCAAATACACAGATGTCCCGCCCCCTCCAATACAAAATATTAGGATAGGCCGATCAGCTGTCAAAGAAAGTGGTGATGCTCCTGGCAAGTTTGACAACATCTCAACCAATCACAGCAATGTTGCAGCAACCTCCATCGACAGGTTGGGTCATTTGTGCTGTACGCTAGCTGAGCTAAAGTGAGGAGTTCGGAGCTCTAAGCCTGTTAGCCAGATCTATGATGGACAGTGAAGACACGCCATGAGAAAGCAGAAAACATACTGTTTCCACGGGGAGTGGGAACGTTTTTATTCATGAATGTGAAGGACGTGTGTGCCTCGTCTGTGGTACCAACGCTTCAGTCGGCAAGAGAATAATCACGAGGCGCCACCAGCGATTACGGCGATGTGATGCAAGTAGCTCTTTAATTTTTTCAAAGTAGCTCTCTGATAAAAAACGGTTGCAGACCTCTGCTGTGAATAGTGTAGCGTACCTGTTTCTGCACCTGAAGTCTTTCGATTCTAAACTACAAAGAACTATTGCCGTGATAAACTTTACGAGAGCTTCTCATCACTTTGGTCAGCTACACTATGAAAAACAACCTGTAGAATCTACTCAATAAAAATTGGGTAACAATTTGCACTTCATTTGATTGAGTAAAATTTGCCCTGTGTTTTGAGTGAAACTATGACACACTAAAATAAATTAGTTAAATTCTACTCACAACATTTCTCATTACATTACACAACTAATGAGTTAATAAAATTGAGTAATAACTATTGACACTTTTCACGCTCACAGCTACGGGCAATTTAGAGTCACCAGTGAACCCAACGAGCAGGACTGTGGGAGGAAGCTGGAGTACCCGGAGGGAACTCACGCATGCACAGGGAGAACATGCAAACTTGAGCCCACTTTGTCGGAACCAGGATTCGAACCAGGAACCTTCACTGCACCACCATGCAGCCTTTTGAGAATTCACGATGCTCAAATAAAAATAAACTATAACCAACAACATTAGCCTGCTCGTGTTAATATTCAGGAAAGTCGGGCCACTGTAACTGCCAAGAGAGGATACAAATTGACATGTCTTGTCACATACAGACACGCTGGCTACAAATCGTCTGGTATCAATCAATCAAATTTTATTTGTATAGCGCCAAATCATAACCAGGGTTATCTCGAGACACTTTACAGAAAGAGCAGGTCTAGACCGACTCTTTGTTAAGTTATTTAAAGAGAGGCCCAACATGAATCCACCATGAGTAGCACTAAGCAATTCGGCACATTGGCAGAAAAACTTCCTTTTAACAGGCAGAAACCTCGAGCAGAACCAGACTCATGTTGAACAGCCATCTGCCTCGACTGGATGGGCTGAAAATGGGATAGAAGGAGATGCAGGATAGAGACAGGCAAAGAGAGCAACAACAACATATGTTCTTGTTACCACAACAACATATGTCCTTGTTACATGAACAACAACAGACACATACTTATGGTTACAATGCCAATAATAGTGGTAGACTAGGGTGAAGATTGGCTAAATAAATAAATAAATAAATAAATAAATTAGCGAGAGAAGCAGAGTAATGATAAAGGCTGAGGTAATCGTAATTGTAACAGTTGAAGTCAACAGGTCTACTATTAGCATTAGCAGCAACAATAATGATACTATGGGGAAGGCTGATGTTAGTAGTTGTTGCAGTCGAGCAGGTCCACAGCAGCAGGTGGTCTGCAGCAACAATCCCCAGGAACCTTCAAGACAAGGGAGCACAAGAACTCCCGGGAATATATATGGTATGGTATATCTAACTAATAAATATATAAACACTTTCATTCATTCTATGACACACAGCAAAACAGGAATCTTAACTTCAGCCCCGATGGCACACCCACACTGGTGAACACCGATTAATCCAACCCTGGCCTGCAGCCAAGAACAAACATTGACGCATGCACACTCTGCAGCACAGGCTCGATATCTTAGAGTAGATTTTATAACATTATTTTGGGTTGCAATTGTTGCTGTTGAAAATTAGGTAAGTTGCAGGAAGAGTTAATAAGCGACAGCTGGGGTGATCTATGTCAGGAACAGAACCTGGGCATCAGAGCTCAACCGCTGCTTTAGGTTTCACTCACATGTTCTGAATCTCCCTTTCTCCCCAACCACACAAGTTTGCAGAAAGATAATGAATCAGGAGATACAGTAACACGCTCTCTATGTGATTTCAGATGAAGGCAGCTGGTTTGTGTGGTGTGCAGTCAGGTTTCTGACACTGCAGGAGGAGATGAAGGCAGCTGGTCTGGGACAGTGTGCGAGGTCAGTAGATCTCACAGCGAGGAAAGAGCGAACACGCTGCGAAAAAAAGATATGAAGGATGAAAGCAGCAGCAACATAATGTGGCCCGAGAACAAAATGTGAAAAGCGAGCTGCGAGAGGGAAAAAAAGTGGGACAGCTGAGCGTGGAAGGAGTTCAGGGATGGTGGATGGAATATTTTCTTTTCACAGAGCCGGAGGAAGAGATCGAGGGAGGGGTGAAAAAGAGGGAAAGGGCTATTTGGGAGGAGATTGCAGCTCCCTGTGACACAGAGCGAGCACTCAGTGACCAGAGCGGGGAGGATGGAGAGAGCAACGGAGGGCAAAGTTTGCAAAATCCTCCACTCTGGGGACTGGAAAGACGGAGAGAGAGAGAGCTGGAGAAGAAGGGAAGCAGAGGACAGAGATTAGTGGCGAGGGCTAACCCAGGGGACAGCGGAGTGGCCTGCCAGTGGAAATGCATCATGGGTATTATATTGTGGTTGTGTGTTTTGGCTCGGAAAGTGAGAGACCATTTATAATTCAGGGTGACTAGTACCACCCGAGGCAGACACTCTCAATCTGGCTTAACTCTCTTTCTCTTTCTTCTATTCTTCGCCTCCTCCTCCTCCTCCTCTTGTTTTTCCTCGTTTCTTCTCCCCCAGAAGCGTCTCACTGTCGCTCTCTGTCTCATTGTTATCTCGTGTTTGTTCGCCTTCTTCCTCCAGAGCTATTTCTCCAACACTAACTCTGTCTCTTCCCTCCAGTTTTCAGCCATGTGAAATAAAACAAGTCAGGCAGGGAGACGCTTTTTTTTTTGCTGTTGTTGTTTTTAGTCGCAGTAAAAAAAAATGTAATGGCTGATAAAACCTCTCCGAGCTCCGAACAGAGGAAACAGGGAACAGTTCAGGAGCTCAAAGTAACTGAATGAGCGTCAGAGGGTCCACAGCGCGGTCATCACTCGTTGGCTCAGAGTTCTTATAGAAATAAACTAACTGAATGAAGAACAATGCCGTAGCCTTTAGTTAGGGCGATGTTCTGCGCTGCACCTTTACCACAAAAACCCAGTGAGCACCAACCTGGACCTCAACGATGATAATGGGTTGAAACAAACAGGACTAAATGTCTAAGACCAAATTTCAACCTTTTTTCAACCTGATAAAATACAGTTACGACATAAAGGTGTCAGAAACACATTTTTGTTTTATCATTTTGATCATTTGTTCATTTAAGTGTTGAAAGCGATGACTGTAGCAGCATTTCTCCAAAGTAATTTTGCAGTGGAGGGTCGTCGTAAAAGGAGCGGTTTGAAAAATTCCCCACCGAAGAAGAAGCAGAGCAGCATGTGCAGGGACTTCGGGTGTGCAGCTCTGAGAACGACCCCTGGATGCTGACGTAGGTGATTCATACCTGACGGGGAGACAAGTCTTCAGAGACCTCTGTGGACGACAGTGATGAGTGCTGGACTTGAATGCAGCTCTCGTGAGATCGAATACAACTCCACTTGTGTTTGCAGTAATGTTTTCATTGGTGACTGTGATGCTCGGCTCACTTATACAATCATTTCAGCTGCTGAATATACTCGAGCTGTGACCTGTGTAAATGTGTGTACATGTGTGATGAATCCTGGTGAAATCTGGTCTACACATGATCATTTATCATCTTCAAAAAATCGGTGAAAAAACTTTCACTTTGAACCCATTTTGAACCTCTTTTCAATGGCAGCTCAGTCTGCAGGATCTTGGCTTAGGAACCAGAGGGTGGCAGGTTCAAGTCCCGGCGCGGACCAAGTGTGGAATTAGGGCTTAAAGCTGAAGAGGGGCCAGTTCCTTTCTTGGGCTCCATCGAGCTGCCCTTAAGCAAGGCACCAAATCCCAACTGCTCGGGGCGCATGCCCATGTGCAGCCCCCTCACTCTGACATGTCTGCATTAGTGCATTTCCAGATCCTAGTGCATGCCTGTATTTCAGGCCTTTGTGTGTGTAGCATGTTTGTGCAAATCAGAGTGAAAAGACGGATTTTCCTCTCAGGGATTAATAAAGTATACCTTCTTTAAACGTCTGTTCAGCCAGAAATGCTCACTGGGTTTGTTCACTTCAAGATGAACGCTCGTGTTCGTATCTAACGTATTTTAAAGATCTAAGAAAAAGAAGGAAAATGTTTGAAATGGGAACAATTAAAGAAAAAAAGAAGCAAAGAACTTTAGATAAAAACAAAGTGAAAAGTAAGCAGGATGAAGTATCTATAAAACAGGGCTATATGTGCTTATTTCTGTCTGACAGTATTTCCTCCTAGCAGGCAGTTTTTTGGTTGTGAAGGACAAAAAATGTTAATTCTTTATCTTAATACTTAACTCTGTTTGAGACTGGAATAAGCAGAACTTTAAATCTGATCAACACTGATGAGCAGAAAACTGCTGCTCTGTCAGAGCTTCAGATTTCAAGCAGCTTATCCGTCTCATCTCTTCACACGTTAAATACAGATAGTGACACAATTCACTGTTTTACTTTTTAAATGCGTCACCACAGCATAGCAGTCGTGTGAATACAGACGCAGAGAATATGTGAGGAACACACCATGAGTCATTCACACTGGTGTATAAGTCTGTTACATCCTCACATGCTGTCTGAATGTCCAGAAGTGTAGTGCACAAACGTGTTCTTAGAGATAATGTGTCTGTAGCTGTACAGACCTGAAGATGTTGTCACAGTCAACATCCCATCATGCCTTTAGCTGGACGTTGCACTCTTCAAAGACATCGTGGCTTCTCTGAGACTTCACGTTTTTACATGCACCTGCAGATGTTGAAGATGAAGACGTATTGGAAGTGATGCAGCTTCTTTTGTTCACAGCTCTGCTGATTTAATGGAACAAACAGAGGTCAAATGTGCGATCAAATGTTCAAATCAAATGCAAATAGAGGGCTGAGCTTTTTTCTCACTGCTATAGCTCATGTTTTATTCATCGTGACCGGTTATATTTTGTACAGTGACTGTAGAATATGCATCAGACCTCTGCAGCTCTGAACAATCTGCTTCAAACAGACTTCAGATTCCTCTGAGGAGGCCAACATTTTAGATGTTTAAGTCATAAAATAGTTCATTTATAACTTTTATTCTTTAGTTTGAGTTAGGGGCTGCACAGTGGTGCGGTGGTTAGCGCTGTTGCCTCACAGCTAGAAGGTTCCTGGTTCAAATCTCGGTTCAGACGTAGCGGGCCTTTCTGTGTGGAGTTTGCATGTGCATGCGTGGGTTCCCCCGGGTACTTCGGCTTCCTCCCACAGTCCAAAGACATGCGCGTTGGGTTCACTGTTGACTCTAAATTGCCCGTAGGTGTGAGCGTGAAAGGTTGCTGGGAAAGGCTCCAGCCCCCTACGACCCTGAACATAAGCAGTATAGATAATGGATGGGTGGAGTTTGAGTTAGAGTCAAACTGAGGGATCTTTATGTCTTAACCCACTGAAGTATCAGTATCCTACAGTCATCCAGAGCACAGGCTGCTTCAGAGTGCACTGTAAAAAACGCTGCAGGTCACATGAAGCTCACTGGCCAGGAAAACATGCACATTACACATCATTACAAAAAAGAAATCTGTAACACGATCGAGGAGCCAAGTTTTTCTTTTTCACCCAGGAGACCAGGTGTCCTCTCTGCAAGCAAATAATTACAGTTTAGACATTTCATCCCAAAGATCTTTAAAGCGAGTAAAGCATTTCACAAGACAAAACAATGACAGTCTGGTTCGGAGGAGACGATCACGGTTTGGGCTAATCATGTTTTATTTTATCGTAATTTATTTTATTTAGGTTTTGATGGCAGTACACCAAGACAAAGTTGCCAATAAACCTGATTCTGATTTAACCCTGGGGCGAGACACAACACTCACAGGACGTAAGCCCCCGCTCCCATAGGAAATGTTTTTAAGGAGTTCTTGATAAGCAACTTTTATAGTATTAAGAAATCAGAATCTGCTGATGGCTGACGATGTTTTCTCAGAAGGTTCCCTGAATGAAACTTTGGGAAAAACTTTGTAAATAAAATGTAAGCTCTATCAGCTACACGAGTTCTTCAGTTTCTAATGCGATCCTGTGTTTAAATGGCTTTTGATACTTCAGCCTTTTAACCCCATGCAAACAGACCTGAACCAGGCAGCTGCAGGAAACAGCTGTTTGCATCATCCTGTTAAAATCCGTCTAAAACAAAACTCATGAAAGTCAGAGAGTTCATTCTTTCTGCAATACCGTCCCGCCTCCGTGTCCTCACTTTGTCTGAGCAGAAATACCTCTGAGCGTTAGTTTGCAGGTATTATGCTGTAAATGTGACAAACTGTCATCGACTCATCAGTCCCTTTGAATCAGTGGTGTATCAGGAGGACAGAATCCCTTCATTTGACTCTCATCCTCCGTACGGTTATAGCGCATCCTCTCTTTGTTCTCTGTAGTGCTGAAGAATGTATAAATTCCTCAAAAGCTAAGCAATAATAAAACACTCAGCAGAAACTTAGACGCCTGTGAGACTCCATTATTTATAGCTCCTGTGCAGAGCTCTTCTTATATAAAGCCACAGGCCTGTGTTACTGGGTTTAATGCTAATGTATACCCGGAGAGGGTTCTTGGAAAAGTTGCCCTCAGGCACAGAAAAATAATAACCTCGGACTGAAAAGTGATGATTATTATTATATGATCTCAGAAGAGAGCTGATACCTTTAAGGACACAATAGTCAGCTGGTTGTGTCCTGACGGGGGCGACTGAGCGATGGGGAGGCAGGAAAGAAAGAGCTGTGCAGATGAGAGAAGGGGCTGCATGTATGACTGCTTTCCTTTAACACCACCTTTAAGTAACATAAGATATTCCCTAAACGTTTCATTGTAGTTGTTGTTGCAGTTTAATGCTATTACCCCGATGCTTCAGCCCTCACACCCTGAACCCCCGCCCCCCTGACACAGCCCCCAGTCTGTTGGACAAATTCACTTTCAATGCCCCCATTGTCTGCTGACGTAGCTCTGCAGCGGGGACGGCAAACAAAGGGGCCATGTTGTCCCGAACCCCGTCTGCACGAGGGACAAAAGGCCTCCAGTGGCACATGCTTAATGTGTAGAAGGCTGCATGCGTGTGTATGTGTGTGTGTGTCTTTTGTGGTGGGAATCGGTAGTAATATGGTAAAGACAATGCAGCTGGGTGGCGAGTGTGTCAGAGCAGACGGGTAACAGGTTGGCACACGGGTTTAAAACGTGGGTACCAGTTTACTGTACACACACATACACACACACACACATACTGAGGGCTGATATACGAAATTATGTAGCTAAATTGGTTGCGACCCACTTCTGTACGGTGTTAAGATGAGTGTTAGACATATTATAAAAACTCATATTGAAACTATTTATATGGCCGGCCTTCAGCAGCCTCATTCTAATCATTTCTATAAATAATATAGCAGCTTTCAAAAACCCTAAATTTCCATTTCCGACTGTAGATGATAAAGTGCCTGTTTGTTGTCTTTAGCCCTGGTTTGAGGCGTGACAGGCAGCATCTGCAGCGCCCGAACCTCCGCTGATGGATGTTCTGTAGGTGAGGCGGCTTTCTGTTGTGTTCAATTCATTTACACATTAAAAGAATAAAAATAAAACAGGATGAATATGGAAGAACACAAATGCGGCACAATAATATTGTCATTAGCATATTTCGGTATGTGGGCCTTTCCCTCAGGATGCTGTGACCAAAGAGGAAAGGGAACTTTGAAACTGAAGTAGGGGGGGCTCAACGCCACTGAAGGGTGGAGAAGATGCAAGTGCTGCTGCAGCGTTCAGGGGGTGACAGGAGAGAGGGAGTCCTGTGGAGGAGCTCAGGTTTAATCTAGGCCACAACACACATTCGTTCAGCAGCATAATGAACTGCCTGAGCTTTTTAGGTAAGTCACAAACTTCTGTCCATTAAACAAGTAAATTATATATAACATATAATACAATACACCATGGTCTGACTAAATACTCGATTCTGATTGGTCGCAGTGTGTTTATTAATTCCTGATAATGCACACCCATGAAGTAGTTTAGGTGAAACAGTCTGTTGACCATTCTAACTTAATGCTCTACAAAGTATGAGCTTCATCAACATGAGTTAGCATAGCAACAGGAAGCAGTCAATGCCTCAGTTCTTTTTAACAAGCTAACATCTTACAAAGTGAGAAATAGAAGCTGCAGGATGTACACTGCCCCTCTGAACTTACCGACACTGTGGATCACACCAGCATCGTCTCACATCCCATTCGCTGTTCAACTCTCTGCTTCAGGCTGTGGCCGACAGGAAACATGTCAAATCTTGGCAAGGCCGGTTAGCTAGCGAGTCTTGTTGTTGAATATCTTGTGAAATTATATTTAGTGCAGCTAGCTGTACACCATGTTACTGGCTTTTAATCTTGCTAGCATACAGTAAGCTTCTGGTTGATACAGTAGACTGAAGTGTTCCATTAGCAAACTAGAAATATTTCCTGATTCCAGCTAACACTGCATGCTCAAGCTCGAGCTCCTCTGATGGCCTCACTTCCCCAGTTGAAAGTCATTTTTCTACTTTGGCGTGTTCACAAGCTTTCAGTCTAAATTTGGAAACAACATGACGACAAATAAAGAAGATTTGTTCAGTTTCATTGCTCAGAACTGATCTATGCACTCTACATGGTCAGCAACAAATACCCCTTTTCTCACCGAAATAAGCATGTTGATGTGGGTTTTTCAGACCCGGGAGAGACCCGCTTATAGATGCTGATTGTCTGTTTTCCCATTGCCAGTGAAGTATACTCCTGTTGGTCTCTTTTCTGCTGTGTCACCGTCTGACCTCAAGAACGGGCCTGAAACAGGGTTAGTAAACAGTGAAGATGTTACGGTGGTTAGGTCTATATTTTATCACTGATTCAGTCTGTTTATCAAACTCAGCGCTGACAAATTTAGAACGATGCTCGAGCGCTGCTCGGACGGAGACGGGCGGAATTTGTAGCTGAGATGAGGAGGAGTCGCAGAAATTACTGACACAAGTTTTGTGTTCCCATCAATGCCGATCTGAGCCGAGGCGATAATTACCCGGGTCTACTGCAGAGTCATTTGACCTGGGTCTGAATGCCGATTGTAACCTTTCCCATTAAGCAAAAAAGCCGTGTGTTAGCCGGTGTCAGGTTTTTTTTGACCAGTGGGAAAATGGCTAAACAGTTACAAATGTTAGGGCAAAGCAGGAAACCTGTTTTCCTTGGATAGCATCATCTAAGTTGTATGACCTCATGTGCACATGTTGGTTATATTACACAGTAACTTCAGCACAATAAGCATATTAAATACCATATTGAAATTCCCATTAATAAAAGCTTTTGACCATCAGCACAACAATCAGGTTGATCTGCTAATATGATGTAAGTTTATCAACTTGTATTCATGTGTGAAAGTTTCCTTTGAGTTTTTAAATTCTGCTTGACGAGGACAAATTCTCACAGTCAGGGAACTGATTTGTCTGATTATTCCGACACCCAATGAATGCTGGGAAGGATCTGATCGTTTTACTGGAGTGGTAAACAAGGTTTCTATTGCACTAGAACTTACAGTTATATGTTCATGTGTTAGTTGAACAGTTACAGCTTGTTAAAAACCTTTTAGACTTTGATAGCAAGACAAAAAAATATATAATTTAATGGTGTTATTTGTTTTGCAAGTGAAGATGGTAATGCTCTTTAAGGTGACCATAATCAGGAATGATAGACGCTTCCGCTGCACATTGGAGCGTTCAGGCCCGTAATGGACATGTCGAGGGGGTTATCTGTTATATATGATGTTTCCTCAACACTTGATACAGTCTGGCGTCTGTTTCAAACATGACTAAGCTGGAGAGGATACGGTTTCTTTTTCAGCGAGAAGGAAATGTTGCAGTGAGTGGAGGCACAAATTACAGCGAGACTTCAGCTTAAGATATCGAGATCACCTCTTACATGTGTTTTCATCTCTCTGCTGCTCTGCCTCGTCTCTCTGCTGCATGCCGTCTCAGAGTCGTTCAGACAGCAGCGTGATGAGAATCCACAAACACAGCTGGATGGACTGATGGAGGGAAGGAGAGAAAGAATGGATGACAGCTCACATCCAGAAAAAGAGAGAGATGCGTGAGGGATGGCAGCCCGGCTCTTGGAGGAATAAAAGGGCCACATGTCATTTTCCATCTCTTCATGTCTTTTTCTCTTCTCTTTCTTCTTCTCTTCTTCTGTAATGGTGTTGATGTGGAGTGCTTTTATGCCGGCGCCCCGGAGGACCCGGCAGAACAGAGCCTCTCCAGCAGCCTTTCTATCCCTCCATCCATCCTTCGCCTCTCTCCATCCCTCAGTCTTTATCTGCACCATTCGAAACCTCTCCCTGCAGGCCGCTGCGACCCTCCGAGACGAAATAATTCCCATGTTTCTCGTCCCAGTGCACACAATGACTGGGTAATATATCTGCAGGGGGTTGATAGGGCTGTCGATCGATACCAATTACTCAACGATCGCTTGGCCAGCCGCTGAGAGTCTGTCTTTCACAACTCAAACTACAGTCTGTCTAAAACAAAAACACATACGAGTCAGATCTCACCAGGACTTACTGAAAGAAGGATTTACTCATGACAAAGCAACAAATGTTCCAGTATTTTGCAGTGACTCACTGTTGTTAAATCTGTGCTGTAAAACACTGACTTTATGTTTGTCAGTGGCAGACACAAACAGTGATCATAAAGGATTTGTGGTCGATGACTGAGTGAACAAAGCTGGACTGAGTCTGTTCTGGGCTGATGTTGACAGTCTGAAGTGTGTGGTCTAAACAGTTTGCACTTAAAGCTCATTATTTTCACCACGTTTGATATTTATGACCTCTGACACTGGTGTGAGAATTGAAGATATTTCAGTTTTCCCGCCTAAAAACAGGAAGCAAACTGCAGTTTCAGGACCATGGCCACATGGTTTGGTGCTCAAACAGAACGCCTAGTAAATACGAAACCATCCATCCATCCATTATCTTCCGCTTATCTGGGGCCGGGTCGCGGTGGCAGCAGGCTAAGCAAGGTGACCCAGGCGTCCCTCTCCCCAGCAACATTTTCCAGTTCCTTCTGAGGGATTCCGAGGCATTCCCAGGCCAGACGGGATATATAATGCCTCCAGCTAGCTCTGGGTCTGCCCCGGGGTCTCCTCCCAGTTGGACGTGCCCAGAAAACCTCCAAAGGGAAGCGCCCAGGAGGCATTCCTAATCAGATTCCTGAACCACTTCAACTGGCTCCTTTCGATGCGAAGGAGAAGCGGCTCTACTCCGAGCTCCCTCCGAGCTGAGCTCCTTACCCTATCTCTATGGCTGAGCCCAGACACCCTCTGAAGGAAACTAATTTCAGCCGCTTGTATCCGCGATCTCATTCTTTTGGTCACTACCCAAAGCTCGCAAGGGTTGGAACGTAGATCGACTGGTAAATCAAAAGCTTTCCCTTCAGCCTCAGCTCCCTCTTCACCACGACGGTCCGGTAGTGAAGTGAAGGAGTTTATACGAAATGATTTGGTAACACAAAAGTAATCCAACACGTTACTTTTCTCAGGAGGTAACACAGCAACGTAACAAGTTACTTTTAAAAGTAACGTTAGCCAACACTGAACACTTGAAGAAGTCATTGTGTGTGAGTCGCCTCATCAGTCTGTTTTTAATCATCTGTGTGCAGGTGAAGACGCAGAGCAGCTGAAGAGAATGTGTCAGGGGCTGGATGAGGATAGTTACAGTGTGTTTGAACACTGAGCCGTGGTGACGCTTTACATGATTGTGGATCTCAGGCAGGTCTCGGTGTTTGGTGTTTTCACTTCCTCTTCTGTAAAAGCAGCAGGAGAAAATGATTCAGCAGGACTGCTGGAGTTTGAGACGTGATATTTAAGCCTCTCCTGTCCGGTCTCCTTCTCTTCTCTCTGCTCCCTCCTCCATTATTTCTTCTCTTATTTTGTCTCCTCTTTTTCTTCCCCTTTTTCCCACTAGTGTTCGTCTTCTCTCTGCCTTTCCTTTGCTCTCTTCTCTTTCCCTTCTCCTCCTTTTTACTCTAGCCTTGTCCTCCCCTTGACTGTTTTTCTTCGCCCCTCCTCTCCTCTCTCTCCCTTCCCGTCTTTTCTTCTTTCCTTCCCTCCTTTTCTTTGCTCTTTCCTTGTTTTATTTTTCCTATTCTTGTTCCTGTTGTCGTCTCATCACCTAACTTCTTTCTTCTTCCTCCTCTCTTCTTTCTCTTGTAACTCTGCTCTTCATAACTGTCTTGTCACCTTCTCTTGACTCTTTCTATCCTCTCCCTGTCTTGTTTCCTCTCCTCTTCTCCTCTCCACTTTTCTGTCCATTCCCTTCCTTTACCTCTCATCTCCTCTCACTTTTACCTCTCTTCTTTACACTTCATTTCCTTCTCATCTTTTTTCTTTCCTGTCATCTCCATTAATTTCCTTTCCTGTGTTCCCTCCTCTCTTACACTTTCGTCCTCTCAGCCTCCTCTTCGTCCTCCTTTGCGTGTCCTCTCCTCATCAAGTATGTCATAAGAGTAGAATCATTTAAGTTCTGACCTGCATGATGTCATAAAAAACACCCTTCTGCCTGTCGGGATGATATTGAACCCGGTCACCTTGTACATGTCTGTGAAACCCTAAACGAGCGTCCTCTGTGAGACATTTATTACACCTCCGTTGTTTCCCCTCTTTGCCTCCGTCCTCCATCAGTCTGTCCACATCCTCTTTGCCCTTTTCTCCGACGCTCTCTTCCATTTTGCTTTATTTCCTCCCTCATTACCCCTCCCTCCCCTCCTCCGCTGCGTCCCGTCCCGTCCGCCCTTCGTCTGGTCTCCGTCCTCTCTGACTCCTCGTCTTATTTTCCTGGGAGTAAAACCATCACAGACAATTAGCGCCAATGTCTTTTTGGCGCCAAAAGGCCGGAGGAGATGAGGGGAAGTGTGTCTGGGATGCATGATGCGAGGAAACAGCGGGGGTCTGCGAGTGCCCTTCTTACCAAATGCCAACATGCTCATTCAATTTCTGCTTTCCCTCTTCCTTTCTGCCTTTTGTTTTCAGATTTACATCATCATTACTGCAGCTTTGTCTGGCTGCTACAGGGGAGAGAGGTATTCAGCTGGAGTGAGGTATTCTGCCCATTGTCTTCCTCTGCCGGAGGATCATCTGAGTGCTCCATTAAAAGCATCTTTGTCTGAGACAATGCGAGGAACACGTCCCGCAAACAAAGCTCTGCTACCAACTGTTGTTCCCTTATCACATCACAAGTAGAAAACAATACAGTAAAGCCTTGTGCCCTGCTTTTCTACTTTCCCGCATCTTAATTTATGGATGCTGGGTCTTCCCCGCCTGGCCCGGTGCTCGGGGCCGCCCAAACACAAAGATGTCTGGGAGCGAATGTAGGCCAGGAAGACGCAGCAGAGGTGGACGATGAATAGAGGGCAGGAAGAGGTTTCTCCTCTCCCGCCTTAAATCACCAACAACCTCCGACCGAACGCCCCCCCCGCACTCACGCATAGGTTTGCATACTAATTAGGTCAAACGTCTGCCTCCTTGGAAGACAGAGGGCGACTGTCTGTCCTTTTGTTTCTCCGCCCATCTTTTATTTCCCACTAAAACATTAACATGGATGAATAAATGTCCTTCTCTGGCGGAGCAGGCATGCTTTGCATAAAAGAGGACGGACTCCTCTGTTGTCAGGGAGTTTGTTCAAGTCCTCAGATGATGGAAACACTGCGGGTCACTTTTCATTCATTTGCTTTTGTTCATTATTGAGTGCTTGGCTACTTTAACTTTATTTTCCTACTTCATTCTCCTATTTGTCATTTGCTGATTTGGAAACACGAGCTACCAAGATTTAGTGAGCTTAATAGTTGACCCTTTAAAAACAGTGATTCTGATTTGAATCGCTATAAAATAATAAGTAAGAGACTTCGTTCCATGCAGTAAAACAAGTAAGAACATGCGAGCGGCCGCAAAATGATCCAGAAAATCTTTTTTTTAACATGATCCTGTTTAAACTGTTGTAGAATATAAACTTGAATAGCTAGAGACTTCATTCTTTGCATCTCGAGCTGCGACATCAAGAATCGTCGCGGAATTCAAAGCATTAAAGTTTTCTGTTATTCTTATAAAATATCAGTTTAAACTCTACTGGGTTTTGGGGCTGTTAGCGAACGTAGAAAGAACGTCTAAAGGGGGAATGAGTACGATTTTTATCTGTTTCATAAAAGCCAACAACCTTTAACCCTTATTCATACATAAGCGACATTAAAGGGTTCTGGACTGACGAAAACTACAGTAGGAAACAGTGTTGTGACCAAGTCATCATGATTCCCAGTTTGAGCTTACATACTTGATAGTAAGAAACTTGACAACATTGAATTTTATCATTTTATATTTAACAGCTAACATTCAAACTTGTGAAACACGCAAATCATCCGAGTCATCATGCCTCAAGTCAAGTCGAGTCTCAAGTCATTTATGGTCGCAAGTCATCAAAATTGTGACTCGAGTCGAGTCAAGTCCAAGTCACCAAGTCTCAAGTTCACATCTCTGGTAGGAAACGACCACCACAGGAACGTTACGGTTCATTTGCATTATGGAAGAAAAAAATGGAATTATAAGCTGCATCTGTGTCTGCTGTATCTCCATCAGACTGACAGAGACTCCGCCCCCCCATAGCGTGTGATACTTTAAAGTAAGACTCGTGATACAGTGGTTACTTTAGAATACAATGATATGAAGTCATTTGTTATACATTTCAGTTTTAAGTGATGAAAAATGTGAATAGAATAAATTGTTATGGAGAAAAGTAAACCTCTCAGTCAGTATGGTTAAGGTTAAACTGAGAAAATGAGCTCCTACACAACTTATGAAAATGCATCTTAACTTGGATGTTGATGGTTATTGCTTTGCTGATCATTATGACACATGCACGATGAACAGAGCTTGAGCAGACAAAAACATGGAAGGAATCCTGCATGTGAATACTGAGGATACTAACAGGGGCTCCTCAACCAGAGCTTCAGGATCCAGTGACAGTTTGGAAAAGTCCAAAGGCTCATCAAAAGTAGGAGTGCCCCAATGTTTATCTCTCTGAGATACACGTCAGATGCGATTAAAGTTTAATTGTTTCTTCTGACGTAGGTTAAACGTAAAGTGATTTATTTTATAGTTTCCTTGATTCACTGTATTTCATTGAAAAACCATGAACTATTTATTACCAAGTAGATTTGGTGCTTTGACAAAACCAAACGTTCAGTTAAAATACAGACATTAGAATAAGTTATGTTAGACACAGAAAAGGGGAATCCATGTGCCCTTTTTCTAGTCTTCTGTCATTAGACCTTCATTGATCCGAATGGGGAAGACAGAAACTGAACATTAAAAACAATGTATGCGATTTCATGGAGCCTAATAATCTTATAACAGTGTGCATACTTTCTAATTCCTTCTCCTCCTCCTGTGCACTTTATAAGTGTGACATTTGATGTTTCTTTTTTTCCTTTTTTTATAAAATTGCAGCACTGCGGCATTGTGGGAAAATAAATCCACGCTCTCTCTCTTATCAGCCGAGAAGTTTTTCAACTGACTCGACACGTTGTTGCCTGACTTTCCCAGGGATCAGATTAGGGCGGCGGGAGAGATAACAAGCAGAATCCAATTGACATTAACATACCTCGGCCTCATGTGGGAAAACACAGCGAGGGTTGGGGGGGAAAATTCCTTTTAGCTGCGTGTCTTCCAGGGGCCCTCTGTTTAATTGAATTATTGTTAATGAAGTGCTGATGCAATTACAAGAAAGAGGCATCTTTCTCTTTCTTCTCATGAGAGTCACGTTAGCTTCAGCCCGGTCTGGGGTCATGAAATCACAGAGCGCTCGTTCTCTCCGTGCTCCTCTTTCAGACACACTTACCGTCTGTCTGCTTTGACGTTTGGCTCCGCTGCACGTCACCCTCCATCACCTTCCATCACCCTCCGTCATGCCACGTCGTCGCAAAAGAGCAGCGAGGCCTCCTGAACTCGTGTTTGTGCAGGCGACTTTGAGGTGCTGTGATTATTTGTTTATTTCGGTGTCGGAGGAGCGGCCGCGGCACTCCGGGGGCTTTTTATCATCCCACTCACTTCCTGGATTAGAGCGGGTATAATCACAGCGAGCATGAATATTCATGAGCGAGGATCTGAGAGAGAACGAGAGAGACTGACAGGCAAAGAACAGACAGACAGGCAGAGCCACTAACACTCCTCACACACACTCAAAGTTACACTCGGGAGTAAACCCTGAGCGCACAGGATGATTTAACCCTTTGCACTCTGAAAGACAAATGTGTCCCCCAGTGCATCATGGGCATTATTGCTTATTGTCCCTAGAATCTCTACAACATAAAGGTTTTAAAAGTTTTGCACACTGTGATGATGAGAAAGCTGCATATTTTCAGCTGCAAATGTTGGCTCTAGTTATTATAGTGATTATTTTAGATGAATGTACAGAATAAACCCCACTTGCCCGCCTGCAGGAGGTCAGTTTTCAAAGGGTTTAAACATCATTAAAGCTACAAACACTTAAAGAAGGTATAAACTTCATTACGGAACATATGTTGTAGATAAAAGTCCATCATATCCTTGGGATATCACATGAATCACAGTAAAGATCTGCACGTTGCTCTCAGAGCAGCTCAGTGTCTCCATCTAATTGGTTAAACTCTCGTCATTTCTGAGCGTCATGTACTAAAAAATAAATCAGTGGGTGTAAGTCTTCTACTCAAGGACAGGCACGAATCCATAACCTGGAGCTGGGATATTATCTTTACACCACAGCGTATCAAGGAGCCGTATAAAGTCATTGACTCCCAGGCTAATGATTATTATCACAAGCCATTTGGCCTAAAATGTGTGCGTTCTCATGCATGTTACAACAAAACACCATTCGCTTCTTACACTCTGAGTTAATGTGTGTAACTATCTGAAGAGATTTACGTTAATGTGTTCTCCTTCATGTGTTTGACTCGAGTGAGTGAGGAGTAAACGATTACAGCCCTGTTTTACTGCTCAAACTTTTATTCAAATAACATTTTATACGCAATTCAACAACTATGACTTTAACATAATGTAAATGTACATAAATAGCAGTAATTATAAGCTTAAGATTTAGTAGCCCCCCACAGGGAAACATTGCAGCACGTGCGTCATATTTAGTCATTGAGCTCCTCATGTCTTCTCGACTGGGTCAAATTCTGAAGATACAGTCGTAAAAGTAGTGGTTTTCACTGGTCCAAAATCAAAGATCTGAACTCTGATGGCTACAGGATTTTTTCCCAAGATCAAACTGGACCCAATAATTTCAGTAATGTATAATTCTGACCTGTTTTTACCTGAGATAATACACCTGATCCGGTGCATGTCTGGAACCAGAGACTCTAGAGCCAGTCCATTAAACAGAGCGACAAACATGGTACTGAATATTTCAACTAACTAATACTGATGGATGGAGCTAGAAATATCAGGGTGCTTTCACACTTGACAGCTTTGGTCCGGACTTTCGGACTTTACTCTGAAAGTCCAGTTTGTTTGGACAGGTGTGAACACGCAATTGAATGGTGCAGACCAAACAACCAGACCATGGTCCGTAAGTCCGTTTACGTTCTCACCAGAATCGAACTACTGCGTCTTTTCTAGCGGACCATGGTGCGGTTGTTTGGTTCGCACCAGAGTTCAAATGCTTGTTCTCACCTGTCCAAATGCTGTCAGATCAGAACACATCCTCATGAGGCCGATGACAACATGTTTGAAAGCAGGGGTGCGCTGGGACGTAGGTGAAGAGAGCAGATGAGCAGCAGAGGAGCAGCCCCGCCTACTCCCTGAACAAAGTATCCAGAGCTGTATAGCTAACAGAGAGACGCGTCAGTGGAGGTCCAATATGCTCCATGATCCGCCATGCGATGTCGCAACTCTATCTCTCTACGACTGTGAAAGTACCATCACTCACTCACTCAGTCAGTCAGTCACATGCAGACCCGTGTGTAGGGCTGACCCCGGCGGTCAACCACAAATTGTACCACAACACATTAGTGTCTCAGTTTGGGTGTCTGGTCTTGAGTTTTGGAAGACCCTTGAAGACTCGTAGTATAGTATATAGTATTGTAGTATAGATAGTACAGACAGTAAAGGAGAACTTTCAAGTTCCTAGAAAAAACTCGAACTGCTGAAAATGATAAAACAAGGAGGTAAGAATGTCTGTAATTCAGTCAGCAGGACTTCTACTAATCTGTGACCTTCAGAGTTGATATTTTCCTTTTTAATTTTCAACATATTGGCTGTGCAGAGTCATTGACTTCCAAGTTAATGACTCCTACACTGATAAGGAGATCTTCAGTATTTCCAGTGTCATCACGCTCACACTTTTCCTCCGTAACAAATTCCCTAGCTCTGCTCATCTCATCTCAAACATCTACACGGTGGCTCCTTTCAGTAAACACCTTCTCTTTAAGGCTCTCCTGATAGGAACTGACTGTAAGACACTGCTTCGCTTGCTGTGCAGCCTTTAAAACTCGCAGCAAATCCGCTAAAACTTATCTTCCTCGCTTTCTCAGAACTGGATTTACTGTTTTGTTCCGCAGCTCCCCTCCACTCTGAGGGCGACTTGCAGGTTTCGGAGCGGGGAGGTGTGAGCACATATCAGCACGGTGACCTACTCAGCTGACAGGATCAGCAAACCGCGCTCTCCTCTCACGTCTTCTCCTGCTAATCAGCAGCATAACATCAGTACTTTCTCTTAATTTGAAAAGTAATTTAGAAGTGATGTCTCACATGCCTGCCCTTCATTAGTTCAGCTTGTAATGAGGGTTCAGGATGTCTCGGAGCTTCTCAGGCTGCACCGTGAGCTAATGAACACGTGAGGCTGTTGCTATCTAACACACTTCAGAGAAACCTTTTTATCCTTTCAATATTCCTCATCAGAGTTCAGCATTTGGCAGTTTGGTGAAATCATCAATTATCTCATGGTGACCCGCTCCATAAAGCCTGTTTTGAACACTGTGCAGGAGAAAAGACATCCCTTTTTTTGTCATAAGTCAAGTGGGAACATACAGATGTTTTAACTAAATAGGTAATATTTGGGCTGCGTGGTGATGCGCTGTAGCGTCACAGCTAGAAGATTACCGGCTCAGACGTAGCGGTCCTTTCTGTGTGGAGTTTGCATGTTCTCCCCGTGCATGTGTGTGTTCCCTCCAGGTACTCCTACTTCCTCCCACAGTCCAAAGACATGCTCGCTAGGTTCATTGATGACCCGTAGGTGTGAATGTGAGCATGAAAGGTTGTCTGTCTCTACGTGTCGGCCTTGTGATTGACTGGCGATCAGTCCAGGTGTAACCCCGCATTCAAACTCTGGTGGTCCTGGGTGAAAGTCCATTGTTGTCTGATTCATCCATCCCCACTGACCTCCATCTAGATGGACTGTATCGCTCTTTGTCACCTGACTTCCACCTTTGGTCCCGTAACTACTAGGGCAACTCGAGGTCATAGCCTGTGTGTTAACATTTGCAGGGGTCTCCAACCTTTTTTCATCAGGGAGCAACTTTGAAAAAATGAAAGAGCTTCTTTCATCACATCGCTGTAATTGCTGGTGGCGCCCCATGTTGATTCAATTGTCGACTGAAGCGTTGGTACCACAGACGAGGCACACACACTTGATCTTCACATTCATTAATAAAACCTTGCTTTCCCACTCCCTGTGCAGTATGTTTTCTGCTTTCTCTTGGCGTCGCAACCTTCACTGTCCATCATAAATCTTACTAAACAGGCTAATAGCTCCGAACTCCTCACTTTAGCTCAGCTAGCATACAGCAGAACTCCATGTCCATGGAGGTTGCTGCAACATTGCTGTGATTGGTTGAGATGTTGACAAACTTGCCAGGAGCATCACCGTTTTTATTGACAGCTGACAGACCAATCCAATTGTTTTGTATTGGAGGGGGATCTATAAGCTGTTTAACAGACGGCCGTTGATGGACGGTGTGGGCGGTCTACATCATTACCATCTATGGTAGCTAGTGTCGGGCCAGTGTATGGCTAAAGTAAGCTTAGGCGACGGCAGCAACAACAGCTAACTTACAAACTCACAAATCCTATTTTCTTTATAGTTTTCTCTTTTTATTTTTGCTTTTATTGAGAATTTTTATTCTACATTTGAAATGTATAAAATTCTCTATTAACAATTAAAACATGCAACAAAAAAGGAGCACAAGCCTGTAAATAAAGGCAGTGAAACTGAGCTAATAAAAAGCCAAGGGTTTGTACAGTAAAGGTATGAGTCCAATAACGTGTTCCCATGTGTTCAGGAGAGTTCGAGGTGTGAATGTAGCCTCAGACAATCTGCAGATTTAGGAGTGAAATCTGAACTCAGACAAAGACAACAGGTGAAGTTCCTTATACATAAACTAAGTAAATCCATAGCTCGACTTGTCCTAGCAGCTGCTGATGTGAGCAGCAGCACCTCCGTCATGTGCTAACAGCTGCAGCCTTACTATAAACAAACGTCTCACAGCGAGTCTGAAAGAGGATTTCGTCCTCCTTGGTTTTCTCATTAACTCTTTTTTTCTCTTCGCTTTCTGTTCATTTCGAGGCTCCATGAAACCTTTTATCATCCATCTCAGAATCATAGTTTTCTGGTTCCCTGCACAGCTGTGTGGGAGACACACACACACACACACACACATACACACACACCTACACACACACACACACACACACACACACACACATACACACATACCTTACACTGCAAGATAAACACGAGTTCACAGTTCAGGGGGGAAAAGAAAAATGTCTGCCCTTTAAATTCTGTCTCTGTGTGTCTCAGGGGTTTATACAAAGCCGGGGAGGGTTTGCGTGTCAGTGACAGGGGCCTGTGGGGGTATTTATATACCTCTTCTATGAGTCACGGCAGGGGAATCACATTAGCTATGGCTGTACTGTCACCATCGGACTCCTCTACGGGTCCTCTCTCTCTCCACTGCTCCCTCATCTCTCTCTCTCCGTCTCTGTATTAAAAACCTAGCCAGGCCCCCTTTTTTTAATCCGTGGAAGTCCTAGGAGAAGTCATGAAATATTTTCAGCTCCAGATGTCTCTAAATAAGCGTTATGGCGTGGCGGCCGGTTAATGGCGTGTCATATCCTGCCAAGGCTAGGCAGCCTGTGTAAGCACTTCAGGGAGCTGTGGGTGGAAGGGGGCTGTTTGGGGACCGGCTGGTGATAGCTATGGAGGAGTATTAGCCCGCGAGCACTGAGAAATAGCTCAAGTGAAGCTGCAGGCTCTGCTGCACAGCTGGATACTCATGGAGTGAAGCGCACGACTGCTGGCAGACTGTAAAAGTAGAGTTTTGGGAAGAGTGATAGCAAAGTGTCTGGATTTAAAGAAACATGACAACATTTCAAAAGTCCTCTAGTTTGATGTTTTATCCAGAACTGAGGAAAAATACCAACGTTAATTTAATCTCAGAACGGAACAGAGCTCTGTTAGCCTAGCTTAGCCTAGCTTAGTTTAGCGGGGAGAATGAAAGTCTCAAGTCACTTGGTCCAAGTCTCAAGCAAGTCTCGAGTCATTTTTTCTTGGGCAAGTCAAGTCAAGTCACAGGTTATGTCAAGTCCGAAGTCAAGTCACATGTTCTCCACCCAAGATCCAGCACTCTTACCTGCTTACTCTTACAGCCAGTCATCCAATCATGACAATCACATACCGGGGGAACTTTTTGAGTCGTCCAATCATGATTCCCAGTTGCGTCTCAAGTCATTAGATTGCAAGTCCTAATCGAGTCTTAAGTCATTTATTTATTTATTTAGTCGCAAGTCATCAAATCAGTAACTCGAGTCGACTTGAGACGATGTTCAACACATCAAAAAATCAATTGCATGCATATTTCAATACACTCTGCTGTTTCATCCTCTCTCTGTCTGCTATGACCACCTTTGGGCCAGTATCGAGTGATGTAAGGGATTACAGTTTAACAACACAACTAAGATTTAATGAGCAATGTAAGAGTAAAACAAAAGAAGATACAGTCATTAAGACGTGAGGCATCTTTGTGAGCTTAAATGACTTATTCCATCAAATTGTTATAAATAGCGTTGCGGGGCTGGACTGATGGAGGAAGAACAAGGAAGAGGCGATGTGCGTTGCTAGCTCAACAGAGCCCAAATGTATTTCCTTGTCACAGCAGCAGCTAACCCGAGGTTGAGGTGTCCTTGGAGAAAAAAAAACTCTGTCTTCCCTCCCCCGGATTGACTTCTAAGCTAATAACACACATCGGTGGACACCTCCCTCAATAAACAAATGCAAAACAACAGCAACATACACAGGAACTTGTACCCAGCATTACAGTTTTAAACCATTTCACTTCCGGCCATTTAGTGGGAACTTAGGTACAGAGAAGAGACACTGAGTAGACACTCTCTGGTAGACAAAGGTGCTAAGGTCAAATTTGACCGGTCGGGTTTTAACTGCTCTCACACTAACACAAAAACCATTAAACATCACCAAACACCCTTTTAAGCTATAAACAATGTCTCAGACTAGTGGTTAACATGAATAACTGCAGTAAATATACAAAGAACAGACATTGAAAATGTTTTCCAAAATCCATAAATGTTGTCTTCCACTTCTGAGACATCCTCCTCTATCTCTGGCTCAACTTCAATCTCCTCTTCATCTGGTTCAAAAAATCAGTCCAGTTGTTCAGTCTGAAATGTGTGGTTCATGTGGGGGGATGTGTGGGTGTGAATGGGGATGTTTTCCATCTGATGGATGAACATAATCTAGTGTTACCCTTTCATTTCATATATGGCGGTCATTTTTGACTTGGAACACCACAGGTCTTACAAAGTTGACTAAACCACTGAAATATCAATGAAAGTGGTGATCAGCAACTTTATATGTTCAAATGCCTCGCGTGGAGGATATCAGAAGACCTTGAGGCAATCAAATGTAAAACACAATATTAATGATTGATGAAAGTTGTAAATCGGTCAGATTTGACCCGGACATGACAGGAGGGTTAAACAAAAAGGGAGAGAACCCAGATGCAGATTATGCAGAAATAAATTTAACGAACAAAAAAAATCAAAAAGGCGGATGAAACGAGTTACAGATTTACAGGGGTGCAGGCAAACAGTATCCAACAGAAAAAATAAGGTCCAACAAAACAGGTAAGAACCACAGGTAAAACAAATGCGGGAAGCGTTGATGAAGTTGACAAAGGTTTCGCAAAGACAGACGAAGGGTTTCATGAGTTTTGACTAAGGGTTGACAAAATACGAACTGGCACAGAAGGGAAGAAACACAGAGACTAAATACACACACACACAGATCCAAGCAGCTAACCTGGTGAGATAACATTATCAGTAAAGGGAGAACGCCTGAACAATGAATCTGTCTATTTAAAGGGAAAATTGCCACTGCATATTGTGTAACAACACCACCCTTATTTCCTCTGAGAGGGTCTCACGTCTCTTAAAAGTTGAGTGGTAAATTGCTTCTTTGTGTAGAAAACCATTTCAGCCGAGTCTTATGAGGAGTTTTCCCAAGTTCCCCTCCGCAAGAGAAAAATCGATATTGTCTCTTTCCACTGAAGCGTCTCCTCTGACCCCCCACGCAACCCGAGTGCTAATATCACGGCCTGCTTAGCAGAACACACACACATACAGAAACGTACACACACACACTGAGCAGGGAGAGATGAGAGTTTTCTGAGCCGCTGGTCAGTGAGGTGCTGCTGCTGCTTTATTATCTGCTTGGCTTGGTCCACTGGAAGGCAGCCGACACACAGAGCCCAGCACCCGCTCTATCTTCTCTCTGACTCAGCTAAATCCCCAGCAGTCACCGACGTCTGCTGCTGGGATCCTTCCTGCAGACAGCAACATTAAACAACACCTCACTTTGGGAGAATTAATTTGATCCCTTGTAGAAAAAGTACCAACAAAACTGAACTTCAACCAAATGACTGGTTTCCAAGAGCAGCAACTCTGTGAAGGTGTGTTAAGACCAAAACAAATACCCCTTTCCCACCAAAATGAGTGCATTGACGCAGGTTTTTCAGAGCAGGAAGACCCGCTAATAAATGCAGATTGTCTCTGCTCTCATTGCCTCCTGTCGGTCTCTTTTCTGCTGCGTCACAAACGCGCCTAAACAGGGTTAGTAAACAGTGAAGATGTTACGGTGGTTAGGTCCTTATTGTATCTATTTCTCATTCACTCGCTTTATCAAACTCTGGAACATTAGGAATGATGTTCGAGTGCTGCTCGGACGGAGAATGGCGGAATTTGTAGCTGAAGGAGTCGCAGAAGTTACCATCGGAGCATAGCATCACATCAGAAAGGGGGCGGAGATTAGCACGTCTGTGTTCCCATCAATGCCCATCAGAGCCGAGGCGATAATTGTCCCGGGTCTACTGCAGAGTCCTTTGACCCGATGTCGCCAATTGTAACCTTTCCAATGAAACAAAAAAGCCAGGTGTTAGCGGATTTTTTGACCAGTGGGAAAGGGGCTAAAAGTTTTCACGCAGCGTGATTGGAGGCAAAGATCAAATAGACAGAATTTCACGCTGGCTGACATTGACGCAAATTCGTGTGATGCTGGTTAAAGAAAGTCTGTCAGCTATGAGTTTCTCCTGACCTCAAAAATGGTCATTCAGAAAAAAAGAGCAATTTATAAGTTGTTTGCGGGTCTCATTTCGTGACAGACTCGACAAAGCATACATTTTATTTTTTAGTTGTTATATTGGCACCATTGGATGCAGTTACATACCTTTTGGTTTGCTAGATACACTCAGTGGAGACAGATGGACAGGCGCTCCATAGCTGAAAGAGAGCGTTGGTAGTTGGTGCCCATCAGAGAAATCCTGGTACTGATCCGAGCTAACAGCTCATCACACTGGGCACTGGTCAGCCTCAAGGAGCTGGAAGCAGCAGGAGAGTTCATCCAGACACAGCTCATGGAGGAGGAGGGGAGATTAACCCAGCTGTGTGCTCCTCTGACCAGAGTTTGGTCTTTAAATATATCTTCAACTGAGAATTTTTGCAGGTTGCCTCAAACCAACGCAAACAACACAAATGATCCTGAAGCTAAACTTGCACAGATAACACACGGCAAAAGTTTTTCACACTCTTCGACACGTGTAATCACTTTATTTTCAGGATGTATGAAAAATAATCTCAGCTCAAGGTCACTTTACTTCTTTAACAGAAATGTAAACTTCTGATTTTGGTTCATACAGAGTTCAGCTTAACTAGACCAAACCAGACTGTACATCCAAGCTGTTTTAAACCTTTTAAAATGGTACCATCATGTATATTTCAGGGGGTGTAGTGTGGTTAGGGGTCTAAGGTCTTTATTTCAGAGGAGCATTTTGGACCCTCTCTGACTCCAGGTCCGGAGACGCAGAGCTGCACTGACTCGTCTCAGTGTCAGTGTTAGCACAGAGAGCAGCGTCACTTCTCATTCTCCCCGCTGAACACGCATGATGAGGGCTGTGCAGGGAGGAACGTAGACTCAGTGAGATTATCTCTGAGGATAATCTGGCTTTTTAATTGGATAATTTAATAACTGTCAGGAGAAGATTTTGAGATGCACTTGTTTTGATTGTCTTTAGCTGGTTAGCTACGGGTGTCATTAAAGCTTTAATTCCAGACCTGAGGCCGCGGACACACGAGTGCACTGCACACCACACCTACTCTCTACCCTTCTCTGCACCGCTGGAACATGACTCATCGGGCTCATCACCTAATACCAACAATATTATGATCTGTGCAATCGCAGCAAAGGAAGCAACATGTTTAATTTAAAAAAATACAATACAGCATTTTTGTGAACACACTACGTAACGTCAACTGTATCGATATTTGTTTTACATCTTATCAATGAGTAAAAATAACAGTTTCATTTGGGGTTGTGTTTTGTGCTACTTGCATACATTTATAGGGAGGTATTTACCCTCTGTTTGCTCTGTTTTGGTCTCAACCAACTCCTTAAAAACATCTGTGTCTTTAGCAGTGGTGGATGAAGTATTTTTCTGGTATTTACTAAAGTATTGAAAGTAAAAGTAAATGATGTTAATAAAAAAGGACGTGGTCATTATGTGGAGAGTTATGAACTTTATTTTTAACTGTAAACCTCCTTAACAAATGGAAGAAAAACAAGTCTTCACAATTTAAAGGGGAGTTGCCACCAGCTCGTCTTTATCTCCATGGTCACCTCGGTCACCATGGGCACCACCATCTTCTTTCACTAGAGTAGCTGGTGCTGACATTGTTGCTGTCTCTGCCTCCGTCAAACTATAAAATCAAAATACACGTCAAATACATTTTTCTCAAACATGGTTTCTGTCATTATAGTTTATGTCCCTGTGTTCATTATTCTGTCAAGTTTACTTTTAATTAGTTATTTGAAGCTGTAAAAAATATGATTGACAGCTCTGTTGACAAATACGGCTCCTGCAGCCGATCAGTTCTGAATTAGCAGAGTAGAGGAGGAACGATGAGAGGAGACGTAACTAAAACAATCACTACAGTCACTGAAGTTTCCATACCTGTGAACGTTAACCTCAGACCAACACAAAGAAGCTGTTCTGCTGTTAAACACGCCGGTGTGCGGGATCCTTGCTGTTTTGTTAAGTGTGTGTTTTGGTTAGCGGAAGTGGCTACGGCCGCTTCACTCGCCGATCTCTACTGCGCAGACTCTGGCTCCATATGACGTCACCATCGCAAGATGGCAGAGCCTATCACGGGGCTATTTTGGCGTCAATTCTGTATAATGGGAGCAGATGGAGAAGCGATGTCCACATATATGTATACAGTCATTGATCCAGTATCACTGTCGAGTGGTGTTCTACTCATGTCACTACCAGCTTAAATGTGATGCCTGGACTTTACTTAAAAATGAAACTGTGGTTTGAAATACCCTGTTGCACATCTGCACTTGATTTATTTTCTTTTCCTTCTTCTTCTTCTTGGAGGTTTTACGCCAGTTGACTTCCACGATGTTGCATCACTGCTGGTCTCAGTTTTTAACCTCTCTGTTCATTTAAAGACGTATTTTCAGTAGCAAAAATCCAAAATCATTCGATGACCAAATCTTTCTTCTTTTATAGCAAGCATTAAATTTAACGCAACAACCCTATTTTATTTTAATACTAATTATTTTTATTATTCTTTTTTATGTCTCCATATTTAATATTTATTCTAATCAGTACTTGTATAACCGGAGTGACAATAAACATCTTGAATCTTGAATCTCTTTCCCGCTTTATTTTGAGGAAGGAAGATTCTCAGGGGAAATGTATCGGAGTAAAAGTGGAAGTTGACAGAAATATAAAAAAACTAAAGCAAAGTACAGATACTCCCAGAAAACTAGAAGTACTGTGACGAGGTACTATTACCACGTTACATCACTGATCTGTAGCTGCTAAATGCTCCACCATGTTCAGCAGCTGCTTTCTTGCTGGGACAGTCTCTGTTCTGCTGCTGAGCAGGAAGTCCAGCT
Source organism: Semicossyphus pulcher (assembly GCF_022749685.1). Lineage (NCBI taxonomy): Eukaryota > Metazoa > Chordata > Actinopteri > Labriformes > Labridae > Semicossyphus > Semicossyphus pulcher. Next base: position 29,785,152 of record NW_027211693.1, on the reverse strand, counting down.
TCTGGGAATGTGTTTTTGTTTTGATTGTTGTTTGCGTCCCTAGCTAGCAGGGAGCCTCCTCCATCAACATTCCATCATCATTGTCATTTTTCCAAAACATAATTTTCCTTCTCCAAACCCAGTATTTAAATATTTCATTACGACTTTTTACAGAAAATCAAGATGGTTAAATGTAAAATATCAGATAATTAGCAGCGCAGCAGGAATTATTTTTCTCACACAGCCATTTATTTTTTCAGTGCTTCACCAGACCAAACGACGCTTCAGGCCCTTTTTCTGTTTTATTCTTCCTCACCACTAAAGAGTGAAATAACAAATAACCCTCCCCCATCATCTTTGCTCACCACACACACCTAAACTACGCACACAGACGTGCTCCCTCCACCACAATGTAGCCACCCTGTGGAACACCATAATCACATCTAAAATCATAAATATTCACCGCTGATTAAAAGATTAGAAAAATTAATCTCTCCAGTATGCTAACTGCTAATCCTAAACCCCGAGGAGTAAACAAACTCGTGTTGAGCACAGATCAATAAACTCCCCGGAGACAGGCGAGACAGAGAGGAGAGGAAAAAACACCAGAGACGCTCTGAAAGCTCACGTTCATTATGTGATGATGCGTTCTGTGTGATTCAAGCGTTCAAAGAAAAACTCGATTCTGTTCAGTTAAGTCACTTTATATTAAACAGGTATCATCTCATTGATTACTTAGACACAATTAATTGTTGATAGATGGATTCTATTACAGAGGGAGACTATTTTGCACATTAGTGATCGAAGTTAAGCTTAATTTTTGTAACAGGGCAGAGAGTGAAATAATCACAGCAGACATCAAAGGGAAATGAATAGAGAAGAAGTATAATTGCGGTATACATCAGAGTATCAATAGTATCAGGTTACATGTTGGTTATAAGTCCATTGCTCTTTAAAAAGCCTCAGTGTAAAAAGCATGAACAGTGTCAGTCCTCTGCTGAGTGGAGTCAGTCTAACCAACCACTACATCACTTACATCCTTAAACAGATTCTTTCTTGTCTCGTGAGGTAAACATATAAATTACAATGTTCAACATTAAAGAGATGAAGCAGTTGCAGGTTTGGAGATGAAAGAGGTGCCACAGCTACGATAACCTATGAAGAAGTTATACACCCTAAACATGAAATCAAACAGGCCCTACTGAAATGTGTTAGTGGATTTTGAAGAAAAAAATTATATTAATAATTCAAAAATGTAATAAATAACTAAAAAAGTTTATGATGTGTTTGTTAGAATTTATGACGCTGAAGTATCCTATGTAGTGTTTAAAAAAACAGACACTCCTTTAAATGTATTATTTACAATGTTACAGTTTCATTTAGCAGACGCTTTTGTCCAAAGCGACGTACGTAACGAGAGTTAATACAACACAACGATCAAGACAGGAGGGAACGAAGTCAGTAAGATGGCTAGTGGGGTCGAATTAACTCTGCGCTTTATATGTTATATGTTTTTCTTTCAAATGGGGGGGAGGTAGTGGGTCACTTGTTGTGGATAATGGTTGGCCTTTACAGTATGTTTACAGTAGCCAATTATGACAAAAATCACACAAAAACCTGTCATGTGTGTCATGGGGGAGGGGCTTAAAAATCCTAGCATTTCATTGGAAGAAAAAATAGTAAACAGATATCCCCCAGTGCAAGATTAGTCACCAATACTCTTTAATGTTTTCATTTGGATTTTTATGAGGCAGAGCCAGTCAAGCTGTTTTCAGTATTCATTGTAAGCTAAGCTAACAGGCTGCACAGATGTGAGAGTGTAATTTATCTGAAAATGCCATACTCAGCAAAAACACAAACAGGTGTTAGCTAGCTACTGCGCTGTGGAGAACATCTGTCTACGCCCACTTCTCAACGATCAAATCAAATCCCTCTAATGATATGTCCCACCTGCACGTCCTGTTACACTCGGAAATACGCCACGATACGGAAGCTAGATACTCTCGAAATGCCGTTTCAGCTCGACTCTAAATTGTAATCACAAGTAAAGGCTTTACTTTTGGTATTAACCATAGACTGTATAAAAAGATGGATGACATGACAGCTCCCTGAAAGTGAAGCCAAACCCTCTCTATCGCCCCCTGCTGACTGGCTGCAGTATAGGTCATAAAGCCCGCCTCCTCCATGTTAACAAATGGGACATGAGTCAAAGTATAAAATCAAAATACACGTCAAATACATTTTTCTCAAACATGGTCTCTGTCATTATAGTTAGTTCTTATCATGCTGATTTACGTCCAAGTGTTCATTTTTCTGACAAGTTTACTTTTAATTAGTTATTTGATGCTGTCAAAAGGGGGTGTGACCTCATGATTGACAGCTCTGTTGACAAATTGGGCTCCTGCAGCGTTCTGTTCAGCAGAAGTAGCAGAGTAGAGGAGGAACGGCGAGAGGAGATGTAACTAACACTAACACTACAGTCATTGAACTTTCCATCACCGTGAATATCTGCTGCAGACCGACACAAGAAGCTGTTCTGCTGCAGACTGAGCCCACCTGAGGGCTCCAATACGTCAAGGTCACAAGGTCAATGTGTGTTTTGGGTAGAGGAAGGGGCGGGACGTCAATACTGCGGCTCCGCCAGCCGATCTCTGCCGCACACACTCTGGATACAAATAAGGAAGATGGCAGGTCCAATGGGGGGAAGGAAGTCGTAATATTCCCTGCTCACATTCACTTCTCCTTTCAGACTGAGGATCACCTGAAGGGGCGGAGCCTGAACCCCACATGACACAGATTTAGGAAATGACTCTCCGTCTCCTTCCCGAACGTCTCTGAGCTCTTAGTCATTCAAAAAGCAGCTCCACAACAAAGACGCTTTGATCAGAGCATCACAAATATCCTCAAATGACTCTGCAGATTTCCTTCAGCAGTCATATCAGTGAATTATTTTCTTGCCATTCACTTGTCAGCAGGAAGTCTGGCTGCCAGCTCAGCTCTGCCCACTTTATTATAACTGTCACAAACACTTTCAGACAGATATTTAATTCCACACTGTTGCCATCAGTCTAATGGGTACTAATGTGTGAGGGGTCAGCGCAGCAGGAGGGGGTCACATGTTCCTCTTCACGTCGCACCACGCGGGGTCACGATGTGTCCCGCTGTCACTGGGACTGTTCCGTGTGTTTCTGTTTGTGCTACATGTGAACCTTATGTGACTCAGCCCTGTTTATGTGTGTGTGTGTGTGTGTGTGTGTGTGTGAGATTATTCTCTGAGTTGAGTCATAGGTCATTAAGATGCTTGGCTGGCTTTTATGCTGACGGCTTCATAAATGGATGAGAAACGCTTGTCCTTCACTATGGCTGCTCTCCATCTTGTAACGCACGACTTGACATGACACACACACACACTCTCTCTCTCTCTCTCTCTATCTCTCTGTCACACACACACACACACACACACACACACACACACACACACATAGACAACAAACAAACAGAAAGGAGAAGAAAATCCCACCAATCACCGCTCTACCTTCCCTGTGACAACTGCCAAAACAACTTAAAATATACCAAAGAGAATCATCATCATCAACACACACACAGAGTAAATGTTTTTAAAGAAGCAGGCTGCAGGCGCACAGACTGATAGCTTTAATAAAGACAGAGATGTGGATGAAAGAATAAAGACAAAATGTGAGAAGAGAAGAGGAAACAGAACAGACGTCAGGAGTCTGTCAGAGATCAAACACACGTTTCATTATGAAAATGTGTCGCCAATTTATATAATTCCATGTCAGTGCCCCAGTCAGTGTCAGTAAAGCTTAGATGTAGTGAAGTTGTCACAAAGACGCTTCTTGTGTGAGGTAAGGACCATTATCCATTATCGCCGCTGTCCCTTTCAACGTTTGAAATTTGAAGGGACACTTTTAACCAGTGCATCCTCACCGCTGAGCCTCCTGTTTACTTATTCATTCTCACAATGTGCAAACATACTGTTTTTTATATTCATAATTATATTTATATTACATAACTTGTATGTGGATGAGTGACGATAAAGTTGACTTGAAGTCTGTAAAAAGTGTTTTCATTTATTTCCATCATCAGCTCGTCAGGAGATCCACCCGTTTGGTCCAGACTGAAAAAAGCAAATATTAAATGTTTGTAGACCATCGTGAAATTATCTTAGATACATTTGATCCTTGTGTCTGTCAATATTACATTTTGCCCAGGAAAATAAAGTCCAAGCTTTGAATTGTAGAAACTTTAGGTTGTTGTCACTAATAGGGATGGGTATCGAGTATGGCATATGTCCCAGAGTGATGATGAAGACGCCAGCGTCAGAGAAGGCAGCGGCCCCTGGATTGGGACACAGCTAATGACGTAGCATTGTGTGGTCTCGTGGCTAATGCTAACGTTGCTCGCATTACTGCCAGTGCATCCTCAGCGCAGCCTTCGAGTCCCGGTGGCTCCGACAGCAATGCTGCAGATGGGAATATCCAAACTAAAAATGCAGTTAACAGACACGGTTCTAATAAATAAGCCTGGGGTTATGCAGTCAATGTTGTTTGCTAGCTGCCTCTGCTCCCTCTTGTCGCGAGCAGTGTGTGTACATATGTTCGTAAGAGAAACACACAGACACAGATGTCTGCCTGTAAATGCATTGATTAAGGGTACGACATCTCTTGTTAAATATGGACCTCGTTATTGTGCTGTTTTAAAAGATTTTAAGTGCAGCTGTCTAGTGCCGGTGTTATTCAGAACCACAGGTTTCAAAACGCACCAAGCCTCCTCCACGGCTCACCTGCTGCTGTGAAAACGAGATCGCGGGTGAAAAACTCAAAACGCGAGTTGTGTTATTTGGGCGATATATATATATATGTGGGAAAGAAACAGAAAGAGGCGGGGGGGGGGGGTGAGCCTCCGTGTGCAGCAGGTGAAGGTGTGTGGGGAAAAAATAACTGAGGAGAACCAATTAAATCGAGAATTAAGCACATTTCAGATGGGAAATACGGTAAAACCTTCTTTAAAAAGAGAACAGTTCTGAACAGAATATCAAACATAATAAAACTATTCTTATAAAAAATAATATTAGTTTTTAGCACCAAATGATGGAGAGTAGCATCAATAAGAGTGCTGATAAAATCCAGACGATGCTCATCCCTAGTCACTAACCAGAACAAGAGTCTTTGTTTTTGTTTTATGCCGGCTTTCACTCTGTTTCCGCAAACATTGCAGATATTCATGGTCCTCAGAGGAAGAACATATGTGCTCGGAGCTATAGGATGTACTCATTCACTGGCAAACGCTCCTAAACCGATGGCTCCACCTGTGACAGCAATTTTGAGATCCACTGTCCATGGCCATGCACAAAAAAAACGCTGCTTTGTCTCACTTAGGCGACACACATGTGACATCCTCGATTGAAGTTTCGGTGGTAAATATCAAACATGTTGAAATAAATCTCCTTGAGAGCGACAGATTTTGTTGGTTTAAGATCCCCATTACCTCCAGCACAGCAGAAACTACTCTTCCAGGGCTCCACAGTTTACAGTTTTATATTTTTTGATGACTGTCCAAAACCAACTGACCCAGACTGGAACATAGCTGGACCCATTCATTCAGACTGCGCTCAACAGTCACCTGAAGTCATGTTTAAAGTCACTGTAGCAATTAACTCCTATTCTTGGTTTTCAGGGACCTCAGACACGTGAGATTCCCGTCAATGTTTTACAATGTCGATGTGGTCCAGCGTTCAGGCTGAACAACCCCACAATCTCATCTTTTAAACAATCAAATGAATCTAGCTTTGGTTCAATCATTCTCTTCAGGCGGACCTAAAAATCCAAATACATTCAGTTGTGTAAATAATCTCTCACGCCGGCCCACATTCTGCTCTGCTCCGTTAAGTGAACGTGATGACTGACAAGTGCAGAGAGTAGAATTCAGAGTGAAACCAGATGAGAGAAAAGGCTTTGAGAAGAAAAGAAAAGCAAACAGATAAAGGGAAGAAACGAGCAAAGTGAGTGATGAATGGTGGGTGTGTAGTAGACGGCAGGAGAAAAACTGGCAGAGCAAGACCTACAGTAGAAGCACGACAAAATGACAGGCGAGTGAGAGGAGAAGAAAGAGACACAAGTCAGGGAAGAGAGCGATGAAAACGACTGCAGAGAGGAGAAAGAGATGCTTGACTGCTTGCGTCTTTTGTGCCCGGCCCGATGGCCCTCGGGCCGACGGGATGATGGGCACATGAATCAGAGGCTGTCTGCCTGAAAAATGGCACACACAAAAAAAACTGCCTGTCGATTGTCACGAGAGAGGGAGGAAGAAGAGAGAGAGAGAGAGACGAACAAAGAAAAGCAGAAAGGAAAACAAGAGGAGGAGAAATATACAGGCGACCCAGATGACAAAACAGAACAGATCAAAATGCTTCATCAGAGGGAGGAGAGGAGAGGGAAGACACGGGGGAAGAGGAGGAATTAAGAGAGGACAGAAATAGGGTTCAGTATCCTTTGAATTTTGATTCCCTTCTTTCATTCCAAAACTCTAATATAAAGAGGTCAAGTGCTGAACTCTCAGGAAGGAAACAAACACAACTCCTCCAGGAGCCCTGTGTCTCAATGTCTCTAACCATGTTAATTAGACGAGGCAGTGTCTAAGCTTTTACTAGTGTTTATAATAAACACATCGAGTTGGAGGAGAAAATGCTGTAGTTGTAAACCGATGTTGCAATGTATCGCCACTAACATTAGCCGTCCCTGGCTCTGCTGGAGGTGTTAGCATGCACTGTTGCTAGCGCTGGCTGTTGATCCACTCAGGCTCAAAGGCTGCCATATAACACTGTAAAGTCTTTTACACTGACGCTGTGCTGCCTTCAGTGTTTGATCGGTGCAGTAATGCGGGCGTTGTACTGGACCGTCGTGGTGAAGAGGTAGCTAAGCCTGAAGTAGATTGATTTACCCGTTCCAACCCTCACCTGTGGTCAAGAGCTTTGGGTAGTGACCGAAAGAATGAGGCCGCAGATACAAGCAGCCGAAATGAGTTTCCTCAGCAGGGTGTCTGGGCTCAGCTTTAGAGATAGGGTAAGGAGCTCAGACATCTCCTTAGCATCTAAAGAAGCCAGTTGAGGTGGTTCTGGTTCACCTCCCTTTGGAGGTTTTCCAACTCCAGCACCTTGAGATCCCCCAGGAGGAGCCGGAGAGGAGTGGCTGAGAGAGGAACATCTTGGTCACCTTGTTTAGCCTGCTGCCACCGCGACCTGACCCTAGATTAGCGGAAGATATTGGCTGGATCGGATTTTAACACGCTCTGTCTTTTGCACTGTTCCAACATTAGCCACTCATACCAGCTCGTATCTAAACTGATGACATGAAATGGACAATGGATGATATTTTTTTTTGCCTTTCATGCCTTTATTGAGAGGACAGTGGATGGAAACAGGGAAAGAGAGTTGGGATGACACGCCTGCAAAGGGCAGAGGGCAGGAGTTGAACCCGGGGCCGCCGCATCGAGGACTGTAGCCTCTGTATATGGCCGCCGATTTAACCACTGAGCTAAGCCGACGCTGAAATGGACATACTTCTGAGTGAATATGTAAATTGGACATGTAGACAGGTCTGGGCAGAAAGCCACGTACATCACCGCAGATGTGAAACCTTACCGAGTTACCGAGTTAGGAACCACAGGTAGTTTTGGTTACAAACCCTAAACAGAAGTGAGGAGGAGAGGAAGACAAAAGGTAAAAAGGAAAAAGAAAAAGAGAGGGCAGAAGGACAGGGTGAAGAAGACCAGAGGGAGGAAGAGGAGAAGACCAGGAGATATGGGCGGGAGCAGAAAGGATATCTTTGTCTGAGCAGACAGAGTTGACATCTTAACTGTACAATCTAATGATTGGTCATAACATTTGATGGGATGGGAGGGTGGATGAGGTGAAACAAGGGGAGAAGAAGAAAGGCAGCGACAGCTAGGTCTCCTTAATAACTAGTTTGTTTTTTCCTGGATGGTTGATGTTTTGCAGGACGTAACAGTGCACACATCTGCAACCTCTCCGACTGTCCTGGCCCATGCTTGTGAAAATCGTGAACTTTTTTAGTTTGATAAAAAACATAGAAAGTAGCCAAACACTGAATTTTATCTGCATTTAGTATTTGATATCCTGTACCTTCTATTTAGCCTGCTATTTGTTGGTATTAAGGAGCTGGAAAATAACTTAGCTCTTATATAAATGTGCTATCGTCCATATTTTTGTAATAATCATATCTACAGTCCCACATTGAGACTCACATGGTGGACTGAGTACCACATAATTGTCCAGTGAATGCTTGTGAAACAGCCAGACATGCAGGAGGATTTCAAAATGCCAGCTCATGTGACTCACGAATCATCCCCAGAAGAAGAAGGGAGTGAACTGTTTAACTCTGTGAGAATGTGGACGATGATTCTGCAGAGCTGAACTTTAAGAAAACAACAATTAGTGGTGTATACCTGCTCTGCCACTGCCTCCTCTCCACATCCTGCACATGTTTATGCTGCTTCACTCTGGCTGCAAAAAGTGGCTTTAAGCACATTTCTGGTCACGACCACCAGCAGAAGGATTTGTTTTTCCCAGCCACACTGTGTGCATGAAGGTTAAGCTTTCACAGATTTATTACTATTTGTGTGCTCATCTGATCCCTGTAGTGGTAAATAATAATCATTGGGTTAAAGGAAGCCTATGGTTGCTGTGAACGTATGTTGAATCCTCCTGTTGTTGGGGGAAACTTCAGTCAGTCAAATGATTTCTCTGCAGTCAATGAGACTGGTCAAACAATCTTACAGATGACTGATGAGGGTAGGTGGAGTCAATCTTTGTGGGCTATACCTTCCGAGATACCCGCAGCCCCCGACCAGGAGCAGATGTCATCAGGTGGTATCTAACCATCTCTGAGTACTTCGACCCTCCGGTTGGTGGGCCAGCAGTTGTGGCCAAATCACTGCCCATCTGGTCCTGGCTTCCAGCTTCCCTCTGTATCCAGCGGCAGGCTTTTTGCCTCCCTCCCCATCCTGCAAGCTGCTGGTTTCTTGCTCTTTTCATCCAGGCCCAGAGCTGACAACAATCCTCAGGCTGACTTGGCTGGGAAACATCTCCACAGGGAACAACCGTGCCTGCCATCCCTTGTCCTTGCACTCTTGAACCAGGGGACTGATACTTTAAGGTCTTTCTCTCATCGGCCTCTTCACATCCCTCCTCCCATGGCACTGTCACTTCAACCAGAATCATTTTCTTGTCTTCGGTTGACCACACTCGGTTGTCCAGGCGGAGGGTTGTGTGCAGCCTCCTCCCCACGTCGACCCTCATCTCCGAGGACTTGGTAGTTTGCAGAAGATTGGGCTTTGGTCTTGGCTCCCTCCTTAATGAAGGTGATGGCCTTCTTCAATCCCGTGCTGATTGGTCTCTTCTTGCATCTCTCCCGCTCGAGTGTGACAGCCTCCTTTGCCACGTATGTTTGCCAGTGTCCCTTTTGCCAGCAGAGTTTGCAGTTTGCGTCCTCACTCAGGCCCCATGAGTGCACCAAACCTGTCAAATCATTGTTAGGTATTCTAAATACAAGTCCATCTGTCCTATAGGTAGTCATAACAATGTACTGTAAGACATTTTGCAACACTTCAGAAACATTCTGACAGAGTTAAGTAGCTTAACAAAATCTGATTGAAGGGCATTATTGTTTTATTCATATTTACCTTTTTAAATGTTCTACCTTTGCTGGTTTGTTCTGTTGAATGCAGGCAAATGTTAAAGGGTTCCACAAAACATTGCTAAATATCTTTAATTGTTTTTATTCAGAAAATGATCTATGAGACTATCGGCAATCACCAGAAAATAATTAAGCCTCTGGCTCAACAGCCAGTGTTTCCGGTCTTTCAGTATATCCACCTGGATACCTGAAAAACTAATACCGGATGGTTATCGAACAACTTCCTGTTCCGTCTGCCGGCCATTGTTTACAGTCTGATGGCATCTTTAGACACAGCAAGGAGCTGGGGTTTAGAGACAACATCTACAACTGGATTATCTGCCTTTATATGCAGATATCTGTCTATAGAGCTAATAAACAGCTACATTGTGTTCTGATGCCAACTGACGGTTCCTGGATTGCATTTAAGCCAGTGGGCTAATGGTGCGTTCCATTTGTACTCTGAAGTCAGAATTTCCAAGTTCCCCGGTTGGAAATTTCAACTGGAACGCCCCCTGAGGTCGGATTTCCAACTTGGAAAGTCGGAGAAACCTCACCAACCCTGACCTCATATCTCCCAGCATCAACAGTAAATGAAAGCTGTAATATTAACTGTTTATTATCACTCCTGTCTTATTTGTGTCTCATTAAATCAGCCGTACTCACAGTACTGTCCAACTTGTATCTGTGGACATGTTGTTATGGTGTTTATAACCACAAAATACCGCGTAATGCGTTGTTATCCACTGGTATTGCTAACAATGGCTAACCTAGCTATAGCTATCTGCGCATATAGCTACTGTTTATTAGCGCTTCTGTCTTATTTGTGTCTCATTGACTCAGTCGTACTCACAGTACTGTCCAGCTTCTATCTGTGGACATGTTGTGGACCTCATGTTTGTTCTGTAGTTGTCTGTATTTCAAGAGAGCAAGCACAATAACTGTTCTACTGGAGGCGTCCAACTTGGTTTTCCGACTTGTTGTACTGGAACGCGGTCAACTCGGGTGTGACGTCATTCCCAGCTCCGACTTCCGATGTAAATGGAACGCACCATAAATCTCTTTTGCTCTGCACATGGAGTGATTTCCTGCATACAACCAGAGACATTTTAAGCTCGATGGGTCAATATAGTCAACGCACAAACAGACAGAACACCCCTGACGTCTTGTCCCGCATCAAAAGATTCTGCGTTCATATGTATAAAGTGATTTAGAGAGATTACTCCCCAAAAAGAAAGGCCTGTGTGTGGTCCTAAAGCTGGATCGTTATGTAAATCAGGCCTATGTAGAGTTTTCCAATAATCTTGATTGTTAGTAGACTGACTGAGACAGTAATGCTAAGCTGCAGTTTAGCAAGGTTAGCTCGGTTGAAGATTCACTCCCACTAAATCCCAACCACGAATCACAAAATGTACTGCTTGCTAATTTGATCTGTGTTGAGTTTCTGATAAAAGAAATGGTAACGACTTAAACAGAATCACGTTTTCCCACATGTCAGACCGTGGCTCTCATATCTGGGTCAAAACAAAGTAAAGATAGAACTTTGTCTGTAGTGGCCCCATGATTATTCACTGAACCTAATCTGCTTTTCACAACGAGCTTCTGCCGCGGTTCGGCTGATGGTGATGAGCTCCTCCTGTCAGCGAACTGTCTGCCTGTCTGTCACTTCTCGTGTGACGCTCGGGCAAAGTACAAAAAGCATCAAACTGTCACCAAAGTCTGCAGAGAAACAATCAGATCCATCACTCCCCCTCCTCTCTGCATCAAACACCGACTGTGCATGAGCTTTACTTTCTTTTATCTCTCTCTCTCTCTCTCTCCCTGTCTCTGTACGTATCTCTCGCTCTATCCATGTCACAGTAATGTGGCGCTCTGGCCTCATTCCAGCAGCGTCTCAGTGGAACAGCTGGTTTCAATTAGGTCCTCTTTCAGGTCTCTACATGCACGGGCACACACACACACCCACACACACACGCAGTCTAAAAGTGATCGGGCGTCGTGCTTTCTTTGGCTCTCCGCTCTGCTGAAGGAGTAATTGAATCATTTGACCAAAATATTGGCGGTGCAGCGAAGCGTCCAGCGCTGGCTCTGGTCACCGCTCTGTGTCTTTCCATTAGACGTGGCTGGTCAAGCAGTCGCTCCGCCTAATGGAACAGTAATGTGCTGTCATAATGCAATGTGGATATAAAGTTCATAGCCATAGCAAGCTTTGACTTGGATGGATTATGAGGGATTGAACCTGTATATTATAATCATCTTTGGAGTCATCAATGTGCAGAGCGTCTGTATACAGCAGTTAGTCCATTATGATACTTATAACCTGGTCTCATGGCTGTTTCGTCCCAGGTCTAAGGGCGACCTAGACATAACCTGCTGCCTGACTCCCCACTCTCCCTACCATCAATAACGGCCTGCAGCTCAGCTGAATACTGCTTGAAAGCAGCACAATATGAACTTCAGAGCCGGGCCCAAACATAACAAAAGCTGGCTAAATATCTTTAAAAAAATTTTTTAAACAAAAGTATCTTTTCACATTATTTTTTCGCTTTTTATGCCTTTATTTAGAGAGATAAGCAGTGGATAGTACTGGACAGGGGGGAAGAGAGAGTGGGGATGACATGTGGCAAAGGGCCTGAGGGCGGTAGTTGAACCTGGGTCGTCACATCGAGAACTATCGGCTCTGTATAAGGTTGCCGGTTCAACTGCTGTGCCAAACTGGCACCCAAACAAAAGTATCTTTCCTGATCTCCCAACCAAAAAACAAGAGGAAAGGGAAGAAGCAGCAAGTTTAAAGGGGCCTCTCACCTCCACCAAACTGCTACTATGTAAGTGCACCATATTTATAATAAGACGAACAAGGCCGACACAACTTACAGTGTTTTACAAAAATACACAGGACTACATGTTGGCTTTGTTGGAAACGGTTGGTGAAAGTTGAGATCATGTCTGTGAAATAATCATAAAAATATAATGTATAGATTCATGCAGATGGACACGAACTTCCCTCTTTGTCATGTCAGCATAAATACCAAACAGATTTTTTTTCCTTTTGAGCGTCTGTCTTGTCTGCAGCAGTAAAGCCTTTAGGAAGGCAGGTGATGTTTTTATCTGATCCGTCCAAGACCAAACACAAAGTTAAATAATTTCATTGTCACAAACAAACCATGATTTACTTTCTGGCTTTGGTAGTTTCCTTAATCTACTGTATTTACACCAAAAGAACAATTGATTTTTCAACACAGACAAGTAGTGTGATGTCCCGACTTACCAAACAGCGACTGTTTTTTTGTTTAGGCACCAGTAAACGTGGTCAGATTTAGATAAAGATCATAGTTTGAGCTTAAGTAATAAATCAAGTTGACTTTTTGTCAACATGAGACGGTAGCAGTCGTCTTCTCGGTGCACGGTGGTGCAGTGGTTTGCACGGTCACCTCACAGCTAGGTTCCTAGTTTGAATCAAAGTGGGCCCTCCTGTGTGGAGTTTGCATGTTCTCCCCGTGCATGTGTGGGTTCCCTCCGGATACTCCGGCTCAGGTTGTGTGTCTCTATGTTTCAGCACTGTGATTGACTGGTGACCTGTCCAGGTGTAACCCCGCCTCTCGCCCAATGACAGCTGGGATAGCAGCAGACTGGGTGGAGAGTAAAGGTGGAGGGGTCTACGTTGTGACCTAGGAAAGACTAGTTTCCTGTTCTGTTCCTGTGTGTCGAACTGCTACACATTACTTTGAGACACTTCACAGCCTTTCTAGCTTATATGTCTCATAATATTTGTCATGCTTTCAATTAGTATTACTGTGTGTGTGTGTGTGTGTGTGTGTGTGTGTGTGCGTGTGCGAGTGTGTTTGATAGTTGTTTTAATTGACAGATTTTCCTTGCCGTGATCTTCTGTACATTTTATTTGATCTATTGCAAAAGAGATTTTCAGAATAAAAAAGCTTCAAACCCAAGCGCGACCTTTGTTGCGTGTCTCTTCCTCGTCTCCTCTCTGCCTCTGCTGTCTCATATAAAGGAGAAAAAACATCTTTGAAATACATTCTTTCATATTAATTCAATCAGCATGCACATTGTCTATCAGACTAAAGATAAAACGATAAAAATGAGATCAAACTTTAATGATCCCTGGAGCTAAATTGGGTCATTGCACTAATGACAGGAGGAGAACACACTCAAAGAAAAATGACTGAAAATGACAGTTTGAGCAATTAGATATCAGCAGTAACAGGTGCAGTGGTGCATGAAGAATTCATGGATGGAGAGACAGATAATTGAACAGCACTTTGGCTAGATTTGATTAGATTGTGCCTCGAGAGGGGTCAAGGTACCACCAAAACATCAGGGTTTATACTCCTGAGACCAGGATATCTACAGAATAATGTGTTTGTGACTTTTATCTGGATGTAATTTCCATGTGAGGCATAAGGCATATTTAGAATGTCACTTACATAAGCGATTCAGCCTCTGCTGCTGATGGCCAATACTGTATATCATGGCTTTCATTGTCAACACCTTGAACTCGTCGTGTTCCTCAAACCATTCCTGAACCATGTTTTAAGTGTGGCAGGGCGCATTATCCTGCTGAAAGAGGCCACTGCCATTAAGGGATACTGTTTACATGAAGTGGTGCACTTGGTCTGCAACAATGTTTAGTTAGGTGGTACGTCTCACATCCACATGAATGGCAGTACCCGAGGTTTCCCAGCAGAACATTGCCCAAAGCCTTCCTGCCTTGGACCATTTTCGGCAGACCACTGCAGGCCGGGAGCACCCTGCAAGAGCTGCAGGCTTGGAGATGCTCTGACTCAGTCGTCTAGCAATTTGACCCTCGTCAAAGTCGCTCACATCCTTACACTCGCCCATTTTTCCTGCTTCCAACACATCCACATCCAACACAGACATTTCTATGTATGTATTATTGCTATCTTGCCCACCGTGCCCTGCGCATGCAAAACCATAAACTGGAGGGGGACCTTGATCCTCACTTCATGAAGCATTGGGTCATGGACCAAGGAGCCGTATTTCATGAGCTGAGTGTGAGAACATGTCGGTCTTTAAATATAAGGTTGAAATCATTGCTGCCGTTTCAGTGGTATACGTCAGAGAGCTATGAATTATGGTTTTACAGTGTCCGTCCTGAGTCCCCCTGACCTCTCCTGGGGGAAACGGCTCTCTCACTCCGTGTCCTTTATTCCATTTTCCTCTCCTTCCTCCTCCTCTATACATCATCATTTCCATCCACATCCTCCACAGGTCATTAGGAAGCAGATATCAATATTTTACTCCCTGGCTTTTATTTCTACATGGAAATATCAAACATATTAGGCCGATGGATGTGCCGTCCCTGGGCTACTGCCATTTGAATATTTCAGTGGATTCATGAAAGGAGCTTTCTGAATTTTAGATGCCGCTTTTCAGATGTGATTCCCCCTCTCAACCTTTCTCATTTTCTTTCTTTCCACCGCTCCACTTCCTCCAACAGATGTGACACTAATTGATTTCTTTATTTTGCTTTTGTTCTTTCAACTATTCCTCCCTCCTCCGTCTTCCCTCCTACTTTGCGTCTCTCTGAGCCGTTTCTCTCTCTTTGTGCCTATTTCATTCTTACTTATTTCTTTCTATGTCTTTGTACTGCTGTGTTTCTGCGATAAATGTGACAGCAATTGAGTTTCTTTCTTTCAGCTATTTCCCCCTCTCTCTCTCTCTTAACTTACCTCTCTCTTTGTCGTTTCTTCCACCCACTTGTTCCTCTCTCTGCCTGTAGTGAATGTGCTGATTTCCAGCCGTGGAGGAGGTAGAGAGGAGTGCAGATTGAATTGCAGGATGGCTAATAATTGCACTACACTGATTGCAATTTTACATTCAGTTTTCCGGAACAATCAGATTAGAGAGAATGTGTGTGTAAATGTGTGTGCGTGTGCCTCTGGGCGAATGTGTGTGCACCAGCCTGAGATAGTGCAGATGTCGGCAGAAAACTGCAGATCCGCAGCGGCGATCTCATCTCTGTTATCGGTGTAAAAGGATTGTGCAGCAGCTGACTTTGCATAAACAATGAGTGCAGAAAAAAGAGACTTTTTTTTTCTCTCTGCTTCCCAAATCAAATTTAGACAGGAAGAAACTTCTTGTATGTAAATTAACCATCGTCTACGAGACAGACGATTCCTCATCCTGTTAATGTGGAAGACACATGTGGTGATATGTGGGAGTCTGCGTATCATAAATCTGCTCCACAGGTGCATGGGAGTACACACAGGAATAAATCCATGTTGTAAATACATGAGCACATATGTCAGGAGCGATAAATCATTGATGCTAACGTGATTCTAATGTAAGCAGCTGCAGCTGAGGAGTGCAGCCAGCGGTTGGACTAACGTGAGTTTGTGAAGGCAGAAAAAACAAGAAATATTTCAATCAAAATCTTTAAATATAATTATTTGCATACCAGCCGGGGTTGAACTGCTGCTCTAATTGTTTCTAATGTTATTTTTGGGCTCTGCAGAGGAACAACCGTTTTTTTTTTTAAGGCATTCATCGAACAAAGCTGCAAGTATTTCTTCTAAGGCAGTCCTTACTCACAGTTTGAACTACCGCATCAGAGAGGTCCGTCCTCAACCCGCAGCCCGTCACCATCCAGCTGATGTTATCTGTGTTTCATGAGGACCGTGACAGCACGTGCGACCCCTGGAGCGGACGCTTTCATGTGGCCTGCAGAGTGAACTCTTTGTATTTCAGATGTATACTAACCGGAGAGTTTATGAGAATTAGTGGAAACTCTGCTGGATCAAACCAGATGAAAACATCTGGAAATCATCATCATGCCATCATAAGTCAAACAACTGCACTCAGAGCTTACCGATGAGCTATTTTCATATAAACTCCTCCGATTCCTGCTGGCTCTTTTCCTCTGTCATCCCTATTTTTAACACTGAGACACTATGAATTGTGGGTTATTCCCTGAAGCGAAGTGTGCAGGAGTGCAGACTTAAGGAAAGTGTTCGTAAAGAGCTCAGAGAGGCTGTGTGAGAGCACTCGTGTACTTTCAGTTTTACAGCGGGACACGGTTAAACCTTCACAGAGCTGTCAGGCTCGTGCATCAAAGTCTGTGATTCCAGAGGGGACGCTGGGATTAGACCAGAGAGCTGCACAGTTTTTTGGCTGAAGTCACTGTTTTGTTCCTGGAACCACGTTGAGATGATGCTCGCAGTGTAGACAGCCTGCTCTCGCTCCGACTCTTCAAAAAGGCAGCTTGGTCAGTGGCCCGTCACTTCAAAATGTGACGCTGTAGGCAGAGAAAACTCTAGATGGTCTCCTCATGCTTGTTTTTATGTGCCACTGAAGTCAGGTGACACAGAGGGAAAAGGTCATGTAATTTGGGGGTGGTGGGCAGGTTGAATGAACACTTTCATCCAGGAGAGAATAAGACCTTCTGTTATTTAAAACAGCCACTATATCCGAAGCCACCAGACTCCATTGACATAAACAGAAGTTTTACCTGACGGGATGTTGGTCAACCACCACCTTATCAGTTAATATTGTGTGCCGTTGGTGTTTAAATGATTAGTTCAGATCCAACACAATAACACACAAAAACACAAACACACTAACAGATTGAGGCGGCAGTAGACCAGAGACTGCTGAGCTTAAATGAGCTCAGTGAGCTTAAATCTTTGAAGAGAGCGATGTAAAGGATGTTTCTTGCTCAAAAAAGGATCTTAAATCATCACATCATTATTTGTAATTTATTAATGTTTCAGCAAATTGCTCTTTTTATAATAATAATAAAGCATTTTTCATTCAGCAGAGCTGCAACAAAGGAATATTTTTACACACAAAAAAAACTACATCTTACTATTACATTAGGTTTGGAGGAAGAACGAGGACCCATCGCCACTATCACTCACCCCTCCGTTTTGCTCGTTCACGTGTAGGGGTAGGGTGTCCCGATTCTTGTTTGGATAGAGGGCTAGGGCGAAGTGGTGGGGCTAAATGGCCCTCCAAACAGAGATTTTTCACACTCAAAACTGAGGGTTATGAGAAATCTCCCGGGAGAGGACAGTGAGAGGAGGGCGAATGCTGCACGAGCAGCAATAGATATCTGCAACAAAGAACACAAATTCGCTAGTATTCTGATGTCTCAGCTAACGTTGTTTAAAGATAACAGTCCCGCATTTTGACATAGCCTATTTCCATGTCGCACTTCCCCCTTTTGATGGCAAATGATGCCCGGAATCCAGCAGCGAAGTAGAACCGCGGGCTTCTTATGTCTGCGGCTATTCTGCCCTCTGAAAGTAACCCAGCCACTGCAGCTCGGGAGTTGCCGGGGGAGAAGCTACACTAGGTCGGCCCGCTAGTCGGCTACTGGGGGAGGCTGCTAACTACAGCAGCTAGCGATGAACCGCGTCTCTAATTTAGTTATCCTCACCTCTGTAGCTACAAAAATACTACAACATACTACTACTACTACATTTCAGTAGATTAAGCTAACGGCTAAAACTGCTACGCGAGTATCGAGTTAAACGGTTTAGCAGATAAGTCGATAATCAATACGCTCACCACAGTTCATAGTACTCAATGGCAAATGTCTTTGTTATAATGACAGGGTCTTGCAGGGTGTCCGATTTCATAGAATTCCCTTGTGACTCTTTATCGAAGGGCAAGTGGAAAAGCGAGGGGCACTCAAAAAAGAGGGGTAGGGGTAAAAATAAGAAATGGGATTGAGCCGTGATTTGCGTTGCTAGCTCAACAGAGCCCACATTTATTTCCTTACCGCAGCAGCAGCAGCAGCAGCAGCAGCTAACCTGAGGTTGAGGTGTCCCTAAAGAAACAACAAACAGGTTTTCTCAGGGAGCTCTCGCTCGCTCGTCATTGATCTATTCTCCTCCAGAACGCCGAACTCCCGCTCAAAAGTAGCTTTATAACAATAACTCCCTCTTCCCTCCCCCGGTTTCTCAGCCAATTACCCACGATGCTGGACACCTCCCTCAATGAACAACTGCAAAACAACAGCAACATAAACAGGAACTTATACCCAGCGTTACAGTATTTAGACTTTTGCCCATTCAGTTCAAGTCTTTTTTCACACCAGGGTTATATTTACATTTATATACCTCCTCTGCACATATATAATCATTCACAGAGACCGAACACACACACACACACACACACACACACACACACGCACATCAAATCATCAGAGGACAGCTTATAAAAGATCAGCTCCATATTTTACACAAACTGCAGACATGAGAGAGAGTGGAGATCGAGCGTAATAACACATGTTGGAGATCCTGTATGAAGTGGATTAAAGCCAGACATCTCTCTCCCTCTCTCTCTCTCTCCAACGATTTCTCCACACACACACACACAAGCACACACCGAACACACACAGAGTGTCTGCTTAAAGAGTTGCGGTGCGATTGTGCCGTTTGCAGCCTGAGCTTTTCGGGATCAAGCCAAACAAAACACTCTGCTGAAACCGGCCTCCATCCAACACCTGGAATACAGGATTGTTATCAATCCCAATCTCAGTTTAATGTGGCCATATCACAGTCATGACATAACACAGCGATTATAATAAATGTATAGCATATCAAAAGGAGTGGTGCCCGAAACTAGCCACATGACCTTGAACAGATTTCTTACTTTGCTTCCTTCAGAATGAATCTTTGAAAAAAAAAATCTGGACTCAAGCTCCTCTCTTTTGAACCGCGTGGTAAAGTTTTCAGTGACTTCAAAGGCAGCTGGAGTTTGCTCAGTTATTAGGAGAGGGCTCAGTTATCATCATGTGACCACATTCCTAACCCTTACTCGCTGATGAAGACCAACAGGATGTGGGTCGAGAGCACGGGACAACTTTTATGTTGTGACCTGATGAAAGCAGAGTTCTGTGGTTTTGATTTTGTTTATATGACTAAGTGAAAATTATACCCATACAACTGTTTTCTGGTAAATAGAGATGACACATTGTAGAGCTCATTATAACACAATACTTCATAAAAACAGGATGTTGATCGTAACTTTTGTTGTACTTTAGTTGCGAAATCGTCCAAATATTTGTTCTCCCTTTTCTCTCTCCTCTTGGTTTTCCCCCTCCCGCGTTCCTCAAACCAGACGAGGTCAATGCTCTCCTCTTTCCCTAATCAGGAAGACTTTGGAAGCGGAGCAAACAGGGAGGAATGTGAGCTATGCGAGCGAGACAGTGTGCATCCATGCTGCATGCATGCGTGTGACTCTTCAGATGGAGGTCAAGATGTTGTTTGCTCGCTCTACAATCCTCTGACCAAACACGAGTTGTGGCACCCATTCTGCGCTTACACACACGCGTGTGCACGCACGCGCACAGAACTTGTGAGCTTGGATGGAGGCATGTGGAAGAGGTCAGGGTCAGTTCAGCAGCAGGAAGCCCCTCAGGGAGCCCAGTGAGCAGCCAGAGAGGAGCCCGGGCACCACGAGGAGGAAGACTCGAATGGTCACTAACACCATGATCTCTATTAACAGATTCAGCGTAAAAATGTACAAAGCAGGACGGGACTTTCATACGAGAAGTGTTCTGGTTTGTAGTACGGACTGTAGCCAGACTACGTAAAACGAGTCATCTGGCGGAGGTCAGGGAGCTTGCTAAACTACACTTCCTGAATCTGGGACACCCGCCCCCTTTGATCGCCTGCAGCAATCAATGTCCTTGAGTGGAAACGGGGAGTGTTTCACTCCAGTGTCTCTTTTCCTCTTGCTCTCCTTACACTCCGGTACAATATAGCTGAACACCATGATGCTCTGTTTTTGCTCCTCTCCCGTCTCCTCATCAATCTGCGCATGCAGTTGAGGTCTGTCAGTGTGCGCGCAGCTGAGAGCACAGACAGCTTCTCTCCACAATCAGACACAAAACAAGAGCAAACTGCACGGATCTGTGAAACTTTATGGGCGAGTTTGCGCTTGAACATCATCAGGGCAATGTGCTTTGTGAATCAGACCTTGAGACGAGTGAATTACCTCCTGTGTTGTTACTGTTCTGGTCGAAAGAACAAACATAAACAGGCCGACTTCTCGCGCAGACCTATAACTTCCCTTTGTAACCACGCCCTCGCAGGGCCGTTCCTTTCAGAGAGAGGGGCGCAATGCACGCTGGGTGTTGTAGGCATGTAGAATGGGTTTAAACCACAAGCTGTTTGTACAACTTTCTCCACAGATAAGGCCAATTTAAAATATTATTGTGTCTATTGATTGCAGAGAACACCAGCTTTGACTGACAGCTTTTTCCAGGGGAGAATTTGCCCTTTAAGTGCCGTTCATTAAAGTAAAAAAAATCTGTTTCTTTTTGGGCTTCATCCCGCTGAAGTAAGCCAGAGTGCAGCCTCTGTGTAACTTACTGTTTACAGTGAAACTGAGACTCAGCACAAACAGATGAACGGGCGCTCCTCCGGGGGATGGGATGAACCAAGAGATGACAGCGTTTATTTAGCAGACACATCTGGAGGGAGAATTTCACTTCACTGCTCTTAACACACGGTCGCTTCTCAAGCTGCTAAATGGACTGTAAACAATGCAGCGCACGGAGAAGGAAGATTTGTCTTGAAGTCGTTTATCACTAACCGTTGGCTACAAAGGAAATACAGAGATGGTCATTTTGTAAGGAGTTTGAAATGGTTCGTTCACATCCTATTCAATATTTGTGTAACACACAACAACACAAACACAATAACTGATGGCAGTGACACACCAGCAGCTCCTGTGTTCTGTGAGCTAAAATCACTGTTTTTATCAATGGAGTCTGGTGTGTTTGCAGAGAGCGATGTAACGTCTGTTTGTGGTTGAAAAAAATCCTCTTCCTCTGTGACACAAAAGTCTCTCTCTGTAGGGATCCTTTCTGTAATGTTGTCAGACAGTTTTACAATCTGAGCCTGTCAGTGGAAACAGCAAGAACTTATAGTGGACGCACTTTGATCCATCAAGGATTATGTTGCAGCCATTACAGCCTGTTTCATGGCTGCCAGCTAAAGCTTATAGATTGGATAGGACTTTCACTCAGGAGACCGAGGTTTGAATCCTTGACGTTTTTTTCTTAAATTTAAACTTAGTCCACAGTGTGTCTCCTGAACTTAACCAAGTAGTTTTTGTGCCTAAACCACACCAAACAGACCATTTCCAGTTAATCGTGTGTTAGAAAGGAAGAAAACAGACATTAAAGGGAACCTTGAAATAGAAGCAAACTGCGTTGGCATAAGAGGCCAAAGAGGGGCCGTGAGAAAGTGAAAGTATTTGACGACCAGGGAAGAGAGCACGTTCAACATTCAGACAAACTGACTGTTGCAGGAGGAAATGTTAGTTCAACCGCAGCGCTGCTATGTGTTCAATGTTCAATACCCCCTGTAGCTGCATGTAAGAGAGGAAAACAGGCTACAGGCCTTAAAGGACTATTCAGGCCTCTAGTCCTCAGCCTGTGTGATTACGTGTGTTATGCGGTTGACATGTCCTGTTCACTCAGTCCTGAAAATGCTGCTGAAACTTAACCCCTGTAGCTTTTCCACCCTGGGAAAACATCATACATTAAACTTTATATTTGCTTATTTATAAGCTTTTTTTCAGGACAAGGTAAATATATTTATATTGAACATTTATTTGAGAATAAAAAAGTGCCATGTAGAGAAAAACATAATAAAAACAATAAAGAGAGACTTAAGATAGTAACGTTCTAAAAGACAGAAAACACAGCCCTTATCTCGTTTTGCTGAAGTGTGGAGAGACGCAGGTATTTTGGCACACACGCGCGTGTTGCTGTGCGAGGCTGTGGGGAGGCAGCGCTGATGAGCTCTGACTCTGTTTGGGTTCAGAGGAGTGGAGCACAAATTGGAGCAGACCTCTAAAAATAGGACGTATTATTTACCCCTCCCAACATCCAGGTCTTTGTGTGTGTGCGCGCAGGCATGCTCTGCCAGCATCTCACAACAAGTCATTCATGCTCATAATAACAGCACGCACACACACACACACACACACACACACACACACACACATGCAGAGATGAAGAGAGGATCCATTTCCTGTGAGAAGAGGCCTCGGGGCTGAATGTTGCTCTCTTCGTGAATAAATCTTTCATTTTTCATGCTGAGGCATTAGAGATGGCATTAGTGCTGCTTTTACCTACGAGTGTGTGTGTGTGTGTGTGTGTGTGTGTGCATCCATGCATACAGAGGAGCCATGTTTGAGTGTGTGTTTAGTGCACTGGGGCACATCATACTAATGCTCCCTCACTAGTATTTTCTCGGTCCACAAGCTGAGTCCTGTGACCCCTGGTCGTCGTATCTGTCCCATCTCTGGCCCGCTCATGCATACTGCAGGCGGTGTGACCTCTGACCCCTGATTGATGCTTTGACCTCTGGCGGACGGCCTGCGTTTGGCGGTGAAAAGGGCATCTGTCATGCTCCCCTCAGCCGCCGTCTGTCTCTTTCACCGCAGCCCACGCGGTCTAAAGTTGCAGATTGACTCCCCTCCTCCACCCTCCCTCACCCCCTCACCCTCACACAGAGCCCCGGTGCGTTCAGCAGTGGGAACCTAGCTGCAGGCTGGGCGCTCATGCTGCTGTGTGCTGGCCTCGGGTGTTTCTGCTTTTATGGGCCTCAGTCTGCAGAAAGGAGAAATGGATTAAATCACTCGCTTTCAAGTGTTTGTTTGGAACGCCGACTTAATGTCTCATTTTATGTTGAATTCTGAAGCAATAATCTAATTTAATGGAAAAATGAGTCGCTTTGTTGCTGTGAATCTCTTCCTGATGCTAAAAGCAGATTCAGCCTCTCAGAAGTTTGAAAGTCTTTGATGGATTCTGTTTGTGATGAAAATCCTCTGGGCCGCAGAAAAAAGCGAGCACCGCCCACACGCTGTGATTGACAGCAGATCTCTGGGGAAGCAGAGCAAAACACCACAAACAAATAAATGATTTAATTTATTTTTAAAAACTGCAAGTCTTTAAACACAAACACTTGTGTTTAAAGACTTGCTGTGATCTAAGTGTGATTGGTTTTCTCATCTGATTTTTTGTGGCACATTCAGATGTAATAATAATAATGATGTCTGAGTATTGTCATATCGGAATCCTCTTTTCTCTTCATGTAATAAAGATATTTTTAATTAACTCATCTTGATATGATTTGGAGACATTAGCTTACCTTGCCATCTTGTAAAATCAACAAGTTTACACCACATATTCTGTTTAACCTGAATTATTGTGACGTTATTTAATTGTTATTGTAAGGGTTACCACATACTGAAGATGTTTGTGCCTCCTTACCGCTTACATTTACATTTTCAAATACATTTTTGGGGTTACAAATTGTATTAGCAATACAAGGAATTATTTGTTTTGCTTGTAACTCAAGAACTGTTATTTTTATGGCTGCAGATTGTTAAAGCAGTATTTGGTTAAAGCTGCGTTTATTTACTTTTAATTTTACATACATAAATATTTGGTGTCAAATCTCCAAAAGCATAAGATTGTACGCATTTGAACTATTAGTGGAATATAATGTAATATGAACAACTCTTTATTAAACAGATGCCTAATTATACCTCCTAAACAAACAGAGCAACATTATAATTCTTTGGAAGCTGTGTTTGAGTCCACCTTATTAATAAAACTCCAATATTGCTCTGTTTTTGGAGGGATTGACAGCGACTGTGTTTCATTTGAGAGGCTGCTTCCTTTGAAGGACGAAGGTCTGGTCCACAGAGGAATTCCTGTTTGCGTCACCAGCTGTTCCCGCCCTTACCCCCCGCGCCTCTCCTGTCGCCTAGCTACAGGTAGCTAGCAGGCTAACTAACTAGCTAACATAACTGACGTCACATAACTTAACCTCATATTTTAAAGATAATTTGAAGATTTAAGGCCCCTTTTTGTGACATTTGTATCTCTAGCTATTCGATTGAGTTGAAACCAAAAACGTTTACATTTAAAGTTTATTCCTCGGCCGCTTGACGATCTGCCATCTCGTTTGGGCCGTGAAGGATGCACCCGATGGATCCTTCGCAGCCCGGGAAAAGGAGGACACATTTGTCGGCCACATGTGAAGGAGCCTTCGAAATGGAACAGCCTTTGATGCGCCGCTGTGACGCAATCGGCCTTCAAATACGTCCTTCAAAGGATGCCGCCCATGAACTGGGACACAGCTTGTGTCTCTGCTGTTTGCAGGTCGTGAGTGTAACAAAAAAAAAGAGCAGAAAAATGCTAAAACTTTGTGTCGAGCTGAGGGAAACTGCAGACTTAGGAGATACATGTATTTTCAATATTTATTAAAGGAACAGTTCAACATTTTACAATATGTTTTAACCAAAGTAAAGATAATGCACATACAATACACAACAAGACTTTGAAATGACTGAAGTCTGACACATTCTCATACCTAAATACATTTTCGTCCCAGACTATAAGGATATACAAAGAATGGTTATCTTGCAGGGTCACTAAGTTCAAGACTACAAATTGCTTCCTGTTGAGATTATTTCCCATCATGCTCAAAATGAAAATGAACAAACTAACAGGTCACGAGTGAGGCGTTCCCGACTACTTTACTTTCACCAGTTTACCTGATTCAGTGAGGACAGCAGGTACTATCTCCGGTGTGCTGCTGCCTGTTTGGTCCAGGAGGTGACGCTCATTGGTTGCACTCTGGAGTTAAACACATCCTGGATCTTTAAATGGTTTTATATTTTTGATGCACCCTCATTTTTAGCCTGTTCTGGTTTCACTGTGTCCATTTTAGTAGAATTATGTGAGTTTCTGGGAAAACAAGGTTCTATTTGCAGCCATTGCTGGCTAAAATGTCCACACTCGTGTAGCATATAACATTTTCCAACACATAAATAAAGCTGTGAGTAAAGTTACTACGACTTTGCTCTAAAAATACATTTTCCCTGGAGGATCTGAGCTCCCTGGAGGGACAAGGGACACATTCCTTCTCCCGGTTTCCTTCCCACATTCCGGGCAAGAATAGAAACAGGAACGTTCACACAGTCTGGGGAGTCGACCCACGAAGCACGGAGTGTCGCCCACAACACTGAACACACACACATGCACACACACATGAATGACTGGCATGAAACCAAACTTTTAAAAATACTCTAACTACCCCGGGAAAATTGGCTTTAATGCTTTTTGTCAACACCACACATCACTTTTAGCTCCACATATTCACACTCTGTCCAGTACAAAGTCTGAGGCTGCAGCTACTCACTCAAAAGCACCTCAGCGGTTCTGTTGAGGGAATTCGTTTGAAAAGCCAAGGATAACATTCCTTTCGTATATCATTATTAACAAAACATCTAAGAAGCATTTAGTACAATGTTTAAATCAGTCTTTAGTGCTGTACACGTGACAGATAAAATCAACAGTAAAATACATTAAATACGGTCAAAACAATAAAACTGTTGAGTCATTAAAGATATAATAAGTTGGATTTTTCCTGCATTTTGCCAACAACACATTCGAAGTGGGCCCCTCCTCCTGGGCTCTTCGTCACCAGAAGCTCACTCTCACTCTTTCATAAGAGAACACACCTACCCCGCTAGCATGCTTACCGCCAGTTAGCTTTGCGCTAGCATACTAACCGCCGTTTAGCTTTGCTCTAGCATGCTAACCGTTTGAGGCACCTACCTGTCCAACAGAAAGAAGGCCAGCTCTGCGTCGCTCTTTCGCCATGTTCGCCGGTCTGTATGGGGCCCAGTTGCTAATTGAAACCAATTCCACACCCGCCTGTACGCTGTGATTGGCTCAGGGAACCACAACAGCACCCCTCCTGAAAACGTCCCATGCAGAGCAGAACAACAGAATAGATGCAGAGGGAAGGGTCTCACAAGGGTCTGCACACACACTCACCAACACACATGTATAGAGGCCCATAAGTTATGATTTATATTATATTTGTAAAAGTCTATATTTGATTTTTCTAGAAAAATCCTACTTATTATACCTTTAACGTCAACCATAAAACAATCAATTAATGTGCTGATAATTAATATTAGTAATTTAATGATACTGATGGATCAAGAGTACAAATTTAAATCAAGCTACAGGTCAAATCAGTACCTTTACTGTTTTGGATCATCTCACAGCTCTCATCAGTCTGGTTTAAACCTCTGAACACTATCGAACAGTCGTGCATGTAGCAGCTAAAGACAGACATGTTTTTCCCTCAGGAGCTGGTGGGGACCAAACCTGAGCTAAAAGAGACAAAAAGACACAAACAGGACTACATTCCACAAAAACAAGTCTCTGAATATTTCTCTAAGGCTGGGTTGCACCAAACCCAATTAAATCATGGTTTAACTTTAAATTATGTTGCACCAGACTTTAAAACTAGCTTAAAATTAAGAGAGATTAAATTTAAACCTCTGTTGAGTTTTTAATAAACCTAGATTCAATTTATTTCTGTTGCACTAAACCTTTCAACTCCAGTTTAAAATGTGATCCAGTGTTAACCTTAAACTTACACTTGAGGATGTTTAACTTTAGAAACGGCTGCTTTCCTGAGGTAGATTGAGTTCCTCGAAGGAAATTGAGGGACAGGCTCAACCCAAGAGAGTTTAAGGTGCTGCTGAATTTCAGTAAAGATACCGGTTCAAAAAGGAAACTGTCAAAAAGCTGAACAGGAAGATCGGACCAACTGTCTAACATGGTAGTGAAAGAAATGCAGCAGTACCACCAAGGCTCCAACTCCTGGTGTCCCTGTGATTTCATGCCACTGCATGTTTCCAGAAGGTGGATGGGGACCTGTTTGGCCAACACAATTCCAGTGTCTGCCCAATTGTCGGCAGCGTGTCTAGGGCAATAGCAACTCTGAAGAACCAGCACACCTGGTTCTCTCCCACATCCCATGTAATTATTTTTATTCATTTATTTATTAACCTCTTTATTTATTTATTTTAATTTGGGTAAGCAAGCATATCCATATTGATGAAACTCTGTTTAATTTGGGTTTACACCAATAAACTTGGATTTACTAAACGGGGATGAGTTTTTAATTGTGTAACAGAGCTCTGCTTAATATAAATCTGGATTTACTTATTTTAAATCTACTTTTGCTAAACTCTGATTAGAACTAATCTTAGATTAAATGAGTCCTTGTTGGTGCAACCCAGCCTAAGATTTGTCACATTTAAGAAAAGTCTAACTTAAATTATCCCCTGTGGGGAAAAAGTCTTCATTACAGCGGCTCAGGATCAGAGTGAAAAAAAAGAGTAATTAATTGATGGATAAAATAATTATGAGAAAAAGAGACTGTGAGAACAACTTTAACCTTTCACTGATACAGAGGTGACAGAGGTTTCATAACAGCAGAATAATTGCACACATAAAGGTAATACGTACCTGATGTGCAGCACTATATTGTAAAAAATAAAATATTATGTAGAATATATGTATATATTTATAAATACATATAAAGAGGAGTATGAATAATATATGTTTGCATGTATGATATTGAGTAAATATATAAATGTAATGTGTTAAAATATGACCTGAGATAATAGCACAAAGCACAAAGCAGCCATAATGTTGTAATTGGTGACAGTGATGGACGTCAGCAGTGACCACATTGTGATGCTGGTGAGTCGTTAGCGCTCCTCCTGTGCAGGGAGCTGCTAATGCTCATCGCTTTAAACATGCTTCATCCTTTTCTCATTAAAACTTACAAGTTGTTTTATACTGTATATTATATTCAGTGGTTCTAACTCATTGTTTGTTCTTTAAGCTCTAAAAAATACGTATTTTCCTTCTTTATAAAACATTGAAGTATTATGAATCCTGCTTCTTTCCATGTGAGTGTTCCTCTTCACTGTCTTTGCTGCAGCGTTGGAGCATGTCTTGGCATGTTACCGCCACCTTCACACCGGACGAATAGTGTGAAAGCATTGACAATGTTGTCACATGGCACACCGTTATGTTCGTCCTTGTGCCTGGGATAAATATCCCCACACACACAGAAAAACAGTCCACAGTGCGACTGCAGGTAGACAAAATAACTCTGGGAACCTTTAACTACATTTCCATATATGGTACGAGCTTCTCCAGCAGGCTATTGATTATAAATAGTGTTGAGAAAAACCCTTCTGCTGTACACGTGTTTTATAATTTGGGTTTTGTATTCATCCTCTCGCTTCTATCTTTTCTGATGACTCCTGGTTTTTTTATGTACTCAGTGAAACCAGCAGCAGCAGCGAAGCCGCAGTGTTAGTGAGCTCTTCTTTTAGCTCAGACCATGTTTCAGCAGGAGGGTTTGTGTTTGGGCGGATGGTTGTGAAACCTGCAGTCTAACGTTTAAAACAGAGACATCGCCTGTTTATGTTTCGCTCCAAACTACTGTTTGTGTGTGTGTGTGTGTGTGTCTTTCTTTGTTTATAACGTGGCTGTTGTGGTTCTTTTAGAAATCCGTAGACGCTCCTGACAGACAGACACTAACTGGACAAGGAATATAAAAGAGATGTTTGGCTGGTGTTTGAGAGTAACAGCATCAAACTGACGAAGAGCAGATAACAGCAGCCATCTTAAATCAATCTTCGGGTGCTTTCACACCTGAAGTCCGTTTGTTTGATCCAAATCAAAGACCAAATGGTTTATGTTCACACGGCAGCTTTTACCGGCGGATCAAAAGTTTTGATGACTGAGGAAACTGGTATGCTTCCAAACTTGGGTTTGCTTCCTGTATTAGGTCCTGCTTTTTTAAATCTGATTGTGTTCTCACCTGAATTGAACCGGACCGTGGATCATTTGGAAACAGAGTCCCGTCTTTTCTGGCGGACCATGGTCTGATGGTTTGGAGTTTGAATGCGTGTTCACAGCTGTCCAAACGAACCGGAACAAAGCTGTCAGTCGTGAAAGCACCTTTGTGGTGATCACCTGACTTTCCCACTAGCATCATCAGCAAGTCCAAGCTTTGTTCTTGATTTACAATAATTCTCTTACAGCGGCTGTTTCACCGTATGTGAGGTCTGACAGCAGCCTACAAATAAAGGGATCCAAAATAAACAGATGTTACTGAGATTTAATGACAATAAACAGGTTGAAAAGATGCTGAAATAACTACATCATTTGTAAAACGTCTCATTCAATGCGTGTAAGGTCTGCCTACAAGACGAGACAGTTTTAAAAATGCTTATTTTTTTGATGGAGTTTGGCCCAACCATTTCTGATGCAACCTAAAGACGTCAGAAGAATCTCAACACTTTTGCTACACAATGCCACAGACATTTATTTTGCTTGACGCTGTGATTGTTAAGATATTTTACCTAAATTGTCAAAATCCTGATAATAAAGAAATACTTCTTGTGCCTCCTGAAGAGCTGATACCCGCGGTCAGTGTTGGGGTCGTTACTTGTTTAAAAAGTAATGCAGTACTTGACTTAGTTACTCCCTGTGGAAAGTAATTTGTTGCTCTACATTACTTTTGGAAGACTCTTTTGCTTCCCAGAGTCATCACTGTGATTGTGCCCACATGATTGCATGTGATGAATGGAAACTTAAACGAGATGCATTGACGCATAATTTCCAGTTAACAATAAAACGTTAAATCTTACATATGCCCACGTATCAGCACAGATGCCCATCCTAATTAGGAGTTGTCTGTATTTTGATTAGTATGTTTCTGAAAGACGGTGATTCTGCTGTAGAAACGGGCGACATTTCCTTGACTAAACGATGTTACAAGCCTGTTAATGTCTGCGTTTGTTACCTGTTGTTGAAAAGCAAGCTTTGGCTGCTTGGTCGGGGTCGGCATACACTCAGCTTGAACATCACTTTGGTTCAGGGGGTCTGTCGATTCCAGCTTTGTGCAGAGATGTGGACTTGAGACTTGGTGACTTGGACTCGATTCGACTCGAGTCACTGTTTTGATGACTTGTGACTTGACTTGACAAAAAATAAATGACTTGAGACTTGACTTGAGGCATGATGACTCGGATGAAGTTTGAATGTTAGCTGCTAAATATAAAATGATAAAATTCAATGTTGTCAGGTTTCTGTCTAACTATCAAGTATGTACGCAACGCAAACTGGGAATCATGACTGGATGACTCAAAAAGCTCCCGGTATGTGATTGTCATGATTGGATGACCTACCTGATGTTTTTTCCCCAAAGAGAAGCCTCATCAGTCGTACTCGTTACTAC
Organism: Semicossyphus pulcher; assembly: GCF_022749685.1. Classification (NCBI taxonomy): domain Eukaryota; kingdom Metazoa; phylum Chordata; class Actinopteri; order Labriformes; family Labridae; genus Semicossyphus; species Semicossyphus pulcher. The sequence continues at coordinate 29,754,320 of NW_027211693.1, read as the reverse complement.
TCAATACGGTCTCAGACCAGACCACCATCATGGCTGCGTCTGTGCCAAGATAATACAGATACAATTCATTGTCATACTTTTTGAACAGGTTATATAAATTGGCCAATAATATCATTATTAGACGAGCTGCTAACACCTTGTAAGAGTGCTGGATGTTGGGTGGAAAAAAATACTTGACTTGCCTTGACTCGACAACTGGACGCAGTTTGCTCTTTACCGTTGAATTATTGTCCTTTCGCGCAACAAGTAATGTCGATATGTCCATCCCTCAAAAGTTGTAGGTCGCTCTGCTTTATCTCTGTTTGGACTCTAGCCAAGACGTGAGGTCAAGCGATTGTTTTTTTGGTAATGGTAAATTGTTTGGTTAGTAATGGTAACATGATTACAGTAACACGTTACACCCTCTCTGCCCGGGGTCAGATGCCTTGTGTCACTGTTTTAAGATTAAGATAATGTAATGGACTAAGCTACACAAAGTCCCACTTCTGTCTATAAATGAGCCTTAATCTTTAAAATAACACACCAAAGAAAATCAGTGTGCATGATGTAATTATTTCTGCATGAAAACCAACAACAGTCTCCCATTATGTTTACACACTGCACATCTACTGTACTTTGCTGCACAAACCATAAACAGTGTGCACACTATGAAGTGGTAGAGACATTGATCTTGGCAATGGCTGACAATAGGAAACAGTTCCAGTTTTGGCAGCAGATGGTGTGCATTTAAATCTAAACATCATTGGGAGTGTGTTCACTCTGTGGGGGAGGGGGCGAGGGGGGGGCGACACTTCAGACTGGAAAGTGAATTCTCAAAGCCAAAAAATCTCAGCATCTGGCCAAGTAATTGTCCAGACACGGGCGCTCATCGAGAACCGAATCAACCCCCTGCAGATGTATTAAGTTTAAATATGACCGATTTCCCATTTAAAAAGCATATTTCCCCCTCAGCCCCAGACAGTGAGGGATCAGCAGCGTAAGATGAGCTGTCTTAAGGGATCCACAGTCAACACATGCAGGATTTTCTTTCCCCTGCTCTCCGTATCGACGAGTGCCAGTGGGAGACAGGCCGTGTTTCTGTGCCTGAAGACGCACTGCCAGTGTGAGTCTCAGGCTGGGTCTCCAGAGCTGAGCGCTGACTGTGGCTCTCCAGAATGCCATGTTCCTTACATCACTCAAAACCAATATTTGACTAGCTGCAGTCCCCAAACTCTGTGGCACTCAAAAAAAACAGAGAGAAAGGCTGCAATTTGAGAGCGTCAGAGGAGCCAGAGCCATTCCCACTGCAGCCCTCCTTCTCCTCCTCTCCCTCCTTTCTTCCTCCATACTTCTTTTATTTTTGTGCAAGTTTTTATGTCTGCTGCACGCCGCTCCCCTGGGCTTAGAGCGGTTTTCTGCTGAAAGTGGCATAAAAAGCATGAACCTTATAAACCTCTCTCTCTCCCTCTCTCTCTCTCCCCTCTTTCTTTCTGTGTGTGTGTGTGTGTGTGTAATGTGAGGTCTGGATCCAAGTCTGTGGCTGGAAACACTCTCGCCGGGATGAAAAAAGAAAGGAAGCGTGGATGGGAGAGGTGGGGAGCGAGATGGAGGGATCAGAGAGGGAGACGGAGAGGGAAAATGAAAGACAAAATGAAAGAGTGAGAGAAATCTGAGACTAATCAAAACATGGCCGCTCTCCCGGAGTGATTCCAAACACATGCTCGGTGCCTGCTGGATCCTTTCTGTATGTTTCCCGTCTGAGTGCCAAAAAACGGCCGTTAATAAGCAAACATGCCTCCTGCAATGTGTCCGTGTTCTGTCTTCTTCATCTCATTAGCGACGAGATTAAGAACAAAATGTGATTCTCTCTTTGCTTGATATATTTCTGCTGAACAGGATAATAGTGAATGCTTAGAGTAACTGCAGCACAAAGAGAAAACAGATTGCATGTAAGCAGTGGATTCAGCCACAGTGAAGTCACCCGTTGGTTTCTGAATCCCCCTTCAAGGCCTCAAGTTTGGAATTTTGTTTGTCGCCATCTTGTTATTTTTTGGAACCAGAAGGGACCGTGTTTGGACGAGAGGATGGTCATAGGTAGCGCCGCCCTAATGCACACAGTGTTTTGTCATATGTGACACTAAATGGGAGCATCCATCACTGACCAAATGAACATCATGCTGTGTTGAAGAAGACTTGAAACTAGAGATTAAGACCATAAACTCATGTTTATTTAGGTCATAATCTCTATTTACAGAGTCTAAATTAAAATCTAGTTTGTAGTCTGGGTAGTATTGACCAATCACGTATCAGCAGGCTGCGTGTCCGTGAGGAGAGTAAAAGCAGGCGGAGCACATTTCTCTGTAATGAAATCCTGGCTCCCATCAGCATCATCTGTCAACGATTTAGCTTCTTATTAATCTCTATAAACAAACATCTGCAGCAAGTTCAGATAACAATCTGCTCGAGATCAAAAATTCAACTAGAGCGACAAATTCACTTAATGCTGTCACGAAAGCTGACCAGCGTTTAGATTTCCTAACTTCCCTGAATGCATCAGAAATGATGGCTCCGACCTCCATTCAACAGACTTGTCATTTGAAAGTAGTTTTCTGCCCAGTTAGTGACGCGCTTTCCATCAGCCAGCAGTGGTTGGTCTGCCAGAGAGGGTAGGCGGAGCTAAGCGGCTGCTTTTCCGCTCTCTGCAAGTGTTGCGAGTAAACAGTAATCTACTATGGCTGAACAAACAAAGAAAAGATCGATGACTACAGATACAACTTCAGAAATAAGTGAAGATCCAAAGAAAAAGAGTTACAACCATGACAAAGGGAGCCAATGGTGGACGTCTGGTTAAATCTGGACATATGTGCCCGCAATTCCTTTTTATGGCCATTAGGTGCGCCATAGAGCATGAAACTAAAATCTTCTTTTTCGCTTCATCCCACTGAAGTAAGCCAGAGTGCAGCCTCTGTGTAACTTACCGTTTACAGTGAAACTGAGACTCAGCACAAACAGATGAATGGCCGCTCCTACGGGGGATGGGATGAACCAAGAGATGTTCATTGCTAAACTCTGGCTAAACCGGACACACCCCACATGTTCACCGTTACTCCCAGAGGCTGTATCGTTGTCAGATGAGCCGTTTGGTTCCCAAATTGCTTAAGTAATAAATCAAGAGAGAAGTAGGACCATTTTCTCATAGACTTCTATACAATCTGACTTCTTTTTGCAACCAATGGAGTTGCCCCCTGCTGGAAAGAATGCAGGTTAAAGAAAAGTCTGCAGAAGCTTCACTTTTCAAAGCAGAAGCTACGTCCACTTACATACAGTCTATGATAAAGACGAGTGGTTAAACACTAGCTACCATTGGTACCCAGAAGTTTCTGCTCACCTGTGGTAGAAGTACATTTGAGGTACAATTCTGACGTAGTTGTGATTACTTCTTTTCATGTAATTTTACTTAAACTTAAACCTCAGTTTAATCCTGCCGCCTCTAAGTGAGCTACAAAAGCTAACCAGGCCGTCAGCCAGAGATGAATTGTTTCTATATAGTTTTGTTTTATGTCACCTGGTCCGACTCTGATGAAGGAACTTACAGGGCGCAGGCCAGAGAAGCCTAAATTTGGCAGTGATTTATTCAGCACGTTAGCAGGTTAAAGGAAGCAGGAGGAGATTATTCTTTAGACGATGCAGCGTACAGGACGGGATCAGCTAAGAGACAAAAAGCAGAGAGCGATAGAGCTCAGACGATGGGTTGGAAACAGATCGTACACTGATCCTGTTTGAAGGAGACAGCTCTGTAATGTGTCAAACACTGAGACGTGCAGTCACATGGACGTTACTGTAAAACTGGCGTAACATTTCTGCTCGCCTTACAGAGATATATCTGCTGTTGACTTATAAGTATGCAGGCATAAGATCACAGGCACTCGTAAATACTTTACCTTTATCAACAGAGTAAATATGTCTGAGGCTGAGCGAGGGGAAGGAACGGCACCAAATGCCAATGCAACATCCTGATTCTCTTTATGCGCAGAGATGTGCTCCGTGAAGAGAGCTGCCTTGCCTTTTCAGATGGTGTGTGTGTGTGTGTGTGTGCGTGTGTGTGTGTGTGTGTGTGTGATACAGCATCTTAACATGGTTCAAATGTCTTACTTGTCTATTGAAATAACTGAGTTTGTAATCTTTGATGGGAACCAGAACACGCATGTTTACCACAGGAAGCATACGTGTGTGTGTTTTAAAGGCAGGAGGGAGAGTTTTGGCTGTTTGGGCAGAGGGGTGAGGGAGGGGTGGAGGTATGGTGGAGCTGATGGGGAGCTGGGGGGGTCGGCTGGTCTGGAGAGAGAGAGAGAGAGAGACAGAGAGAGAGAGAGTATAAAGGATCTCATTGTTTTGAATTCCCTCAAAGGGAGAAGAGAGAGAGGTGGGGGTGGGATGGAGGAGGTATTATGTTTCAAGAGATGTGGAGTGGTCCATTTTGGTTATGGGACACCAGGAGGTTGGAGGTGGGGGGTGGAGGGGGAGAACAAGAGAGGGAGAGAGAGAGAGAGAGAGGCTGTGGTTTCCATCCTTCAGTTTCCAGAATAAATATTTCCAATCAAAACCTCCTACTTTTCCTCCCTCCTCTCTCTCTCTCTCTCACACACACACACACACACACACACACGCACGCACGCACACACACAGCCCAGCAGGCTATACACAGGAATTCTGCTGCTTCATCATGCTTAAATCATCTTCCTTTGTTTCTCTGTGTTCAGCTCGGTTGTCCTGTGAGAAAAAGTTTGCTTGCAGACAAGCAGACTCTGCATCGATACACACGCTGCAAAACAAAAGCAGAGGCAGTAAAAAAGTTTTGATTTATGAAGGCGTACTGGACGGTGCACACATGGAAACTCATGCATGGGAACAGCTTATAGTGAGAGGGAGGGTGTGATGCCGATGCCAAAGGAGGAAAATAAGACTTAATGTCTTAATGGCTGATTTTTTTTACTTCACTTGAAAGCCGCTCTCTGTGTTAAACGCTCTTTATGGTTTGCTTCAGAAGCTGCAGGATGTTTGAAATGACCAGCAGTCAATCACAACATGTCCTCCAGGTTTGCTCCATCATCTCGGCTCTCCAGGAGATTTAAGTAGAAACAGAGGCGCTGAGTGTGTGGACAAATCAGAGTCTACTGGATCGTGTTTTTCTCAGGCTGAAGAGGTGGTTTCCATCTCTGGAGTGAATGCAGGCTGCACGGTCCGCTCAGACTTGTTATGGTTGCAGAGTCACTAAACTAATAAACTGTGCTTACATGGGACTTCAGTTTGTTCTGAACTGATCCAAACACTTGAAAGTTTTATTATTTAAGTATGACATTATTTCCACATTTGAAGTGAAATCCTGTTTTAGTCAGAGTAGATGAATGGTTTAATGATTGCAACTTATGATTCACCACTTCACTGTAAGGTCAGACATTTACATCACTATCGAGTGGATTAAAATGCACAAACTAAATATCTTGGATGATCACCAGATTGACATCCAGCACCATCATCAGGTGAAATGTTACTCCATCCAATAGTTTGGTTTATGTCTAAATACCAAGAAACATTCTCACCAGCCTCCACTAAACCTTCTGTTTAGCATGGCAACATTTGTTAACCGACATTAAAATAGACGATGAACTTAACCTGCTAAACATTACAACACAACAGTAGTGATTTGGCCTTGTGCAGGGGAGAGTGGATCGTATGGTCCTATCTTACCTGCCATCATATACACGTCACCCGGTGCAAAAACTACCGATTCAAAATAAAAGCCTAAATAAGTCCTCAGATATAATAACATAAATGGTATCAATCTTTATCCCACATCTTCCTTAAAGCTCCTGTGAGGAGTTTTTCACTGGTTATGAAACAGACTGAAATTAATTCTGATTATATGAGCTACAAAAGTGAACCAGACCATCAGAGAAAAGACTGATTATTTCTATATAGTTATTTTTAATGCCTGAAGCTGCTGGCGGGGGGGTAGGTGTCAGAGGTAGCGATTCACTGCACGCTGCCTTTGTTTACATTTTCCAGGGAGCATATTTAAAGAGAGTGATACATGTGACTGTTAAAGAAAGCAGGATGAGATTAATTGTTAAAAACCACCACTGAAGCATGTACAGGACAAAAACAGCAAAGAACCAAAAGTTCCTCACAGGAGCTTTAAACAAAATTACAACAAATAAACAGATGACTTAATATAAAATAATCAAATTATACAAAACAATGTGAACAGCTCTAACACGTTTATTTTGTCCTTGTGAGAAGTCAGATGTTACATTTAGCTTTGATAGCTTTAGCATTTTACATTGCACATAATGTAACATAGGCCCTTTTTACAAGGCGGGGTTATTGCGCCTCTGTTACGCTTCTATGTAAAACGCACAGAGGCGTAATGGTGGGGCGAAGTCATGGCGTTTGTATTGACAGCGGAGCCGGCAGGGAGGAACAGCGCTGTGTGTGTATTTTAAGCATGCGCTGTTTGTTTACAATGTAGGATGACAAAGGCTGCATGATGGCGGAGCTTCGTTATGGCGCTGAGGCGAACCGCAGTATAAAAAAGGCTATAATGACATAATCAACAAACCAACAATATCATACCATGAAGGACAGACACTTTAGCTTTCTGTTGCAAGAAGAATGAAGGTTCTAGCTTTTATAACTTTTATTTGAGATCAATTTAAGCAGAAGTATTCAAACAATGATCTCCCCCCTGTGTCCCCAGGAGGTTACAGATTTAAAACACTTAAACAATCATATATTGAAATGTTTCATGGTAAAGAAAGTGCACGCAACACATTAGTAACAGTTTTCTTTTTGTTTGTGTTTAAGGGTAACTTTAAAGTAAACGGAGTGTCCCATGGTGTTGGGGTTGTGCAAACCTGGCAACCCTAAAAGTCTTTGAACATGTGCGACAGAAATCGATACAATATTCAAACAGTTTGGACTTGTTGGTGGGTACATTTCAGATCCTGTTTCCCCAAAGTGTTCCAAGTGCCTTTGCCAAAATCTGTCCTTTGAGCCCAGTGAGCTGCAAAGAATCTAATGTGAGTCTTTTAACATTTTTTAGGCTGCAGCCAAAAAGCCTTTAGCTTTACAGAGTGGCTGCCACAATCCCTCCACTTAGCTACCACATGGCACCCAGAACAGTCCCCAAATATTGGCCATTAATGAGTGACTCTGTGTGTGTGTGTGTGTGTGTGTGTGTGTGTGTGTGTGTGTGTGTGTGTGTGTGTAATGACTCACAGGCCACATAAAGCACAGACAGCCATGGGAGAATACACTCAGAACTTCTCCAATGGGCCATGACACATGTGGTTTGTGTTTGCACATGCGCTACATGCACTGCTATAGAGCCCTGAGTCGTGTGACCAGCTGGTAGACCCTCTGTCTTTGTGTCACACTACACACACACACACACACACAGACACACACACACATATATAAATATATACACACACACAGATTGGAGTCACACCTGTGGTATTTGTGTGAATCACCAAGGTCAACCCCTCTCTCTCTCTCTCTCTCTCTCTCCTCTCTCTCTCTCACACACACACACACACACTCACACAATCCCCTCTGCTGCTCCATGACCCCGATGCATTCATAGATCTCATTGTGGGTGGGGTTTGCGCCTGTGGCTGTGTGTGTGTGTGGCGGGGGGGGGGGGGGGGGGGGTGTTAACCTCTGCTCCTTCATCCCGATGTCCTGCCTCATCATCAACCATATGTTGCTGCAAAGGACAGGAAGAGGAAACTCAGATTCAAAATAACAATCTTTTACATTTTAACACCTGATTTTTTTGTCTTTGACTTTATAATTATTGCAAGTAAAACAACAATATAGGCAAAATTTGACAGGCTCAGATTGTTCTTCTAAGTGTCTGACAACACTACAGAAAGGATCCCTACAGAGAGAGACCTTTTTGTTACAGAGGAAGATGATTTTTTTAACCACAAACAGAAGTTACATCGCTCTCTGCAAACACACCAAACTCCATTGACAAAAACGGTAATTTAACCATGCAGAACAATGTAGTTGCTCTACTGCTGCCTCAATAGTTAACTTTATTTGTACTGATGTGTGACTTGGGTCTTTTAAAGGGTTCACAACACAACACTATAACACACACACATTCAGCGTGTAAGGCTGCAGCAAACCAGCAGCTCACTGGTTCTGCAAGGTAAAATCACTGTCTTTGTTAATGGAGTCTGGTAGCTTTGAAGAGAGCGATCTAACATCCGTTTCTGGTTAAAAAATAAAATGTCAATATCTGCAGCTTTTATTTCTGTAATGTTGTCAGACAGTTTTTGTTACATCTTAAACTGCAAAAACAAGCACTTTCAGGAGACGTACTTTTATCAGGCTCATTTGCCCTGGAAGATTACCCTGCTGCCGGTTGAGGCAATCTACTGGAGCTATTCCAAAGCCTATTCAGAATCAAGTTGTTTTTTTTTAAGATTTTTTTTTTTGGCCTTTCATGCCTTTACTGAGAGAGGACAGTTGATAGTGTTGAAAACAGAGGAAGAGAGTGGGGATGACACGCGGCAAAGGGCCTAGGGCGAGAGTTGAACCCGGGGCCGTCGCATCAAGGACTATATAGCCTCTGTGTGTGGCCGCCATTTTAACCGCTGAGGTAAACCAGCGCCAGAATTGCTATCAAGTTTATTACCAAGTAGTTTCACACATACAAGGAATTTGACTTGGTGTTTAGGGGCAGAACAATAAACACAGAAGTAGAATAAAACGTGTTTAAAGCTATTTAACAGTAGTACTCCTACTGTTAGTGAACTTAAGTAGAAAAATTGACAATACAAAAACATGTACACCAGGTGTAATTAAAGAGCTGTACAGATGTGTAGGTTTGTGCAAGATGATGGTAGTGCAAATTGAAAACAGTGCAATGTAAACAGACAGTATGTCGACCAGAGTGCGTCAATGTAATGCATAATTCTGAATTAAAGACTTAGCGTTAATGTAAGTTAGGATAAGAGTCTGTGCCCAGTCGGGAGTGCCTTGTTGAGCGCAGCCTCTTGCTGTAGGGGAGGGTCTCAAAAAGTCCAGGGTGAGAGGGGTCGGCCTGGATCTTACCGGCACGCCTCAGGCTCCTGGAGGTGTACAGGTCTTGGAGAGATGGCAGATTGCAGCCGATCATCCTCTCTGCGGAGCGGATGATGCGCTGCAGCCTGCGCTTGTCCTCGGCAGTGGCAGCAGCATACCAGACGGTGATGGAGCAGGTGAGGATGTACTCAATGATGGAGGTGTAGAAGTGCACCATCATTGTCTTTAGCAGGTTGAACTTCTTCAGCTGCTGCAGGAAGTACATCCTCTGCTGTCCCTTAACATAAGTCATTTAGACCCCAAAATATGCAAAGATATTTTGGGAATGCTGGTTGATTTTCCATGTCAGAAATGTGAAAGTTAGAGGACCAAACAGCACTTAAAGTGCAGGATTTCTTACAGGAGTTTGGTCCGTGGATTTGGAAACTGAACAGTTTAAGAGGTGATGTAATTATTAATAGCAGCGTATCAATAAGTGTGTTATGATACATGTGTTTACTCATTAACAACTGCTGTTAATACATGAACCAGTCACAATCAATGCAGGAATTTAATTGTTGAGACCTGACAGTCCTGGGTCGAGCTGCATTTGGAGTTGATTTTCTCTGGGGGAAGATAGAGAGACAACAGAGAGAGAGAGAGAGAGAGAGAGAGAGAGAGAGAGAGAGAGAGAGAGAGAGAGAGAGAGATGTGAGGCACCAGATGAGGCTGATTTCCTCAGGAGGGAGACTGAGGGAGGTTCTGTCCCTGTGCGTGTGTGTCCCTGTTATGTGATGTGGTTCGGTGTGTTATGCCTGTGATGTGGTACATTTTCATCTGCATACATCCGTGTGTGTGTGTGTGTGTGTGTGTGTGTGTGTGTGTGTGTAAGATTGGTCTCCTAATGCTGTAAATGAGTATTTAGCTGCAGCTTGTACGCCTTGAGTCAGTGTGTGTGTGTGTGTGTGTGTGTGTGTGTTAGTTAGTGGCCTGTGTGTGCATACATATGGGCATTTAGTCAGCATGTGTCTAATGTGTCTGTGTATTGGTGGCCTTGCTTTGAAACCCGCCCCCCTCGCTTCTTGCCAAGCCGACAGCCCGTTGGCGGGAGAGGCGGGGTCCGCCATGAAAGAAAGAAATTAAGGAAGTGGGAAAGAGAGGAAAACGAGTGACAGAATGTGAAAAGACAGTTAGGGGGGAGGCGGATGAGGAGGGAGGCCAAATGGAGTGGAATGAATGCTGCAGTGAGCACACACACACACACACACACGGAGCAGGCTGATTGCTAGGCTGATTAGCTGAGGTGCTGCTCAGGCTGGAAAAGAACAAAGACTGCAGCCTGGTTAGCAGGATGAGACGGATACATGAGATCCATACTGAGCTGGTTACACTTCCTGTCTGATCTGATGATTATGATACAGAGTGATCCCTTACATATTGACAACTGTTCGCACTACACTGGAAGAATCTTTGGCTGGACTCAAACTACAGGAGTTTTTTCCATGACTCACCCTCCTGACAATTAAGGAGAAATGTGTTCTGGAAACTTGGTCGGTGCTGTTGTTGGCCCACATTATCCGGTAATATGAGGACAGATCCAGTCTCAAACCTCTCAAACGGCTCGCACTCACTGAGGCCGCCCCAAATTTTCAAACATGTTTGAAAACTTAGATTTAAAATATGAAAGCCTGCATCAGCACAGCCAATGAGAGAGAGAGAGAAGCCTCCTGGGAGACAGTCATAGTCACAGTAAAGCTAGCATGCTGCTGTTGACAGAAAACTAAAAGGCTCAGTTTCACCTTCAGTTCTTGCTAAAGAATAAACAACCTGTGTTGAGCACACATCTTAAAAATGTTCTCATCTGGACTCAATATCTTTCTGAATGAGTTTATTTATCACTGCAGCTCTGTTTTGTTTACATCTGCTTCCCCAAGAGATCATGTGAGATCATACGAGATCACATGATCATGTCCTGTTATGAGCGATGCTCCATTATTTTCAAATATATTATTTTCTGCATGTGTCGGATTAGAGAAGAAGACGTGTTTCTCTTTATGTTTACGGTGCAGCTTTAAATGTAAACCTCATCAGTGAGATGTTTTATAAAGCTCTGAACTCGTCATGTGAATTTTAATGTAGAAGCCTGATTCCATTTTAAAGTGTCCTGTAGCTTTCACAGTACAAACAGAAGCAACCACTCAGTCGTAGAAAAAGAGAAATAAAAAGGACAAGATTTTAGCTGAGCAAAGATCTGTAACAAGCTCCACATTTTCTTTTTACAGTTTAAAAAAAACACTTGGCAAAATATTCTTCCTTTTAAAACCTTGTTTGTGCATGAAGTCGGAGCGGTTCAGGAGCTACAGCTACTTTAGTTTGTCGTCTTTTGTTTGTAAAGGTAATAAAGCAATGTACCAGAAAGGGGGGAGGACAAATCTGCCAGCTCGCGAACATGGATGTTCATATTTTAAAGAAATATATTTTAGAAGTGTTTTAATACAAACATACATTTTGCAGAACCTTCAGGTCTTACCAAGTGACACAATTTGACATTATTTCAAAGATACGTGCTTAAAGGATGTGACTGTGATTGCTCATTATTTAAACTCAAACAGTCTCCACCTGCTCATTCTGAATTCCTCCCACTAATCATGCATTCAGTCTCTCTTCCATGCTGCTCCAAGCTGTGCCTGGACTGCAACACCCCCAGTGGTTGCATGAAGTTGTTGGTCACGTCCACGTGAGCTTTTGGAGGAGTTTGCTTCTCGTCTTGTGCCAGGTTAAAAGAATGAGCAGCCCTCAGACAGCTAAGCGTGGGAGACCAGTTTAGACAACTCATTGTCGCTGCTAATTCATCAACCGCTTGGGCCATGCTTTAAAATATGACACTGTAGGGAGCTCTCTCGTGTCAGTCTTGCAACCGGACCCAAAACATACCTTTAAGTTAGACAATCTGCATCTTACGACTCCAATAATGCAAATTGCACTAGAGCGTTACCTAGGTCGCCATATTTTAAAGTGTGAGGCCACCGATCAGGGAGTTACAACAGGAAGTCCAATAATCCATTTAGCACCTCTGAACTGTGTCCAAGGCTTCTTTACAATGATGCACATTCTGACCTCAGGTCTCCTTGCATCTATTTAATGTGTCCCTGCTGCATTCTGCACCTTCGGTCCATGAGACTACACACTCTCTCTATGCAAAAGAGCTGACTTCAGAGCAGAGCACGTGGTTACAGAAGATCATCACCATAGCCGTGCTTTCCTGCAGTCATTATGAAATCTGTGAAATAATGTATTGTGATGGCTGGACTTTGATGTGACCTGATTAGTAGCTGCTGAAGTTTTAATGCACAAAAAACTGGCACTACCTTAAACCAGTTTCAGAGACTTCCCTGTTTGATTTTCCTGATGCTCCCTCTTTCTTTGGGCGAGGAGGAGAAGGTAAAAAGGAGGTCAGTATTGTTTTTTTCCCCCGGTTTGATGTCGAGAAAGTAGGGTGATTTCTAAACAGGCTCTGCATCAATATTCATCCCGATAAGTCGCCCACTTTCATCTTTTTTACATTTTCGATTCTCACGCGTTTCCACCGCAGCCAACCCCTCCCCTCAGCACTTTGTGGGGTGTTCTGTATAATGTCTTAAAATCCAGGCGATGAGGTGGGCCACAGAGGAATACAAACTACTTGAGCTCCGCGTGTATCCTCAAACTGTGAGGTAAAGTTACTCTGCTTCTGAAAAAGAAAGAAGAAGTCATCGCTCGTTTTAAAACTTTAAACCTCCCTGTGCTGAAAACCTCTTGATAATGCAGAGGTAAGAAAAAGGTTCTGAGTTTGGTATCGACAAAAGGTAATGTGTGGTCTCCCCGAGGAAGCAAGGTAAAATGTTAATGCTAATGGGGAAGGGGGGGGATACAATACTGCTGCACTGTGTGTCTTACAGGCAGCCTCAATCAGAGAGTGATGGATCTGAGCTCATTTAAGGCAAAGTTAGGTGAGAGATATTCTGCTCCGTAAGCTTTAATGGTTCCAGCAATGCATCTCTCTTTTTCCTTCTCTATCTAATGTCTGTCTATCCCCCGTGTCGCTCCTCTTTCTTTTACTCTTAATTAAAGGAGGAGGCGCTCTTAATCTCTGCACACTGCGCGCTAATGACCTGCAGGAGGCTTCACCTCCCACAAAGAGCTCCGAGAAAGAGCGACAGAAAGAGGGAGAGGGTCCAATCCGTGTCTGCATGCAAGTGTCTTTGTCTGAAAGTGTGTCTGCGGGTGGGTGCCGCTGCACACACAGCTTATGAGAATGTGTGAGTTAGGGTTTGGAGTGTGTGGAGGAAGGGCTAAGAGGTCAGGGGTCACCTGTGGCCTGACAAAAGGGGCCTGAGCCCCCCACAAAAAGTCATGTGCCTGGGAGCTGGGGGGCTGGGAGGAGAAGACTTATTACCATGAGCTCTCGCCTGGCCTCTAACAATGACGGATCAGCATCTGTACATCCCGACACACTGACACTTATCCCTCTGCGGGAGAGAGACCACGACGGAGAGCACCAGAGAGAGAAAGGAGGGGCGTGGGGGGGTGATGGTGGTGGACATCTGTAGATATGTAACAGCATGCTGCAGCACCGAGCGGCCCGGCTGTCAGGCAGATCGGCTGATTTAGGCTGCCATCCATCTGCATCTCATTGCAGCTATTCATTGAATCCAATTGGGAAAAATAACATTATAGTGCAGGGTGAGAGTGATACGTACCAGCAGAGGAACAGGTGCACAGTGCACAGCTCGGCCTCAGTCTGGGCCTGAATGTTTGCTTCTGCAACACAATGCCTCTAAACAGATTAGAGTGTATTGAATTAGAAGGAGGACATTGAGTGGAAACGTATGATAGTCTTTTAAAACAGCATTTTATACGTTATAACTAACTAATGATTTCCAGATTATTAAATGTCTGTTAACAAAACTGTGATTTAGTTTTTGTCCCACTCATGTTACTGCTAGGTCCAAAATAACAAGCATAACAATGGGTGGCACCAAAGAGACCCAAATATAGATCTTTGATTTCTACTACCAAATGTTTCAATGAATTGGTGGTGTTTAAATTATAATAGGGTTACATTACATACATTTTCGTTTCATACTCAACTTTGGTTTTGGTTTTTAAATCCATCTAGTAAATAGTTTCACAAGAAATTCTGAACTCAAAATATCATTAGTGGCTTTTCTCCGAGCGTTCCACTGCACCTCTTGGTCTTTACCAACAAATAGAGTTTGCTTGGGGCTCGTTACTTCCAGGTAATTAAATCTCAATTTCTATTTTATCTTGATATTCGGTTACGAGCTCTGGGATGAAATAGAGTTAATAGAAGCTAACTCTCCTTGAGTACAATATATGAGTGAGTCCTATAGGACTCCTTTGACTGCACAAGAGTTGAAGGCCATGTTGACTTGGTGCATTGTTATCTGCGTGGCCATGGATAAATTAGCCTGAGACAGATGACGTTTGGAAAAGGCTTAATAACAGATGACTGACAGTCCCCTCCTTCGCTCAGACGTCCACACGTCTTTTGTCTGACTGGTTGAATACACGCCTCTCTGTGCCGTCATTTGTCTTCACTCCTGATTTACATACTTAAACGTACACATTTTATCCTAAAACTTCAAGCGATTACTTTATGAATAAGTTTGATTCAGCAAATATGTGACGCAATTGCACATTTTTTGTTTTTTAACACCTACATTTATCTGACCCGGCTGAATTAACGCCTCAAATATTGAACTTACGAGATGTCGACTGGCTCTGCTAAGCTGCAGCTGCTTAGACTTACAAATGCTGGATGTAAATGACATAACCGCCCTGACCTGCAGAAATATATATCAGTTTTTATGAAAAAGTGGCTGCAGGTGAGAGTTTATACACTCTTCAGAGGTTAGGTCTCTGGGCATCTATTTTTCTTCTTTAATCTTTGACATCTTTGACCCATTTCAAAGGCCCATCTAGGGACGGGCAGTGCAAATTAGCCAAGGCTATCAATGCTGTAGCGTGTGGCATCGGTTTACTTGCTTCATACTTGTCCCTGTACAAATAAGCTTTACATAATTCCTGTATCTCGAACAGCAGCAACAATATTGAAACATTTTCCAGCATCCAAGCTTGCTGAAAGGATGTGTGGAGTCCCCCAAGGATCAATCCTCGGACCTGTCTTATTTAACTTTAACTTCATTACGTTCAAACTATGCAAAAGAAAAGATAACATTAACTATGATATTTATGCATAAAATATACATTTAAATGGGACTGCAGCTGTCTGCATTGAATACATGAATGGATGCCTGTTTTCTGTAGTCCATGACATGAAGATCAGCGCTTGTTTTGTTTGGCTGTTTTGACTCACCCTCCTGTTTCTTTGCCTGATCATGAAGCACTGTGAGCTGCTCCCTCTGTATGACAGGTGCTATAGAAATCATTATACTGCAAAATGAACCTTGCTTTCAGGTCCCAAAGTAAATTCAGTTTAAACTGGCAGTTAGTAAAAGGACTTTTTGCTTGGTCCCACTGCACACTATGTTTGACATGAGCACTCTGGGATATCCCACACTGGGGCTTCATCCCTCCAGCCTCCTTGAAGCTGCGTAAAATAATTGTTGTGGTCCAATTGAAGTAGAGCTACTCCCTTTATTACACCTCTCCGTATTCCTCCCCTCGCTCCGAAAACACTGTGGCTTATTATAATAGAAGGAAAAGCAAGGGAGTGAGGAAGAGTAGATTAGAAATGAAAGCAGTAGACGGGGGGTGGGGGGCACGCCGCAATGGAGGGGCCGTCCTTTAGGCAAGACTAATGAATAAGGTGTCGTGACTGATGACTGGGGCTTTCTCATGGAAATCAACGCTGGCAAAGTAATTAGGAAGCTCTTTCATTAGCTTAAACACAGCCAGGCAGAGATGCTCCTGCTGCATCGCTCTCTCTCTCTCCAGCCGAACCCACCACAGAAGCCCTGGGAGTATTGGATTTGTTTGAGCCTTAAGTTTTCATTAACAAACCCACTGGGATGAATGGAGGAGAAGAAGAAGACGAGCGGCAGGGAGAACTGAGGAGGAAGAGCGCACACAACGCACCAAATCAGATCATTAGGGTGTTTTCTCAGAGTTATTTTTATCCCGCGCACGGCTCTGATTCAAATTAATAGTCAATTAGCCCGACTATTAACATGCATGCCAGAACTCACACCCACATGAAGAAGAAGGAGCTCTGCAGAAAAACGTTGCTCAGTCGTCTGACATTTCAACTTTTCGTAATGCAAATCATCTCCCTCTCCTCCCCCACACCTATTTTTCAGCTCCTTTTGAATGTATGTGTTGCTTATGAATGATTCAGGAAGGAGCATGCCGCTAAGTGTTTGCAGCTTTTAATGCGAATCGGTGGCTGCTTTTAATGTGTCCCTCCTCATCAACACACAGGTACTGGCCCTCGGCATTGCACCAGCTCTGGCCCACATTAAGCCACATGAAATTTGCGCACACACTCACACACACACACACAAAGAGCACAGGCCCCTGTCGCTGTGCCCTGCGGCTGCCTGTACACCTCCCCCAGTTGCTGGGAGTGGGCCTGTCTGGAGAACATGAGCTCGGTAGACGCCAGGAGACTCTTTAGCTGTCAGAAAATCTTGTTTACTTTTCATTTTTACACCGTGCCACAGCCCCACTCTGGGGCTTTCTCATCCCTGCTACACTTCCAAAAACTTGTACCGCTTGCACTTGTGCTTTTCCCCTGTCTATTTCTCTTAGCGACTCAAACCAACTGGCGGATTTGAGAGCCGCCTCGAACAAATATACGCTTACAGTTGTTTCTACAAGCGCGACTCTGTCATGTTTTAGGGAAGACACGGCTTTGCCGGAGTGTGCACCACATGAGACTCACTTATTTTGGTTTTGATTGAGGAGATTTTCTTAGATTATGTGACTTAGACCGAAATTCCCTCCTGCATCTACAGGAGGTCAAACGCAGCAGAGGATCATACTGAGGTCATTAGCTGGTTAAACGCTGAAGACTTTAAGGTTCACTAGATGAGGCCCTCGCTGTTTCCTCCCCAGGCCCGACCTGGAATGTGTTTAGATAAAGCACATGGGTCTGAGAGTTATTAGGACTGGCCTGGTTATGGGCCGTGTAATAAGTAGACCCTTTACTACCCCCTTCCCCGGGGCCACCATGATAAACACAACTGCTGTTTTCACTGTCTGGACCTTTTAATTAAGGTCGTAAAACAAGATCCTGCCGTGATAACTAATAGCACTGGATTGCCTGCAATAGCTAGTTACTGTGAAAGCCTACAGAGTGTGTTGGTGTCTGTGTGGGGTACTGCAGCAGGCAGTCATTAACAAAGCTCTGTGTACTCACTGGGATTGCAAAGTTGGAAAGGTAATCGCTAATAATGAAAAACAAATCTGATGACGAGCCCCCACTTTACGCCTGGTCTTGTGTCTAATTGCAATATAACAGCAGTAAAAATCATTAAAATTAAAAATATGATTGTTATTGCATCAGCTTATTAGCTCTTTGTAATGAATTAGATGCTTGCTAATTACATTTGTGCATCACGTAATCCGTTTTCAGTTTAATAACCAGTTGATTGCCCCTGCAGCGCCGCCATGATGAAATATCAACAGTGACGGGAAATTGCACACAAAAGAGCAACTAAGTGAAGGAATCTTAGACCAAATATTAAAGTGCAGGCAAGCCGGTCCTCTTCAAAATCCAAAACACAACAGAGGGAGAGCGTCTAGCCTGCTGCGAAAGCTGATCCAGGGATCTATAAGAGTTTCCACACAAAATTAAGAACACGTGGCACTTTTGATCAGAGAGGTTCTCCCCCCACGCTGGCGAGGAAAAGAGAACGAGGGAAAAGAAAGGCCAGCGCCTGGCTCACATCTGCCAAGACAAACAGAAGAGAAGAAGTGGGGGCTGCCGGGGCGGCTGCGGGTAGTAAATCTTCAGCCTAATGAATGAGCACTCCCGAAAATATGTCACCCATTGGCCCTGCACGTGGTAAACATTCAACTGGAGCCACATAGGAGGCCTTTGTTCGCTCCCCTCTCCCCCTCGACACCCGGGTCAGTGCAGAAAAACTCCTGGCTCGCTGCTGTCGTCCCTCTATTGTCCTGCGAGCATGCGTCACCCTCGGCTCTCAGACAGTTAAAAAAAAAAGACAACTTTGTGTCCGCGAGCCTAATGAGTTGACACTCTCTGATTGTTGGCTAACTACGGTTTTAGTGACCCACTCGAGGAGGAGCCCCTCTGCACAAAACCTGGTTAACTTTTATGATCAACAGCAGAGACAGTACTACAAACTTGAGCGGACAGAACAGGTTTGAAATGTGACAAAGTTTTGACAAAAGATCTTTGCTGGACATCTGGCAGATGCTCCTGAGAACAACCCTTTTGAAGAGAAAGAAAAGGTAAAAAAAAAAAGAAGGTGTGGGTGGGACAAATAAAGGTGGGTCGATACATAGAGGGAGCATTTGAAGTTTAGAGGACAGAGCTGTGACAACTCGCGGGACACTCCCAGTGCAAAGATATGAAAACAGGGCGCGCACCAGGAGAGGCTATTGTGCGAGTTCAAAAACAAGTGATCAGGTATCAGCAGCAGCATATGCCAGACGTGTGTCCGTCAGAGAGGAGGCCTTTGGCTCTGTCACAACATGAATGCTGGGAAGGGGCTGCTGCAAGAAGCGCCTGTGATCATCCTAAACAGACCCGCGCTGTTCCTGCATGAAACATAAGACTACCGCAAGTCTTTTGAGGTGAGCCGGAGAAGTCAATTAGCCTTTGTGGCAGGCGAAACCGGGCGGCAGAGTCCTCGCAGACAGATACCTTTGTACTGTTTGTCAGCACTGCTCTAATTTACAGAGCGGGGTCGATGACAACTTGCTGCCTCGCAAGACAGTATCGACGAAATGTTCCTGATTTTTTGAAGCTCGTGAATATTTCATGTGTGAAAAACTTTAACAGAAGCCCACGTTACAATCTGTAAATTCTGAGAAAAGGCTACAGATGTGTCCCTCCGTAGAAATGAAGAACATTCTATTTTTCTTTTCAGTGCAAAATCACCCCTGCACATCCAGAGACCTTTTCACACTGTGCGCTTCCTTTGTCAGAGCTGCTCTTCAAGGCGAAACAGGACATCTAAAAGCTTCTTTTCAAAGCTCGGAGAAAGTCAACAAGGTAAAAGGTGGCAGCGCACGGCACATACCTAACAAGACAAAAGCCTGGTACACAACTCGAAAAGCCCATTACCAAGTCAAGGAGCTCCTTCAATGCCTCCAAATGTGAATGAAGTCCTGGGGGGCGGTTAACAAGACTGCACCCCAGGTACAAGAAGGGGCTTTATGGACGAGCTGGCAATCCCAGCGAAGACAATCAGAGCTGATCAGAGACAAGAGCAGAGCAAACAAGCTTTTCTGCTGCAGAGAGGCTAACGGGCTTTACAGCACGAGAGCAGCTCAGTGTGAGCGCGCCGACATGTGATGCAAACACAGCAGTAATTACAACGTACACAAAGTATACGTGAAGATCTGTCTTTGTTTCCTTTATGTGACACAGGCTGCAGTTAGTACATGACAAAAAAGCAGTGTGTGATGTTTATAGATATACTGTTGCATTACTGGCTCTCCCAAAACCTCTGACGGGTTCAATATAACGGTTTGCACATTAGATTTGTTTTGCAAATACAACGTTTGATGTGAAATCCAGAACGTAAATGAATTAAACCCATTCAAAGTGTAGGTCTACGTTGTAAGTCTGATGGGAACCATGAATTTGAAATTAAATAAGCATGTTGGAAGCATTCTGATTTCCCTGTAGCAGTATTGACCAATCACATAAGACCTGGCTTTAGCAGAAAAACAGTCCATAGCTGTGTCCCGATCCAGGGGCTGCAGCCTTCGAAGGAGACAGTCCACGGAGGATGCTCCATTCATAGCCTGTGCAGACCGTTGAAGCCGAACTGAAATGAGACGGTCTGGTCTACCTTTGCGTCACCAAACGCCGCTCCTTCCGCCAAGCAACAGGTAGCTAGCAGGCTAAGTTGCTAGCATAACTAACGTCGAGTAAGTTAACCTCTTATTTTAAAGATAATTTGTTTCAAGGGCCCTTTCGTATTCTAAAACATGTGTATCTCTAGCTGTTCGACTGAGTTGAAGTCAAAAACTTTTACATTTTAAAGTGTATTCCCCGGCCACGTCAAAGTCTGACATCTCGTTTGAATTGCCGCACAATGCATCTCGGGATACGCTGGGCCGCGAAGGATCCATTGGGTGCATCCTTCGCGGCCTGGGAAATGGAGGACGCATTTGTTGGCCGCATCTAAAGGAGCCTTAGAATTGGGACAGCCTTCGATGCGCTTCTGTGACACAATCGGCCTTCAAATACGGCCTTCGAAGGCTGCAGCCCCTGGATTGGGACACAGCTCATGATTGGCCAAAATGCAACCTATGTACACGCCAGCCATTGTCGAACCATAATTTACCTTTTTAATAATCTCTACAAACACATGTCTGCATATGAGCACAGATAATGTAAAGTGGCTGGTGTAGGTGGAGAGGGCTAGCAGCATGTAGCAGCTAGCAGAAGCCCCGGATAGCTGGTTAGCTCAGAGAGTTGATAGACGACAGCGTAGGGATTTTCCACACGGCATTTTATTCTATACAGTACTAAACAGTGACCATACAATGCCAGGTCTGCACGGCGATGAGAGTCTTCACTCAGTCAGAGCGTGCAATAATGGCTCTCTGCGTGAACTCGAAGTTGCAAGTGGGAGTGTAAACAATGACCAGTGCACTTGAGAAGAAATCTTGGCTCAAATCAGCTTCATGGATCTCTGCTAGCTAAACCTGGAGCCCCAAAATATTGGCCATCGCCTCCAAAGGCGACAACATCATCAGAAAATAGCAGATTAGTTACAGAAAATACCACAGATAACAACCTTCAAAGCAGATCCTCTCAATCATTCCTCCATCACTTACATTTCTGTACCCATGCCAGTTATTAATTGTAGCAACTTTATGAATACACATGGACACAATAGCAACATAACATAGGTTATAAAATTGTTGATAGCACATATTGGTCATACAAAACATTAATAATATTTAGTTCACATGTTATCAATATCTCAAGATCCAACCAGAGACCACAGTGATACCAAACTATATTTAAACTCATTACTTAGTCTAATAACCAGGTGGATCCAAGCAGCCACTGTCTTAAAGAAGCTGCATTTGTGCACAAAGAATTGTATTGTCTAAAGTATCATTGTACACTGTGCCAGTTGGATGTCCCTTCATGAGACATAAGAAGCTGATTCCAAACCAGGGAAAACAGACCCACACCAGAAGTGTGTGAACTGTGTTTTAGTGTTTGTGTTCCTGTGGATACCTGCAAGTGCAGACAACATCATATCCTGCTGAGCTAGCTTCTGCACAACTACAAGAGAGTTTGATTCTGAGGCGCAGACGCCAGAGCGTGATGCCTCTCTAATCAAAGAGCAACTGTTTGCACCAAAGATTAACAATTACCCATGGAGAAGCCGGAACAGACAGAGATTCAAACGTGCAGCGTGCACGGTTGCAGATCTGTCACTGTGCTCTCTGTCATCTTTCCTTCTGTTTAATTTTGCAGCATCTACTCTTCGCTGTCACAACTTCACAAAGCACCACTCTTTTCTCAGAACACTTCAGGAGTGTAGGAATCACTGTCTGCTGCAGAGGTAAACAATGCAGACTGAGGACGCCAAGAAAAAGTAAAAGTTGCAAGGTTTCATCACAAACTTCCTGCTGAGATACAGAGAACATCACCGAGTGAGAACATCTCCGACACAACTTTGTGAGGGGGGCAGGGAGTGTGGAACTTCCCTTTAAATAAGAGGTTCAACATTTATCACATGCTGAAATTGTTATTATCTCATTGAGCACAAAAAGAGGAAATATCATAGCATGCGGGATGCCTGAAGAGTGGGGTCATTCCAACTTGCCCTGCATGAAGGGAACACATATTATGCCTTCTATGGTGCCTTTCCGGTGAAGAACCATGTCCTCTGTGAGCCCTTCCATTGGAGTAAATGTGATACAGCCACATATGCTGCCCTACCTGCAGATGTCCCATCTCATGCAGCTGGTGCTTTTTTATTTTTATTCTACCCCTGCCCTCAAACAGCCAGCTGGGTCACTGTTGAGTTCAAAGTCAATGAATGAAATGTTCAACAATCACATTAGCTGTCCACATACTTTTGGCCATGTGGGTGGAAGTTTACTTTAATATTGCGCCCGAAATGCTCGTGCTTTTATTTTGTAGAGTCACGCTAAAACACTAGAACCCGCGATCAGCTGCTGAAGGACATTTAAACTGAAGCTGTCTGATGTGTCATCTCTGGCCAGCTTTGGTGGGAGGAGGAGAAGACCTGACTCCCCTCTCTCTGAGCCCAAATCCCTTCCGTCTCGCGCGAGCTAACAGCATGGTAATGAGATGGTGGCAGATGCTCGCGTGCCTTTACAATCCTCCCGACCCCCCGACGCACGCCGAAACACCCCTCGTGCCTGATGAAGACGGAGAGATGCCAGCATCCATATTAATGTAAAGGTTTTAACTCGGCTGTTATTAAATATCTCAGTCCTTGTGTTAACATCGGTGTGTTTGTTGTTGCTGCTTTTCCCTCTAACCACTAACTAACATTTTTCGATCCATTACGTTTCTTTAACTCTTTCCTGACGTCATACCCGCATTAAAAAAATAAATAAACAAATTAGAAATGGAAGCAGCACAAATATCCTCATGTTCTAAAAAAAAAAGTGCACACACGACACACACCCCACCGCCGCTCCCAGCCTCCACCCCCATCCCCCTGGTGCGCACTGATTCTCTGGGGGGAGGGAGGAAGGTTCTGGAGGCCCCCCGCGCCGCCCTCTCTCCACCTGCTAGGCAGCCTTTGTCATCGGGATCTCCTGCTTCATTTCAATGACAAAGTTTCTCAGCCCCTCAGCCTGCTCCCCCCGCACCCCCTCTGAACTCCTTTCAGTAATTTTATGGTCCCCAAGGGCAGAATCTCAGCATCCACCCCATCACCCACCCAGTCATCCTCTCTCCAACTGGCCATATGAGCGGGCTGGGATGACGCAGGAGCCCTTCTGCCTCCTCTTCCGAGGAGATAAAAGTTAAACAGGCTGAACGCTGCGTTTACTGATCCTGATTGGGAATGTGAACTTAGCATCTTTAACTTCACCTTATGATTATCATCATCAGGTAGTTGAAAGAGTCTTACTGTTATGCATTTGGCCTTCTATTCACCTCTAGTAACAAGGAGTTTGTATGCATTAGTTTGTATAGGGCCTTAGAGTATCAGAATGCAGCTCTGCAGCAGCGTCTCTGCTGGGATTAAAGAAACTTCTTGGTTGAAATCTGTGCATCGTGTCGAGCCTTTCTTTTTTTCTCTCTCTCGCAGAGGAAATGTGATTTGCGCGCGTTCCCGACTCCAGTAATGCCATTAGGGCACCATCAGCTCCTCACCAGGGGGGCTGCAGCACGAGGCTATGTGCAGGGCACCGGTCCGTGGCTAACGTTGTTAAATGTTACGGGACTCTTTCATCCGCGGTTCCTTCTATTGTACACATGCCGGGGGACCGTGTCTGCTCCCGCGAGAGACACAGTGTTTGCGCTGCGCCCGGAGAGAGCTTGGCACCGTGCGTAATGGTTCTGTTGCTGCGTAATCAGCTGGATAAAACTATGACTGAAGCGTTAAATGTTACTAAACACATACAGATTAAGTTCTTTTCACTCTGAGGGAACCAACATTTATTGTGTGTGTGTCCACAGTCGATCCCGCTGCCTGCAGAAAGTCCTCTAAATGAATTTGAAGGCTTAAAATAAAGTACATATGTCATCTTGTTTCTGCTATTTCCATCGTTTGAACTGTACACCAGTTATCAAACCCACAATCCTCGTTTTAATTACAGCAGCCAAAACTGTGAACTTTCTGTCAAACAGACAAGTGGATTTCGATTAATTGGCAGCATAATTACTGATATTATTGCAGGCAGGAGAGCGGAGAATACACAGTTTGGATTATGAGCAACATCCTGAACTCAAATGAGAGGATTAAAGCAACATTTTGGTCTCTTGAGTGAAACATTCTATAAGAATGCTGTTATGTGTCCCACAAATGATCTTTGAAGATTATTATCAAGTATTCTTGGTCACAGTATCACCACCAGTTAGTTATACAAATGGTAAACTAACCGAGCCAACTGTGAGCATCGTTCATAAAACATGAAATGAGCATCTTTAATCTGCGCGCTGAATGGACACTTTGCCCTTGTTGAGTCATTCAGCATCAGTGTGTGTATATCAGCTCGGAGCCGATGTCCATGTGTTTGCTCAGAGACAGATGGCGGCGCAGAGAGCCCGTTCCCACGGGTCACACATAGGAATTTAAAATGCAGATAAAATCCATCACAGAGACGCATCCTCTCAAAGATGCCGGCCCCAGATAATTTGCTCTGTTGAAACCAATCAGCGCGCCAGTTATCAGATATGGCTGGCACTCCAAATGAAGCTTATTGAGAGTAGAAGTCTGCGCAGAGCTACTCATTACTTCCCGATTGATTTGGGGAAAATGGAATCTGGGGAACCTTCAAAACGGGCTTGTGGAGTGTGTGACACAGTGAAGAGGATGTACTGTAGACATGTTGCTGCGGCATGACCTTTTACACATTTGAATAGCGGAGCATAGATTAATACATGACATGAAGAGACTTATCAGCCTGTTTCATCTTCACGTCCTTTTCTCCTCCTCTGACACACATCAGCAGCTCTGACACATCCAAATAAAGTCTGTCCAAAGTGCTCAGATTGCCTCTCTTTGCTCCTGAATAGAAACTCATAGAATCATTTTCCTCAGCAATATGAGTTGGATATTAGATTTTATCTGACGCGAGCTGGGGCTAATTCTCTCTTGGTGTGTCTCGGCCGGGGGGCGGCGGGGTCTGAATAGATGGTAATTGCAGGTTTGGGTTGTCTGAGGCCCGGGCCAGATGGCCTCGTGCTCCTCTCATAAAGCTCCGCGCGCCCAGTTGTTTGCTCTCTGAGAGACACTCAGAGTTCGCAGGCTGGTAATTTGGTCGGATCAGGAGATGTAGGCTTCCATAAAACATGATTATGCTTCGAAATGAGGAGGAGGTCTGCGGAAAGAGCACACGTGGGGGTCAGCTGACTCCATACCGTACACCTGAGTGTTGTTAGAGCGTGGCAACATCTCACGTGAAAATACTTCGAGGTTCTGAACATTTCATCACTTGGTCTAAATGATGATCTCATGTAATCGCTCACAGTTCCTTTAAGAAATACAAATCAGTTCGTCAGCACTGATGTTTCTCTTGTTTGGAAACTTGGAGTCATGTCATGTTTGAGTTTGGTAAATGCACCAAGGGAAAATTGCGCAAAACATAAAGTACGTTTAAACTTGATGATTGCTGAATCATGACCGAGAGCCAAAGAGCCTCAGCTGTGATGAATATCCATATTACAAGCTAAGAAAAAAAATAAGGCCATATTATCATAATCAGATTACACAGTGGGGCAGACTTGCAAAGGTTTCGCTCTTGAATGTCAAAATAAACACGCTCCAAGTTCCCTTCATGATTACGCAGACGCGTTTTCCTGGTTTTGCTTTGTGCGCACTTGTCACATAACTACACACATGTCACGTCTCCAGTTTAAGGCTTGACTGACAGTAAGATTTGGATTTTGAGGCAGAAGAATCAACCGGTGGAGAGTGCGTCCTGCGCGCACAAAGAGCAGAGAAGGCGAAGAGTTTGGATAAAAAAAACTGTTAAAAGCCCCCCAAATAACAATATAGCAATATAACCATATTCACTAGATACGATTATGTATGCTATAGCTTTTGGTTCGCGTTTGGCTGTCACAAACAAAGAATAGTGAGATTATATTTTAGGAATATTTTGTAAAATTTTGGTCTCTAAGTTTCTAAGCGCCCGTCACATAATCATCGCATGTTTCCTTCTTGTCGGAATCATTATTCTGAGAGCGACAACTTTACGCGCACATGACAAAAGAGCCGAGTTGGCACACGTTGGGAATTGTAACCATAACAATGTAAGTCTGCCGCGGGTCAGTGTGCGCCTGTGTAAAAAGTGGCTGAGACCAGAATAATTCCTCCTCTGGCCGATTGTTGTGGCACACTTTTAATACCAGGGTGTCCTCTGTGCCGGGGAGGGAGGGAGGAGGAGGAGGAGGAGGAGGGAGTGGGGGGACGGGGCTACCATCAATAGTCCCTCCTGTGCTGCTTGAAGGAGGCCATTCTGGTGATTTAGGAGGAGAGGGGGTGAGGGAGTGGGGGGCGGGGAGGTGGGGGTGTTTTTGTGTGGAAAAGAGACGCAGTTTGGGTGCGGGGCGGGCACAGAGAGAGACTGGAGCGCACAGAGCAGGGCGCGCGCACACACACACACACACACACACGCTCCCTCCTTCTGTCTCTCTCTCTCTCTCTCGCTCTCTCACTCACTCACTCTCACACAGAACGGGCGAAAGCTGCGCCTTTTCTTCGCCCAGACATACACTCTCACTCATTCACAGGCGCACACACATGAGGCGACGGGCATATGTCGATATATGCAACAGATCTGTCTACAAGGAGAGCGCCGCGCGTTGTTGATGTGTGCTAATCTTTTCTAAAACAAGCAAAGTTAACTTATATTTTTATTCTTTTATTTATTTTTAATCATTTGCGGAGTTTTCTTTGCGGACAGTGAGCAGCGGCGGAGGATTTAACATGCTACACGTTTGAGGAGACACAAATTCTTACCCCTCGATTTTTCCCCTCTGTGGAAGTAATCGCCACAGTGTGCGCGCAGAAGATGGGGGCGAAAATGATCCAAATCAAAGGAAATCTTCTCTCTTCGGTACTACTCAAACTACTGCTTCTGGTCGCGCTCATGCACTGCGCCACTGGTAAGACTTTGAAATATAAAGTTTACGAGGAGCAGAAAGTGGGCACTGTTATTGCACGACTAAAAGAGGACGTATCCGGGGTTTTATCCAAACTACCGAGTTCCCTGACCTTTCGGTTCCGCGCTATGCAGCGAGGGAGTACGCCGTTCCTGACTGTCCGGGAGGAGGACGGCGAGATCAGCATTGGCACCAAAATCGACCGCGAGAAGCTTTGTGAGAAAAACTTGAACTGTTCGATCGAATTTGACGTGGTCACTCTCCCCACGGAGTACCTGCAGCTGTTCCATGTGGAGGTGGAAGTGCTGGACATTAACGACAACTCTCCTCACTTCTCGCGCGCCATCGTCCCCATTGAGATCTCCGAGAGCGCATCCGTGGGGACGCGCATCCCGCTGGACGGCGCCGTGGATGCGGACGTCGGGGAGAACTCCCTGCACACGTACTCTCTGACACCCAATAACTTCTTTAAGATCGAAGTGAGGACGCGGACGGACGGGGCCAAGTACGCAGAGCTGGTGGTGATGAGGGAGCTGGACCGGGAGGTGCAGTCCAGCTACCAGCTGCAGCTCACAGCCTCGGATAATGGTGTTCCCCCAAAGTCTGGCTCCACTTTGCTCAAGATCAGCATCTCTGATTCCAACGATAACAGCCCAGCGTTTGACGAGCAGGCTTATATCATCAATTTGCAGGAAAACTCTCCCCTTGGGACTCTAATCATTGATTTAAACGCCACAGATCCAGACGAGGGCACTAATGGGAAAATAGTCTACTCTTTCAGCAGCCATGTCTCGCCAAAGATCTTGGAAACATTTAAGATAAACCCAGAAAATGGCCACATTACTCTGATTAAAAAAGTGGACTATGAAGCCACGGCTTCCTATGAGCTGGATGTTCAGGCTCAGGATATGGGCCCTAATTCCATTCCTGGACTTTGCAAAATTGTGGTGAAGGTGGTGGATGTGAACGACAACAAACCAGAGATAAACATCAACCTGATGACGCCTGGCAAAGAGGAGGTGGCCTACATTTCAGAGGGCGCCCCTGTGGACACCTTCATCGCTCTGGTGCGTGTTGATGACAGCGACACAGGGCTCAATGGTGAGGTGGTGTGCAGGCTGCACGGCCACGGCCACTTCAGACTGCAGAAGACCTACGAAAGGAACTACATGATCCTCACCAATGTCTCGTTAGACAGGGAGAAGAGGTCGGAGTACAGTCTGACAGTCATAGCTGAGGACCGGGGCTCCCCCAGCCTCTCCACCATCAAACACTTTACCGTTCAGGTGCTGGATGAAAACGACAATCCTCCAAGTTTCGAGAAGAGCCGCTACGAGGTCTTTAAATCAGAGAACAACTCTCCTGGAGCTTACCTGATGACTGTGGTGGCCTCAGATCCAGATCTGGGCACCAATGGCCAAGTCACCTACACCATCATAGATGCTCTGGTCCAGGGGAGCCCCATCTCCACCTACGTCACCATCGACCCTTCCAATGGCGCCATCTACGCCTTACGCAGCTTTGACCATGAGGAAGTCAGCCGGATCGCCTTCACCATTCAGGCACGTGATGGGGGAAACCCCGCGCTATCAACCAACACCACCGTCCTGCTGACCGTTTTGGATGAAAATGACAACTCCCCCATCATCCACTCCCCCTCTCTGCGGAATCACACCGCCGAGCTGCCAGTGTGGAAGTATGCATCACCGGGTCAGCTGGTCACTGCACTTAAAGTCACAGACCGGGATGCTGGCGCCAACGGAGAGATGAGCTGTGCCATCATCGGCGGCAACGAGGACGGGCTGTTTGTGATGGATGCTCGGCGATGTGAGCTCCGAACCAACGCCAGCCTGGAGCAGGCTCCAAGGGACGTGATGGAGATCAGGGTGGAAGTCACGGACAGAGGCACCAGCAGGCTGTCCACAGGGGCCCTCCTCAGGCTCTCCCTGCAGGAGACCATGGACATCCTCCCCCCTCTCTACCCCACCGGCTCCAGCCAGGCCCCACTCGACCTCTCCCTCATCGTCATCATCTCTCTGGGCGCCGTTTGTGCTCTGCTGCTCGTCGTCATGGTGATGTTTGCCACCGCCCGCTGCAGCCGGGAAAAGAAAGACCCCAGGCACAACTACAACTGCAGGGTGGCAGAGAACAGCTACCAGAACCACCCCAAGAAGCCTGCCAGGCAGATCCACAAGGCAGATATCACCCTGGTCCCTACTGTCAATGGGACCCTGCCAGTCAGAGCCCACCCACGCTCCCCCTCAGCCTCCCCGACACCTGACAGGGGGGGCACCCTGGGGAGCAGGCAGAGCCATCACAGCCGCCAGTCCCTTAACAGCCTGGTCACCATCTCCTCCAATCATGTTCCGGAAAACTTTGCCCTGGAACTTGCCCACGCTACCCCTCCTGTAGAGGTAAGACAAAGACTTTCTCTCAGTCATTAAGTTGATATGTTTAAAACCCAGACGGTCAGTTTGTGCTAAAAGTAAAGCCAGAGATAAAGCTCTTGTAATATCTCGTCTAAATTCACAATCAATGCACGATTTGATTTGTCTTATATTCAGTATTTGTTCTGAATTTATCCCTTGCTCCCATATTCTGTTGCCTTCAGCCCTTTGTGTCATATTTTTGTTGATCATCACATTCAGGAGCAAGTCACAAAGTCATGCTACCCCCCCCTACCCCCACCCCCCAAACATTGTCATGTGGCCTTGCTTGTTTGACTCCATTCATTTTCCCCTCTTCATTTTTCCCTTTTATTTTTGTCTTTTTTCTTTTGTTTTTGTCTTTTTTTTTGTTTCTCTTGGGATTGTAGCAAGTCTCACAGCTTCTGTCCATGCTCCATCAGGGCCAGTACCAGCCACGACCCAGCTTCAGAGGCAACAAATACACCAGGAGCTACAGGTAACACACGCGCACACTGAGGCTTAATACCGGCAGACATCTTTTGTACACTTCTATTGTCACAGCAAAGCATTTCCACATGATGTTTTAAGTAGTCCAGTGGAGTCTGTTACATCCATATCCAGAAGCCCTCTGGTTTAGAGTCAAACTGTTCGCTCAATAACGTCACATTTGCATAATTGTATGTAAAACCTCTTCTGCAGAGCGCTCTCTGCCTCTTGCTGCACCTTATTATCCATCAGTAGTGCTGCGCACCCTCAACCGTTTGATGATTTTGTTGTCAATGACTTCACTTGTATCTGTGAGACATGATTCACACACCTGTCCCCGTCTCCATGCACAGGTATGCCCTGAATGAGATGGATAAGTTCAGTCTGAAGGACAGCGGCCGTGGAGACAGTGAAGCCGGGGACAGCGACTACGAGCCTGGCAGGGAGTCCCCCATGGACCGGCTCCTTGGTGAGGGCTTTACTGAGATATATGCCCCTGATGGCCAGCACAGAACGCATGCAGGTATACCCCCTAGCCCCCCACCCACAACACCCCACAACCCCTCCCTTCACATCCCATTATCCTGTCCACTTTGTATGTGTTCCTGAATCCAATATGCACATGTTTCTTAGTTTTTACAGTGCATCATTTTTAAATAATCAAGTTGTACTGTAAGTTTCCAGAAGAAATTTTATTGACGTTCTAGATTTGACATTCGAGTCATTGATTAATCTGCAAAATAGGGAATAATGCCCAAAACAAACCAGTAGATCTGAGATGATGTCTTCAATATTTCATATGAGCTGAAAAGCCAAATATATTTAGTTTAATATTATAAGAAAATAAAAATAAAGAAAATAACCTGGGCATTTTAAAGGTGGGAACCAGCAAAAATCAGGATAAATTGCATGCGAGTAATGCACGAATCATTCAGCTCTAAAAGATGTACAAGTTCATTGTAGTTAATTATTCCATTAACGTCCCTGCGTGATCAATCAACAGAGGACAGCTGCTCTGGCCAAACACTGGCTCAGCTGGGCTTAACCAGTTTCTCAACCCTGGGATAGCAACCCCCTCTAGAGGTCACATGATGAGCACAGACTGGGGCACATTTCCTAGACTGACATGTTAAAGTGCTCAATTCACTCTTAATGAAGGCATGAAATATTTGTTTTGTATTTTGAAACCTTAAAGAATATGTAAGATAATATATACTGTATACTCACCAGCCATATCAACCATAAAAGAGTTGTTAGGCGCCATTATTCCCCCTGTCCATGCTGGAGTCAGTGCTGGGGCAAACTCCTCTCACTCTGTGCTACGTCAAAGCTGGGACGTTACTAATAGAGTGGTTATCTCCCAACATTACAGCCTTTTAAAAGCCCTGCCTTGACAGCATGACAGCTGATTAATGATAAATGCAAAGAAATGAACTTAATATCAATATAAAATGAGCAGGATATTTAGTCTTTGTGCAGCTGTATATCTGATGTCTACCTTAGTCATGGAGTCATGCTTCCTGTCATGTGCCTCGGCTCCTTCTCCAGACTGACAGAAATCTGAACCCATCTTTGAATTCCTGTAAAAATACTTGATCTCCGTACTCTTCAAAACATGATGTTACAGTTTGAGAGACCCTTGTTTTAATCTGCAACATGTTATGGCATGCCTTTTCTGTTCTGCATTACAAATGGCTGCATGTGCATCGGCCTTGCAGGTTTGTGAATGCTCCTCAATCACTGAGTCTCACCTCCACTGTCGCTAAGTCCTTGAGTTATCTCTGCAGATAGCTCAACTGATCATCTCCCCCTCCTCCGTCACTCTGCATGCAGTTTCCCTCGTCTCCACAGTCTAGTAAACAACTGAACTCTGAGCACTTGTTGAACGCTGATTGACCCCACTGACTTTGAAACATTTTACCCACCTGGCAGCAGATACCTGGCAGCTTTCGCAGACTAGTTGAGTCGGAAACACTCGGGCACACTCTCTAAAACTCTCAGCCTGTCTTAACTCGCGTCACACAGGCTGCAGAGCTGCAGCAGCTTCCTTCATCACACCATCCCTCTCCTCCCAGAGCTCCCGCTTCTTTCCAACCAGCTTCCCACACAGCCATCACTCGACACTGCATTTGAGCTACATCCCAATTAAAGTCGACCCAGACGGGCAGACAATCTCATCACTAACACCTCCTCACTCCCGCCCTCCCTCCTCCCTCGCTTCATAGCTTTGTGGGGGAGCTCTGCTCGTTAGTCACTCTCCTTTTCCCACCTTCAAGCCTTCACTTTCAGCCATCCAAACTGAAGCCCTTCTGCTCTCCTGATGAAAAGGAAGCATTTAATTGCCATGTGACGAACAGTTGCTATGGAGTCGGCACAGAGTTGCGCTCATGATTAAGCCCTGAAGAGCATAATTACATCTCAAAGCTCACCTTTCTCCCTCTGTACGTTCACCCCGCCTCCCGCCCCCGTGTCCACTGCAGCGTGGATGATTTCGAGCAGCATTTAGTCGCTGCCCTGTCATTATGGCTGAAAATGGTAGCCCTCCCTGCTCAGGGGGAGAATGAGGTAGAAAGTAAACTCTTTGTTTGCAGCTCATCTAGATGCAGAAGATTTCACACAGTATATTACTGAGGAACGCAGCTCCAGGCTGGAAACATTGCATACTCAAATAAACCCTTAAAAAGCTGAAAATTCAGAGAACTTCTCTGAGCTTTATATTCTACATTTGTTTCTTAAAGCACTGTTATTTACTTTCTTTCTCACTGTGAGATTATTATCCATCTTTGTGTAAGACAGTAGAGCCTGGTTCTGTTCAAAACTTTGAGACAACAATGACCAACACCTCTACATCTCACTGAATCAAACCCATCAAACTAAATAATTTGCTAACTTTGCAGGTGCTCTTATGTGTTTCTCTTCAATTTAGACAGAACCTAGATAACTGTTTCTTCCCGCTTCCAGGCTGATTGCTAAGCTAGGCTAACCAAACTCCATACTAACCCACAGGCAGTATGAGCAAACACTTAGAGCCTGACCAATGTGGGATTTGGAGTTTGAGACGTATGAACGTCATAGGGTAAATAAATTCACCAATCACAGATATATCGTATAGCTGGAATAGAAATCTTTCGATGTGGCTTATGCAGAATTGTTGCTCAGTATGACGACTCAAATGAGCTCTGTTTCCTCTTAAACAAATATCTTTAACATCATTATACCTTTCAAACCAATCCCAATGCAGACCAGCTGAGAGGATTGTAAAGTGTGGGGTCACACACTATATGTGTGGAGTCACAGCGCAGTACGCTGGACAAACTACATGAAAACACCATTTCTAAATAACCCTTTGGTGGGCGGCTGTGGCCCAGCTCCCTCAGTCTACATGTCAAGGTGTCCTTGGGCAAGACACTGAAATGCTCCCGGTGGCATAGCCAACATGAATGTGATTACTGATTGACAGTTGGGCGCTTTAGGTAGCAGCCTCTGCCATCAGTGTATGAATGGATGAATGTGACATGCAGTGTAAAAGCAGCTTTGAGTGGTCGCACAGGCTAGAAAAGTGCTAAATAAGTACAGCCCATGTACCATTATTTTCTGCACTCTGTAAAATAAAGATTACATATTGGCGTTATGCATAATATATCTGCATATACCGATCTGCAATAGGGCGATATTAAGTGATAATATCAGCTAACTACTATATCGGACAGGCTCTAATTTTTGTAGATCTTTAGCACAGAGGTCAAAGACCCTGACCAGCAGCCCTGGTCGGACCCCCTGTGGGCACAGAGGTGCTTAAAGAAACGGCATGTAAAGACGGTCAGAGAGCTGAGAACAGCTTGTCTCTGATAACTTTGGTTAAAAATATTCCCCCTGTCGAGCCTGACCCACTTCTTTGTGCATAATGAATGAGGAGTAAACAGTGTTTTCACCTGCAGGCAGACTGAAGGAAGCCTTGTAGTGTGCATGTAGGACTCCACCACTTTAATATGTCAAAGTCAGTGTGTTTACCTGTAAGGAGAAGCCGTGTTACATCTCGTGTGGTGTTTCAAGGGGCTGCGTCAACACTGTGAAGATCACCCTGGTGATGTCATAGTGAAGTTGTCAGGGTTTTTTCCTCGTGGACCTGTGTCACATATGTGCTACCCATGGTGGATTCATGTTGGGTCTCTCTGTAAATAACATACAAAAAGAGTATGGTCTAGACCTACACTTTTTGTAAAGTGTTTTGAGATAACTTTAGTTATGATTCGGTGCCATACAAATAAAATTTGATTAATTGATCAATTGAAAAAGTTGTAAGTAACAACAAATTGTTATTTTTTGTTTGTATTGGATATTTAATTTGACTCCTTCAACACAACTAGTTCTGGAACATGACCTGACCACCTGAACTGTTGCCAAGCAATATAAGCATTCCTGCTCTCTTCCTACTGACTACCTGCTCTGTATCTCTATCAAATGTTTAAATACAAACATATATTTATTTTACTTGAATGTATGTCCACAAAGTAATGAAATCATGATTGATTAAGTGAACCTTTGAGGGGCCTTACGTTCAATAGAGTACTTTGCTTGTATACAGGGATATAATTTTTATTTCAGGATGATTTGTGCAGCATGATTTCCGTGTTTTTCAGTTGTTTGAACAAATAGTGCAACATTAATTCAATGTAGATATAAAAACCCTCAAACCTTTATTTTTGGAGAAACCTTCATTTTCCCTTCATAGTTATAACAGTTGATAAACACTCAGCAAACATGATTTTTCAAGTTTTAGACTTTTTAATCCAATTATTTTAATTTTATATGTGGGAAGAAACCGGAGCATCCCGGGGAAAACCCTAGCAGGCGCAGTGGGTCAGTGTTGTTTGAACCACTGCGCTGCCTGTGGCCTGTTACAGCCTCTGTGTCTGTGTGTGTGTGTGTGTGTGTTGGGGGGACAGGTTTTGTAGGGGGGCGTGGGAGAAGGCGTCAGGGGACTAGTCACTCTTGGATCTGCCCCCTCCTCTGCTGCTTGTATTTGCGGCGGTGTTTCGGGGTGATACACTTTTTGAATCTTCTCCACAGAGAGATCTCCTCCATCTCGGGTGAGTTCTGCAACATCTCTGGAGTGTCCTCGACTGTATCTGGAGTGCTGTTGACCATGTTACGTGTGTTCTCTACCGTATCGGGAATGTCCTCGGTCATATTTGCATTGTCCTCAGCACCAGAGACCATCTCTGGTGTGTTGTTGACAATCTCGGCATCCTCTATGATATCTGGAATGTTCTCAACCATTTTTGGTGAGTTCTCAAACACATCCGGTATGTCCTCAACCGTTTCGGGAGTGTTCTCGACCGTCTCAGGTGATTCCTGCACCGTCTCTGGTGTGTCATCAACCATCTCAGGAGTGTCCTCTACCATCTCGGGAGTGTCCTCTACCATCTCGAGAATGTCGTCCTCAGTCTTAGGAGTGTCCTCTACCATCTCGGGAGTGTCCTCTACCATCTCGAGAATGTCGTCCTCAGTCTTAGGAGTGTCCTCTACCATCTCGGGAGTGTCTTCTACCATCTCGAGAATGTCGTCCTCAGTCTTAGGAGTGTCCTCTACCATTGCTGTAGTGACGGCTTCATCTGTGATGTTGATTTCCTGTGGGAGGGAGGGCTCAGCAATTGGCTCAGATGTATGAAGCTCAATTTCCTTTTCGAGCTCCCCAACCTCCTTCTGCATTGTCTGGCTGGCCTCCTCCTGAGCTTTCATTTGGGATGCCAGCTCCGCGATCACTTCATCTTTTTTGTATACCTCTTTCTGCAGGACTATTACATCATGCTCAAGGGCCTCTATTTTATCTCTAAGCCTGTCAATCAGCTTCAGGTCCCTTCTGTCTGTAACAAGGAGCTCATGCCTGAGTTCCTCATAATCTTTC
Source organism: Semicossyphus pulcher (assembly GCF_022749685.1). Taxonomy (NCBI): domain Eukaryota; kingdom Metazoa; phylum Chordata; class Actinopteri; order Labriformes; family Labridae; genus Semicossyphus; species Semicossyphus pulcher. Next base: position 29,718,466 of record NW_027211693.1, on the reverse strand, counting down.
CTCAGGACAGCGTCCGACTTTCGGAGCTCCTCAACCTCCTTCTGCATTGTCTGTCTGGCCTCCTCCTGAGCTTTCATTTGGGATGTCAGCTCCGCGATCACTTCATCTTTTTTGTATGCCTCTTTCTGCTGGACTATTGCGTCACACTCAAGGGCCTCTATTTCATCTCTAAGCCTGTCAATCAGCTTCCGGTCCATTCTGTCTATCACAAGGAGCTCACGCCTGAGTTCCTCATAATCTTTCCTCAGGACAGCGTCCGACTTTCGGATCTTCTCCATCTCCTTCTGCAGCTCCCGATTGGCCTCCTCCTGAGTTCTCAGTTGGGATTTCAGCTCAATGCATCTGCTGTTGTTTTTCTTCTGAATGAAATGTTGAAACTCTTCTTTGAGCCTCGTAATCTCATCTTCAAATCTTCTGTTATACTCCTCCTGCAGCCTTTTCTCTACTTCTTCACGCCTGCTTATTTCCTCTCTAGTGCGTTGCTCAGCCAAACTTGGGATCTGGTATGGGAGCTCCCCGAGCGGGTCAAGCTCAGTGCGGCTTGGGCTTTCCGAGGTTGTTGCGTAACTTTCCATTGAGGCTCTTAATAGAATCGAGTAATTAAAATACTACGACTACTAAATTAGTACTAGTTAAAGTATCTGACTAACAGCGTTGTGTCTCAGAATGGATCTGTGAACTGTGTTATGTGAGTGTCTTACCTGTAGTGTTGAGTGTCTGCTTCTCAGATTTTGTCCTTTGAAGGGCTTTGATCTGTGTCCATAAAAGTGACTTCATCGATGACATCATAGATCATTCTTAGAATCATTCCCTGCCCTTGCCATTCCTTGTAATTCAAATGTAAACAAAATGGCTGCCACACAATCAACAGTAAAAACATAGAGCACATTATCAGTTTATTACATAGTATGCATTGGTTTACATGTTTTAACATTACTGAAATAACAAAAGCCTAGATATTATATAATATATACATACTGTGAAATGACTTTACAGCCTATTACTGTCAAAATAAAATGCATTATTTTTTTTTTTTGGGACTGCATTAATAAATTGTTGGAGTGTCCCTTTAAGAGCGTCCTCACATTGTAGTCTGAATCTGTCTGCCAGCTCTCGTTGTCTCTCCCTCTGCTCAGTGGATAACAGAAAACCCTCAAACCTTTATTTTTGGAGAAACCTTCATTTTCCCTTCATAGTTATAACAGTTGATAAACACTCGGCAAACATTTTTCAAGTTTTAGACTTTTTAATCCAATTATTTTAATTTTATATGTGGGAAGAAACCGGAGCATCCCGGGGAAAACCCTAGCAGGCGCAGTGGGTCAGTGTTGTTTGAACCACTGCGCTGCCTGTGGCCTGTTACAGCCTCTGTGTCTGTGTGTGTGTGTGTGTGTGTGTGTTGGGGGGACAGGTTTTGTAGGGGGGCGTGGGAGAAGGCGTCAGGGGACTAGTCACTCTTGGATCTGCCCCCTCCTCTGCTGCTTGTATTTGCGGCGGTGTTTCGGGGTGATATACTTTTTGAATCTTCTCCACAGAGAGATCTCCTCCATCTCGGGTGAGTTCTGCAACATCTCTGGAGTGTCCTCGACTGTATCTGGAGTGCTGTTGACCATGTTACGTGTGTTCTCTACCGTATCGGGAATGTCCTCGGTCATATTTGCATTGTCCTCAGCACCAGAGACCATCTCTGGTGTGTTGTTGACAATCTCGGCATCCTCTATGATATCTGGAATGTTCTCAACCATTTTTGGTGAGTTCTCAAACACATCCGGTATGTCCTCAACCGTTTCGGGAGTGTTCTCGACCGTCTCAGGTGATTCCTGCACCGTCTCTGGTGTGTCATCAACCATCTCAGGAGTGTCCTCTACCATCTCGGGAGTGTCCTCTACCATCTCGAGAATGTCGTCCTCAGTCTTAGGAGTGTCCTCTACCATCTCGGGAGTGTCCTCTACCATCTCGAGAATGTCGTCCTCAGTCTTAGGAGTGTCCTCTACCATCTCGGGAGTGTCTTCTACCATCTCGAGAATGTCGTCCTCAGTCTTAGGAGTGTCCTCTACCATCTCGGGAGTGTCTTCTACCATCTCGAGAATGTCGTCCTCAGTCTTAGGAGTGTCCTCTACCATTTCGGGAGTGTCCTCTACCATCTCGAGAATGTCGTCCTCAGTCTTAGGAGTGTCCTCTACCATCTCGGGAGTGTCCTCTACCATCTCGAGAATGTCGTCCTCAGTCTTAGGAGTGTCCTCTACCATCTCGGGAGTGTCCTCTACCATCTCGAGAATGTCGTCCTCAGTCTTAGGAGTGTCCTCTACCATCTCGGGAGTGTCCTCTACCATCTCGAGAATGTCGTCCTCAGTCTTAGGAGTGTCCTCTACCATCTCGGGAGTGTCCTCTACCATCTCGAGAATGTCGTCCTCAGTCTTAGGAGTGTCCTCTACCATTTCGGGAGTGTCCTCTACCATCTCGAGAATGTCGTCCTCAGTCTTAGGAGTGTCCTCTACCATCTCGGGAGTGTCCTCTACCATCTCGAGAATGTCGTCCTCAGTCTTAGGAGTGTCCTCCACCATCTCGGGAGTGTCTTCTACCATCTCGAGAATGTCGTCCTCAGTCTTAGGAGTGTCCTCTACCATTGCTGTAGTGACGGCTTCATCTGTGATGTTGATTTCCTGTGGGAGGGAGGGCTCAGCAATTGGCTCAGATGTATGAAGCTCAATTTCCTTTTCGAGCTCCCCAACCTCCTTCTGCATTGTCTGGCTGGCCTCCTCCTGAGCTTTCATTTGGGATGCCAGCTCCGCGATCACTTCATCTTTTTTGTATACCTCTTTCTGCAGGACTATTACATCATGCTCAAGGGCCTCTATTTTATCTCTAAGCCTGTCAATCAGCTTCACGTCCCTTCTGTCTGTAACAAGGAGCTCATGCCTGAGTTCCTCATAATCTTTCCTCAGGACAGCGTCCGACTTTCGGAGCTCCTCAACCTCCTTCTGCATTGTCTGTCTGGCCTCCTCCTGAGCTTTCATTTGGGATGTCAGCTCCGCGATCACTTCATCTTTTTTGTATGCCTCTTTCTGCTGGAGCATTGCGTCACACTCAAGGGCCTCTATTTCATCTCTAAGCCTGTCAATCAGCTTCCGGTCCATTCTGTCTGTCACAAGGAGCTCACGCCTGAGTTCCTCATAATCTTTCCTCAGGACAGCGTCCGACTTTCGGATCTTCTCCATCTTCTTCTGCAGCTCCCGATTGGCCTCCTCCTGAGTTCTCAGTTGGGATTTCAGCTCAATGCATCTGCTGTTTTTTTTCTTCTGAATGAAATGTTGAAACTCTTCTTTGAGGCTCGTAACCTCATCTTCAAATCTTCTGTTATACTCCTCCTGCAGCCTTTTCTCTACTTCTTCACGCCTGCTTATTTCCTCTCTAGTGCGTTGCTCAGCCAAGGACCTGCTCGTCCTTTCCCGGTTCAATTCAAGGGTAGTGTAACTCAGGCGACCCCTGAGATGTTCTTCCACAGACGATCTCCATTGTCGTGTCAGAGGCAATGGTTGACTTGGGATCTGGTACGGGAGCTCCCCGGGCGGGTCAAGCTCAGTGCGGCTTGGGCTTTCCGAGGTTGTTGCGTAACTTTCCATTGAGGCTCTTAATAGAATCGAGTAATTAAAATACTACGACTACTAAATTAGTACTAGTTAAAGTATCTGACTAACAGCGTTGTGTCTCAGAATGGATCTGTGAACTGTGTTATGTGAGTGTCTTACTTGTAGTGTTGAGTGTCTGCTTCTCAGATTTTGTCCTTTGAAGGGCTTTGATCTGTGTCCATAAAAGTGACTTCATCGATGACATCATAGATCATTCTTAGAATCTTTCCCTGCCCTTGCCATTCCTTATAATTCAAATGTAAACAAAATGGCTGCCACACAATCAACAGTAAAAACATAGAGCACATTATCAGTTTATTACATAGTATGCATTGGTTTACATGTTTTAACATTACTGAAATAACAAAAGCCTAGATATTATATAATATATACATACTGTGAAATGACTTTACAGCCTATTACTGTCAAAATAAAATGCAGTATTTTTCTGTGTGGGACTGCATTAATAAATTGTTGGAGTGTCCCTTTAAGAGCGTCCTCACATTGTAGTCTGAATCTGTCTGCCAGCTCTCGTTGTCTCTCCCTCTGCTCAGTGGATAACAGAAAACCCTCAAACCTTTATTTTTGGAGAAACCTTCATTTTCCCTTCATAGTTATAACAGTTGATAAACACTCAGCAAACATTTTTCAAGTTTTAGACTTTTTAATCCAATTATTTTAATTTTATATGTGGGAAGAAACCGGAGCATCCCGGGGAAAACCCTAGCAGGCGCAGTGGGTCAGTGTTGTTTGAACCACTGCGCTGCCTGTGGCCTGTTACAGCCTCTGTGTCTGTGTGTGTGTGTGTGTGTGTTGGGGGGACAGGTTTTGTAGGGGGGCGTGGGAGAAGGCGTCAGGGGACTAGTCACTCTTGGATCTGCCCCCTCCTCTGCTGCTTGTATTTGCGGCGGTGTTTCGGGGTGATACACTTTTTGAATCTTCTCCACAGAGAGATCTCCTCCATCTCGGGTGAGTTCTGCAACATCTCTGGAGTGTCCTCGACTGTATCTGGAGTGCTGTTGACCATGTTACGTGTGTTCTCTACCGTATCGGGAATGTCCTCGGTCATATTTGCATTGTCCTCAGCACCAGAGACCATCTCTGGTGTGTTGTTGACAATCTCGGCATCCTCTATGATATCTGGAATGTTCTCAACCATTTTTGGTGAGTTCTCAAACACATCCGGTATGTCCTCAACCGTTTCGGGAGTGTTCTCGACCGTCTCAGGTGATTCCTGCACCGTCTCTGGTGTGTCATCAACCATCTCAGGAGTGTCCTCTACCATCTCGGGAGTGTCCTCTACCATCTCGAGAATGTCGTCCTCAGTCTTAGGAGTGTCCTCTACCATCTCGAGAATGTCGTCCTCAGTCTTAGGAGTGTCCTCTACCATTGCTGTAGTGACGGCTTCATCTGTGATGTTGATTTCCTGTGGGAGGGAGGGCTCAGCAATTGGCTCAGATGTATGAAGCTCAATTTCCTTTTCGAGCTCCTCAACCTCCTTCTGCATTGTCTGGCTGGCCTCCTCCTGAGCTTTCATTTGGGATGTCAGCTCCGCGATCACTTCATCTTTTTTGTATGCCTCTTTCTGCTGGACTATTGCGTCACACTCAAGGGCCTCTATTTTATCTCTAAGCCTGTCAATCAGCTTCACGTCCCTTCTGTCTGTAACAAGGAGCTCATGCCTGAGTTCCTCATAATCTTTCCTCAGGACAGCGTCCGACTTTCGGAGCTCCTCAACCTCCTTCTGCATTGTCTGTCTGGCCTCCTCCTGAGCTTTCATTTGGGATGTCAGCTCCGCGATCACTTCATCTTTTTTGTATGCCTCTTTCTGCTGGACTATTGCGTCACACTCAAGGGCCTCTATTTCATCTCTAAGCCTGTCAATCAGCTTCCGGTCCATTCTGTCTGTCACAAGGAGCTCATGCCTGAGTTTCTCGTAATCTTTCCTCAGGACAGCGTCCGACTTTCGGATCTTCTCCATCTCCTTCTGCAGCTCCCGATTGGCCTCCTCCTGAGTTCTCAGTTGGAATTTCAGCTCAATGCATCTGCTGTTGTTTTTCTTCTGAATGAAATGTTGAAACTCTTCTTTGAGCCTCGTAATCTCATCTTCAAATCTTCTGTTATACTCCTCCTGCAGCCTTTTCTCTACTTCTTCACGCCTGCTTATTTCCTCTCTAGTGCGTTGCTCAGCCAAACTTGGGATCTGGTATGGGAGCTCCCCGAGCGGGTCAAGCTCAGTGCGGCTTGGGCTTTCCGAGGTTGTTGCGTAACTTTCCATTGAGGCTCTTAATAGAATCGAGTAATTAAAATACTACGACTACTAAATTAGTACTAGTTAAAGTATCTGACTAACAGCGTTGTGTCTCAGAATGGATCTGTGAACTGTGTTATGTGAGTGTCTTACCTGTAGTGTTGAGTGTCTGCTTCTCAGATTTTGTCCTTTGAAGGGCTTTGATCTGTGTCCATAAAAGTGACTTCATCGATGACATCATAGATCATTCTTAGAATCATTCCCTGCCCTTGCCATTCCTTGTAATTCAAATGTAAACAAAATGGCTGCCACACAATCAACAGTAAAAACATAGAGCACATTATCAGTTTATTACATAGTATGCATTGGTTTACATGTTTTAACATTACTGAAATAACAAAAGCCTAGATATTATATAATATATACATACTGTGAAATGACTTTACAGCCTATTACTGTCAAAATAAAATGCAGTATTTTTCTGTGTGGGACTGCATTAATAAATTGTTGGAGTGTCCCTTTAAGAGCGTCCTCACATTGTAGTCTGAATCTGTCTGCCAGCTCTCGTTGTCTCTCCCTCTGCTCAGTGGAAACAGAGCCCCCCGCTGCTTCTTATCAGGGAAAAAAGCAGACAAAATTTGATAAAAGAAAAGCTCTCAAGTAAACAAAAACATCGGCAGCGAGCCATGTAGTCCAGAGTCCTGAATAAAACTAGACTGATTTACAAGCCGATAAATGATCGCTCTATAAGTCGGCTGAACTGACAGTGCAGTCAGTCACACAGGCAGGCTCTCAGTAAATGTTTGCCTCGTGTGTTCTTTCTTTTCATTTTTACACGCAAATCACTCGGGTTAAATCTTTAATTTCTCCCCTTTCATCAGGAGGGCATCCAATCTGCCGCTGCCCCGGTGCTGTTTTTTTCTCCCTTCCAGTGCACCCAAATGCACTTTTCATCTGCTCTAAGATGTATTATAAATGTTCCTTTCATGTTAATGAGGGGATAATGAAGTCCCTCAATAGCACGACTGAAAAGCGGCGCTCTCTTTAATGAAGGCTTTAAGTTGGCATATTTGATTTGTCTAATTTATTCTTCAGAGATTTTCTATTTGAAGATTTAATATTGAAAACAGCGACTTGAAAGGGAAAAATTCAGGGCTTTTAGAGGAGGAGTTATTCTGAATGGGTAATAGGCATTGATCGGCCTTGCTGAATTGTCTCTCCGTGGTAAATACATCGGAAGGCAGTGTAGCAGGCAGGGCTCCTGCAGAGAGCCTTTCAGACTAATTAAGGCCGAATCCCACCTTGTTATCAGAGACGGTGCTGAAAATCACCCGAGGAGAGGCGTGTGAATCTAAGCCGGCTGGAACGAGCTGACAGGAATCATCTTCAGATCTCTTTTATTCTATTAAACATGAAAGAAGAGAAATAATGGGATCTCCTTTTCAATTATCGCCATGATAGGTATAATATAAACATTATGATGTATGGGGATACTATATTAGATGTTAAAAAAAGCCTTTTATAAGCTTTGACAATCTATGTTTAAGATCCCTGTTAGTAGAGTATTTTAGTGTTTGTTTATCAAAGGCCAATAAACATGAACGATCCTGCAGTCAGACTGTCAATAGTCCATAAATTAGAATCTTAAGTTCATTTAAGAAACTTTATAATCACCACATAAATAGATCAATGGTTTACCTGGACAGTGACACTGGTCCGTTGGTTCCCACCTTTTAGGGTTTAACTCCCCTTCTGCTGACGAACCGCCTATTGTTATGTCCAGCTCCATCCATTCCTGCCTACAGAGACCACCTCTGCAGCTCAGTATTCCTGACTACTCACGAGTCGTTCTGTTTCTCTTCCCAGCAATGAGGCTCTGCACAGAGGAGTGTCGTGTCCTGGGTCACTCAGACCAGTGCTGGATGCCCCCCCTGGCCTCCCCAGCTTCATCATCCTCCGACTACCGCAGCAACCTCTACATCCCCGGAGAAGAAGCCCGCCAAGCCACTGAACTCTCCCAGGAAAAGACCCCGCAGCCCTGCACCGACGCCGGCCCTGCCCGCAACCAGAGCTTCTCCACCTTCGGCAAGGACCTGGGCAGCGAGGACGGTGAAGACGAGGAGGGGGGGCAGGGGGGTGGGGGTGAAGGCAGAGATGAAGACCTGTGTGGGACCACGTCGTTGCTGTCCGAGATGAGCAGTGTGTTCCAGCGGCTGCTTCCTCAGGGTCTGGATTCTTATGTCCAGGTCAACGAGAACCAGAAGGGGACTAGCCTGAGCGGGGTGGGGGTCCCCATGACTGGATCTTTAGATCGCAGGAGGGGGCATCTCCCTGGCAAACCCAACCCCTCTGTGCACCAGCAGGGTGTGGCGGCCTGGGCTGCCAACACCCACTTCCAGAACCCTGGAAGCAGCATCGGCCCATCCGGCCACCACCAGGGCAGCTACCACACCCTGAAACCCAGCACCAAGCTCAGCTCCCAGAGCAGCTGCCACAAGGGCTCCCAGGCGCCTAAAAACAGCCCCCAGAACAGCGGCCACGCCCCCAAACCCCACAGCAGCCCCCTGCTGACGGCGCTGGTCAGCCCCACTATGGTGCAGACTTCCCCAGCGCCGGTGCCAGTGTCAGTGCCGCTCCCAGGGCCCTCCTCCAAGTGGCTGCCAGCCATGGAGGAGATCCCAGAGAACTATGAGGAGGACGATTTTGACTCGGTGCTCAGCCACCTTCAGGGCAAACGCAGTGACAGTCGGCATGAGCTGGTGGACGCCAGCGAGCTGGTGGCCGAGATCAACAAACTCTTACAGGATGTCCGGCAGAGCTAGACTTCCTGTTTCTTACCCTCTTTATTTATTCACCGCTCACTGATTGCTTCCTCTACTTCATAATAAAAGTGAGGGGCCGTGGGCGGCAAAAATAAAACTGAAATATGAAGAAAAACGAAAAAACAAGACCTGCAATTGTCGTTAAAGTTGCATTTCTAATGTATTAATGTGTTTTGTGAATGCTAAATATCCAAAAAATGGTTTGTAATTGCTGGTTTGGTACACAATGTACACTATGTGACTGTATTTATCTTTGTATTTTAAAAATACATTTGTATACTTATATTTATAAAAAAAAGTGTATATAAAGTTAATCAGAAGTCTATTTTTATATTTGAATGCATGTTGAGTACAAAAACGTTGAATCAAGACTTTGACATGCGATCGACATTCTACATATTTAAATTGTCTTTTGTATTGTGATTCTTTTTTATTTGTCGCTATGATATGTATTAATGATTATATTACTGAATTAATGGACACCTGTCTTTGTGCATTATTGTGGGGAAAGGGACGGAACACAATAAAAAACAATAATAAATATTAACTTAGTCTGTTCTTCGTTATCAGTTTGATAGAGCTACGAGGAGGTTCGTTGATGGTCTTAAGGGGCGGCTGTGGATCAGTGGTAGAGTCAGTCGGAGGTTCGATTCCCAGCTCCATCAGTCTACATGTCGAAGTGTCCTTGTGCAAGACACTGAACCCCAGACTGCTCCCGGTGGCATAGCTAACGGGTATGAATGTGATAAGTAATTAACATTTGGGCACTTTACATAGCAGCCTCTGCCATCATACAGTATGACAGTAAATGTGATATATAGTGTAAAAGCAGCTTTGAGTGGTCGCAAAGACTAGAAAAGTGCTAAGTACAGTCCAGTGGGGTGAATAACGTGAATCTGTTGTTAACTAAACATTTAGTAAATCTTAGATCTCACACAAAGCATCCTGTTGGGATTGAAAGGAGTTAAAAAGGATGTTTTTTTATTCTCATCAGGCATCAAAGACTACTTCATCTTTATCATAGGAAGAGTCTAATAGAGTCTAATATCAAAACTGTGAAATCTTTAATGACTCTACACAACTTTAAAGACAAAACAACACAAATTGAATATATGTTTTTCAATTCTTCCAATAACACCGAGGGAATCGAACCACTAGGTCCACTCAGCCGCTGTGTTTGATCCCACCAGAGATATAAAACAGCACATGTGACGTGTTAGACTTACTTATCACTCAAGGGATAAAACCAAAAGGCGGCCTTCTTGGTTTTAAACTTACTGTAATTATGTATGGTGAAAATTAGTTTGTCTTATATTCCTGTATTTTCTACAAATTGAAACCATTTTTTATTCGAAGAAATTAGCAAGAGAAGAATTTGCCGTCTAGAAGGAACAAAAATAATAAGTTCCTGGTTGTTTGATTATCAGAGCTTCAATGATGAAGAATAACTCTATACATTTTGTCAGAACTTAATGTGTAAGAACTTTTTTTTGCTTTTGGAAGAGCTAATTTACATGAAACAATATATGTTAGGTAGAAATCTTAATCAGTGTTATCGTCTCTAATGGCAGGAAGATATAATCTCACAGCTCCGGCGCGGTCTCAGGCTCTGGCTGGTTTAATCTGTTAAATGTGTCTGTGTATCTTCTGGTTTAAAGAACAAAGAGGGGAAAAAAACAGACATTTGAAGACGTGCCTTTGGGCTCTGGGAGTTTGTTAGAGAACATCATTGTTTTTCACATTTTATCGTGTAAACCGAACACTCATAATCTGAGAAAATAATTCTGAAAGCAGTGATTTGTTGCACCCCACAGCGTGTTTGCTCGGGTTACCTCGTGTTGTCCTCTGTAAACTCATAAAGCTGAAAAGATGCTTAAGTCTCTGAGAAACACGGCGGATAAACAGAACATGCAGGTTTAAACCATCGCGAGTCGTCTACTTCACATCAGCAAATTTGGGTTGTCGTCAGTGTTTGCAGACTGTGCGACTGGCTGCTGCTCATATATGAGAAAGCTTTGAAGAGTCTCCCCAGAAACTAAATGACTTGATGCAGCCTGGATTGTTTTTCAGCCCACAAACACTCAGAGAGGCTTTTGCATCCTGTCAGCAATCTCCGAGCCTCTTCAATTCTCAAAACAAAAAGGATCAAGCTCATGGTGGGAGAGAAATGTGCTGCTGAAGCAGACTGAGGCAGCTGCTGAGAGGAGACGGAGGAGAGGTGAGGAGAGTTTCAGCGAGGATCTGATGGAGACGCCTCCCTCCTCTGCTGCCTGAACAGCTAGATAATGGGTGACACCTAGAGGTTCACCAAGTGCACTGTAAACCAGTGACTCCAGCACCCAGCCCTCACCACCACATTACTACTACTACAACTAGCAGCTCTGACATGGAGCCAGAGAGGAGCGAGAGCACACAGAGCCCCCTGCAGGACTAATGAGCACACTGCAGCTCTCAGGGAAACAGCCTGCAGGGGAGAGCCTGCACACACTCACCTGCTGTGGATCAACAAACACAGCCTGTGAAATACACGGGGTCAAATCCACCAGCAGAAACATACAGGAGAGAATAAAAGACAGAATAAACACAATAACACACTAATCAACACAGGCTGATACAAAATAGTAGTCATGTTTGACTGTGCTGTTGCTGTAAAGTGTTTTCCCACAATGCAATGCACAAAGGAAACAATATGTTATTTATCAGAAACCTTTTTTAATTCACCAAATATACATTTTGTTTCAGAAATGTTTTGTAGAAATGGTGGCTAAATTGTTTTTTCTTATGTGATGTCATTTCAATATGTGATGTCATTTCTCGGAGTATGTCACAATGCTGCATGTGTCCTGTACCTTTAAAATCTAAACTAAAATGTTAATTAAGTCAATAAACAATAACAAAGTATTGAAATGTTCATCTGCAATAGAACAATGGTGCCTGTATTTGTGTTTTTGTTATTATGATGACATTTCTTGGAGCACCTTTGAAAGCTTCACATCCCTAAAGTTTAGGAGGTTGCACTGAAAACAGAGGAGGTGCTCACAGCAGTGATGGAGAACAGTAAACAAGCTGGGGATGTTGGTTGGACAGTCTGGGCAGAAATATGTGTCAGTAGAAACTGAATTTATATTATTTATGTTTGAATTTGAATCACTCAACTTGTACAGTTTAATTAAAATGTTTTAATTTGATGTTTAATCTGAAATTGAATTCAGATGATCGTAAAATTGAAATTCCACATTCAGTTTTTACAATTCAATTTCAGTTTCCTGAGACAGACATCCGGTTGATGAGGAAGAGCAATCGAGTGCAGATTCACAGCACTCCTCCTCCCCGCATTTGAGTGGATTTTCTTCTGGATTCACTTCTTGCTTAAAGGCTGCACGGTGGTGCAGCGGTTAGCGTTGTTGCCTCCCAACTAGAAAGTCACTGGTTTAAGCCCCGGTTTAGACAAAGTTGGCCTTTCTGAGTTTGCATGTTTTCCCCCGTGCACGCTCTGGGGTCTCCGGCTTCCTCCCACAGCCCAAAGACATGCTTGTAAGGTTAATTGGTGACTCTAACTTGCCCATAGGTGTGAGTGTGAAAGTTTGTCTGGTGACCAGTCCAGGGTGTACCCCACCCTTCACCCAATGACCCTGAACAGGGATAAGCGGTATAGATAATGGATGGGTATCTTTCTAAAATCGTAGTTTGCTCAGAGTTTATAAATATGTTTAAATATGTATGATAAAATATGCCAGCTAACTTGTCCCTACGTGTGATTGGTCTACAGCCCCTTTTATGTGACCGTGCTCATAGAAAGCCTGGGTTGACTTATCGAGTCGATCACCAGCATCGTGTGACCGCTCAGCGTGACCTCCTTCGTCAGGTTAAGTGAAGCCACATCAGGAAGAGACACCCTGGGTATGTTGACCTCGCTTTGTAGGAGAGCTCGGCCTGACTGTTACTTCACAGAGATGATCTGATCATCCATTAATGAAGATGCTTTTAGATTTTACTGCTGCACAGCTGCAACGGCAACAAGGCTTCCTGCAGATTTTCAGATTAAACTCACCTGACTGCTGATCGGTTCTCACACTGACCATCAGAACGTTACTCTGGAGAATATGGACAACTAAAATGGTGACATACAAACGTATTGTACTTTGATAAAAATTTAAAAGGCTTATAGATTATTATTTTAGACCAAACCATGATCTTTTTCTAAACTGCTGCAGAAATTATTGTGTACATAAGTAAATTAATATATTTATTTTACCTCAGGAAACGCTCTCAGTGCCTCTCGTTTATTTCTAATGTAACAACTACACACAGTACAACTCTTACACTTCAACAATCATACACACGATTTCAGTAGAATAGACAGGAACTGCAATCAGGTCGGATACTTTCACTTCATGAGAAAAGCAGGGAAATAAATTCAAATGTATTTCACTGATTTGATGTGATATGTGGTAAATACCTACAAACTCATCTGTTTTATTATCTGCGTTTTAGCTGCAAAACCAGCCGTGTGAAACAGACTTAGCAGGAAGTTAGGACCAAATGAGACTGGAGGGGGGGTCATATCATCATCATCACTTCCTGCATACATAGGCTCTGTGACGCGATGCACACTGTAGGCTCTGTGCTACTGTAGCTGCACTGTAACGTTGTGTTCCAGAAGTTTACATCCACATATAACCTCAGCTGACGATCGTATTACCCGCGGAGAACATCTTCAGGACGTTACATGACAGGCGCTTTATAGCTGGAGTAAAGATTTAAGCTCTGAACATTAGCCTTGCAGAGTAAGTTACCATGGTGATCCAGCCAGGTTAAAGGAGAGCCAGCTGCGTGACACCGAAAACGGGTTTAGACCCAACAGTAATCTCGCTTCGTGGTACACCCCTCTGGGTGTCGAGTGAAAACATGTTCACACTGCACGTTTAAAGAAGTGTTACTAAATGAACTGAGTTTCAGGATCAGAGCAGAAGGTCATGTAGGCATCGGTATAGTAGTGATACCAGTAAGTGAACTTGTGTTTTCTGTTTTATTTATGGACTGAAATGTTTTTCAGTTTCAGTAACAGACCACAGGAAGAAAGAAAGCAAAATAGCTTCAATCAATCTCATTCTTCTCACTCTTATTTTCTGTCAATGTCTCAGCAATCTGAGGCTCTCTGCTGCAGCGGAGGACGGGCGGAGAGCGAGGGAGCATCAGGGAGAGAGAGAGAGAGGTGGAGAGAAGGTATTAGAGGAAGATGGAGAAGGAGTGAGCGTGACTGCAGAAATAGAGAGGCACACACACACACACACATACACACACACACATTTTCTCTGCTATCTGGTCATTACAGATCCCGTCAGTAAAAGCAGGAATGACGCCACCATGTTACTATTGTCATGGGTACACTCATACACAGTGTATTAGTGTGTTTATGTGTGTGCAGAATATGGGCAGTGTTTTTCAGGGTGTGTGCGCACAAAGACGTTACCACAAAGCTTCTGTATAGTGACATTATAAACCGAATATCCTCAGCCTAGCCCTTCTGAACACTCCTCATGTCGATGTGATTGGATCCATTAGAGGAGACGCCTTGGTCAGATGTATCCAACATTATCTGGGAAACGCTGCAACAGATGACAGCTGGAGACTGTTCTGATACTGATATCTGACATGCTGATACCCGAACTGGCATTTTAGACGGATGTTAAAAACGTATATAGAAAGGAGTGAATAACTGCAGGTTGTAAATAATCAGGAATACGTGGAAGTGACACCAGGCAGAAATGGCTTCCCTTTTATTGTGAACACAGCTAAACGTTGTGATTATGAAGTCATCATTTATGTTTATACCGTGTTTAATATTGATATGTTAATAAATTCTGCCAAGTGGTGTCACTTAATGCCCTGCCCTCCCCATGTCTGCTGACCGTTGTCAGTCCTGTAACAGGTTCATAGACTCATTTTCGCCACCAACTGGCGGTTCAATCCCCAGCTCCTGCGGTCATGATGTTGAAGTGACCTTGGGTAAAGACACTAGTGCTGTCAAAATTGGCCAAAATGCGGCTCCTGCAGCCGATCAGGGTTTAAGTACAAAGAAGTTTGTATGAAATAAGACTGTTCGTAAGAAAATAATAATGAATTGCACTTAAGAACATTCTTAAGAACTTTCTACATTTATTTCTAACGAATCTTCCGAAGTTTTATCTTAAGAATATGTTTGTGACTCTGGCCCCAGGATGAGCAGAGTGGAGGACGAACGGCGAGAGGAGACGTAACTAAAACAATCACTACAGTCATTGAAGTTTCCATACCTGTGAACGTTAACCTCAGACCAACACAGAGAAGCTGTTCTGCTGTTAAACACGCTGGCGTGCGGGATCCTTGAGAGCAGAAGGAGACGCGTCGTCCATCTTTATATACAGTCATTTATTTAAACATAAACATGCCTTGTAAGAGATTAGCATTGGCTTCCAACACCCTGCAAAGTTAACAAAATAATTAGGTTATGGTAGAACAGACATTCACCGCTTGAGCGAGCTGCGCTGTATTAAGTGTATCTATTTAAACATAAAAAAAATCAACATACCTGTACCTGTCTGTTATGCTGGGGATGAATATCTCTCTCCGGGATTTTAATTATCCGCCATCAATATCACACGCCACACGGTTGTTGTAGGAGCTCGTTTCAGCCCGACTAAAGTTAATTATTAACGTATAAAGTGACTGGTGCGTTCAAAGATGCTCCGTAACCAAGAGAGTGCGTACGCAGACATTGGAGGACACGTGAAAGCTCGTGACACAGCCGCGGCAGTGCTCATATTTAATCGAGTGTTAAGTTTAATATAGGAATATCTGTTCTTTTTTATTACAGTTCGGTTACATATTCGAGTTTAGAGAGCTCTACAAGACACTGAACCCCAAACTGCTCTCTGAAGGCGAGGTTACCAAACAGGTACCTCATCACACACAGGGCTCATAACACAACAATCCTTTCACAGCAGACATTCTGTCAAAGCAGCAACATATGGATGTAAACGATTAACAGGAACAAAAGCTCCTCTCCATTAAGTGTCCGAGTCAGCCGTTCAGCGATTATCCAGAAGTGGTCCTCCTCCTGTTTTCATTCAGCTCCACCAGAAGATGTTTTCTCTTTGGTTCTGCTGCAACAGTACTTGTTTTTGTGTATAAGTGCATTCTGAGTAAATGTAGCAGCACTGTAGTGTGACACAAAGCTTATAGCCACACACATACACACACACACACACACACACACACACACACACACACACACACACACACGAACACACACACACACACTGATGAGGAGGACTGGCAGTGGTTAGATAATGGACCATCAGCTGAACAATAGCTGCTCTATGTGTGTGTGTGTGTGTGTGTGTGTTATTATCTCCGTGTGCCTTTATCTTTTTGTGTCCTCCATTTGGAGTGTGAGCATTTTTGATTTCTCGATTGTTTTGTAGAACACATTTTGTGTAATGATGTGTGTGTATCTGTGTGTAGTCGTGGTCGATGTCCAGCATGTGTCTGCTTTGATGCATCACAGTGTTTGTAAGCCAGTGTGTGTGTGTTCGGTGTTCGGTGTTTGGTGTGTGTGTGTGTGTGTGTGTGTGTGTGTGTGTGTGTGTCAGGGCTCAATAAGCCAGTGTAATCTCTCTGTATATGGAAGTAAACACCTTTCTGTGTTGCAGGCTACTATCTGTGGACACACCGGGGCTGCACCACCGCAGATTAGCCTGATATCACCGTGTGTGTGTGTGTGTGTGTATGTGTGTGTGAGAGAGAGAAAGAAGGCATGTCACACATACAAAGCTAATGAAAGCCTCTGTGCGCAGGGGTTCATCTTCCCTAGCCTTAGATGTACAGTGTG
This sequence comes from Semicossyphus pulcher, assembly GCF_022749685.1. NCBI lineage: Eukaryota > Metazoa > Chordata > Actinopteri > Labriformes > Labridae > Semicossyphus > Semicossyphus pulcher. The sequence goes on along the minus strand of NW_027211693.1, from coordinate 29,701,891 downwards.
TGTCTTTTCATTGCGGTTTGAGTGTGTGTGAGTGGGAGGTGTGTTAAAATACAAAGCCTTGAATTGCCATGAAAAATAAAAAATCATCATTGAAGGACACATCCGCCGTGTGCGAGGCTTCCTGTAATAGTCAGTTAAACATCAATAGTAAAATAATAATTTAAGAATAAAAAGGATTAAAAAATTAGGAAAATTTTATTTGATATTTGAAAATCTGTTTTCCATTTCCAACTGCTCCGTACATTTCCACCTGTGAACATCTTAGTTAAAGGGAAACCAATTACAGCTGTCCACATTCTGTTTTCAGCTTCACTGCATATTAAAATGTTCTACAAAGTCTTCAGTGTTCCCCGAGGGAGCTGTGTGAGAACTGATAAATGTCTGCCAGCGATGTGACGACACGTGAGCTTCTCATCTCTTCCTGCCTCCAGAACCAGAACACATCACCGCTCTGAAAGAAGACATTCTACCTCTGCGGTTAAGGTTTTTAGGTATAGGCACAAAAACAACCTCATTAGTGTTCTGGAAAGATTCGTACTGATACGCTGTAGCCGCGCTGCACAGAAAAGCGAAACCTCAGGGAAACGCCTACGGAAGCCCTCAGCGGACAGTGCATCCATATTTTATTTAAATCTTTTATTTATGAGTAATTTCTGGTTGTTTTCTCGAGATCTCCACTTATTTATCTTGTTATCTCAAACACAATATCATGTAACATCATTAGATCAGAACTCGTATCCCCAGAGCTGCGAAAGCACAAAACAAACATAAGCTGCTTTCTCACTGGTCAAAAAACCAGCTAACACCGGCTTTTTTGCAATCAGACCCGGGTCAAATGACTCTGCAGTAGACCCGGGTAATTATCGCCTCGGCTCCAAACAGCAATGATGGGAACACAAAACCCAAGTCCACACTTTAATCTCCGCCTTTCCAGCGTGATAATATGAGGCACATTGAAGTTTTGCCCGCTGTCGCGTAAACACAGAAGAACAACACACAACAGCAAATTTGTTCTTTGTTTCGTGCAAGATGCAGCAACACTGGCAAGACGGGAAGGTGAAAGAGCTGCTTCTGATCCGGGGGAAGAAGAAATAAGGCGATGTTTGTGACGTTAGACAGTGATGCAGCAGAAAAGAGACTGAAAGGAGTATACTTCACTGGCAATGGGAAAAGAGACGATCGGCATCTATTAGTGGGTCTTCCCTGGGTATGAAAAATACGTGTCAGCACGCTAATTTTGGTGTCAAAGAGGTAACAGAAACAGACTTAACTTATCTCCTTAGTGTGGGCAATGGCAGCATGGCATGTCCTGCTCGGTAATATCACGGTGACCTGCCTGTTCTGTTTTCTAGATCGACAGAAAATTATCCCGTTATCATGAGAAAACCAGCTTTGTTATCTCGAATCAAGATCACCAGAAAACAACTGAAATGACTACCAATAAAATGTATGGATGCATCACCGCGTTGGGCTTCCGTAAAATTGCAACAGCTGTGATTGGTCCACTGGGAGCTAACACCAGGAAGTACAAAGGACGACGGCCTTGATACTGATTTGTAGCTTGTTAGCAACCGAGTGTCTAGATGTGTTTTATTTGTGCATATTTTTTAGCCCTGTCTTGCAGAAATCACACTGACAGAGAAGAAAAAATAAAAAGTGAATTAACAATTTAAAAAGAATTTAAACTCTGTGTTGTGACTTTGATTCAAAATAAGTGAAGAAATAAATGCTTTTGAACTGATTGACTGTGTGCTGGTCATTATAACAAGTTATTTCACTGTTCACTGGTAATTGAATCAATAATAATGCATCATATTTAATAAAAAGCTGATACCATTTGTGTATTAAATTTCTTCAGGTGTTTTTATGTTTCCTTGTTGGACCTCCTCTCAGGTCTGTGGGGGCGTGAACAAAACGTGCTTGACTGACAGCGCTCTCATCCTTCTGCTGACTATGTTTTACTTTCTTTGTACAAATTGGTGAAGTCGCATCCTGCCTTTAACACCTGACCAGAGGCCTCTTTTGAAGACGCTTAACCTGCACAAATGAGACAACAGAAACGGACTGAAAAGAGATGCACCCCAGACTGTGCTGCAGGAGAAACAGCATCTCTGTTGGATTTATAGTCACTTTGTCTTATTTAAGCATTTAATATTATTTTCTATCTAAATAACTCATCATGCAGACATTTGAGCCTCATGGCAATAAAAAACCAGAGAGCTGGTGGAAACTGCAGTGGCGTATTTATAAGAGGTGTCACGCTCAGACTTTCCAACCATCATGGGAACAATTCCACCTCTGTGTGACCTACGAATCACAGTCCTGTGTAAATAATAGTTTGACATTATTATATGTAAAATCAGGGGTTACACTCGCCCTGGACAGTCACACTTTCCCCGATGCTTGAAGACAGTATGGAGCCGTTACAAAGAGTCCCAGTTTCCGACAGGCAGCCCCGCGTCCAGTGTCAAGGTACAAGGAGGAGCGTCATGCCATCATCTTGTGTTGCATGTACTTGCACTCGAACGTTGGATTTTCACTCTTCTGAATTTCCGACCAGCCTCAAATACATGCATAGATACGTTTGTGTGTGATCATTCAAAATTGGGGTGGCAGCTGGGGTGGCAAGACGTTTTTCAAGGGTGGCAGCTGCCACCCCATGACACCCTGGTAGATCCGCCCCTGCTGCCAACTAGAGTTGTGGAGGTGCAATGGCAAGTGTTGAAGTTAGCGTAGGCTTTGCGTAGATTCCACCCACGATTATAAATGAGGCTGAAGGGGGAACCTTCTAACAAATATAATTAAAGCTAAATTTCATTTTTCAAGACCCAGAACATGTTATGTATAGACTTCGATGAGAACAGGTTTCTTTGAACCATTAAAAGAAAGTCTGCGCAGTAGAGATCGGCGGGTGAAGCGGCCGTCACCAAAACACACACTTAACTTACCGAGAAAACAGCCAGGATCCCACTTGCTGGCATGTTTAACAGCAGAACAGCTTCTCTGTGTTGGTCTGAGGTTAATGTTCACAGGTATGGAAACTTCAATGACTGTAGTTAAAATAGTTTTTGTTACGTCTCCTCTCGCCGTTTGTCCTCTACTCTGCTAATTCAGAAAAGATCGGCTGCAGGAGCCGGATTTGTCAACAGAGCTGTCAATCATTATTTTTACAGCATCAAAATACACTTGGACAAAAATCAGCATGATAAGAACTAACTATAATGACAGAAACCATGTTTGAGAAAAATGTATTTAATGTGTATTTTGATTTTATAGTTTGCCTCATGTCCCATCTGTTAACATGGAGGAGGCGGGCTTTATGACCTATACTGCAGCCAGTCAGCAGGGGGCGACAGAGAGGGTTGGCTTCACTTTTAGGAACTGTCATGTCGTCAATCTACATAAACAGTTTGAACCTATGTTTTTGTTTTTTGAATTGGGGAAAATAATCCTAAAATAAAGTAATTAGTATTATTAATGGAGTCTGGTGGCTTTAAAAAAGTGACGTATTGGGTAATTTTGGTTAAAAAAAAGGTCTCTCTATGTAGGGATCATTTCTGTAATGTTGTCAGAAACTTAGAATAACAATCTGAGCCTGTCAGTGAAAAAACAAGAATTCAGATGCAAAATATGTTTAGAAAAACAATCGGGCCAATGATTTAAAACTCCAGCCTTCCCTTTAAGGGCAGATTCAGCACTCATACATGCTCTAACATTCACGCACACAGAACTCAGAGCTGCTGTTGGCCTCTGTACAGCTTCGACATTAGCAGTGTGACTGATCTGCCTCTCTGTGTGTGTGTGTGTGTGTGTGTGTGTGTGTGTGTGTGTGTGTGTGTGTGTGTGCGTGTACACACCGACATATTGCTCACCTGAGTCACAGCGCCACACCTGCCAAGAAGCTCCCTTATAGGAAGATACAGTAACACTTGGCACACTATAGCTCTGCATCGTATAAAACTGCCACGCAGCATACGTTTGTCACCGCAGCGCTTCATCAACAGCGCCTGATGAATTACCAAACAAACACTCCTCTCTGCCAGAGACACACACACACGTTACCGCTCAGCTGATGAATTAATCCGCTAACAAAGCTGGCTCACTTATTAATAAAGACGAACCTCTTTGACACCTGCTGTCTTGCTGTGTGTGTGTGTGTGTGCTGGAATGTGTTGCCCTGGCGTGAAGATGAGCATTTTGTTGCTATTTTAAAGCACAAAGAGAATAGGCAGTAAAAACAGGTAGACATGTAATTTAGCCTCTCTCAGGGTGTGTGTAGACGTGTGTTTATTCCTGCATTAAAAGCTGCCTCAGTGCATCGCATCTTGTTCATGCCACAACCTTCACAGACAGGAGTGTGTGGTCTCCCTCACTGTGTTTGCATTAACTCCATATATTTCCTGCCACTGGGTGGAGCTCTTCCTGTTCCTCAGGAGCCGTCCCTCTCTCCCCGCTCCCTTCCCTCCCTGTGGATGTGGCTGCCAGCTCTCTGACTAAAGCAGCAAATGGATCAGTCGTGGAATAACAAAAGGATGGATATGATCCCTCGATATCCTCTCTTTTTTCCAACGCTGTCCTCCTCTCCAACTGGCACCAGCATGTGTCTCATATCTGCCGTGTGTGTCTGCTCTGATTAAGCCGGATTACATTTACACCTGGTGTTAAAATGCATCCCCAGTATACACACTTAAATTGGATTTCTCTTCCCATCTCCAAAGCCTAAACAGATTGCTGCGCACATCTGTCATCGTTTTACCCTTTTTTACACCAGCAGCATCGCTTAAATGACGAGTTCATCCTTCAGCCTCAGCCGGCACACCTTCTCTGCTGCGGATCACCTTCAGTCACAGGTGGAATTGTTCTGGCACACGCGACACTCAGTAACTGTGTAACAGCTGCATCGGGAACAAAGAGGAAGTCATAATTTAAATGCTGACTGTCTAATCCAAATACTGAACACTCATCAGGGCTTGATTAAATACTAGACTCAAGGTGTACTTATAAATATTTAAGGAGCCTTCTTTAACTACTCAAAGAGAAGAACTCAAGTGTGAAGGAGCCTCACTCATTCCCTCACCATCAGGCAGGAAGCTCCTTTATTAATGAAGTTTTTGGTTGTGTTTTTCATCAATCAGCTAAACGTAGGATCCGTTTTAGATGATTTATTTGCGTTATTAAGTCTGTTATCATTCAGGTTGTTTTTTTTATGGTTTCCTTGTTTGCTTCTATTTCCAGTCATTTTTCTATTTGTGGTCCACTTCCTGGTTGAGGATGGTACTCTGATGAACGAGCGCACATGAATGCCCCTTGCATCAACGGGGCTCAGCTCAGGCTGAAAATGGCGTGTGCGGTTTTGTACTGTTTTCTGGGTTGGACGATGTGTACCCCAGAAAAAACATGTGAAACGTGCTTTGAGATAAGTGTGTCCGTGTATTAGACTGTACCAAGTAGGATGGGGGGAGGGGGGGTTCTCTTGTAGTGTTTTGATTGGCCATAGTACAATGAATTTAGTTAGAATTTTATGCTGTAGAGTTATTGTACATCCTAACGGAGTGACAAAAAATATATAGCTTTAATGTTCTGTTTTCTGCCCTCTCCAGTAACATTGTAGTTTGACCAGGCTCTGAAGCCGGAGATATACTTGCTTTTAACTACGCGTTCGCGTGTGCATGATGGCTGCCCCGTTTTCCCTGCGTCTGTTTGGTGCGTCAGCTGTGCACGTCCCCAAAAATTATCGCTACACATAAGCAACTGCAGTGTGCACATGAACAGTGGGAGCAGTGTAAAGACAGAGGGGATGTGACAGGGTCAACACAGCAGCAGGGAAAGTTCTGAAGACAAGCTGATAGACCAAGTCCACAATTATCCACATCTGTACGAGACAAACATGCCTGTCAAACAGCTGCAGACAGATAAGTTCTGTTTTAGAAGTCGATGTGGAAATCTGCAAAACTAAATGGAAACAAGTCCGGGACCGTTACGTCCATGCACAGGGGAACATTTTGGAGAGACGGAGTGGGGACAATGCCGACGGTGTGTTCTGTCCACCGATCACACAAAAGCTGATCTCAGAATGAACATGACAGTAACCTCCTCCAGGGTCTCCATGTCTGATGTTTACATCCTGCACATACGGTAGTTGCATATGGCCTGAGCTGTCTGGTGTGCCCTCTAGAGGTATCCTCCAGTAACACACGTAGTGCACAGACAATCTTGTCTCTACTAATACTTGTATGGAAACAATTACATTCATGACGCTTATGTACGTGAACACAAGGTTAAAAAGCAAGAAGATCTCCAGCCTAAGTGTGTCAACTGGGGACCCACAACTTTCAACTTTTTTGTCGAATAGGGGACATTTGTTTAGCATCCAGGTAAATATACATACAAACATATAGGAATATTGGCACACAGACTCAGGTACAAAAAAACATAAAATCCATAAATACAAAAAAGGCGACAGTAGGACGCCGAGAGCATGTTAAACCATCATTAAAAACCATCATCAGCCACCAGAAGGAAAATGTTTCATCGACTGAGACATCAGTAGAGTTCAGGTGTTTGATGGTTTGAGTGATAAAAGAGTTTTTCATCCTTTTAGACTTTCCCTTTGGTTGTCTTAATCTCCGCCCTGAGGGAAGGACCTTAAAATCATTAGCAGAGGATGTCGAGGACACTGTACAATGTCTCAAGCCTTAGAGGTTGCTCTTTTTAGAAGGTGTGAGACAAATCAGGAAGTGTAACGCCAATGATCTTACCGGCCATCTTCATGATGTGTTGAAATCTGTTATTGTCTCCTTTTGAAAACTCACCAATCATTTTCACCATTCATTTTTTCAGTAAGTGTATTTAGTTAAAAGCCTGTTATCCAAAATTAGCATCCCAGTTAAGACAGGTAGTCCATGGATTACAGATGCAGAATGCTAACCAAGCTTTAGCTCATGTTAGCTAATAACTGGCTATAAAAAACCAAGATGGCGACAGCAAAACTGCCAACCTTGAGGCGTCCGCTTATTATATACAGTCAAAAGATAAAAGACAGATGAGTACAAAGTGACACATTCTTGGCAGTATTTAATCATGGCGTTTTGATTGACAGATGGATATTGGTCAGACTGGGCCTCAGCAGGGTTAAGCAGTAGCAGGCTGGTGTAGCAGAGTAAAGACCCTCTGCCTGGGGGCCTCCTCACCCTGTAATCCATCCTTAATGAACATGTCTTGACAAACATACTTGTGCGAGCTTTAATCACAGTCCGAGCCTCACAGGGCTTACCTCTGCCACATTATGAAGAGATACATCAAATGGCACGCACCAACAACTGTCACTTAGGGTGAGCTAGCCCTCTCCTGAGACCCTCACTTTATGTGCATATCGAGGTGATCTGACTAAGAAACTGACCTTATTTTCCCTCACGAGCAGAGAGTTTATTTGCCAAGGTTTTGAGATATTATCTGTGAGATTTCTGCCTCCACCCCAATACAATAAAGGTGAAAGTAATATAGTTTGTGGTGCTCACAGCGCTGAAAAATGACATTTCAAAGACTTTCAGGAACAGCAACATCTCTTACCCACAGCCTGGAGAGTCTACTTACCTCACTGTGAAAAGTTTTTATTAGAAGTGTTCACCATCAAAGAGATAGAGATAAATATGCTGAAAGATTCAACGTGTGAAAAGAACTTTTTCGATTACAGCGAACTACAACAGACAAAAAGGCCGTATGAGGTTAATAAACAAGTCTATTAAAAAGAAAGACAGCAACACAAAAACAACTAATAAATTAATAATAATTAATAATTTTTTTGGCGCATTTAATTAAAAATAAATACATTTGTTGAGTCATTTATCTATTTATATTTTGCAGCTTCTGTCCTGCATAAACAGGAATCAGGTTGTGTCTCCAAAGCTCCACATCTTCCTCGCCCACTCTTTGGTTCCCTCCTCCTCTTCCTCCCCTCCTTCCTGTTGTAAATTCACTGTCTTCTCAGCCGTGTGTGATTGACTCTAGCAGAGCTGATTGCTTCTAATTACTCCAACACGATGCTGATTAAACCTCTGACACACATTGGAGCACATGCACTGATACAATCTGTAAACACAAAAACTCCCTGCGTTGTCTTGCACTTATGAGGACCTCCAGAATCCCAAACCATGACTGTCAATCTATATTCATCATATAATCCCTCAGATTTAAAGGGATAGTGTCAGAGAGTGAGATAACAGAGGACATGCATATAGGATATGTGGATATAAACCATAGACTGCATATAACAAGCGCATGTGACTGTGACTGTGTCGTCACCTGAAGCCACAAGTTTAGCAATACGGCCGACACCATCTTGTTTTATTGGAGCCAGAAGTGACCATATTTGGACTAGAGGGTGGGGCTAAAGAGGAGCAAGGGGCCAGAAAATGTTAAGTTAGCATCTAACGCTAGCTGTAGCTTGGTTAGCAAGTTGCATCCATAACTCAGTAACTGTGAAATTAATTTGGATGCTGATTTTTTTTTAGCAAAAAAACACGCTTAAAATATTTTATTGACCCCAAACTGGGAAATTCTATTTATCTTGTCATAGACTATTCATTCAGTCTTTTTGCAGCCAGTGGAGTTTCCCCCTGCTGGCCATTACAGGGAGTGCTGGTTTGAGGCACTCCCACATTGGCTTCATTTTTCAGATCTGGAGTCTATGTTCACTTCGCGGTCGATCATATCAACATGTCTGTGTGAACATTGCAGAGCTGTTGTTAGCCTAGCTAATCAAACAAACATACACCAACCAACACCTCTTCAACTCACTGACATGCTAAAAGTATTTTGTTGCCTAACTGTGAGTTACAGCAGTGTATCGGTCGGACCAGTTCTTCTGTGCAGTGTGTCCAGGAATAGTGCAGCAAAGCAGGTAGTACAGGTGAAAGTTTTGCTGTAGAGGTACCAAAGCTGCTAACTTTACTGTGGAGAACATGCTTCATGCATATTATCAGTCACTACATCAGGGTGTAGTTTCACAACATATAAATTCCCCAAATGTCAGCAGTCTTCCCAAAAGTTTGGTAGATACAAAATGTGAATTAGCAGCTGTTTCTACCCGCTTAGCACTAGAACCGCCAACAGGTAAATTTACCCACACCTGTCTTTTGATTGTATGTTTTTTTTCCGGGAAACGTTCAAGCCCCCCAGCTTTGACTTTTCCTAAAAGTGTATTCAGTAGCGCCCCCTATTGTTAAAATAGGACAACATGAAGCCTGATTTTAAATATGGCCATTTATACCTATAACCGCGAGCGGGTCAAGTTTTGTACGTCTAGATTGATACATTGTATGTTGCTATGGCAACACCTTTTTTTTCTTCTACTGTGTGTCATCAAATTGCTCATGAAGTCATAAACTCCAATTCAACACAGATAAGAGGAAGAGATGCATGAATGTAAATCAGGCCTTAGATTTACTCAGTGCCTCGAGTGAAGGTGAGTCTGATGGTGGGGAGCTCTCTGGACTGTCTGCTGCTCTTTGGTTTGTTTTCTGTGAAGCACCTTGTTCACAAAGTGCTTTATAAAGTTTATTGTTATATATTTCATTGTCATGTTGTCATTTTGTAAGCTGCATAAAGACAGCACATCTCACATTGTACTCACCAAGGTAATTGTTTGGATATGAGAAGACAGTAAAAAGGTCACAAAGGGTCACATTAAAACATCAGGAAGTATGTGAACAAATCAGCAGATGGACCTGTTATGGAAAGATTTACATACATGGGTGTTCTTGTGTTATAGTGGACGTACTTTGATTGGGTGCATCTGCACACAAGGATTACATTGCAGTCATTACAGCTTGTTTCATGACTGCTGGCAGAAGCTGGAGGAGTTCTGAAACATGTCTTACCTGTCAGAGACTTAGACACCCATCCATCCATTATCGATAACGCTTATCCTGTTCAAGGTCGTGGGGGGACTGGAGCCTATTCCAGCTGTCTTTGGGCGAGAGGCGGGGTTGCACCTGGACAGGTTGCCAGTCAAACACAGGGCTGACACGGAGACAGACAACCTTTCACGCTCACACCCTACAGGCAATTTAGATTTCCCAAGCCGGAGTAACCTGAGAGAACCCTGCATGCTCGGGGAGAACATGCAAACTTCACACAGAAAGGCCCTCCAGGTTATGTTCCAACTTGGATTCTAACCAGGAACCCTCTAGATGTGACGGTCCTAACCAGTGCACCACCGTGCAGCACATAATTTAGTAAATATACTTAAATATAGACCCAGTTTAGAATAATGGAGTTCCCCTTTAACAAAATAAAAATGGTTCTGATAATCTGGAATAAAACCAATTGCTTTTTTTCCAGCCTGCCTGATCATCTCACTGCTCTTGTTCTCTCCCGTGTTGGATCTATTTTTCGATGTGTTCCCAGGTCATAGCAAATATGATGATGTGTAATTTTAACTGCTGGAACTGATGGACAGAGTGTGGAAAGAATACAAATGATACTGATCCTCTCATCTGTGCCAGAGTGGAGGCAGATGTGTTTCCCAAAATGTTTAATTAAGCCTTCTATATTACACCCAGAGATAAATATTGAACAACTCCAAAGTTATTTGTCATAAGTGAAAGTACAACAGCACACCCAACCACGCACGCTGAGGCCTACACACGTTCCACACGGTGGCAGGGATTACTCACTCGAGCTCCGCGGCGCAGCGAGCCAGACGGCGAAATCAATTAAGTTCAGCTTGTGGCTTCAGTCGTCTCTAGCATCTGCAAATATTTGATAAATGTCAGCTCTCTCATCGCTCAATCTCTCTCCACACTGGCTAAAGTCCTCTGTAATCACAGGAAACTCCACTCACAGGCACAAAGTTGAGACAGTTTTTCATGAGAGAATCAGTTGCAGATTTTAGAATCCTGCAGCCTCGGTGTGGGCAGATATGAGCGGGTGCTCTGTCACTTTACATTTATGGTAGATATAAAGATAATTATCAGCTAACATACACTGCCTAATTTGTTGCTGTGTTCAATGTAATCTCAGCTTTCTGTCTATGATCAGCTGCTTTTATCTGTGTGGAGAACATTGATTCTGTATTAAAGGCAGCGTCAGCAGCACATCTGTCAGCATATTTCAGAGCCCTATAGAATACCTATATATATATATATATTTATATATATATAGCAGCTTCAGTGATACATTGTGCTTCCACAGACGGCTCCCGTAGTGTTCAAATTCACAGTGAAATCGTATGTTTGACACAACAATGAGGTACTTCAGGCTGATGATGTCATTAGAAACACAGAAACAAGTCTAAAAGTGAATTTTAGATGATCATTTCATAAAAGTTCATGAAGGTCAAAGGTCATTGAGTGAGTGGGCTAAGTATACCGCATGTCATTGCATATGGAATTTTAAATATAGTCAGAATCTTTCGTTTTCAGCTGCTCATTTTATAACAAGTTCTCCAACCCACTCGCCTAGAGGCGGTTTTTCCTAATCTCTTATGAACCCACATGAGCAGAGGCTTATTAGTGTCCCATAGCAGGCAGCACTTCCTCATACATGTTCATACTTGACAAATGCATGGAACACTTAGGCCGGAGATAAACTTACTTTTTGGCTGACCGCCGGGGTCAGCTCTGCACACGGGACTGTTTGTGACTGACTGACTGAGTGAGTGAGTGAGTGACGGTACTTTCAGAGCCGTAGAGAGAGAGAGAGAGAGAGAGTTGCGACATCGCTATTGCGGATCATGGAGCATATTGGACCTCCACTGATGCGACTCTCTGTCTATACGGTGTAGCGATATCAAATCACTACTGCAATAATATTTGCTCGCTCCCCCCACCCCCTGCACCTCACTGACACACCTCCACTCAGAACCGAACTCATTCATTCAGTGATCCTTAAATGGAAGACGCCGTGAGTCGGCTGGAGTCGAGTAAGAGGTACGTTGGTCTTACCGGAGCTGTGTGGCGTTTGTTATTTTGTCCATTGGAGTCCGCGTTTGCTAATCCGTTCAGTTTATCTGTTTTATGGTCCGTGGATCTAAAGACGACGGAGTTGTCCTGAGGAGTAAATTACAGCGGCTGATGTCACGGAGTGACTAATGACTCACAGGATTCTAGTCAGATGCGTGAGCTTTACTTATTTGTTTCTTTTTTTCTTTCATAACCCATTTCCACATTGAAATGCAATGTTGTTTTTTGTTGGAAATGAACTAAAATGGAACTGAAAAAGCCAAAGATTGACTTTGATGAGTGGTTTTGAGTGTTGTTGTGGAATGAAAGAAATCCTGGACTGGATTATTTAACTTCCAGAAGGAACGTGTTTCTTTCGTCTTTTGTTTTTCCTTCTTTTGCAAATATAATCCATTTAAATTGAACTTACTCTGTTTGTGTGCTTAATTGTTTATTAAGTGTCTACGTTGCTTGTTGATTGTGTTTTTTTGGGGTTCTAAATATGTATTTTTGAATTATGTTTTTAATTTTGTGGGACCTTTGTACGGTTGACGTTTATACAAAAAAAGATACTGACTCACAGACCCTGACATCAGTATTATTAGGCTGCAACCTAACTGGCACCCCGGCATATGGTCAAACCGCTACAACGGCTCTGGATACTTTGTTCGGGGAGTAGGCGGGGCTGCTCGTCCGCTGTCCTAACCTACGTCCGCAGCCACACCTGTTTCAAACACGCTGTCATCGGCCTCATAAGGACAGTCCTTGTAACACATTGCCCACAAAAGCGCACAGTGACCTACTGACATACTGGGTTTTGATCTTGTTAACCTTGTTTTCGCGTACACAAGCGTCTGCGTCATGAACATAATTGTTCACAAATTTGTCTATGCACTACACGTGTTACTGGAAGATGCCTCTAGAGGGCAGACCACAGAGCTCAGGCTGTATGCTACTACCGAATGTGCGCACACATGGAGACACTCGAGGAGGTTACGTTATGTTCATTCTGAGATCACGGCAGAAAACGCTTTTGTGCGTTTGGTGGACAGAGCACACCGTCAGCACCGTCCCCACTCCGTCTCTTCAACATGTTCCTCCGTGCACAGACGTAACTGTCCCGGACTTGTTTCCATTTAGTTTTGCAGGTTTCCATGTCGACTTCTCAACTGGAACTTATCTGTCTGCAGTTGTTTGACAGGCCTGTTTGTCTCTGTGCAGTGGCAACGACACATCGTACAGATGAGGATAATTGTGAACTTGCTCACTGCCGCTGTGATGTCCCTGTCACATCCCCTCTGCCTACACTGCCCTTACTGGTCATGTGCATACTGCATCTTAGGACCGCATAGCGTCAAATTTTAAGGACGTCCACAGCCAATGCTCCAAACAGACGCAGTGTGGAAACATAGTTAAAAGCAAGTATATCTCCAGCTTTAGTTATAATTATTATTTTCAAGCACCAAAACTTCTTGGTTAAATTTAGAAAAAAAAGATCATAATTGAAGTCTGTAGTTTTTAATAAAACTACATAAGTTGGTCATGGTCAGGTTATGTAACTGAAAACAAATGATCATTGACGTTTACTCTTTTGTCAAAGTCCTGTATCCCACGCACTGGCCACCCTAACTGGGATAAATCATCAGACTTTTGCCTTTTCTCAAATACCTTTTCTTTCCTACCTTTAAAATCAACATGGATCGTTAGTAGTTGTTGCACAGATCACTTATCATATTCTATGTGTGCGGACAGTCTTGGGGAACGGACTAAAAACATTGTTGCCGTCTTTTTCTGGGCAGGTCTGCGCTTTCTCTTTTAATTGAAACCACAATATTTCCCAGGCTAATTAAAAACCTTTACATGTCGTATCTGTTTATATTCCATAACTGAAGTTCCCCTTACTTTTACTTACTGGGATGTGCTGATATCAAAGAATGAAAACATTTTATGAAGGGTATTTATCTTTATTATTTAGAGTTTCTAAAAATTGTCCAATATCATTTCATCTAGAAAAGACTTAAATAGTAATCTGTGAGTACATTCGTGATGCCATTCTGGATGGTTGTACTTTGGAGGTGAGACACATACTATATGAAAACAAACTTTGTCCTTCTTCAAACTACGTTACCTGATTTCTGCCTTTTCCCCTTCCACTGCCACTAAGAGTCACCGTCTACCCATAAACGTAAATATCGGTCGTGATAGCTGTGATAACGAACGTTCCTGAAAGATTCTTCCTGGGCCTCTGAATGCCCCGTGAAACTGCAAGTTTTTGCAGGTGTTGGTATAACCTATAATAAGCTGCAGCCATCCTGGAGTTATCCTACAGCACTAATTCACGACAATTAACAGCATCATCCATAAATGATACACTGCCTCAGAAGCACGAACGGAGCAGTGTTTAATTTACTTTTTCAAATGATGAAAAATGTTATTATCTGTTTCTTTTGTTTCCCCCTGAAATGTACCAAACTGTGACCCAAAATTTATGTGTGCACTGAACCCTGCATACTGTGAACCATTATATAGATAAATGGAAATCCCATTAGATGGAGCATATAGACGGGCAACAGATTGTGCTGCAGCACTGTGCTGTGGGACTTCATGCTGTGCTAATTGCTTCACTGTTTGACTAATCAGTGCTGCTAAATGTGTACATTTCATTACATTAAAGTGTTTCCACTTGGCTTTTCTGTTTACCCACACACATACACATCCAAACAGGGAGCTGTGACACAGTCAGTTGAGGTGTACTCTCCTAGCAGGGAGGTAAAGCCGAGCCTCCTATCTCCATTAAGCAGACATCACTCAAACTCTGACTTTGGTGTCACTGCATCATCAGCTTCATGAGATTTAATACTTTTTTATTGTTGTTTACGAGGTCTTTCTGACCCGTCTCTCCACTAATTTATATTTTTCAGCTGCAGCTCCATTTCCCGCAGTGCATTGTTAAAAATGCAAAGTGGGCATCAACAGAACACTAAACAATGGACCTGTTTAGTATGCATTTCAAGCCTGGGTTCACTTTACTTCGTTTTTTCGTTTGTCCAGTGAGAACACAATTCATACTCAAATTCCAGCTAAGAAATAATGAGTCCTCAGCCAGGAGGTTGATAAAACCTGGACAAAATAACAAAAGATGGGTAGAACAGCATTTGTGTGATGTACCTGTGTTTATACATTCTTACAGCAGTAGTGCAGCATTTGTTTTTATCACAGGTCTAGTTTATGGACCCCTTTTGTCCCTGGTGTCTCTCCTCCAGACATAACCTGATTCTGGTCTGAAATATCTAAAACCTGTTGGGTTTAAATGTTTTTGGCTGACCGCCGGGGTCAGCCCTACACATGGGTCTGTATGTGACTGACTGAGTAACTGACTGACTGAGTGAGTGGCGGTACTTTCAGAGCCCTAGAGAGAGAGCGACGCAAAATCGCAAAGGTGGATCATGGAGCAAATTGGACCTCTACTGACGCGACTCTCTGTCTTTACGTCTCTGGATACTTTGTTCAGGGAGTAGGCGGGGCTGCTCCTCACCTACGCCCGCAGCGCGCACCTGCTTTCAAACACGTCATCGGCCTCATAAGGACAGTCCTTGCAACATTTTGCCCACAAAAGCGCAGAGTGACCTGAGGCGGTCAGCCACATATGAGGTTTTGACCTAGTCTTGTTATATATTATATCTGTCAGGGTTTGGCTCTGTTATTTTGGACAAGTGAAGACCCCTAGATTAGACCTAAGTAAACTTTAAGCTTCAAGTGCTAAATGTGAAATAAAATACATTGCAGGAAGTGCAGTTGGAGTAAAACAGAGCGTTTAAATGCCAAAACACTGCAGAACATCATGATACTTATCACTGCACACTGTCTCCCTACTGCCTGTCCTTATTGGCTGTCAGGCCACGGGGGTGGGCCAACCTAGTAGCACGGCCAGTGTTTAATTAAAGAGGGATGGCCGAAGTGATTAGGGGAACTCTAACAGGTGTGAGGGGTTACAGGGTGAGGAACTTTTGTGAGTGCTGCGACAGAGGACAGACAGTCAAATGTCCCCTTTTTCCTCCTTTGTTACCGAGTTTTGTTTCGAGATACTGTCCGAACGTTTATGTTACAAATAATCATCAACAGAAGCACAAACGAAAGGACGTGCTGGAGCACTGAGCGCAAGCCAGCAAGGTGAAGAGCATCTGATAGGAGGTCAACAACAGGTGGGTCCATTTACCTTACCTTTAGCCTGGCATGCTAACACCAAGGATTCATATGTGCACATGCAACAGAGCCCTGGAAGCCCTCGATGAGAGCTGGTATACGCATGTCTCCCCAGGGTTGTGTTTGCCGTGACTCGCAACTGTAGATATATTTGATCTTTTTTCACAGATTGTGATGTGCAATGGAATAACAGTGGTATTGTTAAGAAATTAAACAGGATGTTTTTGATTAACAAATGCAGGAATTTGCCTGATGACGTGCAGCAGAAGTTAGCTAGGTTTGGGGCCCTTTGACTGGACCAATGAACCAGCTAACTAGTTACAGAAAACAATCATTGTTTCTAAAAACCAACAAGTAAAAGCATTAAGTAATAGTTAAGTGTGTTCATGAGTGGGCTACAATGTTATTTAATTAAAGCCCTGTTGATGACTCACACGATTGTGGTGGTGTTTGTTGGCTGTTTGAAAGCTGGTCGTGGATAACATCATATTTCTG
Organism: Semicossyphus pulcher; assembly: GCF_022749685.1. Taxonomy (NCBI): domain Eukaryota; kingdom Metazoa; phylum Chordata; class Actinopteri; order Labriformes; family Labridae; genus Semicossyphus; species Semicossyphus pulcher. The sequence continues at coordinate 29,685,251 of NW_027211693.1, read as the reverse complement.
GCTAAGTTCAGAGGCATTGTCCTGCTCTTATTGGGTAATCATGCCAGAGTAATGCTTGTGTAGCATGTAGCATGACACTTAAACACCTTTAAACCATACATGTATGTAGCTAAGGACATGTCTCAGACCCTTTAACAGGACCCCTAGTGGAGCTAATGATGCTGACATTAAAGCTAATTAATTGTATTACCAACAGTTGGCATTTATTGCCTGTTATCATTTTGTATCTTCTGTGCCTTGTGAGAAGCTTAACAGATCTGACAGCAGTAACAAAGGGGGGCAGGACTGAAGGGTTGATTGGACACATTTCCTGTTTCAGGTGGATAAGTGTTAAAAGTCGAGATGTAGCTACTTATTTAGGTTTGGAGGAAGGTCTTCTAACCAACCATGGACTCCCCTTCAGCTGTTGCTGAAGAAAGGAGGAGTTAAACTAAAGTTTAGACTTTGTAAAGTGAATAAACTCATGTGGAAGAAATGCAAAGTCCAACCGTCCAAAGGGTCTTTAAATTGAGATTAAAGGGTCAGCTTTAATCCACTATATTTATTAGCAATATCATTTTTTCCCTTTTAATTTCTTATTTGTCTCTTAGATGTGTTACCCGAGAAATCATTCCAGTGTGATGTGGGAGGTTTTTACACACCCATCTTAAAAGCCTGTAATGACACCTGCATCGCGCCGTGCTGACAAGCGCTCCGTGTCCTGTGATGCTGCTTCAGAGGATTCCTCACCGTGCCAGGAAGACAGTTTTGGCATTACAGTTCTCACATTTAATATGAATCGGCACATTGTGTCAGCTATCCAGAACCGTCCTACTCAATACAATGTATTTTACGCCAAGTGAAGGGCCTGTGAGCAGTTTCACATCCCACTCAACTCCACCAGGTAAATATCAACCAAACACTCTTGGATTATGCAAAGACCCAGCAAATGCTTTGGTTTGAATCATCACACATGTAGGAGAAAACACAAGCAGCCAGAGCTGAACTAGCAGAGTTTGTGCAGTCACTGCCCAGTAGCTGTAGATGCTGTAATATTGGTTGAGTTTTACAAGAGAACCATGTCAGCCTCGGTGATGCCCGTGGTGTAGCTTGAGAGTCTCTACATTAAACCACTAAGACAGCTCGTTCCCACTCCCAGCTCATCAAAGGGCAGAATGGCAGCCTGCCCATTGGCCCAAGGCTTCAAAATATGATGAGTAGTTACCCCTCTAGCAATGTTTCCTAATGCTGTCCTGGTGTCTATCTGATTATTGCTTTGGTGTGGCGGTGCAGAGCCCAAAAGTCCTCCTCAGGGCGGCCCTTTTGGGGCCATGAATGGTTCAAACAAACATGGGACGTTCACCCAGGAGACCGAGGTTTGATTCCTGTGTGAAACTGACGAGTAAATGTGGACTACATTGAAGATGTTGACTTATTTTTGAATTTCAAAATGTATATAAAATACATTTGTTATGGTAGTTACTTATATACATTAGTTAGTTCAGTTTGAAAGTTAGTGAACGTAACCACACTTTTTAAAATCCAAACCATGATCATGTTCCCAAACTTAAACAAGTCCATTTGGTGCCTTGAAGGTTTCATGAAAACTTTTAATCACTTATGTCTTGTGCTTGTCTTATTGTCACCTATCAGTACCTAGCCAAACAATTACAAGACATCTGTATTCTTAATGATATTCAAGAGTTTTATTATCTCATCCTGCACTTGGGGGTGTATCAAATTTTCCATTTAGTTTTATGTTCCCGTCCCCACGAAGCCCAGGACCTGCTAGGTCAAAGGTCATCACTGTTTCTTATTTAAATGTTCTTACTTTCAGAGCTATTGGCTTCTTTAAACACATTATATTGCTATGCTAGCTGCTAAGCTAACCTCAAGCTAAATATTGTTGCGTGTCCAAAACTCTTGCCATAAGTTGCGTATTTGATGTTTCTAATTTCACTGATTCATTGAAAAGTGCACCTGGACTTTGCAAATGATTGATAACTTGACAATGGACACCTGAACATGCAAAACGGACACCAGAGGGATGTGCAGATTGTGTGGGAAGGGGGAGGTTTTTAAAAGGATGGACAGCAAGTGAGGGGGAGAGAAGGGGAAAAGGATTGCAGGGGCATATAATAACAGACATTTATTTTGAGGGATTTGTCAGAAATTACCATGACACTACCAAAGTTAAAAAACAGAAGCTGTATTCTCATTGATGAGACTGTGTTTGACTTGTGGCAGAGCGGAGCGGAATCAGCTGACTCCTGGAACAAGTCAGCGATCATGTTCCATCAAATCAGTTTGAATGTCAAGCATGTGAGTGAAATGTGTCTGTTGGCGTCTGTTGTGTGGAGCCCTGAGGGCTTTATTACACTCCCAGCCGAACCTCTTACCGCGCTGCCTGGATTCAGAGGGGAGCGCCCTCCACAGCGGAGCCTCTCTGCTGTAATATTAATGTAGAACCATCTCTGCGATAAATGATCCCATATCCTGCGGCACGTCTCTAACTGAACACTATTTGTTATTCTAATTTTCTACAGTTACTCTTCCCTTTCTTTCTAACGTGAAAAGTCAATTTCCTCTGCTGATGATTAGAATATCAGACGTGTTGATAACATGAGCGGATGAAACCAAAGTGTTTGGTATATTTCTGCTCAGAGGAAGTTTCGTCAAACAGGCTGAAATACAGAAACTGATGACGGACGACAGGATGAGCTGAATTCAGCCAACAGTATGAAAAGATCTGCTGGGCCATCTCAGTTATTCTGTGACTGATAATGTATGGATATTTTATTTTTGAACACAATTATAATAATTGATTATAACATATTTCGAATGATTAACATGTGGATTCATGACACAAGTATATTACAAGTCGACTCATATCCTAAAAAACAGCTAATTATTATTTTAACGACTCTTTCTTGTTTGAACCACAGACTGTATAAAAAGATGGATGAAATGACAGCTCCCTAAAAGTGAAGCCAAACCCTCTCTATCGCCCCCTGGTGACTGGCTGCAGTCTAGGTCATAAAGCCCGCCTCCTCCATGTTAACAGATGGGACATGAGTCAAACAATAAAATCAAAATACACGTGAAATACATTTTTCTCAAACATGGTTTCTGTCATTATATTTAGTTCTTATCATGCTGATTTACATCCAAGTTTATTTTTAATTAGTTATTTAATGCTGTCAAAAGGATGATTGACAGCTCTGTTGACAAATCGGGCTCATGCAGCCGATCTGTTCCTGATTAGCAGAGTGGAGGACGATCCTTGAGAGGAGACATAACTAAAACAATCACTACAGTCATTGAAGTTTCCATACCTGTGAATGATAACCTCAGACCAACACAGAGAAGCTGTTCTGCTGTTAAACACGCCGACGTGCTGGATCCTCGCTGTTTTCTCGGTAAGTTAAGTTGTGTGTTTTGGTTCGCGGAAGTGGCTACGGTGGTGCCACCCACGATCTCTACTGCGCAGACCAGGGGTGGGGTTAGGGGATGGTTACTTGGGCTCAAGCCCCAGATGTTTTTGCCAAAGCCCCGAATGTTTTACAGTAGGGGGGGGAAAAAACTCTCCGCTGACCGCACCAGAGTCTGAAGTGTAGCCTTCCTGCAGTACCCGAGTCCAACAGAGAGGCAGCAGCAGCGGGAAAGTAACCTGCGTTCATAGCCTGCCCTGCCAAGATTTATGTATCTGTGTGTGTGTGTGTGTGTGAATGTATGTATGTGTGTGTATGTATCTGTATGTATGTATGTATGTGTGTGTGTGTGTGTGTGTGTGTGTGTGTGTTTGTATGTATGTGTGTGTGTGTGTTTGTGTGTGTCTGTGTGTGTGTTACTGTGTATTTTGCCCTACAGATCAGCTGCCATCCACTTCAGCTGCATCAGCATCAGCCAGTCCACCAAGAACAGATGATGTTTCAGGTTTGTAAAATGAATAATGTTCTTCTATTTATTTAATTATTTTTAAAGTGAATGGTTCTAGACTAGTCCTGCTCTCTATGAACAGTGCCATGATGAGATGACTACCAAAGAAATTAGTGGTGAGTTAGTGAGTTAAAGGTTAGCTAAATTCAGTTCATTTGACTGTAATGTGACATGTGAGAAGGACTTTGTTTTTTTTACGCAGATAAGTCAGCTACATGCAGGGGTGAGCAGCAAGGGACAGCACAGCAACAAGGGAGAGCAGGTGGATTGCCTCCTATCGATTGAGGGACAAAAGAAAGTGGCCCAAAGCAGGTGCCCCTCTCCCAGTACCCGTTCAGCCAATTTGGTACCTCGTTGGCTGGAGTACTCTGTCTCCAGAGACTCTGCATTTTGCTTTCCATGTCAGCAGTTTGGAAGGCAGAATGGTCGTGCCAATAAGGATGCTCTCATCAGGATCTCCGGATTTTGTAGTTGGAAAAGAGCTTTAAATTCCTTTCGTGAGCATGAGAAATCTGAGCTTCACAAGACAAGCATGGTCTGTTGGTAGAGCTTTAAAGACACAGAAACCTATGGGGATGTGGTTGATCAGCTGCATACTGCAAACGCAGAAGAAATATTAGAGAGGCGACGCTACCTTCAGCGTATTGTAGCTGTCACAACATTTCTTGGGAAGCAAGGCATCCCATTCCGTGGCCATAACGAGCAGGATGATAGCTGAAACCCAGGCAACTTCCTAGAATGCATGAAGCTCCTAAAACTATTTGACCCTTTTCTCCAAAAATATACACCTCTAAACGTACGATGGAGCATCACTGATGAGTGGAGCAGTGGGGGGGGTCCAGGCCCGCTTCAAAGAGCGACACCCAGAAGCAGTATATGTGCACTGTTATGCACACGAGCTGAACCTGGTTCTGTCCCACACATGTAGAGCCATACCAGAAGCTGCAGCATGCTTTGACCTGCTTGAAAATATTTACACATTTTTCAGCAACTCCCTTGTTAACCACAACAAGTTTAAAGAAGTCCAAAACCAACTGGGACTGAAGACACCTGAACCTGTGCAGCTCTCCACAACTAGATGGGCAAGCCAGGTGAGGTGTCGTGAACAACCTTCCTGCAATTCTTACATGTCTCCGCACCATGAAGACAGCCATGGCCCAAGGAATCCTGTCAAAGCTCTGCAAACTGAAGACCATCTACATGCTGGTGATGTTTTCCAAACTCCTTGGGATAACTGAAGGGCTCCACCGATACCTGCTGGGGGAAAATGTGGACTTGGGCAAAGCAGCTCAGTATAAGACAGCAATAACTGAAACTTTGACAGATCTCCGCAGAGACGCTGGGGCTGAAGATATGTTTAAGAGTGGCATGACTTTATGTGAGGAGAACAACATCCAGCTCCCTGCTGGTCCCAGGCACAAACAAAAACGACTGGATGATTTCGTGGTGAAGTCAGCCTGTGGGGCAACCTCTAATCCGATCACCTCAGGTGATTTCAGACTTTTTTATCGATGTCTAGACAGGATGTTGCAGGAGCTTACTCATCGTTTTTCAGATGTAGGAGAAGAGCTCATGTCAGGCATTCAAGCCTGCAACCCAACTTCAGCAACCTTTCTCTCTGAAGATGCCCTCAAAAACTTTGCTACCCATTACAAGATCCAACTGAAGTCAGAAGAGCTTCTGGTAGCTAAAAACTTCATCAAGAGAAAGCTTGAGAAGGAGAAAGGGGAAAGAGAAAGAGCCTGACATAGCCACTGTGTTCCACATGCTTGATGAGGACATGTTTCCAACCCTGAAAGCTGTCCTCCAAGTGGCCCTGACAATACCTGTAAGCAGCTGCAGCTGGCTAAGGAGCACTATGGGCCAAGACAGGCTTAATGACCTTGCTATCATATCCATCGAAAAGGACAACCTGGATGCCATAACCCCAGACAATGTTATTGACAGATTTGCCCAATTGAAACCACGTCAGCATAGCCTCATTTTGCCACCACCACAAGAGAAGTAGAAAAAAAGATTTAGTTGGGAGAGAGGGACTGGGGGGTAGGACAGTGGATAGTGAAGCGCAAAGTAGAAAATGAGTTCCGAACACAAGAGATGAAACTGAGTTTAGAAGAGAGGAGTGAAGAACAGAGCAGTAAAGACAGCAGAGGTGCCAGCCAGCATCAAATGTAAGAGAAAAAAATGAACTTCTTGTTTGTTTGTTTTTCAGTTCTGAAGTTTATGAGATGTCAATCAGGATTACATGCACTGCGAGATCATTTTTATTTGAATATTAAGCTTATGATCAATTTTAACACCTTTTTTGTTTTATATTTTCTTTTTTCTTTTTTAACACCTGTTTGTGGATCCTTCAGGACAACGTTTCGTCTACCTAAAGTTGGTATGTTGAAATGTTCTGTAACACAGCAATAAAAAAAGAAACAAAGAAAAAAAAGCCAGATCTTTGTGCATACATCTTTCCTCCCTTTGGGCTAAGCCTCGGATCTCCCATAATCCTAGATCCGCCCCTGGTGCAAACTCTGGCTCCATATTACATCACCATTGCAAGATGCCAGCACCTATCACAAAGGCTATTTTGGCATCAGTTACGTACAATGGGAGTGGATGGAGACGCGTCATCCATCTATAGGCATTGGTTTGAAAACAGTGTTCTCTACTGACATCTGCTTTTGGTCTTTATGCTAAGCTAAGCTAACGAGGTGCTGACTCCAGATCAGCTCTGCGCTTAACACAGACTTGTGGTTGATATCCTCTCATGTCACAGTTGTTAAGAAACTGAACAAGCATGTTCCCAAAATGTCAAACTATCCTAGCCTTTAATACGTGGAGTTCATGCTTCAGGTATTCAACTGAACATGGGCGTGGGAAGTATGGTGCTGAGGGTGCTGCAGCACCGCCTAAAATCAGAGTTAGTAACTGACCGTGTGATAGTTTGTTTTATCTGTTATCATCTAAATAGTTTATGATACTTCCTGCAGAGTTACGCAACATTTATGTTTCAGAGAGTTTAGGGTTTTTAACTGAAAGTAAGAAAACATGTCGGGACGCGGATCATCCTGTCAGAGCAGCAGTGAGTTCAATAACTGAAGCTTTCCACAGACACTGTTAAACAAGATGTGTGACGTGGTTATGGCTGCGAGTTACACAGTAGAGGAGAGTTACTAAACGTTTCGTTCAAATATTGACGTTTGTTAGTTAATTTAATATTTTAAAACAATCAACAGCGCAGAGAGGGAGCTAGAGGTCTCATAAGGAGCTAAAGAGAGGGAGTGTGCGATTATGCACAGGAGTGGAAATCATGTTGCCCTGACATTACTCCGATGATTAGGGAAGTGTGTAACTTGGGTCTGCGTATCACTCGTCTCCTGTATGAGATGACCCATCCTCACTGCGCTGCACTGTGCTCTTATGAGGAACAGGCCACACCTGCTTTTTGTATTGCTCCCTGATCAGAGTACAAAACCCTCAAAAACTCGGTATAAAAACACTGTCGATTTGTTTTAGATATAAATAATCTGTGTTCAATTGATGCAAAAAAAATTGCACGGCACAGGTATTACGTCATCATATATATAAATAAATCCATTATAGCTGCATAAATAGTCAATTGAAAAGCTTTACATTAGGAATAATATCTGAATATTAACTGTAGGACTGCTGTATAATCACTTGCAGCACAGACAAGGCCAATGTGCCTGACTCTCGATGGTTTCTTTTATTTTCACAGAACAGAAGCAAAAGTGGGAAAATGTTATCTATTTAAGATATTGCTACAAACCATTTTTGGCACCAAACAACTCTTTTTATACTTTTTGAAATTTGCTAATCCAAAAACATTTGTGCATTGACTTTACCGTAAATTGACTCACTGCAGGAAATCTCAGATCCCATCTGCTACAGTCGGAGACGATACCGCCTCTGGGCACCCCGGTGAACGTGCTGGGCCGTAAGCGATACTCCACTTCCCGTCAAGACTTCCTTTTCCACGTGCTGCATTGTTACAGAAAGAGAAGCCGTGTTCTTGTGATTTACTTGTTATTAACAGGTCTTACCTTTGCTGAAATTTCAACATCATGATGCAGATTTGTAAGAAGTAAAAATTCAAGCTTTGTCAGGTCTGTCCTCAAGAGGAGAAGAAAACTTTTACAATGCTCGTTTGTTGAACGGAGGGCGGATCGATCTGATGCATTCGAGGAAGTCGGGAAATCTGAACGCTTAACGGCTTTCGTGACACAGCGTCAAGGGAATTCATCTCAAGTTAAGTTTTAGATATAGAACAGATTGTTAGCTGTTAGCATGCAGATGTCTGTTTATAGAGATTAATAAGAAGTTAAATCGTTGTCAGATCGCACTGACGGGAGCCGGGATGTCGTTACGGCGCATTACGTTCCGCCTGCTTTTGCTCTCCTCACAGACTGTTTTTCCCGCACACGCCGCAGCCTGCTGATACGTGATTGGTCAATATTACTCGGACAACAAGTGTACTACAAACAGAACACTTGCCTTCCCAGAAATCCACATCCCTGCCTGTAAATAGAGATTATTCTTCAGGTAATCCTGCTGCACTAAGAAGTAGATTCACTATTGGTCTCAACACACCTGTAGCCTCGGTGTTCTCGTGCTGCATGAGCGCGGATGAAAGGCGGCGATGCCTCCTTCCTGTGTTTCATCAGCCTGACAAATGAGAGTAGAAAGAAAACACTTTGTCAGTCAGATGAGCTACAACGGCTCTTTAATGTTGACTCACTGATTGGATTTGAATGCTGTATGAGTGTGTGTGTGTGTGTGTGTGTGTGTGTGTGTGTGAGTATTTGACTGCCAATGAAAGATGGCTACACTCCACACCTTTTACATCTTCTGACTGCTTTAATCGTCGCTCAGATTTCACACTCGGTATGTGTGACCCTCAACAAGTTTACCCCCTCTCCATCGTCCCCGCTCTGCCTCTCTATTTGCATTCGTCTGCTTGTTCTGCGTCTCTGCTCGAGGAGAGACTCCAGGTATTCTGCTGGCTTTGACTACGGGACCCCAGCCAAGTAGACAGAGCGAGCATTAAAGTGATGAAACGCGTTGTAAGTTCATTTTCTCTAATCATTTTTCACACACGGGGATGGATGCGGAGTTCCAGGCCGCTGATGTGCTCCGTCAAGGGAGACACATAAAGAGACTTCAAAAATCATAACAAAGCTCTGTGTTTACTCCGAGAAGAAGCAATTCAGAGGAGAAGTGATAGACTTTCACCCCACGTAGAGCCGGAACAGACAGCAAAGAAAAATATTTTAAGTGATGACAGTCAAAGAGGGAGGAAGAAACTCCTCTTTTTTATGCGCCCTCCTTTGTCTTTGTTTGAGGCAATAACGTCTGACAGAGGGGACGCAGAATTATAAATCTTCTCACAGGGAAAATGCTACACATAGATTTTCATAATGATCTATTTTTCACACAAGCATACGCTCTATGCAAAGAAAAAAAATCTCTTTACTCTTACTAAAGCCTCATTTTGGAGCTCCCGCTCTGCGACTGTTAGACAAATGAAAGCACTTTTCTGCAGTATAATTTGGATTTGTTATCACATTCTATTACATGAACGCCTGCACGCCTGTGATGCATGCTCGAAGAGGGGCGAGAGACGGAGAAAAAGAGGGAGTAAGAGAGCGAGGGGGGGGAATAGAAACCAACCAGAATGAGCTTCCTTAAGGCAGGCTAGTTAATATTAAAGTCAATTTATAACCTTTCATGCTGCGGGTCCTCTCGGGGAAATTAATCTCGCATGAAGGGTGATTTCTGTGACGAATTACGAGGCTCCGCAGAATGACCGCCGCTAATACACAGTTCACCTCCTTGCAATCTGCGTAAAGAATATGGAGAGCAGCGTGGATGTGGGGAAACCAAAGTAAGCATATCCACGTTTACAGCAGACCTTTGTTTCACCTCGCTGAAGCTTCAGCTGAGGATTAGACGCTCTGAATCTGATGTCACAACTTCGAGAAAATCTGCTGAAGATCAGGTCCCACTCTGAGCGTCTCTTTCATAAAAAACACTGAAACCGTTTACAGTAGTTCTAATTCATCAACGTTCAAATATCAGTATTCCCATCAGTGTTGACTCTTAAAATAGAACTATATTGAACGAGTATTGCACGAGTTAGAGAGCGTGTTTAAAGTACCGTATTGGTCTGATTATAAGACGACCCCCCCTTTTCAAGACTCATTTTTGGAAATTGACTTTTTTAAGCCCAAATCTTGTTTTTATAAAGAAAACTATTTAATTTAAAAATAATGATAATACAAACACGTTGGAAAAAAAACAAGGCAAGGTGTTGTTTTTAACACCTTTGAAATAAAATCATGTTTTAGATGGCTTTAAAACTGTCAGATTTAAATCAGATAACATGTCATGGACTGTATTTATAAAGCGCTTTTCTAGTCTTCAGACCACTCAAAGCTGCTCAAACACCGCCATCACTGAGTCCATCCTCAACTGCTCCATCACCGTCTGGTACGCTGCTGCTACTGCCAGGGACAAGGGCAGGCTGCAGCGTATCATCCGCTCTGCAGAGAGGGTGACTGGCTGCAATCTGCCATCTCTCGAGGACCTGTACACCTCCAGGACCCTGAGGTGTGCAGGTAAGATGGAGGCCAACCCTTCTCACCCCGGACACAGTCTCTTTGAGACCCTCCCCTCTGGCAAGAGGCTGCGCTCCATCAGGTCCAAAACCTCCCGACACAGGAACAGTTTCTTCCCCTCTGCTGCCAGCCTTGTCAACAAGACCACAACAAGAACCTCTTGTTTGGGAAGCATACAACATGAAACATGCTTATTGATTTATCTTACCAAAGGGAAGAACATAGTTTGAATGCAAGTGTGAGGCATTCAACCTCTCACATCACTGAGAAGGCGTAACAGTGTGTACCTCCCTCTCCACCTGCACCAACACTCTCAACAACTGCAGCAAGCTTTTGTCACATGATCACAGGATATCAAACAGGACTAAAAGCTAACAACAAGCAGCTATCCTGTTTAGCTAACTGGCATGTTGCCATCACCAGTAGCACTCTGCTTCACCACCAAACCAACTACCTCTGATAATTCACCTCAGCAAACAACAAAGCAGCAGAAATAAATACTTTTGTTTGTGACATGACCACATAACAACATGTCAGCCAACTAAAACTACCTGTCAACACCTGCAGGGCTGCAAAACCCACCAAACAAACCAAACAAACCTCTGCAGCTCATCAGAGCAGCATAACACACTCTTATGTATGTGATATCACCAGGTAACCATTTCAAGTCTCTGCACTCACCTTTCTTCCAATCCACAGACATATGCTGTGTTGGAAACGCCGTACTATACTAACAGTACGTACTGATTTGGCCAAAATGTAGTCTGTAGTATGCAAAGAAAAACAAAATGTGCAGTGTGCCAAAAACACCCGAATGTCGTACTGATTCAAGAAAATCTCCAGTATGCATCGGACCAGTCTACCTCGCCTACTGTATCCCACAATGCAAAGCACTGGAAGGTCACAGCGGCAGTTGAAATGACGGACAGCAGCAGCACTCGAGTAGAAGGGGGCATGATAGCTAAAGAAGAGGCGGTTATTGTTTACTTCCGCCTGGTGTAGCATACTACAAAATGAATTTGAAAAGCTCCTCTATACTACAGACTACGTATGAAGTATATAGCATGTAGTATATAGTACGGCATTTCGAACACAGCCATCCACTGGGGCAGGCTGCAGTGTCGGCCATGTTTCTCACTGCCTGCTCTTCTTATTCTTTTGTATTGTCAGCAGGTAGTTGACAGCTTTAAAAGCATTACTGCCACCCTCTGGAAGGGGGTGTGTATCACAATAGTCATCACACTGTTTCATTAACTGTTTGAGCGCGACTGGGCTTCAATCAACTCAAAACGGCACCTGTCCCTCCACTGCTCATGTCCCTCCACTGGCTCGCTTGCATCAAATTCAAACCCTGTTGCTCGCTTACAAAACAGCAACAAACGGCTCCTGCCTACCTGAACGCCCTCATCCAGGTCTACACTCCATCCCGCCCACTACGCTCTGCCAATGAAAGGCGCCTGGTGCTCCCATCACAACAGGGCCCTCAGTCTCTAACTAGACTCTTCTCCTCAGTCGTCCCCCGGTGGTGGAACGAGCTACCAAACTCCACTCGCTCCGCAGAGTCCCTTTCACCTTTAAGAAGAAGCTAAAGACCCAGCTCTTTATGAACAACTCTGACCTTAATGACATTGAAGCTATCGACGATGTGGATGATGATGATATTGATGACGTTGTTGATGATAAGAAAATCTCGGCTTCTTTACGCCCTGTGCACTGCCTTTTGGCTCCAGTGTCCGACCGCACTTGAGGCTGTGTGTCGGCTCTTACTGACTTCGTTCCCTCCTGTCTTGATCGTTGCTTGTTTTGTATTAACTCTCTGATGTACATCGCATTGTACAAAAGCGTCTGCTCAATGAAACATGTAACAAAGTGAAGTCAGTCCAGTGTCCCTTAGTCATACGTCCACACAGTGATCACACAGGCTACCTTAGGATTTACGTGTGGTCGTTCCAGCAGCAGCCGGCAGCTGTTTACAGTGAAAGAGCTCTGATAAACCCAGAGTACACTACCTGCTCAGCAGCACACGGCACACAGACACAGCAGAGACAAGCTGACTAAATAAAACATGAAAACCTTTGATTTGGCAAATTGTAAGTGAGTCATTTGTTGATGCTTTAACAGCTGAATAATTTATAAAAATCAATAGGCCCAATGAAGCAGAATAAGAGAGAAGTGAAAAATAATCAAGTTTTTTATGTACGAAAAGAGAGTGTTTGAAGCTCGGTGTCAAAATCTACTTTAAACTGCTTCTTAATTTGGCCCTCATTGAAAATAGTTCTAAATACTTTATTTTTGCACACATTTTACCACAAACCAAACCAATGGGGCTGATAGTATTCTGCCACAACAACAATACTAACATGTATCATAAAGTTACTTTGTGCTATCTGCCATGTGGGGAGGACTAACTGCAAATGGGTATCTGAGGAAGCACTAGCATCCAGTCTGACCATTAAGTCATGTTTTTTATTGTCAAACAACTATTTCCCAAAGTGAGAGCTCTGAGGTACAAAATGTCTCCATTTTAATTTTCTGTTGTAGCCACTAAATGACTTTCAATCACAAAACTAAAATGAATAAAACCTACAAAGTCATCCCGACTTTCACCAATTAAACTGAGTCTCAGCCGACACATTCATAACACAGTCTGTGGTACACGCTGCTTTTGGTTGCATTTAGGGACCAGAATTAAATATCACAACTTTTAAAAAGGTCAAAACTGAATGAATAAGTTATAGAAATAAAAATGATTTGTGTTAAAATTCAATCAAAAATTTGCTGTCTATGACAAAGAGAACAAGACAACACGAATCAGAAGAAAACATGTTTCATAAATTGACTAAATGCTGACCTGAGGCCTGTGAAGCACTTTGACCTCCTCATTGTGTATAAAGTGTGTGTGTCCTTGCCTTTGAGGGAGGTATAGCAAACCTTGTTTAATTTATTGATAAAGATAAGGAATGAATAAATCAATGGAATACCTGTCTGATCTCCGTTCTTCATTCTGGCCCTTTATTAAAAATCCTGACTTTAGATAACCTTTAACAGGGAGCGGGAACTTTGGTGACATGAGGGGCCACTTCTTTTCTTATATTCATCTCAGAGAAACTAATGAAGACCAAACAAGAGATGAATTAATACTAGATGTTATCTTAAGATCAGTTCAGCTTTTTCAATCCCAGTTTACTTTGACTGACAAGCAAAGGGACACCATACATCGTAGGGTCGCTCACCCATCATACTGCATGCGGAAGTAGCAGCTGACCAATAGATGCTGCGAGCCACAGGCTACCAAGCTTCACTGAAAGTCAACAGACATATTAAAGTAGAAATAAACATTTGGAATTTGGAATTAAATATAATATTTTAACTTTCTTGTAGCATTAAAAGAAACTGCAAGTTCAGAAACATTATAATAACCTCATAAATGTGTCCCATCCCAGCTATGCAACACACACTCAAGGCTTCCCCCTGATGAGAACTTCTGTTGTGTTGTCTGGATATGTTCTGTTTTTCTGTTGCATTTTTATTGATCCAAGAATCGAACAAGGTCCCCATATTTGACACCTGGCTAACACTACACCTGACCCCCTGCCTATCCCTGTGGGTGGTGGGCTCACAGGGAAGCTCCATGAAGTTCTTTCAAGGTCAAGGTCCAGCCATCAGTGAGCTTTGCCCCCCCCAGGTCTGGCACAAGGAGGGAGCCCTGTTTTCTCTTGTTCAGGCGAGGTAAGGCAGCTTGATCTTGGGTGATTCATTAGGGCAGGGTAAATCGCTTTAGTCCGAACCTCCTAAGCCTGAGGGAAGCTCAGAAATCCAGAGGAAGTTCTGAGTTCTGCTTCTCCATGGCATCTTAAGGAGCCAGGTGAGGTGGATCAGGTATCTGATGACGATCCTCCTGGGCGCCTTCCTTTCCAACTGGGACCAGTCCCCGGTGGTACCTGCTGGAGGGTTTATACATCCCATCAGGCTCTGGAGGAGGAGCTTTAAAGCGTTGCTGGAGAGAGGGATGTCTAGGCGCGACCTGACCCCAAACAAGTGGGAGAAATTGGTGTTTGTTTAGCGTGGTGTGTTTTTGTCTGTACATGGTTTCTGTATTTACAGGTTATGCTGTTTATATATTTCTGCTTTCTGCTGCAGGTTTTATTCATTTGCTGCATGTGAGTTTTTGAAGTGCCATCTATAATAAAGCTGCAGCATGTTTCTCACTGATGTTTTGAGCCTGTATGCCCTTGTGGGCCACCGTAGTGTTTGCTTGAATTTCAAGTACCTCTGCTGTTGTTATGCTCTGAGCATCGGTCCAGTTTGCAGTGTGCCCACAGTTTATTATGGGATGGCCAGCTCCTGCTGCATGAATAACTGTGGCTGTCAGATGAAAACATGTAATTTAGATTTATTTGTTCTGTCCTGACACATTTTGCACACCGCCGCCTCTCAGACAGGAACAATCACTCCCAGCCTCTCTGTGAGCCTGTGCTATCGTGTTTTAGGTATATCACTGAGCTGTCCGGCTGGTGGAACTAAACATGCTTGGTATGAGCTGAGCTTTATTGAAAGACATTCAGGTCCAGCTCTGATCTGATGAAGGCTGCTCCTGGACCTGCGCCAGTCAATATGTTTTTATTATTACTGTTTCATATCGTATTCCTCCAAGATAAATCATTCTGCTGTGATGTGTGAGGACTTCACGCAACAGTCTGTCAAACTCTGTGAAATCTGCTTCTTTAGTGAGACTGAGGAGTGTGGAGCACAGACGCGTATCACTCTTTTATATTCAGATAACAACACATCATGATTTAGTTCATTTATCTCAATTTAATGAAGAAATATTTGATATAAAATGACCCCAATGAAAGGCTCCTTTTCATGCTCTTATATTATCAACATCTTTTCCCCTATAGTTTGGAATGATTGTATTTCATTAAAGCATGTTACAAAGTTAAAATTGTCCATGTGTAGAACGTAAAAAAGATAAATAGGCAAAGTATGGTTTGATCCAAATGATGACAAGGTTTGCCTTAATGAAAATGATTTGGGAAACAAAAAAAAGGCTCGCACAGACCTTGTCAGAAAGTCTGTACTTGAGCTTAATGCTAACAGTGTGAACCCCCCCCCAAAAAACAAGTATACCATTACTTAATTGAGTACGTAACCAATAATTACAGTTTTAGTCTGGTGGATCATCAGGAGAAAGACGGGAAGCAGAAAAGTTTGCTCTTTATGCCCAATATTCTCTCCCTATCTGAGCTTCAGCCAGACTTTGGGCTCATATGATCATGTGACTTACACTAACAAAGGTTCATTCATCATTGTAATGAATATTTCAAAGATTACACAGTAAAGACTATAAAAAACAACTATAAAATACCCCAAATTTACAGTACACTGGATGCTTTGTAATTGCATTACAATGATACAATGTTACCATGTAATTTAGCAGATGCTTTTGTCCAAAGCGACGTACATCTGAGAGTTAATACAACACAAGCAACGATAGAGACAGGAGGGAACAAAGTCAGTGAGAGCCAACACACAGCTTCAAGTGCGATCAGACACTGGTAACAACAGGCAGTGTATATTTTTTAAAATAATAATAATCATCATTAGCAACATCAACAAGATCAGTATAATCATCATGTAGTTTATGCTGACTAGGATTTTCATGATGATGATGATTATACTGATCATGAAAATCCTAGTCAGCATAAACTACATCCTCGATGTCATCATCATCAATAGCATCAATATCATTAAGGTCAGAGGTCATAAAGAGCTGGGTCTTTAGCTTCTTCTTGAAGGTGAAAGGGACTCTGCGGACCGAATGGAGTTTGGTAGCTCGTTCCACCACCTGGGGACGACTGAGGAGAAGAGTCTAGTTAGAGACTTAGGGCCCTGTTGTGATGGGAGCACCAGGCGCCTTTCATTGGCAGAGCGTAGTGGGCGGGATGGAGTGTAGACCTGGATGAGGGAGTACAGGTCGGCAAGAGCTGTTTTTTAAGAGAGCAACAGGGTTTAAATTTGATGTGAGCAGCAGCTGGGAGCCGGTGGAGAGATATGAGCAGTGGAGGGATATGAGCAGTGGAGGGTTACGTGCTGTTTTGGGTTGATTGAAGACCAGTCGCGTTGCTGCGTTCTGGATCATCTGCAGAGGTTTGAATGTGCATGCAGAAGGCCTGCCAGTAGGGAGCTGCAGTAATCAATGTGTCATATCACGAGAGCCTGTACCAGCAGTTGTGTTGCATGCTCTGAAAGGTAGGGTCTGATCTTCCTGATGTTGTACAGGGCAACTAGAAACAAACATAAAAATACTTGTCAATCATTAAAAAGAAACCATTCGGTGAGAACATGTCTTCTAAGCTTAATCCAAAAGGCGACTGGACTTGGTTGAAGTTTTTGAAGATGTTTCACCTTTCATCCAAAAGGCTTCTTCAGTTCTAACTGACTGGTGGACAGAGCTAGAAATATAAGCCTCTGTAGGTCATTAATGTGCTAATAGATGTGTAACCAGGGGTGAGTCGTTAGCCTGAGTTGTGAACCCAGTATCACTGTTAACGACCCATCAACACCAGTGGGTACTAAAGACTCTCAACCAGGTCCAGTTGCCTTTTGGATTAATTTTAGAATTACCATGACCTGGGTGACTGAGAACCTTCACAGAGGTAAGAACATGTCCAGTTTGTATCAAATTCAGCAACACACAGACAATATGATATTATTATACTTGAGTCAAAATCAAAGAGGTCTGTTCACCGGCATTAACCATCTCTGAGTCCAACCCACTAACATGTGGAATTGTGGTTCAAGTTCAATCTATCTAATCCATCTGGTTAATAAATTATGTTTCTTTATCCTTTCATTTGTAATTGTTGATGTTGTTGTAACAAAGTAGAAAATTGGCTTTCTGTAAAATAGATTATTGTCAATATCATTTCCTATTTGCTCAGCGATCTGTCAATCAGGGTAGTTTACTGTTCTCACTTAATTTTAATTTCAAACAAACAACAATTAGTTGTCAGGGAATTATTTGATTCCTGTGATTAACATTTCTAAAGAATGTTCATGTTATTTTATACATTAGTAATGTTTGGAAATTAATTAAAGCTGCAGTAGGTAAGATGGAGACAAGAGCAGACTTTGCTTTAAAATTTGAAAGATAACAACCTCCAGGTCCCTCTCCCTCTCTCTCCGCGGCGCTCAGTCCCGCCTCCAAAGCCCTCCCTGCAGAGGAGGCTGTCATGCGCGCACGCAGGCTAGTAACCGCGAAAACTCAAGAAACCAGGTATATAATATGGCGGACACATCGGTAAGAACGTGAAATGATAACAACTGCAGCTGCTGTATTACACCACCAACACTATTGAAGCAGATACACATCAAACCAGCGGAAATCAGTGTTTTTGCTGTGAACGGTAATCTACAGCTAATTCTATTTAGCAAAACCAGCAGCACTTACGCTGAACAAAAATATAAACGCAACACTTTTGTTTTTGCTCCCATTTTTCATGAGCTGAACTCAAAGATCTAAGACTTTTTCTATGTACACAAAAGGCCGATTTCTCTCACATATTGTTCACAAATGTGTCTAACTCTGTGTTAGTGAGCACTTCTCCTTTGCCGAGATAATCCATCCACCTCACAGGTGTGGCATATCAAGATGCTGATTAGACAGCATGATTATTGCACAGGTGTGCCTTAGCCTAACTAACGCTCTGATGTTTACTCTGGTTTTGTTTCTGTCTCAGTCCAACTTTTTCTTTTTAGCTTGCTCTTCCTCATTTCTCTTCTTCGGTTTAACAGACATGTTAGTGTGAGCCGTAGTTGGCAATGGAGGGTTGGGCAGTTTTTTCAGCCAATGTGGACACAAGCGCTGCGCACACCGAAGAAATTGAACATGACCGTGTGAGCATGCACGGAGGAGTGGTGCTGCGCAGCGTCTGATTGACAGCAGCCTGAGAGACTGCTCGGCTCTGATCGGTTGTTGTGGTTGATACACAGGAAGTCTGAAGTTTGCTGTCAGCCATATCGTCGTCAAGCGCTAGCCGATGGGTTCCAAGATCGATCAGGGGTAAGTCAAATCGTTGTATTGTTTGAAATGTTTTCTACACCCACAATGTGATCCCTGATCCTTGCTGTCAGTGTTGGTTTTGTCTCCACCTCCTCTGTAGACTCCTGACTGGAAAAACACCTCCAGAGAGTGAGAACTTCAAAACATACTTGGCAAAGCAAATGAGCCTGTATCAGTGTATTTTTTAGGTTTTCAAGCAGCCACGTCGGTGATGTTAGCACCTGAACATTAGCATGCATGTCCACAGCCTCACACACACCTGTCCTGGTAATAACAGACTCTGATGCTCTCATTGATCCAAGGCCTTTCCTCTTCCCCTCCATGCTCTGCCCACCACTCTTCATCCTCTCTCATCCTCCCGTCTATCGCTCTCCTTTGTGCTCCACTAATACAAGCTCTGCAGAGTCACGCTGAGCTCTTTTCAATTCACTGCCTGTCTGTCTCTTTGCTTTTCACTCCGTCTGCCAACCATCTTCTACCTCTATCATTCAAAAACACACTAAAATACCCAGAAAGATGTTTTCTCTAACCTCTCCTAACATTCCTTTAACTCTCTCCATTCTTCCTTCCCCTGTTATTATCCAATTTTGGAGCTTTTCTGCTCGTTTCTATTGTACGTTATATTTGTACGTCAGCTGTCAGATGAGTGACTTACAAAGAGCGCAACATCAGAATAGCAGAAGTGTAAAGGTTCAGGGACAAAGAGCCTGAACATAGTTTCTGCACCTCGGAGTGACGGAGGTGGAAAGAGAGATGTATTTAAAAGAAAGCAGAGTGAGAGATGAATCAGTGGGACTGGGAACAAAGAGTTCACAGGAGGGAGCAGAGCGTTGTTTCTGCCTTTAATGGTCGAAGGTGTTTGACTGGACTGCGTTGTCACAGGGAGACATTCTCGTTCTTTTAGTGATTAGAGAGGATGTGGTGGAAATGGGAGGGTTTATGAGGACATTATACATGATTGCAGGTTCTTCTCTCGGTCAGCCACCTCGATGTAAACTAAAAAAAACAATCTTGTCAAATACCAGAGTCCCCATGCTTCAAAATATGACACTGTTGGTAAGTCAGGGGACATAGTATGTAGTCTGCTTTCTAGAGGGGTTGGGGGCGGTGGCTCAAACAGGACTTTCATATAAGAGAGTGGAATGCTTTTTTATGCATGTATGTAAGTTATATAAGTTAATAAATAAACCCTCACGATGACCTTTTCTCTAAACATTAGCGTGTGACTGTTTCACATGGTACAAACATGTTTGCAACAGGCTTCATTTTGAAGATTAATAACTGACACTGGAGAGGTACCGTGATAGTCATATTTTAAAGCATGAAGTAACCACCTAATTACAGACAGTTAAATTGGTTGGCAACTAATTTTGTCATCGATTTTTGTCGACAGTGTTGACTAATAGTTTCACCCCTGCACCTAATTCAATACATTAACAAGAGGGACATACCAGAGGACATCTCCCTCTCTCTATCAGTTACCTGCTAGGAGGTGTGAAGACAATACTTGCTACATGTACGCAAGGAGTAGAGAGAGAGATCATCCACTAGTTTATCAATAGCGGAAGGCGATCGAATACTGATTTAAGAAAGAGAATTGTTTGGTAAATATCCCAGAGCGCACCGCCCAGGTATCGTCTATGTGTGGGAAACACAGGTGGTGCATCCTCAACCAAAAACTCTTCACCTGCTGCCGCCATGTTTGTCCGCCTCTACTGAGCGACAGACATAAAGACGTCGAACAAGAGAAGTCAGAGGCAGATAGCGCCCTCTGCTGGTTAAGAAAGGGTATTTCAATCGTCTCTTAGGTGTACAGATTTTCACTGTCTCACGAGGTATCGTTACGTCTCTCATTTTAGTTGTATCAAGAACACATAACTAGAATAATATACCAGGACCAGTGAGGAAAAATAAAATGATTTAACTCATAGTGTTGTATAATAATGTCCAGGATTGTAAAAGTACACAATAATCCTTTTAAAATGAGGCGGGTTAAAGCAGCTCTTCCTTATAATGAGTTTCTTTATCTGTTCACTTCTCTTTGTCTTCTCTCACTGTTCTCTCCGTGTGAGTTAAGTTCCAATGACACGACCTCTAACAGCTATCGGGACGACTGCGGGAACATTGGGACGGAAAGAGGACGAGATTGTCGAGATGTTCCTCACCTTTTCTTCCCGTGTCGGTCCTTTCTGCTTCCTGCGCTGAAGTAGTTAGGAGGATAATAGTCCTGAATATTGGATCCAATCTGTGTTTGCTTTAAGGCAGAGGGAGTTTACATCAGCTCCACGGTTTCCAACGAGCTCTGCAACATCTCATTTGACTGTTTTTATAGTTATTCTCTGTCTTTAATGAAGCTCTCCTCTAGTGCAAGAGGACTCCAGAGAGGTGTGAACATACTCTGAATTGAGGCCTGTCATTACAGAGCTGTATTCTGCGACATTTACATTTACTGAACTAATAAATTCTTCTCTTTACATGATGCAACAGGGCTGCAACCAAACAGCTACAGCTTAAACTGCTGTTGGTCATGGTGGTTAAAAAGCCTCACAGTTAGAAGGTGCAGAGTTTATGTTCTTTCGCTGGTTCCTCTGTGGAGCTGACATGGTCTTATGTCTGTGAGGGACAGAGCATGCAGGGGTAGCTGTGGTTTATAAACTGTATTGCTCATAGAGATGAACGTGTTAGTTTGTTGTGTACCCTGATTCACACCTGCTGCATTCTTTGAAAGATTTTTAAGGGTTAATCCAATATTTGAATTATTTCCAAATCCTTCATATCCCTGGAATCTCCACAATCTAAGTGTGAAATTCTGAATATCAAAAGACGCTCACTGTAAGAGAGCGAGTTTTATTACAACCTTTGTACTTCTGCTTATGACTCTGTTGTATTGCAGTTGTCCCTTTGCAAAGTCTCTCTTTGTGTGTCTCAGTACATGTTGGTGGTGAGGAAAACTTCTTATCTATGGAGCCAGATCAGTCTCTAAGAGAATAAATGCACACAGAAGGATTCACAAATATATTTTACAATTATTATATAAATTACTCTCTTCAAAAAAATATTTTTAATCCGCACAAAAATATTTGTCCTTCTATATACGTAAATGTAAAAAAAAAATCCACATATGCGTCCGCACATGTGATTGGTTGAAAAGTACGAAGACATCTGATTGGCTAGCAATGATTCCCTGTTGGAAAAAACGCATTTGTGAATCGAGCCGCGGAATGGGGAGTGTCAAATGACACACACACAAATGAAGTCCACAAACCAAGAACGCTTCGTGAATGCGGGTTAAACAGTTTGTATATAAATGTGTTTGTTAAAAAGCAAATACTTTTAAATACATATATTTGTGCATTTATATTACACATATTTAAAACAAGAAACATTTCTGTGTGTGTGAATCTTATTTTTTATTTTTATTTTTTTCAAAATTGTTATTCTTTTTTTAAAACAAAACACAACATACATCACCAATACATAACAAACATAACACACCAAGTCACATTAAAGTAAAGCACAAACACACAACATATTTATACACCAAATATTCTCAGGTCAAACAACCCAAACTAAGTAACAATGTTTAAATACTAAAGGAAGTGAGGATTGTATAGATAAAAAAAACCCCTCAATCCATAAAAAAACAATTCTAATCATTATTATAAGAAATTTAACAGTCTGTGAATCTTATTTATTTATTTGAATTTGTTTTACATTTGTATGGAAGGACAAATATTTTTGTGTGCAATTAAAAATATTTTTTGAAGAGAGTCATTTATATTTAAATCGTAAAATATATTTGTGAATCCTGTGTGCATTTCTTCTTTTTGAGACTGATCTGGCTCCACACTTATCTAACATGGGAGAGAAATGTGAAAGTCACAAAAGTAACACATTGTTATTTCTTAGTGGAAGAAAAGCAACCTGGCGTCAGTGGATGAAGGAGAATGCGCCCTTGGTGCGGCTGTAAGATAAGAACACTTTACAGAGAGAAGCTACGGAAGCCCTGAGCGGACATTTTATTTACTCTGTTTTCCGTGATAACGATAATTTCTGAGATAAAGCTGGTGTTGTCGTGATAATGGGATCATTTTCTGTCGATGTAGAAAACAGAACAACAGGCTGCTCACTGTGGTATTACAGAGCAGAACATGCCATGCTGCCATTGCCCACACTAATGAGGTAAGTTAAGCCTGTTTGTTTGGTGCTTTTGCAGCTCTGGGGAGTATGAGCTCCACTGGCTCCATGTCTGTTTAAAGAGTTGATCTTAAAGTCGAGGTGAAATGAAAAATGTCATTTTAATCCTTTTAGATCACATCCCCGGTAATATTGTGCATTTATTTGACAATAAAGGCCAAAAAAATTACAGAAAATCAATTTCTTCGTATCAAAATCTGATCATTTTTTCTTCCGGTACAACTAAATTTCACGTGTGCTTACGTAAGTTAGCACCAAACAATTTCAACCAATCACTCTGCAACATTTAGCCGCAGAGCACCAAGAACGCTCAGTCAGTTAGCTAGCTACTGCGCTGTGGAGAACGTCTGTCTACGCCCACTTCTCAACGATCAAATCAAATCCCTCTAATGATATGTCCCGCCTGCACGTCCTGTTTCACTCGGGAATACGTCACGATACGGAAGCTAGATACTCTTGAAATGCCGTTTCAGCTCGACTTTAACATTCTGCTGATCATTTTTAAGCTTGTTTGGGTCCCGATTTACATTTTAGAAATGCTCACCCTTATGAGTATCTAGCGCCCTTAGATGCTCTGATCGGGGCCTTTATGGTCAATCCAAAGTTGAGGCTCAAATCTGAAGGAGATAGGGCTTTTGCCGTCAGGGCCCCTCGACTTTAGGACGACCTGCCTGAGGAGATAAGGCTGCAGAGTCACTGACTTCTTTTAAATCACTTCTGAAAACTCACTTTTACAGGTTTGCTTTTCTGTGATGTGTCCGGTTTGAATACATTTTAAAAATGCTTTAAATCCATTCATCTGTTCTTAAAGTCCTCTTCTGACGTTCTACTCGTACCGTCCTTTATTGCTTCTATCTTTTATTTGTCTCACTGTTCCAAATCTGTTTTTATTTCCTCTGATATGATGTCGTCTTTTTATCTTCTTTTTATCATCTTCTTAAAATCCTTATTTGTAGTGCTTTATTGCTTTAACTGCCTTTGGAGAGCTGCCTCTTTTATCACTTGTATTCCTTTTATTTACATTTATTCTTGTTGACCTTTTGAGTTTGCATTGTGTTCTTGCCTCTTGTTGAATTTTCTTGACTACTCTGTTTCACTTGACTATTGGATGACGCTGTTCCTGCCTGGGCTTTGTCTGTCAAAGCACCTTGCAAATCTGTTTTTAAAGGTGCTATATTCCTTACATGAGCAGAGTAAAAGCGCCAAAATATGTATTTTTTATTATATTGATGTCTTTTCTTGGAGAATCTTTAAATGCTTTGTGTGCCGACAAACTGTACAACTTAGTTATTATGGTGCATAATGATGATGTTAGACATGGAAATCTTTAAGCTGCAAAAAGAATGAAGTCTCTACCTATGATAGTTTCTATTTAAAGCTCCTGTGAGGAGTTTTTCCATGGTTATGACACGGACTGATATTTATTCTGATGACTCTATGTGACTCAGAAAATCAAACCAGACCATCAGCGACAACATTGATTATTTCTATAGAGTTATTTTTAATGCCTGAAACTGCTGGCGGGGGGGTAGGTGTCAGACGAAGCGATTAACTGCACGCTGCCTTTGTTAACACTTTACAGGCCAAACATTTGAAGTGAGTCATACATGTGACTGTTAAAGAAAGCAGGAGGAGATTTGTTTGTTAAAAACCACCACTTAAGCATGTACAGGACAAAAACAGCAAAGAGATAAGAGGTACGGCTTTGTCCACAGGGGGCGCCAAAATCAACACAAACTGAAAGGAGCTTTAATCTTCTTAAAATAGAATTTAAATTTGCATTTTATTTAATCACTGTACACATGATTATGGAAAAAAAAAACACACTTCAGACCATTTTTAAATGCTTAAAACCAAATACAGCTGTTGTTTTACCTCACACAACACGGGAGTTGCTGGTCCACTGCTGTGTTGGATACAAACTAACCTTTTAAAACACCAAAGTCACTCTCTTGAACACATGAGAAAGAATCATACATCCGATCCACCCGTGGGAATCTGGAAATATGTCCAGACATCCAGCAGTCACAGTGTTCAAGGGGCCATCTGATCATGTGTCTGCTGCTTATGACTGTATAAAGAGATAAACAACGTGACCTCGCTATCGCCCCCTGCTGACTGGCTGTAGTATAGGTCATAAAGCCCGCCTCCTCCATGTTAACAGATGGGACATGAGTCAAACTATAAAATCAAAATACACGTCCAATACATTTTTCTCAAACATGGTTTCTGCCATTATAGATAGTTATTATCATGCTGATTGACATCCAAGTGTTCATTTCTCTGACAAGTTTATTTTTAATTAGTTATTTGATGCTATAAAAAGGGGGTGGGACCTCATGATTGACATAACTAACACTAACACTACAGTCATTGTCTCTGGCCCCAAATGACTTCACCAGAGCAAGATGGCAGCACCTGCCTCGGGGGGGATTTTGGCTTCAAATAAGTACAATGAGAGGTTTTTAAACAGTCAGTGGTCTGCTGGTTAAAAACTTTTCAACTCCCTGAGTGAAATAATCCCTCTGTGGACTCGTGGAGTCGAGGAATAGAGAATTACTAATGGTTGTGCCTCCCTTGCCCCCTCTCCTCACCTGGAACAAGTCTCTCATAAAGGTGATCAAAGAAGGAAATGAGGCGCTCAGCGTTGTATGTCTCAATTAGAAGTTCATACATTTTTAATTTTTCATTTCTTTTAAGATGTAGCCAGAGAAGAAGAAGAGGCACTTTATTAATTTCTTCTGGGGAAAATCAATTTTTTACACTGTTATTATTTTTCATCACACACATAAAGGTTTGAAACGTGCACGTACTAACACACACAATGTATAGACATGCATTAGGTGTGTAGGAGGTTCAGTGCTTTGCTCAGGTGGTTAACTGGCACCTCTACAGCTACTAGTGCACCCTCCTTACCATGGTCTGTGCTGGACTTTAACTTTCCACGCTTTGGTTCCCAAGACAAGTCTTTATGAGGACAACGGTGAATATGTCGGGCATTCTTCCAGCCAACACTTCCTTCTCTGTGCGCTGCATTGTTTACAGTCCAGTTAGCAGCTTGAGAAGCGACCGTGTGTTCAGATCAAAGTGAAGTGAAATTCTCCCTCCAGATACGTCTGCAAAATAAATGCTGTCATCTCCTGGTTCATCACATCCCCCAGAGGAGCGCCCATTCATCTGTTTGTGCTGAGTCTCTTTTTTAGTTATTTAGTTTAAATCTTAAAAAAGTCATCACTGACAAATGTGCAATTGTGATCACATTGGAATCAAACCCCAGTCTTATGTCCTTGATTAAAGTCCTGCATTTATTTGACCCAAACATCTCTCTGGTGCATCACCCCATGTAGTGGCAGAACAGAGCATCAAGAAATTACTTTATACCCGTTTCCAAACCGAAAGTAGCGTGTTGGCGCAGGTTTTTCAGACCCCGGGAAGACCCGCTTAAAGATGCTGATGGTCTCCTTTCCCATTAGCAGTGAAGTATACTCCTTCCGGTCTCTTTTCTGCTGTGTCACCGTCTGAGGTCACAAACGTGCCGGAGACAGGGTTAGTAAACAGTGAAGATGTTACGGTGGTTAGGTCTTTATTGTATCTATAAATCATTCAGTCTGTTTATCAAACTCGGCGCAGACAAATATTGAACAATGTTCGAGTGCTGGTCAGACGGAGACGGGTGGAATTTGTAGGTCAGATGACAAGGAGTCGCAGAAGTTACTGACGGAGCATAGCATCGTGCCAGAGAGGGGGCGGAGATTAAC
This sequence comes from Semicossyphus pulcher, assembly GCF_022749685.1. NCBI lineage: Eukaryota > Metazoa > Chordata > Actinopteri > Labriformes > Labridae > Semicossyphus > Semicossyphus pulcher. The sequence goes on along the minus strand of NW_027211693.1, from coordinate 29,658,684 downwards.
GTGTCAACACAGGTTTTGTGTTCCCATCAATGCCGATCAGAGCCGATGGGCTGGGTCTACTGCAGAGTCATTTCACCCGGGTCTGACTGCTGATTGTAGCCTTTCCCATTTAGCAAAAAAGCAGGTGCTAGCGGGCGTTAGTGGGTTTTTTGACCAGTGGGAAAGCAGCTTTACAGAGTCATCTTTAGAAGCATTGGGCCATTAACCAAACTGCAGTGTTTGCAGGTTTTTCATCCTTCCTTAACTCTATCCAGGCTTCTTCCCTTTGCCCAAATCGGGATTTTCTGTTCCCAGTTTGTCACAGATAGCAGTGAGCAATATTCCACATTTTAGACTTCCTTTAGAAACCTCCTGTGTACGTGACGACTCTACACTGCATCCATGTTTTTCTGCAGTGTGTCGGGCCAACAGAGCACCGAGATCCACCCACAGCTCAAGTCTTCAAAGTGAAGAACAATTTCTGTTGAGCTTTGAACGTTCATGCTGAACACAAATGGTAATATCTGATAATACTTTTATCAAGTGAGACCATCTGACCTTCATCGTCTGATCTACATTTTCATCTCACTGTAGCTTCCAGTGGGGGGATTTCTGAGAGGGAATTAAAGTTATATTCATTAATCTGATGTGTTTTTTCTTAGGTTGGGAAAAGTTGACCTTTTATAGCATCAGATTTCTTATTCAGCAGCAGCAGCGTGCAGTTTTTGGATGTCAACAACAGTTGCTCTCATCACAAGTCACCATTAATATGTAAAAGCTACAACGTTCGCTTCAAAGCTTTAATTTTCAGCCCAGGAAGAGACACTTGAACGATCATGCCTGTGTTTGCCTGGAGGAGCCTCATTAATAATCATGCTCTTGTAAAAAGGAAAAGCATTCCACTTATTTTATATAACTGGTGGAACATCTCTCAACCTGCCTGACCAGCATAGAAAGACGAGGAGGAGGAGGAGGAGGAAGAGCATTATTTCACAATGTAAATCACTATTTAAAAGTCTACTTTGAACAACCACTACGAAGTGTTCTGACTGTTAAATTAAAGACATTAGTCAGGAACGTTTTACTCTTCACAAGTCACATTAACCATTAAACAATAAAGTATCCACAAGGCTTAAAGGCCGAAGCCAAGGAGAAAGTGCCGGGCAGGATTGTACCATATTTTATATTTAGTTACAAAATTTAGAGATTAAGAACTCCCGACTAAAAATGAAGAAAAAAAACGTTCTAATTTGCGAGGGTTGTTTCGTGTTGTAAATCCCTCTTATAGGCAAACCATTGGTTTTAAATTATGAATAGGACTAACCCCTCGATCCCACAGGATCCGTGTCCGCTTGGTCGGCTATATGCCGCTGCAGATAGGGTCACTTTCACATGTAATTTATCCACTTATAAGGACGTCCCACCTATCAAACATCAGCACTCCAGGTGCGACGCTGAGACAGTTATACGCCTGCACCAATCATTTTTCTGAAGAGGATTATACAAACCAACGCTGAATGATTCAGCTGGAGCCTTGCTTACTTTTATCTTGGATACTTTTATGAGCCAGAGAACGCAGAGGAGGTACTTTTACAGATAAGACTGGCTGACAGAGAGACAGGGGAAACGTCTGTTGTGATTTTTAGGTGGGACGTCCCTATAAGTGGATAAATTGCGTGTGAAATTGACCCTATCTGCAGCAGCATATAGCCTAGCTTCCATGTCGGCACTCTGGCTAGCTTACATTGCAGACATACTAGGAGTTGCTATGGTAACACCGTAGTTGTGACTAGTACAGAGAGATAGGCCTGTTGCCCTTTGTCTCATCATGTTGCCAGTTGATGTTGATGTTAAAGTTGATACGTGTATCACCACCTTTATCCTTTCATACTGAATGGTTTTCCATTCCAAGTCACACAAAGATCTGCGCAGAACGCTTTCTCTCCCATTTCAGAATAGACTCCTAACTATGTCATTTAGGGTTTTATGTTCATGATAATTGGAGTCTCAAAGTGTAAACAATCAGTTGTAATCCAAATTCAAAGTGTTGTGATTGCCTCTCTGATATTGGGTGTATGCTTGGATATTTATTTAATAAATGACACAATGCAAACCAATCCCAAGAATGGTCACAAGGCAGTAAGTCAGCTGTTTACACACTGATGCATTTAGGTGGTATGCTAGTGGCTCAGTGCTTACATATAATAAAATAGAGTTTTACTCACTGCGAAATCTTGGGCACAGACTTGTTGGACAGACTCTGTTAGCACAATAATGCGTGACAGTGACGAGACAGTGGTACTAGACTCAGAGAAACAGAACAAAAGTGCAGCTCGATGATGATCTGTTTCTGGCAGCAGGCGTTGAGCCGGAGGCAGTTTAGTTCTGTAATGATGACACGCTTACCAATGCGACACAGCCATCATAGCTTTGAGAACATGTAGGAGCACCCAGCTAACACACTTATCATAAGTGATACATTTAAAGGAATGATTTTCAGATGGTCTCAGACAATTCAATCAAGTGTGATCAGCCACGCCCACACAGTCCTGAGAAACGGTTTGATTGGCAAAATGAGATGTTGGTGAACCAGCTTTTCTAAAAGTTATGAAGGTTTATTTTGACTTTGATTTTCTTGGATGCGTAAAGTAATAATGTTGAAGATTTTCATGTAAATAAATGTCTGTCAGTCACTATCTATCACTGAATGAGGTAACACAATGGTGGTTGAGCCTGTGGCCCACTGATGAAAGCCTTTGAATTTACAGTATATAGTATTATTAAGGACTGGGTGTCTGTGGCGACTTTCATGGAAATATCACAAGTGGCGCCCAGTTAGTGACGTGTTTTCCATCAGCCAGCAGTGGTCGGTCTACCAGAGAGGGTAGGCGGAGCTAAGCGGCTGCTTTTCCAGTCTATGCAAGTGTTGCGAGTAAACAGTAATCTACTATGGCTGAACAAACAAAGAAAAGATGGATGACTAAAGATAGAACTTCAAAAATAAGTGAAAATCCAAAGAAAAAGAAACAAACTCGACGCTCAGATGAAGCAAACAGTCTAATAAGGAAAGCGACTGTCAGCCAGGAAAATCAAGAGCTACAACCAAAGCCAACCGTGGACGTCACACATGCAACACTGTCTGGATATCTGGGAAGTGTGCAACCATAATTACCATTTATCGCCATTAGGGGGCGCCTACGAGTACGATTCTGAAATCTTGGAGATTGTCAGTTTAACAAGACATAACTTTGATATCATGAATGCATTTAAACTATTTCATACCCCATAAGACCAAAAGATTCGATGTTGTTTGATCCTCCAGAAGAATCATTTAAGGGGGACTTATTCACCATTGTGAGTCACACAGATCAAAACATGAACACATTTCCCGATTGTATTTAGTGCCCATTAAAAATATATTTTTTGCAAGAATCACAGTGACTGTGAGGATCATTTGTTCAGACAAACTGTAGAGGTTGAAGCTAAGCTATAAAGGCCTTTGTTGGCTTTAATGATGATCTTACCTGCTGATTCCGTTAGAAAAGTTGTAAAGATCAAAGTATGAGTGAGATTTTCTCCAAGAAAAACAAAGAAAGGAGAAGAGACAGTGAGACAGACCATTATTATCTGTTTGTTAGTTAGTTTAATACCTTTTTGGCTGACATACAGTGATCCTTCGACATGCTGAAATCTGGAGTTTTTAGGTATTTACAGGCATTTGGGTTGATTTCAGGCCTGGTTGGATGAAGTGACGTCAACCTCTCCCCTCCAGCAGGCGTGGCTGTCAAAGTATGACAGTCTGTGCTCTGTCTCCGTAGCATAGTTAAAGATGTGGTTGGCAGCGTTAACTATCCATGAGCTACTTTCAGGCTCTGTCGGCCCTGAAGAGAGAAACTGGAGCTTTGAGTTGAAGTTTCTATTTGTCAACCTTAAACATCCTGTTAAGCTCTGAGTATAGGCTAGTAATTATCAGGAGACTATTGAGTTCTGTTTAATGCCACTGAGCAGGAATAAATCTCTCTGCCCGGGCTTGTGAGTACAACTCCGGTTTTTCAGAGGGAATTTCAGCTGTGCCTGTGACCCATGAAACTCAGCTACGTCTCATCGAGGCTCAGGCTTCAGGGGCCCCCGATCCCTCGGCTCCTTTGGACCTGTGCCCAGCTGGCCCATTCTGTAATCCATCCGTGTTTCTATTGATTAAAAAGACTAGCATAATTAATGAATAAAGTTTATTGACTCTCTCAGGACCTGGTTCTCTCACCTGTGTATAAACACACACACACACACACACACACACACGGGTCTCTTTAATTCTCTTACCAGCACCATCTCTCTCTTAAAAGCAGCTCCCTCCGTGACACCTCATTGATCTCCACTCATCTCATTGTTTAATGCGGTGCCAAGAAGTCACTGCAGTTGAACTTTGTGAACAGGAGTGCGAATCGATACCTTTCCTCTCCCATCTCTCCTCGTCACCCTCAGCCCTAAACCTTTCTCCTGTGCCCTCCAACATCCCAAATCATGGACTTATCGATACGGATCTACCGGGGGCTCCGAAATGTCTGCTGGCATGGTGGCTTTGGGGGCCCGCCCTGATGGAACGGGGCCGAGATGAAATGCTCTCTTGCTAGCAGTAGACAGGTATATTTAGCATTTAGCCATTAGCAAAGTAACATTGATTTGAATCTGAGGGGAGAGGGATAAAGGTGACAATATACTTCAGATTTTCCCCCTTCGTTCACCTCCCTGGATGCATCATCTCATTGCCTGCAGCTGCACTAAATCCTGCGGGCCGACTGTAATGACTGGAAAATGAAATGGAGGTCGAGGGTTGAGGCTGAGCCTGAGAACATTAAGCGTCTGATCGATACGGTGCTTGGATTTGCCTGGTCACATTAAGTAGCACATCTAATATGCCCTGTGCTCGTCGATGCTCGGCCCGTATCATTTAATTACGACCTGATGTGTTACAAGCAACTCGACTAATTCATTAGCATTAAGGAGAGGCCTCTGTGCTCCGTCTGCCTCTCCTCCATGTTGATTAAACTGATATATAGTCCCCTCGGAAACATGATGTTCAATTAAAAAAAGGTCCAGCATGCTATTGATCATCACAATTGATTAACAAGATGAAACAGGCCGAAACAGAAACGCGATATGCCACAGTTTGTGTAGTTTCAGAAAGCAGGATGTAATATATTTGTCCGACTTCCTGGCATGAAAGATGATGCTTTCTCTGTTTGTTCTGTTTTTCTAGTATCCAATCCACAGCGTGTACAGAGCTACACTTATCCTTCCCAATAGAGCCTGGCTGATTGAGCTGATGATCGTCGTCATCAGAAAACCAATCCTCCACATTACATTACAAAAAATAATATATTTTATTCATTCCAAAATGACTCAAATGAGTGATGTCTGATGGCCTTGGAGATACTTGATCACATTATCGAGTTTCAATTAAAATAAATTAAAAGGTTAATTTTGCAGCAGAAAGATGTGGTTTCTTTCTCATCACCAGGTTGTAGGTTTGTAACCAATGACTGTATAGATGGATGATGCGTCTCCATCTGCTCTTGTTTAATGGAATTGATGCCAAAATAGCCCCTGTGATCGGCGCTGCCATCTTGCGATGGCGACATCATTTGGAGCCAGAGACCGTGCAGAAGGGATCGGCGGGTGGAGCCGTCGTAGTCACTTCCTCTAATCAAAACACACACTTAACTTACCATAAAAACAGCAAGGATCCTGCACGCTGGCGTGTGTAACAGCTTCTTTATGGTCTGAAGCAGACGTTTACAGGTATGGAAACTTCAATGACTGTAGTGATTGTTTAAATTACTGTTTTAGATCAGCTGCTAGAGCCGTATTTGTCAACAGAGCTAATTAAAACTAAACTTGTCAGAAAAATTAACACTTGGACGTAAATCGTTATGATAAGAACTAACTATAATGACAGAAACCATGTTTGGGTAAAAATTATTTGATGTGTATTTTGATTTTATAGTTTGACTCATGTCCCATCTGTTAACATGGAGGAGGCGGGCTTTATGACCTATACTGCAGCCAGTCAGCAGGGGGCGATAGAGAGCGTTTGGCTTCACTTTGAGGGAGCTGTCATGTCGTCCATCTTTTTATAGACATTATTTTATAAACAATGTCATCATCAACTGCCCGTCGTCCACCATGTCTGATTACTCTAAAGTTTCCTTTGACCGCCAGAGATTTGTGAGATTTCCAGCTGTAACAGTTGTTGGTGAATTAATCTGTTAGTGTGCGGTGTGCTGTCTGGGTCATATCGTTGCTCTCCACACACTACAGGAACAAAACTGTTACATATATGATTATATATATATATCGTCTTATGTAGGAAAAAGTGTGTGCCAGGCATTAGTGGTTAAAGCACACACCTATAGAAGCTCAGTCCTCAAGGCAGCAACCCCAGGATCAACTCCGACCTTCTGCCCTTTGCTGTATATCACCCCAACTCTCTCTTTGCATATTTTCAACTCTAACGACTGTGCTATCCAATGGAGACAAAGGCCAAAAAATAATCAACATGTAATAGAGTTTCTCCAGGTAGCTTCCAGGTATCTGTGTTCTACTTTAGTATATATTTTCTTAGTTTAGCTTTCATGCATTTGAGGCAAATTGATTTTTTTTTTTTTGTCTTCCCAGCATTTTTCCAGCATGGATGGACAAAAACACGTAGAAAAGACCGTTTTTTTTGGCATATCCATCAATGCATATCAAGATCAACAGAAGTTAACAAGAAGAAAACAGTGTAAAAGCTGTGTGAAGACAAACAGACAGAGAGGGAAACTGGAGCGTGGAGAGGAGGCTTCGAGTGAATGTGATGTCTGTGAGCGACAGGGAGAACTCAGCCAACATGGCCGACGACCAGAAGCGAGACATTCCCCATCCAACTTATTTACACAGTGGAGAAAAGTTAATGTTCATTATTTTCACAATATTGTTCTTTGGTACGAAGTTCACGATATCAGTTTTCTCAAAATATGAGGTGAGCTTCAGTTAGCTTAGCACAGAAACAGCCGCTAGACAGGTCCTTCAGACGGACACTACTATATACTGTGAGGACGTTTCACAGCCTGGACGCTGCACTCTTACTGCAGTGAAGAAGTTGAGCACTATTTCTTCTATCAAGACTTTTTTCTCCATGAGTATCTTTACTTCTACTTGAGTAAAGATGTGCTCACTGTTTTACCCGACTGCCTGCTGTCATCGCCAAACCTCAGCTGAGCTTGTGTAACTTTGTCTTCAAATAAAAAGTTCCTTCATGACAAAGCCGCAGCGATGCTCACACACTTTGTTTCACCATCTCAGAAACATGTGTCTTACCTCAGCACATGAAGCACACTTTTCACTTTGACTTCAGACTCACCTGAGGGCCTGCAGCTCACCTGGCTGTGCCTCTCTCTGTAGCTTCGTTAGCGAGCGAAGTTAGAGAGGAGCTGACGATAGGAGGATGATTATTCATTGCTCATGTGATACTTTGACCTCTTCCTAATGAACGCTACAATTTTGTCTGCTTCCAATGTTCATTCAGTCTGTTGCCTCAGTGTCACAAATGACATCACCATGATGTCATACATCACTCCTATCTCCTCTCAGTGGTGGTCCTGTGTCTCTGTGTCCAGGACCAGCAGAGATCCTATGGTGTTGAATGGTCCAGCCTCCAGCCTCATCATTCATTTGTGTCTACTGGCCCAAAGAGCTCCAAGAGCCAGCTGCAACTTTCCCTTCTATCCTCCCCCTCTCTGATAAGATGTGGAAGAAGCTCCTATTCTGAATGTCTCTGCCTTGGGGAGGATTTAAACCTGCTCTACGCATGGATATACAGAATTCTACATATTGAAATGAGGCTAATCATTAACTGGCTTCTAAGACAAGGAACTATGCCGACCTAAGTCAAGCTAAGACTGTATGTCTTCAGGTCAGCTAAGTGAATATCTCAAAGTTTAGTGTTCAATGTGACGCATGTAAGACAATGATTCTCCATGAGATGAGGTCAGTTCAGTAGGACACCTGTAGCTAACTGCGTTCATCCAGGAGACAGTGAACTTCTGTATTGCTCTGAGGGAGAAAGTCTGTGACCTTCTGCTCTTTGGTTTGTAACTCACCCCGTCATGTCACCCAGAAACTTTAATGGAGGAAAATTCCCTTACAACACCAGACCTGTTTCTACCTTCTTTGCAATCTCGGATCCCATCAGCTGTAGTCTGAGACGATACAGCCTCTGGGGACTGCCGGGCGGTAAGCGATACTCGACTTCCCGTCAAGACTTCCTTTCCCGCGTGCTGCATTGTTACAGAAAGAGAAACTGTGTTCTTGTGATTTACTTGTTATTAACGGGTCTTACCTTTGCTGAAATTTCAACATCATGATGCAGATTTGTAAGAAGTAAAAATTCAAGCTTTGTCAGGTCTGTCCTCAAGAGGAGAAGAAAACTTTTAAAATGCTCGTTTGTTGAACAGAGGTCGGATTGATCTGATGCATTCGAGGAAGTCGGGAAATCTGAACGCTGAGCGGCTTTTGTGACACAGCGTCAAGGGAAGTTATCTCAAGTTACATTTTTGATCGAGAGCAGATTGTTAGCTGTTAGCATGCAGATGTCTGTTTATAGAGATTAATAAGAAGCTGAATCATCGTTAGATGACGCTGATGAGAGCCGGGATGTCGTTACGACGGATTACGTTCCGCCTGCTTTTGCTCTCCTCATAGACTGTTTTTCCTGCACACACCGCAGCCTGCTGATACATGAATGATCAATATTACTCGGACTACAAGCGTAGTTCAAACAGAAACCAGAACACTTGCCTTCTCAGAAATCCACGTCCCTGCAGAGATTACCTTCTTTGGTGAGTTGATGCTCACTCTGTAAGTATAAAAGGAAATTCTGGTTTTGATGGGTTTGTTGGATCCAACCAAATTCAGTGAAACAGGCAATAACAAACTAACTGATCAAGGCAGCAGACCAGCCACTCTCAATTTTGCTTTTAACAATGTTAAATTCAATGGAGTCTGTCGGCTTTGGAGAGAGTGATGTAACAGCTTTTTCCTTTTTCATAAAAAGCACACTTTAAGGATCCCTTCTGTGATGTTGTCAGACACTTTGAATAACAATCTGAGCCTGTCAGTGGAAAAAAACAAGAACTTTTAGTGGACGCACTTTGATCCATCAAGGCGCTTTATGACCTATACTGCAGCCAGTCAGCAGGGGGCAATAGAGAGGGTTTGGCTTCACTATTAGGGAGCTGTCATGTCGGCCATCTTCTATGCAGTCTGTAGTTTCCACCAAAAGCACAAACTAAATTTGCAATTGACAGAAACAATTAAGAACAATGCAGATAATAAGAATCTATAGTCAGGGTGAACAAAGGCCAAACAAACAAAACTATCTTATTTTAAATACTTATTTATCCTAAATGAAACTAATTGAACCAAAAGTTTAGTTTAGTTTATTTGACAGAGGCTGTGCACAACACAACTGTTAGCTATAGAGTAAGCTATATAGCTAATTTTACATCTGTGGTCCCTGGGCAGCAAGATCTAAATACAAACACATTACAATCCAGACAATTAAAAACAATACAAATTAACACATTTATATTCTCATACATGCAAAGCTAACTTTCCTTCTCTCCATATTGGAGTACGGTTCCATACAAAGGTTAAAATCAGTGATCACATGACTGGTTTGCCTTAAGCCATGTTTTAAGTTTTGTTTTAAAAATACTTAAGCCTGTGCAGATATGGGTCGGAACTGAGATGTTGCTCTTTTTGAAAATGCTGATTGTCCAAAAGCAGTTTTCTTTAATTTAGCCGAACAGAAAAGACACTATCTAAACCTAACCTCCCTAACTTAAAGCAAAAACAGGAGAGAGTGACGTGTTCACGCCTCCTGCTCCACTCTCAAACGGGGGAGTTATCACAAGAAACAAGGATCACAGGTGTCACAAAACCTAACACTAATAGTCTGTACAAAATGTCACTAAATCACAAAGTTGACAGAAAGAGGATGGACCAATCCGGCAGACGTGCTCTCCCTTGGCGAACCCTAAACTCCAGCCACTCAGGACGCTTCGCCTGCAGACCAACAGACAAAGATCCACACAACAGACAGAGACTTCCACAAAAACACAATCTCCACAGAAAAACTAAATTACAGGAAATTCAGCCAGGGCCACGAGTCACAGCTGCATCTTGGTCTGTCCACCTGTCTGTCTGTGCGGCCTGTGGGGCAATGAGGACAGACAGCATCCATGACAGTGCTGTGTTTATGATCCGGTCTAACACGGTCCATTCATCATTCAGATGAAACCCGGGGAGCTGCTCTCCGCATGCCGACACCCCCTGCTGCTCTGTTCTCTGTCTCTGTGCTAACTTAGATTGATGGATGGAGTCGATAGTCTAATGGGTTCATATGAAAAATCACATCTGCTTCAGACAGTGTTGTTGACTTCTAGTGTGATATATGTGAGGGAGTTTGTTTGAATACAGAATTTATTGACAAATTAGATGAAACTGCTAATCTGGAAAATGTAAACCTCATTATCAAAGATGTAAATGACTACGAGTTGCTCCCTTCAGATTTTAAGTCGAGTCATTTATTGATTTAACAGACTGCAAAAAGTAACTCATCAGACCTGTTTCCATCAGCCATGATTGTCTTAAACATGTTTACTGGATTTTCTTATTTTACACAAAAACATTCTGTTTTATAACGACCAAACAACCAACCACGTTACAGATTGGTTGGTCACAGACTTAAGAGACTCCTCGTAAGATGATGGCAGCGAGATCAGGCCCGAGATAGTTCAGATAGCGCTGACAGACTTTGTAGAACTGATCAGTATTTGCATGTGAAACATTTGTGTGATATTCCAAAGGATCAAATCAGGGGCGAAAATCTGATATCAAGTTTGGGGGGGACATTTACGTGAAATGTTCTTGCAATTCCTGAGGGGGACATCAAAACTAGTGCTGTAACATAAGATAACATAGCGGCATGGCCACGTTGTAATATGTTAAATGTAACTATAATTTCCAGTTCAGTCTTTCTTATGAACATTATTGGACATAGTCAACTAGTCTTTGAGATATGGCGATTAGGGTTGCATTTTGGTGCCATGTTCTACACACTTAGATTAGATAGAAATTAGATAGAAGTGGCGCCAAAATGAGACACTGAAATCCTTGTTTGTGATTGGGTCCGGTAGATACCGGTCGTTTAGGAACCCAACCCTGATACTGAGTGGTAAAAGTGAAGGAATGACAAACATATGTTTGTTTGAAACACTTACTGGGGCCAGCCACCAACCAGAGGCTCTGTCAGAGATTCCCACACACGTATGTACTGAATTTGCCGGCTCCCACTGCTCTGCAGACTGTTGTCGGCTGAGAGCGACGGGAGGGAGTAGGCCGAACCATTGTGAGGCAAAGGGTGGGGGTGTCCAAAACTTTTGAAACTTGAATATGCACTATTAAGTGTCTATAATCAACACAATAACTTTTATTGTGTATCGAGATCAAGATAAACTTTATTGTACCAGAGGTGGGAAAGTTGTCTTTGGCTAATCACTACGGTGGCCCTGAAGTGCAAATCACAACGGCATATCAGAAAACACAACGGCAAATCAGAAAACACAACAACAGTAACCAAACGAGGGTACCTACCTTTTATCTTTTCTGTTTTGCCGTTGTGTTTTCTGATTTGTCGTTGTGTTTTCTGATATGCCGTTGTGATTTGCACTTCAGGGCCACCGTGCAACCATAAACAAAAAAACCAACAACAAAACAGCGTACACATGATGCAATAAAACAGGCATCAAAATGACCATGGTGTAAAAAAGTAATATCAGTGCCAAATAGCAACTCTGAAGATACATACATAATAAGCAACATCAAGTGCAAAGTGCAACAGTGCAAACACACAAATCACCATCCTTCTGGCCTTTTCTGACCTTCATCTGCCACTATTTAAAAGCTTAATAGATGCAGGGATAAAAGAATGTTTGATTCTGTTTAATCTGCAGCGGGGAACTTGAAATCTTCTACCAGAGGGTAGCAGCTCATACTCGCTGTGCAGAAAATGAGACGTGTCACAGATGATCTTATTGGCTTTTTGCAAAGTAGCCTGTTCATAAATACTCTGCATGGATAAGTACTCTTAAACACCAATGATTTTCCATGCAGTATGAATTAATCGGGTAAGTTTACTTTTTAAGGTTACCAAACCAAGCTGTGATACTGTACCTGATTAGACTCTGTAGCACTGCCTGATAGAATATCATCATAAATTTCTTTCTTTGTCGAAGTAAAAAATGCAGCCGTTGCTGTAACCTGCAGCAGAGCTTATCAACATGTGTTTCTATTTCTGTTTTACATTTGAGACACAGAGGAGAAAGTGAGGGATTAAAGGAGTAACTGCGACTTGGCCAAGTGAACGGCCACTTCATTAGGTACACCTGAAAAATCTGATGCAGTGTACTGGATTACACTAGATTTTTCAGGGGTACCTAATGAAGTGGCCAGTGAGTGTATGTGTTCTGATTCTAAACAGACACTGTGTGCTGCTGCCTGGTGGACATGGTGGAGCCAGAGGACAAAACAGAGTTTTAAAGAGAGGGTACTATGGACTTACATGTTTTAACGAATGCAGCTTGTGACCCGGGGTACAGACTCAGGATTTTGGCCGGTCTGAAGAAAGGAGGTCGCTCGGAGGTTGCTCGAGCAGGGTTGCTGGCCAGAGTTTCCAGAAATTCCAGAGTCAGAGGCAGGCCGGGTTGCGGAGGTTGAGCTCATGGAGCTGAGTGCTGGAGGTATGGAAACCAGGACACAAGACAGAAGAGCCTGAGCAGACCCCAGAGCAGAGTACCACATTGTAATGGGATAACCTGGCAAAGAGTGGAAGACTGAGCCGGGCCATTGTCCTGGAGAGTGTGTAGGCAGCTTGATTGCAGATGAGCGGCAGGTGTGCAGGCTCAATTGGCAGCAAGGTGTGTGGATCCACGCCCAGCTCCGGAAGAACAGACACATGCACATACACAAACACACACAAAGAACGGGGGAACAGAGAGAAAGAGGAGGGAAAGGATGCTAGGATCCTTACAATACATTTATGAGGTAGGCACAACTACCCATCCAAATACATGATAATGTTGATTCACAAGATGTGTAAATAAAACGGTGCTTTTATGTTTTATGTGTGTTTCGTTTGAATACTAAACGACCCAAGGCCCAGCCCCCTGACGTAGTGGGCCTTTCTGTGTGGAGTTTGCATGTTCTCCTGTGCATGCGTGGGTTCCCTCCTGGTACTCCGGCTTCCTCACTCAGTCCAAAGACATGCTCGTTAGGTTCACTGGTGACTCTAAATTGCATGTAGGTGTGAATGTGAGCATGAAAGGTTGTCGGTCTCTGTGATTGACAGGTGACCTGTCCAGGTATAACCGTGCCTTTCACCCAATGAAAGCTGGGATAGCCCCACGACTCTTAACCATGGTATAGATAATGGATGGAAGTTAGGGTCTTCTGCCGCTCTCATGATGCACGGTTGTATGTCATCTGCAAATCGAAGTTATACCATGTTATTGTTTAATCCTCCTAAGGATTGAGCAATCTACTGGAGCAATTCCAAAACTTACGTCCGTCATTTTGCAAGGAATGTTGCCTCATTAGTGACGTGTCACCATGGCCTGACGTCACGAGCCAAAAACGCTGTTTACCCCGTCTTCACGTCTCGGCGGAAACGAAGTTTCTAAAAGTCTTCGACCTGGGTTTTTACAAAAGATCTGTTTTCAGTGACCTGAAACAGCGTTTGTGTGGACGAAAGGCCTAAACGCAGAGAAAAAGCTACGTTTCTATGTGTACTTGTGGACATGGCCTAAGACTGGTCATGTAACAAGTTAGGTCGTTGGCCTAAATATGAAACCGTTGCTTTAAATGAAAAGCACGCAGACTTTTCTCTGTTCAAGCAAACCCTGCTTCAATCAGGCCGTGGTTTCTACTTCTTGCATGAGACCTCTTAAAGACTTTTAATGAGACTTAATTAATGACAGCAACAGCAGAGACAGTCCCTTTAGTTACCTCAAAGACTGATGCCCCTGGCCTCGTAGGTACAAAGACCCCGGGGATTTAGGATGGAAGGATGGAGAGAGAGGGACTTTATTAAACTGATGAAGGAGCTTGACAGTAAATCCAATTGAGCTCCTCGGCCCGGCCAGAATTATTGGTTTTGTGCTTCCTGGCTGGTATTATCGTGGCGTGCTCAGCACCCAGGGAGCCGTTTGGGTGGTCGGGGAAAATAAATCCTCGATAGCGTTAGGCATTATGGGGCAATAATGCTTAAACACGTCTATTCGTTACATTTCATTAATAGAATAGTGTCCCAGCTCAGTCATACACACTGATAGAAGGTTTTTTTGGAGTACAGACCCCCGCATCCCTCCCCTCTTCCTCTTCTATTGTCGCAGCAAAAGGCTTTAGACATGATTAATGAATGTATTCTGAAGTGACTGGAACTCGCCTCGAGCTAACTGGAACTCTTTAGTTAAGCTCTCTCAGATAAGACCCCCCCCGCACACACACTTCCTCTTCCCTCCAAAATATGCCGGGGCAGATCTATCACCATTCCCACCCCTGCCTCTATTATGGGATGAGATTGTACTGGGCCATTTCTAAATAGCCAAGCTGTTATTGTTATGCCTTTGGAAAAGCAGACATGGGAGGATGCAGGTGGGAGCTGGCATTTACCTCCACACGGCTGCTCGTTTAAAACTCAATGAAAGAGGAAAAGTGCTGAGTAAAGTGTTAAGTGGAGGAGGGAACATCTGTGATGCTATTTTTCTGTGTTTAGTAGCAGTGTGTGTGTGTGTGTGTGTGTGTGCGTGTATATTGTTTCTGCACTGTTCCATGGCACTGTTATATCAGTGTTAGTGCTTGGAAAGTTGTCGGAGCTATATTTCATTTAGTCAACACTTAAACGACACGGCTGCTTTGTCTTTCTGTTTCAAACTAAAATCCCTGAATCTCCATCATGTGCTGTTGAATTTGTCTTCATTTGCCACAAAACTTTTACCCTCAAAACCCTGCAATGGTCTCCCAGCACTGACGTCGGCATTATTGCCCATTTTGATCCCTTTTTCAGAGTATTTTGAAATGCTTTTAACCCCTAAGTCTGTACAACCAAAGCCAGGTTATGTTACTAAATAAAGCACCACAACTTTTTATATTTGACATATTCTTTCATCAAAGTTTGTTAAATAAACACATAAAACACGCAGATCCATAACAGTTTAGACTGTAGAAACATGAACCAAATGTTTCTTAACATTTCAAAAGTTCTTTAAACTGTTTGCATGCTTTTGTTTTGGACATATACACATTGAGCGGACATAAAATCGTTTTCCGGAGGTGAGTTTGTTGAGGAGTGAGCCATCTCACATCCTTACTATCTCTGCTGAGAGTTGTGCATGCAACATGCAAAACAGGGACTGGGAAGCGCCAGGTAAACAAATTAAAGCAAAATACCAGTGGCTGATGCAGCACCATCGTGTCCTGAAACTATCAAAGTCTGGGAGCATTTCAGCCTCAGCGCTGCAAAGAAAAGAATCGCCTGCAGGGTTTGTAAAGCGGACCTTGTTTATCATGAGAGCACGTCGGTGATGTGCGAGCATCTGAAGAGAAGGAGCTGTGGATGACGCAGACTCGCACAGAAAGATGATTAGCTTCTCAGCTAGCTAACGTTAGCTATCTATAGACGGCGCTGTATTGGCTTTTAACATTAATATAACACGGTAGTGCAATAGAAAGAACCTGACGCGTCTCTCTTAAATGTCAACTTAACAGTCCAGTGATGAACAGTGATTCTGCTCTTTTACATTTTCAGTCCGTCAACTTAAAACCTTCATCTTTTTCTCTCCTTCTCATCTCTTGTTCTTCCTCCTTTCATTTCTCTTCTGTATCAGTAGGAGTCAAATCAGCAGCAAAGTTTATTAAAGACATATGTTTGAATGAAGATTTATTTATTGTATTTATCATGACTCACAGGAAACGTGAGTCAGAGTTGGAGAGAGCATTTGGTAGTGATTGTTGTGTTAGTGTACAGAAAGTGTAGGTTGGTGTATTAGTTATTTCCTCCTCTGTCTGTTGCCCCCCTCTCTCTCTCTCTCTCTCCTCGTTCTCTCTTCAATTTCTATGAGCTCTTCGTCCGTATCCTCTGGCTCCAATAAATGGTGACGGCCATCGAATTCAAATGCCTCATTTTCAACGTCGAAATCCGGTCAATATTCAGCCATGGCTTCCAACTCTTCCACCTTCCTGTTCAGGTAATGTCTCACCACCCACGTGATTTCAGAGCGAGACTTCTCCTTGAGCGAGACTTCTGTTTGTTGTTACACAAAAAGCATCTTACTCTTTAAACAAGGACGATCTTTGTTGGGATCATTTCCGTAGTGCTGTCGGACACCTGGAGACCTCGATTCCAAAAGTTTTTGTTCCCATGACTCTTTCGACACCTGAATTTGTAAAGATTGGGCCCAGGTTTAAAAATGATGACGCAAAGACCAGGAGCCTCATTTTCTAACAGACCATAATGAAAAGAGAAAGGTTGCAAAAAGGACAAATGCTCTGGGAGTGAGACTGACGGATGCACAAAGAGAAAACGTTATATCTCCGGTACGGTTGTTGCTGACACACAGGCATTAAAACATCACCATCATGTCCTGTGAGTGAGGCCGAGCTTAAACCCTGATCAGGACTCCAACACAGAGCTGAGGCTGCCTAGCCAACACCTTGACTTACACTTAGACAGAACTGTAACCATGGTGAAGTCTGTAGGTAGCATCTGTCACATTTGCTTTGCTACTTGAGGAAAATTACAGGCATAAAGCCATGGCAGCAGATGCCTTCACAACACCTGCGACATTCCTGAAAAAGACTGCAGACGACAAGCCAAATCTGTCACGTTAACAATTTCACCCTGAACGTACAGGCTGTATGTGCAGGCTGCTGATGGAAGAAACCACAGTCACTGCATTATGTTCATGTGTTTGCTTTCTTCAAGTAAGAGCTATACAATACTCCACACTGAGCCAAACTACGTCGCCGTATTGCTTCCCAAGTGAGTGATTTTACACAGCATGCAGGACGCGAACAGGGAATGTGCAACAAAACCGTGTGTGACGTATAACTTATCGGGCAGCCACACTGCTTTCTAAACAATAATAATGGTCCTGTGCCGGCCCTGTAACATGGAGCAAAAAGGAGTTCCCACACCTAATTTTCTCCTCAATTTACAGACATTTGAAGTTACTGCAGTTTACTTTTCTTATTCTTCTTTGAGTCAGCTGCTGACTGGTGGTAGGTCACAACAGAAAGTGTCTTTAAAACGTCACACCCCACACAGAACACTGAAGAAGATTAAGGTGCACCATTCCCGCCTTCAACAGATGGTGTAAAGAAGGTTTGTGATTGAGCTCCTGTCTGTTCTGCTCATAAAGTTTGACCTTTCCTACAGCAACAATCATGTCTGCAAGGGAACATGTTGCCAAAATTGTGTCCACTATGGAGTCATCAGTATGATGTACGTGCCATGACATAGCTGTCCCAAGAAGTAAGTTCCTTTAACGACTGATAAACTGAAGGTGATCCTGATTGTATTTGATCAAACATAAGTTTACCCAACTATTGTCAGTAACTGCTGGTAGTTCCGGCTGCAGGTTTCAGAAGGAGAAAGAGTATATTTTGTTTCTGCTGCATTTGGTCCTTTTTGACAGTGTCAGCGGAGTGCAACGCTAAAGTCAGTGCAGACACATTATAAAAATGCTTCTGTTTGGAAGTCCTACCTGGATCGTCCTGGTGATCACTACTGATTTATCAGTGTGCGTTCTGGTCTTAAAGGTATAATAAGTGGGATTTTTGCTGCATTTTGTCAACAACACGTTCAAACTGGGCCCCTCCTCCTGGGCTCTTCGTCACCAGAAGCTCAGTCTCACTCTCTCGTGTGAGAACAAGCCCACCCCGCCGAGCTAACCCCGACAGCATCACAGTTACCTTTGCGCTAGCATGCTAAGCGCCGGTTAGCTTGTCCTACCCCGTTTGCAGCACCTACCTGTCCAACAGAAAGAAGGCCAACTCTGCATCGCTCTTTCTCCATGTTCGCTGGTCTGAATGGGGCCCAGTCGCTAATTTGAACCACTCCCACACTCACCTGTACGCTGTGATTGGCTCAGGGAACCACAACAGCACCTGAAAACGTCCTGTGCAGAGCAGAACAACAGAATAGATGCAGAGGGAAGGGTCTCAGAAGGGTCTGCACACACACTCACCAACACACGTGTATAGAGGCCCATAAGTGAGGATTTATTTTATATTTGTAAAAGTATATTTTATTTTTCTAGGAAAATCCTACTTATTATACCTTTAAGATTGTTGGGAACTGTAATGATTGAATGGAAGAGGTCAAGGGTCATCGACCTGGAGTAAGCATTCAAATATGGCCACACAGATGTTAAAATGATATAAATCTATATATTCACACACTGCCCAATCCAAAGAAGTCCTGCCCAGTTAAGAACAATGATTGGCCTGTAGATCTGCTGATGAAGTAAAGAGTTAAAAATCATTCACAATACACAATTACATCAGGTGCCTTAAAATAAACATGTCACAGTGACAGCTCGCTCACATGTAGGCTACATGCTATAACCTTTGTTCAAGGCTAAAACAAGGGATGTATTTTTACGAAGGCTCAGACGGTTATGATTATAGTGAACTCATGTTGTTGTTGTTATTTGATATGACAATTATGATATGGTTACCTGTCAGCACAGTTATGAGCCAAACTCGAACGTCTCACTCAAACAGCAGCGTGAACATCACAGGGAAAACACAGTGACTGCTGCGTGCATCTGTGCTCAGGGCAACTGCTACACAAAACCTTCATTGCCTCCATCATCAATGCACAACATATTTGTATTATATTATTTTCATCGAGGACTAGGACTTTGCAATCTGACTATTGATCATCTGGTTTGATTACTTGGCTCTATTGTCATTTATTGTCTCCTAAAGAACTGCCTGTTCAACATGTGTATATGTATTATGTGTGTAGGTGCACTGTTACACTGTTGGCAAGTGTAATGTGTAATGGGGCGGCTTGCCAAAGCAAATTTCCCTGTGGGACAATAAAGTATATTTTCTCTTATCGACTGTTACTGCCTGACTGAACTTGAACACTTCATGACGACCGAGAAAAGGCAGCGAGATTCTTTGAAAGCTCTTAAAAAAGCTTGTAAGATCTCAGTGTGATTCTATGTGTACATTAAATACAGGAAGAATCTGGTTTAAATGAACAAGAACACTAAAAAACAACATACCCAGTGGGAGAGCTTGCTGGGCAGGTTTGCCTTGAGTCGGGGAAGTTCTGCTGGCACTCTAACATCCATGGTGAATGTGCTCTCTAAAGAGCGGAGCCTCTTCAGGCTATACACACAGAGCTCATCATATTACCGAGCGATGAGGTGTGAAAAACAGCCACATTCGACAATTTAAAAGAAACTTTTCCATCGTCTGCGTCTTTCACAAGCTGAGCCACACAGCTTTTCTCCCTGGCAGAACAAAAGCAGCCTTCGTCTCCTTCAATCTGTCCGAGCTGCTGGGCGAAAGACTGACAGACAGTCTGGCACTGCGTCTCCTCAAGTGGAGAAGAAGTTCATTACCCCGACGGCAACCCAGCCGTCCATCAGGCAGGGGACAGCTCGGGGGATTAGCTACTGGCTCCATCCCCTCCTCCCCTGGAAACGATTCTATAGCATTATTTAGACATCTGAAGCACATCTGCTAATCAGTCAGAATTCAAAGCAGTTTTTGTTGATGTACTCCTGTTCGTCTGCATCGTGAGCAAAACATCACTTTAAAGAGAGATTACCCTGCAGAAGTCAAACTCTGGGCCACTATCAGTAAAATAGGATGCGTCCTGACTGTTAGGACCCAATCACCAGCACAATGTGAGCATCTGCATCATTGTTTACAAAAGTCTCACACACTACAACACAACCCCGGAGTTCTCAAACTAAAATAAGGTCAGCAGGTCTCTATTTAATGAGCTCTAACACGTCGAGGTTGTGTCGACAGGACACGCAAAACAATGAAGCACCAGCTGTGATATCTTCAGAAAAGTGAAGTTTGATTTCAGTCTGTGCTCGCCGCTGCTTTTTCTGACACAAACAGCTGACATACGGCATAAAACACTTCACACATGAAGGACAACAACGTCCTCTGGTCCACACCGTGAACGGCACTTTGTTGTTTCCATAATATTGTATTTTCTTTAGTTTGTTGTCTCCGACACCGTACGCTGCAGGCATAGTAACACGTATGCGTTGCGGTCCACACAAAGTAGTACCAAATAAAGAGGCTTTCTTAATGAGAAGTGAAACGCGGTGAATTATTCAAATATAGCGTACAATCGATACCACTATTGATTTTTAAGTCTGGCACTCTGGCCGGTTTCTAAACACCGGGGGCCGTGCTGACCGGCATCCACTGTATGTAGTACACTTACTATTGATAAGTATCTCATACAACCCCACTTCAAACAAACCAAACTATCCCTTTAATACTGACTATGACTTTTCTTGTATCACAGTGGATGTACAAACTGTTAATCAGTCCAATTGTGTTTTTCTTTTGTTTCTTCAAACTGCTGTTTGGTGCTGGAGTAGTGTTTAGTTTGGATATGTTGAGGCAAAACGTTCTCTCCCAACTCGTCTAATATGCTAGTTTAGTCACTGCTTACCCTTCTGGTGTTACATTTTGTGCCTAAACTTAAAATCAGGTTCTTTACCTGAATGTGGTGCACCATGGGTAATGTCAGTGTGTCTTTGGGAGTTGGGTGGATAGGGTGTTCTGCTGTACAGCGTCTGTTATGGATGTCTTGACGCTGGACGAAGATGAGGAACAGCGCATCACGCTGCACTTTGTGCTGTTTTTTTCAGCTGCTTGAACAAGTTAGTTGTGTTGCTTTGTGGTGCAGACGCAGGTTTCATTACCTTTTTAGTGATTATTTGTTCTTCTTAACATCACTGGCCCTACACCTGAAATACCCCCAAACAAGCGATGACGAGCCGTTTCAGGGGAGCAGCTCTTCGTCTTCTGTTCCTTTACTTTAGTTTCTCCGTCCGTCTTTGTTGTTTACTCTTCCTCTCTAAACTGCCGCTGCAAGGTCGGCGCTCATCACATGACATGCCAGCTCCCCCGAAAGTGAAGCCCAAACCTCTCCATCGCCCCCTGGGGGAGTGGCTGTAAGTTTAGGGAGCGCTTGATTTGATATGCAGCCGAGTTTTCTACGGGCGGAGCATTTTAAAGGTCAATATCACCGTCAGTCATGTTTATTTAATCGTGGGAAGACAAACTCATGATCCGGGTGAATATTTGATCAGTTGTGCAGTCCTACTAGTGGGGAACCTACAGCCATATTTTGAAGCACTGGCCTGCTAACCAAGCAGCTTTATTATTTGCTGAGTGGGAACTGGCTGGATTATTAGTATTTGTGGTACTGCTGTATGTCTGGATGCTAAAGATTAAGCCAGCCACAGTTTCTTTGTCTAAAAATATCCTTCTTTATCACCATGTTCAGTTTACAGTGAGAGAACATCATTCACCTGAGAATGTCTCCTTACAGCTGAGTGTCAACACGCCTGAGCTGCTACAAGGTGTCAAGTCGAAGGTGCAGTTTGTACCTTTGTGGTCTCCTCGGGGTGAAACCTCCGTGTGTTGATGTCACCAGCAGTGAAGGAACTTCCTGTCTGTCTCTTTCTCTCTGCAAAAGAAGCAGAAACACGAGCTCGCCGCGATTGTTATTCCAGTCACAGTCGCTGACAAACAGCCGTCTCCAAAAAGCCCCCGCCACATAATGAGATGTGAGGTATAATAAGCAGAGTTGGCACGAGGCAATTTCAAAATCCGCAGTCTGATGGGTTTTTTCTCCCTTTCAGCTTTTCATCATGTTTTTGTTTTATCCATTCCCCTCCCTCTTCCTGCCCCACCCCCCCTCTCTGTGTGCCAAACACTGTTTCCATGACAGGAGCGTCCCTCAGCTCTTCAGGGATTGAGGGATCAATGAGGTGCTCTCTCCTCAGATTATTCCTCACTCACAGGAAGAGAAGAATATCAGAATGCATGGAGGGCTTTTTCTTGGCTGTCTCCGTCTGCTAAGATACGTTGTTGTTGTTCACTGCCAAGATCAGGGCGAGCAGATCTGATTTAGTCTGATAAGCAGTGAACTCGGAGAGGCTCGAGTTCTTCACTTGTTGAAATGTTTCTTTAAAATGCAGCACAAAAAAAGCGTACCTCAACAACCTGCTCACTCACAAACACACACACACACACACACACACACACGCATACTCTCTGTTTAAAGACAAAGCAGTGGGAGAAAGGCTGACCTCCGGATCCTGCAGTAGGGTTTAAGGTCGGCTCAGCTGGCTTCTGGGAAGCGATGCTGGAAACGATGCTTATTCTGATGTGGAAAAAATAAGAGAAACACCGAATATATAAATAATATGCTATAAAAGCAGCTATTTTCCCCTCCCAAACACAGCTGCTTGGTCAGTGGCCCTTCACTTAAAAGTTTCTGGAGAAATGGAGAAAAGCATCTACAGAAAGCCTTCTTGCTTATTGTTGTAATGTCCCTTTAAGTCTGGCGATGTGGTGTAAGAAGGAGAACGCTCTGGGTGGCAGTCCGGGCAATTGACGGGTCAAAATTCCTGCATGAAACATATTGTCAGTGTTGACCTCTAAAGAAGTTCTCTTCATGTTATGGCGCTTACTATAGACGAATAATGCACATACGCATTACTCAGCTACTTATTAAAGGAATCAATAATCTGACACACTCGGGAAGGATTTTAGTGATTTAAAAAGGATTATGTTTCTGCTGCTTGAAAAAATAGTCCCTCAGACTCGACGGTTGGAATTGTTTCAGTGCGATGGTAAACTGCGTCACCTCGTTAAACTCAGTCTATTAGCTGTTATAACTCACATGAAACTGAACATTTCCACTGATGAAATGAGACAAGCCTGAGTCTGTTGACATTTTCTTTTCCAGTTACCTTCTTTAAAGACAATGTGTTCTGTTTAATGTTTACTTCATGTTCCTTCTCCAGTTTTGTTGATTTCTCTCTTGCTTTTTCTCTGTTATTGTCTCTTTACTTTTTTTCCCCCACAGTAAACAGACTGCCATCAAATCAGAACTGAGTATTTAACACAGCCATGTAATAAAATCAGATAGAATTGTGTTGCTGAAGCCATCAGCGCAGGAGGTGAGTGGGCGAAGTGGTCCCGACCCTCCAAGAAGACCATCACTCAGAGCAGGAGAGCAGCCAGTTCCCGCCTAAAGAACATCTGCAGGCATCCTGACCTCAGCAAGAGACTGGCAGCTGTTGGTGGACCTTGAGCCGCAGCTGAAGTTTCCCAGCCATGTACGCACCCTGGGACCAGACATTGTCCTCGTGTCAGTCCACTGTGCAAACTGTGCTGCTGGAGCTAACAGTCCCGTGGGAGGATCGCGGGGAAGAGGCCTTTGAAAGGAAGTTCAAGTACGCGGGACTGTCAGCAAGCTGGATGGACAGCGAGATGTTTCAGAGTGGAGGTTGGATGCCGGGGGCTTGCAGCTCATTCTCTGGCCAGAGCCTACATCAGCTCCGGCATCGAGGGAGAGAGGAAGAGGAGAGAGCCTTAGTACAACCGATGCGGCAGAGAAGGCCTCGAGATGGCTGTGGGTCAAAGAAGGAGAGCCATGGGGTCAAAGTAAGTAGCCACTAGCTGGGTCACCTGGAGGAGGGTGTATGATGTGGAAAGACCTGAAACACCTGATGATTCCAGGAACACTGTAGATGTGTCTAGAAGCATCCGTAGATGTAATTATTAAACCATGATAAATGCCTGTAAGTTTGAAGGACCTGCAGCCATTTAAATCAAAATTACTTCCATTAAAACGCTGCTCTAAAGGACCAACCTCTAATAGACATAATCAAGCAAAGCTCACTTACAGGAGGAGGCGGAACTCTCAGCAGCAGTCGGGTCCCAGACCTCATCATGGCCGACCTGTTTCTATTCTCTCCGTTCTTTAGAGCTCATGTGGAGGAAATGTTCTCCAAGTACTGAATCATCTCGAGCCAGTAAAAGATTGTTTGGAATTACATGTACTTAATTTCCAGCACTTAGATGCTACAAAAGCATAAAGAGGATAATTATATCAGCATGCAGAGATTCTTTCAGGTGTCTATGACAACTCATAATGAAAGCACAAGGACGAGGGCTTTACAAATATACTCAGTGTTTGTAGATGGCATGTTGTCAGAGGAGGGAGAGATTGTCCTCGAAAAATACTTTATTTCACTGTAGGAAACAGGATTGATTTCCAGCAAGGAAAAATACAGATATCTGTGAGACTGAAGCAGAATATGATACTTATCCTAAAAGCAGGACACAGATCAGTAAAACACGAGGGCCATGAACCTAGCTATAGCACTTTGAACTACTAAACCTTGTCTATACATTTGTAATGGTTGTATTATTATTATATAAATGAGCTTTTCTGTCTAATTCTGATTATAGCTGTTTCCAAAGGACACCCATGTTTGATCAAGAAGGAGACTGTCTATAATAGATATCAGTCCTGTGACCTTCCAAGCACGAGATGGCTCCTCCAACCAATATCTCACCCCCCACCTCTAATGATCGCAGGGCTCATCATGACTGCTGGCTCCCAGCTGCAAGGCTATTATCTTTCATCGAAACTGATGTCCCTTCAAATAACATCTAGCAGCACACGCATGCTTGTATATGTGTGTGTGTGTGTGTGTGTGTGTGTGTGTGTGTGTCTAAGAGAGTCGGGGCAAATGAGAGTGTACGTAAGAGAGGTTGCGGGGGTGACAGAATCACGTTACCACCCTGCTATCGACCGCCACAGGGCTCGTCTTCCTGCGGTAGACGCGGCATTAATAAAGCTTTCTCACGGCATCGTCTCAGAGATTTGGATCTGGAAGGAAACAGCGGAGGAGGGAGACCGAAGGGAGGACGGCTTTCCTTGCTCATCGTACGGAGGAAGCCCATATCTGTGAATCTGTGAGTCATCATGACCCCCCCACCACCACTACCAATCACCAGCAACAGCAAAAAGCCAATTCTTCATAAACAGGAGCTTTCCAGAAGCAACGTCTCTCAGCTGATAAATCAGTGAGGTGTCATCCACCTCTGATATCATGAGTGTCTCTGCTGTTTTTTATTGAAGAATTGATCAGCAAGGAAGTCAAGGGTTTTAAATTCATATTTTGTATGTCAGTCGGAAAATAATTCATAAGAAGCCTGAACGCAAAGGAAAAAGTAAAATATCTCACAATGCTGAAAGGATGAACCCTGACCACTTTCAAATGTGGTTTCAGCAACTGGATCTCAATGCGTCCTCAATTTGTCTTGTGTTTGCACCTGTACATAAATGTCCACTTGTAATCTGAGGACTGACACATTTTGCGATGTTGATAGTGGCTCTAAAGTAAACATTGCTCGTCTTAAAATGTCTAAATCCAAAACAGTTGGGGACAGCTGGGTTAGATGTTTAATACGACTGAGACAACTACATTGTATCATGTAAATAAAACTTCATTTTTTACTTAACTATATGAATATTATGCAAATATAATTTCTGTGAATGACAAAAAGTTACATATAAAAGTTTTCTTATAGAAAAGTATTGGTGTCAGCTTAACAGAACTAGTATCAGTGCTAGTACCGGTATCAGTCCAAGCCTCTGCCTCGCTCCAGCCTCCCAGAGTAAACAGAAGCCTTGTTCCCTCCCTAAACATTTATTACACGCCTTCTGCTCGTGACAAACCTCAACATGCAAGGCTGCAGAGGCTAATGAGATTGCACCATATGGGCCTAAATATTGCAGCATTCATCTTAGATGGAGGTGTATTTTTTTCCTTTTTTTTTTGGTTGTGTTTTTGTTGAAAAGCATTGACGTTTTCACTCTGCAAACACCTCCCCTAAGCTCCCTAACCCTTCCTATCCAGCAGACAAACAGGGAAAGAGAAGAGAAATGAAATAGATTTCTGTTTGTTTGTTGTCTTTCTCCAGCCCTGGAGGCCAGCCTGGGTTTGAAGGAAGGCCGTCTCGGACCTTTCCGGAGAAAAGCTAATGTCGGAGATAGTGTTATCGGCCCCCAAGGGCTACAGACAGACAACTGACAACTGAATCCAAGGCTTAAGTAAAACACTGAGGTCTAATAGTAGCTGTAAACATCCATCATCCCACTTGTCCGACACTTTCAGAGCTCGGAGAGCATCACGCTACAGGCGATGGTGGTTTGATGTGAGAAAAAGAGCAGTTCAAAGGTAAGAAGATTGCATTGATTCCCCTCAGAGGCCAGAGGGAGGGAGAGATATAGATAGACACAGACAGGGAGAGAGAAGCCAACTCTCTTCTGTGTATATCAGTTTTTCACCTCTAACATGAAGTGGGAGTTTGGGTGGAAATGGAGAGATGAGAAAAGAAGTGGCAAAGATCCTCCTGTTCAGTGCTCCACACGGGGACCTCTGAGTGGGTCTTAAAATCTGACCCCCATCCCAAATAGAGCAATGAAAACCTTGATCCCAAGGGGACCTGGGGAAATGGTCCAAACCACAACCTAGGATGATTAGACCAGGATGAAGTCAAACCAAACAGGCCCAAATAAAGCAGCAGTAACAGCAATGTGGATGCTCCTACAATTAGCAAACATTCATGCTACAAAGATCTAGATTTAACCATTACATATCTGAAATGGAAATGGTCCACCACTGTCTGCATTGGTATTTTTACTTATTGTGATGTTATCTTTTTTTAATTGTTTAACCTGTACAAACTAAAGGTTATGTCACCTCTTATTAAAATGCTTTAAAAGAAACTAAAACAGCCTTTCCATTGCTCTTTCCACAGCCACCAGACTCTACTGACAGTAACCTGACACGGGACAGGGGAGTTGCTTGTCTCACCAAAATTCCTTCAAACAAACTATCATATGGAGGCAGCAGTCGACCAGCAACTTCCTGTGTTCTGTAAGGTGAAATGTTTTTGTCAAAGGAGTCTGGTGTGTTTGAAGAGAGCGATGTAACGTCTGTTTGTGGTTAAAAAAAATCATCTTCCACGGTAACAAAAAAGTCTATCTGTGTAGGGATCCTTTCTGTAGACACTTAACAATCTGAGCCTGTCAGTGGAAACAACAAGAACTTAGTGGACGTACATCGATCCGGCACGTTTGACCACAATGATTATAATTCAAAGTTCAAACCAAAAGGTAACTGGACTTGGCTGAAGTTCTTACAGACATTTCAAGACGATTATTATGTTGAAGTTGTGGAAGAAATAATAATCTTCAGGTCTGATTCAGTGGCTGGTTCCAATGAGGTTTATTCACTGCGCAGTGGAGAGAAATCATCACAGCGAGTTGAAGATTAGGGTCAGCTCTAGTCAGAAGATATATCTTGGGTCATAGGAAACAAAGCGCTAACCAAAAGGGCTATGCTAATTGAGATAAAGCAACAAAGGGCAACACACAACCAAGATGATGTTGTTCTGCTCTTAAGTTATAAGACCATTTGTTTAGACAATTTACACTAAAAGTATGAAGCCACCTAAACATGTAAAATAAGGCCCACGCTACAAAATACTTTAGTTCCCCTTTGATTGAATATTGTAGCACAAAGTAGAAAGCCTAGACTTCATATTTGCAATGTATCCATTGGGAGGCATCTCGAAGACGTCATGGGCTAAGGAACCACTTGTGCAAGCATTAGACAGCCATGATCTGTTTGTATTTTGAGATGGTCACAATATTAGATAATGTAATCTAACTGCATGGAAGTCGTAGCTAATGTATGGTATTGGTCTTGTAAGCCCTGCATGTCAAGAGCCATGCTCCACATGGCCATGAAGCATGTGTAGACGTTGAAATGCTGTTTTTTCTTTTTGGGCCTTGACATTGGTCCACGGGGAATAAAAACACAAATTGCCATGCCCAGTGCTCTTCCTCCCCCAGCCTTTGTTCAGTCATTAGATTCACGCATTAGTTTTCTCATTCCTTCTCCGACTTGCAGGTGCTGTTTTGATGACATTTCCTGGATTTGATGTCCAGGTTCCCTCCTCGGTCCGGTCAGATCCCTCAGGAATGCGACACAAAGAGGAAAGTGGGTCAGTGTCTTCATGTCCCTTGTTGTTGATGATAGCGACAGGCTCGGCTCGGTCTCGGCGTCCCTCCCTCTGCCCGTGTGCTGTTGCAGGCTGGTAATGACTGTAATGGAGGTGCTGGTAATGAATGGGCGCCCTCTCCATCTGCAGCACCTGCCTCCCTCCTCACACAGAGATAATTCAGAGCAGGGAGGCGCCCATTGTTCACACGCAACGATTGATGAGATTGTCAGCCAGCCTGTCCACACAGCGGGGGGTAAATAAACATCCACACCTTTTATCAAAGTGCACACACACGTACTTTCATGGAAATTTGCTCCATGTAGCAATTTCAAATCACAAACACATGGTACGCAATATTGTGTGTGTTTTCTTTCTGCTGCAGTTCAGTGCAATTAAATCAAATAATTACCATAACTGTATATCACAAATATTATTGCCTTTTACAAACAGAATAACCATGATGCATCACCTGCTATTAAAGGGAATAGCCCAATGGTTTGTAATGAATCCCAGTAGGCAGTTTGTTTCCATTTATTCATTTGAAATACTTTTTTTCTGAAGCAATCCAAGACGCAGAGAGGCCTTCCAGGAGAACAGAAAGGGGACCAAGACCAGATCTTTGAGGTTCCCCAGTGGTAACATAAAGATCATGTCACTTTGAACAATTCCTGAACTGAATAATCAATGATGTAGAGATTAAACTAGCTGGATGTCTAGTTCAGATAGGATGCACAGGAGGATGTCAACAGCAGCTGCAACTGTGACCTCAGGGTTTCTATCACTGACAGCAGAGCAGTTTCAGAAAGATGGCCGCTGTTGAAACAAGACTGATTGAGTCAAGTGGTGTCGTGGCTGGGATAAGCAGTACAACAGGATAATACAAAAAGATAAAAAAGCAGCCAATGGATGCAGAGCTGCTGTAAATCAATGAGTCAGTCACAAAAATGAGGTGCTGGTCTTACATGAGTCTGACAGGCCGGTAGCAGGCAACAGTTCTCACAAAAAAGAAAACGCTACAGGTACTTTACGTTTGCTTTGAAGCAAAGGCAAAATCATCCAAATAACGTTGATGAGAAAGAACATGAGAGGTATAGTGGGAAGTGATGTGGGAGCCGAAGAAAAAGCTGGGGATAAGATTGAGAGCTTCCAGCCCAATTAAAACTAAAAACCAACCCAATTTAATAAAAACCAGTCCAAATCATAACCTTGGCAGAAAACCTGTGTAAAACTGCAAAACCATTACATGCAATAGAAAACAGATCATCAGGGAAGCAAAGCTTCATACCTTCATCAAATAACCAAAGATAAAATGTTAGATAAATATGCTACCACAACCCAAAAAGACTGCAGTTAGAAAAATACAAACATGGTGAAATGCACCCATGGCGTCGTGGCGAAACCACAATAACGTGATCGAATCCTGCCATGAAATGTGAGCAACAAAAAAAACACAACTTATTAAATTATTTATTACTAATTATGGAGGAATGAAACTGCCAAAAGCAAACATAAATGAACACAAATTATAAATAAATGAATATGCCATGATAATGACGTCATAGTAAATAGTTCCTCCCTTATTCATACAATTGAATACAACTTATGTCAATCAAATGGGTAATCAATGAGTGAGTGGAAACAACAAAAGCTTACTTTTGACCATAAAATGACAGCTTGTTTGGTGTTCAAAACCCTGCCAAACTTTTGACAGAAACAGCAGTAGAAACATCTACCAGCCCAACGCTATTTTCTCCAGGCTGGACAGGGGCGGTGCAGAAGACAAAAACAGTCTTAGAACATATCAAGGTTTCACTGTATCTGTTATTCCTCATTTATTATCATTTACAACGACCCTTAAGAAATACAACTGTTTTTCCTGGTTAAACAAGCATCTTATAAATTTACATAAAATTATGTCCTAATATGGCAAAGCACTTGGAGTGTTTTTTTTTATATCACCTTTCTTAGTCTTCTATAATTCAATATTTTTCAAATTACAGTTTTACAGCATAATTCAATATCAGAGATAAGCAAATACGCATGAAATAATAGCCTTTAATTTCCAGTGAAACCACTTAGGAGTACCATTGTCTGGTACCATGGAAACCAGTGAGACTTGTCTCCAGTTTTCGCCATGAGATGGGGAGTGGGTTGGCCTCTTCAACAGTAGCAGCCTGCTGAAATCTACTGGGGAACGAACTCGTGATCATGGCCATGAATGTCAGAAAGATGACTTGAAGGAATATCGCCTATCATATACAGTACACATCCAACAGTAGCAGTAGTTTTGACATATTTTGCTCTGGAGCTATGTGTTGCATAGAAAGACGAGCCTACTTCTACAGGCCATAAAAAACAATTAAATAAAAAAGCATAATTTGCAATCTGTTGGATCATGCACAAAGAAGCCCGCAGCACATCCTGGATGTTACAACCCTATGGTGCACACCTCACTCACCTATAGACCACACATTACTACAGATTCACCGACCTGCAGATCAAATATAACATTCTCTTTCCTGAAGCATCACCACATCTCATCTCAAGGTGTAAAATAGGACAATGCATTGACAGTAAAACGTGTCAACTTGTGCTTCAGATGCTGCTAGTGTGTGGGATCCATAGAAAACCGTTGGCACTTTTATTTTGACAGGTGTCGCACACTGGAACGTAATCAGTATGCACAGGTGGCGTTTGGAGATGTTCAGTCTCTCCTACACTTGTGTAAGTCTAGTGTGTCTCGCAAAGGGGGGTTATCTATTACATCCCTTTCGGCACAGTCATTATTTATGTGTATGTTGATATAAAGATTGTTTTAAAAAATTGTTATATTTTTTCAATTTTTTATTGTTGTGGTTATGCTAATATTTTAGTTTTTGTATATTGTACACATATTTGATCATTTTGTACTTTGATGTTGAAGCAGAAATGTTCCTAAAACTTTCATCACAATAAAGTGTCTGAGTTGAATTTTAATTGAATTATTCAAGCTTGAGGGTGTATTAATATTTCAAAATTGTTGCGGAGAAAGGCAGGGATAACTGTAATGTTATATCTTACAATGGTTTGATTTAGTAAATGCCTCTGGAAAATGATTCCAACTACCCCAATGAAGTCGGTGTCTCTTAAATAAGACATGCATGCACATTCTGATTGTGTATAGTTTGATGTACACAGACAATGTTGGTTCAGGCTCCAGCTGTACAATGGACAGTATGAGTGGCTCACTGAATACTGACTGAATATTGTCAATGAGTCACTTGGGTTAGAACAGGACAATTCGATTGGATTTCTTGGTGGCCAGATTAAAAAAAAAAGTGCAAAGGGTCTGGTCACTTCATTTTCCATGTCAGAACTGTAGAGCCAGGAATTGAAATGTGTTCATAAAAAAATTCATTTGACTTTCTTAATCCCCCCTGCTTAAACAGCCTGCCCTATCTGAGGTGACATACTGTATGCTTGTATGGCTGTTTCTTACAGGAAGATATGATATCTTTATTTCATTACTTTTTACCACTTGTATGTTTAAAAAAAAAAAAAAAAGGTTGCTAAAGGGCAGAACTCCTCTCATATGCTGCCAATTAAAAAAGCCAGAGTTAGAACATTCATGGCAATCCACCGTGATATGCCTGACAAAAATAATGTGTTATATTTGACATCCCTTAACAGGGAAACAGATTGGTTATGTTCTGCTCATTTGCATTAATAATTCAAACAGATTCTCAAATAAAGGAAACAAATGGCTATTTTAAAGCACAAATAACGAGCCTCAGGCTATGAACTGCTAATCTGTGTTTAAAATGGTAAAATACTTCCTAGATGATGCCTACACATCTCTGTATTTATGTTGTTTTACTTCCTTATTTTAGGATTCTTTTGATTCTGATTCATCATTTCCTGTCTCCATTTGGTGTACTGATATGACTCAATGTGTTGATTGATGGTTGGATAAATAAGTAATAGATGGATGAAGAAACAGATGGATAAAGGAACAGATAATGGATGGATGGATGGAGGAACAAATATATGGATTAGTAAAACAGACCGATAAATTGATAAAGAAACAGATACATGAAACAGATAGATGGGTTAGGGATCAGATATGGATGGATGAAGGAACAGAGATTGATGAGCAAGGGAACAGATAGATGGATGGATGAGGAACAGATACGTGTATGGATGAGGGAACAGATAGATGATAAATGAGGGAACAGATAGATGAATGGATGAGGGAACAGGTACGTGGATGGATGAGGGAACAGATGGATGGATGAGGGCACAGATGGATGGATGAGGGCATAGATACGTGTATGGATGAGGGAACAGATACGTGAATTGATGAAGGAACAGATACATGGATGGATTATGGAACAGATGAATGGATGAGGGAACAGATACGTGGATAGATTAGGGAACATATAGATGATAGATGAGGGAACAGATAGATGGATGGATCAGGGAACAGATAGATGGATGGATGAGGTAACAGATATGTGGATAGATGAGGGAACAGATAGATGAATGGATGAGGGAACAGATAGATGAATGGATGAGGGAACAGATAGATAAATGGATGAGGGAACAGATAGGTGATAGGTGAGGGAACAGATAGATGGATAGATGAGGGAACAGATAGATGGATAGATCAGGGAACAGATAGATGAATGGATGAGGGAACAGATAGATGGATAGATCAGGGAACAGATAGATGAATGGATGAGGGAACAGATAGATAAATGGATGAGGGAACAGATACGTGGATAGATTAGGGAACAGATACGTGGATAGATCAGGGAACAGATAGATGATAGATGAGGGAACAGATAGACGGATTAGGGAATTGATAGATGGACAGATTAGGGAACAGATTGATGGATAGATTAGGGAACAGATAGATGATAGATGAGGGA
Organism: Semicossyphus pulcher; assembly: GCF_022749685.1. Classification (NCBI taxonomy): domain Eukaryota; kingdom Metazoa; phylum Chordata; class Actinopteri; order Labriformes; family Labridae; genus Semicossyphus; species Semicossyphus pulcher. The sequence continues at coordinate 29,625,547 of NW_027211693.1, read as the reverse complement.
ACAGATAGATGGATAGATCAGGGAACAGATAGATGGATGGATGAGGGAACAGATATGTGGATGGATGAGGGAACAGATACGTGGATAGATGAGGGAACAGATACATGAATTGATGAAGGAACAGATACATGGATGGATTATGGAACAGATGGATGGATGAGGGAACAGATACGTGAATGGATGAAGGAATAGTTGATGATGGGTGATAGACCAGATAGATGGAAAGATGAGGGAACAGATAGATGGTGGATTCATCCGTGGAGGCAGGAGTTTGTCAGACTCGGTCGTTCTAACCAGAACAGACAGACACAAACAACATTTTGTGGCTGTTTTTATCGTGCCGTCCCATTTCTTGGTAAATGTCAGTGACAGAGTTCCAGATTGGGATGAGCTGCCCACGCTGCTCGTTCTGTAATTAGAGAGGAAGAACAGGACGAGAGTGTGGAGGAGAGAGGAGAGTGAGAACAAATCAGTACTTCATTTAACAGCTGTGGTGCGTTTGTGTGCGTGTGTGCTGCTTTGTGTACATGTGTGGACATTTGCATCTGCATGCATGCTGCTCCAATTACAACACCTATGCTTTAAAACACAATCAGCGACACTCCTCTTCCCTCTCATTACCTGAATCTGTTTTGTTTTTTTCAGGCAGCTTTTCAGGGACATTGCAAAATTACCCAAACACACATGTACCTCATCAAAAAGTCCTCCCACTCCATCCTTCAGCAGCTAAATTCATGCACACGCCTGTACATATAGACACTCAGAAACACACCGTTCTTCTTTGTTTTCTGGGCTGTGCTCTCTTTGTTGGAACCTCTTTTGTTCATGGTTCAGTAACAGCACAATGCCATGCTAACCCAGCAAGTTGTTTACCAGGACGCAGAATACAGACATTTCGTAAAGCTCCCACTGACAAACAAGGAAGCATCTGTTTATACCTGTTGAATACAATCGCTCTGTGTAGTTATCAGCCTCAGTTATGACCAATAAATAATGACTTTATTCCAGTAGAGCAGCGTTTTTTGCACCACAGTCCTCTGAGAAATTCATTATTTAGACAACAATCTGCAGAGGCTGAAGGAAACTGATGTCCCTGTGTAGGAGGCGTAAATTCAACAGAAGCAATCTACACCACCTTAAACGTAATTATCAGAGGAGGAGGAAACATTCATTTACTGCGTTACTCTTCTTTGCTCCGAAACAGTAAACGGTTTAACAATAGTAAGAAAGCTTAACAGAAGGGGAATCCTGTAGCCAGTCCCTGACCTCCAGAGTGTCAGTAAAAGATTTCTGTTCCTGCTTGAAGAATTTCTATTTCATTCGATCAACGAGCAAAATGCACCGAGCTGTCTGAATAGGATGTTTTCATCGTGTGGTAAAGCCATGAGAATAGCAGAGCACATCAGTGATTTAGCGCCACGCAGCATTGACCTGGACAGAACAGGCGAGCGGCGCGAGCACAGATACAAGTGGTCCTTGACAGTAAAATAGCTCTGAGCCACTTGATGACTGGCTCACCTCTGCTCCCAGTTCAGCACAGTCAACATCAAACCAGTCACACAAGTATCAATGGGCACCGCTGTGGGGAGAGAACAATGTGTAATCTTTCCTATTTTACATTTTGCTCTGGGTCGAAAATGCATAAAATTTAAAGTCAATCTCTGTCATGTTAAAGCTGTTCAGAACAGCAGTGAACTTTGGATTGTACCACAGGATTAAAGAACTTAATTTCTTCTTCGAGGACAGCAGTCAGCTAACTCACTCTCTCTCTCTTAAGCCGCAGTTTCAATAGAAAGAACTCTTTTGTGCCAGGAACAACTTTTAAGGGAATCAAAAGTTCTCTCAGCTCTTTGTTGTCTGTGTTTCCATCGCTAAAAGAACAGGTTACACCCATGACGTTTATTTTTAAGGTTAAATGTCTTAAATCATCTTGTTTTAACTTAACCCATCACCAGCAATACATGATAATGAGTTTTTCTTGTTTATCATCATACATCTTGAATATTGCAGACATCAAACATCGCATCCACAGTTTGTTTGTTTATTTATTGTATGTATTATTTATTTGATAGGGACAGATACAATATACATAGACAAACTGAAAACAGCCATCCAATGCAAGTATCCCACACCAGGGGTCACAGTATACCTGCATCTGCCAGCAGGTAAAATGTACCTGCTATTAGAATGTATTCATTTTCAAGGTAAAATGTTCATTTATTTATCACAACATAGCAGCTTTGTGTGGTCGCAGCAGCTTTGAGTGGTCGCAAAGACTAGAAAAGCGCTATATAAGTACAGTCCATTTACTGTCCATTTAAGTTGTATAATAAAATGCTAGATGTGGTGTCTTTGTTCAGCTTACAAAATGACAACATGACAATGAAATATATAACAATAAACTTTATAAAGCACTTTGTGAATGAGGTGCTTCACAGAAAACAAACCAAAGAGCAGCAGACAGTCCAGAGAGCTCCTCACCATCAGACTCACCTTCACTCGAGGTGCTGAGTAAATCTAAGGCCTGATTTACATTCATGCATCTCTTCCTCTTATCCATGTTGAATTGGAGAAAATCTGGCTTTATGTTGACATTTGTTAACAATAGGGGGCGCTACTGAACACACACACACAAGAAAAGTCAAAGACTGGGGTAGGAATATTTCCTGGAAAAACAGTGACATTCAATATAAAGACGGGTGCGGGTAAATTTTACCCGTTGGTGGTTCTAGTGTTATAGCGTCTGCTAGTTTGCAACACCTGTCTCATGAAGGGCTTTTAGGAAACTGAGAGGTTACTAAGAGAAAAGTTAGAAAGAACATGTATTAAATACAAGATGATACAATTAAGCACACATTTAAAAACATTACATTTAAAAGCTAGACATGAGTGTAGGTTTGTTGTTGAATAAACCAGGACTTGGTAACTCTTTTAAAAGTGTTGTGCAGCAAATTTCAAGTGATCAGGTAGCAAGTTCCAAGACTGTGTTCTTTTCACTGAAAATGCTGTCTGAGCAAAAGATGTATTGCAGAATGGCACCTTACAATTGCCACTAAAAGCTGCCATGGTGGATTTGCCAAAACTCACAAGCAACTCACTTCACAGGGAGGCTTAGGAGAAAGTCCATTCAAACATTTAAACCTTTAAGCCGACCTTCCGTTTGAAAGACGACCGACTCTACCACTGAGCCACAGCCACGATGTCAAGCAATTTCTTAACTTAAAGCAGGTAAGCTTAGCCATCTTTTTAGCATGACTTTTAAAATGTAACAGAGAATCTAAAATAATCCCTAAATACCTCATCTCTGGTACTGGTACTTGTTCAATGAGCTCACCTTTAATTTTAACATTCAAGGATTGTTGCAGGAAGCTTTTTGATGGAAAAACAGAGATTTTGTTTTCTTAGTGTTTAGTGTTAAACAAGAATCATCAAGCCAGGCTTTTTCTACGTTTTTTGGTAGCTTACCTGCAACAGCATCACAGGTTTTGCCAGATAAATGGACGACTGTGTCGTCAGCATACATCTGGAGACCAATATCAAGGCATATTTCTGGAAGGTCGTTAACATACAAACTGAAAAAGATGGGACCTAAATTACTTCCTTTAGGGATTCCTGTTTCAATTTTCTGCATGTAGTGAGAGACACAAAGAAATGTGAAAAAAAACTCATTTTTAATATTAAGATATTTCTGAAAAGGTCTCGGGCAGTGACTCCCAAAGTGTAGGCTGCAGCCCCCTGCTGGGACTTGATGGTACTGCATGTGGACCGCAAGAAGTCAGTAACATAATTTTTGGATTTTACATTTAATTTTTGACAATTTGCACTTATTTTATTGCTGAACACATTTACATTTAAGTGGATGGGTTATAAGTTTGCACTGCTTTGTTGTATAGGTCAACATTCACGTAGAAGTCTTCTGTTTATGAAATAAAAATGTTAGGGGAAATACATCACCTTGTTCTTATGTGTTGGTCTGAGTTGTGAAATAAAGGTTTGGGTGGTTTTAGGAATGGCTGATCTTTGCTATAACACGGATATTTACGTGAAGGGAAAGCATATTTTCTGATCCATGATGACAGAACATGGTTTTTCTGAAGCCTAATATGTTACAGATGTAAGAGTGCTGGTCAGATAAAGGCTCCTACTGGTATTACAGACCTGTAAACCTTCCCACAAACATCACTGCACTTCATATTTTTTTTAAAAATATGAGAAAAGTTCTTTAGTGGGTTCAATTTTAGGATGTAAATTTATACAGATGGAATCTGGAGTTGGGATTTTACATCTCTAAATAGAATCCCTAAAAATCTTGTGTGGATACTGTCTGTGTCTCCGCCTTGGATGGTGCCATACTTAGTGCACGCTTGTCTGCTATCTGATGGTATGATTTATCTTCATTTCAGTTTAAATATAGACTCTTAATTGAAGAAGGTCTATTCACACAGGTGATGGTCTTTATCAGGAGCTGTCAGCAGACGTTCTGCACCGAAGGGTTAACTGCTGCTTCATTCCACAGCGGCCCTGCTCTTTGACCCCGCTGTCTCTCTCTTAATGAAGCCACAGGCAAGAAGCACTACACGCACTGTCAATGAGAGTACCCATGCAGCCATCACTCACTCGCCCCGCTCACCCACGCTATTCATTCAGTTTGGCTCTAGCTCATCCCTCCTCGACTTCCTCTCTCGTCCTGTCAGTATGATTGAAGTAGCAGCATTTGTGTCTTTATCATGCTGCCCTGACAGACGCCTCTGGCTCACTACTACTACAAATACTACACACACACACACACACACACACACACACACACACACACACACACAATCATATACATACATTGGAGCTGCGTTTGTAGAGATGAAATATTCCTTTAAACTTCCATGTGATTGTTCTCAGATGCAGTTGGATGTAAACACGCGCCCACAGGCACAACTTGAAATACACAGCTTTCTTCTCAGGGATGTGTTGTTATGTTAATCCACCAAAACACATCCGACTGTATGTATGAACGTGTGTAAGATCTGCAGGCTGGAATAACTTTACGGGTGTACGCGAGAGTAAACATATACATGTTACTTAAATGACATACACAAGAAAAACTATCTCTAAATCTAAAAAAAAAACCCTCCAAAATGCCGTGTTTACTTTTGTGATTTTTTAACACAGAGAACCTGATGGCTTCAGGGAGTCAATAAAACAGCTTCATCTCTCCAAATGGCCTGTGGCCCCGGTGACAACAAAAGTGGATCTAATGTACTCGCTTTGCAGTTCCTTCTCTGACAGGCTGCAGTGGTCCGCCTGCTCTGATGCTTTGTGTGACTCTTCAACTCTTCAGCCCCAGAGTCCACTTAAGCCGCTTTACCCGCTAACACCCGGCTTTTTTGCTTAATGGGAAAGGCTACAATCTGCATTCAGACCCGGGTCAAATGACTCTGCAGTAGACCCGGGTAATTATCTTCTTGGCTTCTCAGCATTGAACACAAAACCCATGTCGACAAGCTAATCTCCGCCCCCTTTCCGGCACGATGCTATGCTCCTTCAGTAACTTCTGCGACTCCTTGTCATCTCAGCTACAACTTCCAACCATCTCCGTACAAGCAACAATTGCTCTGTGGTCCAGTTCTGATGCTCACGTGCACATTGTGGGCGCTTTCAGCGTTGGACAGGGGTCAGCATGGGCACCCTGACTGGTCTGCAGCTGCACAGCCCCATACACAACAGACTGTGATGCTCTGTGTGTTCTGACACCTTTCTATCAGAACCAGCTTTAACTTTGTCAGCAGTTTGAGCTACAGTAGCTCTTCTGTTGGATCGGACCACACGGGTCAGCCTTGGCTGCCCATGACCCTGCCGCTGGTTCACCTGTTTTCCTTCCTTGGAGCACTTTTGGTCGGTCCTGACCACTGCAGAGCGGGAACACCGCACAAGAGCTGCAGGTTTGGAGATGCTCTGACCCAGTCATCTAGCCGCCACAGTTTGGCCCTTGTCAAAGTCGCTCACATCTTCACACTTGCCCATTTTTCCTGCTTCCAACACATTAACTTTAAGGACAAAATGTTCACTTGCATACAACATATCTCACCAACTGACAGGAGCCATCGTTATGAGATAATCAATGTTATTCACTCGACCTGCCAGTGGTCACAATGGTATGGTTGATTGGTGATCACACATCCATTCGTAGTTCAGAAACTACTCTAATCATTCACACAACAGCTATACCTTTGGGATAAATTTGAGGGTCAGTGTCTCGCCCAAGGTCACTTTGACACAGAGGGGGGATCGAAACAACCACTGAGCCACAGCTGCCGCACGGATTAGTAGCTGTGTTAGATAATATTTGTGTTTTTGCATTTGAGAGAAGAATAGAATTTGCATGTAAGTAAGAAACTTATAATCACCCAGCAAAAGTTCTGTTTCATAAACTACAGATCAAGACCACGCTTTTTAGAAAACTGCTGAGTTATTTCACTTTCAGATCCAGTGTAAATGTTGGAGAAATAAAAACACAGCTCTCCAGGTGTGAGCTTCCTTAAAAACAATCTAAAAAATTGCTCGCCTGATTCGAGCAGCATGGGCTCCGGACATGTGGCTGCATCCAGTGAGCAGATAAAGAAATCAACAGAGAAGCTTTCAAAGAGAAGCACTACAGGAGCAAAAGCAAACGGTCACCCAGCTTTTTGAGTGGGAGGTGGGCGGGTGAGTGGGTGAGTGGGAGAATGATGGTGTCTGTGAACAGTACAGTTTTAACACAAGCTTTACATCTGAGCGAAATATTTAGCGGCCGAGTCCTTCAGTATTCCAATGTTGGTTGTTTTTGAAGCATCCTACCATCCAGGCAGACGATCAGTTTGTTTCACTCTCAGGAGAAAGTGATATTCACTCTGTGAAGACTGTTTAAAACTGTAAATCTATCTAAGTGAACTTATTGTGTCCTGGAAGTTACATCATAACGTGACCTAAAAGTTCTCTGCTTTGGTGTGTTGTGTTGTGGTGACACTTTGAGGGCTGAGCCTCAAGGACACAAGGTCCATCCCCCTGTACTAGAGTCTGAAAGGTGATAAAAAGTTGGCTTAATTACGGTAAAATACTAAAACCCTTGCAATCGGGACTCAATTTGAGGTTTTACCAACCACAGAAGTCTCAACATAGCACAGTATAAAGACTGATAATGTCAGTCGGGGTGGTGCTCTGTGGCTGCCACCAAGGAGACCACCATATTATTCTAACTGTCAGTATGATTTGTTTTCTAAACCTCAAGTAGTTTTTGTGCCCAAACCAAACAGGCGGTTTTGCATAAACAAAACAAATAAAAACTAATTGAAACTGATGTTAAAAATACACTACCTTATGTGTCTGTATGAGAAGTCAAAGAAGGTGTCACATGGCATCGGTATTGATGATTATCTTTGGACATTGTTTATCCTCTATACTAATATGTGTCGCAGCATCAGAGAGGATAGAACCATTGTAAAGTATGCAGATGATTCCGTTATTGTCAGTATTTTGTGAAACAATGAGACCAGCCATGGCTCGGTCATCACTGACTTTATTGAACTGTGTGAAGAACCGTTCCTTCAAATGAATATCTCCAAAACCAAAGACATGGTAATCAACTCCCGGAGACTCGCCCACACGCCGGAAGTCACAACTATGACGGGTCAAACAGTGGAGTGTGTCCAAACTTACAAATATCTTGGAACAATAATTGACAGTAAACTGAACTTGGAAGCTAACTGTGAAGCTGTGTGTAAAAAGAGACACCAGCGCTTGTTCTGCTTGAGAAAACTGTCCTCTTTTCACACTGACAGAACCCTGGTGATCTTATTTTATCGTGCTTTTATTGAATCTATTTTATCATTTTGCTTGGTGTCAAAGTTTGGGAACCTGTCGCTAAAAAACAGAAACAGTCTTTCCCAAATTGTGAAATGGTCAAGTAGGCTGACTGGAGAGTCACAGCTGAACCCAGAATCCCTGTACAGCAGACAGGTACAGAGGATGGCTGGCTCCACTTTAAATGACCACTCCCACCCTTTAAATGGGGATTTTCAGCTTCTTCCTTCTGGATGAAGGTGTAGGTCACCAGCCTGTAAAACCAAGCAGTACAAAAATACCTTTGTCCCATCAGCCACCAGTGACATCAACAAGTTTAAGCAATATCCTGTACTATTGATGCACTATGTATGGATGTCTTCAGATTTTATCTTCTTCTCATCATATCTTGTCTGATGACACTTTCCATTTTATCTTGCTTTTATTTACCTGGTTTTTACTAAGGTTGTATCTTTTACCTGGTATATTATTCTTCTTATATTTATCTTGTTTTTACTCAGGGTTTCCCTTTTAGTCTTGAGCACTGTTGTCTGTTCTGAGCTGTCTGTTGTGTGTTTGTAAAAGGAGGCCGGCTCACTCACTGCACACCTAATCTACCTACGGGTACAAATAAAGTAACCTAAACATTCATAGTAATACACGCAAAATATTGTGCATAACTTGTTGTAATATATCTAAATAACTGTTGTATGAGGATCAATGCATCAAATGACCACAAAGACACAAATATTTACAATAAATAGACACACAATTATCACAAAGAGACACAATGACGAAGTCTGGAAGCGTGATTTCATGTCTGTAGTTTGCAGCAGTTTGCTGTCTCTGTCTGGCTTCAGTGTAGGAGGGGTGGAGCCCTTTTCATGTGTCCAGCACTGTCGTCTCAATGCTATAACCCCTCGATTCCACAGGATCCCTCACCAATGTGCGCCGCGGTCCGTCTCCGGCGAGTCCCAGAAGCGTCTCTCCGCTCTGGTCCGCTAAAGATACGCGCTGGGTCTATTTTTGACGGAGGCCGCTTCAAACATGCTTTAAGCTGAACAGAGCAGATCGTTCCAAACAGGAAGTCACACATGAAAACAGCATACAGCATCCGGTCATTTCAAAATAAAGATCTTGTGATCTCGCGAATACAGCTGCTTGGGCCAGCGCTCCGCTGCGCTGCGGACTACACGCGCTTCCTGTGGGCGAGGGCTCGCGCTGTTGACGGACCAGAAAGGCGGCGCAGACGGAACGCGAGGGGTAAGCTCTTAGGAGTTACAGCAGCTGCAGGTATTTATTGATACTATTTCACATGTAAGTTGTTTATTTGGCCTTCATTTTTTTACGTTTAAGAAACAACAGAAATATAAATAATGCACAGTTTTTATTTGCCTAGAACCTGAATGTTAAATTTGAGCCTGAACATATTCTTGCTCAAATGTTCCTCTATTCCAAAGTTTCTGCCGTTCACTCTGATTGTTTCTTGCATTCAGAGTTTGCTGTTCAGGAGCCAACTTTCAAATGAGTTGTCGGAGTCACAACATGTCTCCTCATTGTTCATCTCCTGCAGTTGGTTTCCAAACAATCTCAGTACAATGGCGTCCAGCAGACGACACATAAGAAGAGCTTGTGCCTGTTGTGCTGCAGTGGAATCATACATGGATGAATAAATGAAGCTATCTCAGGCATGTTTGCAGCCCCTCAGTTATTGTACGGAATAATGAAGTGACCTGAAACCAACTGCTGCCTGAACGCTGGGAAATGTAAACACGTACGATTTGCTTCACAATATGATCAGCACACACGGTACACATAATATAGCTGTGAGGCTTAGTGAGCGAGGGCTTAAAATATGCAAAACCATCATTATGGTCCTTCAACGATAATGCTTGTTGCTTGCAATTACTTGCTTCACAAGTATTTCAATCTGAAATGAGGGCTCTGCCACTGATATGTGCTCTGGATGCTGGCTTGTGCTTCAAACGAACATTTGTCCCCTGGGCATTAGTGGGAGCAAATCTTACCCGTACAGACAGGAAGTCAGTCAGAACAGGAGACGCAGAGAGGAACTCAATCTATATAATGACGACATCGCACCAAATGTTGGGAGACGTTCATGATTTTTGTATTAATTTAAATGGCAAAGAATATTTATATCTGTTCTGTAATAAAGAGCTAAAACCAGATGATGCTTATTACACAACCTGCCTCCATGTGGCAGTAATCACTGTTACATTATGTACCCCAGCTAAAGCTGACAGGTTTGAACTCCCTGCAGGGCCTGTCTGACACCGTGATCAGTGTCCTGACGCCTGGGTACTTTGAGTTTAAGGGAAAAATCCTCTGAAACACCTCAATGTGTCGAGCACAGTACGAGCGCTCCTGCTGCAAGTCTGCTTTGCAGTGAATAACTCTGTGTATAAAAAAAACACTTTCTTGCTACAAACACTTGTGAACAACACAACACTATTGGCCAATAGCCAGCCAGAGTGAAGATTAACAGGTGAAGTCTATCAATCAGGTGTCAGGTATGAGAACCTGTCGTCGCCTCCCCCCCGTCTCTGTGAAAACAAACACCACGGCTGTGTTCGAAATGCTGTACTATATACTACATACAATATACTACATGCTATATACTACATGCTATATACTACGTAGTATACACTACATGCTATATACTACATGCTACATACTGCGTTCGACGGTAGTATGTAGTGTGGATGAGTACTGGAAATTTTCTCCAAATCAGTACGACATCCGGGTGTTTTTGGCACACTGCACATTTTGCTTTTGTTTGCATACTACATGCTACATTTTGTCCAAATCAGTACGTACTGCTAGGACAGTATGGCATTTCGAACACACCATATGTGAGACGGCAGATGACACAGAGAGATCGACGGAGAAGTTTCACAAGACTGAGAAACTAAAGAGACAATTTCCAGTAAAGCTAAACGCTAGTAATAAGCACAATATTCTTTCCTCCATCAGCCGGTTAGAAATGAACCATCAGATCAAAAAGGTTAAAGGTTAAATCCATTTAAAGGATTAAAGTTGAACTTCATGTTAAACTTTATTACAAGGTAATTACTGCTGTGAAATTAATTTTTTCCTATTGAGCTCCTTGTATGTGTCCATTTCTATTTTTACACTGTTTTCAATACAAGTCAAATTTAGTTTAAGACTTTAAACTGTCTGCTCCTAATATTACCCACCATTAATGCTCTGAAGTCAAACCTATCTCAACTAGCCTATTTTGAAAGTGATATACTTCACTATTGTGGTCTGCTAGATCACTACATATAACCAGTGTTACACAAGTATGACCAAGAAAACATTTTCAGTTCAAGCCTTGTTCAGCCACAGGTCCTGCCGTCACTGGTTCCTCCTGATGCATCCGCTGCCTCCCTGATCCCTGACCAGGACCTCTGAGTCTTTTCATGGTGTTGCACTCACTGGTACGTATGAACATTGATAGAATAGGTTGTGTGAAAAGAGAGGAAACAGGCCTAGTTTTAACACAACCAAACAATGGGTCAAATGTATGATGTCAGGATGTTGGGGTTAAGGGAGTTTATATGCAGTTCCACCATCTAACAAACATTTCTGCTCCCGAACTAAAGGCCGGATCGTGCTTGTCCATGTCAGCTTGTTCTCACTCTCGAATCTTCAAAAACTGCACGCAACTCTTCAAAAAATGCCTTGTAGGCACCCATCTGATGTGATTCGAGCTTATTTATTGTTTTGTGTGAAGTTAGGTGACATAGTATTAAAAGTCCTCCTGGGGTGGCTGTTGGCAGGTGGGTCAAAGAAACACTGGACTGCAGGAGAGCCAGATGTGATTTCTGTCTAACACTATTATTCTTTTCAAAGTTAGCTCACACGTTAGCTAGGTTAGCCATAACGTATTAGTGACATCACGTACGGTAGCGCAGTTAAGTAACAAATAATGTACACCCGTGCTTTACAATATTTTTCTCATAAACATAGCCAGGTCTTTTTGGTGCCTGAAGATAACCAAACTGTTTCACTATTTTAATCACATGTTGAATAATACTTTTATTATTGCTAGCCTCATTAAGGAGCTGTGAAGGCGCAAAATTGACCCCAGGGAGATACCTAGATGGTCATAATCGGAAGCGTAGTGCCACTGACCAAGCTGACGGGCCGTCCATGTATTCTTCAGTGAACATACACGGGTGTTTTATGGTCCACAAGCCTGTTTTATACCTGCATGGATTCAAGATATGAAGGTGTTAACATCCCATTTCCAACAGGAAGTTGAACCAACCAGTCCTCCTAAACAGGAAGTATGAATGACAAAATATGGTCTGGTCTGAGTCAACCACACTTTGACAAAGGATGGAAGATACATCTATTTACATACACTTTAATGCTTAAAGTAATAATTTTCATGTAAATAAATGTCTGTTAGTCACTGTCTATCGCCGAATGAGGTAACACAATGGTGACAGAGCCTATGGCCCACTGATGAAAGCCTTTGCATTTGCCCATAATGTGTTTGTCCATAATCACAAGCGACGCCCAGTTAGTGACGTGTTTTCCATCAGCCAGCAGTGTTTGGTCTGCCAGAGAGGGTAGGCTGAGCTAAGCGGCTGCTTTTCCGGTCTCTGCAAGTGTTGGCTGAAGAAAAAAAGAAAAGATGGACGACTACAGATACAACTTCAAAAATAAGTGAAAATCCAAAGAAAAAGAAACAAATTCGACGGCCAGATGAAGGCAAACAAAAAAAGGAAAGCGACCGTCAGCGAGGAAAATCAAGAGTTACAACCGTGACAAAGGGAGCCAGCCATAGATGTCTAGTTAATTTGTCCTCCCACAATTGCCGGATATTGCCATCAGACGGCATCCAAGAGAACGAGATTGTCACACCATATTATGAAAATGAAAATAGTACCAAATCTGTCACCAAGGTGCTGATTTTAAAGAAAATCATAAATGAGGACTCTCGTGGAGTGTAAGGCAAGAAAATGTTCCCATTTTAAGTTGAAAGTCTTTCTGTGTGTTTAAGTTTACTGAATTACTGGATCAAGGAGTATCAGGTGCTATAAAGGTTATCTACTTTCATTGGGATGCTTGGCAGCTGCCAGTTCATCAGTATCGATGGTTAATTCATGGCACAGAGATGGTTTTGAATGGAATAACAGCTTTTCATTTCATGAAGGCCATCACTCATGTTTATATGTTTCTGCAGTGACACAGGCTGTGCAGGGTTCAGGGTGACTCTTATGTCCACTGCTGCCTGGTATTATCTGTGAAGTGTGTTTAGTGCTGCAAACTGAAAGGGCTTTCATTGAGCTAAAGGGTTGTGGGTGGTGGCCTTCATGTTCTGTCTTTTGTGTTGTCGTGTTATTAATGCAGCATCTACCTTTGGTTAATTACATGACTGGTTACCACAATGGTCACAGAGCAACGCTTATGCTTTGTAAATGTGTAATTGGTTTCAAAAGACAATGACATACATGGAATTAAGTGTAGGATTAAATGACTAAATGAAGGTTTTTAAAGCTTCTGAAAGTTGGCTTGAAACACTAAAATGAATGCATGATATCAAAGTCAAATGAAGCATCCACAAATGAGTAAAAGTTAACACTATGCATCTTTTGTTCTGCAGTGCTAAATGATGGATCTGTATCGTTAGCTAGTGCTATGTTATTGCAAAACACCCCCCGCTTACACTCAACAACCTAAAGCTATAGCTGCTGTGTGACTTTTCTTAATAGGTTTGCTGAATAAATTGAATATTTTTTTATAATAAACATCAAAGCAAAACAGGTTAAACGCAAATGCAATATCAAAGTTTACAGAAACAGTATTTTGAAATGTGTATGAAAACTAAGTCTGCCCCGAACCTGGGCGTCACAACTGATGACCAGCTCACCTTTAAGGTTTATGTGGCCCCGATTGCTCGGTCATGTCAATTTGCCCTGTACAACATGAGGAAGATCAGACCCTACCTTACTGAGCATGCAACACAACTGCTGGTACAGGCTCTCATGATATCACGCACTGATTACTGCAGCTCCCTACTGGCAGGCCTTCCTGCATGCACATTCAAACCTCTGCAGATGATCCAGAACGCAGCAGAGCGATTGGTCTTCAATCAACCCAAAACAGCACAAGTCACTCCACTGCTCATATCCCTCAACTGGCTCCCAGTCGCGCTTGCATCAAGATCAAACCCTATTGCTTGCGCCCTCATCCAGGTCTACACTCTGTCCCGATGAAAAGCACCTGGTGCTCCCATCACAACAGGGCCCTAAGTCTAGCTAACTAGACTCTTCTCCTCAGTCGTCCCCCGGTGGTGGAACGAGCTACCAAACTCCATTCGGTCCGCAGAGTCCCTTTCACCTTTAAGAAGAAGCTAAAGACCCAGCTCTTTATGAACACTTCTGACCTTAATGATATTGATGCTATTGATGATGATGACATCGAGGACGTAGTTTATGCTGACTAGGCTTTTCATGATGATGATAATGACTACACTGATCTTGTTGATGTTGCTGCTGATGATGATTATTATAATTTAAAAAAAAAGGAATGTGCATGACCTGGAGGAATGACAACCTCCACACACTACACTTACTTTATAAACTCTTACTATTATTGACATAAGAGCCTACATTACCCCATCACAAGGCTTCCAGTAACTTTAAACCTTAGCCCCAGGAGTGGCTTCACAAAGCTTAATAGAGATGTAGGTGTGTAATGTGTACATGTCAGCTCTTCTGGGAGAATCTGCAACCTACGATAACATTATAACATAACACTTTTTTTTTTTCAGAGATGTATTCATGTATATTTGCAGAGCAATAGTTTGTGCATTACACCAAGCTGGCGAGAGCAGTTGTTAAAACATCCCCACACTGGAAGATATTTCCCTTCTTCCTCTCCTTCTGAGGATATTTGATTTACACACACACAAATCTACCACATCTCTCTCCTCCCGCTATAAAGACAGACGATATCAGCGCATATATCAATGTAATCAAAAATAATATGCTGTCTCAGGGTGAGAAATCAAATTTCCTGAGGCGCACAGAGGGGTTCATTTCCCAGCACTGCCACTTCACCGCAGTCCAGCCGGTCACAGCTGCAGGCTGGAGGACACAACAGCAAGACTTTATCAAGGCCAAATACACACAAAGTCATTACAAGTCCGACAGGATGGCCCTCCTGCAACACAGTGGTTATCGGTGGGAATCAATGACAACTACGTGTACCAATTCCCTCCGCTTTATTTAATCCACTTCCTCTATAACCCCTCCCCTTGCCATTAAAGCTCCTGCCACAGCAGCGATCTCATCACCTTAGACTAATCGTGTAATCTTCCAATACAGCCTCTGATATCAATGAGAGCTCAGTTATATTCATAAAAAATCCATTACTGGTCGCCTCATTCCTCACTGACCAACAAAATTGGAGAAATCAGTATAGTAGTGCAAATTGTATTAACTCACCATGGGCAAACGAATTATGGGCTGAATACAGTTGGAGGCATCCCATTATGTACACGACACAAGTGGAGGTTTCCATTACTGAAGCTGTCTGCCTGTCGAGACCATCGTTCACGGAGAGTAAAGAGAACACCCAGATTTACAGGGTTATTCAGAGGGTTATCAGCTCAGTGAACTGTGTAGTATCTCTTTAAAGGAGCCAGATATTCTGCAGTGGACGGGTTCAGTATGCAGGAATGTCGTGCAGGTGGGATCAGACATGTCTCTTTTCAGTATGAAAGCAAAGTGAGATCATTCCGGGTCAGGGTTTGTGGCTGCGTTGCACAATCACAGAGATTTGTTGCTTTATGTTATTAAACTCTGATATAGATTTTGAATGTTGGCGTGCTGAAGTTTGTAAAATGTCATAAATGCAGGATGATTATATAATGTTCAATATTTAGAGGGAGTTTATAATCTGTCCACGAGCTGCAATATTGTAAGCCTGATAAAATAAATACTGAAAATACATTTTGCTGTTTAACGAAACTTTGTGGATTAAATCCAGAGGTGGAAGTAACAAATTACAAGTGCTCACGTTACTGTGTTTGAGCTTTTTCGTGTACTTTTTCGAGTGTTTTTCAAAGTCAGTAATTTTACTTTTACTTAAGTATGTTTCAAATGAAGCAAAGCTACTCGCTACATTTGTACATCCATCCGTGACTGAGTAAAATATTTATCTACGGATATCACAAGCTAGAAAGAAAAACTGACTTGGACCAGACACCAATCAAATGCATTACGTTAAAAACCGGCCAATCAGATCAAAGTGTCGTGCATCGCATCAGAACAGTGGTGCTGGAATCTAAAGCAAAGAAGGAGAGCTGGGCTGCAACTCCCCGGTCCTGACGCATAACGTGAGTGAACCATCAATGGGACAAAAGAGAGTTTGGAGGAAACGCCACCTTTGACACACTGAAGGTTTTGTTTTTGTTTAAAAAGAAACAGCCGTTAGATCGCTCTCGTCAAAGCCACCAGACTCCATTAACAAAAACAGTGATTTTACCTCGCAGAACACGAGACTTGCTTGTCTATCTCTGCCTCGTTACATGTTAGTTTAGAACCAAACTAACCCTCAAAAACACCACACAACCACGCAAACAAACTGACCTATCGAGGCCATCAGCAACTCCGTGTTCTGCGAGGAAAAATGACAGTGGACAATGTTTTTGTCAATGGAGTCTGGTGGCTATGAAGAGAAGGATATAACTGCTGTTTCCGGCCCCGGGTTTAACTCCCACACTCGGCCCTTTGCCGAGTGTCATCCCCACTCTCTCTTCCCTTGTTATTGACACTATCCACTGTCCTCTCTGTCAATGAATGCATAAAAGGCCCAAAAAACAATCTTAAAAAAAAAAGTTGCATTATAACTGGGAGCTACAGATTACACAACAATCTTTCATAACCTGCTTTATGAAGCCATTCATGGCACTAGTTGGAACCTATTACATTAACTACATAAGCCTTTACATTGTTCCAACTGTGCAATCAATTCCTCTCTTCCTTTTCAGTTCATCGATATGATGCATGTGTCAGGTAACATTGGCTAAATGTGTTTATTATAAAGATGTATTTTCAGTCACATAAATAAATAGAGAAATATGAATAAAATCTGACTCCAATAACATTTCTGACATTTTATAGAGTTAAAGACTTTAGTTATAGACATTTCGAATAAAGGATGTAATTTCTAAACATGAATTATAGACAGTGTTTTGCTGGACTGCTACCTGATGGTGCTATCTTCTAATCAACATGCATTTAAACCATAGACTGTATAAAAAGATGGACGACATGACAGCTCCCTAAAAGTGAAGCCAAACCCTCTCTATCGCCCCCTGCTGACTGGCTGCAGTATAGCTCATAAAGCCCGCCTCCTCCATGTTAACAGATGGGACATGAGTCAAAATATGAAATCAAAATACACGCCAAATACATTTTTAGGAAACATGGTTTCTGTCATTATAGTTAGTTCTTATCATGCTGATTTATGTCCAAGTGTTCATTTTTCTGACAAGTTTATTTTTAATTAGTTATTTGATGCTGTCAAAAGGGGGTGTGACCTCATGATTGACAGATCTGTTGACAAATGGGGCTCCTGCAGCGTTCTGTTCCCGAGCAGCAGAGTAGAGGAGGAACGGCTGGAGGAGACGTAACTAACACTAACACTACAGTCATTGAACTTTCCATAAGTGTGAATATCTGCTTCAGAGCAACACAAGAAGCTGCTCTGCTGCAGACTGAGCCCAGCTGAGGCTCCAACACATTAAAGTGCAATGAGAGGAGGGGGAGGGAACATCATGACAACGATACCCAAACTAAAAAACTTGCCCTCCAGCCCGTCTTTGAGTCTTAAAATGTTTTTCAATAGTAATTTACATTATCGTCAGTAATCTCACTGTCACTATCACTGTCCAATATTAATCAAGGACTGAAAAAACTTTAAACCAGCTCAGGGTGAACATATTGCTGTATTGATATTGTGTCTGTCATGTTAGTTTCCTTTCAAACAGTTCTTGTTATGTGTTTAGCTCTGGATGGACTCACTGTTTCTGTGCTCAGACTGCTCACACAGCTTGGCAGTAGGAAGCAGTCAGGAAACTCCACCAGGCCTCGGCTAAAAAATGGCGTCTGGCTTAAAGAAGGATTTCTATATTTTAATAACGACAGCAGACACATAAACCTGTATATGTTAAAACATTTGTAGAATACAGTGAATGCCTCAAATTTCAAGTGTGACAGCAGCTTCAAAGAACTGTTAAATCCTTCACATATGAGACTGTGTGTAAAATCGAACACAGCAAATAACAGGCATTATGTAGAGTAATGTATGATTTTATTCTATGGCATGGCTCATCTGACTATAATTTCAACACACCAGAGCAGCCATATAATTTATGATGTTTAAGTAAAATGTACAGACAATCCGGCAACCTCCACGCTAACAATCGTCCTGATTTGTGTTATTTCAAAGCAATGTCCTGATTGTTTGATGGTTCTAAAGATGATCTCTCCAGATGTTCCTGTGGTGTGAGGGATGGTAAGATCTGCTCTGAAGAACGTTGTGGATTTCAAATCGTAAATATTAAACATGTTCAATATGTTTAGGAGAAATGACCGGATGCTCTATGCTGTGGATTGTCACGTGGAACCAAACGACTGCGAAGCAAGCTGACTGAAGGAGAAAGCACAACAACCGCAGCCATGGCAACAAAAGCAAACGTGAAGCATAACTTAACTCTTCCTGCCCGTCTTCCGCCATGTTTGTTTACTCTAAAGTCTTTTTTGACAGCGACAGATTTAGTGAGATTTCCAAAGGCCTGGAACCCACAGGATCCGTGTCGCTGCGTTCCGTGTGCGCCGCGGATCATGTCCGTCAGAGGGCGTGCATCCTACCCCACAGGAGATGTTTCTGGACCTCAGCGCAGCAGAGTGCTGGCCCAAGCAGCTAGATTAGCGAGATCACATTATTGCGCGGGAATTGTAAAATTACGTGATAACATCAATGCTTAGACAGAACAATGCACAAACAACAGTTCAGTTAACGCCTCCGAGGTTGATTATCGGCTCATTTGGAGATCATTCCGTGATTTTTGTGCTTCTATGGGTGAGTAAACTACTTAATAAAAAACTACTTAAAAACGGGAGTCTGTACATGGTGTTTTATTTTGAAATGACCGGACGCTTCGGAGACAGAACGCGACGCATGCTGTGGAAGGACAAGCATTGACTAGAGTGGGCGCGATCAACTCTGCAGGTCGCAGTGCACATGAAATGCGATGGACACAGATCCTGTGGTGTATAGCCATTGGTGTGTGGTGTGCTGTTTGGGTCATGTCGTTGCTCTCCACAGACTACAGGAACAAAACTGTTCAATCTATCATTATCTGTCGTCACGTGTGGGCTCTCTCACATTTTAAAAATCTTTTAGTGTGGGCCAGCCTTAAATTCTATACCAAAAGCTAATTCATTAGCTCGCTAAATAGATAGTTTCACAGTATTTCCCATAGAATAATTTTCCATTTGCAGTAGAATCTGACTGGAGTTATTTATTTACCAGACTAGAGGAGCTAAAAGAGCAAGTGGAACGTAGTGGGCACATATGACAAGAGGTTTATTTCTGCTGTAAAGACATTTTCACATGGGGCTCTATGGGGACTGACTCACTGCTGGAGACAGCCTCAAGTGGACACTCGAGGAACTGCAGCTTTTGGCACTGTTGCATTGCCCTAATCTTTAAGGTTGCCACTTCTTTTACACTCATTTACTTGTATTTGGTGGATGAGGAATCAGCAGGAAGCAGTGCCCATTAGGACAGAAAGTAAAGTAAAACAGAAAGAGAGTCTGGTTGTTCTTTTGCTGAACTGAACCTTTTTTTAAAAGCGTGTTGTCTCTGTAACGCTCAGTCTGCTTTGATGTCTTCCCTCTGCCTCCTTTTATTCCTTCCTATAACGTCTGCTCCATCCTCCTCCCTCTCACTCTACACCACTCTCACTCTTTCTAAGAGTTCACTCTCCATCTACTTCAACTCAACTTTCCCACCTCCCTCCATCCGTCTATCTCTCTCCCTCTCATCCCCTCAGCCTCCCTCTTGCTGGGATGTGGTTGGCATGGCAACGTAGGCCTCCTCTGCTGGAGTGGTACTCAGGCTAAATGGCTAGAATTGGAAGTAAAGTGTGTGTGCGTGTGTGTGTGTGTGTGTGTTTCCGAGTGTTCAAAAGCACAAGCTTACTCGTGTTCCTGCAGGGGATCTGGTGCGGTATGAAAGAGTTTGCATTATGCTGCAGAGAATAAAGAAGCAGACAGAGGAGTTCTGGACTGTTTGCCAGGTTATGCAAAGAACTGGCCTGGAAGCGAGCCTCTTCCTCCACATTCACATTTAAAACTGCTCACTTCTACTTCTCTTTCCCTCTTTACCTTCTTAACCCCCACCACCCCCACATCTCCCCCTTCAGCTATCCTTTCATGCTACGTGCTGATGTGCCCCTGCTCCATGCAGAGAGGTAACTATAGTGATGCCATTTTTTCTCCTAAGGTTGTGTGATGATGAGAAACGTGTATGTAGGCCACCTTCACCTTCAGTGCGCTCATACCTGTGACTGGTTGTATTTTCTGTCTTCAGATTTTCACACATTCAGATCGAGTAAGTGCTCTTATTTGAGCACCTCAGACGGCAGCAGAGCCGCCTGTAACGTAACACAACCACTGTTTTATAAAGAGGTTTGGCAAAGTCCACTGCCAGTCATCACCGGAGCAGAGACTGGAGTCTGGAGCACACCGTCCTGCATCACGCTGCCCTCTGCTTCTAACGCTCTTCTTCGTTTCCATCACAGCAAGTCTGTTGTGACTTTACAGAGACAGCCTGTTAGACCGTTTCTCATATATTGCTCTGTGCACAATAACGCAGCTGAAAAAGTGTGACATCCTCCGCAAAATTTCTTTGTTTCACTCCAGCCAACTTTATCCTAAAGGCTCATGTTGTGTTGAGTTATAAGGCAAATCGAAGTGTGACTCACTAACAAGAACTTAGAAGATGGAATGAAAGAATAGGAGCTATTTACTAGAGTTTATTTTGACTCAATCCTGCTGCCATAAATAGTCACTGCACCAACCAAATAGGGGTAAAAATAGTACCCATATTTCCACCAAGTCTGTTTTTCATGGCAAGCTTTTAAGAAATTACTGAGCCTTATGTAAAAATAAAACTAAGTCGGGATGAATTGGTGAAGAAGTAGCCAGAGGGTGACCAGTTCATGTCCCGGTCCAGACCCAGTATGGAAATTGGGACTGGTAGCTGAAGAGGTGCTAGTTCCTTTCCTGGGCACTGTCGAGGTTCCCAACTGCTCAGGGTGCTCGTCCGTGTGTCATGTGCGTGTAGCATGTTTCTAATAATAACAGAGTGAAAAATTTGTCCCCTTCAGGGATTTATAAAGTATATCTTCTTCTTCTTTAACAATGCCATCATCCATCACTGACAATGGAGACCTCTTCCATAGTGACATCATTATGTAGAAGCCCCTACCTCCTCAGTTCATTCTTACTTTCATGCCTTTCTTTCTCACCTGTGTTGTTAAATCAGTTTTTCCACACAGTCAGAGAAATTAAAAGTTTGCTCATAAAGCCTCACCACACGAGGCGTCTCGTGCTCTAGCGGTGCAGTGTGTAACATAATGTAACCACTGTTAGGTTAGAACGTGGTTTAGCCGGCTTCCCTGACATTCATCGCTGGAGCAGAGAGCGTGAGATGCTGTCCAGTCTCACGCTGACCAACTGATACACAGGGTGTTGTTACTTTGTGGCCCAGGTTATCATGATTACAGCGTGTCCTGCTGATGCTCCTGCTTTGCTCTGTGTACAAAGACACAGCTAACAAACACAGCACTGCATCCAAGTCCACAAGTCTGCCAGTGTGTTTGACTGATGAGGGGTAAACTTTGATCATAGCAATAATTTGGCATAAAAGCTCATTTCAAAATGTATTGAGAGGATCTATTGATCAAAGCAGTGATTTATTTATGCTGTGGTGCCTGTGGTGAGCAGTTAACTGACACGGCTAACTGAGATATGATGTGCTGGGATGCGTTTCGCACATAAGTAAAAGAAAAAAAAACAAAACACCACCAGTAAAACTTTAATAAAGATTAAAATGAAACTTAATTTAAAAACCGTTAATTTAAAGCTGCTCTGATTAGATAAGTCAGAGAAAGTTGTCCTTTATCATCTTTGTTGGGGTTCATTAATTATCTCCGTCTTTGTTGCTGAGCAGTCATTGATTTCTTTGTGACATCACCTGTCAATCAAACGTCATTAGCAGCACCGTGATGTCTCATTCCAGCTGATGTCCTTTAGATGAACTCTGAGTTTCCGGCATCAGCAGCGCTGCAGCTGCTCACGTCACACGTTCACTGCAAAATTATTGAGTTTATTCTATGACACAATTTCAATACATGTGGTTTATTAAATGGGCTAACCTTTCAGCTTAGGCTGTACAGATTCTAAGAACATGAAGCACATTAAAAAATAATCCAGGAAATGACATCTCAAGTAGAAGAAATAGAAATGTCTTCACTTCAGACCATTTCTCTTGCAGAGTTAAATGTGTGCATCTCTCCTCTAATCGGTGCGACTTGCACGTATACCATGACGTGATCTGAGCATGTGCAGGGTGTTTCTGTTCATCCTGTCTGTCTGCTGCTTCATGTGATCATGTTTTATGCACTTATTTGTTTTAAATAAGGAAAAAT
The DNA here is from genome assembly GCF_022749685.1 of Semicossyphus pulcher. Classification (NCBI taxonomy): domain Eukaryota; kingdom Metazoa; phylum Chordata; class Actinopteri; order Labriformes; family Labridae; genus Semicossyphus; species Semicossyphus pulcher. The sequence goes on along the minus strand of NW_027211693.1, from coordinate 29,602,974 downwards.
TGCACAAAAGCAAACAAAGCATAGCTCATAGATTGATCAGTAAATCAAGACAACGTTCCTGATTTGAAATATCTCACTTGGAAGGTGCAGCACTTCTGAAACAACTGCCTCTCCCCGCTGGTTTTCTCCCAGTGCTTTTGGCAGTGGCTTCAGAAGATGTAGGTGTTTAACAATGTCAACAAAGTAGCCAGAAGTTGTGCAATTTTTCTGAAGCCAGTGTTTTGTTACGGCCTTCACGCTTGCTGCGAGGAAGGTCTCATCTCTGCTCAGCCCATCGGGGATAAGGCAAAGATAGAGGGATGTGAATGTTGTACTGATTTTCGAGAGCATTGTTGTCAATTCCTTCCACAAAGGCGGAGCAGAGGGACAAGATGAGACACAATGTGCATGATCAGCATGTGTATTTTAGACGTCAGATAGATCAGGGAGGGCTCCAGTCCGTGCTGGGTCGTTCTCATGTCTGTAAAGATGCTACCAGAGAAGAACAGACGTCTCCTGTGAAGTCAAACAAAGAATTACTGCTGTTATTTCATGCACACTGTCAATACTGATTGATAATAATCAGGTATCAATGATTCATGAGGTATTCTTTTTTTAATCATTGGTCACTTTCTCTTTCACACTCAGATTTGCACACACACACAAGTAGAGCAGAGAGATGTGTGGGTGTGTTTCTGTTCCGCGTTTGTCCAGTAGGTGGGAGTAGCACTCTGTGTGTGAGCCTCCAGCTCCTCTCATGCAAACACAGCGCTCAGTATTCAGGCTGGATGACCCGTGAGTCCGTCCAGCAGCTGAGATGAGCACACACACACGCACACACACTGACTCTCACCTTATTATCCCCTCACACACCCACAGCCCTCTCTTCACGTCTGAGCGGCAACATGCAACATTTAAGGCATTTTGGACTCATGTTTCCTGTTTATCATCATTTTCAGTAGCAGCACTGTACGCTGTTGTGCTGGTCGGTGCATTGCATAGGTCTCCATGGTAATAATCACAGCATGTGTGCTTGTTGCTGTTGACAATAAACATAACTCTCCACGGGAGGCTGACTGTTTCAGCCTAATGAACAGGACGTACCGGCTGTCAGGCACCATCCACTAACAGTCACATTTAGAGGGAGTGAAGCTGTCCACTGGGAGGCTTAAAATAATGCACATTATGCTCATAATATACACACAGCCTCCCAAAGGAAGCCAGGTAATGTGCAAGAGAACAGCTTTACCTCGCCAAAAACACTGTAAACCACTGAATCTGCTGGCTGCAGACCTCCAGTGTGTGCTGCCTGTGCGCACAAGCGTGTGTGTGCGCCTCATGGAGTTGAGCCTGCACGCCTATTAAATGCAAAAACCAGTTCTTTTCTTTGTTTGAACAAAAACAGGATTTTTCTTTCTTCCTCCTCCTGTCCCTCAGTCTCTCTCCTCTCTCTGTCTCCTTCCTCCTCCTTTCTTCCCGCAGAATAATCCCACATCCTTTTGAGTGACAGTCGCAATTTCCTATTAAATCTCTGGAATCCTCTCAGCTGTCATTAAAATTCTTGCCATCCTTTGGGGAGGCGGGGGCGGAGCGGGAGAAGTGGGACAAAAGGGACAAACATGAAAGAGAAAGCAGGGGTACAGATTTGCCTTTGATTTTCACCAATAAGCGGCTGATGTAATAAGATATAAAACCGCCGTGCTAATGAGGCTGGGAGACAAAGGCTCACAGATAGACGGGGACGTGGAGAATGAGCGCTACGTCTCAGGCTTCCTGCGTGACTAATATTATTTCAGATTCCCAGCCTCATCTGGAAAATGATTACTCTGTACCTGTGTTTCAAGCTGATTCTTATCTCCCCGTCAGCTCTCACCATGTTTCATACTTTTTCCTATATTTCCAAGCTCTGCATGGCTCTGTGTCTTTCCACCAGCAGTCTGATAATATGTCTTATTACATGACAAAGGCTGCACAGATATTAATCCTGTATAGGATATATCCTGTGCGGCTGCAGGATTCAGTGTAGGGAGGCTCATCACAAACTGCAGCTGCACAGAGGACATCATTAAAACTATAATATATTATCATTGATAGAAACGTACATCTGGTAAATGGGAGAAAATATGTTTAAACAGCTACAATTGTAAATATTTAGCTACAACACAAACATACTCGTCTGTATATCAGACTAAAGATTAAAGTACATTTTAAAACTGACAAGAGGTTTAATATAACAAATGTCGTAAAATACTAGCAGGATGGAAACTTCGCCTCTGCTCAAACACTCTGAGTTCACACTGACGTAAAGAACCAGAGTTAATCCAACAAAGAGATTCTGATTCAGGACAGCTGTGCCGATGACTGCCATTTGTAGTTAAAGCCAAAGAACCTCGACGGCGGTGCTGGGGCTGTGATTCGGCTCCTAAAGGGTGAGGAGTGCATAGATTGGGTCCAGACCTGGTTTAGCCTTGAATGTGATCAGTAATGATTTATGATAAACTCTGAAATTGACTGCTAGCTAATGAAGGACGGCTGACGTAATGGATAAATGGAGTGGTTATGATTTACAGTCTACAGTCTCCACGTCAGCAGAGGACAATAAAGACATCATTATTGGTGATACCGTCTTGGAACGAATATGCATTTTTTTTTGTTGACATGCATCTGAAAAAGTGAGATTGTCTTATGTTCGGGGTCTACACTTTTAAAGGCCAATGTACATTCACAACAGTAGGCGGCGCCACTTATCCGTAAAGTTAAATTAACAACAACATGATGCCAATTTTACAGTAATTGTTGCCCCAAATCGTAAAATGGTGAGCCCACAAAGATCACTGTGGTTCTGAGTAGCACGGCTAGCCGCAATGCTCCTACCCCGTCCTCCTGCGCTCTAAGCGGGCTTAGCCCAGCTCTCTGCACCTTGGTTAGGCTCCTGGGAGCCCCCAGGACAAGGCCTGCCCTCCCCGGCCTGGAAAAACGCCGCAACAGGCCGCTGCTAACAGTCTTAACTAACAGATGCTAACAGAGAAAATTTTACCGTGGTCCTCAAAGCGGCCGCTTCCCAGAGACTGACATGACAGTGTGTGAGTGTGTTAGTGATGAACTTTGTGTTGGTCTGAGGTTAACGTTCACACGTATGGAAACGTCAATGACTGTAGTGATTGTTTTAATTGCGTTTCCTCTCGCCGTTCCTACTTTACTCTGCTAATCCATAACTGATCAGCTGATCAACTAATTAAAAATAAACTTGTCAGAAAAATGAACACTTGGATGTAAATCAGCATGATAAGAACTAACTATAATGACAGAAACCATGTTTGAGTAAAAATTATTTGACGTGTATTTTGATTTTATAGCTTGACTCATGTCCCATCTGTTAACATGGAGGAGGCGGGCTTTATGAGCTATACTGCAGCCAGTCAGCAGGGGGCGATAGAGAGGGTTTGGCTTCACTTTTAGGGAGCTGTCATGTAGGCCATCTTTTAATACAGTCTATGCTGATTACAGACTGCTCTATAGACCTCACCTCGATGGTTTATGATTTATTTAATTTAAATGTGAAAATGTAAAAGATATAGAAAACATAATTTTATTTAAAAGGTGAAATAAAATTGTTTTCTATATAGAAACAAATTTGCTCTTCAAAAAGAGTGGGCCGTCTTATAATCAGACGGTATTTCGCATACTTACACGTGCGTACTAGCTATTAGATAAAACTGATTTTACAAAATGAGATCCTTTTTTTAATCCAGATTTGCTCTCCCTCTACATCCCTCTGCTGGCCCACAGTGTTTTCCTATTAAAGCAAAGGGGGAACATGCATCATACTGTGCATGATGACAACAGTTAGAGCGCTATGTCTTTAGTCTGGTGTTATGTTTTATCCAGCAGTGAGTCTCTGCAAATACAGAATAATGCCAGCCTTACCTTTAATATACTGACTACCTCATACAGCACTGTATGCTGCTGCTAAGTGGCCGTCACTGTGTGTCCAAACACTCACATTTTTATATAAATCTCTCAGGCTGGTTCCTCATCTGTGCACATTCCTGTTTAAAAATCTAAATCAGTACCGAGCTTTCACACGGCTCTACAGATGTTCCACAGATTAAAATTAGAATTAGGGAAAAAAAACTTTTACATGACACCTGAATTTGACAAGAACAATTAAGGAGTGCATTTGTGCATGCAGGTGGTCGGAGGTCAAAAAAGACCTTTGATTTGATCCGTTTTTAGGTTAAGAAAACTTGCAGACACCAAACTAAACCCTGACTGATGAGACAGAGATGTAACACTGAGATAACTCAATTAACAACCGTGCAAACACACCCCAACAAAGCCATCATTTCTCTTCATGGACTCAGCCATTTGCAATCAGCGTGAACTGTATTCAATTAGCGTCTCTGCAAGCATCCCTCCTCTTGTGAATTAAATGACACAAATCCATATTCAATGTTTTGTAATGATTTAATGACGAGGGCTTTGCGTGCCGCATGCCATCTCGCGTTGCAATTGACCCACTCAATTAGTCTCACATTCAGCCCCGCAAATCTCCACATCAAAAGACGGAGAGGGGGTGTCGACAGCGAAAAAACAAAACAACAAGCACGAATGCAATCCCCATTCTGATACGTCTCTCTCGTCTAAATGAAAAATCACACAGTGATGTGTAAGTGATTTCGCAGCGGGCTCAGTCGTTGGGATAGGCAGTGCAGGAGGAACAGCTGAGTGATTAAATGGAGTTGGGACGGTCTTGGCAGCTCGCCTCGCCCTCCTGCACCCCACTCCTCTCCTAAACCCTCTTTCCTTTTACCCCCTCTTCTCCACCCTTCCCCTCCATCATGCTGTAGTTTTTGTCCTCAGTTAGCTCCCTCTCCCAGCTCATTACCCCGTCGCTTTTCCTTCCCCTCACCTGTTCCTGGCGTTTCCCGGCATCATGAGGCGGCGCCCCGGCCGCTCAGTGTCGTGGAGGGGAGCTAATAATCCATAATTTACAATAACACTCGTTAATAATTAAGGGAATTGGAGCGTTCAGAGAACTCCAGCGCAATTACCCCCAATGCCAACGCTGCGGCTGCGAGGGCTCGCTCTGCGGTTTAGCTGCTTTATTACAAAGCTGCAGCATCGAGCGGTGGAGGGGAGCGCAAGGGAAGCCAGCGGGAAGCGGCCCGAGATTGACCTGCAGGGTGTACGGCGGCATGATGAGCAGTGGGATTACGGCCTGTTAGAGCAGTAGACTGTGTGCTTTATCTATGCACAAGCCTGCTATCTGTGTTCACGGCAGGCGGAGGGGGAGATAAAGAGGAGGCACGCGCTCGTTGTGGCTTCATGTGACAAGCAGATTGTCGGGATCGTAGATCTGTTGGAGCATTTAACCCAGGGCGCTGCAGTGACATAACAAATAAAATTTGACAGGCACAGTTGAAGGGGGTCCTTGAGCGAAATTTGATAGGCAGACAGAAAGGGTGGGGTGGTGGTGGGGGGGGTCCTTCAGCATGAGCTTGACAGGCAAACAGAGAGGGCACCTAAAGAGAGGAAAGCTTACCTATCAGGGGCTTTGTGCTGGCTCCTATGAGCACAGTACTGGAGCCTGTGTGGAGCAATCAGTGCAGCCGTATTGGACTAATTAAGTCTCTTAACGAGCTTTGCTAACGAGGACCCAGTGACAGAGCTCTCCACCGCACGAAAGCGACAGGAAACCGAGAAACGTCACCTCCACTTTCCTCTCCTGCGTCTGTGAGAATGACACCTGAACCCTGGGAAGCAACTGAAGGCTGCTGAGTGGCCTCTTTTCCCTGACTCACCGGGGTCGGGGTTCAAGCGTGCCTCCCGTAGTCCATCTCCTTATCCCCTGTGGCAACCCCCGGCAACCCTCTCAGCCTGGCTGCTCGACTGGCTGGGGAGTGAATTGAGGCGGGTTTGGCAGACCTCCAGGTCAAAAGGTTTGACTTGAATATCCAGCCAGATTCGCTACGCTTAATTACCTCGTTTTTTTTTCCTATAATCACATTTGACACACTAACTCTCCACCCCCCACGCCCCCCCTCCTGCTTTTGCCCAGCTCTGCAGCATGCTGTGTACCCTCAGACATATCTGTAAGCCATCCTCAGTGGAGACCATAACTAAGAGAAGGTTATTACTGTCCGCATAATTAGGATGGGATGCACCATTTATAGGAGGCCAATGACATTTAATACATATAAATCAGACGGCCCAAGTTTCAAAAGCCTTGTAATTTGTGTGTACGAGCTGCACCACATCACTCAGCTGTATCAGCACTGCAGAATAAATTGCTTACACAAGGCCAAAGTGCCTCGCTCGTACTTAGAAAGGAAAGGTTTAAAATGAGCATTGTTTCCGTGCCTCGGTCCCATCCGGATGGCTCAGGATGCAGCGTCATTTGAATGCAAACCCCGGAGATGGAAAGAAGGGGGGGTAGGAGGGGGGAGTGGAGGGAGGGGGAGACATTAGAGCAAGGAAGAAAGAGGCAAACGGGAGAGGGAGGGAAACAAATGTGAGAGCTGTCGTGCATGAAATTAAAAGATACCTCCAAAAATACTCCCGCCTGCGATGCTTTATGGCAGGCCCTCCTGGAAGTCTCTCTGTCTCTCTTTCTGTTTGTCTGCGGGGGAAGGCAGACGTGAGCTGGTGTAACCTTTAAGGAACGTCCAAATCGATAAAGCTCTCCAGTTCCCCACATCTCAGCACTGCTGTTGCCTCCAGCTAAAGGCTCGGGCTGGGGAACCTGGGATATGGGATATTTGCTCTGCCACTTGTTTTGCTTTGAACTCCCTGCTATTGTTGAGGAAAACCTTTGCAGGGACTTTTCTCCCACAATCCCTCTGTCCTTGTTTTTGGTTTGTACTCCCTAGGCAGACTGCCTTTAGCCAGAGTAGACATACAATCCAGCTCCACGCTCTGACTGAACCACAAGGCCACATAGAAACCCGCCCCAGGAGCTGGCTTTGACTCCAACAGTCTGAGCCGTACTGGATTTTAGAGACTGATAGTGTCATTGATTTTTTAGAGTTAAAAACCATCTGATCCTGGCTGGTTCCACTTGGTGGTTTCCCCCTATATTAACACTTTGTTAAAGCAGTGTAACGCCCTGGCTTAGCAAAGGAGGCCGGGTAATATGAAGTTACGTGCAGGAGAAGAATCTTTACAGAAATGCCATGCAACTACAGGGTCAGTGAGATAAGCCTCAGGGCCATCAATGCTTTCAATTTCAACACACATAACAGTGCAAAGTCAACACAGTTGGTGCTGTAGGTACTAGGGATGCACGATACTGTCAGCACATCGGTATCTGCAGATAATGGCTTTCAAATCGTTTTTCAAGTCATTTTTTAGCCGATATTTTCCGCTGATAAAAAATGCTTTAATTCTGCCTAAATGCTCGATGACTCCCGAAAAATCCCCACTGCAGACCCTTGCTGTAGCCTGACATGCACCTCGCAAGAAATGCAACCACACACCCTGGCATGGGCTCTTTTTGGTCCGCTTGTTAGCTTCAGAGGACTCTGTGATCGTAGCTAGCTGCTGCGCCCTGTTGGCTTCCACCATAAGCTCAAACTTCAAAGGTGACTGCCAGAATCAGTGTTTATTGGTGTATTAGGTTTGCACATGCATTGCACTGCAGTAGCTGAAGTCTAAGTAATTGTTTTTCTCCTTTAATTAGCTCCAACTCCAACGTGATCCGCTGACTCACGGATGCATCTAATTTTGCATGTTTGTCCTTTTCCACAAGATACTTGTATGCTTCAGGAATGTATGTATAACTTCTTTTTACAGTAACTGACAAAAGTGGTGCAGCTTGAATATTTAATCGAGTTCAAATAAATATAATTAATTTAAAAAAACAAATTAAAACAATTGAATAATGTAGTTATATTATAAATAAAGCTCAACACAGTGTCAGAGAAACACCTCTGCAAACTAGTGTTTTAGCTTACCTGCAGAGCGACACACAAACACCGGCCGACAAGTACAAATGCTCACAAGAGAGTAGGTCACATATGTAGGCTACAGTGTCGTCTGTGCAGGATACAACACACATGAATACATCAGGCTTTAGTTTATAAACAGTGTTCAGAGGATTTAATCATCATGTGGATTCGAAATTCAGATGTGGACAGATGGACAGGTGTGAACACGCATTCAAACCACCGGACCATGGTCCTCCAGAAAAGACAGGTCTGTTTCCAAATGAACCACGGCCCGGTTCGATCCAGGTGAGAACATACACAGACACAAACCAAAACACAGTGCATTGTGGGTTGTTAACGGATGTTGACACTTGCAGAGACAGCCACGCAGCAAGATGAGTAGAGGACAGACGAGGGGGAGCGACGAGGTGAAAGCTCTGATAGAAATATGAGCTGACCAAACAATTTCACAAATGCTTGTCGAAGAACACGAAGGTGTTTAAAGTGTTCAGTGAAAAACTAAAGAGAGTGGAGCTGATCGATCTGTGGAACAATGTTAAAAGCAAATTGTGATTGAGGGGTGTGCTCTCTCTCTTTACTAGAGGGAGTTTTCCATGTGGAAATTCTGACCAATCAGAGAGCAGTTTCCTCGCTCATTAAAGCTTTTGGTCCGCTGGTAAAAGCTGCCGTGTGAACACAAACCAAACTCGAGGCAAGATGCAACTTTGTAACAATTTGGTCTTTGATTCGGATCAAACAAACGGACTTCAGGTGTGAAAGCAGCCGCAGCCTTGAATTACTCCTTTTATTCTTTTACTTGCTGCATTAATTTAACCAAATAGGTTGCTCACTCCTCATGAGTAATAAACACATTTAAATGAACTCAAGTTTGCTTTAAATTCTTTCAGAGCTTTCAGCTGAACCAAAAAGTATTTCTCGATGAATGGAAATGTTGGCTCAGTTGTCACTAAAGTGTGAACCTCAGCCACCTGACGACAGGTGGTAGTTTAAGTTTAAGTTACTACAACTTGAGCAGTTCATGTTGGACTGTATGTAGACAATAGATCACTTCTGACACTAAAGAAAATGTCTTATGAAGACAAAACTGAGCTGAACATTACAGTGAATAAACTGGTCCTTACTCTCTGTTAGACAAACCTTGTAATGGTCTAAAATAGATCTGACATTCCTGTACAGTCATCGTGCTTACCGCAGACCACTGTGGGCATGTCTGTGATAGTTTAAAATTGTTCAATAATATCAGGATGGCAGATTTATCAGCTGGGCTCTGCTGCCTACCTGCAGCTGCTCACCAGTTCAGTGTGCACTGAGTAAGGATGTGAGCACAGTCTGCCTTGAAGCAGCTGAGCTTTATTTCCCCCCTGCAGAGGACCGAAACACACATAAAAGCAGAATGTTGTCTCAGGCTCTCTGAGGGGGGAATTGCTATTCATCGACACAGACCTTTGATTACTGTCAGGGGAGGACTCTATTCAGTGAGACAGGTGTATGGGAGGGACAGATGCACTAAAGGGACACGCGGGGGGGGCTTAGGAAACAAGAAAACAGCAAACACCTTTCAGAAGCCGCTTGTAGCTCCATGACATCAACTCATTCAAGCTCAAACCCAAATATCCCCCGTCGATGAGCAAAGAGGGAGAGAAAATCAATGTTTCATGAGTAATTCACATCTGACTGATCGTGGGTTTGCCACATCACAGTGCTCAGGGCTTAACTAGTTCAAACAGCTTATACTGGTTGGCTCTATCTGAAAAGGCACATTCACGTTCAGCTTGTCAGCTCTGATATCGTGTTGCCTTCAGGTGAAATTCTGTCCGGAACAAAATAAATCGATGATTCGTCCAAAGTCCAAAGCTGTGTTTGATAGGAAGGCCCACGCTTCAGTGACAGAACAAATATTACATTCTTCTTGCACTATCCACTTCTTGTTAGGGATTGGCTCTGAATGAATGAAGTTACATGGGTCTTGCACACACTGACATCTGCACATTTGGACTGTTATTGTTTAGACGCGGTCCAGTCAGCGCGGCGGAAAGAGCCTTGGTTTTATTATCAGATGCTGAGAAGTTGTTTGTTGCATCATTTGTACATTTTTTTTATTTTCTGACTTTAATGTGCAATTCTCAAAAACCCTGAAATGTTCTTTTTTCCAATTAAAAATCGTGTTTTTAGTGTTTAGTTTTCGTATTAAATTCAAACACGAAAAGCGTCTGGTCATGATCCAGGCAAACAAAAAGCCCTGTTCCCGAGTATGCTGAATATTCATTGTGTTTTAATCCCTTTTGAGTATTCAAATAAGCAAAGACAGATAATCAACGGAAACATAAAATAACTCTCAAGGTTGGGAATACAGGCAGCAGGGGAAGAAGGTAAATGCAAACAGAAAAAGTCAAGGGTTTATGGTTCATAAGACAAGCTTCAAGCAGTCCAAACACATGCTCGTTAGGCTCACTGGTGACTCTAAATTGCCCGTAGGTGTGAATGTGAGCGTCTCTATGGCCCATCACACACCTGATATTAACATGTGTCCTGGGTGATCCGATCACAAGTGGTCAGCTTCACACTTTGCATTTCAATGCGTCTCCAAATGCGTCTTCAGTGACCACTTGTGATCGGATCTCACTTTCCCGCTCTGATGCAAATGAACACGGAGCCTCGCTCACCTTAATAAGACTTTAAAAACATCAAACACACAGCTGTGATGAGAGCTGAGACTCGCAGCGCAGAGAGGGGAGAGCTGCTCACAGAGGGAGGGAGGGAGCGGGAGAGTAGGACTAAGTGATGACGTTAACTTCGGTCATGAAGCCTGATGCTCCTCTAACAGCTCTGTGTTTATCAGTGAAATATATGAACTACACAGCACATGGACATATGACAGCATGTGGAGAGGAGTTTATACTTTATAGTAACTGTGCGCGGAAATACGGACAGATCGCGACGTTATTGAGTCAGGTACAGAGCATGAGAAACACACAGATCTGGGTCCTCTGATAACTGCAAGTGGATCACTTTACTTACTTTAAAAACCTGCAGCCTCCTGACTGAATAAACACAGACATGATCTGTCTGTATTTCCATGCACACTGTAAATTTACGTTTCCATGTGCTGGAGTGACATGAGAAACAAATAAAAATTAGATTTTTAAGAGACACAGCAGAGAAATGTTAAATCAGACAGGAATGAAAGCTTTCCCGTATCCACATGATCATTGCCGTGGATACAGAGAGAGTGGGAGGTGCTTAATGTGACCCAGGACGCATGTGCGTACACACTCCCACATGTATGTGGCTAAATGCGTCCCAGACCACCTCTGAGGCCTGAGTCTTCAATCCGTCCTGGGAGCGTTCACACCTGTAGTTAAGGCTGTCCACTTGTGATCCGATCACTAAAACCACATGTTGATACCAGGTGTGTTAAGGGCCTCTGTGTCAGCCCTGTGATTGGTGACCTGTCCAGGTGTAACCCCGCCTCTCGCGACCCCGAACAGAATACGAGGTATAGATAAAAAATGGATGGATGGTGTCGTGTCTTTTTATCACCTGTCTTTGAGTACAATGAGAGATGAAGAAGTTTTTCTTGTTGTTCAGTAAATACACCTTTTCTCTGCTGGGTATTAAACTTCTGTCAGTTTGTCCTCAACAGAGAAATCATTCATATTGTTGAAAACTAAAGATGGGATAAAGCTGGTCTTACCTGGTGCTGTGGTTGTGCTCTGATTGATAACATGATCACGTGTTAACATGTTGATGTTGTTAATCGTGTTGTTTTGCTAATTGGCACTAAACACAAAGTAGAGCTGAGGCTCATGGGAAGCAATTAGATTTGAGCTTTTTTTAGTGTTGAGCATTGTTTGTATTGTTCATAATTTAAAGTATTGAACAGCTGAAATTGTGACCTGATGACGGAGCTAAAATAGGACGATTCATCATCAGTCCATCCTGCAGGGTTTACCAATAAGGTCTTTTGCTCTCCTCATCTGATGCTCACAGTTACAGTATATGTGTGAGAAGAGGTCATGAGGTTGGCTGAATCTTTTCTTTATAACTGTGTGTGTTTGTGTAAGCGATGAGTAACTGGCCCTTTGAAGTGTCAGCTCATTTCCTCTCAGAGCAGCAGGAGGAAGAGGTCCATCCACGCTGCATGTTCCCGTCATGCGGAGGACACACTGTGCGTCACCTTCGCTAACACAAGCTGCTGTTACATGAACACTGTCTTTCCTTCCTGAAATCACTCCAAGTGAAGATTTCAGGTAATTGTTTACATGTGAGCTGATCTGTAATGTGTTTACCAGCATATTTGGGCCACACGTACACAGCTATCTTTAAAGTTTTGTCCTTTCGTCGTTTATGGTCACTGAAAACAGATCTTTTGTAAAACTCCGGCCAGGGTGAAGACTTTTAGAAACTGTAGACTTTTTGGCTCTTGGCGTCAGGCTGTGCGTCGTTATCTCCATGGTGACGCTCCACAAATGAAGCCACATTCCTTGCAAAATGACAGACTTGACATAAACAGTGATGCTTAACAGGACTTTTTACATGTTTACACATATATGTACAGTTACTTGTCTACTATATTGATATTTTTTCAGACTTTTGATTGGCCGTGATTCTTCTTCTTCCTCTTCTTTGCATGACCGGGTTATATCGCCACCTTTTGGCTTGGCATTCTTATGACAGCGTTTCTGTTGTGTTTTTGCGTTTTCGTTTGGACGGGGATTTTTTGGGGAAACAAAGGAGGCAAAAACACCCGTGTACGTGTCGACATGGCCTAAATAACAGCCATGTGACATTCACAGAAGTGATGAACACATGATAACTGCATCTTTCTAACATCACCAGAAACATCTTGTTGGCACGTTTTCTCCTCCTGTCGTATCTGTATATTAACTTCTACTTGACTTCTTCTATCTCCATCTCTGCTCATGGATCCATTCAGATACGTCGTACAATCAAGTATCTGTCAAATGTGTTCATATTTTGTACACTGTTTGCTTTTTTCTGTACTCACAGCATCTTTTGCATGTCTGTCCGACCTGAGACAAGGATCCCACCTCTGTTGTTCTATGTTTTCCCTGTTAACCCTTACATATTGTTCTATACCTGCACAGTATGGTCCGGGTCAAGTTGGACCCAGCCCAAGAAGTGTCTATACCAAATCTGACATAAACAAATAGGTGATACATTGTTAATGTTTCAGAGAGCAGGGAGAGTGTATGTTTTAGGTTTTCATCCCATTTCATTCCCTCTATTTACTGCAGCCATCCTGCCTGCAGCCTGACATGGAAGTGAGGACCGACTGATCTGGTCTCCCTTGCAGCCTGCTCCTCTCCCTCAGGGTCTTCTTCATCTGATAGGCTGTAATCAGAGTCTTCCTCTGTGTTGTCCTCCTGCTCGGACACTTCCTCCTCCAAATCACTGTCAGCCTGCTCGTCTCTGGAGATCAGATCAATGACGTCTTGGACAATAAATCTTGCTGCCATAACCTCAGTCACTGAAGTGGCAGCTCTGGTACCTTTAACAGTCTTATGACAGCCTCCCCCGCTTAGCCGGGAACTGAAGGGTTTTATTTGTTTATTTTGAGGTTTGTAACATTGCAGGTTGTTATGCTTGCAAGTGCAGATCTCGCAACAGTGCCAAGGCACCCTATGACCTCCTGACCATAGAGTTTATTTGGTATAGCACCTTTCACAGAGCAAGTCACAAAGTGCTTCACAAAACACCAAAACATCAACAATATATTACAAAAGTAATGACAATCATAAAATAAAAATTAACAGAGGAAGACTGCAAATGTGCAAAATGACATGAGATGATCAAAGGCTAATTTAAAAAGGTGAGTCTTAAGCTCCTTTTTAAAAGAGTCAGTAGAAACTGCAGAGCGTATTTGCATAGGTAGAGCGTTCCAAAGTGTTGGAGCTACAACTTTGAAGGTACGATCACCTTTTGTTTTCAGTTAGAAACGAGAGACGACAGGTACCTGAGGGATCTGCAGGGGACGTAGGGATGGAGCAGGTCTGAGATGTACACAGGCGTCTGATCATGCAGGGCTTTGTAAATGAAGACAAGGACCTTAAAATTAATTGAGAATTTTACTGGAAGTCAATGTCGGGAAAATAAGATTGGTGTAATGTGACTTGACATTGCTGGACCTAGGACACAGCCTTGCAGCAGTGTTTTGGACCAAGTGTAGATGGTCAAGGGAGGACTTAGTCGCAAAGCGAGTATTCGCCTCGCGTTACGGCGTCCGGAGAATCTCGATGTTGATAGGCTTTGGCAACACCACGTGGCACGAATTCGCAGAGGAAGTTAAATGTTTTCATCTCACATAAATTTACACCCGACGCGAGACCGTGACACGTCAAAGACCAACAGGTGCCTGTCTCGGTGGAAACCTGGGTAAATGTGGGGAAACGCTCCTGACAGTGTCAAGGTCCCCCTTGAACTCACTACTGTCACCGAAGTCTCTTACTAAAGTAAAATATACACAGACATGGCATGTACAGTTTCACTGTTTCAAGAGTCCCTAAAATCACCACTGTCCTTGAGTTGACCCACACAGTATGTAAGGGTTAACATTTTAATGTGTTCTTTTTTCCCTTCCTCCCTGCACAGTGCCCTTTCTCGAACGCTTGAGATGCTCTACATGCTCACTAGTTGTCCAGATTAGATTCTTGTGCCCATCTGGTCACTAGTGGGAAATGTTTTCTGCAAAGTAAGACACCAATTAAAACTTCAGAAGGAATCCAAAGAAGTCTGGTGAACAGCAGAGGGTGAGCGCGTCAACTCACCCACGATAACTCACCCTCCACACCACCTCCTCCTCCCACGGCACACACTGAGGACGGAGCTCTTGCCAGTATCTCATGACCTTCTTGCATTGTTACAGTACAGGTTAATACTGTGATTGTTTGAATCGTGTCAGGCTGAAACGTCAAAATGTTTAAAATCATCTGTTTATGGTGATCTCACGATAACACAGGGCATACAAGCACTTCACACAGTTTGCTTGTGAGGCTGTACGTTGAGCTATTTCCCATGTTCACTGTCTGAACTCAGAGTGTTAGCATGCTTATATTTGCTAAATGGTACAAGTAAGTAAAATGTTAATGTTGACATGATAATGACGCCAGGGGAACGTGAATGTTTGCACCAATTTTCATGCCAACCCGCGCAAGTCAGCCAAGCAGCTAATGTATATTCCTATGACACTATTACATGACAGTACAATGTGAAAGCGGTTGCCTTAGTGATGATGTCGACAACAGCCGCTCAGGGAAAAACATCCGAGTGTGAGAAACAAGAAATGCAGCTAATACATCACCGCACTGAGTGAGAGGAGGACGTTTAAAACAGGCCGTAGAAAATGGCTCCAGCGGTGCCGGCTGATCTCTCTCAGAGCCGGCGTGTCAGGGCGACGAGCCCCTGACTTCCATCTTCAGATGGAGTGGCTCCCAGTGGAAGTTCAGGGCAACAGGCGTCCGGCCGATCGATGGCCGAGGAGGGATATGAAGTATGGGCTCACATCTGATGATAAATCTATCTCTCTGGGCGATATGAAGTATGCACACGCCACACCTGATGTATATGAGTGTGCGGGCTTGACGCCCAGGCAGAGAGATTGATTAAATGGCTCTTTTGCCTCTGTGTGTGTGTGTGTGTGCGCGTGCTTGTGTGTGTGTGTTTGTGATGCGCACTGATACACGCACACAAACACAGCCTTGTCATTTTGACTGAAAGCTTCAGGCTGTTGGGCTGAAATCACGTCTCTCTAAAATTGAAAACATCCTTAACTCAGGGGACCTCTCCTTCCTCCTCCTCCTCCTCCTCTCTCTCTCTCTTTGTTGCAGGAGAGCAGCAGTATCTCCAGACGCCACAACGCCCACTGGGAGCTGTTGTCTGGACAGGGATTTCATTTTCATCCATGGACATGTTTTGAGCCTCCCATAGATTCGGCCCACATAAACACACACACACACAAGTGTGCGCACACACACGCTCACATAGGGAGGCTTTATTTCTAAACCCTCCTCGCGCTGCAGGACGTCTAATGAGGGTGTTATCAAATGGACAAAAGGTCCAGGCCTGATTCACAAGACATGTTGTCACCTATGGAAAGCTGCTGAAAGGCCCAGGACATGAGATCAGTGCATGACACACGGCCCCATTCACATTCTAGATTTATCATACTTTTGTTCTGACAAATCTGAACGCATGACATCTGTTGCATGCATGTCCTTCCTGAAGACATGGAGGTTTCTAAAGCCGTTTTCCCACTGGTCAAAAAAACAGCCAACAAGCTTTTTTGCACAGTGGGAAAAGCTACAATCGGCTTTCAGACCCAGGTAATTATCGCCTCGGCTCCAATCGGCATTGATTGAAACACAAAACCTGTGTCGACACGCTAATCTCTGCCCTCTCTCCAACGCGATGCTATGCTCTGTCTGTAACTTCTGAGCCTCCTCGTCATCTCAGCTACAAATTCCGCCCGTCTCCGTCCAAGCAGCGCTCTAACATCGCCGAGTTTGACAAACAGACTGAATGAGTAATAGATACAATAAAGACCAAACTACTGTAACATCCTCACTGTTTACTAACCCTGTTTCAGGCGCGTTTGTGACGTCAGACGGTGACGCAGGAACAGAGACAATCGACATTTATAAGTGGTTCTTCCCGTGTCTGAAAAACCTGCGTCAACACGCTAAATTTAGGTGGGAAAGAGGCGATAGAGACGTAGAGAGGTCTGAAGATAGAGGGTCTAAAGATCTTTCAGTCACGTGTTATTTTGATGCTTGCCCCGACTATCTGGATATGACAACTACTTTTGGGTTAATGACTGCTACCAGTTCTCACTCACAGTTTGATTCATAAAACAAACCTGGCCAGCAGCCCTTGGCTTCAAAATATGATGATCTAGATACTTCTGTAGTGTCGGTTTGAACTTGCAGGGCGCTGTGGTCAAGATAGCAATAAAACATTTACATTGTCCAGTCAGGCTTCCAAAGTAAGGCTTTGGACACAACAATCACAACCCTGTGGGAATCATAGACACAGCCTGTTTATGATCAGGCACCAAAACTTCATGGTTCAGTTAGTAATGCAGGAGCCTTTCCCGGCTGTCATTGGGCAGGAAGCAGACACATGGACAGGTCACCTGTCAATCACAGGGCTGACACATAGAGACAGACCTCTCACGCTCACATTCACACCTACAGGCAATTTAGAGTCACCACTGAACCTAACGAGCATGTCTTTGGACTGTGGGAGGAAGCCAGAGTACCCAGAGGGAACCCACGCATGCACGGGGAGAACATGCATTATGTACCATATTTAAAATCACGACTGGACGTTTGTTTTGTATTTACTGTATGAAAGGTATCTTAAAAGTATGTCAACTGTTGGTTGAGGAGGAATTGAACCCCGGTCTCCTTGATAAAAATCTTATGTTTGTTAGATCCATCCATCACACCAGACTTAAGACTACATCAACTGACTTCAGTGGCACATCAGAACAATAAGCCGGAGTTCCTTTTTGGAGCCCATTAAATCAAGAGCTTTCCTCAAAGTTGGCTCTTGACTTCCTTGCTTGAATACAAACTCTGATACATTTATTTTTCTTCGTAAGCCGTCTATGAAGGGATGTAAACTCCAGTCTGCTGCATGAAAGACGTGTGCAACACCCCTCCATCCGTCTGAGCTCCACCTGCTTAACCTCGGCCTCGCTACATGAAGGATGCACTGCTTCCTGTGATGGACGTGGTCAGTCGATACAAATCATTAGGAGCAGAAATGTACAATATTAATGCGACTCCTGTCGATACCAAAACCCAGCTCATACACCATGAGTGTATTGTTCTCCTCATGCAAAGCTCCAGCTCGCTCTCCTGCACAAAGAACACACACACCAGCTCCAGAACTATGAAACGACTTTCTAATTACGTTGTCAGCGCTGTCAGCTGAGTACTGGGGAGTTAAATATTAGTGGCTTTGCTACAGCTCAGATACACTTTGTCCCTGTCAGAGAGGGACGACAGAGCATGTGGTCTAATTACTGACAAAACAGTTGTAAGAGTAAGCACAAGAGAGCGACATGGATTAAACATCAAAGTCCGGCTTCACTCCAAACCTTTGCCTGTCAGACGCTCTCCTGACGGGCTGATGAAAGCTGCTCCACAAGGCCCAACCCAAAGCAGTATCTGCGTTCTGGATGGATTACATCACTGATCTCACCTATTGATGAGCTCTCACAATGTCTGCAAGGAAGAGCCACAATCCAGATATTTGATTAGAAGCAATCCACTGCACGTCGTTATGCAGGCTCTGGAGGCTTAAGAGATGTTTCCCTCAGGTGCTGGTGGAGACTAAAACAGAGCTAAAAGAGAGAGTATGTGAACAATGTGGCTCTGTACGACTATGTGCTAAGACGTCACAGCGTGATTGGCTCTCTGAGTTACTCTGGACTCTGAGTACCAACATAGATGACAACCTGGTGGCTCGTGTCCTCACATTAGCAGCTGCGGTGGCTAGTTATGAAGTTGTCCTCCCCCGCAGTGATTAGGCCGTGTAATGTCACCCTGCTGCAGGAGCTGTTGGTGCAGAGAAGTGTTTGCTGACCTGCTGAAGAGAAGAAGTAAAGTCAGCTCGGCCCGGCTGGAGATCCGACCCAGAAGTTATGTAGTGCTGTGGGCGGGGGTTTCATACACGTGAGCCAGTTATACTTTAGAACATTTACTTTTCCTTTTTTTGTCTTAACTGCTAAAGTTCTGTGTTTCTAAGTGCTGCTGTGATTCGCTGCAGATCAGCAGCATGGCTCTGATAGTGCAGCTGCAGCTTAGACTGACATTACTTCGCTTTTCTAAAGATCTCAAAGATGCTGCATGTCTGTTTTTATCCGTGCTGTTCAAACAAAGTGTCTCCTGTTCACCATATAGATTAAACTGACCTCAGACGGCTCTGGCTAGCTGCACTGAATAAAAAAAAATCACAACTCCACATTTACACTGATTGTTTTTCAAAAGATGAAAAAACACTGCAAAGTAATCTCGATAGTTACTTGCTGAAGAGCACTGCTTTATCCAACGATCAGGAAAGACAGCTCTAAATTTAAACAATGAAACACCAAGTTTTCCCTCTCTCTGTCGGCCCGTCTCATCAGCAGAGCCTCTGTGTTCTCTGTTTCATAACAGTCTCCTCTTCTCACCTCTAAAGTCGTGTTTTTTCAGTTGTTTCCAATTTTATTTTCTTGTACTTTTTCTTTCTTCTATGACCTAAACAGCTGATCTGACAGCACAAACACAAACAGTCAGACAGTATATAATGATGGACGACGTATCTCCAGACTCTCATTGTACAAAAGTGAAGCCAAAGTACCCCTGAGGCGGGCGCTGCCATCATGCGATGGTGACGTCATTTGGAGCCAGAGCTGCGCTGTAGAGATCTGCTGGTGGATCCGCGGTAGCCACTTCAGCTAACCAAAACACACACTTAACTTAAAGAGAAAAAAAAAACATCAAAGATCCGTCACGTCGGTGTGTTTTACCAGCAGAACAGCTTCTCGTGTTGGTCTGAAGCAGATATTCATGGTGATGGAAAGTTCAGTGACTGTAGTGTTAGTGTTAGTTACATCTCCTCTCAACATTCCTCCTCTAGTCTGCTGCTCTGGAACAGAACGCTGCAGGAGCCCCATTTGTCAACAGAGCTGCCAATCATGAGGTCACACCCCCTTTTTACAGCTTCAAATAACGAATTAAAAGTAAACTTGTCAGAAAAATGAACACTTGGACATAAATCAGCATGATAAGAACTAACTATAATGACAGAAACCATGTTTGAGAAAAATGTATTTGACGTGTATTTAGATTTTATAGTTTGACTCATGTCCCATCTGTTAACATGGAGGAGGTGGGCTTTATGACCTATACTGCAGCCAGTCAGCAGGGGGGCGATAGAGAGGGTTTGGCTTCACTTTAAGGAAGCTGTCATGTCGGCCATCTTTTTATACAGGGTATGGATTCAAACTATAGTGCAGTGTAAAACTTAACGTTCAGTTCAAATGATATTAAGGTGGAAGTTTTTTTATAAGTGGTTGAACTACATTTTGCTCCAAACCCCGTCCACAGAAGTCCATAGCTTTGCTTCTGTGTCATACAGCCCCACTCCAAAAAATCCGAACTGTCCCTTTAAGAAAAGTTCATGTGTGAGTTAAGCGCTCCTCAGTGAAGCCTGCACTAAACGAACTGTACACGCTGATCTAAAAGAAAGCCTTTAATATCCTAATCATCCTTCAACTTCTCCACAAACTCGATGATTACACTCGGCTCTGCTGCTCTGCATGAGACACAGGATATTGGAAAAGCTCCGCCATGATTTACAGTCTTTTCAAAGAGCCGGCGTATCTCTGTGATAAATCCTCGGAGAGTATGAGTGAGAGGGTGCTGTGCTTTTACTCCAGGCTACAATGAAAACAGACCTCGCGATACATCAATAACTGCACTGAGGCAGCTGAATATTTCAGGGAAATTACTGCGATGTCTTAATATTCAGAGAGAAACGTCAGGATGAGAGTTAGAGAAAGTGAGTTAACTTGTGCTCACTACTCTTTCTTGTTTTTCCACATTTCCTCCCTCGTCTCTCAGCAGAACCTTTCGTCGGTCCTCACCTCTCGGGTCAAACTGCTTGTTTTCGCCTGCCCGGTGATAAAAACAGATCTGGAGTCAAGATTAGCAGCTTTAAAGGTTTGCAAAAAGGAGCAGGTGTTGACAGTATCGGAATAAAAGACAGGTTTATCTTCAGCGACGATCAGGTGCAGTTGTTTCCCTGCTTTACACCTCATATACATAACAGTCACTGCTTTGAGGCGTCAGGGTGAGAAATGTTCCCCCATCCCCTGGTGTGGTTCACGTTGAGACCGAAGCAGAAGGTCACTCTTTTCTGTCTGATGGACGTCTAACACAGAAACCGCCCTGCCTGGTGGTCAGGCCGAGGCCCCTGAGGATTGTGGGAAAGAGGAGGATAATAATGTGGGGGGGTAGATAATGCAGTGGCCCTATTGGGAAAAAAACTCGCTGACATTTGGAGCTGGTCTCTGGTGTCTCTATTGAAAGAAAAAGTGTGTTAATGTGTGTATGACATTGATTCCCCTGGTTGCTCTGTGTGTCGGGCAGTGTGTGGGAATCTGTGTGGGTGCAGGTGGACTTTTGAAGGCTGATTGATGAAGCTGACGTCAGATTCTTTGTGGCTGAGTAATAAAGATTTAAATTCTGCATTATACAACAGTTACCTCCAACCACGTAATCTGATTGGATAAGAGGCATTCCATGAGTGCAGATATACATCAGTGGGACTTTTAACTCTGTGTATCACTCCACCTCAGCCAGGCGTTATGAATACTATTAATTAACATTACAGCAGACTGTGTGTGTCTACACTAATCAAGCTAGTACCTCTGAATCACACAGCAGACTCTTATTTCACTGGTAGATGATAAATTAAAACATACAGATAAATGAACCGTTAAATTCAGTGTATTAGACGCACTTTTAAAATAAAAAGCAGAGAGGTATTTTATTGTGTTAGGGTATTTTACACAGACAATGGCGCTATAATCTAGCTAAAGTTTCATCACGGACATGCGGCATCATGATCACCAGCGCAGCCGCCATCCTCACAACAATAGCAACCTATCAGAAGTCGCAATAGCATTAACATCTCTAAAGACGTTAATAATTAAATAAATAACCACAAAAATGATAAACTACATGTTGTCATTTACAGATAAACATATAAGCTTTGTTTACATTTAGTTTTTTTTTGTCCAAACTTTATTGCACACTAAGGGCCCGCTCAGACAGAACGCATTTTGCAGGCGTAAGACGCGAGGCGCGCAGTACTGCCTTTTTGTGGAAGTAGCACCCGATCAGACAGAGCGCGTTTTAGCATCTGGGGGCGGCTTTTTTTCCACTACTGTTGTTAAGGCAACCACCGAATCATTAGCTGTCATTAACCTAACCGTTACATTGTAAACTGACAGAAGGCCCGCCTCTCCTTTCATCCGATTGGACAATGAGAAAAAACGCCCATGACGTCGGGCGTTTTTCTGCTTTGAGTTGAAATTTTTTCAACTCCAGGCGCTCGGAGCGTTTCCTCAAAAAAGCGAGGCGCTCTGCAAAACAAAAGCAGCGCGCATAAAGCCTCTCATTGAAAACAATGACATAAAAGCTGCCCCTAGCTGCTAAAACGCGTCCTGTCTGATCGGGCCCTAAAGTAGCCGCTTTATGGCAACTTTTAGACACAAAGTAGGAGTGCAGGAGAATGTTTGGGTTGCTTGGCAACAAAAGTCCAGTTTTGGTTAAGTTGTGGAACTAGTTGAGTTAGTAGAGAAAACATAACTTATCATGCTTATTAGTGCTTGAGTTCATTAGCGAGTTTTTTTTTTACACCATTTTGAAACATCAGTCTCTTCAAAGCCACCAGACTCCATTGACTAAAACAGTAATTTTAAGTCGCAGATGTTCTCATGACCCAAAACCATGTGATCTCTCTGGCCTGAAATAATCTCTGAACGATGGCGGTGATCCAAGCGCAGTGCACCGAGGAGAAGGAACGTATCCTGATAAAACGTGACTCTGTCAAGTGAATGTGTGGAGAACATCTGTCAGGTAAAAATAATTGACTGCAAACTAAAAACACTTTTGAGATGGTTTATTGCCGTGAAATTTGTCAGTGAGCAGATTTGTATCAGATCGTTTGAGCTAGCTTAAGTTGCTATGCTGCCCTACAAAGGCAAAAGACCTTAACTCACCAGAGTGTAGAACTGAGAAAAATTACTTTAAAGTAATTTTGTTGTCCAGCCAGATTAATTGTAGACAGACTATTGGAACTGTGGCAATTCTTTTTTTAAAACATGAGGTTATTTATCAACAAAAAAATGTTGAGCTCAAACTTGACCTTTGACCCTTTTTTGGAAGTTAAGGTTCTCTGCCTTTGCATTGTCTGCAAATATAAAGGGGTCATGCCAAGGCAAAAGGCCTTAACTTCCATTTGATCTCTCTCGTGGTTGCTGATCAATTAAAAAAAATCATGATATGTTGAAATCTAGTTATAAAGGCCCTGTTAAGCTTAACATAATATAAACAAATATAATATAATGTAAATGAGAATGAATTAATGTGTACTTAAAGTAAAGGGTAACTGTGTGATTGCCACCCATCTGTATGTGTATATATTTAGATTAGCGTAAAATGTTATACACCTGCATGCCCTGTTCTTAATATTATTGTTTTGTGACTTTCAATTCATGTGCAACTTTTAATTCTTATAATAATAATAATAATAATAATAATAATAAATACACGTTTTTTAAACAAACTTTTGACCAAAATTTGATTAATCAGTATCAATCTTAACAACAATTTAATCATTGTACAAGTTATATAATTATTCTATACCAGGAAAGTGAGACTCTGTGTCTCATTAAAATTACCTGTATAAATAAAGGTTTAAAAACAAACAACAAAAAAACACCGCTCCGAGCTGCATAGTCTTACAAGTTGACGGACAGATTGAATTAGCCAATTAGATACGTGTTGTAAATTTATGATCGTATTTGGAGCAACGTGATTTCCTTATTTGACAAACAGAAATTACATTGATCCAACAAAATAGTTTTGTATGTGGGAGGATAGCGTTTTGCAGCCAATACTTCTGCACACAAGACGCATGTTTTGGATTAGGTTGGATAAATGCCAGAATAGGAAGAAGACTCATGTTGTCGATTTAAGTTGTTGAACGCCGGCGAGTGACGTTTGAAACTTATATTGTGGATTTAACTTCTCAGAGGATGGATTTTCATCAGATTACAAGAAAAGGTAGGCTTTCTGTTAAGTTGTATGATGTTAGCGCTGAGCCCTATGTCTATGCGAGTGCACTCGCAGTTTCCTTGGCTGTCAGTGCCGGCGGACCGTGTCTGTGTGTGTGCGTGAGTGTGTGTGTGTGTATGTGTGTGTGTATGAGCGTGTGGCCCTTGTGTGAGTGTGAGAAATGCTTCAATGACAGATATTAATCCATAGATAAAACAACGCATCTCCTGCACTTAACTTTGATGCGCAGCAACACAAAGGCAGAGCACCGTAACTCAGTTGGAATGCTCTGGAATGCAGTGACAAACAAAGCCAAAGAACCGTAACTGATGTTACCGTTTTCTGCTTTGGTTTTTCTGGGGGCTTTGGAAGTTACGGTAAAAACAACACGCTATTTTCTCAAAAAAACAACAATATTGACTCAAGATATTTGTCCACATGATGAAGCAGACGTTTAATGTTCCAAAAATGACAATAACTCATTTTTGACCAAAATTGAAGTTACGGCCTTTTGCCTTTGCACGGCAGTATGGTAACGCCGTAGTCGCGACTGGAATGGAGTAGTACAGAGAGATAGGCCTGTTGCCCTGTGTCTCGTCATGTTGCTTGTTGATGTTTACGTCATCTGTTGATGTAAAAGTTGATACGTGTGTCACCACATTTACACAGCTGCTGGCTGAAGCAATCTACTGGAGCAACTAAATGGTTTAAATGTTTTAGTTACGTCCAATCACTACAAATAAATGGTGGCATATTATCTGCATACTTCCTGTATTGTTTATCATGTTTATATATGTAAATGAAAATCCTGGTAATGATCTTAAATGAAATCAAATGAGGTCAGTGTCCTGCAGCATCTCTCACAAAGCCCTGTGCTGTCTTACTGGTGAATAAAATCCACCTGAAGTATCCGTCTGGGTTTGGTGTGGACACGTGAAAATCCAAAGAGAGTGCACGTGTTTGTCTCTGCGTGCGTGTGTGTGAACAGGAACAAAGTCAATGTAAATAGGAGCGATGGCAAAGATAAATTCCTGTCATAATCTGAGCTTACCTCGGGGTCGTCTTTCTTCTTCCTGCAGATAGGGAAACTCTGTGGAGTTCCTTATCACACAGCCTGAGATAACAGGCTCCAGTACAAAGCAATGATCCCGTCTGTTTGCTGACAAGCGAAGAAGCTTCAATCCCCGCTGAGGAATCCCACCTTGTTCTGGGACAGAGAGCCGACGATAGAGACAATATAGAGAGCATGGAGAGCTCATTTACATGAAGAGCTCTGACAGATAGAGACGCTGAGGAGGGAACGACAAATACACCCAAGTTTGAGTCAAAAATGAGCTCTGCATCTACTGTACCTGCGCCTCCCTCTTATCCCTGTACTCCCCCCTCTGCTCTGGCATCAGTTCACAGATGACACAGTTTGTCTAATAATGAAGCAGCAGAATAATCGCGTGTGCAGCACGAGCTGAAGGAGCTGTCACATTAACCTTTTCACAATATCGTGTTTGCTTTGAATGTTTTCTCTGCCTTTGATTTTCTCAAACCTACTTCCTCACCAGCTTCACACTTCCTTACACACTCACTGTTTACTGAAGCATACTGCATCATCATGCAATTATAAGTTTATGAAAGTTTACTTTGGCAAACTAAGGATGGTTTCACTTTAACAAGGTTTTTCTGAGAGTGACTGAGAGGAAGAATAAAGGCTGAAACAAATGATTATTTTCATGTCACATTAAATTAGCAGTAAAGGCCGATTCAGATCAAGGATATAAGTTCAGATGTGGAGCTACTTACTTTGCTGGTCTAATCGGCCACTTTACAGCAATACAACCAGGAGCCAAGTGCACCAGCTGGGCGTAAAAAAATAGGTCTTATCTCTTAGCTACGACCGACTCCTTAATTGGAATTTACACCTAGTGCACCAAACCTAACCTAACCGGTCGCAGCTGCGCCCGGTCTTATGATGTTCCACACAGTAGAATCTGTATGCAGGTATGTGGATTTCCCGGAAGGCAAGTGTTCTGTTTGAACTACGCTTATAGTCCGAGTAATATTGACCAATCACGTATCAGCAGGCTGCGGCGTATGCAGGAAAGCAGGATAGAGCAAAAGCAGGCGGAATGTAATCCGCTGTAATGCCATCCCGGCTCCCATCAGCGTGACCTGACGATGATTTAGCTTCTTATTATTCTCTATAAACAGACATCTGCATGCTAACAAGTAACAATCTGTTCTAGATCTAAAATTTAACTTGAGATGAATGACTTACTTACTTAATTACGCTGTGTCACGAAAGCCGTTCAGCGTTCAGATTTCCCGACTTCCTCGAATGCATCAGATCGATCCGACCTCCATTCAACAAACGAGCATTTTAAAAGTTTTCTTCTCCTCTTGAGGACAGACCTGACAAAGCTTGAATTTTTACTTCTTACAAATCTGCATCATGATGTTGAAATTTCAGCAAAGGTAAGACCCGTTAATAACGAGTAAATCACAAGAACACAGTTCTGTCTGTAACAATGCAGCACGCGGGAAAGGAAGTCTTGACGAGAAGTCGATTATCGCTTACCGCCCAGCACGTTCACCGGTGTCCCCAGAGGCTGTATCGTCTCAGACTATAGCAGATGGAATCCGAGATGCCAAGCAACACACGTCTCCACTAGCTAATTTCTCTCTTCAAATGATCAACATAAGATCTGGATAACAAAACAAAAGTAAAGAAAAATTAATCTTACGGATAGTGAAATGAGGAAACATTAATAATAAAGCATGCTGTTGTCCGATGTGCATTTATCATGTCTCCCTCCGTCTGCTCTGAAAGGCCCTACTGGCACAAAATCTGAGCTCCATCAGCACCTGCAGGGTGGGGACAGCGCCGTGTTTCTGTCCGACACATGCCGTAGCTGACGCGCTGCCACTGTGTTTTTCTTTTAGGTTTTGTGACTGTTACTTTTACCGTTTGTTTTACCGTGGATTTAAGTCTGACTTTAAGTCTGACTTTCTAAACGTACACCCGGGTGCAGAACAAACAGGGCTTAAGTCTAACGGTCAAGATTTCAAAGCTCTCCTTTGGTGCTTAAACGGCATTTCCATTCTTATGTGGATAAGAAGAACAGGACAAGATAGTTGACTCCCTCAATTCCTGAAGCAGTTCCCCTTGTTGAGCTGCTGATGCCATCTCTATGGAGCCGGGAATACTAACAAGAAAGAAAGAAACAAATGCTACCAAAGACTGTGTGTAAGACGTGAGTGTAGCCACCATGACGTCACTGACATTTGGAAAGCCGTTGAGTTCAGCAATATGGCCATCGCCAGCGTGATTTTACAGAGCTAGAAATGACCATATTTGGACGTAAGGAGGGAGGGGTTACCAAGCAACAAAGTAAACAGTCTATGTTCAGCGCTAATTTATTAGCTGGCTAGATAGCGAACTAGAAAGTTTCCGACAGAATTAGATTTTATACGTGCTGTTAGCTGACCAGAGTTGTTTATTTATTCGCCAGGTAAAGACGCTAAAGGAGATTGTTGAATGTAGCAAACTCGCTATTTGCTAGCCCACATTCTGGGTAGGAGATCAAAAGACAGATGAAGTACCCCTCCAGGTAAAGAACTTCGGACCTCCGTCTTCTCTGCAGGAAAAGCCAACAACAATCCTGACTCCACAAAGAAATCACGAGCTAACAAGCCAGGTATGGTGAGCACAGACACAGCTAGCTGCTCATCAGTGCTAACATACAAATAAAATAATAGTATAATTTGACTGAGTGTAAAAACAGTGTGTCTGACTTGGATGGTCTGTTAGTCCAATGAAGCACGCAGCGAGACAGATTATTTGTCATGAACAAATCTCCAAAAGGCTCCAACAGCACAAACACGGCCCAGAGGTTACGTTCAGTGACTGAATTAGCTGAGGGGACACCTCAACAGCTCCCAGCTGTCACTCAAACAGGCCACGCCCCTAATGATGCATACTTCATGCATCAGTTTATATCAGTTTATAGCTATAGATATATTTGTTTTTAACCTTCAAGAGATCTGTGATAACTTGATCAATAATAATGTACCTGTAAGTGTGTGTGTGTGTTTGTGTGAATGTGTGTGTGAGAATATTTATGGCTGTCTGATGTCACCATATGGTTTCTGCAGGTTTACCTCCTGTGAGGTTGATCTCTTGTAAGCTTGAGTGTTATGAATATCTTTGTGAGTGTGAGTGTGTGTGTGTGTGTGTGTGTGTGTGTGTGTGTGTGTTAGACAGCGACAGTGGTGTTGTGTGAAACAGGAGTGTGTGTTCTGCCATATGGCATGAATTCAGGTATGTCACGCACAACTCTGTGTATGTGTGGGCTTGTACGGTGATTAAGTGTACTTACACCTGCTTTGTTTGTGTGCGCGCGTGTGTGTGTGTGTCTGTGCCGCACTGGTCGGGCCATCTGTACCTCCACCACTTCAAAGGAGCCCCCGCCTGAGAGGAACCTCGCAGACAAATGAATTATTGAGTCGATTTGAAGACATTTGCCATCGAGCGTTTTGTTCTGCGGTGGAACTCGCAGCCTTTCAGGAAGTGCAGGATGTGTTCCTCCCTTTAGATCAAGGTCTTTGCCTCTTCTGCTTCCCCTGCACGCACACACACACACACACACACACATGTACATCCTTTGCCTCCTGCCTTAAACTCTACTTTAGCTGTGATATTAGAAAAATCACTTTTGCCTGCTTTAAGTCGGCCCTCCCTCTCCCCCGCTCTTCTCATCCTTTTTCATGTCTAAGGGCGCCGAGCTGCCGTACCAAAGATTGTGAAACCGTTTAAAAAGAAGAAACAAAAGAAGAAGAAGAAACACCTTTACACTCCACTCACTCATGAGGGTAAAAAAAGGATTTGGGGTGTTATTAAATGCGTGGGCGGAGTGCAGACTGACGAGCAGGCCTACTGGCTTTAACATGGTTTGATTTCAGTGTTTCTGTTTGAACTTTAGCTCCTCTGGTGGATTCTCTTGTGTTTAATGCTTTAAAAATAAATCAACACGAAGAAAAACAGAAAGACTTGGACTTAAACATGTTTTATTCCTGCCATTTAAACTCACATAAGCAGAGTAAGATGTGGCTACATTTGTACAAACTCGGGGTTGATCAGGCAGGGCTGTAAAAGCTCAACGGGTCATAACACTTAACTGAAAATAAAGTCAAACGGTTGTGTAGAGTGATGCAGTTTTAAGCAACATTAAATATTTTAGCATCACATCAATTACTTTACAAACTAAACCTAAACCGTCTTGTTACAGGACCATAGAAGGCTGAGATAAGATTCAATGTACAGAGTGACTATTAACCTTTAATTGGCTATAATCAGTATATATGATGCACTTGCGTTCTTCTGAGCTGCAAGGTGAATAACGAACCTGACAGATATAAAATAGGGGTCAGCAGGGCACAGCAGCACATTTTCCCCCCCAGGGGCCTCAATACAATTAGATTAGACATAAATATTTCAGCATAAATGTGTGCTGCTTTGATCTGAAGGCACTGAGACACTTTACACTGTATCTATAATTTACAGGGGACATGTAAAGAATCAATAGATGTTAGGAATCTGAGGTTTCAGGTCTATTCAGAAACTGGCGCTGGAGCTTTTCTGTTCAAGCTGAAGGTGAAAATGAACTTTAAACCTCCTGTTAGGCTAACATACATGAGAAGTGCTTTAATAAAGGCACAGAAAGTAACTAAATAGCTATGATTCTGTGACATCTCAATCCACTGATGAATACAACGAGATGCATTCAAGAAATGATATCAAAGAAGAAGACACTTTTTAAATCTCTGAGGGGAAATTCAAGGTTTTCTCTCTGTTATTGTTGGGAACATACTACACACACAAAGGCCCGACATACACACACGCACAAACAGGAGCCTGTGAACATGCATTTAAGGAGAGATGTCAGAGTGAGGGGGCTGCACATGGACGAGCGCTCCAAGCCGTTGGGGTTTCAGTGCTTCTCGACAGCTACCAGCCCCAATTTCCATGATTGGTCCGTACTGGGACTCGAACCGGCAACCGCCCAGTTCCCAAACCAAGTCCCTCAATTTTTTTTTCTTTCCACTCAGCAAAACTATTTTTCCCTCCTGTTCTCAAGTCATAAACACAAAAGAAAACAATTAATATCAGACTTCAAAAATCGATCACCAGATTGTTTACTTCCTGACTGTCCTCTCACAGCTTTACACACCAATAAATGCACCATTTTTTCATTGGTTGTATCTAAAATTCAGAATGAGCTTTGAATCTGAGAGACAAGAATTTACACTGATCAGCAAGTTAACGTGTGTTGGAAGCAGGAAAAATGGGCGAGTGTAAGGATGTGTGACTGTGATTGCCCTTAGATGACTGGGTCAGAGGATCTCCGGACCTCGCAGCTCTTGTGGGGTGTTCCTGGTCCGCAGTGGTCAGGACCTACCAAAAGTGGTCTAAGGAAGGAAAACTGGTGAACCAGCGACAGGGTTACGGGCGGACAAGGCTGTGTGTGGTGAGTGAAGGCTGGCCCGTGTGGTCCGATCCAACAGAAGAGCTACTGAAGCTCAAACTGCTGAACAAGTTAAAGCTGGTTCTGATAGAAAGGTGTCAGAACACTCAGAGCATCACAGTTTGTTGTGTATGGGGCTGTGTAGCTGCAGACCGGTCAGGGTGCCCATTCTGACCCCTGTCCACCGCTGAAAGCGCCTACAATGGACACGTGAGCACCAGAACTGGACCACGGAGCGATGGAAGAAGGAGGCCTGGTCTGATGTTTTCTTTTACATCATGTGGATGGCTGGGTGCGTGTGCGTCTCTTACCTGGGGAAGAAATGGCACCAGGATGCATTATGGGAAGAAGGTGAGCCGGTGGAGGCAGTGATGCTTTGGGCAACGTTCTGCTGGGAAACCTTGGGTCCTGCCATTCATGTGGATGTTACTTTGACACCACCTACCTAAACATTGTTGGAGACCAAGTACACCCCTACATGGAAACAGTATTCCCTGATGGCAGTGGCCTCTTTCAGCAGGATAACGCGCCCTGCCACACTGCAGACATGGTTCAGGAATGGTTTAAGAAACACGACGACGAGTTCAAGGTGTTGACTTGGCCTCCAAATTCCCCAGATCTCAATCCAATCGAGCGTCTGTGGGATGTGCTGGAAAAACAAGTTTGATCCATGGAGGCCCCACCTCGCAACTTACAGGACTGCTAACGTCTTGGTGCCAGATACCTCAGCACACCTTCAGAGGTCTAGTGGAGTCCATGCCTCGACGGGTCAGGGCTGTTTTGGCAGCAAAAGGGGACCTACACAATATTAGGCAGGTTGTCATAATGTTATGGCTGATGGCTGTTTTGATATAAATGCAAAATATTGGTCAGATGAGTTAAAATGGTGTAACAGGTATCTGAATCTGCTAACAGGTCCTCAGCTGTCACTGCAGAGGAGCGTGGTGACACATGGAGCTGTGGCTGTGACTCAGGTAGTACAGTACAGTAATAAACACAGTTTACTGTAGCAGCACAGATGTTTAATGAGCACTAATGGCCGTTTTAGTGCCCCTCCATTTCCCTTTCCCTTAGTGATAATAGTTTGGGTGAACCATCACAGACAACACTACCACAGATGTTGAGACGCATCCACACCAGCGAGCTGTGACACACACACACACACACACACACACACGGGTGGGAGCCCATTAAAGAGGCTGTCAGGCTGAGTTACGAGGGCTTCACTCACTCATGTGATGTGACAGTGTTGCTTGGTTATGAGCGCTTAGGGAGGATTTACTGTCGCTCCTCCCGCTCCATCACACAGTCTCCAGCAGGCCCGGCATCACAATTCAAAGAAGAGCTCCGATAATTAATGTATGCGTGTGTGTTTCTGTGTACTGTGCGTCTATTAGTTTGTGTGTGTGTGTGGGAGTGAGGATTACCTGTTATATGAAATGTGTTATTTGAAAGGAAAGTGCAGCCTGTTAGTGAAGACACACATTCATTTTCTAGTAGTGATTGTTGTGGTGCAAATGAACTGCCAATGAAATCATCATTTATTTGTCAAGTCAAGTCGAGTCCTTAGTTTAGGCAAGTCAAGTCACTTTTTTTCCACCCACAGCACTCTTACCTGTAGTATCCGGTTTATAAAGAGGAAAGACAAGGTGTTAGCAGCTCGTCTAATAATGATATTATTATTATTATTATCAGACTAAAGAAGTAGCGGACTCGTTGCTTGCTCGCCCGGTGAGAGAGCGGCTAGCCGACACATAACGGGAAACATAAAAGAACCAGTCACTTCATCACTACGGTCCGCTGTAATCTCTCCGGGGAAAAGTCAACAACTCCTGACTCCTATTTCCTGACCGACGGATAAATAAATGTTTGATAAACACTGCACAGGCTAACAAGCAGCTAAAGCGAGCACAGTATACCTGCTACTTAGTGCTAAAAATATTTCAATACAGTAACACTAACATTTAACTCACTGAAAAGCTGGAGCTCAGACTTCTTGCACAGCCATAAAGTTCCATAAATCCCACAGAGAGATAATTTGTCCTCTAAAGGCTCCAACAACACAAACAGGTGAAGTTAAGCTCAGTGACTGTGTGTCTGTGTTGACGTCTAGCAGACAGCCAGCAGGATCCACCTGTCAATCAAGTGACCCCGCCCCTATGATTTATGGCTTAATATAATTAAAAATCTCTTGAGATTAAAAATCTCTTTTTCAAGAGTGCCCTGGCCAAGACAGTCAGCAGCACATTAACAAAGTTTCAGACAAACAGTGAGCAGCCATACATCCACACATAACACAGAATACGTGACCATAATACAATAAAAGACATGGAAGAACAAGTGAAACCAGTCAGACTTTGTCCACAATCATAAATATCTCAAGCAGCACATCTACAGCCAGATGTGTCTGCCTCCAAGTTATTCAAGAGCACCTTAAAAGCTGAGACCAGTTCCTTCAGTTCCAGGTCTTTTTGTAATTCATCCCATGTAAAGGGAGCAGCAAACTTTAACGCCTTTCTCCCCAGTTCAGTTCTCACCTTTGGGACAGACAGTAAGAAAAGGTCCTGGGACCGAAGACTGTAAGCTCCTGCACTCTTCTGACTGATGTGGTTTAGAAGGTTCGAGGGAAGCATACCTAAAATAGACTAAATAGAATTGTAAATAAGAATGCGGCAGTGTTTTAGCAGACTATCCAACACGTGCGTACAGCAAACAGTGATGAGCGAAGGCTTTAAACTTGGTGATGAACCTCAGGGCTCCATGGTACACAGTGCCCAGAGCATGTGAGCTTTGAGAAGAGGCATGCATGTGTAAAACATCCCCATAGTACACTGAAAAGTAGAGATTTTATTTTTGACTTTAGTTTTATCTGCATTTAAAACAAGCTTGAGATTATAAACATTTTGTTAAAAGCAGGTTGTAACTGGGAGAGAGCCTGATCTGGACAGGACAGCCTTTTTTCACACACAGGGACACACACGTGGGAAAGGGGTACAAGAGTAATATGGGAGGTAGAGCCTTCGATTAACAGGCCCCCCTACTCTGGAATAATCTACCAGTCAGGGTCCGGGAGGCAGACACCCTCGCTACGTTTAAGAGCAGACTGAAAGCTTTCCTCTTTGATAAAGCTTATAGTTCGAGCTGCTACATATTGATTGTTTACGGTTACAGTGAGTCATCTTGTAAGATCTAAATCTATTCTCATTATCGCTCTGTGGATAGTTATTAGTCTGGATTTATTTAGCTGATATACATTAAGTAAATACTGAGCCATATTACTGATACTCCTTTTTCTCAATTAACAGGAAATAAAAGAGATTTCAGATACAAAGTAAATGACAGGGCAGGGCTTTGTCTTGGTTCTTTTCCTCCATAGAATAATTAAAGGAGCTGTATGTCATTAGTTACCCCCTCTGACTTTCAAATGACACAATCTCAGAACTCATTGGTTACAGATGGACAATGATTCAGCCTCTGGTGGTGACGGGAAATACTTTGGAGATTCAAGTGTGGTTATATATCAAGACAACCAATACTAGATATCTGGGCCAAGACTTCCTCTTCTGCTCGCTTTTCATTGTTTACAGTTTACCTGGCAACCTGGAAGAGAACTGGATTGTTTTCTGCACTCGTATGCAGATTTCTGTTCTTCTCAGCTTCTTTGTGTTGGTCTGAAGCAGATGTTCACAGATATAGAAACTTCAATGACTGTAGTGATTGTTTTAGTTGCGTCTCCTCTCACCGTTCCTCCTCCACTCTGCTAATCCGGAAAAGATCGGCTGCAGGAGCCGGATTTGTCAACAGAGCTGTCAATCATCCTTTTGACAGCATCAAATAACTAATTAAAAATTAACACTTGGACATAAATCAGCATGATAAGAACTAACTATAATGACAGAAACCATGTTTGAGAAAAATGTATTTGACGTGTATTTTGATTTTATAGTTTGACTCATGTCCCATCTGTTAACATGGAGGAGGCGGGCTTTATGAGCTATACTGCAGCCAGTCAGCAGGGGGCGATAGAGAGGGTTTGGCTTCACTTTTAGGGAGCTGTCATGTCAGCCATCTTTTTATACAGTCTATGGTAAGATTCATGTGAAGAGGGAGCGACTGCTGTGATGGAAGATGGCAGTTTGATGAAGTTAAAGTTGAAGCTGAAATTCAGGATTGGACACTGGGAGAGTTAAACAGAGACAGAGCATCACAAGTCATGCTGATGGCCTGTGACAGGGGATGATACTCTTTATTTAAACAATTATATGTATGTTTCATTATCATATATTTCTCTCTGCGGTTATATTTTTAAAAATGACCCCGGGGAGTCTTAGATTACAGCTTCCTTATTTCCATAATTACACTGTAATTACATTTAAATAACATATTGTGTATTATTACCCAAAAAGCTGCTGACATGAGGAGAAGAAGAGGCTGTAATGTTTTATTAGTGGTGGTTTATGTTCTGTCTCGTTCGTAATCCCGGTCAAGGTCAGATGAAAGATGGGAGTTGTGTGATTCTTTATTGATCTTCATTGGGAAACTGTCTGTTTTTTTCTATCACACAGCCGCTCGGTGAAGGCAGGTCAAAGGTCACAGTCGGCTTCAGTAGCACAACTGAGATACAGAGCATAGTTTAACCCCTTTTTCATCATTTTTACCAAAAATGAAGAGTCCTTTTTTTTCTGCGACTTGATTTGAAATAAAGACACAAAGAAACCAGTCAACTGTGAAGCATGTACAGCCTGGTTGTCGGTGAATGAATCTGTTAGTGTGTGGTGTGCTGTTTGGGTCATATCGTTGCTCTCCACACACTACAGGAACAAAACTGTTCAATCTATCGTTATCTGTCTTCATGTGTGGGCTCTTTAAACATCATTTAGTGCGGGCCAGGCTTACTAGAATGAGACAGACTTTACGCCCACTGACCTTTGACCTTCTTCCATCAAATTAAAACGTTCCAACAGAAGGTTCTTTGTGACATATTTGAAGAAATTCTCTTAAGGTGTTCCCGACACATTGCGTCAGAGGATTGGGCGGGAATAATGACCAGAGAAATGTTTTTCCAGGACATTTTGATGTCACTCTGAGGTTGACCTTTGACCCACTGGATATAAAATGCCATCACTTCTTCATGTAATCCTATAATTCCATTTGTGTTAAATGTGGAATAATCAGCATGCGAATAAGCATCATGGCCGAACGTTTCTTTGAGAGTTCGCAGTGATCTGGACGTTACCACAAAAATGTGACCCGCCCATCCTAGAGTTTAATTGGACATTTTGTGCCAAATTTGTAGGTGTCCCTGAGATGTAGCGAATGCGATGAATGGCCTGTCATACTGCAAGAACTGATGCTGTCACACATGAACAGCACAGCAGCATGTCATACTTCCTTTTTGAATACCTGTACATGCCTTATGTACAGGAACTTGCATGACGAGGAAACGCTATAACTGAAAATCACATTTAAAAAAGTATAAAGTGGAGAAACCTGAGACAAAAACAAAAACATTTTGTGTCCTTCTATAGTTTAAATCTCCGTAATTATCTTTAAATGTTTCCTCTGGACTCAGCGAGCCTCCGTGTTCCTCTTCATGAAGGAGAGACTCCTTTAATGCACTGATGTTTGCCCGTACTTCTCCAGTGTGTGAGGATTACTGGAATACGTTGGGCTCAGCAACAGGTGATGTAGTTGTCAAATGTTGTGTGCGTGTTGAACACGGTGAATGAGTGATTTTCAGGGACGTTGCTGAATGTGAGATCTCTGAGGTTGCGTCCTTTAAACGTGAACTTTGTTGCACAAAGCGTCTCAGGTTGTTTACTTCCTTGGGCGCTGCGAAGGGGTTGATCCTACAGAAGTCAGCGTGTCACATGCATTCTTTAACACAAAGCATGTATGTTGTGAGTGAGTGCATTCAACCTTGGGAAGAGACACAAACACATTAACATAACAGAAGGTTGTTTTCTGTACAGCAACAGTCCCTCAATATGAAACTGCATCAGCAGCCTCTCTGTCGGAATAAATACTTGTTGCATTTAAATGTCTGTTTACTTTAGATTTTTATTCGTATCATAATACTGTCAATAACAGTAATAACACCAACAGAATTAAGAGTGAGAAATCAGGGGAAGTGGATTTGTATATACTACATAATATATATACATACTGCCTCTGCACTACAATGGCATTTTAGGGCCCTTCAAAAAATAATAAATAAAACGAGCCGGAGGAGAAGAGTAATATTCCAATAAAAAACTTTGCGAGAATAAAATCTCTGATATTTCTGAGATTAAAGTGGGAAATTTGCCAGAAAAACTGGCAAATTTGCACAAATAAACTAGAACATTTGTTAGAAAATAGTCTAGTTTTGTCTGTAATGCAGATTTGTTCCCTTTAAGTATCCGTCATGAGGTCATAGGGTAACTTCCATGTGGTAACCCCTGGGGCAAACTGGGAGCTAAACATTCGTTTTTGGGGCAGAGGGTCACTCAGTCTTTCTCCTCTATGAAGTCTGCTTCTTGTGTGCAGAGAAAACAGGCTGAACATGCTCCGAGCTCCGTGCCGTGCACGCCTGTGTGAGCAGCAGAGCCAACAGGGCAGAGAAGAGAAGCAGGTGAATCGAGAAGGAGGGGGCCGTGAACCACAACCCGCTTTTATTTTTATTTTTTTGGGGGGGTCGCGGATCAAAAAGGTTCCTATTAACACTATTTCACCGGTTTTTGTTTCTCGCAAATTTATGACTTTTGTACGGAAGGCAGGCAATGTGAGTGGGAAGGATGGAAAACCAGGAATCTGTTTTCTTAGTTGCAAAAAAAGACTTTATTCAGGCCGGCCAAACAACAGGAGACAAAAATGATCAGCACAGGAAAACTGGCTCTTCCCACAGCCTCAGTGACAAATACAGACCAACCAGTCTGCTGTTCCCCCTCACCTTTTATAACCTGGTACCTGCTTCCTTGAACAAATCAGGGTGAAGCTCTGTAATCCGGGCCAGGTTGCTTCAGGTGGAATCAAATACTCCTCACCTGTTGTTCAATGAGACTAAACAATGTTTTGACAAAAACACAAATCAAACTTTACCTAATCAAACAGGCTCACCAAAACATACAGATTCTGAAAGAAGTAAATAATCACTTTTCCCCTGTATAAACATGGAAAAAATAGTTCATGAAGAAAATCCATATTAACATCAACACGTCTATCCACCAACACAAAATAAACATTGATCAATGAGCGAGAGGAATGTGCACCTTCCTCTCAGCTTTAATATCAACATTCATTTCAGGTGTGTATTTACAGACTGAGGTCTCCATGACAATGACTTTATCATCTCACAAATTTGCTATTTTTTGCCACTTTTACAGTGTTTTCTCAGAGTATTACTCTTCTGCTCCTCCTTTGTTTTTTTTCCACAGTGGTCCTAAAACAGCGCCGTACTCTGAACCCTTAAGTTATATGTGATAGCGCGTTAACAAAGAACATGAGAAAGTAGTCATTATGTTGGGAATTATTTGTTAGTAATTAAAAATAAATCAGAAGATGAGTAATAAAACATTCATAAATCGTGACATGTTTCTGCCTCTTACGTGAGAGTGTTTGATTTTAACAACAAACAGAATCCATATCCGGACACGCGCTGCTCACTTTGTATCTAACATGTTCAAATATACACCTAAAGGTGATGATGTGTCAATGTGTGTTCAAAGTTATGATCTAAAGTTCACCATTATGATCACCATCCTGTGCTGAGTGGGTTAATGCATTAGGGATTGAGCCTATGAAAGCCTGCAGCACTTACAGTATTCTTTTCTATTATAGGCTTAGTGTGGAGAAGACAGTCATAGACATTAAATACCCTTCACCTTATTTAAATGACAAGTTAACAAAGAAAAGGAAAACTGAACAAACATACCAGATACAGTACAGATGAAGAACAGTGCACCTACACGTGTTGGTATTTAATTCAGCAGAAGCTCTCTCTCGCAGCTCCTTCCTCTCTCTCTGCACAGAACTATTAAAGCTTTTCTTATCGTGATGACCGAATCAGTGATCCCCTTACAACCAAGCTAAAACGTGCAAGCACAGTGGCATCAAAACAGAATGAACCCTTAGAAACGAGTGTTTTGCGAGGCGTTAATCGTGTTGCCGTGTTGTGTGCTTCACCCTCACATATAACACACTCCTCAAGGACGACACATGTACAGAGAACGAATCTGGCAGAGGAGAGCCGCTCAGGACTTCTTTAAACAAACCAGTATTTTTATATCCACTGCCACAGCAAACAACCTCCAACAGCCTTGGGAGCAAATACAAGAAGAAATACACTTCTTTTCACAGCGCACGCGTGTGTGTGCGTGTGTGTGTGTGTGTGTATGTGTGTGCGTTTGTCACAGGGGCACCTCCTGACGCCTCTTAATGTCTGCATTCAGCTTCCACTTCATTCATGTGCATGTTTGTCATCATCGCTCTATTGTTGCTTCTCGATGGATAAAGAGAAATCATTCATTGCGTATTTGGCTGCAGATTAAAAATGTCATGAGAGAATGAAGATGAGCAACATGAAAAAGAATTCTTCAAAAGCCTCGATTTTCGGAGGATGAATAACAGAATAAAACGCTAATGAAACGCCAAAGACGTGTTCTTGACAAGCCCGATCGGGGAGCAGAGTTCAGCGTCACAAACTGAAGCAGCCTTTGTTACTTTCTGTGTGACTTCAGTTCCCCGAGGGGAGCCGTACAGAAGCTTGTTTTCAGCAGGCTGCAGGGAAGCGCACACACATACACACACGCGCGCACGCATGCATTTACTGAAAAGGTTAGCTGTGACACGTTCCTTGGCATTTTGGAGGCAATGAAACCCAATCAAGCAAACACAGCCATGTGTGACCAACATAGCTGCTTGGCCACTGCCCTACACGCTGCTGCCGAGCACAAACAGCTGACGGCTTCCTGAGGTGTCGCGGCTGAAACTCACGCCAGCAGAGAAAGAGACGGAGAGAGAGCCAGAACAACGCAGAAGACGTGAACACAAAGTATTTGAAGTTGTCTGATGAAAGATGGACTTGGCAACTTCACTTGCCGGCAGCTCCAAATGACACCGAGAGATAACTGTTTGAAAAAATGCAGCTTCAATACCCTGAAATCTTGTTAGGTGACTTCAGTGAACTGCACATGGCATGTGAACCAAAGCAGACTTTCTTACAACAGAAGCCAGAGAATGGAGAGAAGCTGCTCGTCTGACACTTGTGAAGTTACCTTCGTATCAACAGAACTCTCTCTCTGCTGATGAGGACCTGTTTTCAATGAGCTTGTATTTTGAATGCACCTTTGGTTGTGTGTCATAGGTTCGGCCATCATTAGCCCTGATCATATTGTACCATAGAGTGTAATAAGTAGTGGAAGTAGTCACCTATTGATTTGTGTAGAGTCACCGTTGCCGTTTTGTTCTTTGGGAGCCAGAAGGGAACATAATTGGACAAGATGGTGGAGCCGGTGAGGAGGAGGGGTTAGAAGTTATAAGCTAGTGCTAGCTGATTTGAATGCACAGAGCACTGCTTTGTAATGCAGGGTGCACACTGCAAGATAATCCCGCCTGATTGGGCCAGATTCAGACAAAAGTGAGCAACGTTTTGATGGTTTGAAAGATTTCAAATCATAAATATTTAACATGTTCAGTATGTCTGATCTGATATCCTGTTGTGTGGGGGGAACCCCAAGCTGAAGGACTGAAGGAGGAAGCACAACAACCGCAGCCATGGCAACAAAAGCAACTGTGAGGCATGTACAGCCCATGTTCACGCCGTCTCCACCACTTCATCCACAGTTTGTTCTTTTTTCTGCCTAAAAACTATCATCGCCAATTCCTCCTGCCCGTCGTCCGCCATGTTTGTTTACTCTAAAGTCTCGTTTGAGCGCCAGAGATTTAGTGAGATTTCCAGCTGTGAGAGTCGGACTCTGGTTGTTGCTGAATGAATCTGTTTGGTGTGCTGTTTGGGACATATCGTTGCTCTCCACACACTACAGGAACAAAACTGTTCTATCTATCGTTATCTGTCGTCATGTGTGGGCTCTTTACACATCTTTTAGTGCGGGCCAGACTTTAGTTTACAAGTTGACTGTGCAGTGGGTGATAAATGCTAAGCCATCACACCACTGTCAAACCTTTTGAATCCAGCTTAGTTCTCACCGTGCTAACATGATGAGTATCAGGGATCATTAGTGATAAATGGCAAACAGAGTGGTGATCAATTTTACAAAGGGTGATTAAATCCAGGCGTTTTTTTATTAAAAAATATCATCTGCCTGTATCAGCTTTAATTAAATCATAC
This sequence comes from Semicossyphus pulcher, assembly GCF_022749685.1. Lineage (NCBI taxonomy): Eukaryota > Metazoa > Chordata > Actinopteri > Labriformes > Labridae > Semicossyphus > Semicossyphus pulcher. Next base: position 29,562,350 of record NW_027211693.1, on the reverse strand, counting down.
ACATCTTTATCATTCTGCTTTTAAAGTTTAATTCCAATTTATTCTCCCGTGTGATTAAGAGATGTAAAGTCTGTCAGCTTTAACGGACAGTGTGTGAAATAAGGTCAGCAGACTTCATGGGGAATACTCATCAGAAAGTAGTTCCTTTCTGTTCTCTGTGTGAATTATCACGAGTAACAAGGCCCTTGTTTCCGTTATATACAGATATTTATATAAAAGTAATAGTATGAATAGTCACCACACCAGGTAAGAGGCATTTTCTGACACTTTAAATGTCAGCATTGAACTTGAAATTGTACACATGATGGATGAATGTACAAACACATAAACAAATGGACGGAGGCAACAGTGCACACTTCCCTTTAGCCCAAAGAAGAGAAAAGGGAGACGCAGCAGACATTGATAAATGTTCTCTCGGGCCAGACTATTGTTCAAGGATAAACTCACTGGTACCTGCAGTCTTGAGTCCTTGCAACTTCCTCCAGCCGAAGCTATTCAGCACTCAAGGCTGAGTTGCTGCCAGCAGAAGCACTTCTTGAATTACAATTCTTTCCTTAAAGCAGTTTAGAGTCAGTAGCCAGCCTCAGAAAGCAGTGAATAATCACAGCCAGCTGGACTTCTGGTCCTCTAACAAAGCTCTAAATGGAGGTATAGATACCAAAATATGAAGCTCTTTTCATTCACAGCTGAATGTAACCAAGGGATAATGCTCTGCTTTTCATCACTTCACTTGAATAAGGACAATAAGTCAGCCCAATTCCCGCGAAGAATGCAGATGCTGCCTTGAGATGATCAGGTAGGGATGGGTGTTTAGTCTCTGCTTTGTATGAGAAGTGTCAGGAGATGACTTTAGTATGATTTGGTGATGTATTCATCAAGACTGATTGATTGAACTTATATTTTCGTACTATAGTAGTAAAGTATTTGCCGAAAGGGGGCCCTGGTCGACCAGCCAGCCTGCGCAGAGAGTGTGCGTTGTGTAACCTCTTGCTCGCCTCTTTGTCGTGGCTTTGAGCCGCTGCTCAGGTGGACAGCGTGGCCCAGGCGTAACTGTCTTCAACAAGGCTCCTCTCTTCAGCAGCTGCTCTGAGGTGTTTCGCTTAGCATTCTGCAACATGCCTGTCATAGTTCACCTCACTTTTCTGCACTTTGCGGACCAGCCTTTAATTGTACACGTTCCTCCTACATCTGCTACAACCTCAAGGTTGTTTGCTGCAATTGTAGCTTGTACTCAACAAATGCCATCAGCTTACAGACGCCTTCTCCTTCCACAAACGGCAGCAGATCTCCACTGACTATTTTTACACTAAGCCGGGAAACCTCCGCTCCGGTGACATCACATATACAGCTTAGCTGTCATGCCGATTAGCTTGAATTGTTGAGTGGTTGTTTGCGAAAATTTAAGGTTGCAGAGTTGCACTGCACACTCATGTTACTCACTGTTAGATCGTGTGATGGCTGACTGAAAACACTGAATGCTATCAGGTTGGATTTATCAATCCTGCCACCTTGATCTGTTCAGATTTTCATATATTGAAGCTACAAAACAGTGTCCCATCTGATAAACTTTTACTATCAAACAGGGTTGATCCACATTAATATGTACTATAGTCCAGGTGATACGTGCCAAATTAGAGGTGATATGTACATTTCAAAATAGCATGACACTTGGTACACCTCCATCCATCCATTATCTATACGGCTTATCTAGTTCAGGGGCTGCAGCCAATCCCAGCTGGCGTTGGACAAGAGGTGTGGTTACACCTGGACAGGTTACTAATCAATCACAGGGAGAGAACTTTCACGCTCACACCTACGGGCAAGTTAGAGTCACCAATGAACCTTTCGAGCATGTCTTTGGACTGTGTGAGGAAGCAGGAGTACCCAGAGGGAACCCACGCATGCACTGGGAGAACATCAAACTCCACACAGAAAAGCCCACTACTTCTGAACTAAAGGGACTCTAACTAGCAACCAGTGCTAACGTGTAGCGTGCAGCCTTTTGGTACACCTGTATAGTTGTAAAATACCCTACAAACTGAAAGACTACTGACTTCCTGAACCTGAGTACTCTTTCCTTCCTCTAGAAACAGCACAGTTAAACAGAAAATGTAGTCGTAATAATGTCGACTGTGCTGAAGAAACATGCGGCAGAACTAACGCAGCGAGGGTTCAAAGACAAACGAGGTGTTTTAATTCGGCGGCTCGAGGTGTGATGTGGATCGACAGGGAGGGAATGTATCAGTTTAACGCCCCAGGCGAGGAGGCTAACTAGCAGTTTCATAACCATATACTGATGCAATGGAAGCAATAATGTGGTGCCGTAGATTACAATCCAGCAGAATAATGTAATATAATGAAAAAAATGTGCTTAATATTTCCTCTTAGCCCCTTTTCAATGTTTTCAGAATCGAGGGAATACATTAAGCGGCCAAGCGTGAAACCCAAATGCAATATCGACTCCTGTCCGCAATTTGTCAAATCTGTAAAATATATGGCGGCGTGGAAATATCCAGCGCCACCATTTACGGGGCTTTCATAAAACATATTCTTTGGTAATAGTGTTCTGCAGACAGCCTTATGTATTATTGAACAGTTCTCATTTTCATTCAAAGAACCTGCAAGTCCCTCACGCACACACACAAACATAAACACACATGCACAGACGCACAAAAGCCCTTACAACATTTTGCGAGGGAATTAGTCACCCTGTCCTTTGCAGCCAATTTTCCGCAGCTAGCTGTGGCATTTATCAAAGCCGAGCAGGTAAATGTGCACTCGCCGAGCACTTTTATTGAGCCTTATTTAGTCTGCATTTTTACTGAGTTAACCAAAGCCCCATAAACGCACACGGATACATTACACACACGCACACGTATAACCGAGGTAAGGTCAATCAGAGGTCACAGCTAGTCATACTAAACTGCCTGATGTGAGTATGGATGAGTACATAAGCGAAAACAGGACGATTGTGTTACCTAAATTTCAGTTTCAATGTCACTCGCTGTTTTAAATCCGTCCACTCATTTGTTTTTTTATTCAACGGGACGTGAAGGACACGTCCTCAAACTTCAGCCGTTACTGAATCTGGTTTTAACCGTGTCCTTCTGCCTCCGTCCTAAGACTGAACAGTTCAGCGGTGATTGAATTAAGTTCATATTCAAAAGGAGTTTGATTTGTACTTGCTCATGAATAGCATGGAACAGTTGGAGTATCAAAAGAAACTGTTTTTCCTATCAGTATGTATCAGAAAAACATCTGGAGTGCAAGGAGGTAACGTTTCTCCCTTTATGAAGCTACAAAAATGCTTGTGTGAAAAGATGATTTAAATGAATTTACACATTTCCGAGGCCGCTGATTTGGCCTCATGTGGGGGTGCAGAAGGTCCACAGTGTACTGCAAAGACTGGCCATGTAGAGCTCTGCTAGTGAGCATGTGTTCTGAAATGTACAGGTACCCTGTGCAGAGAGATTAAAATAGGTGTTATGTGTGACCTTCTGTTGGAAAGTGTTTAAAGCCTAGAAGCAGCACTCGAACGTAAGGTGGATTTATTGAAGCAGGTAAAAAGAGATACCTACTCTGAATGTGATGAGACAAGAGCATGTATTAGCATCACGATTCCACTTCTTGAAACAACAGACCTGATGTGGTTATGTTTCTTAGCTCCCAATGCGAGCATCAGAACTCAAATCCCAACAAGCTTTCACCAAACAGACCGGGAGGCCGAGGATGGAACACCAAGATTCTGCCTGATTGCTGTGGACGCCAGCAAACTATTAGCTCGTCCCTGAGGAATGTAGTAACCCAGTTTAGTGTCATCCAGTTGAAACTGGTATATTTTAGTGTAATTTGAAGGCTTTGGGGTATGAAAGCTTCAGAAACAATTTTGCAGAAGTATCAAAATACAAATTGATTAAATATTTGAGCCAAAGTGGATCAAAGATAGGGGCTGCACGGTGATGCAGTGGTTAGCCCTGTCACCTCACAGCAAGAGTTCTGTTTGAACTACGCTTGTAGTCCGAGTAATACTGACCAATCTCTCATCAGCAGGCTGCGGCGTATGCAGAAAAACAGTCCTTGAGGAGAGCAAAAACAGGCGGAACGCAATCCGCCGTAACGACATCCCAGCTCCCATCAGCGTCGTCTGACGACAACTTAGCTTCTTATTAATCTCTATAAACAGACATCTGCATGCTAACAGCTAACAATCTGTTCTGTGTGATGAATTCCCTTGACGCTGTGTCACGAAAGCAGTTAAGAGTTCAAATTTCCCGACTTCCTCGAATGCATTAGATCGATCCGACCTCCGTTTAACAAACGAGCATTTTAAAAGTTTTCTTCTCCTCTTGAGGACAGACCTGACAAAGCTTGAAATTTTACTTCTTACAAATCTGCATCACGATGTTGAAATTTCAGCAAAGGTAACACCCGTTAATAACAAGTAAATCACAAGAACACGGTTTCTCTTTCTGTAACAATGCAGCACGCAGAAAAGGAAGTCTTGAGGGGAAGTCGATTATCGCTTACTGCCCGGCACGTTCACCGGTGTCCCCAGAGGCTGTGTCGTCTCAGACTACAGCTGATGGGATCCAAGATTGGGTTCATTGGTGACTCTGAATTGCCTGTAGGTGTGAATGTGATTGCCAGCCCTGTGATTGACAGGTGACCTGTCCAGGTGTAACTCCGCCTCTCACCCGATGACAGCTGGGATGGTCTTCGGCCCCCCGCAACCCTGAACAGGATAAGCAGTATGGTAATAGATGGATCAAAGTTTGATCCAAATCATCAACGTTTTGGAACAAATGGTCAATGTAATGTTTTACTGTACATTTTAATGTATCTTTGACCCATTTCATGCAAACAGCTTATTGTCTAAGTATATGCTTTCAACAACAAGGCCAGAGTGCTTTGGGAGTAGCAATAGCTGCTAACACTAGAGTTACAGTGTAAATGCAACATATAGATTGACGATGTGCACTGATTCTAACATTTCAGATGTACTTTTCTTTAGGTGAATTTCTCTGAGAGCAGACAGAGAGTGGGTTTGACACATTGGGTACCTCATTTTATTATGGCGTCTCAGTCCCTCACAGGTCAACGTAAAGAAAAGCATCCACAGGTTCCCTGAGGTCCACTTTTTTTAATCTGTAAACGCTCAGTCGAGTCCCTCTCCTGACAGACTTGTCTTCCTGTTGGCTCTCCTCACACATGGATGGGATAAAACTATTAAATCATTTTCCGAGCCATTAACTTGGTGCCTTTACAAAGAACAAAACAAGCGTGCAGCATCGGCTGAAAAGAAATGAGGAACAAAAAGAATGAAACATGAAACATTAATTTCCCGTCAAGCACTTCACAATCCAGAGATACTTGATCCGATCTGCACCGAGCATGTTCGACATGAAAGAGAGGCTCTGTCAGAGGCCGGGAGAGAGATGGAGTGAGAAACGAGGAATTAATTTCCAAGGCAGCGAATCATTAGCAGCGAGCTGTTCGTCATGAATTAATAAACACAACAACGTGTTGCTGGTTGAATTCAATTACAAACTAGGTCAATAGCGCATCCCAAATAATTAGACCTGCACTTTAATTTATTATTTAATATTTCAGTGTAATTCAACGAGGAGCACTTTGGCATGCCACACAGAGGTTCAGAGCTCTGAAGAGGAGAATGTCTCAACCTCTATTTACACTGTGAAGGTTGACAGAGCAGGTCAGACAGGAGCTCATTATGATGTATTAAATGTCACATGAGATTAAAACGAGTCACATTATATGGTTTAGTTTTAGTACATGATTCTTTTCCTTATTGTTATAAATACCAGTGAGCTTCATGTCTTTGTTTTTTATTTTCTTTTTCATTTTCAAGACTAACCACGTCCCTTTCTTGTAAACGCCAGTTATCGTCACTTTCCTTCAACGGCTTTTATCCTCTCTGCTCCTCTTTTTCTTTCTCTCGTTCTTTCTTCCTCCCACGCTCTACATTTAAGTCAGCGTTACCTCCTGAGAAAGCAATGTGTTAAATTAGACCCCCTTGGTGACTCCTTACACATGTGGGTTATATTGTGAGGACGGCGTGTAGCCTACTGTACGTCTACCTTTGAATGTATTGACTCTACCGTCATTGCATAGCCTCGTTTACGGCCCATAATCTGTAACTCTGCAGCCTAATAGGAATGACAGACGCAGTATAACCTGTACAGCTCTTTATTATGCTAACAATCAGACAGTGAACTGGGCATGACAACAATACAACACAGGCTCTTAGTCCAACTAGTGTTGTGGAGCTGTGTTTAGCTGCAGACGCTTCTTCACATTTGAAGTCGAGCTCTTCACAGCTAAAGCACCAGACACAGCTTACATTTCTCCGTCATGTTGTTCTCGTCCCTTTCACCCAAACATTCAGAATAATGTGAATATTTACACAAAGTAAACTCTGTCCTCTCTGACAGGTCGCTAGCTGAATTAGCTAACTACACGTGTTCACTGACACAGCTGTGTTTACCTTCTGCTGGTACGCAGCTACAAGAAGGAGGAGAGAAACAGAAACAGAGCTTCAGGGATTTAGAATACTTTTTATGAGGAAGTAACTAAATAACGGATTACTTGAATTGAAGAACTAACGCGTTACGTTACTCGTTACAACACAAAAGTAATCCGAGTACTCTAACGGATTACTCTGTAACGTGTTCCCCCTAACATTGTGCATAACATCATTTTGCACACACACTGCTGAACTACGTGTGGTTGCATATGAACTACAATCATGTATGACGACAGAGATCATAGCATCAGGTTGACTGTTAACCTTCACTGATTATTGTGTGACTTAATTGGTTTGATGAAATAGAATCAGCTAATTATGGGCCGCATTACTTTTGTTATCATTATAATGAGGATGCTAACATGGTGGGAGACATGACGCTGTATGGAGGATGATGAGGATGAAGAGAAGACTGTGTGAAAGAGGTTTAATGTTGTAAGTTTGCGTCGTGAGCTGAAAGTAAGCTGTCATGTGTCATGTGCCTCGGGCTAATGTTAGCTGCAGCTGGCAGCCCTTTGTGAAGGGAACATGAATGCACAAAATCCAAACTGATCGATGTAGCCGTGGTAAACATAAAACTTTTTGAATTCCAACACTTTCACATTTCACTGTAACTGAAGGGCCTCGGAGGAGCCGCAGGTGCTGCTCAGCCTCCCGCAGAGCAACACAATACAGCCACCTCTCTCTGTAACAATTGTCAGGGCTCAACTTCTTAACACAGCTGTAAATACATTTAGAGGTTTCATAAGCGGTGCCAGGTGCCTGTCGCTCCCCTGCTGCAGCACTGCCACTGAAAAACCCAACTCTGTGAAGCAAATCAAATGCAGCTGAAATGTGAAAGTCTGTGAAATTTGAAGGCCTAATTTGTCCCTTTTACTGTGATGGGTCTGAGATGAAAACACTGTATCAGTGAGGATCAGGGCCCACAAGTTTGTGCACGTTCACAGACACACGCACCGTCATCAGCAGCAGAGTTAGTCAACACCATCTGTGGTGGCTGTTTATTCCTCTCTGAGATAGAAGCTCATCAATAGGAATCAGGTTGACTGACACCAAATTGCTCAATAAAAGCCGCACCGCAGGTGAACTGTTGTTAAAGCATCCGTGTGTGCTGTTTCATTTGTTTCAAACTGTGTGAATGTGGCCATATAGTAATCCCCTTCCACATTAAAATTAGGCTGCTTCAAATCTAAGTCAATGTGTTTAAAGCACTGAATGTATGACTTGTGGATGTAGCCACCGTGATATTTTTTTGTGTGGGCTGCCGTTTTGAATCCTAAAGTTCAGTACTTTGGTTTGTTTGTTTTTATTCGATTGAGCCATGTGGTCGAGAGGATGGAGCTTTAAAAGGAGAAGTGGGTTAGCAAACGCTTAAAGTTAAAATTATTGATAAACTTAAAGTTATCAAAACAGTCTATGTAAGCTGAGTTAACCATAGTTCTTCCTACAGAGTGTGACTCTTTTTGTGATAGAACCTGTTTTCTTATCACTATGGCCGCCTTCTTTTCAGCAGGAAAAGCCAACAAGCCTACTCCCATGTACAGGCCGCAACACATAAATTAATGTATGACAAAAACTGAAAGAGCTAACAAGCCAGGTATGGTGAGCACAGGCACAGATAGCTGCTAATCAGTGCTAACATATAAATAAAATAATGAGTGTAATAACAGTGTGTCAGACTTGTTGGACGGTCTGTTAGTCCAATAAAGCGCACAGCAACACAGATTATTTGTCTGATATTTACATGAACAAATCTCCAAAAGGCTCCAACAGCACAAACACGGCCCAGAGGTTACGTTCAGTGATTGAATTAGCTGAGGGGACAGCTAGTGTAACATGGTTAATTATGCTTCCACTTGCCATGCCATCAGATCTAAATATTATGTTTATGTGTTTATACATACATATTTTGGTTCAGTGTTCTGACACTTAAAAAATATTTGCGTGGCTGTCCACTAGGGACGGACGTACCCCACATTCTTCCCAGTTTAACTTACCGATGTAAGAGGTAGGTCATGTCCACGGCATTGTGCAGATCATTTTGAAATTGTTTATTTTGTTCACAAATCTGTTTCCATATCAATGCATAAAGTGTACCTGGAGTAGTTGAGACATGGACAAAGACATACGCACATTTGTAGACTTGCATATTCACTATATTTGTTCTACGAACATTAGCATGTATGCTGTGTTGCTAGCTAAGTTAGCCGCTTGCTAAGCTGCACGTATGTGTGTGTTAACATGAGTGTTTCTATATCTTTAGCTTAATCCTGAATGCATGTTCGAGGTCATTCCACTGATTTCCTTATTTGTCCATCACCAGGTACATATATTGTGATTTATATTATTGGCCTCCCAGTTTAACTTACCAATGTAAGAGCTTCATCCTGAATGCATGTTCGAGAACATTCCAGTGATTGCCTTATTTGTCCATCACCAGAATAAAATCCCGAACTGGGAATCCTCGTCTGTGATACTTTTAAACGACACGACACAACGCAAGATCACACCTGTTACACTAGCAGACAGCTAGCAGCTCCCACCTGTCACTCAAAGAGGCCACGCCCCTAATGGTGCCTAAAGTCTGTGTTGTGTTGTATAAAAATTCATTCCTTTTTGTTATGCTGTTGGGCATTAACATGGGGCTATATGGGAATTGACTCACCTTTGGGGCGGGCCTCAAGTGGCTACTTCTGCAGTCCTTGGTTCCTCTACATCAGCTTCATTTTTCAGCCTCACAGGTTGCCACTGCTACCACATTACTATACGCATGATGGCTAAATATTTCACTCACTCACACACAAATAATTTCTCCACTTTTGTTCCTGACGGAGGCCTTGAAACGAGGGGGAAAAGAGGGAAGAAGCAGCTGCCGGAGACTGTAGAAATCACGGCGCTGTAACATTTTCATGTGTCCCTTTAGTCTATGAATTGTGGGTAGGATTTTCCACGAGGGGCACACAAGGACCGGCCTAACTCATCCCAATGGTCCCCGTGGTGGCAGCAGTTCAGGCTTTTATTCGGACCAAAATGTGCTGCATCAGCTTCACGGCAGCGAGGAGCAGATGAACACGGCCGCCCCTGTGATGTGTCTCTGTGCCAGGTGTGAAAGGTCAGAGCCAAACTGCACGGCGGCCATCGCTCTGCAGCCATGAGAGGAGCACTGCCTTTGAAATCAGTGGAAGATTGTCACTCTGGTAACCTCTATATGTTTGTTGTGCATCTGTGTTGTATTCTCAAAGAAGTTGATGTTTAAATTAGACATTAAACAGGTTTAATTTTATTCTTTAGATCACATTTTGCAGCTTGAAAGAAAGCATGTAAGTTGTGCATTTACGACAAGGTTGCTGTTCTATATCTGTCTGGACATTTGTGCCATCTTTTAACATATAAATCTGGACATTTGACCAACAAAATTATATAGATAGTAAGGGAGTCCAAACTTCTCTTGTGACCACTTCTTATGAGATTATTTAGACTGGTGTCCCATTAACAACTAGGGTTGGGAACCGAAATTGTTCTGATTTAGATCTGAATCCAAAATGTCAAGTTTAGTGTTCACATTAAAAAAAGGAACTTTGATTCACATATAGGTTAAAAAACATGATAACTCTTTATTATTGAAGACAAAAGCTGTGTCCCAATCTGCAGGCTGCAGCCTTCAAAGGAGGCGATCCTCAGAGGATGCTCCGTTCATAGCCTGCGTAGACCATTAAAGCCGAACTGCAGTGAGACGGTCTGGTCTACCCTTGTGTCACCAAACACTGCTCCTGTTGCCTAGCAACAGGTAGCTAGCAGGCTAACTAGCTAGCATAACTAACATTCTTAGTTAACCTATTATTTTAAAGATAATTTGTTTCGAGGCCCCTTTCGTTTTCTTAAACATGTGTAAGGCCAGCTATTTGATTGAGTTGAAACCAAAAACTCAACTCAAACTATATTTGAAAGTGTATTCCTCTGCCCTTTAAAAGTCTGCCATTTCATTTGAATTGGCACGTAATGCATCTCGGGATATGGATGCACCCGATGGATCCTTTGCGGCTGGGGAAAGGGAGGACACATTTGTCGGCCGCATCTGAAGGAGCCTTCGAATTGGGAGAGCCTTCGACACGCTTCTGTGACGCATTTGGCCTTTAAATACGGCCTTCGAAGGCTGCAGGCCCTGGATTGGGACATAGGCTACATAAAGAACATACCTATAAACCAGGACCTATGTGTCTTTGTCAACAAAATAGCATGTCCATATGAGCTAGCATGAATAGCTAACATTGCAACAGAAAGATGGACCACCAAAAGTGTTATTCTGAAACCCTGTTCAGTATATGACGTGTGTCATCTGGGAGCCTGAGCGTGTCAACAGCCAGCGCTAGTAGCTACTGGCTAACACATCCAGTAGATTCAGGGTTAGCTAATGTTAGCCACCACTCACCATTCTGGTTGGTAATTAAGGGAAAGCTGACCAAAGAATAAATAAAGTACGTCACAATAACCTTCTTAAAAAAACCTATCCCTTTAGAGATCTGTGTTCATACGAGCTCAGCAGCTGTTGTTTAAAGCTGTGTAAAATAAAGCGCTGAGTCCACATATGTGTTCTCCACTAAACGTCTGTGTGTCGTATTAACCGCAGCACTACCTTTGTCAGAGGCTGTAACACATTATGGTGACCATCACAGTGTTAACTCGCTGCTCTCGCCTCAGAGCCGCTTTGTGTGGGCGCTCATCTGTTTTTGTGCTTTTCATGTAGCACGCTGCAGCAAGCAATATTTTTGTGCTTTTAACATTTGGACAGCCTACGTTTAAAGTGCTGTTTAACCTTTCAAAACGCTGCAGAGGCTCCGAGCAACATTTGAATAATACTGTCTCTGCCAACATTTTACCTTGTGTGCTGGGAGAGGCTCGCAGGCAGGCGATGATATACAGCTTACCACATCAAAAAAAAAGAGCGGGCTATATTTAGGGTTCAAGGAAAACGTGTATATTTATTTTTAAAACAAATGTTTATTATTCCTTTTTATCATCCGGGCTCTTGAAAAACATGTCAGTTACAATCCTTTGCTCTCTCCCCTCTGTTTCTCTCCATATTAAAAACTCATAAGAGATATTTAAACAGTAAAAGGGGTGTTTGAGCAGGCGGATGGAGATAAACTTTAGGCCCTGTGTATTTTCAATCTCAGCCATTCCCTCGGGCCCTTCCTTTACCGCCTTTAAGAGAATACAAATCACTTCAATTATTCAAACCTCCAGAGAACTCAGGGGGAATAAAAACTAATACACAACGCAGAAAACAGATAAATAAACCTATGTGTAAACAAACTCTGCATGCATTAATTACACGTTTCAAAAGACAGTGAGGAGGATGCTGCTCGCCGAGAAGAAAGCACAACTTTGCAGTGTGCTTTATTGGGCCTGGTGTTGTTGCTATGCCTCACCTACCATGGAGTAATAAGCCCACACAGATAAACAAAGCAACTCCCTTGATATGTTGGAGTGAAACATCTTCCTTTTTTCCCTGCCTTTTGTCATCCTGCACTTGATCTGAGATGCTTTAGTCATCTCGCACACAGGGATGGCGGCGGCTTTCGTGGGAGGAAGATGTTTACGAGTCGGAGCGACGTGCAGAACGGAGCGTCGAGGAAACAGTGACCTACTTTTTGGGTCTGTGCTCCTGCGAAATGACGACAGCAGAGCAGTGCTGGAAAATCATTGACCTGCTGGTCACAGGGAACAAGAGGCTTCTTTGAAAAGAGAGAGGACATCCTGAGAGTGACCACTGCTGAGCCTTTCACTGCTCACAGGGGAACACGGGGCTCTGAATGGCCTCTGCTCGCTGACATACACAGGCTGTGAAAGGCTGAAAGTGATACTGTGAGGTGGTTATATTGATCCGTGAACTATAGTGTCTGTGGGTGTGTGTGTGTGTGTGTGTGTGTGTGTGTGTGTTTTCTTTGAGATAGGGAGCGTGCAATTATTTCCCCAATGACCCTTCCCTAAATCCCGCCCACCTTGATTGCTGTTGCTACATCAGGCTTTCGCACCGACATGTAAATATTGTGGTGTTTTCAACTGTAACAGTGAGAGATGTTCCGAGGGGAATAACAGCAAAAAAAAGGAAAAATAGTTCCCAAATATCAGAGAGAAGTCGACAGAAAGTACGACAAGACACATTTGAAAGCTACATCCAGAATATAATCTGTCAGCGGAGTGTTGAGAATGAAGAGGACATAAAAATCGAGGCAAAAGCTCTCCGGTCCAAATGCAAGCGTCAGGCACCACGTCAATTAACTTTCATTATCTGATATGTTTCAGCACATTGCTAGCAAAACTAAATTATCCCACTTTTTCATTTTGTTTAAAGCACATCAGGATATTTGCATATCGTGGGTTTGATCTGAATCTGGATTAATTAATATTCAACCGTCTTTTGCTGCTAACATGCTAACCTAGCCAAGTTAGTAAGCGTCTTAACTTGGAGCATAAACGAAGGAGTTTTTGTTGATCTTCAATGGTTTAAGCTGCGAGTGAAGTCCGCCACAATTTAGAATCCATGTCCGACATCTCTCCTCTCAAGGATTTGGCTAAAATTATGACACCTCCCTCTAAAATTTGAGGATATCTGTTGTCAGACTTGCAGATTCCATATGCACACTGTTACGGCATGAAAGCTTGACAGGCCTCCTGTGCCTAGTTACGGTTGCTAACATAGGAGGGGCTTAGTGAAGGGTCAGTTATATTGTTTATTGGTTGGTCTAAATATAGTTACAAATTGGGGGGGGGGGGGGGTATAAATGTATATATATATTTGGCTTTTTCCTTTATTTATAGCACAGCTGAAGTGAGACAGGAAATGTTGGGAGTAGAGAGTGGGGACGACATGCACCAAAAGATTGGCAGACAGGGAGTCGAACCTGCGATCAATGCGTTGAGGACTGTAGCCATACAACATCTGTAGTCCTTTTTAGTGCTACATGTCAGGTTAAAGCGATTCCTACCTGAAATATAATTAATGATAATTAAAATACTGTATCCTCTTTTGTTCAGGCATCAGTCTAAACGCAAAGAGGTTCTTTTCACCATCTCAGAAGACAAAGAGAACCGATAAATAATCACATTTAGGAAGCTGCAAATATTCACTTTGGTAATGCCTCTTATTTTTCAGCTGATTGTCTAATTTATTAACAGAGTCAGTCTTTTTTTCACCTCAACATTGAACCCGAGGCTGTCTTTCTCAATGTGTGGCCTCATGGCTCAGTCATTATATGAATTATAATATGAGATGCATACCACATAATTTAACCCTCGAGACCTCAAAGTGCCTTAAAGCAATCGTTATATATTTCACTACAGCTCCTCGTAGCTCCTGTCATCTTTCAATCCTTCCAAGTGTATCCATCCATCCATTATCTATACCGCTTATCCTGTTCAGGGTCACGGGGGGCTGGAGCCTATCCCAGCTGTCATTGCGCGAGAGGCGGGGCTACACCTGGACAGGTCACCTTTCAATCACAGGGCTGACACTGGTCAAAAAAATCCACTTTTTAGCTTAATGGGAAAGGCTACAATCAGCATTCAGAACCAGGTCATTATCGCCTCTGCTCCGATCGGCATTGATGGGAACACAAAACCCACGTCCACACGCTAATCTCCGTCCCCTTTCCGGCGCGATGCTATGCTCCGTCGGTAACTTCTATGACTCCTTGTCATCTAAGCTACAAATTCCGCCCATCTCAGGCAGCGCTTGAACATCGTTCAATATTTGTTGGTGCCGAGTTTAATACACAGACTGAATGAGTAATAGATACAAACTAACATACATACTAGATAAATACTAACCCTGTTTCCGGCGCGTTTGTGATGTCAGACGGTGACGCAGCAGAAAAGAGACCGACAGAAGTATACGTCACTAGCGATGCAAAACAGACACTCGGCATCCATAAGCGTGTCTTCCCGGGCCTATAAAACCTTTAGGTGGGAAAGGGGTAATAGAGGCGGACAACCTCTCACGCTCACATTCACACCTACGGGCAATTTAGAGTCACCAATGAACCTAACGAGCATGTCTTTGGTCTGTGGGAGGAAGCCGGAGTACACAAAGGGAATCCATGCATGCACAGGGAGAACATGCAAACTCCACACAGGAAGGCCCACTACGTCTGAACCATGACTCATGCATCCCCCAGTGTATCTAAACATGGAATATAAACCTGTAGCTTTGTATTGTAAACACTTTAAGTTGTCCTCTTAAGTCGAAATGGAAATCTACATCGTAGTGTTGAAAACTGTTAATATCTGTGTTTCCTCTTGGCTGGTTTCCATTATAAATCTACAAACGGCTTCTCTGTCTTAGCTTCCCGTCTTCATTCACTTATGAAAATTGTAACATTTTGTCGAGCGGGATCCTGAACCTCAGTGCATGGTGGAAAGAGAGGAAGGCATTGTGAGTTCAAGCTGTTAGCTCTAACTCACATCACATAATCATTTACTGTCTGTAAACAGCAGCACCTCCCCGGCTGTCACTGCCAGAGATGGCACAGTTTTCCAGGGAGCAGTGTTCAGGGCTGAGCAGAGAGTCAGAAATCACAAAAGATGCTGAAAAGTTTGAGCTTTCAGAAGAGGGGGGGGGGTTCTCTGCCTAAAAATATTGACCTGTGCAGCTTTAATGTTGCTTCCTTCCTCGGGTTTCTCAATAAGGAACTGACAGCCGATCTGTTTATTGTGTTTTAAACCAATAAAGGATTCTTACATAAGGTCTTACCTGGGTTCATCCCGTATCACGTAAAGGTCAGAGACGAGAGGAAACCAGTTCATTGCATCAGTGTCCTGATGGAGGAGAGATCCCAGTCATCAGGGCCTGACGGAGGCGGAGGAGAGGGGCGGGATGACATTTGAGTGTGGCTGAGGATGGGAGCGTGACCTGAAGGTGCTGTTGGTGCTCTGTGAGGGTGGCGGGGGGGTTTATTCACTCCTTTGTTTTTTCTGTGTCGGATAAATGTCACGACGGTGAGCGTACACAGAGAGAGCAACAGGAACAAAAGCCCACCGGCGTCCTCGGCTGGTTATAAACCTGCTGTGACACAGCTCCTGTACGTGTGCCTATTTATAACTGCATTCTACCTACATGCCTCACAGAGCGGAGAAAGAGGCCATCGTATATTTCACAGGCTCATAACTGTCCACCGTTATGAGCTTCTATTGACAAAACAGCGACTGCAAGAGCGAAGCACCGGTGCGCCTGTGTGCACTTTCAGTATGTTTCCTGCGTAAATATGCCTGTGGGTTCAGAAGATGCCGAGGCGCTACAGTATCGCCCGCTCTCCAGGTTCAGCAGACAGCCCACTTCGGCCGTAATTTGTGGCGTTTTAGATGGAGGCCTTGATTTATGCTGCAACAATACAGAGCTCCGTGTACCTGCTGCCTAATCCCATCCACGCTGAATGAGAGGCTGATTAGCAATGCATGGGACCTCCTGCTGAATGGCCCCACCATTGTTGATTCTGCTGACGAGGCACGCTCGCTGCCTGACCGGCTGAGCGGAAGGGAGGCGGGAGAGAGGAGAGTGAAGCAAAGGTGGGAGGGGGATGGAGGGGGTGGGGGGTTAAATGAAAAATGAAAAATGAGCAGCCATAATAAAAGATGTCGAATGACAAGCCAGAAAAGGGAGGATGGGAGAAGAATCAGGAATGGTGAGTGAGAGAGAGAGAGCTGTGCACCTTTAGGCCAAAAGTCTGTGGATGGTCGTGTCCCCATGGCGGGCGCTGTGTTGCTCCAAGTAGATGCAAATGTTTCCTGGTTCAGTGACATGTTATTCTTTGTCTGAATGATCGGGACATAACCAGTGAAACCACACTGTACATGTTACAAAATAACTTACCAGTAATGTGAGCCAGATGGTGCTCCATGGCTTTGTAGCAACGCTAAATAAGCACTCCCAATTCCCCACACCAGCACTGCTGCATATGCAGCCTGTTCCTACTCACAGGTTTAGGGCCACATACAGCAGCTTGGTCAGCAGCCCAGCGTGTCCTAAATAAATAATGAAAATGTAGATACTCCTCTGGTTTCAATTCTAGACGCTGTCCTCTACCTGTTGGTTTTAAGGTGCTGCTGAAGTCAGGTGACATAAACTGAAGAGCCTGAGGGTCTGCCTCTGGTGGAGGCTGGGGTTAATGGATGGGTCAAACCAGCACAGGCCTTTCATAAGGAAGATAAGGGTTTGATTCCCATGTGAAACCAACAGTCAGTATTAACATCTCTTAATTTAATTTACACAAACAGGTGAGTTATATAAAGATTCTCCCTGTACAGTTGTCATGAAAAGAGAAATGAGCTATAGAGACCCAAACTGTTTAAAATTTAACATGGGGCTCTATAGGGACTGACTCACTGCTGGAGACAGCCTCTAGTGGCCTTTCACAGAATTACAGTTTGGGCACTCAGCTTCATTTCTCAGCCGCTGAGGTTGCTGTTTGGGAGTAATACTGCTTATTCAAGTCTTTAGTTTCTCCAGAAGCAGCTTTTAAAGTCTGATAAGTGTCCTTTCGTGATGTCACTGCAGTCTGTCAGTTGAAGATGAAACAAATCTGTCGGGTTAGAAACAATTGCGCTAACTAGACCTCTGCAGCCCACTGCTCCTCTCTGCTGCAGGCTATAGAGGCTCGAGGCTACATTAGCCGCTAGTGGCGGAAAAACACCCAAATCAGCAACCACCTTGTCAGCGGTCGGGTTGAGTTAGGTGCTGGGATGATTTCTTTGTGAACAGGAGAGTGAGAGCGTTGACTGTGAGCAGCTTCTTGGAGCTTTGTCGTGACACTGAGGTTGCCAGGTTTGATACCATCATGCCGGTACAGAGATCAAAACTAAAGCCTGTGCTTACCGACTGCAGCTGACTGTCTCTGGATCAATGTTGATGTCTGCAGCAAATCTCTGCTGCCACCATCCAAAATGTGGAGGAAAAACCAGAAACCAGCAGACCGGAGGCTGTAAGAGCAGCAGGGGAAAGCTCCGGTTTTTAAACTGTGACACACCTGCCTGTCACATATCCAACAGGAATGTATTCATGAGGCACATTTAAAACAGCTGTAAAGTCAAAAATATGCAAAACCATAAAACAACACAACAACACAAAGACTAATTTGGGACATAAAGACAATAAGACCACAGGGAAAAGGACGGCAACTCTCAAACTGAGCTCAGTGTCCTGGAATAAAATGTGTTTTGAGACGTGAAAACAACGAAGATCAAGCAACAAGAATATTTCTACTTGTTGCACAGACATCAGTAACCACATAAAGAAAATATACCAATAGGCAAATCAGTTCATGAAAGTCACATGATAGAAAAAACAATCTCAATCTGCATCATGGCCAACTGTCTGCAGCCAGACTCAGGCAACATGACGTCTTAGACAGGGGGCAACAAGGGGCAACAAGGGGCAACGAGGGTCAGACAGACTGGCCCTCCTTTAAGGTCCAAGCCGGGAGGAAGATGCAGCGTTTGTTGTCTAGCAATTTTAATGCGCATGATACCCTGCAGTCTGTTTCTGCTTTTTAAATGTAAGAGACACGTACCAGCTGACGACAAGAATGTAAAGAGAGATTTAATAAAACAGGAATAATTTCAGGAAAAGGCAAGACCATGTGAATGTTTCTAAGCATCTCTTTCTTCTTCTTTCACCTGTTTTCATAGATAAAAAAGGTGTTTTAAAGGAATGATCTGAGATAAAACTAAACTTTTTTACCTGTTTTTACACGATAAACACAGATGAGAAAACTATTTCAATCAGATGTAAAGAAAAATTATCAGCACATTTTTTATTTTCTAATTTGACATTCAGGGCTTAATTACAGTAAAGAAGTAAATACAGTTTAAAATCATGTTATTTTTAAATCATTAAAGGTTGCATTCTGTATTTCATTTTTTAAAATAGCACTTTTTTCAGGCTACATCTGCAATAATGCCAGGCTTAACTGTACATTTACTGATGGAGATATTTTCCATCTGAGACCTGCGCAGCATGTTATGTAAAGCTGAGTCACTGCTACACTTATTAAGTGTACGACAAACCTGATGGTTTCTATCCATAAACTGTGTCTAAGAGGTGGAGGTCAAATTCTATAGAAGTCTATGAGAAAATGCTCCTACGTCTCTCTTGAGTTCAGTCTCAAGTCTTCTTCAATACTGCATGCTGTTCACTTAGTCAGTGATGCTCCCATTTAGAGTCACAGAGACCATAATCTCTATTTCTATGTAGAATCTGTAGGCGGGGTAGTAGATTTCCGGGAAGGCAAGTGTTCTGTTTGAACTACGCTTGTAGTCTGAGTAATATTGACCAATCACGTATCAGCAGGCAGCGGCTTATGCAGGAAAAACTGTCTGTGAGGAGAGCAAAAGCAGGCGGAACGTAATCCACCATAATGACATCCCGGCTCCTATCAGCGTCATCTGACTATTTATCTTCTTATTAATCTCTATAAACAGACATCTGCATGCTAACAGCTAACAATCTGCTCTAGATCTAACATTTAACTTGAGATGAATTCCCTTGACGCTGCGTCACAACAGCCGCTCAGCGTTCAGATTTCCCGACTTCCTCGAATGCATCAGATCGATCTGACCTCCGTTCAACAAACGAGCATTTTAAAAGTTTTCTTCTCCTCTTGAGGACAGACCTGACAAAGCTTGAATTTTCACTTCTTACAAATCTGCATCATGATGTTGAAATGACCCGTTAATAACAAGTAAATCACAAGAAAACGGTTTCTCTTTCTGTAACAATGCAGCACGCGGGAAAGGAAGTCTTGACGGGAAGTCGTTTATCACTTACCGCCCGGCACGTTCACCGGTGTCCCCAGAGGCTGTATCATCTCAGACTACAGCTAATGGGATCAAACATTGCAGAGGATTTAGGGCGGGGCTACCTGTGATTGACAGGTCACTGCTACAGGGACCTGTCAATCGAATAGAAGTGACGGCCAAAATGCCTCATAGTCCAAAAACTCAATGGGTGACATCATGTTGACTACGTCCACTACATACAGTCTGTGTTTAAACCCTTAAAGCACCAACAAGGATCACATATGGGTGATATTTCAGGTTGTGTTTCTTTACTTGAGCAGGGACAATGCACAAAGAATAAAACAAGGAGAGCTGTATTGTGCAGTGTTTTAGTAAATTGCTATTTTCCGCCTGTAGTCGCTGGGCAGGTGGTAAAATCACAAAATAGTAAGAAGACACTGACATTAAAAGAAGACTAGCCATTAAAAGAGTACAAAATAGGTGTCCCTATACTGTCCACATTGTGTTGGTCATGCGGCTTCATTTAAGCACAAGAACAATCCCTTCTTTTGTGTTTAGAAACAGAAACTCTGCAGACACACGAGCAGAGTGTAAATGTTTCCCTCTGCAGGAGGACTCAGCGTCTTACCCTCCCTGCCTGCATGAGAATACTCAGACAACCCATTTGACAGGCCTGCGTTGTTGCAAAGCTCCTCTCCTGCGGTGTAGTCAGACTTAAAGCCAAAGCTTTAGCGCCATGTTCAGACGTATTACACAGTAAAACTGGATTTGCAGTGTCTATGACAAATCAGCGTCTATATGACAAACTTTTTAGGGCGAGAGGGGGAAGAGAAATCTGATTCTCTCTCCTAAAAAAATAAAAAATATATAAGGCTATTAAGCAGCACATATTTCTCCCATAAGCCTCTTAGGGTGCAGAAAGACACACCTAGGATGCCAGGCCGCTCCCTCGGAAGCTAATCCACAGCCATAACGTAATCTCGTGTTAGGTGATCAAACGGACGAGAGACGAACCTGTGAGGAGGAATTGTGAGAGCCACAAATCCACAGGAACAAATCTTATTATGGCGAGAAACCTCTGACTTTACCCCAACATCAACCATATTTACTGCTGCGGCTTGCTGTTAAAGGAAGTCTTTAAATTGTCACAGTTTCAGGCGAACAGGAAGATATAACAGCTCGTAAACGAGAGCTGTTACGTGGGTTTGCTGCTGCTGCCTCTCCTGCTGTCATCAACAGAAGTCTGTGCATTAGTTTGGTTTTTTAGGAGCAAAACACATCCCACTGAGGCTGAATTCACACAGCAAATTAGTATTTGATTTGCTCCCTGTGAATAAGCCGCGCTGTTGTACTTTTCTCACCCGGTTCTGAACTTTCAAAGGAAAATAAGTTATTATATACCAAAACAAGGATCAGCTGGGTGGAATCAAATGTGTGTGTTGACACAGCGAGAGAGGAATGTAATGACTGATAACAGCAAAAAAATGGAGAGAAAACAACAGCAGCTTTAAAAAGCGACTGCATGTAATGAGCTCTGGCTGAGTTTTCACCAAGAGTAATCAGAGTCATTTCTGAAGGCAGGCAGGGGTCGCCTATCAATTCCAAGTCTTCCTGCCGAGCGTCTGTGCCTCTGACATCACATCCTGTGAGCTTGTTTAAACAACATCCCCCACGGTGACAGCCAGCGTGCACGGCCTTCTGGGACAACTCCAGCTTATTAACATGATAGAGGAAGCACAAGCTGCACCGCAACCATCAGGTGTCATCTTCACTCGATCACGTCGGGATTCTGAGACGCCTGCTGGCCATAACAGAGCTGTAGCTGCTGCAAAATGTTGCTCTGCTTGTCTTAACTCATTTTTGTGATCTGTGACCACCCCCGTCCCGACCCCCCACCCACATAATTCATTTTCCTTTATCCCAGCACGATCTGATCTAACACCAATCATGTCAGCATCGCTCCAGACAAACAAAGGAGCAGGCTATGTGAGGCGTAGAACGGCCGTGATCGTGCTCGATGCTCTTTTGAACCCGACACCCACGACTCCGGCTTATGTTTGTTTCCGACTCGAACAGATTTCAGCCTTGGCCCCGCTGTGTATTACATCATGGCAACAATGGGCGCTTTAACCCTTTGAACCCTTCATAGCTTTGCTTGGTTTTCATGATCTTTATTTACAGGCGTATGGTAGCGCTTCCACATGCCTGGTTATGTTGTTTTAAGGAGACGTTAGGCGTCTCAGACAAGCCGCCCTTTGGTGAGAAAGTGGTTTTACACGTATTCCTGTTGGTGAAGGGCAACATGAAGTATTCTCATTCAAATATGTGAATTGTAAGTTAACTTCCCAGGCACAATGTAGGATTTGCCCAAGATGAAAACACCTTATTTACACAGCTGTGTGTGTTTAAAACAGCTGGTTAGATTAGGTCTGCATCGGGGTCAGTAGCAGCTCACACACGGGACATGACAACCCTTAAACATACATTATATGAGGGAGAAGCTTATAAAACACCACTCATAGTGTGTGATTGACTTTTCTCCTTTATGTGAAATATCAATGTGGGAATAAAGACCAGATAGTATTTTAATATATGAAATTATTGATGTTTATGGGGATTTTCTACTCAATATGTGTCTGTGAAATATTACTGAAGGTATAATAAAAAGACTGTATTTGAATGTGTGGAATTATTGATAGTTAAAGGGATTGTGTTGTCAATATGTGTCTGTGAAATACTGCTGCAGGTGTAACGAAAAGATTGCTTTGTGATAAATGGAATTGGTGATTTATAGTCTTTGTTTTCAGTTATTGACTGAAAACATGTGGATCAGGTGATAGTGAGGGACTGATCACGTGGGGTCTCGGTAAGGAAAAGAGCAGCTCCGCCTTGACTTGGTAGCTGGAAAATGTGTTCTTAAAGAGGGGGTGTTTTGTTGTTTCACATTGACATATATATAATGTTACAGTGTTGGATGTCCACACAAAACGTGTGTGAAGTTTCAAATCTCTAGGTAAAAGTATGTTGGAGTAATCCCCAGGCTCCTCAGCTTAGTCTGCAGACTGCGCTGCACTTTGTGACGTCACAAAGTGCAGCCTCAGCAGGCTTCGGAGCGCTGGCCAATCAGAAGAAAGCAGGCTTGTAGGGGCGGGGTTTCTTAAAGGGACAGAGCTGACTGAGTCTTTCAGGCAGAGTCTGTATGAGGGCCTGCACAGAGCACACTGTAAATTATGCTAAGCTACTCCACAGGTATCACAGAGTGATATGAAGCTTAAAATTAGCATAATACCCCCCCCTTAACATGTTGACTGTTCTTAACACATATTGCCATGTAAATGAAGGCATTTTAATTTTTGCACAAATCCTACAGTGTGGGCTGCACGGAGGTGCAGTGGTTAGTTGCCTCGCTACAATGTTCAAGTCCTGGTTCAGACGTAGGGGGTCTTTCTGTGTGGAGTTTGCATGTTATCTCTGTGCATGCGTGGGTTTCCTCTGGGCACTGGCTTCTCCTCCCACAGTCCAAAGACATGCTCGTTAGGTTCATGTGTGACTCCAAATTGCCCGCAGGTGTGAATGTGAGCGTGAAAGGTTGTCTGTCTCTATGTGCCTGATGAAGGTCTAGTAGCGAAACAAGAAAATAAATGTTTTTTTCTGCCAGTTGGACAGTGTTCGGGAGTTAACTTCTATTTTGTCTGTCTCTATGTGTCAGCGCTGTGATTGACAGGTGACCTGTCCAGGTCTAACCCCTCCTCTCACCCAATGACAGCTGGGATAGGCTCCAGCCCCCCCGCGACCCTGAACAGGATAAGCGGTGTAGATAATGGATGGATGGATCCTACATTATCATTGAAGTCACATGTAACCATGGCAGAGCCAATGAGCAATGACCCCTCACAATATGGACTAAGCACACACACCTGAGGTTTCCACAGAGCACCTGAATGTGACCCTGCAGCGCCTCTGCTTCTTTACATGTTTCTACTTTGTGTGTGTGAGTTCTGATTCTGCAGCTCCCACCCAGTGATGCAAACAGCATGTATAATAGTGCCGTGGAGTCAGCGAGGTAGCTGTAAGCTATACACGTTCTCTTTTTTTGCCAAACTGTATTTAATCTGCCCTCTGTTACTATGCACCATGCAGCAGCTAGGACCTTGACATCCACCTTTTATCCATTAAAGATGCCGACAGCAAATGTCCAGGGTCAAAAAACAAGTTAAATGTACTACGTGAAACTGTGTATTAGGTTCAGTGTTCATGTTTATTTGAGCAAGCGTCACATATGATGTGGTGAGATGAAACCCTAAGAGACGAAAAGGTGGGTTTCTGTGCATTTGTTTTCATCCACCTTAGTCCTGGGTTTGGTACTGTAGTAATGATAAGGAGGAGATATCAAAACCTGGTTAATTAAATGACGGCCTTATTTGTATCACTGGAAACAATACTAGATTGCAGCTGTCTCTGATGGTTGATTGTGAGCTACATAATAGAAGGTTGGTTTTCTTATCTGATGGTATCGGTGCAAATAATACTTTATTTCATCTCGTGCAAAATGTTACAAGCAAAATAAATGGATGTTATTGCTCTCGCTAGTATTTTTTAAGCATTGTGTGCTATATAGGTGTGTATGCATATATTTAGATAGATGTTTCAATGTGTATGTGTATGTACGTGTGTGTGTGTGTGTGTGGATTTACAGCTATATATGGGTATATGTGTGTGTGTATGCATGTACATACAGTATAGTATGTGTGTGTATATGTATATATGTATCTTCTCTTAGGGTTATATGATTCTTTAAGGCACATATTATGACATTGTGAAATAGGGGCAGGACCAAGTAAGTCCCAGTGGCTAACTGTTAGCTGGCTTCAACTGGGTCCAAGGGCGTAACCATGGCGTAGACATTGGGGGGGTCCAACTGAGAGTTATTCCCCCCCAAAGTTTTTAATGTAGTTCCCACATTTATTATATTATTAATATTCAAAAAGACGCACATTTAGAACATCGTCTAGACGACAACATTGACCATATAAATTCACATTTAAAGGAACAGTCTGTCATTTCTCCGAGATAGTCGCAAGCACCTCTACTTGGTTTTGTTTTGGTCAGTTGCTTCTTGTTTACTGTCTTTGAACACAACGAGAAATGAGAAGTATGCCTTCTCCAGTAGTAGTGAATAGGATAGCTTCAATGGGGAAAAATTATGTTTCAGTAAATATCCTGATAACAACTAATGCTGTACTTTAACAAATGACAGATGACGAGTGCTGTAGACTTTTAAGTAAGTCAAAGTTCATTCGTATTTTACTGATTTGTCTCAAAATAAGTTTCTGTGCATTTACACAGAAAAGTCTAATATGAATGAAATCATAGAAGAATTCATGGTACAAGCTAAATATCAATTACAGCAGCAGAAGTTAAATTTTAATTTACATTCAATTAAATCTAATGAAATCTGTTCTCTCTCCTACTGATCATACCTTTTCATGTTGCTTCACTATATTATATTTTGTCTGTCTATTTAAAGATGGTGTTCATGTAATTTTGCATGCAATATAGGTTGACCCACCAGCAAATTTCAACCTGCAGCGACAATTCAAAAGTTGCCCCATTCCGAGGGAAATCTGCAAACCTGGCAACCCTGCACAGACGGGAGCGCGAACATACCGATGTGTGCTGGCTTAATTAGGCCGCAACCAAGTGTACACTTGGGAGGGGTGTCACACACTTATGTTTGTGTTAACAAATGGAAATAAATTGGAAATAAAGGCAGACAGATCAGTTGACAGGGTGCAGATATGAGGACATATCTGTATATTGGGGGGAATGATTGGTGTTTTCTCAGTTTATCTCAAAGAATCTGTGGTTTCGCCCATGACTGGGTCTAATGTAAACCTCTCCACACCAATATTAGACACTTAGAGAAGCAGCTGTTAGAGATGTAGTATAAAGACAGAGTAACTAAGGGTGGAGCTTAGACAGGAAGTGAACAGATGCTAATATGTCCGTCTTCATGACACTCGACAGACACTACCTGGGGCGTCCATATGAGACGCAGAATGACACATAACTCGTCTGAATGAGACGCCAAAGGGCAGTGTCAACAGAGCTAAACATGAGGTTAATAGTTCAGGAGAATATTTAAGATTGACTCATTAGATTTGTTGCTTTCTGTGTGTAATCTGCTTTAAACAGGACAGTAACAAACTCCTGGCTAACAGCGGCTCTGAGTCACCAGCGAGCGGCTCCACTGCTTAAAGCGACTCATTCGTTCACAATGATGGTGAGTCAGCGGAGTTAGTTCACTTTTTTTTAAAGGTTTATTTGAACATGTTCTGGCAGGTGAGTGAAAGTACTGTTGCTGTGCTCATGCACTTTAACATAACTGTACCATTTGAGAATGAACACATTATCATGGTTCAGCTGTAATAACATGTTTTATATTCAATGAGTCACATGTCTCTCTGTGATGTGGAAGCATTACCAGTCCCTGGTTAGCTCATGTCAGGATGATCACAGGCTTTTTAGCTTTGACTTGTCACAATCTGAGGCTCACACTGGAGGAGGAAGAAACTCCTGAGTGTGCCTGCTCCCACTCCTGCCCCTTTCATCCCAGCTGTGCAGGATGTCAGCCACAAGTTTCTGAGAGGCGGCTGAAAGATTTGGTGGCTCCCAAATCTTTCATGCCCCGCTGATCTCTCAGTCCCTCTGCAGCTCACATGCTGCAGCCAATCAGCCTCATCATGACAGCTCTGCTCTTCTTCAGTCTTCCAGGACTTTTGGTGTGTGTGTGTGTGTGTGTGTGTGTGTGAGGGTTGGGGGGGGGGGGCAGCGCCTCAGGCTGCAGTGACCCAACCATCTGCCGAGGGTTGGAACAGCAGACCCTCTGCACAGGTGAGCAGGGGGAGAGACCCTGCGGAGGGGCTGTATTCTGTGAGCTCGTGTCAGGACTAGGAGTTCAAAAGCAGTCACATACACGGATGGAAGAAGTGTTTTTCTTTTCCAGGGAACGCAGCTCGTTCATGAGTCACTCCTCCTTCAATATGTGGTCCTTTCTGTGTGTTTAAAGAGTAGACTTCACTCAGATCTGAGGGGTAAACAATACACTGAGTGTGTTCTTAAAGGTTTTTTGTACATTTACTGTATTATGAGCAAGTTCTTTAGCTTGTTAGCTTAGCTCACTGAAAGCACAATTTCACACAATGTAATCAGGGGATGTTACACCATGACTCTTTATACACCTTATCTTTATTGTGGGGCAGTTTAAACTGTCTTTTCTCCATCGATTCAAAGTTTAATCTGACACAAATAAAAAGGTGTCCACTGTAACCTCAGGTGGCTCTTTTATTCACATCCATGGTGTCTTTACGCTGTGTGCCAGCAGCCGCGTGGACTGCCTTTGAGTTTGTCATTTCACAGCATGTACAAACAGTTACCTTTTGATATAGTCAGACTACATGTGAGAAGAGTTTGATTAAAGCACACTGAACCCTTCATGGTGACAGCATCTGGTAGAAACTCTTCTTAGAGTAAAGAAATAAAAGCAAGTTTGGGGTGAATGCATACAGGAGAGTGTTAGCGAGAACAAAGCTGCTGAATCAGAGAAATAAAACATTATTTTCCAAAACACAGACCTGCACACTGTCACTAGGGGCTAAACACCACAGCCTCAAGTTTAACAAATAGAAATGTCCCAAATACATCAACATATACTTGACAAAAATGTAAAATCGGGCACCACTACACACTTTATATTGGTCATTAGAGATGTTTGAGAGGGATTGCTTGTGTATGAATCTGTTGTTTTTAGGAATATACGACACAGTTAATGAAAAAATTATGAGAAAGTTTTACTCACATGGGAAAATACAATGTGTGCAGTTTAAAGCCGCCAGGGGACGATTAAAGCACTTTTGTTTTGTCTTTTAAGTCTGTTTCAATAGAATGGCCAGTATCCCTGTTGACATTTATGAGGTTTTATTTTTCATTGTAACTATTTCCCCTGTCCATTCAGACCAATTTAGGGTTGCTGGTTTAGCTCAGTTGGTATGAGTAGCCGCCCCGTGAACAGAGGCTCCACTCCCAGTCTGGCCATCATTTGGAGCATGTCATCCCCATTCCTGTCTCTCTTCAGCTGTACTATTAATAAAGCCCAAAATATCTTTTGGGGGAAAAAAGACCACTTTAAAAAGTCAGCTTTCCTAACACAGCCCCTGTTTAGAGGCAAACTAAACTCCAGCATGTCTCTGCAGTTTGTATGAGTCCTCAGCACTCTGAGCTTATAGTTGTATGTTGGCCTGTAAAGATCAGCTCAAAACTCACTGCCAGTTTTTGCACCCATAGAGAATATGACCTGCACCCTGGTTGTCTGTGTGTTAAATAGTTTGTGGTTCAGTTCGACGTGTGCTGTTGTTATGAAAACTGAATAAACGGGAGTCCGTACCGGTCTGTACATGGTGTTTTCCTTTGAAATGACCGGATGCTGTATGCTGTTTTCGTGTGTGACTTCCTGTTTGGAATGATCTGTTCTGTTGAGCTTGATGCGTGCTTGAAGCGGCCTCCGTCAAAAATAGACCGGAGACACACCACGGTGCAGCCTGCGGAATCACAAGCATTGACTTGAATGGGTGCGATCGACTCCGGAGGTCGCGGCGCACACGGAATGTGCCGGAGACGGATCCTGTGGAATTTGAGGGTTATGATCCACTCCGTATGGCTTCAGCATCTGAGAAGCCTCAAATTTGTTCCTTTAAACTGGATGCATTTCATGTCTCACAATGACCTTACACTGACAGGCCCCAGCTACTACTGCCATGCATGTGAACTGTTTAGTGTAACACCAGTTTGTACACACTTTCTTACACCCTTGTAATGCTCAGGTGACTTTGCTTCACTGTGAGGCTAAAACGAGCCGAGGTTTAGTCTCTTAGCAGGAGTAAAGTGTTCTCATTAAAACGTCTGAGGTCTTTGGAATTCAGTTCACTCACAGCTTTGTAACGGGTATGGTGAGGACCCAAAAGCAGCACAGGCAGACGGGATATCAGTCGGTAATGACCTTTATTATTCACTGCAGTCTTTAACAGTTTATACAATGGCAGGGTGAAAAGTCTTGGCTCACAGTGATCTTCTGCGAGATCTGAGAAGGAGTGAGCCTGGTGTCGCTGCCTGAAGGCAAAGCCAACAACAGGTGGATTACCTAGCTGGCAGACAGGTCCAGTGGTGAGCTGTGTAGCCACAGAGCCGAGTAGGTGTGTAACCAGGAGGGAATAGGCGAAACTCGTGGTCGAAGACAGAAGGCTGAGGTAATATCCAGGGCAGAGACGAGGCAGGCAGGTCGGGGACAGACGAGGTCGGCAACAGGTGATCAGTCCGGGGAAAAACGCTGGAAAGTCAGGCATAATACAAGAACAATCTGGCACTGAAGCAGAGACTGGAGCAGGCTTAAATGCAGCCAGGGCTCTCACAGGTGTGGAGAGTTGGCCTGATGAGGAGGCGTGGCTGACAGGTAGAGTGGAGCAGAGACAGGTGTAGGGAGTTGGTCTGATGAGGAGGTGTGGCAGACTGGCAGAGTGGAGCAGACTGTGACAGAACCCCCCCCTCAAGGGACGGCTCTTGACGTCCCAAGAAGAATGGACCAAGCCGGGTGGGAGGCGGGGGGCCTGGAGGAGGGCTAATACTCGTCCGAGAGTCCGGCGTCCATCTCCACTTCCATGGTCCCGGGGAGAGTGTCGTCCTCCTCAGAGTAGGGGAAACCCTCTCTGTCCTCGGCGTCGTCGCTGTCGTTCGGGGACTCCGACGGAGGATGTGGTCTGGGAGGTGGCCTGGTTCTGGACGTCTGGTTGAGGTTGCGCCGATGGAAGTCCCTGATGAGGGTGTGGTCCAGAATGTCCCTCCCAGGGACCCAGGACCTCTCTTCAGGGCCGTAACCCTCCCAGTCCACCAGGTACTGGAATCCCCTCCCACGCCGGCGAGACTGCAGGAGGCGACGGACAGTGTAGGAGGGACCTCCATCGATGAGGCGAGGAGGCGGTGGAGGTGGCGCGGCAGGGACCAGAGCGCTCTCTCGGACCGGTTTAACCTTGGAGACATGAAATGTGGGATGAACCCGCATGGATCTGGGGAGCTTGAGTCTCACCGCCACCGGGTTGATGATCTCCTGGATCTCGAACGGGCCGATGAACCGAGGAGCCAGTTTCTTGGATTCCACTCGGAGGGGGAGATCACGGGTGGAGAGCCAAACCTTCTGACCCGGTTGGTAGTCCGGGGCCTTGGAGCGGTGGCGATTGGAGGCCGCAGTGTAGCGGCCAGCGGCCCGGAGCAGAGCCGCCCTGGCTCGGGTCCACGTCCTGTGACAACGGCGGATGAAGTACTGGACAGAGGGGCAGGATGCTTCTCTTTCGAGTGCTGGAAAGAGCGGAGGCTGGAACCCATAGGTACACTCAAAGGGGGAGAGACCTGTGGCGGAGCTGGTCAAGGTGTTGTGGGCATATTCTACCCAAAGAAGTTGTTCGGACCAGGAAGTAGGGTGTTGAGACGTCATACAGCGTAGTGCCATTTCCATCTCCTGATTTTTGCGTTCGGTCTGGCCGTTGGACTGGGGGTGGTACCCCGAGGACAGGCTGACGGTGGCTCCCAGAAGCGAGCAGAACTCCCTCCAGAATACTGAGGCGAACTGGGGGCCCCGATCAGAGACCACGTCTACTGGGATGCCGTGGAGACGGACGACGTGGAGGAGGAGTAGCTTGGCCGTCTCTTTGGCCGATGGAAGTTTGGGCAGGGGCACAAAATGGGCCATCTTACTGAACCGGTCTACCACCGTCAGGATAGTAGAGTTGCCGCTGGATGGTGGTAGACCGGTGACGAAGTCCAAGGAAATGTGCGACCAGGGACGATGAGGCACAGGCAGAGGATGCAGAAGACCGGCGGGGGCATGGTGAGTCGGCTTGTGCTGGTTGCAGGTGGGACAGGCATTGACGAACCCCCGAATGTCCTCATCCAGTGACGTCCACCAGAACCGGCGCTGCACAAAGTCCTTTGTCCGTTGAATCCCTGGGTGACAGGTAAGTTGAGTGCTGTGGGCCCATAGTAGAACCTCGGACCGGAGATCAGGCGGAACGAACAGGCGGTTGGGGGGGCAAGCGCTGGGTCCGGGCTGGTCTTGGGCGGCGGCCCTGACTTTCTCCTCGATCTCCCAGGTGAGTGTAGCGACCAGACGGGAAGAAGGCAGGATAGTGTCCGGGTCGGCCCTGTCCCCCTCCCTTTCCAAGAACTGACGGGACAGGGCGTCGGGCTTGACGTTGCGGGACCCCGGTCGATAGGAGAGGGAAAAGTTGAACCGGGTCAGGAAGAGTGCCCATCGGGCCTGGCGGGAGTTCAGTCTCTTAGCGGACTGGAGGTACTCGAGGTTTTTATGGTCCGTCCATACCAGAAACGGCAGTTTAGTCCCCTCGAGCCAGTGTCGCCACTCTTCTAATGCCAACTTGACGGCGAGGAGCTCTCGGTTCCCAATGTCATAATTCCTCTCTGCCGGGGTCAAACGTCGGGAATAGAAGGCGCAGGGGTGCAACTTCTGGTCGGCGGCCGCTCTCTGGGACAAGACGGCCCCCACTCCTAAGTCGGAGGCGTCCACCTCGACCACGAATTGCCGTTCAGGGTCCGGCATTTGGAGGATGGGGGCCGAGGTGAATCGTGTCTTCAGGGCCTGAAAAGAGTCATTAGCGGCCCTGGACCAGAGAAAGGGCACCTTGGAGGATGTGAGAGCTGTGAGGGGGGCCGCCACCGAACTGTAGCCCCTGATGAACCTCCGGTAGAAGTTGGCGAAGCCCAGGAAACGTTGAAGCTGCTTGCGGGAATCAGGGGCGGGCCAAGTGGTGACGGCAGAAACCTTGGCTGAGTCCATCTCCACGGTCCCTCTCCCTACGATGTACCCCAGGAAGGAGACAGACGAGGCGTGAAACTCACACTTTTCGGCCTTGACGAAAAGGGAGTTTTCCAGGAGGCGTTGGAGGACTTTCTGGACGTGATGAACATGTTCCTCTCTGGAGCGGGAGAAGATCAGGATATCATCGAGGTAAACGAAGACGAACCTGTTGAGCATGTCCCTGAGCACGTCATTAACCAGGGCCTGGAAGACAGCAGGAGCGTTGGTGAGGCCGAAGGGCATCACCAGGTACTCGTAGTGACCGGTGGGGGTATTGAACGCCGTCTTCCACTCGTCCCCCTCACGGATCCGGACCAGGTGATAGGCATTGCGCAGGTCAAGCTTGGTGAAGATGGTGGCGCCCTCCAGGAGCTCGAAAGCCGAGGAGATGAGGGGCAGGGGGTACCGGTTCTTGATGGTAATGTCATTTAATCCACGATAGTCAATGCAGGGGCGGAGTGTTTTGTCTTTTTTCTCCACGAAAAAGAAACCGGCTCCAGCCGGAGACGAGGAGGGGCGGATGATGCCCGCCGCTAGACCGTCGCTGATATATGTCTCCATCGCCCCCCTCTCAGGAACGGACAGGGAATACAGGCGTCCTCTGGGCGGCGTGGCACCGGGCTGGAGGTTGATGGCGCAGTCGTAGGGCCGATGTGGGGGAAGGGAGGTTGCCTTGGCCTTACTGAAGACCTCCCTGAAGTCCAGATACTCAGCCGGGACCCCCAGCACATCGGTCGAAGAACTGGTCCCGGCAGAAGGTTGTGGTGCGGCGGCTTGCTTGAGGCAGACCTGGTGACAAGATGAACTCCACCCCAGGATCGCCCCTGTGGTCCAATCCAGGTGCGGATTGTGACGTCGGAGCCATGGGAACCCCAGGAGGAGAGGATGACGAGGAGAGTGCAGGATGTGAAACTGGAGTGTTTCATGGTGGTTCCCGGAAATTAACATCCGTATGGGTGCTGTCAGGTGGGTCACAGTTCCCAGAAGTCGACCATCCAGAGCGTTGGTGGAGACTGGAGCTGGCAGGGGAATCTGACCGACACCCAGCTGCTGAGCTAGATTAAAATCCATAATGTTGGCATCAGAGCCAGAGTCAATGAGGGTGGCGAGGGTCTGGGATCCCTCAGGCAGCAGCAGGCGGACCTGGCACAGGGATCGTGTGCTGGAGGAGGAGCTAGACGTATGACTCACCAGGAACTCCTTCCTTCCTGGTGAGTCCGTCCTTTTAGCGGACACCCGGAAATAAAGTGTCCCGCTTGGCCACAATACAGGCAGAGGTTCCCCTCGCGGCGTCTTTTCCTCTCTTCAGGAGTTAAACTGGCCCGGCCAACCTGCATGGGTTCAGGCTCCCCTGAAGACCGGCTGCCAGAAAGCATCGATACCCCGGAAGCCGCTGGTGGCGGGGCGGGCTGGCGTCGTCCCGCTAGCCCCTGATGTTTCTCCCGCCGTCTCGCTTGAATGCGATGATCGATGCGGGAAGCCAGCTCGATGATGCCGTCGAGAGTGGTGGGAAGATCATACGATATTAGTTCATCCTTGATGTAGTCAGCGAGCCCCATCAGGAATGCGTCGCACTGGGCAGCCTGGTTCCACTCACTGGAGCTAGCCTGGGTGCGGAAGTTGATGGAGTAATCGGCCACTGAATGCGACCCTTGGTTCAGACCCAGAAGCCCTCCAGATGCGTCCGGCCCTCGGGAAGCTTCTCCAAACACTTTACGAAGCTCAGCAGCGAAGGCTTGAAAAGAGGAGCAGGCTGGAGTGCGACGCTCCCACTCGGCTGTTCCCCACAGCCGAGCGCGCCCCGTCAGATGATTCACAGTGAACGCCACCCTGGCGTCCTCCGAAGCGAAGGTATGGGGCTGGAGAGCGAACAGGATCGAACAGTTCGTGAGGAACGGGCGGCAACCCTCCGCGTCCCCGGCGTAGCGTTCAGGAACCCCCACACGAGGCTCCGAAGCGAAGGCAGAGGTAGAGGCGGAGGCAGCCGGGGCTGGTGGAGGCTGGACGGGTTCCGGGGGCAGAGGGACAGCTTGGGCAAAAGCTGCGGCGAGCTGTTGGACCTGCGAGGCTAGCGAGGTAAACGCCTGCTCCTGCTTAGCCACCGCCAGTCGAACATCTGCAGAGTTAGAAAGTAGCAGCGCCTCGTGGTGCTGGAGCATCGCCTCTACCTTCTCCAGGCGATCCATCGCCGTGTGTGCTGGGTCCATGTCTGGCCAGATTGTACTGTAACGGGTATGGTGAGGACCCAAAAGCAGCACAGGCAGACGGGATATCAGTCGGTAATGACCTTTATTATTCACTGCAGTCTTTAACAGTTTATACAATGGCAGGGTGAAAAGTCTTGGCTCACAGTGATCTTCTGCGAGATCTGAGAAGGAGTGAGCCTGGTGTCGCTGCCTGAAGGCAAAGCCAACAACAGGTGGATTACCTAGCTGGCAGACAGGTCCAGTGGTGAGCTGTGTAGCCACAGAGCCGAGTAGGTGTGTAACCAGGAGGGAATAGGCGAAACTCGTGGTCGAAGACAGAAGGCTGAGGTAATATCCAGGGCAGAGACGAGGCAGGCAGGTCGGGGACAGACGAGGTCGGCAACAGGTGATCAGTCCGGGGAAAAACGCTGGAAAGTCAGGCATAATACAAGAACAATCTGGCACTGAAGCAGAGACTGGAGCAGGCTTAAATGCAGCCAGGGCTCTCACAGGTGTGGAGAGTTGGCCTGATGAGGAGGCGTGGCTGACAGGTAGAGTGGAGCAGAGACAGGTGTAGGGAGTTGGTCTGATGAGGAGGTGTGGCAGACTGGCAGAGTGGAGCAGACTGTGACAAGCTTGAATCATTGAGACCCTCGTGAGCTCTTTAAATTCCATTATAAAGCCTGTTGAGTCATAAGGGCGACAGCTATATATGCTGGCTGTTTATGTGAGGTTCCATCAGAGGTTAAAGCTCATGATTTTTATTAGCATTTTATTTCCCCACCTCGACATAATGAGCTGTATTTTTCTTCTTTTTGTTTTTCTCTCCCTAAATGAGCTGTAACTCAGAGAGTGTAAATCCAAGGGCAACAAATATTGTAGGAACATTTTGGTATCACCCCAAAGGCAACAAATATTAGACAGGAAGGTCAGACAGTGTTACGATAAAACATCAACAGCTTAACAGTTCAGGAGAACCTGAAGGTCTGGTGAGAGTAAATCCTCAAAGTTTTTTTCTTGGCTTAGACAAATTAATTGCATAAACAGGTTTTAATTTCAAAGGTTAGAGAGAGGACAGCAACTGAAGGTCAGTATTTCAAAATGCTAATTAGGACAAGAAAGTTAATTTGGCTGCAGGTTTCCATAAATACCATGAAGACGGAGTCTGGGTAGACAGTAGCTCAGTCTACAGGGACTTGGCTTGTAACCGGAGGGTGGCCAGTTCAAGTCTTGCTACGGACCAACCGTGGAATTGGGGCCGGTAGCTGGAGAGGAGTCAGTTCCTTTCCTGGACACTGTCGAGGTGTCCTTGAGCAAGGCACCTAACTGCTCGGGGCGCGTGTCCATGTGCAGCCCCCTCACCCTGACATCTCTGCACTAATGCATGTCCATAGAGTCCTGTTTGTGCATGCGTGTATTTCGGGCCTTTGTGTGCATGTGTGTGTGTGTGTGTGTGTGTGTGCGTGTGTGTGTGTGTGGCATGTTTGTACTAGCGTGAAAAAAAAAAAGAATTTCCTCTCTGGGATTAATAAAGTATGTCTTCTTCTTCTTCTTCTAAGAGAGGAAGCATTCTGACAGCAACCCCGTCTGCAACCACTGATCAAAGTCAGACAGTAGCATGTACAAAACTGAGAACCATGCTTCACAGCTAGCCTCCAGACACATGCGGTTCTTTTGCTCATATAGACATGAAGTGTTGATTCAGATTGTCGCCCAGTGAGCTTGTTCAATCAGTCACGTGCTAGTCCAGCAGAAAACGAGCCAATAGAGGGTATGCACTACATCACGTTCCCAACGGACACGCCCCTCAGTCGGACTGAGTGGCAAACATCCTGCAACATGGCTGCCTTAAGTATGGGAAACGATGAAAACAGGAGTAAAAAAGATGAATATCTGCTTAAATTGAGGCCAGCTGGACTCGACAGAGATCCAAAGACACAGCGCTCTGTGGACATGTGGCCAGAAATCAGGTTTCCTGACATTTATATGGACCTGATTTTAAAGCCGGAGAGGAACACAAAGCAAAGCCTGAAGGCTAAAAAAGCTTTGACACTTGGTCGTACTTTAAGGCAGGATTTGTTGGAGAAATTAATGTTCATTTATTTTCAGCTCTGAACAGGAAACAGACATGATGTCATCATTACTTTCAACATGTGACCCATGTATCTAGAGGGGATTGCAAAAGCAGCCTTGCAGTGTGATTCAGTCGCCTATATGGATGCTAATGATGATCTAGATTTCTATATAATCTGTAGAAACTGGCTAATCTGTAGAAAAGTTATCTGGCTAACTGTGTGCTAGGGTTGCTTGTGTTTTTCGCAGCATTCAGGCTAAACGCTAACGCTGCAACTCAGTGACGTGCTTTCTGCCACCACAGTGACTACGCCTACCGTGACATCACGTGCATAGCCTCTTTACAGAAGTGTACCTCAGGTTAATAGTCCAACAGTTTATTATATTAAGTATTACAGCCTCTATCACTAATTGTTAATCTCATTTTAATAGGAAAGTAATATTGTTAACCCAACCCTGTCTCAAGGCAGTTTGTGAAATGATTGGCACAAATGTATTTCTTTTTTTCTCTTAAGAGTAACCACAACTTTTTTGGGGGGGCTCTAAGGTAGATTGTAAGAGTTGTCCTCCCATACCAATAGAATTAGTTCTCTCATTTCATCCGTCACAGTTTTTAGTTATCAAACGAGAGCATCAGTAACCTTCTCACTGAGAGGTTTTGCTATTCACCCTCGAGTCACAAACAGCTGTAATATGGCTCAATGAAGCCCTGTAAAGATTCTGTGTTTTACTTTGAGGCGATGTGTCAAAGAGTCATTTTGTGGTATTGAATTTGGCTTTACAAACTGTGCAATTCAAATTACTCTTAAAAGATCAATCAGGCAATTCATAAAGAGAAACTTTCAGCCTAAAAATCAATGTTTGTCCTTAGCCATGTGCAGCTAGAAAGGGCTGTATATATAGATGGACAACACGTCTCCATCTGTTCTCATTGTACGGAATTGATACCAAAATAGCCCCCGTGAAGAACTTACTATAATGACAGAAACCATGCTTGAGAAAAATGTATTTGACGTGTATTTTGATTTTATAGTTTGACTCATGTCCCATCTGTTAACAAGGAGGAGGCGGGCTTTATGACCTATACTGCAGCCAGTCAGCAGGGGGCGATAGAGAGGGTTTGGCCATGTCGGCCATCTTTTTTACAGGCTATGGTTTTGTATGGCAGCATAGGTTGGCCTCTTCACTGACGGCATGTACGATGACGTTACCACTAGAAATAAACAAAACCCAGCTGTCTTAGCTTTTTGAAATGTGTTAAATACTTACATTACTCCAGAAAGTATACATATACATACATATATATTTTGACAGTACTGTGATTTCACCTCTCTCCTTTTCCTGTTGTTTACTTTGAAATTCCGATATCTCAAAGTTTTCGTCATCATTTTTAGCCTCCGAACTGCAGCATCCTTTGTACAGAAGTCCACAGTGCCTCAGCCTCAAACCCTCAGCCCGCCCCGCCTCCATGTGTCCAAACTGCGAGGCCAGCTCAGCCCTCCTGACTCGCTGTCACTCACTCTTTGAGAGACGGAGCACCTTTGTGTGAGTGCATGCTCGAAAGAATGAGTCAGTGAGTGAAAGTAATTGGACAAGCCTGATCCTAATTACCATATAAATGTTCCTCACAGAGGCTGTAGGAGTAATTGGGTGGGCTTGAATGTACCAGTCATGGGAATCACCCTCGACATTAGGGGGGTGGGTGAGGTCTGCCAGTCGTGAGACCGGGGCCAGATTGGGTACTGACCTGTTCATCTGTGCGCCTTCTGACTTTGTGTTCGGTGCTACAGTTAAAGTTTGAACTATAAACTGAACTTTCACAGCGTAATGTCAGTGTTGATAAAAATAATAGTGCACTGCCTGAATATGTGACGACTTATAGGTTTTATTTAAGAAGACAAGTTTTCCTTGCAGCTGAATTGCAACAGCTCCTTGTTGCATATCCCCAGAGAAGCCACAGTCTGAATTGCAGGTCTTATGAATCCTAGTGGCTAAAAACAACCCTTTTCCCAACACAATCACTGCTTAGAAACAATATTGTATTAGCATTAATAACTTTTTGCACTGTTTTAATATCTTGAAGAAGCATATATATTTGTTCCTAAGCAGCTATTCAACCAGATAAGGACTCTAACGTACACACTCTCTGGGCTGCAGGCCTGAAAGATTAAAAATTTCCCCTGAGCGTTTTACAATCTGTGCAGCAAACAACATCCTTTATCCTCGCTCCTTCAGTTCTGACAAGCAAATCTTTCCAAAAAGAACAGTAAAGCAAGGCGCAAATTACAGCTACATAAAGAATATGGATCTGGGAGGCCTTTGAGCAACTTCAGATGTCACCAAAGTAACAACACCTCAGTCTCAGGGGACTATTTTTACCATCTTCCAAACCGGGACCCTTAAACTGTACCACGTGTTCGTGGACTTATCAATGTTCAATAGGCATTTTTAGAACAATTATTTCAGTGCTTACAAAACTGAGCATGCCTTTCAACTCCAACTCCATGGACACCTTTAAAGAAGCATTTTGGTTGCCGGTGTTGCCAAATTTAGCTGCTGCTCATACCAAACTAGCCTACACTAGATTAGACCGTCAGGGTCTTCACATGGGCTGCGTGTGTCGGCTGCGTGTCGGCTGCGGCTTCAGCTGGGCTGATCCTGCCAGCCCTGTCTTTCTACATGAGTTTTACCTTAAAAAGGCCATAAACAATGTGAATATGTTCGCTTTATAAATGTCATTTAGATTTATTATACAGCAACGAATTAAAACAGTCGTATTTACATTAGAAACGGGACTTTAATTGACACACAGTGAAAACAACCGGAGAACGAGCTAGGGGGAGAGCCCATGCACCCAAGTTACATCCATAACATGATGTTATTTATTTATTTTTACTAACATTTACACTCATGGCCTGCAAGAGACTTATGACTACATTTTTATTTCAAAGAATATTAAGCAGGAACCACAATAAGGAGCCTGTGAGTGACTTTATCCATCAAATAACTTCCTGGAAAAGGTACAAATAAAGTAAAAAAATAACAACAACAACGGCCTGGGAAACACTTCAAAATAAAAGCATTGTGTACAAACGAGGGGAGTCAGAATAACAGGTCAAGCTTTTACTTTGAAAAAGCATACAGGAAGTGTTGACGTACTTTTACTGCCAGAGATCAATAGGACTCATCACAATTCATGTTCGCCGTGTATTTTGGCCGAGAACCGCGCACGGTTCACGGTAAAAATAGGCGAGCCTCCTATTCTCTAGATTTCCTGTGCGTAAGTCGCACCAGCAGCATGAAGACTCTCATCTGTTTTCATGCATGTAAAATGAAAATGAACTAAGGCCTAAATATGACTCAGCCCTTCTCCTGTGTGTTTCTCTCCATCACTGGCAGAAAGAAATGATGGGTGTTTCATGAATATAACCTTAAATGACAAACAGTGTGCACGTTTGCCCAGAAACATGAGGCGGCTCACCTCGCCCCACTCTCCCCTAATCCAAACCGTCGCCTCAGTTTCTGTGCTCCTCTTCTCCTCTATGTTCTGTGGTTAGCTGCTGATAGGTTGCTACCTGGTGCTTGCAGACGCCACTGATGATGGTTGGGTTGGTTGCGTTAGCTTATTCACTAGAAATCATCTGAGCGAGTGTTCCTCTGTGAAGTAAACTCGCGAGCTGTCCGCAGCAGCAGAGACGTCACAGGCGTCTGCTAAAGGATTAGACAGCAGTGCCGTCGTCATATGGACGTACCGGACTGGCGGGTGCTAAATATCCAACCCTGTCAATAAAAGTAGCGAGATGGGTGTAGCCTAATGTAACAGAGTAGAAGTACATATTTTTTATCGCGGAAGAGTAAAAAGTATTCTACAAAATTACTCAAGTACATGAAATGGAGTAAGTGTAACGTGTTACTACCCACCGCTGATTAACACATCCACATATTTGCAGCTTCGGCTGAGACGAGGGCCACTTGCTGAGGGAAGCATTTGAGACTGATCCTCATTCACGTCTGATGTTAAAATAAATACATTTGAGATTCCAGTGATGTGATTCACACATACCAAGGCAGAGAGAAGGTCAGGATAAACACCCCTTAACTACTGTACATTCATGCTGCATAAATCTCCTCCTCCTATAGCCCACACAGCAGACACAGTTCTCTTGTTGACCTTGCTGTATTCAAACAAATGATGAATAGAGCGTGAAAACAATGGTTTGTTCAGTCTTTTGTGCAAGCTGTTTCCTTTTAGCGTTTTGTGGCCCGCTGAAACGCCTTTTGTTTTCCGAGGCAAAGAGAAGCTTAGCGTGCACGCCAAGCGGGCCTCTCTGCTACGTCGATTCAGAAAATGTGATAAGTATCTTCTTCCCAGTAACAAATGAAGACAAAGACACGAGCCTCTGTGAACCTGTGGTTTGTCCGTGGAGTATTTTCACATTTGGCCAGGGTACACCTAGACTAAGTGTAATGTGTTGAAAATCCGATCGGTTGTTGTGCTTGTGTTGTGTTTCTGCTAGTTGACGACAGGCCCCTTTGTGTTCGGTGCACTCTAACGGTTCCTGCCCCCTGTTGGATACACAGCGTTCCAAAAAGCCCGGCCCGTAATCCAATTAGAGACACTTGACTGGTGGAGCTAATTAGGGTTGGAGACATTGTCTTCCATCTATGGATCAAGTCTCATGGACCAGTGAGCTAACAGCCCAAGCCATGGCCCCGACATCTGGACGCAACATGGGCTGATCCATTCCCCAACCATGGGAATGCTAATTACCCTCCTCCATTCATCCAAGCATGGACCCGGACCTGAGTCATGTCTTTTTTAGCATCTTTTATGAACACGGGGCCCCGAAACTCAGAGGGTGCTATTCTGTTCCCTCTCGAAGTGTGAAAGGCCTGAATTTTCACGCAGTATAAAAGCATGAAATGAGCTTTTTTTTGTTCTCCCTGAAGAGGCTTGGTCCGAAAGGTTTTTCTGGAGCCTTGTACTTGTGTGTTTGTGCTTTTCAGGGTTGCTGTGAAAAGAGCTCATCAAGGAAGCAGGCCTAACCTTTGTACCTCTCACAGATGTAATTGGAGTCTGACAGAGAGGTGAGCCTTTCGGAATAAGAGAGAGACAGGGGATTCGTCGGACTTATTTCCAGCCTGCTCTTGCCGTGTTGATCGAGTCATGAAAAAAGCAGGAGCAGATGCATAATTCCTCAGCGTGTTACCAATGCACGCATGCATTTTCATGTCGAGGGGCTAAGTTTAAGAGTGAGGCAGAGAGAAACAAAGGCAGGCCCTCTCTCTTAACTCCCATCTCTCCCAGGAGTTCCAGCCGGCAACTACAATCCAGCCTTAGAGAAGTGTGGTCCAGTCAAGCAGCATAAGAGGATTGGAGCTCAGATACCACTTGATTAGGCCGCAGTGAATGGAGCTATGTGCCGAGTCCCAACAGGATTTCCATGGCACTTGACTGGGGACATACAGGCTTTAACCCGAAACGAAACATCTCGCAATCCACTGCTTTTCTTTGCCGTGTGCATGTGTTCAACATAAGATCACCCAGACGGCTTTAAACCCCTCACAGACAGCCGAGTGCATACCATTCCTGGTGCTTAAATGAGTTGTACCCTTGGAAGGAGCCATGGAGCTTACACTAACCTAATTACTATATGATGGAGTTAGGAGCCACTCTAATTAATGTAAGCTTAGAAACACAATGGTTGCATGTTATCTAAATTTCATAGTAATTTTCTGGCCACTTCAGAAATCCACATACATTATAGAAGCGGTAATGGATGATTTTGCACTTAGGAATGCACCTCTCAGCCCTATAGAAGTGTTTAAAAGTGCAAGCTGACCTTCGTTCTGCTCGGGCTTCTGTAAATATGTGCTCTTGATTCGCCGGGTCCCCACAGGCAGCCACAGTTGTAGAGCTGGAGGGTTTTGTTGCACTGTTTTGAAAGGCTGCTGAAGTTTGACAGCTCTGCCTGCTAAAAAGCAGAGTAAATCTTTCAGTCACGACTATGTAAAACACTGGCTGCAAGAGATGGAGCGGAAACTTGAGATGGAGTGGGAACACACAGTGTACTGTAGACGGAGTTTGAAGTGGTGTGTTTCACCAGGGTTAATCTGCCTACTAGCGTCTCTAGAGCTCACAGATCGCCTGTTGGAACTTTTTTAATCTGTTGACAAGCAGAATGTGAAAAGTAATAGCTGATATTTGACAGGGAGCTGTTGTTCGGAACATTCCTCGGTCAGACATGGTGACTTTCTGGATTTTGTTGTCCAAATGAAGTTGCAGTGGTCTCTGGCCCGGTTTGGAACTAATGTCGCTTCAGCATGTTCCCTATAAAACCAAAACATTACGCTAGGATAAGCTAACCTTCTCCTGCTTACATATATATCATTTAAAAGGTTTCGTAGTATGTTTGGCCAAAGATGGTGACTGGCCTGTGGCTCTGATGAAGGCCTGCAGCATTTGCAGTGATCTTTAATACTAAGAACAGGGTCGGTCTTTCAGAGAGAGCAGGAAGGAGAAGGAGGAGCTCTGATTTCTGCTGAATTGCAAATAAAACAAAAGATTTATGACCGCAGATGATGAAAACCAAAAGAAAGAAAAAGACACATTTAACATTTACATTTTGAGAAAAAGTTAGCAAGAACGCAGTTTTAATCTCCGTTTGAGTGAGGTCATAAAACACATCTGAAGTTGCTGCTCATCACCACAGGGGCTGCCAAAGACGAAGAAACTGTGATCTTTGAAATAGCTGCTTTATAATGAGATGAAATGGGATGAACTGACTCTGACCGTGTCATTGCACAGTCAAAGGTTTGATTCCCCTTGTCTTAAACAATCCTCCATCAATCATCTCTCAAATCTATATTTGCTTTGAATGCCACAGTCTTTGATGAACTGAAATTCTAAACATAAACATATTAAATGATTACATGTCAAAGAGTTTGGTCCTCATGACACACCATCCAATATCTATACCGCTTATCCTGTTCAGGGTCAGGAGCCAATCCCATCTGTCATCGGATGAGAGGCGGGGTATGCCCAGGACTAATCCCCCGTCAATCACAGGGCTGACACACAGAGACAGACAGACAATGGCTGCGTTCGAAATTGCATACTGTACCGGCAGTCCGTGCTGATTTGGCCAAAATGTAGGATGTGGCAAACACAAGCAAAATCAGTTTGCCAAAAAGTACCCACATGTCGTAATGACTAAAACAGTCTCCAGTGTGCCTCGCCTGCTCTAGCTATCTCACAGTGGTAAATGC
Source organism: Semicossyphus pulcher (assembly GCF_022749685.1). NCBI lineage: Eukaryota > Metazoa > Chordata > Actinopteri > Labriformes > Labridae > Semicossyphus > Semicossyphus pulcher. The sequence goes on along the minus strand of NW_027211693.1, from coordinate 29,519,566 downwards.
TGGAACGTCACAACTGCAGTTGAAATGGCGGCCAGCGGCAGTATTCAAGCAGAAGGGGTTGCGACCACGCTAACGAAGCATCTGCTTGCTTTGGCGGGCTGTTGTTTACTTCCACTTTCCTAGTATGCGATTTCGAACACAACCAACCTTTCACCACCGTGTCGCACGAGCATGTCTTTGGACTGTGGGAGGAAGTCGGAGTAACCGGAGGGAACCCACGCATGCACGGGGAGAACATGCAAACTCCACACAGAAAGGCCCACTACGTCTGAACCGGGATTTTAGACCAGGAACCTTCTAGCTGTCACATGAATTGTAATTCAGCTTAATGTGTAAATAAGGATTTTTTTCCACCCCAAAGTGGACCCATTAGATTAATGCAACTAACATTTAACTAATATTACTTGATGTGTCCAGTTTGTAATTTCTCTCTGAAGGGTTCAAGAAAAACACGAATCCAAGTAAAAATTTCAAAAATTAAAATCTGGGCTCAATGCTTTAAAAGGACCCCACGTGCCTCCTGTGGTAGCTAAGGAGCGCACATCAGTTGACTCAACAACTTGTGGCATTTTAATGCAGACATGTACATCCTTACACACACGTCGTCTGCTTATAGGGACGTGCAGGTCACCTCAAAGATAATCTCTATTTACAGATTCTACATAGAAATGTAGAATCTGTAAGCAGGGATGTTGATTTCGGGGAAGGCAAGTGTTGTGTTTGAACTACGCTTGTAGTCAGAGTAATATTGACCAATCACGTATCGGCAGGCTGCGGCTGGCGGAAAGTAATCCGCCGTAATGACATCCCAGCTCCCATCAGCGTGATCTGACGACGATTTATCTTCTTATTAATCTCTATAAACAGACATCTGCATGCTAACAGCTAACAATCTGCTCTAGATCAAAAACTTAATTTGAGATAACTTCCCTTGACGCTGTGTCACGAAAGCCGTTAAGCGTTCAGATTTCCCGACTTCCTCGAATGCATCAGATCGATCCGACCTCCGTTCAACAAACGAGCATTTTAAAAGTTTTCTTCTCCTCTTGAGGACAGACCTGAAGCTTGAATTTTTACTTCTTGCTAATCTGCATAATGATGTTGAAATTTCAGCAAAGGTAAGACCCGTTAATAACAAGTAAATCACAAGAACACGGTTTCTCTTTCTGTAACAATGCAGCACGCGGAAAAGAAAGTCTTGACGTTCACGGGTGTCCCCGGAGGCCGTATCGTCGCCGACTGTAGCCGATGGGATCCGAGATTGCCTCAAACAAAAGTTCACAGTATGCTCCGAACATTTCACTGATTATAAAAATGACTTTCTCAAAGTTTCATAATGTTCAAACACAATACATTCATCTCTTCATATCACTATTTTCTACAGTTTTACAAAAGCTTCTGTCTGTGACTGAACTTCCATTTGTTCCACAGCTGCTCTCTTCAGTTAATGAGTCAACCTCTCACCTCTCTGCAATTAACTATTCCAGGTGAAGCTGCTCCCAGCTGCTGTGGAGACGCATTTTAAGGATCACTTCATTGATTTTCAGCATGCTAATGTAACATTCACATTATGGAGCGGAAATTAATTTGACCCAGTTTATTAAAGACTCACTTTACATCACTTTAATTCCCTATCATTTAAACTATTTAACCTACTTAGTCTCCTGAACTAAAATGTAAGTGCAGATTTTTTTTTTACAAGGATGAAAAAAAAAAATCTTCCACATACTTTACAATTTTATTCAACCTTTCAATCTCTTTGGTTAGTCTTTGTCCCTTTTCTGCTTTTCCACCTCCTCCTCCTGCAGCTACCAGCCCCCCAGTCTTTGACTTTTCCTAAAAGTGTGTTCGGTAGCGCCCCCCATTGTTAATGAATGTCAACATAAAGCCAGATTTTTAAAATGCCCATTTATACCTACAGTTAAGGTCAAAATGATTAGCCCCCTTTATGAAATCAAATAAAACCCTTGTCTTTTAATGACATGGGCCATAACCAAAAGTGTTTATAGTTTGTTTGCGTCCACAAGAACAAAGACAACATCTGCATGAGGCCAAATTAACATTTTTACTGATGTGCTGAATTAAAACAAGAGCCCTCAATTAATAGTCAATGCTGTAGCCTTTCTGATCCAAAACTGACAACAACCTCTTATGGTAGTTTCTAACTAAGTTGGCACATGTCTCCTGAGGGATGTTAGCCCATTCTTCCATGGCAAATTGTTCAAGATCATCCAAATTGCTTGGCCTCCAAGCATGGATCCTAACCTTGAGCTCCCTTCACAGTTTCTCGATAGGATTGAGATCTGGGCTCTGAGAGGGCCACTCCAGAAGCAGCAAAACCCACAGCATTATGCTCCCACCACCATGCTTCACTGTGGGAACAGTATTTTTAGGGTTGAAGGCCTCATCCTTCCTTCGCCAAACAAAAGCAGCATCCATATGCCCAAACAGCTCAAGTTTGGTTTCATCAGACCAAAGGATCAACTTCCAAAACTCATCCCCATTTGTCATATTTTCTCGGGCAAACTGCAGTCGGGCTTTGACGTGCCGCTGTGAGAGCAATGGGTTTTTTCTTGGACGATGACCATGAAGTCCACCACGATGAAGAGCCCTCACAACAGTGTTACGTGAAACATCAAGTCCAGAGGAAGCCAGTTCAGCAACAATCATCTTCAGAATATCTGCAGAAATCCGGGGATTCTTGTTGACATCTCTGACTATTTTTCTCTCCAAAGTTTTGGAAATCTTGCGTTTTCGACCACGACCAGGTTTACTTTTGACAGACTTTGTTTCTTTGTGCGGTGCGATGATGCAACGCACAGCTGTTCTAGAAACCGTGAAACACTTGGAAATGGCAGAATATCCTTCCCCCTTAAGATGAGCATCCACTATCTTCTGTCTGAGGTCCAGACTGATTTCTTTGCTTTTTGGCATGATGATATCACTTCTTACCAAGATTTTGGAGCAACTTGTGACACTAACCCTGCTTCTTGGAGTCACTTAAATAAGATTCAGTGCTAAGTGACTGCTCAGTTGTGGTTTCAAACCTAGTTGATTTGTTTTGAAAGCACAAAATCACATGGGGGCTAATAACCATCTCAGTTTTCACCATATTTTTATTTATTTTACATTCCAAAGTGTACCAAAGTGGGGCCATATCATTGATGAATGATTTACTATATAAAGTTTTATGAATATTGCAAACATTGGGCAGTATTTTAGGGAGATGTTCAATAGTTCCTAGGGGGATAATCATTTTGACCTCAACTGTATAACCGCCAGCGGGTCAAATTTACCCAGATATAGAACACTGTCATTTTCATGCTATTCATTTTGTGCGTCTAGATTGATACATTGTATGTTGCTATGGCAACAACTTTTTTTCTTCTACTGTGTGTCATCAAGTTGCTCAACAAGTCATAAACTCCAGTTCAACATGGATACGAGGAAGAGATGCATGAATGTAAATCAGGCCTTAGATTTACTCAGTGCCTCGAGTGAAGGTGAGTCTGATGGTGGGGAGCTCTCTGGACTGTCTGCTGCTCTTTGGTTTGTTTTCTGTGAAGCACCTTGTTCACAAAGTGCTTTATAAAGTTTATTGTTATATATTTCACTGTCATGATGTCATTTTGTAAGCTGCATAAAGACACCACATCATTTAAGCAGTATTTCCAGCAGCATTTAATTATACAATTTTGTGTTTTAAAATGATAAATAAATTAACCTCGTACCTTGAAAATCAATACGTTCAAATAGCGGGTCAATTTTACCCGCTGGTGGTTTTAGGTATAATGTGACCCCTTGTGGTTCTACAGAAATTTGGGTCTTATTTTCTAGCTCGTCAGTAAAAGGATAACTCAGGTTAAGTCTTCAAATCAACGTCCGAGTACAAACTTAAAACATCCCGGAGGAGAAAATAAAAGCTCTTTAAAGGTATAATAAGTAGGGTTTTTCTAGGAAAATAAAATATAGACTTATAACAATATAATATAATATAAATTATCACCTCTGGGCCTCTATACATGTGTGTTGGTGAGTGTGTGTGCAGACCCTTGTGAGACCCTTCCCTCTGCATCTATTCTGTTGTTTTGCTTTGCACAGGACGTTTTCAGGAGGGGCCGCTGTTGTTGTTCCCTGAGCCAATCATAGCGTACAGGTGAGTGTGGGAGTCGTTCAAATTAGCAACTGGGCCCCATTCAGACCGGGGAACATGGAGAAAGAGCGACGCAGAGTTGGCCTTCTTTCTGTTGGACAAGTAGGTGCCTCAAACCGGGTAGGACAAGCTAACCAGCGGTTAGCATGCTAGCGCAAAGGTAACTGGCGGTTACCATGCTAGCACATAGGTAACCGTGATGCTGTCGTAGTTAGCTCGGTGGGGTGGGCGTGTTCTCGCACGAGAGAGTGAGAGTGACGAAGAGCCCAGGAGGAGGGACCCAGTTTGAATGTGTTGTTGACAAAATGCAGGAAAAGTCCGACTTATTATACCTTTGAACTTAAAAGAAGTCAACACTTGCTCAACATAAAGCATGCATGTATTTTAAGTAAGTGCAGAATGAGTTTAACAGCTGGTTTATACCACAGTTTGTCATCATAAGAAAAACGCCTAATATGCTGCTGTACAGATTAGATGAAATAATGTATCTGGATGTAGATGGTAGATAAAACATTTATAAGGCAGCTGGATGAGGATATGTGCGCTTGAAGGATAAGACATATTTAAAACAGTGATTTAAATACCTTTCAGATCAGTTCAATCAGCCCTTTGAGCTCTTGGATTGTGTGAAACTGAGTACTTTAGGTGTAAAGATTGTGAAACTGCTGTGGACTGCTGATGCTCAGACAGCTCATGTTTGAGGTCCACTGATTTCTCTGTACGGACGCCGAGAGGAGAAAAATGGTGACTCAATGTAAAATGTCATGTTGAGGATCACAGAAGTCTGCCGGGGGGACACTTGGCATTTATAGCACTAAAAATGTACCTTTAATATTTCAGATAGTGTATGACTGCGCTTTAAACCAAGGATCCATTTGTCAGAGGAGGACTGTCACTTCACATTTACCTTTTCATACACAGCAGAGCGGCCTGTATGCTCGCCAGACAGATGTATGCTTCAGAAATAGATGTACACACACACAAACACACACACACACAGACACACACAGACATATACCTTTGAAGACATTTTCCGACGAACACCAGGCCTGAGCTGCCAAGACCTTTTCATCACCCATCAACCCCAGCATCCCGCCCTCGCATCAACACACACACACACACACCGCCATTGAAGATGTGCATGCGTGTGTGTGTGCGTGTGTGTGATGGGTACAGTCTGTGTGTCAGGGCACCACAAAGTGCTCTGACATCTCCCGGCTGTGTTCACCGGGCTTTGTGATCCCTCCTGCCCCCCCCCCACCACTCTTACCTGTGGATAGATGCATCACATCCCATCATGTCTGCCCAGCCACACTCAGCTCCTGCCTCACACACACACACACTCCTCCCTCCTCTCTGTGCTACGATCAGACTGACAGCTGTGTGTTGATGATGTTTCAGCCCACCTTGGGTATGCTGGGTCCGTCATCATGTACTTTATGATCTGTGTCCGGGTAACAGATGACGCTATATGCATTTCATACACATGCACAGACCCTGATGTTCAGACGGATCATCGTATAGGCTCGTCCTCACAATGACAACATTTTAAAACGACACAATCTCGTATTTTTACGTTAGATAGCACCAAAAGATACCGAAGCTTTAGAATAACTACAGATCTTCAGGCAGATTTTCAACCCAAAGCTGCTGCCAGCAACATAGGCAGGAAGTGAAGAGAGCGGGCGCCGTCAATGTAAATAAAGCAGTGAAACAGAGATTGTTTCACAGCGATTAAAAAACAAACGTGCCTACACCTCCGTACGACCTACGCAGGAAGGTACAGGGTTTAGTTTTTATAGGCCGAAGTCGACCGTGTCTGCTCCGCCCTCCGTCACACCTGGAGCTCTGATACAGCAGCAACACAGCGGACTGTTCTCATTCACAGAACGGCACATGAAGACGTTTTTTTGATGTCCTTTTGAGGTCTCATAAAGATGCTAAAGTGACATACAAACCGAGAGCAGAGACAGACAGAGAGCAGAGCAGACAGACAGCCATGTTTTCATGTCGTCCCGACCTGCAGACTGCTGTCTGAGCTCCTGCCCAGCGATGGACGTCCAGAAACATCCCAAACAGCAGAACAATAAGAAGAATAGAAACACAGCTGAAGGGCAGATCCTCTGCAGACACAGACACCAGCTCACACTTCTACTGGATGATGATGAGTGATGATTCAGAGGGAATATTTGAATGTGGAAAATCCTGCTCATTAAGCCTTTCATTACTGTTAACAGTCTGTCAGATGGTCTGTGTGTAGTGACTGTTTCTGAACCAGCTCTGTGTGAAGGTGGGAAATTAAAAGAAAAAGAAAATTACCTCATTTTTTGGTTCGTAGGACTTCTAGTTTTCTGTTGCCGTGGTAACGAAACAGGTATCGAGTAGTGTCTTTTAACCAGTATCATATGGAAATGAAAATTCTGCTATTATGCGACCCTAATTTGCATTATGCTACGTTACACACAACATAATTACAAAAAATTAAGTTTTAAATATATAGCACCAAATCATTACATGAGTTTTATCAGGACACTTTTCTAACAGAGCAGATCTTAACCTACTGAAACTCTTTCTTTCGGTCGCACACTGAACCTGAACTTCGGCCTCGGGTGAAACTGGAGTGAGAGTGAATTTTCCTCTCAAACAGATATTTTGGGCTCATGTAAGAATGTTGCAGATTGTGAATTTATATTTTTCAGTGAACCAAAGTTCTTTACTGTGAGGTAACTATCTTAGAAGTGCAGTTTATTAAATGTATTTATCTGATTGTGTTTGATTTTTTTTCTCTCTGCTTTGACGCCAGACACTTCTGACACATCTCATTTGAAGACTTTCTACTTATAGGAAATAATGAGCACGAGTTTAGTTACAGTTATTTCAGTCAGAAAACGTCTGTAATCGTGTGAGATGTTTACTGCAGCAGCTTGTGTTTGGCGTCTCGGCTTGGACATCATCACTCCTCACAGATTTATTTTAAATGCAGAAATTTGAGCAGTGATGAGATAACATCTTCAAACTGGCCGGAGCCTGCAGGTGGATACTGGGGTGGTGGTGGGGCTTAAAGTGGCAGCGGTGGCAATGACAGAGCAGAGGGAGAGACCGGGAATCTTGCAGCTTAAATAGACCGCCTTATACGGAATCTGGGTTTGTGAAGTTGTGCTCTCTATAAAATCATATGGAAAAAAAACAATGATATCTTATACAGAAAACTGAAATCTCTGCAATTACAGATCTATGATATACATTAGAACTCATGTTCTCATTCTAGAACATGCGCTGGTACTAGCAAAGTCCGGTAGCTCTGAATTTCTCTGAATCTTTACTTTATTTTTGTTGTATTTTTATCATGTTTTGTCAACTGCTGATGGATATGTCTGTAAGGAGATTATTGGCAGTTGGTATGCGACCATACTATGTACCAGATGAATTCAGTCCTATCATAACAATACTGGTGTACATCCCACCCAAGGCAAGTTCCGTGTGAAGTTCTCCATGAAATTGTTGCCAGGATACCGACTAAACATCCTGAGGCACTTTTAATAATATCAGGAGACTTCAATCATGTGAAGAAGTTTGAGGCCATTCTAAACAACACGGATCATCCACTTCATAACACCTTGATGGACCAAAGAAACAACGGTGGTGGCAGCTCCTCTCTCTCCGCTGCAGGACGGAGAGATATAGAAGATCTTTTGTACCCACAGCCATCAGACTTTTTAATTCTTCAGTAAATGGTAGATGAGATGCCAGACAAGTGAATTTTCCTTTGGGGATCAATAAAGTTATTGTTATTGTTATTGTCACACATCTGAACATACAGATCTGTGGTGCTGTGACCGCCTGCTGCAGGGGTTATCGTGGCTGCTTGTGAGGGTCTGAATTTCCTGGATGAAAAAGACAATGTCTCTTGTTCAGGCAGGTTCAGCTGTGGTGTGACCTGGACTGAACTGAGGAGGATCCTATGTTCTGTCAACTCTCCGACCACATAATGGTGATCCTGTTTCAGCCCAGGACAACAGACTGGGCTGATCACCTCAGCAGGACAAACCCATCGGCCTTCACAAAGGAAGCAGATATCCTGAATGAAGCCAGGAGGTGAAGCCACTCAGCAGCTCACAGCACAAAGGCTTCCAGCATACAGACTCGCAGCACAAAGGTGAATGTCAGAGCACTACAACCAGCACACAGAGTGGAAAAACAAGTGTTTGCTCGCTGAGCCTGGATAAATATACAGCTGCGTGAAAGCAACACCCAGCTTCCTCTGTACTCAATCAGCCCACGACATCACTACAACCACAGGTCAACAGCTGACTCCACCACACACAATCAGGGTCAACATACAGAGAGACAGATCAACGGTGTGGCATTCTTAGTGTCCAAAGTACCTGCAAAACAAACGACAGCTTTACTCTGTTTAGCGCTAATAAGCATCTCTAATCGAACTAAGATCATGAACATGATTAACATAACCTGTAAAAGCATGTTTCTGTGATGATGACGATTGGTGGCAAAAGCTGCAGTTCCTCTCGTGTCCACTTGAGGCTGTCTCCAGCAGTGAGTCAGTCCCCATAGAGCCCCATGTTAAACTTTACAGCAGAAATAAACATGTTTTTTGTTGCGAGTCTTTATATAACTCACCTGTTTACATTATAAGGATTAAAGTGATGCATCATTAGGGGCGTGGCCTCTTTGAGTGACAGGTGGGAGCTGCTAGCTGTCTGCTAGGTGTCCCCTCAGCTAATTCAGTCACCGAACGTAACCTCTGGGCCGTGTTTGTGCTGTTGGAGCCTTTTGGAGATTTGTTCATGTAAATATCAGACAAATAATCTGTCTGTGCGCTTTATTGGACTAACAGACCGTCCATCAAGTCTGACACACAGTTTTTACACTCGTCTGTGAAGGTTCTCAGTCATCCAGGTCATGGTAATTCTAAACTTAATCCAAAAAGCAACAAAGACACCACCTATCACCCACTTACAATGCAGTGTTGAATTCTCTGCCCAAACAGCTGAGATCATACACACACTCAGGATCGTGTGAGCCTAACGACCCATCAACACCAGTAGGTACTTACGACTCTCAGTGACACTGGGTTCACAGCCTGGTTTTTAAAGCTTGTTAAGTGTTTGTCATACAGTGATTTATTTGTGGCGGCCCTCGCAGGGAGTCAGGATTGTTGTTGGCTTTTCCTGCAGGTTGTTTTAAGTTACCCAGTAACATGCTCTGTCATGGGAGATTCGTGTGAGCAGATAAAGGCTCATGATGTGGGAAACAGGATAGTTGACTCGTGCATCTGGCAGCTAATGGATTAGCCACAGGGACAGACTGTATTGATAACTTTGTGTATGTTAACCCTTCGTTCTCCTCCAGCTCTTCCCTCTTGTCCAAATATGCTCAAAGGACGAACACTTTTTCTAATTTAGACGAGATTTTTTGATTTATTGAATTATTCACAAAATACAAAAAGGAGAGAAAATCCCCTCTATTATTTTATAGCTCAGTGAAATGATTATCATTAACATGGTGCCGTCTGTCAGTGTATAACAGTGAATCACAGAGCTCTGTAAATGATGTGTTAAACACCTGTCTTTACAGCCCAACACTGCTGAAGAGGAAGGAGGTGACAGAATCAGTGCGATAGGAAACATCACACAGAACAAATTCATTGTTAAATTACAGTTAAATATTAAATATAGGAGCTGTAAGCTGCCATGTATTTAAATAAAGTTACAATGAAAGTTTTCTCTCTCCCCGTCTTTGTCCTCATTGAAGTAGCACTCAGCTGAATCCTCTGAGCTGTCTGCAGAAGAGCCAGAAGGACGATGAATTCTTAAAGCTTCTCGCATTATGTTGCTTTTAATCCAAAGTTCAATTACAGCAAACACTGAAAGAAAAGTTAGAGATATTTTGGTGTTAATGTGTTTTGAAATACTTGCATTTTTAAGCTAGTGCCCATGACAGGGTTGAGCTCAATAATTGATCATTGTGTTTTTTTTACTGATGTTATCAAGCAAATAAAAACAGCATGCCTCGTTTTCACAAAAAGTTCCTCCAGTTGTGTTTCATCCAAAAGTCCTCTCAGCTGTCGAACTGAATAAAGCTTTGGTTGAGCCCGAACCAATCAGCTATCACTGATCAATAATCAGTCCCTACAGGAAGCTGCAATGTTGCAAATTCAACCAACTGCCGCTACTCTTCTGCAAATTTGACCGATCATCCTATTTCCCAGCGCGCATAAAGTCATTTACATCATCACACTCACTTCTTTGGTATTAAAACTGTTGATCCCCTGAGGTCTGCAATGTTGTATAAATATGAGAGGGCGTCTTTTGTTTCTTTAATATGTTTGGAACGCTGTATGCTAAAGATGTACTCTGGTTTGCTGTGAAGCAGACAGCTGAGCCGCGCTAACGAGACACCGATGTGATCGTCTCTCTTTCATGAGCTCCGGGCTAATACGGCCTCAGACTAGTGTCTTTAAGGACAATCTATACAGCGAGTCCATGATAATAAATACAACACTCCCCTCTTTGGCATCATTTATCCATGTTTACATGTTGAAAACTGCAGTCCACTTAGTCACTTCCTGATGCCTTATGTTGAGTCGACAAAAAGTGAGTCACTACTAATCCGAAATAGTCATTGTACAGTGAGACAGTGATCCCCCTGTCTGTCTCTTAGCATTGCTTTTCTCCTAGCGTAATCTCTATTTACACATACACAACATTCTACAAAGACATGTAGAATCTGTAGGCAGGGACGTGGATTTCCAGGACGGCAAGTAAAAGCAGGCGGACCGTAATCCGCCATAATGACTTCCGGCTCCCATCAGCGATTACTGACGATGATTTAGCTTCTTATTAATCTCTATAAACAGACATCTGCATGCTAACAGCTAGCAATAGCTCTAGATCTTAAATTTCACTTGAGATGAATTCCCTTGACGCTGTGTCACGAAAGGCGTTCAGCCTTCAGATTTCCCGACTTCCTCGAATGCATCAGATCGATTCGACCTCCGTTCAACAAACGAGCATTTAAGAAGTTTTCTTCTCCTCTTGAGGACAGACCTGACAAAGCTTCATTTAGACTTTTTACTAATCTGCATCAGGATATTGTAATTTCCAAAACTTAAGAGCTGGTAATTAAAATCAATCACCAGAAAATCTGTGTTTTTTTGTGAACAATGCAGCACGCGGAAAAATAAGTTGTTTATTAGCGCTATGCCCAGAGGCTATATCGTCGTCAGGCTATAACCGCTGGGATCAGAGATTTATCAAATCCTGAAGGGACTGAATAATGACGCTGTTTAATAATCGCTATAAACAGATATTTACATATGAGTGCAGATAATAAACAAATGCATGCCAATTCTCAACACAAACTTCTTCAACTGTAAACAAAGACCAGCACGGTAGAGGATGTCTTCATATTCCACTGTATATTACATCCCACTTCTGAATATTCACCTGCTACAGCAGAAGGCCTTCATCCCACGAGGCTAACTCATCACGTGACGATCTATGGGCTCAGAGATAGGGTGATACCAGAATTTAGAGCAGTACTGTATAATATGCATTAGGCCATTAAAGTGATATTGTGATTCTATTTAAATCAGCATAATTAAACCTGTTCAAGGATAGACGTGACAGAATGTACGGGGCTCCCTGGAGGTGGTGGGAGGGAAGAGGGGTCACTATGGGGGTGCTGGAGGGAGGATGACGAGCTGGGGGAGGGAGGGCATCAGTGTTAGGGTGTGATCCACACTGACAGTCCCGGCCTGTCTCTGCAGGCGAGGCCTCGATACCAAAAACACCCCAGCTGCCACGCTGACAACTGGAAATGGTGGGTGAGATATCGCACTAATGAGTGAGTGTGTGTGTGTGTGTGTGTATTCCTTAAGGCAGGCAGGACAGGTCCAGACACCAGTGGAGGGTTTGGTTGTCGGGGGAGGTTACAGCTGTTTTTATGGCTGGTTTATATTTATCTTTTGTATATTCACCTTTTTTATATCCACGTTAGGTTTCTGTCTGAGGCTGAACCAGACATCTTCACTATAAACATCATTATCAGTATATCATCGTCATCATCCAGTATTATCTTTAACACCATCATCTTCATCATTAGCATCATCCCTTCCATCTGCAGTCACCTCCATGTATTATGTTTTACAGTGGCTGCAACAAGAAATGCCCTCTCCAATGCCATACTGTAAATACATAAACATGCAGACAACACACAACCCCAGAAAACAATGCGACAGAAAAACGCTGCAGATTCATTCAACACAATAGAAGAGCTCCCGTCCTGTAGGGGGCGCTAAGTGGGTTTCTGACCAGAGAGAGAGACCAAGCACTGAATTGATTGGATTCCCTATTTGTCTGACAATATAAACAATCACTACAGTCGTTGAAGTTTCCATACCTGTGAACGTTAACCTCAGACCAACACAAGAAGCTGTTCTCCTGTTAAACACGCTGACGCGCGGGATCCTTGTTGTTTTTTTGGTCAGTAAAGTGTATGTTTTGGTTAGTGGAAGTGGCTACGGCGGCGCCACCCGTCGATCTCTACTGCGCAGACTCAGGCTCCACGTCACCATCACAAGATGACAGTGCCTATCACGGGGCTATTTTGGCATTCATTTTCACAATGAGAGCAGATGGAGACGCATCCATATATACAATCATTGTACGGGTCCGTTTCAATCAGTGCCCTCCTCTGGAGCCCTGAGTGGGGGCTTAAGTATGCTATTTGGATGCTAGGAGTCAATGAAACTGCTACTGTGTTCACTGTCATCAAACTGATATTGACCATTGCTCCAAGGAAGTGTTTAGTCCCATACCAGCTGTGTCTGCCAACGCCCTCGGGCCTAAAATCCGCAGCCTCAGGCGGCCAAAATCTCCTCTGTAAATAATTCCCTCCATCAAATACAGTATGTTGCACCGAAGTCCAGTTTGACTGGAGTTCCCAGTTCCCCCACAGGCCTGGAGACTTTAGTTGTGATTTTTGGATATTTTTTCTGTTGCAATTTTTTTGGCTTGTTTCTGTATTCGCAGCTGGATCTATTTCAGCTGTATCTATGTATCTATTTGTTTTAGCTGCGTTTATGTTTCTGTGTTGACTTGGTTTCTGAAGCCTGTTTCTACTAACTGAAGTCTTTGGGCCAAAGTAACGTGTTTGCCCTCGTCAGCCTCTGTAGTTTTGTAAGTTCACACACACGAAGTTGCCTGTACAAGCCTACACATTAAGATACATGTCAGAGCAAACATCAGTGCACAATGTTTTGTCATGCTTTAACTGAAATTTAAATATACATACTGCATACACACACACACACACACATAGAGCCCACTTCACAGGAGTGTATTAACTGCAGCTTGTCTCTGTATATAATCTAATGTTTTATGAAGCTCCCATCCATTAAAGTAACCCCGACCGCCATCAATCTTTTTACTTTATCAACAAGCAGTCTCCGATTCTTAAAGTGACGCTCAATTAATTTCCAGCTCGGCTACACAGGTTCCTACCTCACCACTCACTGAATGTCCTGTGTGCACAATTTATGAGGGACTTCCATAAAAGTGGAAGCTATTGTATATCTTTCACGCTACACAACACACAGACGCACATATTTCCCCGAGCCGGGGATCTGTAGCTTCGCCTGTCGACATAAATATGCAAATCAACTAATGAGAACGTCGGTGAGTAACATGCCAAGGTGTGTGTGGAGCAGGCTGCATGGAAAAGAGCAGAGTTTAGGTGTCATCCATAACCCCTCCTCCGGTCTCTGCAGGAAATAAATGCTGCAGCTGGAATTATATACACACGCAGAAACAAACTAGCATACGGCTAAGTGGGGGGTTAACACATACAGTGTAGGCATAAATATGTGCATTTGTGCATGAATAAATACTACAGATTCAGAATAACGTTTACAAGTAGTCCTGTGGGGTATTTCTTTGCTTATTTGTTACGCTTAGCCGTGCATGTTCGCTTTGCTCCGTTTACCGAGTATGTCAAATCGTGTTTGATCTGATCCCTGAGAACACTGCAGTAGAAATGTGACCACGCCATACCACACAGTGTCTGTCATCACATCAGGAAACAACAGCGGTTGAACAGTCATATTTTTATGAGCCACTCTTCTCTAATTTCAAAAGAAGGTTAAATTAAAATGTACTTTTTTTTAGAGGCTGGAGGAATTGAAAAACAGAAAAACACAAGGCTCAACGATCCCTCCCTCCCAATAATGTTCCCCAGTCTGCTGTGGGACTTCCCGGAAGAGCCTGCCAGCAGACGGCCTCTGATACAGTGGAAGTCCGAGGGCTCAGTTCCAGCTTCATCCTGCATGAAGCTTTGTTTGCTTCGGCCTGGAGTCGCTTGTTTACCAGGCTGCTGCTCTCTGCTTCTTAACCCACAGCAGACATTTCCTCAAACTATTTTATTTATTACCATTGTTAGTTATGTGCTGTATAAAGATTTGATCAGGGGGTACGGACATTATGGATCTGTCTTTATTTTATTCATGCAGCAACAGTATGGAAGCTGTAAGTGTGCAGCCCGTCACTCAGGAATCTCATGACTTCTGCTGGTTTGGTTTTGTGTTCAACCCGTTTCGTCATTAACTCCCTTGTGATGCCCCTGTATGTACCGACTTCATTTTACCATCATATTTCTGGACATTTAAGCAACATCTGGAGTTCTGAAATGTTGAAAAACATGATGTATTTAAAGGATGTTGAAAGAAATTTGACTCACAAGCTCTGAAGTGAAGGACATCCGAGTGAAGGACTGTAAAGTAATATATTTCAAAAATCCACAGGTTGTAATAAAGAACCTTTTCATATTTTTTAAATCCATCAATGAAGACTTTGAAATGGTTTCAAACTTTGTTAGAGGACCACATGTTCAAAGTTATTTGTCAAGGATGTGAGCTTTAACACTCGATATAAATTTTGACCGTCCGTTGCAGATCTCTAACTTTTGAAAACTAAACTTGAAAATGTTTTAAAGGCAAGTTAAGAAATAAGTAATTCACTAACAGCGTCAGGGAGCGTTCAAGAGCCCTTGGAGTTCCTGGGTGTTCCCAGAGTTACAAAACATCCCTGCAAACAACTTGTAGAATGTCAACTTGACCTCGTCCTCGAACAAAGCTGCAGCTGCTGAAGGGACATCAGACAATAATGACCTGAGAGTTTGGCAGAAGAATCATTGTCTTCATCATTCATCATTTTCCAGGACATTCCGGGACTCTCTGAAAAAAGAGACAAGAACAAGTAGTTTGCTTTAAAGTGACAGCATAATTTCTTTTCATGTTTATTTGTACAGGGACAGGTATGAAGCAAGCAAACCGATGCCACACACCACAGCGGGGCTAATGAGCAATGCTCGTCTCTAGATGGGCCTTTAAAATACACGAAATCAACAGCAAATACACAAGAGACAAAACAGACTCTACAGCAATAAACAGATATTATAATACAGGATACAAAATATTGTACAATAAAACCAACTGTAAAATCAAACATGACTCCATGACTGAGGTCTCTTCAAAGAGTGCATGAAGCTCTTAGCAGCATGGAATGGTCTCTAATAAGCTTAAATGTGTGTTTGCTTTTGCGACTCACTGTGCTCACTGCTCGTTGTTATGCAGACAATACTCACATATCCTCATCAATGAAGCCAGATGAAAGCATCAGCTAACTAAACTCGAGGAATGCCTTCACACGAGGACCGCCAAGCGCTTGTAGGGTACTTGTTTGGCTTTCTCCCACGCGCAAGAGCGTCTGTATCCTTTTGTTCCGTTAATGGGCAGATAACTTTGCATCTCCGTAGGTGCATGCAAGGACACCATGCGACCCAGCCCCCACAGACACAGCCAGATAGATGATCTAATAACAGGTTGCACCTGGGATGCTATAAGCAGAGTAAAATGAGTTATTTTCACTTGCAAATGTCAAAGAAATAATCAAGAAAGATGTCAGAAATGATCACGTTTGTCTAACAATGACACAAAGCACTGCCCCTGCTGTCTTCTTTATGCACAGAGCTCAAGTCTCTCCATCCCTCATCATCAATTTCAGCATTTGAATTTGGGTAAATAAAATCATCAGAAATTAAATCACGCTTGTTGTCAGACTATAAAGTTGTGTTATAACTAAAGTCCACTGTCCCGCCGGCGTGCTATATGGGCTCCTTCTCTTTCTCTCTCACACACGCTCACTCTCTCGGTCTCTCTGTCTTTCTCAATAATCAATATCCAAAACAATGATAATAATTACTTTGGGATTGCTTGCCATGCTTATTGACCATTTCTAGCTTTTACCAAATAAAAAGACCTTTTACCGCTGTTTTGAGTTAGGGTTAGGTTACCATATGCGCAGGCAGCCGACCTGCACTGTGCGCACCGCCAACAGTTTGCTCTGTCCACACAGCGCGCCCTCTCCGTTCTCTTCAAAAGAGAAAAATGATCTGTGCATCTTGGTGATGTCTGACCCTCCATCAGAGTCCACAAAGTCTATGTTCTGTAGCATTTCCAAAGCCTCCTGGGCATTCATCTTCCTTTGTCTGCAGTGTGGGCTTGCCATTTCCTCAAAGAATAATCTCCATGTCACCTGAGTTGCATTTATAAAGCATTTTTAGCCTTTCCTAAATAATAAGACCGCCTACAATTATTCATTTCTATTGTGCTTAATCCACTGAGTGATTGTAAGTGCTTGTGTGCATAATCAGTTTCAATGTCCGAGTCATTGTCTCGGTGCGCTTGTAAGACCATTACGCAAGCGTCTATTCACCTCCCGGATGACAGTACCGACGCTCAACAACGTCACTCAGGGCGACTGGAGGTGGGGTGTGGATGGGGGGTTCGTTGAGATTGAGAAACAGCAACAAAACGCATCTTATCTGTTATTCTAAATTTAATTAACTCATTGTGACAATGCAATCATGTGCAGGATACGGAAACGTACAGGAGAAGGTATCACCCATAATGACAGAACGATTAAAATTTTGCTACCACAACGTCAAATGACGTCGTCTATGGCGGTACTAGTGTTAAAGACATCACAAAAATCAGGCACATCCTGTGTCAAAACGAGCAGAAAACTCATACGTGCATTCATTACTTCTTACCTTATAATATGCTCTAATAAGTCTCGACAGACTCCCAGGATGCAGGCCTGCTTGCGGTACCTAAAGTCTCTAAGAGTAGTGTTGGAGGTAGCGCCTTCAGTTATCAGGCCCCCCTCCTCTGGAACAATCTACCAGTCAAGGTCCGGGAGGCAGACAGCCTCTCTTCTTTTAAGAGTAGGCTTCAAACTTTCCTCTTTGACAAAGCTTATAGTTGGCTCAGGCTTGGTCCAGCACATAGTTATGCTGCTTTAGACTTACACTGCCAGGGGATCTGACACACTGAGCTCCTGTCTCTCCCTCTCTCTCTTTCTGTATACATTCATGTTATCTTTATGCATGCATGTTCCTTTAATGCACGTTACTCACTTCATATCTAGTTTTTGAGCTCCCTTGTCTCGTAGGTTCCTGGGGATCGTTGATGCAGATTGCCTGCTGCTGTGGACTCGAGCTCTCTGTAACTCTTGTTTTCATAGAGGCTAAAGAAAAAAATTATTAATTGGCTGCATTAATTATGTTGATGAAACTATTTCTGTTCAGTTAATAGGTTTCCAAACTTTTCAGACCATGTGCCACTGTGTACCAATGTAACTTTCCCAAGTCACAATTCCCACTGCAGATACCAACAGTTGCAACAATACAACGCTAATATTACAACTACTAGTTATAATATCATTTCAGGTTACTTAAACAGGTAAATTTAAGTGCCATTACAGTACTTGATTTAAATAATGTCTCCTTTACAGTATAGAAGGACGTACAAGCGAGGACTGTGAAAGTCACTGTGTGTGTCTGACACACTCAGCTGGCCTCTTGAGCCAGATTATAAATGAACAATGACTTCCTCTGGTTGTTTACATGAGTGACAATCAGGCTCGCAGAGGTAGAACTGCAGATATTGCCTGCTCCTAATCCCAAGCATGAAACCACGGAAGCAATACATGGAAATGATATTAAAAACAAAGCAAGGTTAAGCCGTGCTAATGCCCTGCGCTCAGCTTACCAATCAGTTCTCCTCTTATTCTGTGTGGGAGAATTAGATTTCATCAAAAAGGAAACACAGCCAGACCTGGACCAAGAGAAGAGGAGGGATGGAGAGCATATCATTGGATTCAGAGAGGTCAAAGGTCAATCTCTGCTTGATTAGATCAACTGTATCATCTTCTCAAGCAAAATGTTTTTGGATTTGCAACCAGCCTGGATGACAGTCGCATGACAGCCAGCCTATAAAGCCAATGTGTGTGTGTGTGTGTGTGTGTGTGTGTGTGTGTGTGTGTGTGTGTGTGTGTGTGAGAGAGAGAGATAGCGGCTGGTTTTCATAGCCACACGGGCGTTCAACGGTCCCTTAAGTGCTTGTCACGCTCGCGTAGGCGCTTACTCAGGCGATCCCCGAGGGAAAGCACTCGAAAACAAACAACGAACAGTAGATGAAGAAGAAGAGAGACGAAGAGGAAGAAAAAACACATGCACAAAACAAAGTAGAGCAAATGGAGGAGTAAAGTGATGCTATAAAAGATGCATCATCATCCCCCCCTCCGCCCCTCCATCTCCATCCTGTTATTTCGCCCGGAGGTCTGCCTGCCTGTCACTCTCAGATGAGTTCTGACGCCTGTCAGTTTGCAAAGAGCTAAATGAAATAAGTGACGGCGCTTAATATTCACACGGAGGCATAAATCTGTACAGCACTTTTATGAGCCTGTGTTGTGTTTCACTCCACTCCTTTATTGGCATCCAACACAGTTGCAGCAGATGCCAGTTATTTATAGCCTCCTGACAACCTCAGTCCTGATGCATTAGTCAGTGGGTCATTTTCTGAGGCCTATAAATTAGCCATGTTGTTTCTTCAAGCCACAGTGTCCCACTCACCAACAGTCAGAGCGCTGAACATGAGACTGAACGCTGTGGTGAATACACTGTTAGCTCTCGGTTTGCCCCTGTCAGTCTCAGTGCTAAGCTAGGCTAAGCTGAATCATACTCCTCTACTGCTACATACTCCTGTGACTTTATATCTTCAATATCCTTCATTGAAATTATTATTCCCACATTTTGGAGTGGTTTAAGATGCTTGTAAGAACTGTAAGAACTTGTAAAAATTGCACATAGCTGGTTTAGGCATTTTTGGCAGGCTAGCATCCCAAAACACAAGGTGGCTTCTGAATAAGAGGAGTTATTTTCACAAACTTCGGTGGGATCAATGTTTTCATCTTCATATAAAGGTTGTTCTTTTTTTAGATTTTTAGAGGTTGCTATTTTAGAATTTCAGCACTGATTTCTACTGATATTTTTGTGGGAAGACTACACATCTTTACACTCTGAGTACGTTCATTCTGATGGATCAGTTGAGACTTTTGATGATGCTTTTAAAGGTTTTGTTGCCATTACACTCAGTTCATTGTAACTCGGTGGACAGTCTATGTGGTCAATGATTTTAACACTTTCATTTTAACACTGATATATTTTTGAATTTTAAAGCCTGAATGTCAGTCACTGAAGCCTGTCGAAAATGAAACCACATTTTGACAGTTGAAAATTTTTTGGCTGACCGCTGGGGTCAGCCCTACACATGGGTCTGTATGTGACGGACTGACTGACTGACTGACTGACTGAGTGACGGTACTTTCAGAGCCAAATAAAGTTAAAAAAAATAACAACAATGGCCTGTGAAACACTTCAAAATAAAATCATTACAAAGAAGGGGAGTCAGAATTCCAGATCGGGCTTTTACTTTGAAAAAGCATACAGGAAGTGTTGACCTACTTTACTCTTCAAGCCTGTGACTTTCACTACAGGAAGAGATGTTAACGTTGCTGTCGGAGATCAATAGGACTCATCACAATTCATTTTCACCTAGTTATTTGACTGAGAACCGCTCGCGTTAAAAATAGGCGAGCCTCATTTTCTCTACATTTCGGTGCGTGAGTCACACAAGTTACATCTGTTTTCATGCATTTAAAATGATAATGAACATGTCCCGCAGCCGCCATGCACACGCCACGCTTCCAGTGTTGCCCATAAAAGCGCACATTGGCCTGATGCGGTCAGCCACATACTAGGTTTTCACCTAGTCTTGTTAACAAAGGCCTCTGCTGGTTCCTGTGCTGAACTTAGTAACATTAATTCAACCAACACTGAGAAGCTTGTATTGTATAAATACCATATATTGCTGTTGTGTTTTGTGATGTTGACATACTGTATATAATGTTTCATTCTGTGTCTGTTCTCAACTGCACCATTTTTCATTAAATAAATTTGAGTGGTTGAAATTTCAGAAATTTGGGTTTTGATTTGTCATTAGGGAGGTGGTGGTGGGTCCTGAGGAGAGAACAGTTTGGAACCACTGATCTATACCTCTTATTCTGTTCAGGGTCACAGGAGGGCTGGAGTCTATCCTAGCTGTCACTGGGTGAGAGGTGGGGTTACACCTGGACAGGTCACCTGACAGTCACAGGGCTGACACACAGAGACTTTCACGCTCACCCTCACACCTACGGACAATTCAGAGTCACCAATGAACCTAACGAGCATGTGTTTGGACTGTGGGAGGAAGCCGGAGTACCCGGAGGGAACCCACGCATGGGGAGAACATACACTCCACACAGAAAGGCCCACTACGTCTGAACCGGGACTCAAACCAGGAACCTTCTAGCTGCAACAGCGCTAACCACTGCACCACAGTGCAGCACCCTAGTCTTTTGTTAAAGTTAATTAATTAAATGCTTTAGGAGTATTTTGTTCTCAGGACATTTTAATGTTTTTATATTTTCACTGGGAACATAAATCGCAGTGGACTGATTTTTGCCGCCACCCTTACCTAGTTGAAAACTATGCAAAGCCCATTTCCAAACAAGAGAGGTTATTAAATAAAATCTAGATGTTTATTTGGGTATTGCTTGAAGAGAGAGAGATATTTTAGACGTCTTCTGTGTTTACCTCTTGGGTTTTCATTTAAACCGTCTACACGACGTGACCCAGCATGTTTTTGCTTTCTTTCCTGTCATTTTCTAGCTGGGGCCAACTTTACTTTGTTGTGGACGTTCAGCCTGCAGAGCTGAGGCACCACTGCTCCACACTGTTAATACCTGATAATCCCTGCTATCTCTGATACACACACATCTGCAGTGCTGTCCTCGCTGTGCTCGTGTCCCCTCAGACCTTATCTGCTATGATTTTAGACAATCTGATTATTTTTGGTTTGGTTTGTTTTGCTATGTAAGTAGAGCTATGATAGTCTTTTGGCTTTGATATTGTTTTGTTTATTAAACACAGCAGATTATAACAGTGCAATTAAACTCCTTCAATTTTAATTCCACAAGGAAATCTTAATAAAATATAAACATGCTGTCAGGAAGTGGAATTTAAATGGACTCAGGCTTTGTAAATCATGTCAACATTGAGTTATGTATAATGCAGGTGGTCGATGACATGTTTATCATCGTCGGCCTACAGGGGGTGGGCCATTCTGATAAGATTAAAAAAAACATGCGCTCATAAATTGACCTTTGTTTGCTTCATTGGACATTTTTAACTGTGTTTATAAATGTTTCATTTTATACCCAAACAAGAAATATTATAAAAAGATTTAGGTCATGTTTTTTTTTTTTTTTTGGAGGCTTAAAAATGATAACAGTTACTCCGCTTTTCCCTGCTGATGGTAAGGCTCATGATGTAGAGAGGACACACTTTAGCTTCACTGAGAATCAGGCTTAAGGACTAAATAAACATGATGTCATTTGTCATAGAGTGTGTAGTGCCTTTAGTCTTCTTACTTTAGCTGGAATAATGAATGTGAAGGGTCCTCTATTCTTTTATGTGATGTTTATAAGTTTTCCTTTTTATGAATCAGCTGTCAAAGGATGAAACAGGTCAGACTGTAGGTGGCTCAGTTTGTTCAGATTGTAACTGTTCAGACACATTTCAGATCTTTGGCTGGAGATTGATTGATCTTGACATTTTACTGAAATGCACTTGTTGAATGTCGAATGGCTCCGAAAGGATTCATTTAAAAAACAAACAATACAAAGGGACAGATTTACTGCAGCTTTTGTGGCTGATTTTCGGGCGCAGATGTGTCACACTGCAAACACAGAAGGAAACAGTGTCTCTTCCTCTACAGTGGTGGAAGTTTGTTTATCCATTTTTTGTACTTTTGATTGGTCTCATTAGTTCACTTTTCCACAATTCCATTTCCCATTAAGATGTAAAATGCTTTTACTACTGTATTAGTGTATACTAACATGCAGAACAAATATAGAATCCTGTAACATGTAGTGAAAGAAAGAGTTTTAGACTATATTAAAGAAAAGGGAGAGCAATAACCAAACAAACACAAATCAATTTCCATTCGTATAGCGCCAAATCACAACCGTTTGCATGACACTTTACATATAGAGCAGGTCCAGACCGTACTCTTTGTCATATTATTTACAAAAATCCAACATTAATCCACTAATGAGCAAGCAATTGGCTACAGTGGCAAAACCTGGAGCAGAACCGGACTCATCGGTTGACAGCAGTCTGTGTCGACGGTTGGGTCAACAGAGAGACAAAGAGAGAACACGTTTTGTGTAAGTTTCTGGTCATCCAGGTCTTTCTTGGTTTTATATAGCTTTATTTTAAAGTTTAATTAGGTATCATCTGCATAACAATGAGATTTTTTAAAACCTTTTTATAGATTTATAGAGGAAGCATATGGGTGATTAGAATCGGTCCCAGCATTGAACCTTGTGGAACTCCATGACTAACATTGGCTTGCATAGACGACTTAAGTGAACAAACTGTGATCAGTCTGATTAAAACCAGTTTAATACAGTTCCCCCATGCCCTTAAATGTTCTAGTTTCTTTATAAGGATGTGATGGTCAGTTGTGTCAAATGCAGCACTAAGATCTAACAGAGAGAAGTCCTCTGTCCGAAGCAATAAGGAGATCATTTGTGACTTTCACCAGTGCTGCAATGGACTCTAAATCCTGACTGACTCAAATAAACAGACGTTAGGTAACATTTTATTGGAACGTAGTTATGTGCAATTGAAAAAAGTAACCTGCTGATGCCACACTAACAAACTGACCTAACAAGCATTAAACTCTATATACCAGAGAAGTTGTATTGCTCAGCTTTTTGTTGTTGAACTCATAAACCTCGCCACCATGTTTTTCCGAAACATGCCTTCAAACTGCAGTGACATTGAAAAAACAATCCAGAAGGTTGTCCAACATTTACAGCTCCCAAAAACCCAACTAGCCCTTTAAAAGTTACTATCAAAACAAGAAATGTCCACTGGCAACTTAAATCCAAGAAAACAAAAAAACAAACAATGTCTGTAGTGATGCCCATGTTGTGCTTCTGCCTGAACTTGTTTCTATGTGCTCTGATATCTTGTTAACTGTGCCGACAGGCTGAATGAGTTTTCTGGAAAGTTTCATGGCTGACCAACTGTCTCCGCATTGATCTCTGCAACCCCCAATCCCTTCCATCCTGGTTCCAACAATCAATACCAACGGCTCAGACGCCCCCGATGTGCACAGATGAACACACACATACAGTACACCCACTCTGCCTCTGACACATACTGCATTTCTCTGCACACTCTTTTAAAATAATTTGTCATTTGGCTTTTCGCTCTGCCTTCCTGTCTCTTGTTTCCAGCTGATTGTTTAACAGGAAACAAAGAGAGCAGCCACTGGGGAGGCAGTGAAAAACAACCGCTCTGCTCTGCTCTCAGTTATCCACAAATGTACTCTTCATTTCATCTCTTTCAAAAGACTAAACCCACAGTTTGTTGCTATGCTCTAAATGCCCTCGGTCCTACTCTTTGCACAAATAGCCTAAATGCCAATCCAAACTCAACCATTTTTTATTTACTTTGCTCAGCAGCTGCAAAAAAAATGACCTCTGCTCCCCTTCAAGCACAATTGGATTGGAGCCAAAGAGCTTGACAGTCAGATCTCAGGACATTACCAAATCCCAGCAGCTAGAAGGAAATCAGTTTGACCATGGACTGCAGTGTGGCGGCAGATTGGACAGCCATTGGCTTTCACCCGTAGAGAGAAGATCCCTATCAGTGGCAGGGAACCAGCGGCTGGAGCGGGGAAATAGCTGTAAATTCTCTGCGAGGGGCCAGACAGATTAGCACTCTGGGAGATCTGAGGGCGGCTGTTTCCATTCAGGCTGCAAGAACGACTTGTTCTTTGGAGAAAAAGTAATGTAGGGAACAAAGGTTGGGAGACTCTAAATACAATGCAGTGCAGACAAAAGTGCTTCTTACTCTTCTCTGGCCCTTAATATATCAATTATGCCTTCTTGTATGTCCTGCTACATACCTTTATATTTCATACGACAAAAGAACTGTACATTAGCTACTGAACTTCTGTTGTAAATAGCAGATGCTGTTACTCACTTATTGACACATACCACTCAAACACACAATTTCTGTTGTTGTCGGTGTGAGTCCACGGGAGGGGAGGATTCCTGAAGAGGAGCTGGGAACATAATGGCCTGTAGTCCTCTCTGAGCACGCTGCGAACACACCACAATCAAAGATTCACAAAAGCAACACCGCTGCGCCACAAGTTATGATTATCTTTATCAATGTCGTAATTACACACAGCTCTACAGGAGGCTGTGAAGCTGCACATTTTCGTAATTACCTTTGAACAGCAGTTCTCACTCTGCTGCAGAAATTGGCCTTAAATGATGCTCAATTGATTCCACATCAGTCTCTGTGGTTACACAAAAAGCTCATTGGTTTGTCACGTCTTTAGATCCTTGCAGTCAGGACCACAGCGTCTGCTTTACAGTGTGATTAATTACCCTACTGCTTAATTAATAAACCCCAACTATTCATCTATTAGTCATCACAGGAATCTACAAACTCATGATTGCATTTAAACCAAGAATTCTCGAATGCTGCATCAAAATAAAAATAGATTTAAAATGCCATCATTATTTGTCGGGGGCTGGTTTCTGGACAGCTCTGTTGACCAATACAGCTCCTGCAGCCAATGTGCTCCGGATTAGCAGAGTAGAGGAGGAACAGCGAGAGGAAATGTAACAAAAACAATCACTACAGTCATTGAAGTTAACACGTCTGTGACAATAACCTCAGACCAACACAAGAAGGTGTTCTGCTGTTAAACACACCAACGTGCGGGATCCTTGCTGTTTTTTAGGTGTGCGTTTTGGTGATCGGAAGTGGCTACGGCATGGAGGATATTTTGGCATTACTTTCGTACAATGAGAGCAGATGGATATGCGTCGTCCATCTATATATACAATCATTGGTCCAGACTTTGGATTTGAAAATTGCTGGTGCATGTCTTAACTTTTTTAACGGCTGTCCGACATTATTCCGCTGTCTTTTTCTTCTTCTACTTCTGTTCACGTTACCCTCATTCATGCCATGAGCGCCATCACAAGGAGGCATGAAGTAGCGATGCAGTAAATTGACAGGGAAATTTGTTTAGAGCGCCTTTTTAAAATTTTTTTAAAATATTGATATTTGGCACCATTGATAATTATATTGCTCGAGTCAGGACGACAACATATCGTCGTATCGATATTTTGTCCGACCCCTATTCTCAGAGAGCACATCCACCAGTAACTGTGTAGTTGCACTCACAGGTGTGAACCTTCAGTCTGAGCCTTGTGCTCCACAATCTACTACTCCTCTTAACCTGGGGACACAAACATAACTCCAAACTAATGGTCATATCCCTAAGTATTTACTGGATTTGTCTTCAGACTCTTAAACTAAAGCGTATACCACAACCTCGTCCATCTGCAGTATAATGTCAAAGTGCCAGAGTTTCCAGTAACATAATCCAGAGAGCAGCTATATTTCCTCTAAAATCTATTTGGCAAAGCAAATAAGAAGTCTGTAATGTGATCATGTACTCTAAAGAACAGCTCTGACATCAGTGAAATACTGCGACATGAACTCATACAAGAGAAGATAATCCTTTATTGAGCCCCAGAGGGGAAATACGGGTGTTGCAGCACCACAAAGACAAAAATAACAAAGTAAATACAATATAAAAATAGGAATACATAAAAAATAATATAATAAGAGGTATATATATCTGGTGTACGTAAGTAGGAGTAAAAGTGACAGTTAAAGTAACATGGTGTGATTAATAGCAGCGAGTTCTGTCTATAAACAGTGTATCAGGATGATATAATCTGTGAGTAATGCCACTTAGTGTTCCTGTATACAGCTACATGTAATATAATGTAGTTTATAGCATGTGATGTGGTAAGACTGTAACATTTTAACATAGTATAAATAATACAGCATGATACGAGGTGTAAGATTTTGGGCCCTATTGACACAGCGCACAGTCTGAAGCACATGGCCCTAAGTGATTGAGGGTGTGTCCGACCCACTTTTGCTAGTCAACTAGCACACCTTTTCCTTCACCCTTTTCGCAAGGCGCAAAGCGGTTGGCTTCAGTCGCTGGATTATTCATAGGTGTGTTTTCGGCACAACATAAATCAAACCGATCAGATTGTCAGCTCTCACAAAAACAACACACAGGTGATGGGGATCCATTTTCAACACAAAGTCATCGTCCTAGGATTTCATACACTGCGCTGTTCTTTTGAACAATCCAGTATTACTACGCCTTGTTTTTGTAGGGCAAATCTTTTTGGTTTCATGACCCTGGCATCTCACCGGAACTACTTATTCTACGTTCTGAACCGACCAGAACTCCGACCACGGGACTCGGTGAGTGAGCTAATAGCTTTGCATCCACTACACTACTAGCAAGTATTTCATACAACTTAGTGTCCAAAAATCCCAACCATCCCTTTAAGAGCCAGGTGCACCTGCAGGCAGGCATGTTGCTATTTGCACTGCAGAATTCAGTCATTCTTACATAAACCGGGCTCAGACCGGCACATTTAACTTCTTTCTTGTGAAAAGACAGAGAGAGAGAATCAAACACACGCTGACATAAGCAGAGAGAGACCGATTGACTTACTTTTATTTTCATGCATTGTGCCGAAAAAACTCCTATCAGACACGGGGCATAACAAACTGTGCATCTTCCCTATATAATATACAGGCATGGGTCATTGCTCTTACGGTGAGAGTCAGCCTGTCATACTGAACATAGATGTTGTAGACTTGTGATATGCTAGTTTTACCTTTCAAACTTTGCACCTGTCCTCATTTTGATTTATTTTCATCAAGAGTTCCTCACAGAACTCTCTGACGGCTGCAGAAGTTTCTGCTTTTTTTTTTCCTGTTCTGAATCTCACAGCGCCACACCTGTTTCACCGCCACCTGGCGCTAATGCTTTCTTCTTCTTTTGTTATTTAATGGCAGTTAGCAAACAGCTTTCAGATGTGCTACAGCCACCGTCTGCGATAGTACTGCATTACAACCAGGTGGCGTAAAAACAATATAATAATAATAATATAATAAAAAAAAATTATATTTTGAAGATGAGATAATAATCACATTAAGATTTTTTTATATATTTGAAACTCATGACCCGTCCCTAATTTTATATATGTATGTGTGAAGCTTTACAGAACTTTTTTCAGCTTGACCAGCTGCTGCTGATAACCAATCTTCATGCTAATATGAAGAATAAATATTTTAATGTTAAACACTAACATCTTTCTTTACAAGCTGTTATTTTTCATCATCTCCACCCACTTAAAAGCAAATGAAAGACAACTTTCCCTTCAGCTCATTAAAGCAGCTCGGTCGACAGTCTCCAGGTCCTTTAGTGCCCTAATAATGCCTCAGATAAGAGTTTATGTGAAAGTGTGAATTATAAGTGGTTTCCTGCAGGGAACCATGCAGTTATGTTCTAATTACAGTGGGAAAGGGAAGCTAAATTACAGATGGCACAGTGCCTCCTAATTTATTTTAGTTTCTAAGTAAATCTGATGATTTGTTTTGGTGTTACACAGAAAATGGAAGAGGTCATGTTAGTGGAGTTCATGAGATGAAGTCTCTGAGTCGCCTCATGCACGTATCGAAGGGATAATTAATTTACATGCTGCACAGAATCTGTTTCTCAGGGTGTTGTATAACAATCCAGTTTGAGAGTGTTGTGTGTGGGTGTGTGTTCTACCTCCTGTTTCAGTAAAGATCCTGTGTTCTGTGTGATACAAACATGTTCATCAGGAGATGTTCTCGTACTTATAAAGAATACCATATTGTGATCAGTCCTCTCCATTCTGCCTCACCAACCGCAGAAACACCTGTTATTTTCTGAGTTTTTTAACGGCACGTACTCTCCCTGTGTTTGTTCTTGGTTTGTCCTTCAGAACAGACTTTTCTCGGCTGGATCGTGCGTCTCCTCTCTAACTGCACACAGACAGGAGCCGTGAATGTAAATCAGGCTTCAGACTGCAGGACAGAGATGTGACTGCAGAAAACAGCTGAGAGTCACACAAAGACGAGGCGGTATGAAGTGGAGCAACTGTGCATCTCAATGACTGAGTCCACTGTAAGTTTGGGGAAGAGAAAATACTCACAGTGATCCAACTCGTTCCTACTCCCAGCTCAAATGCAGCAGCTCGTTCAGCAGCCCTGCGCTTCACAATATGAAGATCTTGGTACCCTATAGTTTCAGTTTTGCATGTGCATATTTAGTATCTGCAGTCAAACTAGCCACACTAAACATGCAACCTTCAATCAGATTAAAGCTCACTGAGAAACATTTCAAATTTTACGACTTTCAGACGCACATGAATAATGAACATGTGGTTAACGTTGTGAAACTTGGTTATCTTTAGGTAATAAATTGACTCGACTTTGTTTGTTTGACCTATCCATGGTCCCAAACCTTCCCAGGAAGATTTTTGTGCTCCTCATAAACATCACTTCAAAAACACATCAAACAACAAGCAGGAGAACAGCAACCAGAATTGGCACCACACATACCGAGCTCATCAGATTTTAAAGCTGCATATGTGAAGAGCTGGGAGTGAGAACAGGCTGACTGTACAGTGTATACCTTTATTTATAGACCTGCATTTCCTACAATTATAATTGAGAATAGTATAAAAAGTCAAACTTTTCTTTATGATTGTTGTCGATATGGATCTGCAGATCAGACACTAATAAGGCTGCAGGATACTGAAAGCTGCGCACTTTGTGAGCAACAATAAAACAGAGTTTTGCGGCGCACAGACACAAACATGAAATCAATCAAAGCACATCACATTAGAGGAAACTCACATTTCCTTTCTCAGGCTTGTATTGTCACAAGTTGCTGATGTGCCTGTGTGAGCTTCATCAATGACTGTCATCAATCACATGTTTAGTTTCCCCAGGAGGGGAGGAAGTGTCCTCACTCTGAACCAACTGATTACCATTTTCCCGGATCATTTTGCAAACCTCCTGCAGAGCTTCATGTGTGTCGTGATAAGTTTTTTCTCCAGCTGACATGCAGAGAAAGTGAAACAGAGTAACGCCGGCTGTACACGGAGCGTACAGTTTGTGTTTCACAACAGGAAGTCACAAATATGATCATCCAGACGTGCCTGAGCTCTGCTGCACAAAAATCCAGAATCCTTCCTCATCTCAGATTTTAGATTTCTTTCATGGACAGTTTTGAATAATCGGAACAATTTGAAGTTCCCCACGCAGTGTGAGCTTCGTCACTGCTAATAATAATTTTATCATTGTGACTTTTTGTTTATCTTAATTGGACGACGTGACTTTTACAGCTCCAATGAAACGGAATAACTTCTTTAATGTGATTTATTTTCTCTTAAAACTGGTTCTGAATGGTGTCACTGTGTTCAACAGATGATATCAAAGTTTGATTTTAGAGGACAGTTTGAAAAGCAGAACCTTAAAATAATTTACACTTTTTAAATTACATTTGTGTAAAAAAAATCATATAAAATACATAAGTTACATTTGTGTAAATAAAATTAATAATTTACATTTGTGTAAAAAAAATTAAATCAAAAAAATGTTTTACATTTGTGTAAAAAAAAACTTACACTTGTGTAAAAAATGTTTTACATTTGTGTAAAAAAAATGTTTTACATTTGTGTAAAAAAAAATGTTTAAAAATAAAATAAATAATTAACAATTGTTGGAATTCTGCAAGTAGAAGAGTCACACAGCTGCTCGTCACGTTCAGGAGAAGGTTGTGGTTTGACATTATGTAGAAACCACTTATGGTAACTCAACTAACATATGTTGTTGACTTTTTAATTTAAGTGATCAGCATGAAGATACGTGTGATGACGAAGAGACAACAGGGAGGGCTGACAAACAAACAAACCAAACCAAAAAGGAGTAGAGGAAAAAGAAAGCCAAAAATGTTCGGCTTAGTTTTTTCTTAGTGTAGTGTGTATGTGTGTCAGTAAGAAGAATATACAGCTCCAGAAAAAATGAAGAGACCACTCCTGTTGTTCCTTAAATCAGCATCTCTCTCTACATGTCATGGCCCACTCCAGATGTGAACCCCATTAAAACCTCCTGAATGTGATCAAGAGGCAGATGGACGGTCACAAGCCATCGAACAAAGCAGAGCTGCTCCAAGAGCAGCCTTACGTCACCCAGCAGCAAAGTGACTGGTGGAGAGCAGGCAGAGATGCATGAACGCTGTGATTATAAACCAGGTTATTCCACCAAACAATGATCTGTGAACTCTTCCTGAGTTAGAACATGAGTATTCTGTTGTTTAAACATGAACTTGTTTTCTTTGCATTATTTGGGCATCTTTTGGTTTTCCAAACCAGTCGTCATTTTCTGCAAAAAAAAGACCTCAATGAGAATATTTGATTTGGAAGAGAGAAATGTCCTTCACAATAAAACAAAAGTTCATTTCACACAGACACAAACCTATAAATAGAATCAGAGAAAAACACATTGTTGCAGTGGTCTCTTAATTTTTTTCAGAGCTGTATATTCATGAATCTCATCAGCTACATGTCTCATGGAGGACTTCTGTGTTCAGGCTTCAGTGACGAAGAGGTTTCAGCCTGGATCTGGGTCACATCAGGTCAGAGCAGAATATTGTTTACTGGTTTTATCTTCAAGTCAGATCCTTCCAAGAAGTTAGCATCTGTTTTTTGTTTCATACTCAGATCAGCTGTTTGTCAGCGGTTTGTAGAAGAGACAACAAACTAAAGAAAACACAATATTATGGAAACGACAAAGTGCTGTTCACGGTGGGGACCAGAGGACGTCGTTGTCCTTCATGTGTGAAGTGTTTTATGCTGTATGTCAGCTGTTTGTGTCAGAAAGAGCAGCGGCGAGCACAGACTGAAATCTAACTTTTCTGAAGATATCACAGGTGGTGCTTGATTGTTTTTTTTCCCGGACTGTTGAAACAAAAGCGTGTCCTGATTACCTGATAGATTACTCCAAGTTCTGAGTGATCAGGGTGTTTGATAGCGGTGGCTAGCTGCGCTAAACCTTCAGCGTATTATATTATATTATATTATATATTATAATATTCAAACATAGCGTACAATCAATACCACTATTGACTTTTAGGTGAGACGTCCTTATAAGCGGAATTACGTGTGGAACTGACCCTATCTGCAGCGGCATATAGCCTAGCTTACGTGCCGGCCGTGCTGACCGGCATCCACTGTATGTAGTACACTTACTATTGATAAGTATCTCATTCAACCCCACTTCAAACAAACTATCCCTTTAAAGACGGTCAATCTGTGTATTCTGAAGGTAATAAACAGGATGAAGAAGACGTCACTGAAACAGGCGGCTCCACTGTCAGTCCATAAAGAAATATGATAATAACAAAGGGTTTGTCATAACTCTGCTGATGACTTGTGTTGTTGTGTAACCTTTAAAGCTAAGGTTGTGTATTTAGTATTCTGAAAAATTATGTAAGGTGATATTTCAGGTTAGCTAACAGAGAGCAGCTTGATTCATGAGGTTAATGGTGCACCACACTGAAGCTCCCTCACCTCGCAGCAGTCGATGCATCTTCTTCTAATTTGTGCCAACGATGTAAGAAAAGATGTTTGCTGGAGGAAGGGGGTTTGCAATCTGCCAACACTTCACGTCCTCCACTCGTTAGACGCTCTGATTGGCATAATCAGGTTACAAGGAAGCTGAAAGGAAAAGGCCATCAGCAGGAATTAGCATCAGCGTGTTGCACTAACGATCAGTAATGTCAACGGGATCCGAGTCAGATACGGAGGAGGGAGGGAAACGGAGCACGTGGCTGCCAGTCCTCAGTTTGGGACCCACCTGAACAAGCAGGAAGTGGCTGCCTGATGAAATCTAACATTAACAGCGTCTTTTTAAGAGGAAGTGTGGAGGTGGGGGCGGGGTAGAAAATAGCAGTGGCAGACAGATTTGAGGTGACAAGGCGCGTACAAAGCCCTGTCAGGAGCCTGAGATGTGAAGAAAGCCTGTCAAGATGCAGGGGGAGGCAGGCATGCTGTGGTCTTTGAAGGAGCTTGTCATTACAACAAATTGTTTCTTCAGGTTTGATTTCTAATTTAGCCGTCTATTTACAGCGATCATTTGAATATTCACCACTGATCACAAAATCGTGTCGTGTACGTCGTCTGTGGGAAGGTTTGGTGTATTTTTGGAGAAAGTGCATCGTCGCACCGCTTAATTGCCTGCCTGCACTGACTTGTAATTGTAAGTCGGAGCGACAGCATTGGAGTTGTTAAGTCAGCTTAATTTATAAGTTGGCGTATTGATGTAATGTCAAACACTTTGAGCACGCTGTCACTCAGCCAGCCGTGAATCTGCAGGTAACACTTCAACCTAAACGAGAAGCGAGAACACTGCAGAGAATCTGATCAGCGTCGTGTTCGGAATACAGATACAGGAAAGCAAACGGGTTCATAATTACACTTATGGATGAACGGATAATTAACAGAAATAAAGAGGTAATGCAGAAATACTAATTATTGGACGTGAGATGAAAAACAATGTCCACTCAAAGCTGAAGTGTGACAGAATGAAGGAACAACAGAAACAAACGGAGGTGAGGAGCTGAAACTCTGCTGGATGTAAGTTAAATATAACATATAACACGTGTGAGGTGGGAAATAAAAGCACCATGTGATAATGAGAGCGTATGTGTGTGTGTGTGTGTGTGTTTGTGAAATTACACCATCACCTTTGATAATTACATGTGAGATCCTCACACAGCTCTGGCTATCTGAGCCTTTGTTAGCAGCGTTACTAAGTAAAGCAGTGGTGTGTTTCAGGATTTGTGGGCGGTTCTGTGCAAGTGAGCAGCCTTGAAACGTGTCACTAACACCATTATCACCTCCTGAGTAACAGTTCGGTTTAGTACTGATGTTTTAATGACCTGCTGTGAAAAACAGACTCATCCCAGAAACAACACATTTTCACTCTTACCCAAATTACAATAAAAATATATAAGACAAAGAAATGTGTTGTTTTCTCACATGTAGTCGTATCTACCTGTTGCCTTTTTACTGCACAGTGTGACCCGATCACGTGTTTATCAAGTGCAAAAAGACAACGCAATACAAACAGTAACTTGGCCTAACTATGGACAATAGAAAACACCACACCAGCTGCCTCAAGGTCTGATTCCTGAGCTCTGTTTCTACACATTTCAGGTCTAAATGACGGAACAAACAGTAGCTTGCTTCAGCCTGCAGCCAGATTCAAACTAACCACTTAAAATATTCCAAACCCCCAAAACCCAACGGTGTCCGTGACATTCCAAACATACATGGAGTCAGAACCGTTGTGGGCTCTGTGAAGTGTGCAACTGCACAGGGCCTCGCGCCTCTAAAGACACTTCAAAAGTCGCCCAATTCAGCTGGGAAAAAAGCGGACCTGGCAACCCTGGCTTCACATCCCATGAACCTTTGATCATGAAGCCTGATGCCCCTCTAAAGCTCTGTGTTTATCAGTGAAATATATGAACTACACAGCATATGGGCATATGACACATGCTGTGTGAAGACCTTTTTTTTTTCCTTCTCACCCATTTCTGCCAATTACACACACGACAGCCAATAGAAGAACACACATTACTGCACCATAGACCTGGTCTACAGTCTAAAGTCTACAGTACAGTCTGTCTGTGTTCTCTCTCTCTCTCTCTGTCTCTTTTTGGAGGGCGCATTATAGACATACATTGGAGAGTTCACTACACAAGTCTCTGCCTGTTACACAAACGGGGACGCACAGCAGCGCTTTGACTCATAAGGAAAAAGCAGTATGTTTGCTGATACAGTGAAAAAACGTTGTTTAAGGGACAGACTGCAAGCTTTTGTTTCCCTCGTCTCCTTAAATCATGATACTGATTTCGGTTTACCGATCTGCTGAGAAGTGCAGGAAGACGTGGACAAGTTCATTGCTGCTTCACACACCTGCTTCACCTCAGGGAGATTCCTGCTCGAGCCACGCACGGGCCAAAAACTACTGACACCGACACCAAGCTCTCTATCATGTGCGCTCATTCTGACGCATGCTCTATCTAATACACACAAAACACACACTCACACAGATGGAACTATGAGGTAAATATATAACCATACTCAAACATAACTACCTGTGGCGCCAACAATCGTGCCCACAGATATTAAAACAGAGTCCAGTCAATTACGCACGCAGGAGACAACACAGCCGTGTAATCCAGCAGCAACAGTAAGTAAATAAACATTTAAAGCTGACCTTTGATGGTCAGCACACAGAACTTTAATAAACATAAGATCCTGTCTGTGGAGATTTAAATCTTTAATGATGTGCCTCATACGTAAATGTACACAGCTTAAATGTACGTCTCTCTTCACGTTTGTTTCTGTTGGGCAGTGGGATCGCTTCAGTGGCTTTAACATCAATCCGGGCTTCCACACGTATCGTACAGTGACCTGTGATTTTTCTGTGTGTTCAAGGACACAGTGGAAAGAAGGAAGTTAACTAAGCCTGTCGGGGTCCGGTTTATATAAGAAGAATGACTGAAATCCGCCGTGTAAATAGCAACACATCTGCCGGCTCTCAAAGGGAATGACGGCTGACACTATGAATAATTCAGGGACTTAAGTCAACCTCTTTGCGCCTCGCTTTGTGCCCAGTGCCATGCGCTTTAGTATGTGCGCCTTCCACCGTCTAAATAGGGCCCTCTGTGTTTTTTGCACGTGTATGCAATGATGTCATCAACAACGCATCGACATTACTTCGACTTTATTGATAGAAAAGTCGACTTGAAAAAATCACAAGTCGTGCAACCCCTAATGTGAATAAAAGCAAATAAAAAAACGGATATTTGACTGTTGCATGATATTCTTCACATGATTAAACGTTTAATAAAGTCAGTCTAACATTTGATTTTGTTCTCTAATCAATAACCCATGAATGTAAATTTTCCTCTGGGACAGTAGCTGCCAAACCTTCAAAAGGACATTTGTAGGTGTGCTATGTGGAGATAGATGCACTTGTATAAGCCATGCCATGATCATCACTGATGTCATCAGCAAGAGCAGAATAAGTAGTATAAGTATGTGGCATCCTATCGTCTTTAACCATTAGATGCACGAGTGATTGGTCCCTACACTCTTCCATAAGTGGGTCAAAAATTACCAGTATTAGAATTCATGTGTTTTTATGCTATTTTGGTTAAAAGCAATAATTTAAAATTATAGTTTGTTTTATTTTTAGTCCACACAAGAATGATTTCATGTGATTTCATGTTTAAAATATTTTTATTTTTAACATTTTAAAACATTTTTAAAACATTTTGACCATTTTGATAACCGTAAAAGAAGAAAATGACAAAAAACAGCAAAACAAAAATGTCACCATCCAATTTGTGTGTGTGTGTGTGTGTGTGTGTGTGTGTGACTGCCGTAACTGTCCAGTCATTGACAGTTCCTCTATCTTTTTTTAATTTCTTGCAGGTAAGTGACACCATGTTAGCAGAAGCTTTAGATGTGATAGTCCCTGTGATTGTTGGGCGGCTGTGGCTCAGTGATAGAGTCAGTCGTCTCTCAATCAGAAGGTTGGTGGTTCGACCCCTGCAGTCACATGTCGAAGTGTCCTTGGGCAAGACACTGAAACCCGAATTGCTCCTGGTGGCATAGACATGCGGTATGACTGTCCATGGATCTGATTGGAGATTGACACTTTGCCACCAGTGTGTGAATGTGACATGTAGTGTAAAAGTGCTCCGAGTGGTCGGAAGACTAGAAAAGTGCTATATAAGTACAGTCCATTACAGTCCTCGCTGTATGCAGTTATGACAAACTACCTGTTTCTGGCTTTGATCATTGCACACAGGTATACTGCATTTCCCACACCTGTTGTTGATTACCTCGCAGCCATGACAGCCTGTATGAGGAAACATAAAAGGAAGAGAATGTTATGACAAGCAAACCTGTCGATCAATATGTAGCTATATAATGAACACACACGTACAATACATACAGGTAAACTAGCTTAGTTAGCTAGCTAGTCTTAGCTAACTATAAAGTAAGCTTATTTGTTGATACATGATAACATACACTTTCACACGACAGTCATGAATGACATCCACACATACATGAACATGCAAGTATGTTGTTTAAATATATGAAATTGATGACAAAATATTTTCTGATGTAAAAATGAAGATAATACTGACATGTATCAGATCTTGCTGTGTAAATGATCTTCATGAGAGGTGACACTTCTGAAATAATCTGTGTGGTGCACAGTACATGTTTTTTGAGGAATACCTGGAATATCAAATGTTCACAACTTTTCATTGCAAAGATATTGCAAGAAAACGACCTCACCGGGTCATTTTTGACCCACTTATTCATCTAAGAAAGGGTTAACTCCTGGGAACACAAAAGTAAGAATAAGCTCACATTTAACTGAAGAAATGAAGTGTTGAAAAACAACATGTAATGCTACACTTAGAGTAAGAAGCATGGCTAGAGATGTGGTAGTGGACAATCAGAAGAGTAAAGCACTGTATTGGTAGGCTAATAGATAAGATAAGATTCTATTTATCGTCCCTGAGGGGTCACTAATGATTCCTACACCTGCTTTTACTCACACTACATACACCAAGACACAATGACAAATTACATGAGCAGATGTTTAGTTGAAAATATTACACAAATCCTGGTTAATAAGGTATAATAAGGCATGCCGGAAAAGTAGATCTAACACCATCAAAAGTGCAGAGGAGACCACCGCAGCCTCCACACAGCACCGGACACATACACAGTTCACAGATTCATTCTGAGACTCAACACTGTAAGTAAGATACTCACATAACACAGTTCACAGATCCATTCTGAAACACAACGCTGATAGTTAGATACTTTAACTAGTAGTACTTTAGTAGTAGTAGTATTTTAATTACTCGATTCTATTAAGAACCTCAATGGAAAGTTACGCAACAACCTCGGAAAGCCCAAGCCGCACTGAGCTTGACCCGCTCGGGGGGTGCCCGTACCAGATCCCAAGTCAACCACTGCCTCTGACACGACCATGGAGCCTACCTACAGTTTTTCTTAATGTTCTTACTGATGTATATTTTCACAGCTGAGAATACATTGCTGTAAATGTAGATATAATAGTCATTTTAAACCGCTTTTTGAGAGAACCTCAGCACACCTCACAGGGTTCTTTATGGCTTCAACACTTATTTCTGGTATTAGTTAGTTAGCCTTGGTATTCAGCCCAATTGTTTGATCTGAGGTCAAGTTCAAGTTTTGTAAGAAGTCATTTATAATAATAAAAATAATTCAGAAGGAGTTACAACTTGTGTCGAATGTGTTTTCACATTAAGTAAGGGGCAGTCTCTAACACACAGTTTTTATTTTGCTACTTAAAATGTCTTTGGCCCGTTTCTCTGGTTCATCCAACAGTTATTTTGTCTGTTGTTTTTACAGTAGCAGTATTTCTGTTGACAATGCCCTTTTAAATAAAAGTTTGTTTGATTTATATCCTTTCTAAGTTGTTTATTGCTTATTTTGCACAATTTCCATAATAATAGATATTTTTAAGCTGACGCCTGTGACCCACAGAACAATAAAGTTGTAATGTGTATTGCACTGAGATCTAAACTGCTACATTGAGTTATTGTATTATTAATTATGCCTGTCTACAGTAAACAGTGAGAGTAACCAGAATGTTACTGTAAATTCAAATAATAAAATATTTTTATTTTATTTTTACAGGAATAGGCTGTAAAGTCATTTCACAGTATGAATGCTGTAAAATAACAGTAATGTGCTGGTGTCTGTGCTGCCAGCACATTACTGTTATTTTACATAAAAATTCTTTACAGTGTACAGTTAAACTGAGACGTCCGGGTCCCCGTATCAAACTCTACTACAGGCAGCACAGATCCTCCAAATCACACAGCTATCCTTTCAAAATGTGTCATTGTGAAATAATGTAGATCTTAACAGCATCACTTTAATGTGCTTAATGTCCTGACAGTGTTTTTTGATCATGTAACCAGCGATCATTATAAACAAAGCAGTCCGTGTTGTGTTAAAGTCATGATGATGTGTTTGACAGGAAGTCAGAGAGTTTACTCAACTAGAAAACTTGTTTTATACTTCAACGTGGCTCTGGTTTGGTTATTCAAAAGAGCTCGAATTCCTGTGGTGTGGCGTGTTTACAGCATGACACACACACACGCGCGTGCGCACGCATGTATCGGTATATCGGCCCTCCCGCTGTGTGCGAGCGGGCCTTTCTAGCCCATCAAGGGTCTGAACGGTGTAATTAACAGAGTCCCCCGGGGTCCCAGCCTCGCCGCCTAAACAGCCCTCCCTAATGAACCGCAGCTACACTGAAGTACATATCGCACAAATTGAAGGCTTACCTGACCGTTTAACCCTGCCCAACACTCGCACACACAAAGCGGAGCGTCGGTTCATCGCAGCCCCCCCTGAGGGCATCAAACCACGAGGCCGGCTTGTTTGGGCCTCTGACAGGTTTATGTGTTTATCTGCTTGTTTTTTTCCCCTTCCCCTCCCAGCGACTTGTTCGACTACACATCTCGGGGCAGCATCGCAGACTTCAAAGGTGTCCACCCCCACCACACACACACACACACACACACACACAATCAGGCTATAATCTCTGCGTGTGCATGTGGTCTTCCAGGCAGATATAGCGCT
Organism: Semicossyphus pulcher; assembly: GCF_022749685.1. Taxonomy (NCBI): domain Eukaryota; kingdom Metazoa; phylum Chordata; class Actinopteri; order Labriformes; family Labridae; genus Semicossyphus; species Semicossyphus pulcher. The sequence continues at coordinate 29,480,209 of NW_027211693.1, read as the reverse complement.
GGATGTAATTGAGCAGGCATTAGAAGATGCCCAGCAGAGTCAGACCCACAGCGAGCAGGCAGATTTAGCTTGAAAGAGATGGTCCTCTGCAGAAGGGTGGGAGAAAACACACACACACACAAACACATGCCACAAACTCCCCATCGAGCTGAAAACGAACACCCACCCACTCTCTAGAGGCTGCAGTTATATTTACCTCAGGCCGAGTTAAAGCAGAGGAGAGTACTGGAAGGCGAAGGCGAGGAGAGCAGGAGAAGTTTCTGGCCGTTGAGAGCGAGTGGCGAACGGCGGAGACAGAAGCTCCCTGGTGACCAGACGAGCCCGGCAGGAAACGCATCACTGCCTTCCCCTATTACATCCACAACGCTACAGGCAATTTTCTCTCCCCGTCTGGCTCACAGATCCTCTTCCTCGGCTCATTCTTCTGCCACCCACAACAGACTGATGGGAGGAAGACGGCCTCTGAGCCACCATGCTGCCTGTGCCTGACGCTCAAGCACCTCTCTAACCTGTCAGCTGATAGCTTGTCTGCTCTTTTTAAACTGTAGCCTGATCCACATTCATATACCCAAAGACACCCTGAAACTATACTATACAGTACAGACTTCGTCTGCCAGCCTGGAAGCTACTGAATAAAAACTGCTGTCAACTGAAGCTGTCTTTACTTTTCTCTTCATCAGTCCACAAGTGATGAAATCCAATTTGTTTATGTGGTCCACAACACAAGACACAAATGTGTATGCAGGAAAACAGTCTGTGAGCAAAGGAAAAGCAGGAACGTAATCCGCCGTAATGCCATCCCGGCTCCCATCAGCGTGATCTGACGACGATTTAGCTTCTTATTAATCTCTGCAAGTTCAGCTTCTAGATCTAAAATTTAGCTTGAGATGAATTCCCTTGATGCTGTGTCACGAAAGCCTTTCAGCGTTCAGATTTCCAGACTTCCTTGAATGCATCAGATTGGTCCGACCTCCGTTCAACAAACGAGCATTTAAAAGTTTTCTTCTTGAGGACAGACCTGACACAGCTTGAATTTTCACTTCTTACAAATCTGCATCATGATGTTGAAATCACAAGAACACGGTTTCTCTTTCTGTAACAATGCAGAACGCGGAAAAGGAAGTCTTGACGGGAAGTCAATTATTGCTTACCGCCCAGCACGTTCACCGGTGTCCCCAGAGGCTGTATCGTCTCCGACTGTAGATTGGCTGTGTCCCAATTCAGGGTCTGCATCCTTCGAAGGACATATTCTGAGGTGGTCACAGTTTGGTTATCTTTAGGCACCAAATGCACTTGGTTTCGGACAATAAGGGGGCAATAAGGGTACTTGGGCATGGTTCGTTGATCCGTTGATACCAAACCACAGAAGTGGACGGTTGGCTCCATTGATTCACACGCTTTTGGACACTGGAAGGCAAAATAAACAATGCTCCGTAGTTGATGATACTCTTCTTCTTGTTTTTGAGGTGCATTACTGCAACCGTACTCAGGGCATTTACACATTAGGTACGATTGCTTCGTACTGTGCCTAAGTGCTGGTGTGGGTGTAAATGAGTATTGACGTACTTCTGTTAGTTATGTAACGTACATAACTGGAAACATCAGTCTCCTGGCTGTTTCTTGACCCATCAGTCACCCCCAACCACACTGAGCGGACTTTATGTCACCTGACTTCAACATCACATCAAAACAATAAGCTACATGAAAGAGTCTAGAAATAAAGCTTGAGGGTACCTAGAAGGTCATATTTTGAAGCTTTGGGCCTCTGATTAAGCTGCCTTTTTTGATGACTTGTGAGTGAGAACGGACTGGATATGAAACATGCCAGCCATCATCACCTGCATGAACCGATCAGGTACTACACGTGTATGAGAGACGATGGTGGATCATCCTTATGCCTGTCAGTGAAATGACGCCTGCAGGTGAGCTGAGCTAAGAGCTGCTTCTCCTGCACACACATTGACGTATTTAAGTTACCCTTTCACCTGGGTGTCACGGCACCTGTCGCACCTGTCTGACTGACCACTGCATTTTGTTAAAAAAAAACATCCAGCAGGCACAGGGTCATTACAGCTCATCAAGTTTCTTCTGCATAATTCTCAACCAGCATAGTCCACTTGGGAGTGATCGGCATGTGTTTGTAGTTGTAACAAACGTCCTCTTACACACTGACAGGATTTGCATTTCCTGCAGGAGACAGAAAGGAAACATCTTTCACATTCCTGTCACTGACGATGTATTCACATCCTGTTCTTCATTAAAGTGAAAATTTTAACTCCACGTCTTTCTGGTCTCAGGGAAGAAATTAACTTTGACAAATTGTAACTTTATCATTTCTGTCTCAAACATTTCAAGCAGACACGAGAAATATAGCTGAAGTTTCTTGTGAACTTCCTGTGATGGTACAGATATTTACCTTCAGACATTTGTACTGCGATGACGTTCCGAGCATTTCAGTGACATAATCATAAACAGAATCATCATAACTGCAACTGACAAGACGACTACCGGAGGTGATTTACCTGTGAAAAATAAATCAGTTTTAATGTGTGAAATACCCTCATACAGTATTTCAAAACACAGACAGAGGTGCACACCATCATCTTAATACAGTTTGAGTAACAGGCACAATGTGTCAGTCAGAGTTGGTGTAATCTGTGATTATAGATGACAGCTTCCTCTCTGGAACGGGTGATCCTACCTGCAGTTTGGAGAACAGTTCATAGAAGTCTGAGGGGGACATGTCGAGAATATATGAATGAGCAGAGAGGGAGATGATGGATGCGGTGAATCTGACAAAAGATGACGTATGAAGAACTAACGTGTGTGAGGAAGGGGTGCACCTTCAGATGAGGCTCCTGATCCCTGTTAATTTAATTACAATTCATGTCGACAATGATATCAATGATGTCTTGTGAAATGAAGACATAATCAAATGAGAGGGGGTCGGCAAAGGTCGCTCTAAGAACAATTTGACACCTGTTAGTGATTTCCTTCAGTCGATTCTGCTTTGATACTGATTATTCAGACCAAAGACAAGTGATTAAAGACAAATGCCGACCTTTGCTCCCTCCTTTGGTAGCAAGCTAGCTCATTGTTAATGCAGGTTTGTTTAATGGACTTGTTCAGCGAGTGGCACATTAAGACTGTGGCAATAAGGCCCCTGAATCAACCACTTAATAACCCCACACAGCTTTGTTGATGATTCAAATATGTTATTTCCAATTGATGCATTGTTTTCTACACTGATCAACCATTATGATATCGTGTAGGTCCTCTTTTGCCGCCAAAACAGCCCTGACCCGTCGAGGCATGGACTCCACTAGACCTCTGAAGGTGTGCTGAGGTATCTGGCACCAAGACGTTAGCAGCAGATCCTTTAAGGGGCCTCTATGGATCGTTTGTCCAGCACATCCCACAGATGCTCGATTGGATTGAGATCTGGGGAATTTGGAGGCCAAGTCAACACCTTGAACTCGTCCTTGTGTTCCTCAAACCATTCCTGAAGCATGTCTGCAGAGTGGCAGGGACCATCATCCTGCTGAAAGAGGCCACTGCCATCAGGTAATACTGTTTCCATGAAGGGGTGTACTTGGTCTCCAACAATGTTTAGGTAGGTGGTACGTGTCACAGTAACATCCACATGAATGGCAGGACCCAAGGTTTCCCAGCAGAACATTGCCCAAATCATCACACTGCCTCCCCCGGCTCGTCTTCTTCCCATAATGCATCCTGGTGTCATGTCTTCCCCAGGTAAGCGACGCACACGCACCCGGCCATCCACATGATGTAAAAGAAAACGTGATTCATCAGCTGATCTGTGTATATTTGTTTAAAGGTTTGAGGACAGAGTCCTGGTAATGGTCACTCATCCAATGTTGATGACTAACATTGTAAAGTCATTCAGAGAAAGTAAAGTGTGCTTCCTGCTCATTTTATAAAATCTCAGTAAACTACGGTGTCACAGGAAGCAACAGAGCAGATTGTAACTTAACATTTTCGGTGTTTGGTTAGAGACTGGTTTAGCTGACTTCACCAACAGTCCTCACCGGAGCAGAAAGTGCCGGAGCAGCCGGCAGACTGCAGTCGTGCTGCCCTGCCCCACATTGTCATTGTCTTCAGACAATTACACCACCACAACACTGAGGGCCCTATTGACCACTCAGTGCAACACAAGTTGCATTTCTATTTTCCACCTGGCGCAGTCGTCATTTTTACACCCAGCGCCCACGTTGTGTAAATAGCAAGTGATCTTGCACCCATGTGAGCGGCCATCGTGGGGTTTGTCCTAAAATGAAGTGTGGTCAGACAAATGGTGGCACGTTGCTATCTTGAGGACGCAGAAAGCAATGGCGTCATAGACCAACAAAAACCTGGTCTAAAGTCTGAGCTGCAGTCTGTCTCTGCTATTTAGAGGACGCATCATGAGCATACATCAGAGAGTTCACAACACGAGTCTGTGCTTGTCATTCACACGTGGACGCACAGCAGCGCTGAAAAGCAGTGTATTTGCAGATACAGTGAAACAACATTGTTTATAGGACTGTGAGATTGCAAGCTTTTGTTTTCCTTGTCTCTTTAAATCATGATGCTGCCTTCGGTTTGTTACCAATCTGGTGACAAGTGCAGGAAGACGTGGACAAGCTCACCGCTGCCTCCACACACACCTGCTTCACCTCAGGGAGATTACTGCTCGAGCCACTGCTGTAAGCTAACACTCTGGGTTGACTCATGATAAGCCCAAAACACACCGACCAATATTCAAGGGACCTAGAACAACCTCTTGCGCCTCACTTTGCACCCAGATTGTGCGCCGCTTAACTAAGAAAAGGGGGTTGGACACGCCCTGAATCACTTGGCACCATGCGCTTTAGACCCATGGTTCTCAACTGTTGGGTTGGGACCCAAAAGTGGGCCGCAGAGCTATTTTGTGTGAGTCACGGATGTGTGCTTGAAAAAAAAAGTTGTGGCAAAAAGTCGATGCTGCGCTTTTATTTTGAAGGACATGGGTTTCCAATGACATGCCTGCAGTAGTAGTGTAGTTTATTTACATTCAATGAATCCACTGATTGGGTAATCCTAGCTACAGTTACACTCACTTTCTTGAAACGTGATGAACCCTAATGTAGATGCATTTATGTTGCACTTTAATTTCTGTTGAAAAAAAGGCTGCAAACTGAACGAACTGTAGAGGGGATATTTTCCTCTCATGCACTGGCACCTGCTTGTTGTTTTGGGTGACTATCATACCGTTGTGTTTTGTGGTGTTGACAAACTGTGATGTTTTGTTCCACCTCAGATCCAAACTGCACCATTTTTCATAAAATAAATTTGAGTGGTTGAAAAGTTTGGGTCGTGATTTGTCATTAAGGAGGTGGTGATGGGTCCTGAGGCTAGACCAGTTGAGAACCACTGCTCGAGACCGTGCGCCTTAGATTGTGTAAAAAGGGCTCTAAGCCACCGTGACATGTAGTTACATTTCAGGCTGTGATGTAGATGAAACGCAGACACATCAGGCAGTAGTAATGTGAGAAAGGAACAGTTACCAGATAAATGATGACCTTGTTGGCGCTTTGAAGAGCTGAGATGTTGACACAGTCTCTCTCTGAAAAATTATAAGTTTGACAACTTTGCTGCAACGTGGTCAAAAAAAAGTTTGTTTTCAACAACAAGGATCAATGTGATTCCATAAATGAGTTATTTTTGGCGTCTGATCGGGATCAAGAGGAAACCAGTTTGAAACATCGGCCTCAGCATGACACACAAACGCAGTGTCGCGGCAGCTCTGAATAAAAAGGACTTTAACTGCAACAGTTTCTGTAGTGAATAAATGTGTGTTCGTAACTCGTCTGTACACGGCACTCTTTGAAGTGAACACTTTGGGTTTCTCAGTGTATTTAAGGGGGGCTAATCCAGCTGCCTACTGAGTACAGCTGGCTTTGGATGTCAGTGTGAGGCCCGCAGACTGTACGGCTATCTGTGATCTGTGTGTGTGATGACATGTTGCTCTACTCCGTGCCAGTAACACAGCGGGGAGGATTTTTAAGCTGAGAATTATCTTGCCAAGATGCTTTTGGATCCGGGTAGCGCTTTTGTTGAGATTTGAGACACACAAATAAAGCAGCATTTTGAGAGTACAAAGTGACAAAACGTTATATTGTAATCGCTCAGACCCCTCCGCTTCCAGCTGCAAGCAACTGGCTGGTCCACACAATGACTGTGCACCAATTCCTCCGGCTTCCCAGAGCTTTAGAGAAGAATGTTATTGTTCTGCTATTGAACAAGTGAGCTAGTAATGTCTGTCACACTGGCTCTGGCAATTATTTCACTCCTACCGGCAGCTGTCGGTTTTCACACTCATAAAGATAACGTTCACTGGTGGAAGAGAGGGAGAGCGTTAGCGGGTGGGGGATCCACTGTGGTGAGTGAGTGTAGTTTAACATTTCAGCTCGGAGGCTGCTGCTGTACATGACATATTTTCTCTCATCCGAGTCCAAAACACACAGAGGTGATGAACGTGCACACATTCTTTACTGGAATAGAACTGCAGATACTTGTATTAAAAAACTCTGGGGGATGAAAAAGTTCAACTTCCTCGCAGCAGTAACAGTTTATACTGTGCGGACATCTCAGAGCCTGGATTTAAAGTAAGACCTCCTTTACCGCTCCAGTGCGTTACCTGCTGAGAAAAGGAAGATTACTTTTGCGTTACCAAAACTTAAACCCCCTTTGTGACTCATTACACATGTGGGTTATATTGTCAGGATGGCGTGTAGCCTACTGTACATCTACCTTTGAATGTATTGACTCTACGGTCATTGCATACGCCTTTTTTACACCGCGGTCCGTCCTCATGCCACCTTTGTCATTCTACATTGGACCACGCAACGCCGGCGTGAAGCCGCCCCAGTGTGTGTTAGCGTGTTAGCGTCCCTCATGCGCGTGAGGTGTAAACAAACATCACGTGCTTTAAATACACACACATGGCGCTGTTCCGCCCTGCCGGCTCTGCAGTTTACACAGACTCCGTTTCGCCTCTGTTACTACCTCTGATGCCACTCAGAGGCGAAACAACTTCGCCCCACCATAACGCCTCCATACGTTCTAAATAGAAGACGAAATGTAACAGAGGTGTAATGATCCCGCACAAAGTAAATTGTCCTCTCTGACATCTCGCTAGCTGAGTTAGCTGGCTACACATGCACACTGACGCAGCTGTGTTTACCTTCTGCTGGTACGCAGCTACAAGAAGGAGGAGAGAAACAGAAACAGTGCTTCAGGGATTTTCTGTTTTGTGGCGACAAAAGGAAAAGAGAAATATGGCAATTTATTTTCCAGTAACAGATTACTGTTTATGAGAAAGTAACTGAACTGAAACTGTAGTTAAATGCCCAAGAGAAGTTTTTATTTGGTTATCAAACAGAGTTATTTTAACACTGATGCCTCAGCTATAAGATGCACAAGATTTACTATTTCTGTATTGTTATTTTTAATGCCAAAGGAGAGCAGGAGGAGATTTTTTACTTTAGAGAATGCTACACACATGTACAGGACGGGATAAGCAAAGAGACAAGACAGACAGCTTTGTCCGCAGGGGCGGAAAATCACCTCAAAACTGCTTCCTTTGAGTACAGTAACAATGTAGTATTTGTACTTCAGTTCATCCCACCTCTGACATGTAGGGATAAGGGCAGGAAGGCCGACACGGTACTGTACGGAGGAGGAGTGGGGATGAAAGAACAGAGAGAGCTTGATGTGAGAACGAGCCGTGGACAGATGACATCGAGTTCCTAAAGATTTGTGGGTAGAAGGTAGAAGAGAGCGGCTGTTGCGTCTCCCTCTGCCGTCCGTCTGAACAGGATCAGTGCAAAGACCTGAAGTGTACGAGCGTCTGACGAGATGAAAGCCTCTTGACAGAGCAGGGCTGGAGGTCGGTGTCCGTGGAGGGCATCACCTTGTTAAAGTTCAACCTTGCAGAAGCTACTCAAACTGTCTGTCCACTCGCTCCTCTCCCAGGCCCTGCCCTTCTCATCTATCATGACCGGCTGCCCACGCTCACGGCCGTGATTCATTTCCCGGCCCGCAGGAGAGAACACAGAGCGGCAGGCTTCAATGCCGTGGGTAGTCTGAGGAGCCGGGAAGGAAAGCTGAGAAGAAAGCAGAGAGACAAGAGGGATGTTTGATGCAGAGACAAAAGACGGAGTAACACTACTTTTCCTCAGGTCAGTCTGTCAATTAGCCTGCTTCTGGCCGTCAGCGAGGGAGGTGTTAAAGGTGGAGAAAGGCAGGAGGCAGGGCGGTAAGATGAGAGACAGAGAGCAGAGAGGCGGATGACGGAGAGCAGAAAGCTGACTCGTCTCAGGCTGGAGGAGCGTTTCTTCTTCTTCTGTTTAAACTTTTGTCTTGTTCACAGTGAGAGCGCTCTGTGATGTTTCTGAGCGCATCCTGTAAACACAGCCAGGAGGGCTGTGTGCTGTCGTTTATACTCCTCCCTCCCTCGCAGAAATATGACCACCAACAGCAGCGGGACGGGGGCTAGCAGGGTCCAAAGCCTCCCCTTGGCCCCCCTCCCCCCAATAGTTTTGTAACAAAAAGTATTTATGGAGTCAAAGTTGTGACATTAAGAGACAAAGATCTGGCCTGATGACAGTGTCCCTGGTCCCATGCCAAAGGAAGTGGAGGGATGGGATGAAAAACTTTGATGTTTGGAAACACATTGAGGTCAATCCATGCAGCTCGTGCAGCAGACAGACAAATACAGTATCTGTGGCATTCATATGGAGTGGGGATTTACATAATGTGACAGTGCATTAAGAAACATCCGGGACACAGATCATTCCTCTAATCCTGGTCGACACAAAACCCACTCGCCCTGTCGAGCCCACCTGATCCTGTTGCCCAATCCATCTGTGAGTCGTCCCTGTTTTACACCAGCAGCTAAACTCCTCCAGCAGCCGTCTGCGGAGATCATTTTGGGATGGATTGCAGGGTGTGTACTCTCACATCTAGGGCTTAAGTTGGATTTGCAAAAGGCCCCATATCATGTCATTTGTGCAATTTGCTTTGTGCTCCTTTACTCCGCCATTATCATAATTGAGGGCTGTCCATTGTTGGCAGATCTATTTTGCATGGGGGTGCAAGAATCCAAAGCAGTGATCTGCGCCGGGAGGGAGGCAGGCAAAAGCGCTAGTTTAGAAGCGCTGCGATTAGATTAAGAAATCCAATTTTGACATAAAGGCAAAGCCGTCAGAAACAGATGGAGCGCCTGTGAAATCCTTGCCTATCACTCAAGTCAAAAACAAGATTATCTCCAGCAGGGGAGGAGAGAAAGTGGTCCCTCGTTTGTTATTTTTCAGCCAGTCTCTTTCATTCCGATAAAGCCAGACTCTCTCTGCTTCAAATACCAGCCGAGATGATGTCAGACAAGAGCAATCATTCTTTGGCTCCAAGAGACGTGTGCAAATGACTAATGATGCTATCATACCGACGCTATGAAAGAAATGAAGAGGATATTGGAAAAACAAAGTGAAGATAGTCCGGCTCTTTTGCGAGGCATGCTTTTTTATCTACCCTCCATACATCAAGCAAATGTTGTGAGACGCTCTTTATGCTTGCACAAAGTTAGACGGGAGGCGCAGACGGCACGCAGAGAGATGAGTCTGTAAACATCACACTTAAGTCCTCAAGCTGGAAAACAAAACATTTTACTATTTCACTTCCTGTTTGTTGAGTACGCAGCCACACGTCCGCAGCATGACACTAAAGTCAGTCAGGGACATTTCGGATGATAAATTAACTGTTTAAACTCTGCAGCTGGAATTTTCTGGCAGTGCATACGTTTTACTTTTATTACAATTTATTTATTGTGATGTTGAAATATATCTGTATAATCTGTACAACCTTATTTTAAAGAGTAACTGCACACGTTTTTTGAGCTGTAATCTACATTATATTGCTGTACTGTGATGATTTCATGGGTTGTAAATGTCACAAAGTCACGTAATCCACTGTTTTAAATCAGCCCTGGACCTTGCAGCCGTTGGTGACGTAGACACGACCGTTTGGGACAAAATTACGTCATGAAATTTATAGAAAAAGAATGTTAACACCTGTCAATCAGAGGTGGGCGGTACACCTCCCCGGTCCTGTCTTTGAGAGGGAGTCTGTGAAACTGCGCTCATTTTCAAATATCTCCTGATCGAGACACATCACTCACTAGAGTTTACACTGTTTGCTAGCACACTGTGCATTAGCCTTCTCGCTAACGTTACGTTACCACTCAGAGACTGCGCCCATTCTCTCTTCAGAATCAGAAATAACTGTAACAGGCTGCACACGTGGTCAGCGCATGAGCACTTGCATGACCTCGGCTCCGAAAGCTCCGGCTTCAGGCATTAGTGGGGCCGGAGGCAGCAGCTCGAACTGATACAGCTCAGGACCACCACGGTCCTCCACTCTGTGTTGTTGTGAATTTTTCTCTGGCCAGGTTAGGGGACGCCACTGAGCCGCCGGACACACCCACCCCCCTCCACCCTCCTCTCAGCCCCTTGCCTACTTTGAGCATTTTTCCAAATTGTGCAGCTGGTGGAGGTACACTTATATTATTTTAGAACAGAAAACGTTCTAACTCTCCAGAACAATGTACATTTAGTTTTTAAGATATTCCGATTTTTGTGAGTGCAAAGGTGTTTTAATAATTCCCTTTGCAATACAAATACAGTACATTGGTGTTTTTGCTGTTTGTGAGTTAAATGCTTCCATCCTTAAAAATGATACAATCTGTGCGTGCAAGTTTTGTAACTTTTGCTGTCTCTATTATGGTTTTTACTTTTGGTAAGTTTCAGCAGGATTATGTAAAACATTGATCCCTGGCAAGTTTGCGTCTGCCCACATGTCACCACATTTTACACCGCACACAACAGAACAATGACCATATTAAGGAGCGTACAGCACAGAGACTCCAGACAGCAGGCCGCTGCAGGAGGAATAAAGGCCCTCGCTTTGGTAATTTAATTTTAGATGAGTTTAAACAAGATAATGCAAAAACAGGCTCCCGAGGCCGCCCACAGGAGTTCCGTTATCACAGTTTACAGTTTACAGCTAAAGAAACCGAGACTGCGGAACAATAGGAAATATTTTACTGAGTAAAATCAAAGCCTGACTCTGCCAAGCGTCCATGCCAAGTCCAAAGTTAGACTAACGGAGAAACAGAATCCAGGCAGCGAAACAGAGGAATGAACGTTCCTGATCGGAGCCTGATATAGAAACAGTTTTTGTAAGCTGAGCATGCTTTGAAAAGTTGAGTGCAGATCCGTACTTTCACGAGCCAGCAGTTAGAGAAGAGAGAAACTCAGACAACACAAATACAGAGGGAAGCCAAAGTTCAGCTTCTCTCTGAGACTGATGGAGATTAAAAAAAAAAGAACACTTGTATCGATTCCATGAAACCAAATAAAGGTTGCTGTTAGGAGAGCCAAGAAGTTTGAAGAACAGTGGAGCAGAGACGGCGTCTCCTGAATAGATATGATCAGAGCGTTCACAAGATCAGCACACTGCAGCAAATGGAGAATAAATCATGGACTACACAGATTACATTTGATTGCTGTGCCTCAGTCAACACCTCTGACTGTCTTCAACACGTTCTCTATCCGCGCGCTCTGTTCACACGCTGTCATTATTGTAGACGTGGGCTGCTGTGCTTCTTCTGTTAATGTAAGTGTGGTGGTTCACTGCAGCTCTTAGGGAGTGCCTGCAGCTTTCTGTGGAGCAACACTGTGAAGTATGCAGTCGTTGCACATGTCTCTGGCATGCTGTATGGCTGATGCTGATGGACCTGACTTCATTTGTATTTCCCTGTTGAAGAACTCGTTGTCTCTTAGATGATGGAAATAATACATGTTGCATATTTATAAAAACAGTTGATATTGTTGCTAACAGCTCGGCCTTTTTGGCTGTGTATTTCATCCTTAAAGGAGAAGTTATGCATTTTTAAACCTGGTCCCTATTTGTACAAATTTGTGTAGAAATGACTCATAGGTACAAAAAGTTTTGGAATCGGTCCAGTAGGTAGCTTCTGCCGTAGCTGCAGTACTGAGTAAAGAGTAACATCCTCTTTGTGTAACCAGAAACAAAAGTCTCGCTCTGAAATCACGCCCGTGGTGAGATGTTACATGAACAGGACGGTGGAAGAGTTGGAGAGAGGATTTGTTTACATAGAGGACTGCCGGCAGGAATATATTTCAAAAGCCATGGCTGAATATTTACCGGATTGTGACGATGAAGATGAGGCATTTGAATTCGATTGGCCAGGGGTGTCCAGGGATGATACCTCGGACGCTACACTACACTACACAAGGCACAAAACTGGAGGAGGCGGCCAAGTCCACAGGGACCAAACGGGCAACTATCTATCGAGTAAGCAGACCTAACATATTTACATGCATCTAATTTCTTTACCTAGAAATGTCACCGTATCTGGTTACACTAAAAGGATCTTACTCTTTAAAAAAGGACGATCTTTGTAGGGATCATTTCCGTAATGTTTAGTAACAATCTGAGCCTGTCAGTGGTAAAAACAAGCACTTTTAGTAGACGTACTTTGATCGGGCGCAATTGCCCTAGTCCGTCACGCGGCTATGGTGGAAGCTACCGACTGGACTGATTCCAAAACTTTTTGTTCCTGTGAGTCATTTCGACACACACGTTTGTAAATAGGGCCCAGGTTTAAAAATACTGAACTTCTTCTTTATGTATTTTAGTGGTAAGCATCGCAGGAAGGTCACCAGACCTCTCATTGAGGACTTCATATAGTAACTGTGAGCTGTCTGCATGTAAGTGTTGTAGCCTTTTACTAAATAAGACTGGTTTATCTTTGATTTGTTCGTCTGGATTTTGCAGATGGAGTGGATTTGTTGCGGGCAGACAGTGCCCCATCATTTGGGTACATTTCCGCTAACTTTTAAGTTTCCAGTATAATTTGTGAATGAGGGGAGTTTATGGTGTTGAACCAGTGTCATGTAGGCTGGATTGGTGTGTTTGGGTCATCATCTGTTGATGAACGATTCTGTTGGTGCTCTCTGGAGTGTCACGCACTGAGCTCTCTTGTGTACCGTACCCCCGACTCTGAGATTACACTCACAGTCTGCTACTGAACACTTTTGCCTTATAAGTGAGGAAGCTTAACTGCAGCTTGAAGTATATTCTGGGCAATGTTTCTGGCAGTCCACGAAGTACAAATCTCTTAAAAGGATGCTGGCAGAGGATGGAGGGCGTACGAAGCACGGGACTTTGACTGTAAAAACACATCCTACATGTGTTCAGGTTCAGCGTGAAGAAACTCCTGGTTAAGGTTCAAGATTGTGTTTTAAGGCAAAGAATAAAAAAAAGAAAACTGGCATTTGACATTTTCAATATTTAACTAAGAGCTCATTATTTCCCTAAACATAACCAATGGCCCTTAAACCCATGTGAATTAAGTCCTGCTGTAGTTGCCAGGATCCGATACTGTAGAAAAGCTAATTAAATGCTGTTGCGGTGACATTTTACATTTTGTGGCTTTAGAGATTTATTTAATTGATTGTTTGGCAGCAGAACAAGCTGTAAACACAGCACTGACCTAACATCACCTTATAAAGTTGATGTGACTAATGAGTTAGCAAACAGAAACAGACACGGAGCTACTTTATCTGAAGTCGTTCGTGTCTATCTGATGTCCAAAATTCATTCTGCTTTGAGCTTCGGTTTGGTCTCTACTAACGTCAGAGCGAGTCTCCAGCTGTCCTCTGTTTGGTGATTTCATGATTGTATAAAAAGTATAAAACACTCAGTATCAGTGCTGCTTTCCATAGTGTTACCTTAACAGAGCAATTTTCTTTTCTTCAACAGTTGTATGGATTGACATTTTTATTTATTACAACATTTAAATTAGTTTTCCAATATGTTTGAATTTGTGTGCAATTTTAATTTTAATTTTTTACATATTTTGGGGTCTAAATTAGGTACATAAAGTGAGCTGTAACAGGCTGTAATGGCTGCAACAAAATGCTCAGCAGCTATAACAGCTATAACATTATGACCACCTGCCTAATATTGTGTAGGTCCCATTCCAAAACAGCCCTGACCCATCGAGGCTTGGACTCCACAAGACCTCTGAAGGTGTGCTGAGGTATCTGGCACCAAGACATGAACAGCAGATCCTTTAAGTCCTGTAAGTTGCGAGGTGGGGCCTCCATGGATCGGACTAGTTTGTCCAGCACATCCCACAGATGCTCGATTGGATTGAGATCTGGGAAATTTGGAGGCCAAGTCAACACCTTGAACTTGTTGTGTTGCTCAAACCATTCCTGAACCATGTCTGCAGTGTGGCAGGGCACATCATCCTGCTGAAAGAGGTCACTGCCATTAGGGAATACTGTTTCCATGAAGGGGTGTACTTGGTCTGCAACAATGTTTAGGTAGGTGGTACGTGTCACAGTAACATCCACATGAACGACAGGACCCAAGGTTTCCCAGCAGAATGTTGCCCAAAGTATAACACTGCCTCCTCCGACTCACCTTCTTCCCATAGTTCATCCTGGTGCAATGTCTTTCCCAGGTAAGAGACGCACACGCACCCAGCCATCCACAATATAGTATATTATTATTATTATATCATCATCATCATGAATATCCGAATCAACATCAACAAAATCTGCAATGTCATCATCATCAATAGCATCGATATCGTTAAGGTCAGAGGTGTTCATAAAGAGCTGGGTCTTTAGCTTCTTCTTAAAGGTGAAAGGGACTCTGCGGACCGAATGGAGTTTGGTAGCTCGTTCCACCACCTGAGGACGACTGAGGAGAAGAGTCTAGTTAGAGACTTAGGGCCCTGTTGTGATGGGAGCACCAGGCGCCTTTCATTGGCAGAGCAGAGTGGGCGTGTTCTGACACCTTTCTTGGTTCTTTTCTGCAATTTAAGCTTCAGTAGCTCTTTTGTTAGATCAAACCACACGGGCCAGCCTTTGCTCCCCAAAAGCATCATGACCCTGTTGCTAATTCACCTGTTTTCCTTCTTTGGACCACCCCACAAGAGCTGCAGGTTTCGAGATGCTCTAACCCAGTCGTCTAGCTATCATAAATTGGCCCTCGTCAAAGTCGCTCAAATCCTCACACTCGCCCATTTTTTCTGCATCCAACACATCGAGGACAAAAGATTTGACTCTTCATTCCTCTTTTTAAATTTAAGCATCACATCAAACTGATTCATGTCTAATCACCTGCAGTTTTTGTTAAATCAATTACATAAAGTCAGCTGTGAGATAACGATAGGATGATTGGCAGCTCCTAAAGCTCCTTTTTAGTGTTCTTCATTTAATTATGGGGTCTGTTGGTTTTAGAGGGGAGGAGACCTCTCTGGATAATTCAGCCTCGTCAACAATTAACTGCTCATTTTGTGTTCTGTTTGTAATGTTACGGGCCTGCTACACGTGGTTCTGCTCTCTGGTTTTGTCATTTTAAGCAAACTTTTTCACATGGAATAGTCATCTGATGTTATTGTAGATTTATTTATCTTAATAAGAAATGTAACCTGGGCGTTCTCTTCAGTGTTCTCTTTGTTGGAAAGAAGTTCAATTAGTCATTTTAGTCAGTCATCAGCTGATAGTTTGGGCGTTTGTTGTTTCAGGATGGCAGTCAAAGATACGTCAGCATGTTTTTTGCCTGTGTGCGTCACGGTGAAAGACACCATAAGCATCACCATTATTAAACAAGTCAGCCAATCGTAGAGCCTGAACACGCAACAATCATTAAGCAATTAAACACAATCAAACGGCACATTTTCCACAACGATGCTTCCTGTTTGGGAGAGGCGGATAAACAGGGCGCTTCATTTTACCAACCCTTTAAAATATCAAAGGGTAGAGGCACAGTGACGGGGATATGATATTTGCATAGTTAAACGTTATTTCTCAACTTCAGAAGGTGTAAGAAAAACATGCAGCCTCAAACTTCTTCCAACTGTGTCTAATCAATGTAGAATTAAGTCAAAGTCAAAGAAGTAAATCTGGCAATCCACTGATCACTAAGCTACAGAGCCTTCATCCCTTTTATCAGAGCACTCTGCATGGTTAGAAGAACAGGTTGCCTGTTCTTAGAAATGTTCGCTCTTTGATCAGTCAATCCCCATAACTCCCAGCGGCTGTGAAATATGGCTTTATCCACTGCAGTACGGCTCCTGTGATTGATCGCAGGTCTGGAAAAGGAGGACATAAAAAATCTAACATGACAGGACACGGAATATGGCTGAAAATGTTAATTTAACTCTCTTCGCGTGGAGAGCTGGGTGGAGGGAAGAAAAGATGGATGAAATGACCTGAACGTAATTAGTTGTCACAGAAATTACGCTGAGAGTCCAGTTTAGCACGATTTGCACTGAAAGGAGTCACATATCATGTTTACCCCTTTACAAATAATGTAGGGTACTTTGTCAAATTAACGCTGCTTAATTATATAAACCGTGTAGTCGGGAGCGATTTGGGCATGTTTGCAATGTTTGCATGTGGAAAATACTGTATGTCAGGCCCAGACACTTTATCAGCGCCTGCAGGGGCTACAGTAGCAACTCAGCAAGAAACCTCTGCACATGTTCTGAGGGCTTTATTGTCATGATAATCATAATTTCTGTGACACTCTGGGAGGCTGTTTTTAAGAACTGTTTGAACTAAATGCTAATGTCAGCATGCTAACATCCTCTTACTGTGTTAGAAGTCAGCACGTACACATTCACTAATTAGTCTACATAATGTCT
Source organism: Semicossyphus pulcher (assembly GCF_022749685.1). Lineage (NCBI taxonomy): Eukaryota > Metazoa > Chordata > Actinopteri > Labriformes > Labridae > Semicossyphus > Semicossyphus pulcher. The sequence goes on along the minus strand of NW_027211693.1, from coordinate 29,463,423 downwards.
ACAAAATATTGTTGATATCAAATGTTATAAGCCATCAAGTTGAAACATTGAACTGGATAAATGGAAAACTGGATGCAGAAGAAATGAACCATTTCCTGGATAAATCATGCCAAATGAATTGGTCGTCAAACAATTTCCAAGACATTTGAAATCCAACCAAAACTGTTGTCTCAGGGTTGCCGCCGAGGCAAAGTCCATGGACCGTAGATATTACCAAAATGATGCACCATGTTTCCATGTTTAATCCTAAGAATGTCCTCAGGTTCTCCTCCCTGGTCTTATAATACTGACATGTTGTCACTGCCCCCCTCTGGCATCTCACACAGACTCTAAAGCTACCGTCTCTTAAAGGGATAGTTCTGTTTCTTTGAAGTGGGGTTGTATGAGATACTTATCAATAGTAAGTGTACTACATTCAGTGGATGCCAGTCAGCACGGCCCTGGTGTGCTGGCGTGAAAGCTAGGCTATATGCCGCTGCAGATAGGGTCACGTCATTTATCCACTTATAAGTACGTCCCACCAAAAAAGAGGACACTTCAAACAAACCGAACTATCCCTTAGAGTCTTTGTCTCAAGGTACCTTTACTTTAAAAGTCTATACAGCCATAGGCTGTGTATAAGAAGTGGTAGTAGCATTTCTGTTTCAAAAGTAAGGCCAATACAGAAGTGCCCTCAACCTGTATTATTTGTAATGTCCAGCAGGGGGCGACTCCACTGTTTTTAAAAGAAGCCTGATTATATACAGTAGAAGTCTATGAGAAAATGATCCTACTTCTCTCTTGATTTATTCCCTCAGCAAACATTTTCCTCATGAGTTTATGGTATCAATCTCTAGATTCAAGTCTTCTTCAACACAGCATGATGTTCATTTAGTCAATCATGCTCCCATTTAGAGTCACAGAGACCATAAAGCAGGGGAGGAGTTAGGGCGGGGCTACCTGTGAGTGACAAGCTGCTAAGACAGTGACCTGTCAACCAGGACAGGGATGAATGAATGCCAGTTCAACCTGTCGTCCAAATATGGTCACTTCTGGCTCCAAACCAAGATAATGACAGCCAAAATGCTGAACTCAAGGCTTTAAAAGGAGACAAACCAATGAGGGACATCACGGTGGCTTCTTCCCCATCTTATCTACCGTCTATGTGTTTGGCAAAACAAAATGGTTTGACCCATCCAACGTCCCAGACTGCCACCCCAAGCTGACTATATCAGCCTTTCTACCACACCACCTGCGTTAGCTCATGCTGGGAGTTTGCTGTTTAATATATAACGTTACAGGCGTCCTAAAATTGTCACAACCTTCCTGATTATGTGGATTGGAAACAAATTCTAGAGCATCATTTCCGGAGGTGAAACTATGAAAAAGTAAACGAGAGCAGCTCTACCCCTCCCTCTCAACATGTGTGTGCACGGCTGCTGACCTGTGGTCTGCCAGCTAGGCCAAAAACAATTTTCCACCTTGGTTGACAATCAAGTTGTGTTACTTTGTATTTTATTGTTCTTGACAGATTTCAGTATGGAGTAAAGTTGTGGACTGACCCGCCGCCAAGAGACCAAACACCCCATCTCTAAAGTCACTACTGAGGCCAAAAACCAGAAGAGATCAATGAAAGAAACTGAATTCAATCTTTATTTTGCAGGTTCAAAGCACTTTTACTCGGTAAAGGAACACTTCAAAGGATTGGCCGGGGCCATATAGGGTCTTAATGTTTTTATCTTTTCTTTTTTACTGTCTGTTGGCTTTCAAAAGAACACATTTAATACAACAATACAGCAAGATCAGGTAGAAATATTAATGACTCAAAAATAACAACAACAAAACAAAACAACAATTAAAAATTGTTAATGATGAACTGGATCAGACGATCCAGTCCTTAGAAACACCAGGCCTCTATCTCTGCAATATGACATGTCCTCACCTCCATAAACAAGGATGAAAAACATATTTAAAGAGATGCACGGGGCGCTGCACGGCGGTCACCTCACAGCTAGAAGGTTCCTGGTTTGAACCCCGGTTCAGACGTAGAGGGCCTTTCTGTGTGGAGTTTGCATGTTCTCCCCGTGCATGCGCGGGTTCCCTCCAGGTACTCCGGCTTCCTCCCACAGTCCAAAGACATGCTCGTCAGGTTCATTGGTGACTGAGTGTGAAAGGTTGTCTGTCTCTGTGTGTCAGCCCTGTGATTGACTGGTGATCAGTCCAGGTGTAACCCCGCCTCTCGCCCAATGACAGCTGGGATTGGCTCCAGGAGCCCCCCCGCAACAGGATAAGCGCTATAGAAAATGGAATATACATCTCTCTGGAACTGAAGCTCAGTGCAGTCGCTTAACAGAAGAAGAAGGGCTCCACATCGGTCAGACATTGTTCATACATACTTTAAGAGTTTCTTTCCTACTTATCACAGTTTTAAAGAGTGATAATTCAGTAAGAAGAAGAAAGGCTGGAGAGGATTTCCATCTGAGTTTCTAACTGAAGTGATGCTCAAGCAGTCTTGTTATTCGGCATTAAGAACAGAGAGTAGCTGCGTCCCCCCCGCTGTGGATCAGCTTAAATCACTGAATTATAGTTTAGATCAAATGTTTGGTCAAACTGGAGTCTTTCTCTCGTTCTTTGAAGCGGACTCGATGGGTTAAATCAAAGGCCAAGAGGTCCGGCTCTGAAATACGCTCGGCACCATCAGAGTTTAACTGATTAGTGATTCACTTTCTTTAACGGTCAGAAGTCGGGTAGAGTTCTTGAGTTCCAATATCAACATCCATAAAACAGCCTCATTCACACTCACACAAATCTGACACAACAAAAGCTTTTATATGTTATAAAAGTAACTGACAGGCATATAAAAGGAAGCGTTACAGCTGTAAACAGTTTTACAAACTCAATCGGACACTGTGTGACAGAGTTTAGCTGCTAGCAGCGCAGGTGGTGACTGACTGGTTCATGTGTTGTCTTTAGGCCAGCCGAATGTGTTCGTCCTCACCGCTGAGAGCTACAAATCTGTGTTCTCTACTTATTAATGTGTTATTTAATATTCTAAGGATGTCCATTAGTTAATACCACAGTGAAAACAAACTTTGCACAAGTCAAAGGTTATCTAATCAAAGTTAGTTATCTAAACTTTGATTTATCAAACCCAGCTGGGGCATGATGAGGGGGCTTTCACGGGCTATGACTCCCTAAATGAGTTATTGATCTCTTTAACAGCAAACTTTGCTTTTTGTAAATTAATTTATATTTCTCATAGTGAGTTAAATGAGCTGAGGCAGGTAAAACTTTCAGATCATGTGCAACCATGGCTTTTTTTTTCTCCTTTAACACTAGAACCGCCAACGGGTAAAAGTTACCCGCAGCTGTCTTTTGATTGTATGTGATTTTTTTTTCTAGGAAATATTCAAGCCCCCCCCAGTCTTTGACTTTTCCTAAAGGTGTGTTCAGTAGCGCCCCCTATTGTTAAATAGGGCCACTTGCGCCTATAACCACCAGCGGGTCAAATTTACCCCGATATAGAACGCCGTCATTTTGAATTCATTTCGCGCGTCTAGATTTATACATTGTATGTTGCTATGGCAACGCTTTTTTTTCTACTACTGTGTGTCATTAGGTTGCTCATCAAGTCATAAACTCACCAGGTGAGTCTGATGGTGGGGAGCTCTCTGGACTGTCTGCTGCTCTTTGGTTTGTTTTCTGTGAAGCACCTTGTTCACAAAGTGCTTTATAAAGTTTATTGTTATATATTTCACTGTCATGTTGTTATTTTGTAAGCTGCATAAAGTCACTTCATTATAAAACTTTGTGTTGTAAAATGATAAATAAATGAATCTTGTACCTTGAAAATCAATACATTCTAATAGCGGGTCAATTTTTACCTGTTGACTTTAGGTATACTGTGATCCCTGGTGGTTCTAGTAAATGTTACTTTTATAAATCAATTCTTAAATAAGGAACTGTCTTGGATTAATTTTTATGAATATAAATATTTTCCATATTTATATGAATGACTCCGTTTACCACTCTTAAGCGTCCTACAGTCGTGTGTAGAAATGTTTAGATAGCTGTCACAGTGGCAGGTGAGGAAAAAACATAATTTCATTTTGTTTATTATATTAATTTGAAGTCTTCAATAGAAAGAGTGAGCCGGGCTCTCACTGGTTCAAATGCTTCTTATCGCTGAAGTCTGTACAACCTCTGCTTAACATAAAGATAACTATAACAATAGCATACTAATAACTGAAAGACATCATCAAATCTCTGTCAGAGGGGGGGACCCTCCACTGGGTCTGGTGGCCCCCTGCCCACTGGTACACGCTCTACATCGAGAGGCCCCCTCCTGATGGTAGAAAGATAACATCCCTCCCTCCAGCACACCCATGTCGTTGGCAGTGTAGCTCTGTTATGCAGCTCCCACTGCAGCTCCAACCCCCCAAACCCTCCAACCACAACCCCAGTACAAGCACCTTCCTCACCACAACATGAACCCACACACATGTACATTTACACACAAAGCTTCCTTCCCAAGGCCGTCGAACAGAACCTGTTTTCTCCTTCTCTTGTTCCTTTTTTTCTTTTTGTGTCTGTTTTTTGTTTCTGTTCATTTGTTCGCTTGATCTCTGCTTTGTCTTTACTGTCCTCAAACACAATGTTTTCTATGTTCTGTCCTGTGGAGCACTTTTGTACACATCACTACCTTGTATTGTTGTGCTGTCTCCAAGTGTTCGCACAATTCAATAAAAAAGGTTCTGTGAGTCAACAAGTATTGAAATTGTGTCATAAATTAAAAGGAAGTCTGACATGTTTTTCGTACATTTCGATCAAAAACAATTCTAAATGTAGAAATAAAAACAAAAAAAAATCATAATAATCCTGCAGCTATTTGAACTCCTTAACCTTTAAAATGGTTATTAGCTCTTTTTGCGAAATGAAATCAAATAAACCAAAAAAAGCAAAGAAGAAAACTGACCACATTTACAAAAGCTCATGTTTTGGACGCTTGACCTTTGACCTATTGGCTTGATTCATGACGAGATAAGTATCTACAGTGACAGCAATAATCAAGGAATAAGGTAGTGTGTGTTCTTTGTGTGCGCGTTAAAGAGAGAAACTTTGCAGGATGTTTTGGGAGTTGTTGCACATTACTGAACATTTCCATCACAGACTGAGCTCTTGAGGGGCAGCTTGTGCCCCCCGTGTTTACCCCCCCACGCCCCTCCATTACATTACTTTCGACTCTCACATGACCTGACTCGGCTCTGCAGCGCCGTACGTACTCGCTGCCCTCCGTGTTTCATGTTCATGCAGAACCGCAGCCTGTTTGCCAAACAAAAGGCAGGAGACTGCTGGGGGGCTTCTGCACTCATGGATCTTTTCGTGCACAGAGTCAGACAGTAGACTGAGTGCTTGTTAGCCTGTTAGCCTCTGGATGTTTTCACTGTGGTCTGCAGAGAATCACTGCTGTACTTTGCTTTAGAGTTAGACAACTTTAAGTATCTATCAGTGCAAATAAATGTTTTGAATATTGATCCAACTGATCATCCTTATATTGTTTGACCATGAAAATTTGGGCACAAATCTCAATCTTGTGAGAACCAGTCAGGTCCATTTTGGTCGAATCTTAAAGCCACTTGTGCAGGCACATCTGAACCTGCAGTATGAGGTGCTGTTTCTATAGGGATACATGTTGACATCAAAACAGGAGAGAGTGACCAGTGTTCAAATGAGTATTAGACCTTAAAAGGTATAATTTGATCCTCTATTGGCCTGATACTTCAGACCCTGTTTACTCCCTGATGATTGCTTGATGCTGAGATGCATCAGAGTTTGTTCAAAGGTATAACATGACCACTGCGTGACAGAAAAGGGAGAGTGTCGTGGAGTTGTCTTGTGATTCAAGATAACACTATTGAAATAACAATATCGATACATTTCAGGGCGCTGTGACTGAGTCTGTATCTTATAAATACCTGGGTTTCTTAATTGATGATCTGCTTTCTCTAAAGAAGTTGAAGCTACGGCTGGGCTTTTATTTCAGAAATTGTTATTAAATTATTTCTTTTGTTGCTAAAAGAAGACATGTTGCGGATACTTTCATGCCCCTGACTGACTGCGGTGATGTTTAATGCTAAATGTTTCTCAATGCCTTCACTCTCTGGGTAGCCTACTGTATACCTTGGAGCATCACTCATCATCGCTCCCTGTATGCTCGGGTTGGCTGGCCTGCATTGTCCACCTGTAGACTTAATCACTGGCATGTCCTTATTTATGAGGCAATTCTTGACTTGCTTCCCTCTTACATTTGTAATTTCATCTGCAAAATGCTGCTGCTGCAGTCTTCGCTCTGTGACCCATTCACAAGACCTGTTTTTGCTATCTGTCCTCAAAGTGCGTCTTGAAATGTGGAAAAGGGTTTAAGGTGCGCTGCTGCGGCGGCTTGGATTCTGCTGCAGGAGGGTTTGGGTCGGGGGGAGCTGATTTCTTTGAATCAGTTTTAAAGTAGATTGAAGGCGCTGGAGGAAGATCCATCAGGTTGGAGATGCTTTGACTGATGACTTTCAGCTCTGTGACCCAGGATATGTTGACCTGTGTTTGTAAGGTTATGTGTTGTGTGTCTGACACTTTGTTTAAACGTGCTGCTGCTGTCTTGGCCCGGGACACTCTTGAAAAAGAGATTTTTAATCTCAATGAGACTTCCTGGTTAAACTACAAATTAAAACAGGTCCCGCCCTTATAATTTAACAAGTAGCTTATTTTTTTAAAGGCAGACCACTTTTTTTTTCTGAACCTAACAAAGTAGCTTTTGTGCCTGAACCAAACAGAGTTGTTTTTGTTTTTTTTAATTATTTTATTTGTCGGGGACAATGCAAAGACATTGTGACAGGTTACAGTAACATGAGACATATGTATAGCATACAGGGTTTCTAGCCAAGGCTAATTTGCAACCCCTGTCCCTGGTTAGGCTTTTCTACTAAAAGGTCAGTACCAGTCATTAAATAGAGCACATACTTCAGTTGCATTCTCATACATTATTATGAAGTTTTAAAAATGACAAAAAATACACCTGTGAGTGTTTGCTCAGTTTGAACGTGTAGGTATGATGACGTGTTGCCTGCCATATAACAGGGGCTTATTTTGGCATCCTTCCTGTAGGTTGCGTTAGAGATTAGGAAGGATTTACATACTATTCATCTCTGAATGACCACCTTGCACGTTGTCCTGTGTGCGGCTCCGAGAATCAGTCTTCAGTCTGCCTGTTAGACTGTGACATTGCTGCTTTTAAATGTTTACTTTTAAATGGAGGGATTGTGAAGTTGTCTTAAAAGCAAAATTCTAACTCTTCTGAGCGGTTGTCTCTTTTCAGAGGAGATCACAGGACCTGTGATTTATAGAACAAATCAGGAGGCTGCAGTAGAAAAAATAGAAATGTAATATCAGCTGAACTATACAGTGAGTCATGGTATAGCCTTTAAAATGAAGAAACTGTAAACGGCAAACAGCTCAGTCCCATGTCCACACATCTAATTTTAACCGTCTCTGGGCGTCAGCTGGAGAGCAATAAAAACATGTAGGAGTAAATAAGCTGGAGATGAACAGTTACATTAAAAAGGCAAAAAAACAGGGAAGCAGCTCTGAACGACATGAATCTGTTTCCTGTTTGTTGTTCTCCTGTCTGGGACTGTAATTAAGTGCTCCTGTCTTGCCGCTGCGGCGGCGGCGGCGGTGCTTCAGGCCTGCCCTCCCCGCGCAGCCCTCCTTTACTTTCACTTCCTGTCACAGCACACGTTGGAGAGCGGCGGCGGTCCAGAGAGGATAAAAGAGGATCTGACTCTAATTGAATGTGCTCAACACTAACTGCAAAACAAAACAGCATGTAATAAATGTCCATTTTAAAGAGGCGAGCTCACATGACAGAATGGGGGCAATGAATTAGACATAGACAGGAGACAGTGTGTGCGCCGAGAGCCGAGGATCAGCAGTGCTGCTTCGAAATTCACTCGTATGGATTCGATAATGCTGCAATGTAAAGGAAGTTTTTTGGAGACAAATGTCTTTATGTATCAGGCAGAAATTAATCTTATAGCTGTTGGATGCAGAAGAAAAATAACGTGTTATTCTCCTGTAACATTTTATTTGGTAATGCACAAAGCTCACAGGGGAACACAGTTATATCTCTGAAACGAGCAGTGCAACACCACACATTTTAGTTTAACATCAGTGGAAACTGGATATATGTTGGTTTTAGGCTGTTGGTCAGACAAAACAAGACCTCAGAAAACTAAACTTTTCCATTTTACCATTTTAATCAACAAAGTAAGCTAGTGTTAGAGCAGAATCAAACACTAGCAGACGTCTAGAGAAGGGAATTGTTTCATTTTGGGCTGCAGTCGGACAACAAAAAAACATTTACTTTTTCTGTTGTCAAATAACTGAACAATTTCTGTTCCAGCTCCATCACTGATTATTATTTTACGTATGCTGTATACGTAAATATTTAAAGGCCCTGTCTCCTGCTATAAAATAAATCGGCCCAGATTATGTTTGTTGCTCACAGCAGCAGCGGATTGTAATTTAAGAGGAATATCAGTGCACTATCGCCTGCATGCCGCGGTGCTCCACTTTATGATGGTTTTACCCACAAAAAGCCAGAGAGTGAAGAGATTTCTCGAAGTCAACAGAGAGCGAGTGAAGACGTACGAGGAGGGAGGCAGAGAGAGAGAGAGAGATGGCAGGCGATGTGAGGGAACAGCTGCCAAAGGGAGGACGAGGAGTGGAGGAGGAGGAGGAGAGCAGGAGAATGGAGGAGAAGCGAGGGACCTGACACATCTGGTTAAGGTAGAAAAAGAAAAAAGAGGAGCGAGCGGAGGGAGCAGATCTAAAGTAAAACCCCCGACTCTCTCTTAAATAGAGCATGAAGACCACACGCTCGCTGAGTGGGACCCGCCTGTTGCCGGAGAACTGGGCCGTGATTGCATAGTTTATGGCTGAGGCATGATGGGTAAGGATTAAAGATGGCTGCCCTGAGGGCATACAGCAATACCATTACTCTTGATGGATTCCTTCTTCGCTCACATATTCTCTGCAGACGTCAGAGGGCCACAAGGCTTGACTAATGCATGGTGTGATGATGGGATCAGAAGAGGCAGAGGAGGGATGCTCGGCAGCTTCACCAAACCTCCCGTTCCCTCCTCTATATTCTCCTCTCATCCCCGTCGAAGCTCCTCACCGCTCCGCACAGCACACGCCTGTGAAATCACGCTCAACGCCTGCAAGAGACACAAAGTGGCCAAATCGAAAAGTTTAGTTGTTCCTCATTGTTAAATGAATCTTCATTCATAATTATTAAGTGCAAAAATATACAAACAGGCTCTTCTCTCACTTTCACTTTCATTCACGAGTTAGTGGCATCAGGGTTGTCTCATAATTAAGCCATCAGAAACATGCTGTGACACAAACATCCACTGTACCTGTAAATTATATTTCATACAGTAGATACGCCCTGTTTTTAACAGTAAAATATCATCCCTGTAATACAAATGTATGCATGCTTTTATATTACGCTCCTGCATACACCTACCTCATGTACAAAAACAATCTGTTACCTAACTCACGTGATATTATTTGTTACATTGTCTTAAGTTGAAGGTAAAATTATTTTAAAAAACATACCTGGTCAATTAAGCTGCTTCTTACTTTGATAATTACTTAGCGATAATTAAGAAAATATGAAGTTATTTTATGAAGCACATTTAAAAACAACTCAAAGTGCTGCACAACCATGAGCGTTCACATATCACACTGGAGGCCAGAGGTTGTTGTGAATATCAGGACGATTATCAGTACAACAGCACGGCCAAAAGCGTGATACCGCTTTTATACAACATTTCCACAAGCAGCACCACAGACTGTATAAAAAGATGGCCGACATGATGACCTAAAAGTGAAGCCAAACCCTCTCTATCGCCCCTGCTGACTGGCTGCAGTATAGGTAATAAAGCCCGCCTCCTCCATGTTAACAAATGTGACATGAGTCAAACTATAAAATCAAAATACACATCAAATAAATTTTTCTCAAACATGGTTTCTGTCATTATAGTTAGTTCTTATCATGCTGATTTATGTCCAAGTGTTCATTTTTCTGACAAGTTTATTTTTAATTAGTTATTTGATGCTGTAAAAAGGATGATTGACAGCTCTGGTCTGTCTCCTGCAGCCGATCTGTTCCGAATTAGCAAACTAGAGGAGGAACGGTGAGAGGAGATGTAACTAAAACAATCACTACAGTCACTGAAGTTTCCATACCTGTGAACGTTAACCTCAGACCAACACAGAGAAGCTGTTCTGCTGTTAAACACCCAGCGTGCGGGTTCCTTGCTGTTTTTTCGGTAAGTTAAGTGTGTGTTTTGATTAGTGGAAGTGGCTACAGCCGCTTCACCCCCCGATCTCTACTGCGCAGACTCTGGCTCCATATGACGTCACCATTGCAAGATGGCAGAGCCTATCACAGGGGCTATTTTGGCATCACTTTTGTACAATGGGAGCAGATGGAGACGTCGTCCATCTATACATACAGTCATTGAGCAGCACCAATAAGTTAAAGTAATAAACATCAATAGATTATTATTTTTATTTATTTCATCATTGATTTGGCTCCGCCCACACGAGTTCCACCACTTGACTGGACTGTTACCAAGCAACACAAACACTTCCCTCTTGCTAACTAGTGTTTGATAGACCATCCATGTATTATGAACATTTGTCTGTATGCTTCCATCCATCGTGCCTCCAGTGAAATAAGAGTCTGACGACGGTTGCTTCAGTGATTCCAACTTGTTCAATCAGACGAAGAACGCTTGCTTCGCTAACAAAACATCCCAGTGTTCGACAGGTTTTTGAGCTTCATTACTGATTGTTAAATCTATTCAAACACAAGACGCTAAGGTGAGTTTAGTTTTTGCACTTTTAATAGACTTTTTGCAGTTCAAAGGGGATGTTCCTGTTAAAATAAAGGTAAAATAAATTTGGAGGTAGCAGCTGTGTTCTTTAATGAGGGAAGCAGCTCAGCAGTAGCATTTAAAGAAAGAACAACTCAAAATTTCAGTGAGATATTTATTGAGCCGAATTAAAAATCACCAAACTTTTTCAAGGACACTAATTTAACTCTTCACAAAGAAGACACGCTGCTGTCTGTGGCTGAGTAACTGAAGGTCATTAATGATCACTTTCTTGGTACATATAATGATATAAAAACACACACAAGCTGAAAATACTACAAACCAGCACATTGTCTAACCAACGTGCATCAGCAGACCCTGCATCTGACCCTCCTCTGACCCGGGAGAGGCACAGTTCAGGTTGAGTGTCATTGTTAGGATAATTTGAAGGCCCTTTATACCTCTGACACAGACCTCCCTGAGGAGGCCGCGGGCAATTGCTGTTTGAATAATCCGCTTTAAATTAATCTAAAGGAAAAGAAAAATCTAAAACTTCCATCTGTCGAGTCATCAGGTTAGATGTTTGTCGATGATGTCATTACGGTACATAAAAGTTTAAGTGTCGTGACAGCACCTGGTCAGCTGGGGGCGGCCTCTGTCTGGCTGCAAGCGGTCGTTGTTTGCATTTTAATGCATCTAAAATAAACTTAAATAACTGAAATTACTTGTAAAACTTAATTAACCTCTTAAGGGATTTGAAGCATTTGAAGATACTCTGTAATAAATTCAAACACTGATGGAGGCACTGTGTTTCTTTGCAGAGGAAACTATTAAAACACCTTTGCACAGTAAGAATGTAATAATCCTAATAATGAGAATATCTCATGTTACGGCTGTATGTGCCCCTTTTCCCTTTCTGATGTGTCTTCTCAGCCGTGTCTTCCTAGGTGATTGCTAATGAGGTGCACCTGGCCTTGGATCAGCAGCACTGACATCAAGGGAGGCTTGTGGAGTCGGGGACTGCTGTAGTTCTGCCTCTCAGCAGGGATTTTGTCTTGTTGTGTTTCTGATGATTTTGTTAGCCTTCACTTAATGATTTGGTTGTTTAATTATCCTTTAATAAATCCTGTGGCTTTGACTTTTTTAAGGTGTTTTATGTTCATTTGTCTGGTCAGATTTTGGGTAGTTGTTAGCCCCAAAGTGCCGCCTTACGGTGGGGCGTAACACTTCAAAACTTCTGGAGTAGTCAGAAATATTCTGTTCATGATTCTGCAGTCGGAAATGTTTTGGATTAATATGGTTTTATTAAAAATATATATATAATGGATGCTTTTGTTTTTATTTACAATCATCAATTATTATGTTGTTTATTGACTTAAAATAAAATGAAAGTGACATTAATTGTAGGCACAGGAAGCATTTGAAAAAACTCCACAACCAAAGCCCCTTTTCAGATGTTTCTACATGATTGAAAAATATCAGGTTTTTTGTATCTTTTTATGGCACAATTCTCATCCTCATTTCAATTATTACACTTTATTGACTTAGATAACCTTTTAGCTTTGCTTGTACAGATTTTAATGATGTGAAAAATGTGAACATAAATCCAAGAAATGAGCAAAAATACTAAGTTCGGCATTGACCTGAGCTACAAGGGTTAATTCAATCCCTGAAAAGAGAGATAACTAAACAGAAAGAGCGGCGTGTGTATCGGTGAGACCTTGGTTTAATTTCTGTATTTGATGCAGTTCTGTGGCTCAGTCATGTTTGTGGAGCCGCTGCAGACTTTAAGCTGTGATAGCTGTTTGAAATGAATTAATTTGAAATGGTCTAAAGCGCGTTGAACATGTGTGCAGGAGGTTCCCCTGTTCTACACGAGCAGCTGTGTGACTGCTGCAATCATGACAGTGACTTTCGGGGTCTCACGAGCTCACGGCTACACGTGCACATCTTCATGATCTCAGCTGTTCATTTTTTGTTTTTTAATTCCTCCTCTAACTGATGTTTTCTGATGCACCTATAATAGTCAGATTTTACAATATTAATAATTGATGTCATAAATATTCTGTTGCTCACCATTTGTTTTATAAACTCTAAGTTAGCTGCACCTCAGTTTCCCTGCAAAGGTGTACATTTGCATTTACATTCGGGTCATGTTATTATTTTTGAACCTTTATTGAAGAAGAAATCTCTGTTTTACAGGAAAACCAAATGCCAGAGTAATTATAACTGTGTCACATTATAAAACACACAGGATTTAGAAGAGAAGAAGACTTGACTTTCCTCATGGAACTTGTTTTTAGACGAGTGTTTAGAGTTTTAAAATACTTTGAGGACGCAGAAGAAGATTATCTTTCTTGATCCAATCGGCTATAGTCTGAGACGATACGGCGACTGGGGACACCGGTGAACGAGATAAACCTGTCAAGACTTCCGTTTCCGCGTGCTGCATTGTTACAGAAAGAGAAACCGTTTTCTTGTGATTTACTTGTTATTAACGGGTCTTACCTTTGCCAAAATTTCAACATCATGATGCAGATTTGTAAGAAGTAAAAATTCAAGCTTTGTCAGGTCTGTCCTCAAGAGGAGAAGAACACTTTTAACTCTTCCGTTCAATATGTCCTCCACTAGCAAACAAATACAGGAATTTTATCCAGGAGATCAGGGCTTAACTCTCGTGTTAAACCAAACATCAATGTTGACTTTTATTTTAGTAATGTACATAAGTTACTTCACAGAAAGAAGTTAGTACTTACTAAAAGGTCTGAGATATAGCTGCGAGAAAGGCCATGGAGAGACTTAAAAGTAATATCTTTACTGTAGATCACTTTAAAATGGATTAGGTAGAAAACTGCAGCAGCCTTTTTAAGAAAACAATATCATCAATTTAAACAGGATCATTAAAAAAGGTCAATTTAAAAAAAGGTTTAACCCAAACTAGGATCTTTGTCCTTAACCTTAAGTCATTTTGCTAACCAAACACATCCATACTGCTACTGTTTTACACTGTTTACCATGTGTTTATTATGGTGCAATTTATCAGTAAGTCTACCTGGGTGTTGCTCACCTGACCTCAAAGAGTACACAAAACTGGTGATGGGGGGGGGAGCGAGAGGGTCATATTTTGAAGCATAAGGAACCTGACCAAGACGGCAGGTGTGAGGAAATAGTGAGGGAGCTGCTGGGTGGATTTCAGGACCAAGGGCAGCACCTCGAGTTCTACATTACGTCTGTATTATGTCCGTATTTGATGACTATAACATGATACATGTAGAGAAATCATACCTGACTTGTTAGCATGTATTTGAACCTGCAAAGAGATAAACAGCAGAGATGATGCTTCATTTCTCAAACCACTGTGACCTTAATTTTACCCACACACACACACACACACACACTCCTCTAAACAAACCAGCTGAGTCACTGTGCCTTTGTGTTCGATGCAGGTGTGTCAGGCGCTGCTGCAGCCGCTTGGAGGAGCGCTGCGAGACCTTTGAGCCGTGAGAGAGCGCCTGATAGAACCGGCTTGCATCTTAAAAAGCTGAGAGGACTTTGTGGAGGACTGTCGAGGTTCATACACAGCTCCGGCATACAAAGCGAGCCGCAGTTAATTGATACTGCCGAGCTGGAGCCCTGTCCGTCTCCCCATTCCCTTCCAATGGTTGCCGTAATGAATGACTATTCTCGGAGACGGGCCCTGGCCCGCTGTCTATCTGTCTGTCTCAGCCACGAATGTTGTTTTGCCCAAATTGCTGTCACAATCGTTTAATCTGCTCACCCCAGAGAGAAGAGATACCCGCCTCGACATCTTCCACTGTTCTTCTCCTGGCCTGCCTCCTCTCTCCTTCTCTCTCTCTCTTTGCCCTTGCAATGTGTTCTTCAGCAAAGCACAGTCTTATCCTCTCTCATCCCCCCATCCTCCTTCTCCTCCTCCTCCTCTCTTCTTGTTTTCTCTCTCTTCCCTGAGAGCGCTGTGTAGAATTCCTATTTGTCTCTCTGGTGACACTAATTGGAAAATAGCTTGAGGCTTCCCCTGGGCTACAACCCGACAGGCTCTTTGTTGATTAGTGGCAACTTAAGAGGGTTGGTCAAGAGCGCGGTGACAGACAGCGTTTTCTTCTGTCCATCTGTCCCTCTGAGCCATGGCTCGTCCTGGTGACCGCTGGACGGGCACGGACTGAGGGGAGGGGGAGGGCGACGGGGGATGCTGTGTTTGAGTCGTGTTTTCGTGGTCTTGGATTGACATGAGGCTTTGATAAAGAAACTAGCGTGCTGCAGCATGTAAAATTACTTGCAGGGGCTATTTTGAGCATATTATGTAAATGTTTAGAGATGGTCATGCCTAATTTATTAAGAGGAGCAGGGAGTGTGTCTCTCAGTGTGCAAGTGTAGGCCGATGTTTGGCTGGAAGAGCATCCGAGCATACTAACTCACTTACAGAGACGCACGTGGAGGGGCTGTGTTGAAGTGTGCAGAGCACTAATTGGGCCTCATTCACACATGTTCTCTTACTTTCTCTCTTCAGTTAATTAAAGAAAACAAACTTTAAATGTCACTCATGCAGACTCTGAGAATTTCTGACCCTTGTGAAAAAAAATGTACATTGTTCTTGTATTTGTTCTTCTTTTTTTTTTGTTCTTTTTTTAGAACAAAGTTTAATGTTGAGGTCAAAGAAAAATCTGGAACTTTTCTTTTTTCTCATAACATTTAAAAAAAAAAATCCTCCTCCAACTTCTCTTTTCTTACACTGAAAATTTGACTTTACTCTCAATACCTCAAACATTACCATAAACCCTGAAAGAAGGTAAACCTTAAGCGTGCAAAATTTAGGGGAGGGACAAGGGAGGCAATAAAGATGGGCCTTAGTCTTGACATCATGTTGCACCTGTCATCAGTGTTGTGACCAAGTTATCTTTGCTCAAGTCCCAGGTAAGTCTCGACTCATTTTTTCTTGGGCAAGTCAAGTCGAGTCCTTAGTTAAGGCGAGTCAAGTCCCAAGTCATGTCACTTTTTTTCCACCCAAGATCCAGCAGTATATACACTGCTGTATATACTGTAGTATCCCTTCTTTATAAAGAGAAAAGACAAGGTGTTAGCAGCTCGTCTAATAATGATATTATTGGCCAATTTATATAACCTGTTCAAAAAGTATGACAGTGAATTGTATCTGTATTATCTTGGCACAGACGCAGCCATGATGATGGTCTGCTCTGAGACCGTATTGAGTAGTAACGAGTACGACTGATGAGGCTTCTCTTTGGGGGCGTTGCATGTTGCCATAGCGAGGAGTTTGACTGACAGCCAGTCCTCCACTCATGACAATCACATACCGGGGAGCTTTTTGAGTCGTCCAATCATGATTCCCAGTTTTAGCTGCATACATACTTGATAGTTAGAAACTTGACAACATTGAATTTTTATCATTTTTTATTTTATATCTAACATTCAAACTTATGAACACACGCAAGTCATCCGAGTCATCAGGCCTCAAGTCCAAGTTAAGTCTCAAGTCATTTATTTTTTGTCAAGTCACAAGTCATCAAAACTGTGACTTGAGTTGACTCGAGTCCAGGTCACCATAGCTTGAGTCTACATCTCTGCCTGTCACACAAACACTTGAATGAGTCTGTCTGGCAGAGGTGGCAAAGGTACACACATTGTATACTTAAGTCCAAGAACAGATACTTGTGTAAAAGAAGACTGTGGTAAAAGTAAGAAAGTCCAGGCTCTGAAATGCACTTAAGTACAAAAGTAAAAAGTATTCCTCTGAAGGACACAAAGCTAACTAAACCTCACAATAATAATAATGATGATGATAATAATTCAAAGACGATTAAACTTAAACATTCTAGCTTAAAATAAAATAAAACTATATACTGCCAATAATGAACATTAACTTTGTTCTGGAGTTGTAACAACACCAGAATGTTTAAGCAATCCACGATACCTCTTTTGATAACTGGGCCAAATTAAAACAGTCCTCGGCTCACTAGTTTTCTTCGTTTATTATCACTGGACACTGTCTGGTTTTGCTGCAAGCCAAATTTCAGACAGAATAATAAAGACTGAACCGAAGTGAGGTCCCAAACGGGCACCTGGATCATTTTTGAAATCAGTCTTGATGTTGGGAAGGCATCGAGCAGAGAGCAACATATTGATAACCCATAATTCCCCTCACATGCATTAAAACTAAAGTAACAAGCCTGTTTTGAGAATGTAAGGAGTCAAAAGGACAGATTTTTGTTTTCAAATGTCGGGAATAAAAGTAAAATAAATACTCAAGTATTTGTACTTGGTTACTTCCCCCCTCTGCTGCCTGGCCCACACTAAGACATGTTTAAACTCTTACCAGATGTGTAAAATGTGAGCGAGCCCACACATGATGACAGATAACGATAGATAAAACAGTTTTGTTCCTGCAGTGTGTGGAGAGCAGCGATATGACCCAAACAGCACACACAACACAGAGGTGAGAGGTTCATTCACCAACAACCAGAGTCTGACTCTCACAGCTGGAAATCTCACTAAATCTCTCGCGCTCAAATGAGACTTTAGAGTAAACAAACATGGTGGACTGTGGATAAAGTGGTGGAGACGGCGTGAACATGGGCTGTACTTTATGCGTCATGTTTGCTCTTGTCGCCATGGCTGCGGTTGTTGTGCTTCCTCGTTCAGTCAGCTTGCTTCCTGATAGGCTATCGTTTGGTTCGAGTGTGTGCTCGGCTGTCCTCGGGGTTCCCCCCACACAACAGGATACCAGATCGTAAATACTGAACATGTTTAATATTTATGATTTGAAATCGGTGCGGCCATGACGTTCTTCCAAGCAGATCGGGGGAAGTAAAATCCCTCTTAACATCCCTCACACCACAGGAACATCTGGAGAGATCATCTTTAGAACCACCAGAACATCAGGACTTGGTACTCTAGTCTGAAGGAGGGAATCAGGCCCAAAATTAGCCTGATTATCTTGTTGTGTGTACCCCACTTTAAGCTGTGGTCAGGATTTTTTTATAGTTATCTGCGAATATTTTGAAAACAAAACAATTCAGATTGAAGTTGATGAGAAGATGAAACTCATTGCCGTGACTGAACAGACTTTTTGTCACTTGATAAGATGTGACTGGGATCTTTATCACAGCGTTTTGTTACGCTCTTTGAATCTGTTGTTTGTACGCTTTGAACTCTGCATGAATCTCTCCCTCTCTCTCTCGTCCTCCTTTAGGCTCTCCGCTCAGTCAGAGAAGTGAGGTAAATTAAACACCTCTAATCAATACGCTCACAACTTATTTAACTAATGAGATGGCTTATTTTGCCAGTGGGGAAGGCATTTGTAGGACTTTGATGTCTGAGAAAGCCCCCCCACACACACACACGCACGCACATGACCCCTTCTTCACATCATGATTACAGAAGCCAGGAGGGAAAAAACTCTGTCCACAAATTGATACAAAAGCTTGATACTGTTTGATCTTCAGAGATATTTATTGGTAGTTAGCAATCATGCTTTGAAAATCCACAAAGAGGTCATTATCGGCGCATTTACACTTAACCACCTTTTTGTCTGAGAAACATCAGTAATGTGGGATTCAGAAAAAGTCAAACGTAAAACTAACATGGAGCAAGAGAAACATGTTGTAATTTAAACGCTCAAACCCAAAACCTTCCAAAAAAACGTACCTTCAAAAATGACCCACTCGAGTGTTTTCTGACCTTTCAAGTGATCAGGTTGAAAGACCAACTTCTTGGTTGGTTGCAAAAGAGAGTCTACTTGTATAGTAAAATGGTCATACTTCTCTCTTGAACTATTCCCTCAGTAAACATTTTCCTAATGAGTTTATGGTGTCAATCTCTAGTTTCAAGTCTTCTTCAATGGAGCATGATGTTCATTTAGTCCATGATGCTCCCATTTAGAGTCACAGAGACCATAAAGCAGATTCTTTTTTACAGCAGGGCTACCTGTGATTGACAGGACAACCTGTACAGTTTCTTGTTCTGCGTTGTACTTATAGAGGCTCTGAGAAGTATGCCATTTATTTTTTCAGTTACTACATTTTGTTTAAAGCTTTTTTTGCTAGCCTATTTATTTAGAATAGCATCTTAGTTTAAATCTCAGCTACTATGAATAACAGATGCATACACCTCATCCTCTACGGCTCCACCCTCTCATCCTAGTAAGGTCACTTCTGACGCCAGAAAAAACCCAAAAAACAACAGGATGGCAACAACCAAAATGCCATAATTTAAGATTGATGACTAATACAAACAAATGGGTGGCCTCATGATGGCTATACGTCTTATATACAGTCTGTGTGTCAGACACGCTCAAGACGAACGACTGAAAACACAGCTAAAAAACTACATTGACACAAGCTGTGTCTCAATCCAGGGGCTGCATCCTTTAAAGGACGCGGTCTACAGAGGATGCATCATTCGTAGCCTGTAAGGCCGAACTGAAATGAGACGGTCTGGTCTATGAAGGATTTCCTGTTTGCATCACCATCTCGTGTTTCGTGTCGCCTAGCTATCATAACTAAGCTCACGTAACTTAACCTTTTTTTTAAGAAGATAATTTATTTGAAAGCTTGAGTTGAAACCGAAAAATGTTTCCATTTAAGGTGTATTCCTCAGCCACTTCAGAGTCCACCATCTCATTTGAGTTGGCACGCAATGAATCTCGGGATATGTTAGGCTCCATCGGGTGCATCCTTCGTGGCCCAGGAAAAGGAAGACGCATTTGTCGGCCGCATCTGAAGGAGCCTTTGAAAAGGGACAGCCTTCGACGCATAGCTGTGACGCAATCAGCTGCTGCCCCTGAATTGGGACACAGACAAAGTCACAAGCTTTGTTTTCCGACCTGTGACCCTGCAGCATCTTGTGTCTAACTGGCTTAATGTGGTTGATGTTGGTGTGCTAGCTTCACTCGGACATGTGAGTGTCTGACAGGTGAGAGGGCGTCGGCAACACTACTGTAGTGAGAAGTGAAAATAAAACATGAAATCAAATTAAAGTGTTTTTGGGTAAAATGCAAGCGGCAACCTCCGGTGTTGAAAAATGAAGCCAATGCGGAAGTACAAAAAACTGCAGTTCCTCGAGTGGCCACTCCGGAAAACAAGAAATAACATTACAGCAGATGGGAAAATGCCAATTTTTACAGCTGAAATAAACATGAATACAGCCTGGTACAAAAAACGTTTTGTTATAAATAGCTAATTTTATTGTTCATGATAACTGTACGGAGGGTGAATTTTTTTTATAACACACTCGTTTTAATTATATTAAGCCTTAAATCATAGGGGCCGACTCACTTGATTGACAGGTGGATCCTGCTGGCTGTCTGCTAGACGTCAACACAGACACACAGACACTGAGCTTAACTTCACCTGTTTGTGTTGTTGGAGACTTTTTTTTTTTTTCATTC
Organism: Semicossyphus pulcher; assembly: GCF_022749685.1. Classification (NCBI taxonomy): domain Eukaryota; kingdom Metazoa; phylum Chordata; class Actinopteri; order Labriformes; family Labridae; genus Semicossyphus; species Semicossyphus pulcher. Next base: position 29,443,083 of record NW_027211693.1, on the reverse strand, counting down.
AAAGTTTGGACAATAATTTTGAATAATCTCTCTCGCTCCCTCTGTGTGAAACACGAAGTAAAACTAGCTCATTAAATTTTTATACAGTCTATGGCTATATCCCAGCTTCATAGCTGTAGCTGACTGATGCATGCGGCCTGCCCATAGTCCTCAACCAAAGGCTTTAGCTCGATTGTGACTGGATAAGCCGGCTCTGCCATTTCCAATATGGCGAGCCCCAGCACCGGCGCTCCTCTTCAGAAACCAATGGGTGATGTGACTGAGGCTACGTCTATTATTTATATACAGCCTATGGTAAAATGTCATCTTGGAATAAAAACAGACATTTGTAATAAAATTGAACTATAATGAAATTAGAATGATATCCAATATAATGTCATATTATTTAATAATGCCTTTTTTTATGTGTTTAATATTGCACACTTTTCGGGGCCACTGCTCTTTACCTCACGTCTCGATTGTATCAGGATATGAGACACTTGAAAAGTGTAAATGTGGCCTGAGCTTTGTTCCCTCATCTTCCGTGTGATTATTAATATTTTTTGATTTGCATGAGAACTCGTGTCCCTTTCCAATATTATTTTTCTCATTTCCTTCCTCCAGAGGGATCGTTGCCCTTTGCATTGAATATAAATATGTTGCACATCACGGAGGCACTGACCCGTGAGCTCTATATATAGCAGGGGTGTAAGTCTGCAGAGGGCCACCGTCTCTTCATGAGGAGGATGAGCTTGTGTTTTATTCATATGCAGCATAACTGCAGTACAACTTGTAGGAGGATGATGTGACGTGGCCGCCTTCCTGTTCGTAAACTGTTCAATCCCTGCTTTGAATGGTGCACGGCCCTCTGTCTTACTTACACAGCACTTTATATACAGTAAAACACAAAGAATGTGCTGGTGTGTCATTATGTTAAACTATGATTGTGTGCAGGGGCTTATACGTATATGATGACTGTATATGTGTGTGTGTGTGTGTGTGTGTGTGTGTGTGAGAGCAGCATTGACCTTGAGGAGCACCGTTCATCGCAGTGGGGAAAGGGAACCAAGCAGAGACACAAAGCCTTATCGGAGAAAATACTCTTGTTGTCGGAAATAGCAGAGATGAAACTGCTGACGCCGGAGCTCCGCTGTAGTTTTTCACAGCATCGGCAATTTGAGCCACTCAATGGCTCAACGCGCTCACACTCCTCCGTCCTGATGCAGTATTTTAACGCAGGCTACCAGTGGCTCTGTGAACTCATTGTGGGGTTCATGCGGGGTAACGCTGCAGCAGGAGGAAGGCCTCGTCAAATTTAATAACACCCATGTGCGGCAGTATTAGCTGTTGTGTTTATGCTTCTGCTGCTGAAGGTTGGATGCTGAGATGCCCCCCCACTGCAGCGCTGAGCTCAAGGTGAAGCCCACTGATTAATCATCCGCCCTCATTCAGAGCAAGGACTAAAGTTCTAGTTAAATAATGGTTATAGTTAATATTAAAGTGTGTTTTCTTCAGGAAGAAAACAGACAACAATGCTTGTGAGCTACATTTAAACCTTCAGATGATGTTTGGATGGCATCTACCTTGAACCTAACCATGACTCATAAGGACACAAAGCAAGAAAACTTCCATTATTAAAACCGTTATTATTCCCAAGTAGCAAAATAATTCTTTCTCCTGCTCCACAGATTTAGGCACTTTAATGACTGTTATTCATCTTCTACAGCATCTAGGAAGTCAGGTGACTTACAAAGACAGATAAAGGCCACTCGGGGTGGTGATGATGATGGATCTGACAATGCAGAAGACGGGGTTCAAGTCCAATCAGAAACTAAAAGGTAATGTTACATTTCTATGTAATTCCAGACAATTATGTTTCCTAAACTCAACCAAAAACAGACCGATTTACATTAACCACGTGTTAGAAAGGAAGAGAGCAGATGCTACAAGGTACCTTAAGGAGAAGTTCTGTATTATTAAACCTGGGCCCTATTTGTACAAATGTGTGCGTCGAAATGACTCACAGGAACAAAGACTTTTGGAATCGGTCCAGTAGGTAGCTTCCGCCATAGCCGCGGAACAGACTGGGGCAACTGCGCCCAATCAAAGTGCTTGTTTTTACCACTGACAGGCTCAGATTGTTACTAAACATTACGGAAATGATTCCTACAAAGATCGTCCTTTTTTAAAGAGTAAGATCCTTGTTGTGTAACCAGAAACTGTGACATTTCTAGGTAAATAAATTAGATGCATGTAAATATGTTAGGTCTGCTTACTCGATAGATAGTTGCCCGTTAGGTCCCTGTGGTCGTGGCTGCCTCCAGTTTATTTTGGGCACATGAAAGAAAGTGTGTAGCACAGCCCTGTTGAATAGAGGGAGGGAATCCTCCAATGTGGTTACAAAGCGTTGTGTAGTGTCCGAGGTATCATCTCTAGACACCCCTGGCCATCGAATTCAAATGCCTCATCTTCATCGTCACAATCCGGTTAATATTCAGCCATGGCTTTTGAAGTATATTCCTTCCTTCCTCTACATAAACAAATCCTCTCTCCAACTCTTCCACCGTCCTGTTCAGGTAACACCTCACCCCCCGCATGATTTCAGAGCAAGACTTCTCCCTGAGCGAGACTTCTGTTTCTGGTTACACAGAAAGGATGTTACTCTTTAAAAAAATCACGATCTTTGTGGGGATCATTTCCGTAACGTTGTTGGAACAATCTGAGCCTGTCTTAGGCAAAAACAAGCACTTTTTTTAGTGGAGGCACGTTGATCGGACGCAATTGCCCCAGGAAATTATGTTGCAGCCATTGCGGCTGTGTCGAGGCTACGACGGAGGACATCTACTGGACCGATTCCAAAAGTCATTTCGATACCCAAATTTGTACAAATAGGGCCCAAGTTTAAAAATACCAAACTTCTTCTTTAATGACTATTGTCTTCCTTCCACATGTGTATCATGAAACAATCTGTTTGTTCAGGTTTTGGCACAAAAACTACTTAGGTAAATTTATGTGGATTAAATACAAATCATGGTGCATCACTTTTGTTGGCATAAATATGAACCAGTAATGAAACACAGCCTGAACAAGGTCAAATATCACAAGAATAGATGATAACAAAGCCACATTGTTTTCTCTAGTAGCCCTCACATCAACAGCCTGCTTGTTTAATTGAATTAGTTTTAAAGTTTCCTGATATTCACATTGCAGTATCCCGCTCTGCAGAAGAGGAACAAACTCCCCGTCACTAACACAGGAAATGTCACGAAGCCTTCAGAGGAGCACTTTTACATTTTAACACCAGCCATGAATCTTTTATCTGATCAGGGGATATGAAGCATTGTTCAAGCTTTTTGTCACCTCATTACCCACAATCCTTCATGAGCAGGCCGGTTATTCCGCTCCAACAAGTTTGAAATCTGAGCACAGTTGTGTCAAGGTGCACGACAGACGGCCGATCCGGCTCACTTATCTGTGTGTGTTTGTCAGGAGGCTCTGTCAATCACTGTCACTCGACGGGACCTGAGCTAAGAGAATACATTATGCATCGCAGTCAGACAGAGCAGCTCGGGGTTCACAGGAAAGGTCGGGTCATGAACACAACACGGCAGAAAGTTTAATATGGATCCTGTGAACTTTTTACATTTAGAGGAGCAGAATCCAGGCCAAGAGCGGCTGATTATCCAGATATAAAAACCAGCCGGCTGTGAGCCGCTCAACACTCGAGTTAACTCTGAATGACATTTAAGGCTGTTAAGTACAGGCTTGTTAGGTTCCTCCTCACACACGGAAAGTTTCCATTTCAGAGATTATTCCCTTAAAACACCAGGACATGTGTCTGAAGCCAAACTGGATTTATTTTACACTTTCTGCTTTCTATAATCTACATTTATTTCATGTTGCTGTTCACACATATAATGGTGCCTGTCTGTGAATATCTTTCTAACAACAAGAGGTACTTTTCCTGGATCGTTTGATGGTTAATTAATTACACCTGGCAGTGAAGGCTTTACAGCAGCACACAACAAGATAATAAAGGAGCAGAAAACCTGCAGAGAAAGTGAAATATTAAAGGCTGAAAAAAAGGATACAACATTTAAAAATAAATGAAAAGAATGTATTATTCTGTACGCATATATAAAATCCTCTCTGATTTCACAGAACAAAATTACATATACAGCAAAGGAGATGAAGGTAAAGTGAAATGACATGTGTATAAAAAAACATCATGACAGCAGAAGGTGACAGAACCGCTGTGGAAAAGTGTGAAAGTCAAGAATACAACATGTGATTTACAGCAAATCCCGATGTGCAAATGAAGTGCTGGTAATTACATGTATGTGCATTTCAGTGTTCGAACAGAACGTCTCATGGAGGACCCTCCGGGGAAGGAGCCGCAACCTGTTTGTGAATTCAAATGTTTAAATGCATCTTTTGTTCACTGGAAGAGGTGGATACAAGTGGGTGATTAAAATAATACTAATAAGCACCTTTCAACAATAGTTCCAAAGTGCGTTACAACAGAAGAATAAAAAGAGAATTCAGTGAAGGAAAAAAGTGATCATAAAAAGCACATTATGGTGAGAAAAAAATAAAATGTAGCATGTGCTGTGGAAATATAAAAGTATAAACCCACACAGCACAGAATAAAGAAAAAGCACATGTAAAAGGGTTTTTAAATAGATTTTAAAGAGGACGCATATTTCCTCTGTTCAGCTGCAGACACACATTTCACTTTTAGAACCGCAAGAAGGCTTTAATTAAATTTATATTTAACTGAACTTTAAAGATTTGTCACTGATGTATTTATTGTTGGGGAGTTGGTGCATTAAAGTCTGCACTCACCCATTATAGAAATAATATATATGTTTAGCCTAACAAGAATTTGGCTCTTGAACAGAATCATCAGAAACATCTGTCATAACAGCTCCTTCTTCCAGAACACCGAGGAGCCAAAGCTTCAGTCAGGGATCGGGGCAGCGTCCAAAAACGTCAAATATTTTCACTGACTCTTATAGTTTGCACTTCTTCTTCAGACTGCAATGCTGCCATTTTGGATGTCTGGCACTTGTGATATGTTCAAGTTTAGAGCCACACACTTCAATCTGAAGTCTCAGTAGAACAGACGTGACACATCTGTGGCACATTTCATGGTTTGTCAATGCAATGATGTTCAGCAGCAGATTCTCATATCTTAGTTTCCCTGCAGGCTTTAAAAACAAGCCATCATCTCCAGATATAAGTCCACGTTTAGCTGCTGCACCAAACTGTCACTGTGGGAGAGGCACACAGGATGCTGTGTCTACGACGGCCGTACCCGGCTCAGGAGTGTTTGATAATGAGGAAAGGATATGGCGGTTACGTGGGATGGCTGGACCTGAGCTTCAGGTTTGGAGCAGTTTAGTTGCTGGAAGTTATTTTTTATCCACGCCTTTGTCTCTTCAAGAGAGTTGGTCAGTGTAGATGAGTATGGCATGGCGTATGCAGGGGGCTCAGTTTTGAGGTACAGTGTCGTCAGCATAGCGGTTGGCTGATGACGCGGCCGAGGGGGAGCATGCAGAGGGTGAAAAGGGTCGGCCCGAGGACCGATCCTTGGGGGACCCCACAGGTGACAGGGTGTGTCCGGGGCTTTGTGCCTCCCAGTGCAACATTATTTTTTTACCTGAGAGGTGGGATTGAAACCAGCTTAGGGCAGAATCAGAGAGTCCAATGGTGAGGTGCAGACGGTTTAGGAGGATGTCGTAACATCAACAGTGTCAAATGCTGCAGTCAGGTCAAGGAGGAAGAGAAGAGGCTACTTTCTCCAGAACCTTGGGAGGTTGGAAACAGGCCTGTAGTTGGCAAAAGAGCTGCAGAGAGAAACTGACTCTGAGCATGAAACTGCTTTATTTTGAGTTTAAATTGGTGGGAAAAAAGCCTTAAAAAGTGGAAAGACATCAACTACTGAAATTTAGCTAGCTTTGATGATTGTTACACTTGACTAACGTGTACTAGCATCACACGTTGCTGCTCTATAACAATGTTTGCTAGCAGCATTCATAACATACTATTATGAGTACAGCTATATAATATGCTGTTGTTTGCAGGGTATTGTTTTGGAGTGGAAGAAAGGTTGATATTTTGGGAGGCTGAACAATCATGCTGTTGGATCATCGCAGTGAGCAGTGTACTCTGAAACCTGATAGGACATTTTAGGCTGTATCAGAGGCATTTCTGAAGAGCGCTGGAGAGACTCTGATTATTATGTGTTTTAGCTGGTTTGGCAGGTCTGTTCGTTTTGTAGATAATTGTGCTCTCACTAAAAACCTTGTCAACAGTGAACACTGAAGGAACCTAACCTTAGAAAAAGGTGAACACCTACAGAGAAGCTCGCTGCCCCTCCTAACGTGCTATGTCCACTGAAGGTGAAGGTTGGAGGGACTCAGATTTTTAACATAAATCTGCTTGATTACTGTTTTCTACAGTTGTAATTACAGGGTCTGTTTGTTCTGAAGGAGAGGAGACTGTGGATAATTCTGCTTCTGGTAAGAAGCAGGTGAACAATGAACACTGAAGGGTCGTTTTTTAAATGGTAAAGTTTAAAGCCAGGCTGTTGGATCCTGCATGATGCAGCCTAAGAAACCAAAGCACAGAGTGTCTACTTACAAACTCAGGCTTAAATCCACTGATGGTTTAAATCGTCTACTTCAAGAGGCAGCCCTAGAATATTTATTTGGTTAAATATCTTATAGAGCAGGCCACAGTCCAAATGTCCCTGGCTCTGTTCAGTATGAGGCGACTCAGCAGGTGTCACGCTGCATACATGCAGTATGTGTCAAGACGCTTCAGTCCTGGCCACATCTCAGCGCCCGCAGACGGACCCTTATGTTGTTCAGACCGCTGCCAGATCAGACGGCCTTTTCATTCCTTCAACACGTTTGTTTCTTTGGCTTTAAGCACTCATAGCTGCCACCTGTTGGTTTTTATTTAAGATGGGGAAAGACATGAAAACGTAAAGTGGGTGAATAACTTCTATAAAGACCATCTCTGTGGTGGAAGACGGCCGACGTGCCGTCAGGGGAAGAACTGCTGTGAAAAGTCTACATATCGCGGTGCTGAAACGACGTGCCTTTATTAATGAGCAGATATTACATGAAAAGAAGAAAGGAAACAGGAAGAATAATCCAGAAGGTTTCATGTTTTATCACAAGGAATTCTGCCTCACTGATTTCAGGTTCTGGCCGGATATCAGAGGGTGCAGGTTTCAGCTGTCGGCCTTTCTACAACACTTGACCCTGTGAGGTCAAACATCTACTACTTAATAGAGTCAACCTAATGAGTCTCCTGTCTCACACGGAGCAGCTGGACCAGGACACATGAAGGGGTTTCAGACCGAAGAGTTAACCCTTATAGCTACGAGCGTGCAGCAATTAGACAGAGACAGAATCCTTGTGGATGTGAGTGACCTTTGAGATCGGGGTTCAGACAGCACAGAGAGGTGGTCTGTTTAAAACACACATCTATACTTTATCCTGTTGATCCCGCTTCCCTCTCACTGGTTTGATCTCTGCCTCAGGGCACTATGTAAAAGAGTCCTAATCACCTTTAGGCAGTCAGGTAACTTAATACAAAGAGCCACCATGTCTGTGTTGTTGGTGGGGGGTGATGAATTAGTCCAACAAACACTTAACGCACACTTAAAACGCTTTAACCCAGGAGACCTGATGTCTGGTCCTGTGCAAGATTAAAAATGATTTAACCGACACATAATCTCAAAAGGAAAGTGAACAAATTGCAATCTATTTTTGTAAATGTAACCAGTTCATTTTGATCCTCAAACATAACCAGACTGTTACTTTTTTTGTTATATTTCGGCACATAATAATCATGTTTCGAGCTAAAATAAAACGTTGATATTTGACTTCTTTGCCTTCACACAGGACTAAAGCAGCGGTCTGCTGGGGGAAAGAGACAGAGCTTTATGGCAAGAAAAAAGGCTGCTGGGCACCTAATGTGTGCCACCACATAATGTAGTAGTGCTGTCTAACATGAATGTGTTTTTTTATTATATTTGTGTTCAATAAAATTACTTTCTTGTGACTATTTCAACCATGAGCCTCCCTCGGTTGTTGGTTTGAATGTTTTCAAAGCTTCGTTTCGGAGGACAGACGATGGGAGAACAATGAAAATCCTTGGTGATCAAACATGTTGACTGGTCTCTCGTTACTCAGGATACCTTCAGCACAGTGCTGTTTGGCCTTTAATAACTACCTCAAGCCAAAGTGGAAAACAGAAAAGTAGGAATGAGAGGAGTTTCTTCGCTCTTTCTACTTTCTACTAACATTTCAGGAGGAAAAAGTGCAAAGAAAACGGAGAAATTATATGTTGAGCTTTGTGTCATTTCACACAGTGCCCTCTCAGTGTTACTGAGGCTAACAAACAAGTAAACTCATCATCACTCCTACAAAGTATCTTCAGAGTTCCTACATGTACATGTCAATCACTGTGTCTGAGAAGCTTAGTATGGAGAAGAAGTTAGTAGAAGTTTACCTGCTGTCACAGCCCGGCTCAGGGGAGGGGCAAGAAGGAGAGGACCACACATTACTTTTAACCTGAGATAACTCGAACACTACCAATGTTAAACGTCTTTATCAGTAATATCATTAATGTCCAGTGAGTTGAACGAGTGTAAATGTAGTGTGAGAAACCAAGGAAACTAACTAAAGAAACAGTCTAACCCAAACAACAAACCATATGCCCAGGAAGAGCCAGCGAGACTGGCTGAATCCGGCAGCTCATATAGCTGAGGAGCAGCAGACACAGGTGCAATGATTAGCAGACTGCACTTCCTGGTTCTCTCCTAACAAAGGAAAAGACAGCCCCACACAGGAAGCCAAGAGGGCTGTGACAGAACATGTATGCTATCACATAAAGTGCACACCTATTCTGTGTGTAAATGTGTGTTTCTCGTGAGTGTGCTACAGATACAACTCCACAGAACTCCACCAGTTAGTTCCACAAGTTATATTTGACTATAAAGTAACTAATTACAGGCTGCTGGTCTTGTTATCTGTGCTATCTATGCTAGCTGCTGCTGTGCAGTTAACTTCTCCATTTCACAATGCTGCTGCTTCCTACATGTGCAGGAGGGAAGCACTTATTGGAGTGATTCACGTGTGCAGCCGGGTTATCAGTCCAACACGGGGTGTTTTATGTGTGTCTGTTTACACACCGCCATGTGCATGCCAATTGTGCGTGCATGGTCATGTGATATTAGAGTGAGAACTTGATGCTGTATTTGTAGTTGTGTGAGGCTTGCTGGTTTTTACTCAACAGCACAGCAGCAATTGTCTCCAGCTTGGTGCAGTCTTACCTGGTGCAGGTCACCTGTGTTACCTGGGAGGAGGCGCTGCCTGAAACACCAAAGTCAGGGAACAGACGTCTTTTGTTTAAAGTCACCTCCACAGACTACATGACAGAGTGGCACATGCATAGCTATTTTTAGGCAGTACACAGTTGCTCCCTCTGGACAGAGGTGTGCTGTACACCTGTACATGTTAACATGACCTGTGGATACACACAACTACACCTCTGCCCACAATATTGCTGGTTTGAAACCTGCTTTGAGTCTTGGGACTTCATGTCTGCACACAGAAACCTATCACTGCAGACTGTGTGCGCACAGCTACCTGTTCATGTGCATGTTTGATGTGAGTCTGTCAGCCTGTTAGGTTATACAGCCGGTGTTGGCCCAACAGGTTCAGAGAGGACAGCTGATCCCATGTGATGGGCGAGCCTTTGAAGAGTGACATCCTTGTTAAAATGCATTGCAGGGGCTTGAGAAGAATAAATAAAGTCGGTGGAAGAAAGGAAAGGACCGCTGAGGAAAGAATCAACACACAGACACGCGGTTTGTCTAACAATGTAGCGCCTGCCAGGGTTTTAAAAGATTAAAATGTCTGAGGTTCATTTTTTTTTGTTCCTCCTCATTAGGACACGTCTTGTGTGACTTCTCATTGTCAAGAGCGTTTGATACTCTTACATTTTGTTCCCGTTGATAGCAATTTGCATTTTTCTTTGGTGAAACATCTTGTTCCACGTGTCACTACAAAGGATTGCTTCTTTTTTTCCTGAGATCTTTTCTGTGGCACTCTTCCTTCCCCTCGTACCGCTGGTTTGTGCTGGATTCCAGGCTGTTATAATGTGTGTACCACTCTGTGTCCTCACTGTTTGAGGAGGGGAACTAAAAGGAGACATGCTCCATGCGGCTGCACTTCATCTATCAGTAAAGAACACATGCGGTGCAGTCGGCCTGGATCCTCCTCTGAAGTACAAAACATGTTGTACCTGCTGTATGCAGGTGGAGGTAAAATGGTAAAATGAAAGACTCTGTGAAGATGAAGTTTCATCCTTAATAGTGTTGCAGGTCTCTGGTGGGATCCACTACATTGGAACCTCATTAGAGGAACACGATGCCGGAGATGGAGGGAGAGGCAACAAGAGGCCTGCTGCCTGTACACAGGTTAATCAGAGCGGAAAACACCAGCACTCTCGCTGATTCAGACAACAACATGCTGTAGCTAAGATGGGTCACAGTGATGCTAAGGCTACATTAGCGCTGTTAGAACAACCTGAATTTCCAGGTTCATGTAAGGAGATAACTCTGAATTAGAGTCAGAGCAGCAGGAAGCACTAGAAGAACTCCGCCTTTGAACGTTTGGCTCGATATGCAACGACCGGAGAAAAAAAGCAGAATGCATCCTTCAGGCGGGGGGACGGCAGCTTGTTGGCACACTTTGTACTCTTGTAAAGTTCTCTGAATGTATTTATCTGTTGAGATTAATAGCAAGATCAAGAGAAGGCTGAAAGTCCTCAGTGTAAACTGGTACCTCTTTCATCCTCGTAACACCTTTGATTCAAAGTTGTTCGACAGCAAAGGCACCCTGAAACACTGTGACACATTTGCACCCACACTTACTATGTTGATACCATGAAGATGCTGAATTCACTTTGTTTTGTTGTGTTTTACTGGATTCTTTGGGTCAGGTTTTTATTTTTAGATAGAAATGTATTCATAATGTACAAATGAGATATTTTGTGTGTTTCACCTACATGTATGAAATTTGGTAGGCATATGAATCATGTCCAGAACTTTAGAAAATGTTCGTCGCCCAAACTCTAAACCCAACAGGAAGTCCCCTACTTTGGTTTGGATTTTAAATTTAGCTGTAGTTATACCAATTTCCAGGGGTCATACTTGAACAAACTCCTCCTCGGGCTTTCATCCGATCCACCTTAAATTTGTTCAGTATGCAGAAGCAACATTAATGATGAAAAGTTATGAAAATCTTGTTCAGAACTGAAAAGGCCTGGCTGTGCACTCATATTTCGCCATGAAGCAGGAAGTGGTCTGTAACTGCCCTGTCGATGCTCCAATCAGACTGAAACTTTTCAGATTTGTTAATTGTCCCAGTCTGAACACAGATGGCATTATTCAGTCATAGTCATAGCGCCGACAGGAAATAACAAGACATTTCATATAGTTGCCATAAACAGGAAGTTGCTCTAACTATAACATACAGGGCCTGCCTCAAACTTCACACTTCTACATGTTAAAAATCAGTCCTTGTGACAGCGCCACCGACTGGTCAGAGGCAGTAAGGCTAGCGTTGACATGCACCATTCACTTTACTTGCATTTGCACTGTGCTGTCAATGCTTGATGCCGCTTTCAGTGCTGTGTTTGATCATCCCACCGTGGCTGCAGCACAAACGGGCATGTGCACGTGAGCGAGGGCCTGTTCAGTGCTGCTTTCAGCTTTAATTTCATGTTGGCTTTCTACCTCTTAGCTGCTGAGGATGTTTTCTGCTAACTATCACATCCCAAGCAGAAAAAAAACTGAGGCTTGCCTTTCCCCTCTTCTCTTTTCAGCAATTAAAGAAAAGAGGTTGTGTGTTGACCTTTTCAATTCAGCAACAAGGAGGTGCTGAACTTGTGTCATAAACAATCAGTCAATCTTGATTACTGCATCCTTTCAAATCGCTTAAGGTAATGAAATCAGTTAAATCTGTTTATTTTGGGTAAACCAGATTCCAGCTGATGTGTGACTCTCCAGACACCCGGTGGTTGGAAATCAGCTGCATTGAAGCTTTGCCCAGCTATCAGTGAGCGTCCCCATAACATTATTTAACATTACCTACAAGTTCTAATTATATTTGAAAGGAAAAGTTTTAATCTAATATTCAAAGAAAGTTTTAAAGTCGGGGTGAAATGAAAAATGTAATTTTAATCCTTTTAGACCACATCCCCGTAATATTGTGCATCTATTTGACAATCATTTTTTCTTTCGGTAAAACTAAATTTCACACGTGCTTACGTAAGTTAGCACCAAACTATTTCAACCAATCAATCTGCAACATTTAGCCGCAGAGCACCAAGAACGCTCGGTCAGTTAGCTGTACGTGCTGAACGTCTGTCTACGCCCACTTCTCAACGATCAAATCAAATCCCTCTAATGATATGTCCCGCCTGCACGTCCTGTTTCACTCAGAAATACGTCACGATACGGAAGCTAGATACTCTCCAAATGCCGTTTCAGCTCGACTTAAAGGATGTTTATCATTTTGAATAAAGTTCTTGTAACGTTAAAACTTAAACTAAGACAAAGCGTTTTAACTGCAACATTGTGAAGATATTTTCAGGATGTTATTGAGGCCTGGGATGTCAGAAGGCCTTTTATAAAACATTTGCTCAATGTTATATAAAAACAAAGGTAGAACATGCTCACTGCTACTTTCTGAGGATCTTTTCAGGATGTTAGTACGGCCTGAACTATCAGAACGTGATTTATAAAACCTTCCTTTAATGTGATTTGAACATTCTCACTGCAACGTTCTCCTACATTCTGGGAACCAAATAAAAACTTCCTGCTCAAAACATTACCAGAGCATCGCACGTAACATTCTCAGAACACTCTTACCACCATGATATGAAGTGGATTGTATTCTCAGTAGTCAAGCTGCTATTTGTCTTCCCATTTAAAGGCCAAGTGTATCACAGTATAGAGGAAACTCAGTGGATTCTGGGAATCATGACTTATTCACAGAACATTTTGCCCACTTTCACCGAGTCCCAGCCGGAACAGATCTCCAATCCAGAGCGAATGGACAGAAATGAAAGGTTAATGCTTGGTGAGGTGTATATGCGACGTGTGTGAGAATGTGTCGATACATCTCCATACACAGACAGATTTAAAGTGTTTTTTGAGCTGTAAGGTTGGATGAGCTGGGAGATCAGACCAGCACTTCCAACAGTAAAACCCCGTCTAATTCCGGGAGCGTGCGCCGTAGGATTAAGAGACGCAAATTAGAGATTAGACGACATATGCCGAGGGAGGAGGAACAAAGCGGCAAATCAAATGCCACCCCATCCTGTTAACACCACTGGATGCTCCCTCTGTCCCCATGAGGTCCAGGAGAGCCCACTGGCAGCTAAGAAAGTAATTCAGGAGGAAATCAAAAATGGTTTCGCTCCACTTGTCTCATGGACCGTCTCGCTAATAGCCATCCTCTCCCGCCCTGCTGTGACAGAAGCCTCACATCCCTCCAACGCTCTGATGTGCCTGACACATACAAGCATAATTATTCAGAGGCTCCAGCTAAGAATAAAGAGCCCTGTGTGGATCTTTATCTTTCATGGCTCTTTCAGGTGTTGTACGTTTTGAATGTTAATTACCGACGTTGTGCACAGTGGTCAAGTGGGTTATTAGACGAACACATCGACGAGTTATCACCTATAGTGCGTATTTAGCGGACAGTAAGAAGTGGAGCGGCATCACCTTGAAAGCTCGGTGCTGCTTTTAATGACACACAAAGGTGAAACTGCCACTAATCTCAGCGCGCAGATCAAAAGCAGCCTTTGTGAGAGGACGAGGAGGAAGCATCGGAGAGTTTATTCAGCCCAGTGACGCATTGAGCTAATTAGCAAGAGTATTATAGAGGAAAGACAGAGCTGGAGAATTCTCATCATCAGTCATGTCTCCGTCTCTGTAGTTAAATGAAGTGTTATCTTTCATGTAGGCGCAGGGAAGAAGAGAGCGGGTCGGGGGTGTGGGTTTGTCAGCCAGCGTTCAGGACACTCATTATCTCTCCAAAGTGATGGTCATGTTTGAAAATGACTGAATTTTTAATGCCTCCCTCCCACACTCAGGTTGAAAGAACTGCCGCATTGGCAATAGATCTCAATCCAATTTACCGCCACTGGAGACGCTTGTTTCTCTCCTCTCCCTCTCTTCCATCCTTCCATCCTGCCTTCCTTTTTACTCCCCCACCCTCCTAAAAACAGCCCTATTCATCCTTCTGTCTCCTGACCATAATAATTTATGCACCAATAGTGGGGCGTCCGCGCCAATGCCAACACAATTACGCCGATGGCTCCGGCAGCCATGTTTAAAAAGCATTGTGTGCGTTCCAGATCTGGTGGTGCCCTGCGGGAGGGAGGCGGAGATGAGGCCAGCGCCGGGTGAAGGAGACACAGTTTGAAGAATTTCTGATGATCCACACACAATGTCGACAGCCAAGGATGGAGTTGAATTGCAGCCACGTAGCTCTAAACATACGAAGCGTGGCTATTATGGAGTCTCAGCCTGGCTCACTCGAGGGAAAGGGGCTGTGGAGGTCAAGCAGGGATCATTAAACTTAGCTGCTGCTGCTGCTTATCCGCTCAGAGAGGAGAGATGGAGGGGAGGGAGAGGAACGAACAAACATAAATCCTCTGAGGACCTCTTGAATCTGAACCCCAGTGACATTTCAAACTGGACTGTATTTCTCAGAGAGCCGATTTATTATTAAGATCTGGAGTTAGAGAAAGAGAAACGCAGCATTTTATTTCCTCCAGTTCTTTCATCTCTCAGATATTAGATTCCACACACCTTTGTCACTATCCATCAGCGTGAACTCAATGGTATCCAGGAGATAGTCTCGTTTCTCTATTGAAGCTCAGCTTTTATGAAAAGTACTTGAGTTGGTGAGTGAGTCAGTGTGCTGAATGAAATCAATGAAAGCTGTTGATTCTATGGAGAAACACCTTCAGCCCATGAAAGGAACCCTTCCATCTATCTATCTGTAAATGACTGTGATGCAATCAATGCAGCAAATTACAAACATAAAAGTATTGATTCGAAGGTTTGATGGACCTAAATGACTTCCAGAGAATTTTTAGTGTTTTAAGATAAAATGTTCCCCTAAAAATTTAAACTACAGTCATGTATCCTCTGATTTGCAAACTGGACTCTTTCACTGAGGTGGCAGAGAGGAGGACACTGAATAAACTGTTAACCATCACGGATAACCCTGACCACCCTCTCCACCACCTGCTGGACAGACAGAGGAGCACCTTCTCCAACAGACAGGTGCAGCTCTGCTGTCACAAGGACAGATACAGGAAATCTTTCCTGCCCAACAACAGCTCACTTCTGTGGAGCAGGGAACTCTCACCCTGACGTCTCTGCCTCAATCAAACTGCACTCTGTTCTGATAATCTGATAATTATTCAAACTGCACTTTGTTGTGCTCCTGCTAAACTTTGCACATGATTCATCTTGAACATTTAGTAACACTTCATCAGTGTATTTGCACAGTGACATCTATGTACACTGTAGTGGCACATTAACACCTTGAATCACTGTAACTGCACATTCACAGCTGAAGGCTGTATGGCACTTTAACACCTCTACCTCCCTGTGATGTTTGTTTACATCCAAGGTATATGTTAGTTTTATATTTAAATTTACTTGAGTAGGTTTACTTTTCAGATATGTTTATATTTAGTTAAATGTTAGTTTATATTTTAGATTAATATAGTTGAGGTTATTATTTATTATTGCTGTTAGGGTAGTGTTAAGGTTATTTTTAAAGTGTATATTTTCTCCTGTGCTGTAGTCGCTTTGACAACATGCTGCTGTAATGCCACAATTTCCCAGTTTGGGATCAATAAAGTAAAGTAAGTAGAAAGTAAAATAATAATAATAATAATAATAATAATAATAATTATAACTTTATTTATATAGCACCTTTACAAACAAGAGTTTACAAAGTGCTTTGACAACCAAGCAAGCAAAGTAAAGCAGAGAACAGGAGATCATAAAACCAGCAATTCACAAAACAAGCAAAGCACAAAACCCAATACCCAAAAGGCTACAGGAGAACCCACACAACCAAGACCAAGTGGGACGAAGCAGGAAGAAGTAGAAAGAGTAAATAAAATAAAATAACCAAAAGAGATAAAAGAAAGGAAATAAAGGAAAAAGAAATAAAAGCTGTAAAAGCAATAGGAGAGGAAGAAACCAATAAAGGCAATAAAACAATAGAAGAGCTAAAACATTACAAGCAATAAAAATAAATACATCAAAGTACATCTATCTATCTATCTATCTATCTATCTATCTATCTATCTATCTATCTACTTATTTAAGGTATCTTGGGTGCTCTAAACACATCCATCCTAAAATTTCTCTATTAAACTGGCACCTGGTGCGGCTAGAAGCTAATGGTGGCTAATGCTAGCTACCTGAAATTACAAACTCAGTTCTCTTTATGATTTATAAGCACTTATGATAGCTTCATGCTACATTTTATCATTTAACTTTTGCATAGCTGTTGCATGGCTGCACGGTGGTGCAGTGGTTAGCGCTGTTGCCTCACAGCTAGAAGGTTCCTGGTTTGAATCCTCGTTTGAACGACTAGGGCCTTTTCACGTGCATGTTCCCACAGTCCAAAGGCGTGAATTGTTGTCTCTATGTGTAACTGACTGGCCATCAGTCCAGGTGTAACACCTCCTCTCGCCCAGTGACAGCTGGGACAGGCTCCAGCCCCACTGAACAGGATAAGTGTTTTAAATAATGGATGGATAGTTGTTGCATGGTCTCACTTTAATGTGTTTGTACTTTTATGCACCTCATAAGCTCCATGTTGTTTTCCAATATTTTAACAGATTTTCACTAATTTCTTCATTTCTGTCGCTGAGATCCTTTTTAACACTAATATAACATTAAATATAGAGACTCCTCTCACTCAGTTTGAAGTCAGCTTTAAAGCCATCTACTTTCTTTCAAGTCTTTTAAAAAAACATCTGAGTCTTCTTTTATGTGCTCTTGTCATTCTTCGTTTTTGATCTCGTCTGCCTCGTGTCTTCTGTTCATGATTACACTTGATTGAATTGGAGTTTTGTTCCATATTGCGGAGCAGATTGAATAAAGGCTTCTGGCTTCTGTCCTTCCTGCATACATCAATTTTGCTTTATTATTTTACCACGAGGTCTCACTGTGCAAACATCCTTCCATGTTCCCTGCACATGTCTGAAGAGCAGATATAAAGGCTCACTTAGGGACATAAAGGTGCGTCCTGAGTGTGACATCAGGGTGCATCACAGGTCTGCAAAAAAACATGAACACCAGGGGAATTAAGAGCCATCAGATCGCTTCATCTGACTTTCTCAGTCTTTGGAGTGTAGGAGGGGCCGAGCAGGTCAGGCCCAGGAGACCCAGTGAAAATGTGACCACGGGAAACACACAGTGGATATACAGTAATTATATGTGACAGTTTTATACATTTTTTTACTTTAACAATTTAATTTTGCTTCACACTCGTCACACTCTGGGCCGGTGGATGATGCAGGCTGTCGTGCAATGGAAGACAAGAGGTTTCGGACATGCAGCAATAATGAACACATGGTTAACGCTGCGAAAGTCTTGCAGTTAAACAAAACTACTACAATGGCCAAACCACAATTGTGATCATTTTTAACATCAAATGTTGCAGAATGTCTTTGTTCGTATTTGAATATTTTCACTTTTAATGTTTCTGTCTATGTTACCTGTCAAGGTACTACAGATGTAAATTAGCATTCTTGCTAATTCCAGCATGTTTACATCTTGTGTTTTTATGTAGCTGAGCGTACGTTCAAGCAGGAAGTTGTTCATACTCATTCATTCATTAGCATCATTCATTCACGTCGCATTCTCTCTCTCCCTCTCTGTCCTTCCTGTGTGGTGATCAGCGTATGGGCGTTACTATTTAAGTACTAAACCAACCAGATTCAGCCTCGACGTCTGTCGACCAATCATCCCTCTGCTGTCAATTTTTAAATCTGTCCTCTCTTCCGCAGACAGTTGGTCGTTTCAGCTCGATCATTGCGACCCTCCTCCACCCCGTTCACCTCCAATCCATGTCATCAGTGTCCAAGTCCAGCTCCTCAGCTCATCCTGTCTTCACCATCATCACCACCACCAGTGTCCAGACTCCATCGGGGGGGGTATCCTATCCTGCTCTCGGCCTCTCTACATCTTCAAATACATGAAGACATCACGATGGAGTCTAATCGGCAAAGAGTTTGCACAATTCATTCTTTCCAAACTTGTAAATTAATAATTGTTCAATCTTAATGAAGTCTCTCCTGACTGAAATACTGATGTTTGCCAACGTTTTTTTGTTTTGTTTTTTAGATCCCTTTTTTGGACCATTTTACCTTTATTAGATAGGGCAGCTGAAGAGAGACAGGAAATATGGGGTGAAGAGAGTTGGGGATGACCTGCAGCAAAGGGCCAACGGCGGGAGTCGAGCCTGCAGACGCTGTGTCGAGGACTGTAGCCTCTGTATGTGAGGCACCACCTCTACCCACTGAGCTAAACCAGCGCCTCTACGCCAACTGGTTTTGTTGAAAGCTGAACCTTGAATTGAGATGGGGGCAGATAGAGTCAACTTTAAAGGGGGGGGTATTTTGCTAATTTCAAGGTTCATATTCACTCTGTAGCTTATCATAATCTACAGTTAAAAATGACTCCTCAAGTTTCTCACACTGGTGCTCTGTGCAGGCCCTCATACAGCCTCTGCCTGAAACCACTCAGTCAGTTCTGTCCCTTTAAGAAACCCCGCCCCTACGAGCCCACTTTCTTCTGACTGGCCAGCTCTCCGAAGCCTGCTGAGGCTGCACTTTGTGACATCACAAAGTGCAGCGTGTAGAAGAAACTGTGAAACCTGGCGTTCACAGCAGCCTGCAGACTGAGCTGAGAAGCATGGGGATTACTCCAACATACTTTTACCTACAGATTTGAAACTTCACCCACGTTTAGTGTGGATATCCAACATCGTAACATTATGTCTTAAAATGTGAAACAGCATAATAACCCCTGAGACTTAATGGTGAGAGGAAAGGAACACCCATTTTATGTTTCCAATTCTTACATCAGCCGTTTAACATTGAGCAGGTTAACCCTAGTGATTATCATCAGATGAATATAGCAAAGCCACATTAGTCCTGGTGGTCATTTGAAGGCAGCTTCAGGTGTTAAGAAGCAGGTTTGAATATTAAAAACCCTC
The DNA here is from genome assembly GCF_022749685.1 of Semicossyphus pulcher. Lineage (NCBI taxonomy): Eukaryota > Metazoa > Chordata > Actinopteri > Labriformes > Labridae > Semicossyphus > Semicossyphus pulcher. The sequence goes on along the minus strand of NW_027211693.1, from coordinate 29,423,752 downwards.
CTGATCACCTCGTCTCTCTCCTCGCCCACCATGTTGACCCCCCTCTGCCCTGAGCTTATTAAACGTACAGTCATACCTCTGCCGGCTCAGCTGTGGTTCTACCTTTCAAGAGGACGTGAGCAGATCTTTGAGGTGGAGGCGTTTGATTTGTTGGAGGAATCAGAGATGTGGTCAGAGGCCCTGAGGAGGCACATCTGGGGAGGCGGCCCCCCCGCCTGCTGCTGCTGCTGCCTGTAACCCCTGATCACACGGCCAGCGGGCCTGCGGGCGGCCTGATAATGGGTGACACGCTTCATATGTAAGGATGTGTGCGCGTGTGTGTACAGAGCTGGCTTATTATTTTTTAAAAAGGACTTTTCATGGTGAAGAGTTTGACACCATGCAGAGGAACAGACGCTCGAGCTGCAGCCAATCAGAGCAAAGCAGAGAGGAGAAAGAGGAGGACCGCTCTTCTCCACCACGACACACATCATCAGCCTCAGAGAGAAACAAACATTTTCAGTGTAAAAAAGGAGAAAGAGAGGAGGTATGACGAGATATATAAATAATAAATTAAAGTTATTTTCAGATAGAATCGATGGTTTGTGTGTTCGTTAGATCAAGATTTCACTTTGATGCAATATTTAATTTCCCTGTGATCTCAGATGATTAATATCAAGCCTCCTTTTATCAGGATCATGACTCAAGTATTGTGTTTTATTGTCACAGTCCAACGATGATCACAAGATAGAAACGCAACGCTGTGACGTCAAATCATCTGTGATCAGCAGACGTGTCAGCGCTCACCGTGACTGCAGGCTTATAATAGCCCTCTGTAGCTATACGCAAAGCACATTGTCTCTGTAATACAGTGTTTTTATCATATTTAAGGACTGTTTGCCAACACTTTAAATAACTATTAAACTACAAAACAGCAGATCTTATATCTCTAAAAATCTTATTTACATATAAATATAAAATATATTTTGGATCCCGGGTGGCCCTGTTCATCTCAGCTCTACTGAAGCGTGTTAGGGCCGGACATGAAAACATCAGAGTAGGAAGAATTTTATTTCTTTCTTTCTTTATCGATGCAAGAATAAAGTCAACATTTTGAGAATAAAGTGGAAATTTCAGTATTCAGGCTTAGGAGAGAAAGTTTAATACATAGTATTTTCATTGTGAGAATAAATTCATCTTGATGAGAATTAAAAATATTGGAACATTTTTATAGTCCCCAAGGGGCAATTTAGTTTGCAACAGTAGTCCACACAAGCAATGCACATCATAAAAACAAACAAACCAACAGATCACTGCAAAAGTTCAAATGGACTCAATAAAAGAGGAATAAGATATTTTCAAAAGCAACCTTTCAAAATTAAAACCCCTCATCTAGGGCTGCCGTGACTAGTCGATGCAATCGTAGACGTAAATGCTGAAAATGTGTCCACATCAATATTTTAAACCGAACCAAGGTTTTTCATTGTTTTTCTTCTGCGTCATTTTTGGCTCCAGTCATTGGTCGGCTGAGCAGCTCCACTCAATGCAACATAGTTTTAGAAAATGGCAGCAGAATCTGACTGTTGCAGCAAGATCCGACTCGGTTCAGACTGAAAGTTTTCCAAAGGCCCGAGGCATGAAAGTTTGGGAGTACTTCATATTATCACCAAACAAAGAGGTGCTTTGTACCCTGTGCAAACTTTCACTGGCATACCACAGCAGCACCAGAAGAGAAAACACACGATGACGGATTGCCAGACAAGGAAAACACCACCGTGAACGGTGTCTATTCATTAGAAGGGAGTCTTCGTAGCTGTTTAATACACCCATAAAGCCATTTAGTATTTGTGATTCCAATGTTTAAGTTAGACTTGAAGCTGGACACCATGCTGCACTTTAATCTGCTGCAGGCCAAACCTTTAGACTTTATTCAGGGGTTTAATAAAAAGTTGGATTCTTTTTGGAGCTGCACTACTTACTTAAATAATAAGCCCTTTTTTATTTACTTTTATCATGTTAGAGTTTCCAGTGTAAACCTACAGTTTTACACTTTAATACTGTGTGTAGGCTTTGTTTACAAGTTCTTTTGTGCTGCACTAGACAATGACATACAGTTTGTCAAAATAAAAAATAACTCAAATTAAATGGTCAATTTGAGTTTTTGAGGACTATTAATCGTTTAGATTAATCGACTAATCCATAAAAAAGTCGCTAGATTAATGAATAGAAAAATAGTCATTTCAGTCAGACAACTCACCTTGTTATAGTTTGACATGTTTCTTGCAGCAGAGCATAGCTTGTGTTTGCCGTCTAGGCTCTGACCTCATCGCTCCTCCCAGATTTATTTAACATGCAGAAATTGAGGAGTGATGAGATAATATCTTAAACCCCCCTATTCAGAGCCTACAGGTGGATGCTGGGTTGGTGGTGGGGCTGAAAGTAAGAGCGCACTGGTGCAGGGCAGTGATGGCAATGACAGAGCAGAGGGAGAGACTGGAAATCTTGCAGCTTAAATAGACCGCCACAGTGAGAGGCGGAAGTGTTTGTCAGGTGATGTGGAAGTGACGCATATCAGTTATGAAATCAGTGCAGCTTGAGTTGTCTGCCTCAACTAGCTCGCAGGCGTTGCCCCATTAGTGACAGCCCCACCCTCAACTTAGTCCAGAAGAACAGTCTCTGATTGGCCTTTGTTGTGATCATGTAAAGTGCCTTTGAGTATTATGAAAAACATTATATAAATAAAATGCATCCTTATTATTATCATTATTATGTATTATCATTTCAACTTTAACCTCAACATTTCAGCTTTTTCCTAACATTTGATTTTTAACTTGACTTTTATTCAGGATATTATTATTTATTATTGACATTTGGACTTTATTTTCAACATTTATATTTTACTCTTGATAGGAAAAACAAACAAAAAAACCCTCTCCTGTATTGTCCCCGTATGTTGGCCCTGATTCTCTGCAGGAGTGAATGTGTTGTTTGGTTGAACAAGGTTAAGGTCAAGGTTTAATGTTTAAATCACATCTGTTCAATGCAGTAGAATATTATCATATTTGTGTAGAAGTGAAAGCAGAATAAGAGGAATAAATAAAACATTTCTGATTGTATGAACTGTCAGTGCGGTTGTTGAGTGAATGCGCGTTAACGTACGTTGATGTTTAAGTTGTATCTCACCTCTTTGTGGAGCACAAATTCAAGGTTCAGTAAATACAACTGTAAAAACATATACAGCGGAGCTTCATAATGTTTGTCCTTATTTAAATGGAGTCTGACAAAGAGTCTGTTTTAATTATGTCGACAAACTAAACATATTTACAGTTCGCTGTCTGTGCGACGTAGGCTGCCTCCCCCCTCTGTGCCCATGACCTGTGAGCTTTATACATTATGTTTCATTATTTAGTTGTGTGCCTATCAGGCGTGACAAATGAATGTGATTAGCCTTGAAAATATCATATTCAGAGCCTGTGCGTTCCCGTGCTGTTGTGGAGGAACGTTACACATGTTTTATTTTTCCAACACATCAAGGCTGTATTTTTATTGTTCATTTTCAGACGGCTCAGACGCTGAGGGGGGATTCAAAGTAGTAAAGGTATGAAGACAAACACAGAGGAGATTTAGAGGTAGATCTGTGCAGAAATGTGCAGCATCACATGTGCACACCCGGGAGAACACTTACTCTAACAGACCAGGTTATGTCTTCAGTTATATTTTGTCTTCTTTTCTTCTGATATCTGTTTGTCCTTTACGGTTCAGCGCTCACATGTATCACATGCTCGCTGCATACCTGAGAGTCGCTGCCGGCAGTTTGTTACTTCACAAAAAGGTTTGTGATGTAGACAGAAACAGAAACATTGACATGAATACATGAATATTAAATACTGTATTTATTACTTTGACTTCTCCCTCTGTGCCGCGTCCTATCTATCTACAAGAATTAATACAGTAAAGACAGAAACACATCTGTTGTGTTTAAAGAATATAAAAAGGCAGACAGAAACCAATGGGATGCATTCAAAGAAAAGTGCTGCAGGGGAGTCAGCCAATAAGACTACAGCCTGAGGTGAGGGGAGAGGGGGGGTTGGGGTCGGGTTCAGTCCACGGCACTCTAAAACTATGGTGCAGGATGAAGGACAAAATTAAGACTATTGAGAGGCCGAGGGAGGCTACATCCTTGCCACAGCCAGCTAATGATCTGGCCAATGACAAGCCAGCGCTGGTAACTGAGGCCGGCGGTGGCAAATGAGAAGCCGCCTTTTCATTCGACTAGGGCGGCAAGTCATGCATCTAACATAGCAACCCATTGGATCTAAACAACATAAATAAATAAATAAATATATTTATGAAAAATATTCACATATTATGTGTGCAAAAAAATATCCATCCATGTATGTTTAATAGTTAATAAAAACCATTAATCGTTAAATTTCAATCTACATCAGTTTGTGGTCTCAGTCAATCCCAGCTGTCAAGTTGCCTTTTGGATGGATGGACATATGATGGATGGATATGTTTGTGCACACTAGAGGTCTTCACGGGAACCTGAGGACCCGGGACCCGGACGGGATTGGGTCCACGTCTTGTGTGGTCAAACGGGTCCGGGTCGGGACTCTATAATCCATGGTTCCGAGTCTGTTCAACATTATGTGTAATCCGAGCGGATCCGGGAAGACCCGTGATTAGAAAGTGTTCATGATTAAAGTGCTGTGTGCGTCTGTGTGTGTATTTTAACTTGCAACAATGTGTCACGTGTCACGTGTGACTTTTAATCTGAAATAACTAGTGGATTCTTATCTCTGTTTTATCAACACTACATGGTTACCAGGAACCTGGATGTGTTTTATGAACTTTCTTGACGGAGGATGGATTATATGCACGGACAGGCACAAGGGAGAAGGCTGCGTCACACAGGTAGGATAAAAAGTTTTGTTTTGACAGCTGACTGACGCCAACTTGTTCATATTAATCAGCTGTGAAGTCGGTGCTGATCGGGTCTGTTTCGTCCGGCCGAGGTCGGGTCTGACATAACTCAGTTCGGGTCCCAGCTTTCAAATAACAGACAGGTACGGGTACGGCATTTCCTGGTTCTTCACGGGTCCGGGTCCATACTTTCAAATAATAGATGGGTCCGGTTCGGTTCCGTATCAAACAATAACTGGTCTCTTAGGGTTCAGGCATGAAATCTTGGATCCGTGAAGACCGCACAGTTTATTGTCCAATAAAATACAACAGAAAAAGTGACTGGCCAAGTCAGTAGCTAATGTAGCTAGCTTTGGCGTGCTAGTCGCCAGCCTCAGAAGCTAATGACCTGCCTAGCCAGACGCCGATCCAATGGGTTGCTATGTTAGACGCATGACTTGCCGCCCTGGTCGAATGAATAGGCGGCTTCTCCTCAAACAGATGAAGTGAAACAAACAACCTCCTGCTGTGCGGAGACGTCTGAGTGACAACTTCCGGACAATGTTCAGACCTGATTTTACAGACATGGTCCAGAGTTTATGTCAGATAACAGCTTTGGAGCTCCTTGGAGACAGCCTCCAGACCTAACACAACCACACCGCTGCATCACAACATCAGGAAACTGTTTTATTTCAACAGCCATGTGTCACAGCTTAGGGAAGCAGAAAAATGATGCCTTTCCGTTGATGGGATCAGGGTTTCAGTTAAAAAATCTGTGTGCCGATCCACGTGTCCTGGAAGTTTTCAATGTTCCGGACAAATGGGTGCAATTATGGCCAAATATTATCTGCATTTATTTAGCTTAAAATAAATTGATAGGCAGGCTATATCAAGGGTGTAGACTTGGGTTGGGAAATGACTAAACTGTCCCGACAATAATTTTGTCCAAAAATGATATGCGTAATATTGCACTTTCAACCTATACAACAGAACATGTGCTTAATTGGCCGCTTTCTGCGCCATGTCCAAGCTGTCCATATGCATGCACACTCTCTCTCTCTCTCTCTCTCTCTCTGTCCCTGAGGGAGTGCAGTTCATTATACATACCAGTATTAATGAATATATGAATCGGGATTTATTTCACTGAAATCCCTGATGAGGACTTCGCAGGTCGTGGAGTAATTCAAGCCTCCATAGCCACGGAGCGCTGGCATCTTGTGCGCTTGTGGCATTGATGAGAGGAGCTGTGGCTGGTGCTGCTGACGCGTCCTCACTGGTCATTCCTTTGCCAAAATGACCATTAATGGTTCGGATGGCTGGTTGGAGGGGACAGAGTCATAATGAAGCAGTGATTTTTTTTTTTTTAATACATTATTGTCACCAGACATTATGACCGGGGAATTTTAATATGTCGGACTTCAGCAGATTTTACTGGTAAAAAAACGGCAATTACCAGATAACGGAAACCCTGGATGGGACGTCAAGTCAGATAACATTTTACTGTCGATCTCCAGGATGTATAAAAATCATACTTTGCTGTTTAAGTGGAAGGACTTTCTTCTTCTTCTTTTCATTTCTCTGGCAGTCAAACGACAGAAATAAAGTTTGTCGTGATTTCATTTCAAAACTTCTTTTTTCTCACATGAAACTGCAACATTTTTCCTTTTAAATTAAACCTAAATCTGTCTCTGTTTTAAAGCTGCTCATTTGGTAACGATGGATCGTTTTGAGACGTCAGTAATAACATCCCTCGTGCACACGCGGCTCACCTGCTGTGAAAACTGAGTCACTGAAGAGAAAGTGACGATCAGATTAAAGTTTGTGACTTATTAAGGTGAAGAAGAGAGGACAATTAAAGTGTGGCAGTAAGACATTTAGAAACAGGGTAAGTTTACCTGTCATGCTATGCTTGTCACAACAATCATTGATATACGCGATTAATCAGGATTAATTCATTACAATGCTTGTAATTAATTGGACACATTTTTTAACCGCCTGACAGCACTACTATTTTTACATCCATATATCCCTTTGTTTGTCAATGTATTTATTATTTCCAGATTAAATGATTTTACACAAATAGAATTAACCTTTCAATCATTTCAAAGACCAACAAAGTGCTTTTAAATTATATTTATCCTCTTGTTATCGCCCTCTGTTGTCTCGCCTGATTTCCCTCCTGGGATCAATAAAACGTTGTTTGAACAGAAAAGACTTTAAGCGGTGAAAAAACGACGAGATGAGATGTTTCAATCAGATTATTTTTGGACAACCTGTTCTGAAAATGTAATGAATACAACATGAGGGAAGTTTTGACTCAAACTTAATAAGTCTCAGAGTAAAACGTGTCCTTTCAGATGCAATAATAGTATCTGTAAAATCAGGATTGGCACTAATCCCGCTCCACACAGCTCCAGCTTTGATGCGGAAATGAAGCTGTCCTGGAGCTTCAGCGCGTTAATGACATTTCAAGCTTGTCTGGCAGCAGGAACACTGCTTCCTGACGTGGAAATAATGAAATGCAGAGAATGCTGATGTTCATAGGCTGAGCGGCTCGTTTTAAGGCCTTGGCGAAACAATCTGAATGCCATTCACTTCTTCTATTATTAGCAGTACTGTAACCTACCGCTGCGTCCTCCCTTCATCTCCATCGGAGCGCCTTTTATTCTCAATAAGTTGCTTCCTGTTCTCCAGTTTTAAAGTGAGTTGATGTATTCTGAATGTTCAGTAACTACTCCTCTCGTCTTTTTCCTGTTCTATCAATGAATATAATTTAAAAGAGTCACGTTGTTGGTTAAAGGTTCAAATGTAAATAATGTGAAATCTAATTCCCTTCACTGACAGAAACACCTGTTCACCTGAGTCTGGCACGAGCTCGAAGGGTCGGGAGGAGGTGGAGGAGCTCATTGACCCATTCAGAGCCGATGTGACCCCGCGGGGCAATAACAGTGTTTCTGTTTGAATATTAAACACTTTCTGTCTCTGTGTGACGCAGTGAGAACAGACTGACGGAGAAGTTTCTACCACCATCACCAGCACACAATGTAAGTTTGTTCAGAGGCGACAATTTGTATTCAGTCAGAGCCATTTTCACATGAATCTGACCCTGATTTCTGCACGAGTTTAAACCACCGACTGTATAAATAATGGACGTAGTCGCCGTGATGGCACCCTTTGGTTTCTCGACTGCCTAAATGAAGTTTAGGAGTTCGGGATTCGGCCGCCGCCATTTTGGTTCTGGAGCCAGAAGTAACAAGTGGGTGGAGCTGAAGAGGAGCATGTCTGTGTCTGTGTCTGATTCATGAGCTGGTGAGTTTCCCTCAGAGGAGATTCTGTTTGTGTTGGTGACTGACTGCAGCTGTTTATTTATCAGACTAAAGAAGTAGAGGGCGGCAGGGTGAACGACACATACCAGGAAACTTAAAATAACCGGTCCTCTCATCACTACGGTCCGCTGTAATCTCTCTGAGGAAAAGCCAACAACTCCTGAGTCCTATTTACAGGCCGACGGTTATATAAATGTTTGATAAACACTGAACAAGCTAACGGGCCACAGACTGTCTGTGTTGACGTCTAGCAGACAGCCAGCAGTATCCACCTGTCAATCAAGTGACTCCACCCCTATAATTTAAGGCTTAATATAATTTAAACAGGTGAGTTGTATAAAAGTTCACCCCCGTAAAGTTTTCATGAATAGACAAATGAGCTTTTGGTAATGAACCCGTTTTATTTCCCAGAAGATAGCTAGTGATCAACCCCTGAAAAAGCAGCGAGAAGAAGAGAAGGTTTCCAGTTTGACCAGTATCACCTGAGTCAGTCTGGACCACAGCAAACGGCCTTCAAGGCAGGCAAAGGCAAGTTTATACTTTTAGCACCTTTCACATACCAGGGAATTCTAAGAGCTTCAAAGGGATGAAGAAACCTAAAGACGAAATCATGTAGACAATTTATAAGATGACCTGTAAACAATTATGAGCCCTTATTAAACAAGCTAACAGTTCTAACAGACCTCAGGTGTTATGGAAGTTGGTTCCACAGGTAGGGAAGTTAGAAAACTAAAGGATGCATAACGTTGCTTGGTTTTAGTCCGGGTAAGAGTCAGGATGCTACATATCGTACACGTAAATCAAATATGAATTTAGTCTTAAGACCTTTTAGTGCTTTATAGACAAGTTATATGAGTTATAATCTACCCTTTGTCTGACAGGAACCCTTGGTAGTGACCCAAGGACTGGTCTTCAAAAAGACCTCTTTTAATTGCATTCTTAAGTTCCACCTTCTCAAACTAGCAAACGGCTCTAGAGATATTTAAAGACCAAGCAAGCACAAGGCAAGCATGACCAGGCTGTCCAGGCTGTGAAACATCCTTACAGTATGGAGTACAAAAGCTGTGGCCCAATCCAGCGGCCGCAGCCTTCGAAGGCCGTATTTGAAGGTTGATTGCGCCACAGAAACGTGTCGAAGGCTGTCCCAATTCAAAGGCTCCTTCAGATGAGGCCGACAAATACGTCCTCCATTTCCCAGGCCGCGAAGGATCCATCGGGTGCGTCCTAACGGTCTACACAGGCTATGAATGGAGCATCCTCCGTGGACCGCCTCCTTTGAAGGCTGCCCGTGGATTGGGACACAGCTAAAGTGTCCCTCCGAAGGACAATTCTAATGGTTGTTTCTGTGCTAAGCTAACTGAAGCTAACATCATATTTGGAGACTATTAAACTGAAATCACTGGAACAATAAAGTGGAAGTAATGAACATTAACTTTGCTCCAGTGTGTAAATCAGTTGGATTTTTTAGATGATGTCTAAAAAAGATACCCAAAAACTCTGCTCTCTAAGTGCAGTAACGAGGTGTTTGTACTTTGTCACTTCCCCCTTCTGCACATTCAACCAACCTTTGTCCTCTGCATGCTATTCAGAGGAAGCTCTTTAACAATCCTACTCAAAAGGAAGTTGTAAAAATGTTCTCTTTAATTTCAGATGAAGGGAAACTGGACAAGGACAACTTGCAGTCTGTAGCCGCTGTGTTCCACCTGAGGGCCTGTTCATCTGGGGTTTTATACATTGAATGTGTTTGGTGCATAAACACTCGCCTGGCTGTTACTGAAGCCTTCAACTGGTATGATCTTCTTTTGTCTTCATTCATTCTTAAACCACAAAACTGCTCTGCTGTTTCAACACTGACGGCCCTTCGATGGAAACTTGTGCGATTAACTGAACTTTTTGTGATGTTCACAAACTTTTGTCATTGAAGGATGATTCTGAAGTGTTCTGTCGGTCGAAGGCGGCAGCAGAAGTGAGTGAATGATTATGTTGTGGAATGAGCATGCAGCATCTTCTCAGACTCGAGCACTTCAAACCTCTTCAGGCACAAACTGTACTATCCTTGCCTTGACCAAATGATACAGGAGCTTGGAAACTTTTTCAAGCATACAAGCAGAGTTAATGAAAGGGATTTAAGTCTGGCACGTGGGTAGAAAAATCTGAACATGGTAGAAACACAAACAAACTCGAGTAACTGCTAGAAGAAGTCATGGTGGCAAAACACTCCATCAAGAGGAGGGAAGGAAAATAAACCATCCCTGACACAGGCTTTGTGTTCCAGCTGCTCGATGGAGAGAGGTTCCCGGCAAGTTTTACAAGTTGTCTTAATCATAATTGTTCATCCACACGTGTTTGAGGAACTCCATGGGCAATGATTGACTTAACCACCTGGCTGTCGGAAGGATTTGTCCAAATGAAAATGAAAACATTGCAGCCTCGTGCAGCTAAAAACAAGCAGAGGAGTGAAAGAATGACCTTCAAAGATGTGAGGAATAAAATATGAGGACGATCAAGAGTGAGAATACACCAGGCTAACAGTCCAAACCTCAGTCCAGCAGAAATCTAACTACAGCTCCAAGACTTGCATTCCAGCAGCAGCTTGTTGGCATATTAAGAGCGCCACTTCTCAGCCATATCTTAGTCTGCTTAGAAAATTGCAAGGCAATAAGCCTGTTGTACATCGACTGATGTTTGATCTAAAAGACAGCCGTTCTGTCCAAGTTATCCAGACTCTACTTTGGTAAAAGTACTAAAACATTCATGTAAATGTACCCCATTACAATAAAAAGCTCTGCATTCATTTTTAAAGTAAAAGTTAAGAAGTATTATCAGCAAAATGTACATAAAGTATCAAAAGTAAAAGTCTCGTCTGCAGTAAGAAGTCGCCACTGAGTGATCGATTACTGAAATAGTAAGTGGTAACATTGGAGTGCCTATAAGGTGTACTTATGTGAGATTTAACACGACTTAATGTGTCTTTAATCCAAGCTGAATTTTTGCCCTAATGTTGAGACTACAGGAGACCTGTTGAAAATCAAAAATCACAGTGAATGAGTTGAAAAAGTTTCCCTTAAATGTGGATAAATGTGATCCAGTGTTTGATGGACAGACGAGTCATCCAACTACTTTTGCAGCTACAATAGTTTATTTTTGATTTCAGAGCATAATTTGATGGCATGATGACATAAATGTGAATTGAAAGATTGAAAGGCAGCCTGAGAGACTCCCCTGAAGTAGAAGGATTCACATTTATTGGAGTCAGTGCTGGTAACTTGTAAGTGGCTCTCCTGCTGCATTATATATGGCAGAAGGATTAGTGTGTGGGCATGTCTCCTCTCTGTCCCATCCACATTCAATCACATCCTCAGCGCATACATAAATCCTTTTACATATGACCCCGCTGTGACTCAGCCTGCACATAATAAAATACTGGAGCTCCACGCCGCCTGTGCAGACACCTGTGATAATGACATATTTTCCAACAGCCCAGGGAGTCAAATCATCAACAGATGAGACGCAGCGCGCTGCGCTCCATGTTAAACAGTCACTTAACGGACTGACACTTGCAGTAGCTTCCACCTTGTTTCCATAGCAACCCCACCGGGGTGCCGGGCACCGGTTGGCGCAGCCGGCGAAAGGCCGGTCAGGTGTGAAATTACCTCAGTGCCCGGCGCCACATGGAGCGTGAAGAGAGTTTAACAAAAGCAACGTGGTTAAAGGAGAGCAGCACCCTACCTCAACCAACCTCCCCCCCACCACCACACACACACACACACACACACACGCACACACATCTCTTTCTTCGCTGTCATACTAATGCAATTCAGTTGAAGCAGTATTTCTGCTCAAAGCCCACAGACAAGTTAAATTGGGAGATAGATGTAGGCATGCTAATGCTGAATGCTGCGACGAGCATAAAATAGAGTGAGATTTGCCTCGACATCTATATACCAATGTTCCCCCGCTCTGATTTCTCTATTCTATGTCGTGTCAACTTGGATTGAGGCAGTGCCAGTTTCTGCAGTACAAATAACATGACTTCTTAGATTGTGTCAGCCTGTGTGTGAGTACACGCTCATATATAGACACAGTGTCTGTGCGTGTGTGTGTGTGTGCGTGTGTTTGTGTGTGGGGACTCTGACAGGCAATTCTTGTTTGCAAAATCAATCCATCTCATATTTTTATTTATTACTATTTGTTAGCAGAGAATTTTGCTCCTGGAGGTTATTTCATTTATAAGCCTTTGCAAAGAACTTTGCATGCAGTTATATTTGGTTGGAGGCGTGTATTATTTTCAGATAAGGCACTCTTCAGGGGGAAGTGTCGCTGACCGTCATGTACACCTGTATGGATGTGATTGGATTTAACTCATCAGCTGAACAATTCTTCTGTTGTCGAGCTCCAAATTGTCAGCCATCAAGAAGCAAAAAAAGACATTTATTAACTTTGACTGTCTAACAAAAATGTATTGCTCCATACGGTCACCAGCTGATAAGAACAGCTGGTCACACAAGCCAGTCAGTCGTCAGCACAGAGTCGCCACAAGTACTCAATGTTTTTAATTTTTATGGGTAAAATTAAGGCTGCTCCATGCAACAACCTCAACAACACGACAATGTCTGCAGCTGCAGGAGAGAACACAGACACCACTGATGAGCAGACTCGATGCGTCGAACGGCCAACAAAGAATACCTGTAATGACAAATGCTTTAGATTTGTTTTTCAGCATCACACCTCTTCCTAACATATGAGCAATGAAATAAAGTGGATGAGGGTTGCTTGTGATTTACTTCTCTGCAAATGAAATGCACGTGTGCGTAATATAGAGCCAGGACGCGGGTTTTCTCACCTTAAAAAGCCTGTTCGCAGACACACGGAGCAGGTCAGGACGTCTTCATGGAGAAAAATAAAACTCTTATGTTTGTTCCTTGCTTGCGTTGCTCTTTTGGATTACTTCCAATTAGTCTGGAAACACTCACGCTAAGGTATTGAGTGTCTGAATTCTAAATTTGACCTTCATGTTCAATAACGTGCCCTCGGAGCTTCCAACATTAGCATTAAAAGTGTTTTGACTGAATGTGTATTGTAAAGGAAGTGGTGATGAGTGAAAGGCTTTGCTGACCCTGCTGAATACATCTCCTGAACTCATCTCGTCTTCATCATCCAAGGCTGCTGTGAATCACATTGGTACTGCATACCTGTCGTAACACAATCCAATAGCAACATCAGGTCTTGAACATTGAACCTGCAAATGAACTGATCTTGCCGATCTCCTTTATGAGATTACATTTGTGTTCCATTTGATAATGCTATTTATCCTCCATTCCTGAGGCAGGGAAGCCAGGGAAATCCTCCTCATCACTTTCCTCTTCGAACATTTCGAGGATCTGTTGACTCTGTTCCCTGTCCAACACGTCAGCTGCGGGATAGCATGGCTTAAGTTGAGCCATATAAACAACACGAAGATCTTCTCCAGTGTCTTCCAGGACCACCTCAAAGTTTAGAGGTCCCACTCTCCGGGTGACACGATACGGACCTTTCCATCGTGATGGCTCAGCTATCTGTTTAGCAGTAGCATAAGCCGGCGTATCAGGGTCACAGAACTGTGGGCTTAGCTCAGCATCCAAGGGGCCTTTAAGTGGATGACAGGGGTTGAGTTCTGCAGGCGTAACTCCTATCGACTCATGCACTGCTGAATCGAAAGTTTGTGTTTTTCCTCCACATACGAGGCAATCATGGCCTTAACATTTCTGTTGACCCTTTCTGTCAGATTTGTTTGGGGATGGTAGGGCGAAGTCTGCTTCTGTTTGAGGTTCCACTGCCTGCAGGTTTCCTCAGAAACAGAGGATATAAACTGGGAACCTTGGTCTGAAAGGAAGAAAGTAGGAACCCCCCACCTAGTCAGGATCTCCCTTATTAAGGTCTGGGATACGGTCTCTGCAGTTGCTTTGCTACTGTGTAGTAGTCCACAAAAGCGATGAGGTAGAGGTTGCCGTTTGAACTGCGAGGGAATGGTCCAATGAGGTCAACTCCTAACATTTCCCAAGGTCCATGCACTACAGTTTGTTGGAGTTTCCCAGGAGGTTTACGGGTCTTAGGTTTGTAGATCTGGCAAACATGGCAACACCGTACATATTCCCTTACATCCATACTCATCTTGGACCAATAAACAAGGGCTTGCAACCTTTCATGTGTCTTATATCTCCCAAGATGGCCGTAAAACAGATCATCATGATAATGGTGAAGGAGCTGTTGCCGTAGTGATGAAGGGATGAGTGTTGTGTGAGGTAACTGCACCACTCTATATCGTTTGTCCTCCAATAAGGTAAACTTAGTGTTAACATTTTGAGTCACTTCGCGGCGCTTCCGCGTCCGGTGTGTCCCCGGCGTAACAGAGTGATCCAGGAGTTTTATTGCAGACGAGGACAGATGACGACGGTGAAAGAAACAAATAAAGGAATTAAACGACATTAAGTTTAGCGAACACACTGACTCCATGGCAACTGGAGTTGGTGATTAACAAAATAATTCACACTCCAATCACATCTCAGGTCTTTAGTTCAACTTTGCTCCAAAGGTCAAAGGTCAGTCTTTTTTCCCAAAGGTCAGGAATTAACTTCCAAGCCCATTAGTTTCTGTTTGAATTACTTTAAGTATGATTATGAATCTATGTTAGGATCCGTCTTGGCTGAACTTAAAGAACATCAATGCCCAGTAGAAATTAATGACGAAAAAATGCATGATTTATTTTATCATCACAAAGGTCTGAAGGGCTATTTAAATGTTTTTTTTATACACTAAAACTCTCCTTTTATGCACTCATAGTAAAATATTTAGATATATAGAGTTTCTTTCCTGTCAGCCATGTTGCCCACATCAGGTACATGTCATCCTCAACATGAGCAACTGTGGCAACTTAATTGACGCTAGCAGCTACGTAGCTACATCTGTCTTGCTTTACGTTTAATATAAAAGATATTAATATAAATGTAAGTTGTCTTGCTTTGACAGGTATGAACACTCCCACACAGTCCTGAGCAGACGTGCAATCATCTGCATGAACTGAGAACACCTGAGTGCCTGTTCAGACTGTAACAGTCCTGTACACTGAGTGACAGCCCGAGTTCTGTAAGCGGTACATACTGAGTGATGTCCAGCTAGTGTTTAGAGCCACAAATGTCAGAGCTTTAATGTGTTGGATGCAGGTCGGAGCACTCCGGTGTCATCAGTGACAGGGAGGTGGCGAGTCGTGTCTTTATGCTTTCTGCATGACATCTGAATTACAAGGCAGGCGCAGGGTGGCTGTGATGATCTGACATCCCGGTGAGCTCCATGAATATGATTTATGGAGACAAATATCAGAGTGAGGCTGAAAACAGAGAGAGAGTGTGTGGCTGTCCAGGACTCAGATACGTCTACACACACTGCAGGAAGAAGCTGAATCAATGTATGGAGACGTTTCATTAGTTAGACTAATCCTGTTCGTATCTCTGTCACACTGTAAGGGAGCATTGTTTCACAGGAAGGAACACTCTGTAGTCAATTTATACTTTGAGTAATGAGTTTATGTACTTAAAGCTGCACTAATTATTTACGTACCATAGTGCTGTCAAAATCAATTATTAAAGAAAATCATTTTTGCGATTAATTTGAAATATTTAACGCATAAAAAAAAAAAAAAAATGCAATTAACACAGCTGTGTTTACTTCCTCTGGCAATTCCTGTGAGTGTTGCCAATTTAGCGACTCTCTCTCTCCCTCTTGGCGACTTTTTTCTAAAAAGCGATTCGCGACAAATTAAGCGTCTTTTTCAAACCAGTGTAATTCATTCCCATGTATTCTGCTCAGAGAGATCACGGCTCCTCTGCCAGAGTTGCTCTCTCTCCTCTCGTCCTCTTCTGGGCAGAAACAGGACAACGGCGAATCGGGCAGCTCGCTCACCGCAGCAGTTCTGTGACAACCGCCACACCTAACCATCCTAAAGACTGATAAGGACAATGATGGTTTTGAATTCAACTGGCTCTTATAGGCCTGGGTTTTGTTATTATTTATTTTAGTACATAAGAAATCTGCCTTTCAAGCTGACAGTCAGTTGTGATGGCCTTGAGGGTTTTATTGTAAATCTGTGGTTCACAGGAGAGAATCTGTGTTTAAAGTTAAAAAGATGCTATCAAACAAGTATTTTAACTTAAATTTACTTCTTTTGTGTTGATTGTATATTAATTTAATGATTATAAATTTAAATATCCATTATTACAAGCTTCAGTCTTAAGAAGAAAAAAGCGATTAATCACAGCAAATTGTGCGATTAATTAGTTAATTTCATGTAATCGATCGACAGCCCTAATTTAATACAAACAATTGTGTGCAATGTGGAAGAGGATGTCTGTGGTGGAAAACAACAGACTATAATAAGTGGATGTAGCCTCCGTGAAGCTACGAGTTTTGTCATTTTGGCCGTCGCCATCTTGCTGTTTTGGTCTCTGTGACTCTGAATGGGAGCATCATTGACTACATGAACATCATGCTGTGCTGAAGAAGACTTGAAACTACAGATTGAGACCATAAAGTCATTAGGAACATGTTTACTGAGGGAATAAATCAAGAGAGAAGTAGGACCATTTTCTACCAGTGGCGTTGCCCACTGCTGGCCACTTGTAATGGCGTCTCATACAAGGTAACCTTCAGTGTCTGCGAGATTAGACTCAGAGAAACTAACCTTTGTGACATGGTAGAAAGACAGAGTTTGGCTCTGAATCAGATGCCACACAGCGCTGGTATTTGACCACCGGGGATAAGAGCACACTGGAGAACTTTAACCAAACTCACCAGTCAACCTCCTGATGTAATGTACGAGCCAGTCGTTCCTGCTTCTCCGATGTTCTGCCTGTGTGTGTCTGAGCTCTGACTCTGACTCTGACAATTTGGATTCAAAGAGTAAAGTTTAGTTTGTGACACTTTCCCATTACCTGCTTTAAACACGCTGTGACTGTGTGGGAACTGATGGGGCTTGCTTCTCAGAACTCTTCATTAATGTTATTCTCATAAGGTGCATGTTTGCCAAATTAAGATAAAAGATGCTTTTACAGCTTTGTGATTTCTTACATCTCTAAATGCAGTTTACTCTTTCTTCTAAGAGAGTCGACATAAGATCCATAAACACCTCCTTCTCAAAGTGCATCCAAACTATCTGCCTTCCGACTCTTGGAAGCTCCAAAGCGTTCATTACGAGCTTGTTCCTCACAAGAAACTCGGAAGAAAGGCGCCATGAATGCTTCGGAGGGTGAGCGGTGTTTTATCATCTCTTTCTGGAGTCTTCTCAAGGTTTTGTCGCTCACAGCCAGCGTCTCTTTGAATATCCTCATCAGTGGCACTTCAAAGGTGGCGCTGATGACAGAGCGAGCGTTAAAAGTAGATCTTTGGAGGACGAGGGAGGGGAAGGGAACAACATGAAAATCTGTAAATGGCAGGCAGCCAGGTTCCTTCAGACTCTGAGATTGAAAGTTGCCGTATGTTTGCTCGTCCTTGCCGCGCCCTCAGTGAACCAAATAATCAGCCGTGGCAACGTGGAAGGCGACCAACAGAAGCGTGTGAGCACCGCAGGGACTCAGGCAGGAAGCTGGTGAGTTACTGTAGCGTAAATATCCATATTCATATTTAGCATGAAAAAGGCAGAACTGAGGAAGAACAGATTGCACAAACTAAAAGTCAATTAGAGGAGGGAAAGGGTGAGAGATCCTCTAACTGGCATGTGTTGCCTCTTGTCTATAAATATTCATTTTTGTAATTATGTTTGTAGTTGGGAGTAATTAATCCACAATGTGAAATAACTCACTTTATATGATGATTTTCTCTAAAGAGCCGGAAGTGAGAAATGTTTATTGGCTGAACGCATATCAGTTATCCATTCACATATCAGTTATCTATCACATATCAGTTATCCATTCCTTTTTTAATTAATATTCAGATTGTCTTTGTTGTAGGACAAACATGGTTCATGTTACATGTTCACATTCCTGCACCATGCATTGGTTTCATTTTAATGTTGTTTAAATTCATTAGCAGACTCTTCATATTTATATATGTTGTAATATGCGAACATAAATTGCACTGTATTTTACATTATTGTCATTAACTATAATTCCTTAATCCTTTCTCTTGAGTCAAAATAAATAATAAAAAAGCCAAAAGAAAAACTACTGGGGGAATTTCACAGCAGCTTCACTGGTCGATTGTGTGACAAAACGTCCTCAACAACGACAGCTCCTTTGTTCTGCACCGAGCACCACTGAAACGGGCCGATAAGGTCTCTGTTTGAAACCCTGTTCATGATGAATTCCAAACAGCGCATGTGAAGAAGACACATCTTTCTCTGACTCTGCCAACATTGTGCCCAGAGTGAGTACAGTGTACTCAGCTAACAGGATCACAAGCTGCACAGCTAACAGCAGCTAAAACAGAAAGCATTTCTCCTTAAAGCTCCTGTGAGGAGTTTTTCACTGGCTATGAAACAGACTGAAATGTATTCTGATTACTCTACATGAGCTACAAAAGCAAAAGAGACCATCAGTTAAATGATTATTTCTATAGAGTTATGTTTAATGTCTGAAGCTGCTGGCGGGGGGGTAGGTGTCAGACGAAGCGATTAACTGCACGCTGCCTTTGTTACATTTTCCAGAACAGGAATATAAAGTGAGTGATACATGTGACAGTTAAAGAAAGAGGGAGGAGATTTTTGTTAAAAAAACACCACTTAAGCATGTACAGGACAAAATCAGCAAAGAGAGAAGAGGTACGGCTTTGTCCACAGGGGGCACCAAAATCAACACATCCCAAAAGTGCCTCACAGTAGCTTTAAAATTTGATCCTGTTTTACCAAAGTCAGAGGCTAAAGTTTCGTAGGGGTTTCATAGTCAGTAAATCCCTCTAATTCAGTGCCAGGGGCCAGTTTCACAAAGATAGACTTTGACTACAGCTTAGATATAACAAATAGTCAGACTTCAGATAGACCTCTACATTCATCCGTTTCACAAAGCTGTTTAGTTAATCTTAAACAGGACTATGATGCATTGAATTCTGGGTAAATGAGTTTTTTCAAGTAACAGCATCTAACCGCTCAAGTCTGTTTACCCCAGCAGAAAATGTTTGTCTGTTGGAGGAATTCAACAGTTTTAAGGGCATTTTACTTGGAAAATTCAAAGAGTGTAACAACAACAAAAAAAACCTGACATAAGAAAAACTTGCAGCAACAGTAAACAGTGTAAATCCGACCGTTGAAAGGACCATCAAAAATGTTCAAAATTTGGTGCTACTGGTCAGCAGGTGTCACTGATTGTTACCATGGTAACATGGGTCTTAGAGCTGAGTTAGCCTGGGGGTAAGGTGTCTAATTTTTTTGGTTTAAAATGAGCCAGTCTTTATTGTATTTTATTTTTTATTAGACTAATCTATGAGCAATGTTAAGACTGGCCTAACTCTACAGACCAGTCTAAAACATCGTTGTGAAACCGGCCCCTGTTCTTTCTCACAGGTTGGAAATCAGGCTGCTCCACGTAGTGCCCCCAGGCATGGAGCACTTCTGTCGTGATGACTGGATATGCTGCGTTTTTCTTTTGCCTTCGATTTCTGACTTTGTATCCTTTCTGTATTTTCAGCTCGTTTGCTGTTAATACATTTGATGCTGAATCTGCAGCCCATGTCTCCTAATTAAAATCTTTCTGGCCATTGCAGCCAAGTTTTAAACCCAGCATTGGCATGATGTCATCTCGTGAAGTTGCATGGTAAACATGTTTGCAAACTGCCGCCTAAAGCGACGACATTACTGGTGATTACATAGCTTTTCTGGTTACTTGCCACTGCACAACACCACATCACCTCATAAAGCTGGTTTGGCAGCAGACATTTGTATGCAGTCAGAGTTTGAAATATCAGTGTTTAGCTGAAACAAATCATATAACAGTCATTTAACACTGAGGGAAACTGCTGGTTATAATTCTAAGTGGGTTTGACACCATTCACATTAGATTTAGTCATTTGACCTCCACTTATGATAAAAAAAAGAGAAAAGTATTGATTAAAGCAACGCCTTTGGAAGAGAAGACTGTGCAGGATGCGAGGATCCTTTTGAGAATGTGTAGAGACTATTAAACCTGACAAGTCAATCTAACAGGTCTGCTTGGTATTTAATCCTCACCTATGTAATAATGTGAAGCAGAGCTCGACTATCGGAAGTTAAAAACGAAATATTGGAAAATGTCTTGGATGAAGTCAGCTGTGGTTGCTTAGAGACGTGTGACACACGGCCAAAGCTTGTGTAAGTAAGGAGTTACGGACACATACGCCGGCCTCCCACTCTGTGATGGAGGTGGTGGGAAGTCGGGGGTGCGAGCATGCAGCAGGACCCCGGGGGCTCTGCTTCTCCACAGAGACCAATCTGGACCCGGGGCTTCGGCTGGAGGGACACTGCTGCTCCATCTGGAGGCTCTGAGGTGACCTGACACGCACAGGTGAATGAACACACTGAACACACACATGCAGTAAAGACACACACGCCTGAAGTGATGCCTCAGCGAGGGGGAGATAGAGGGAGGTTATTATCTCCACTCTGGCATTGTGTGTGCGTTGGGGAGGCTGACATCTTGTCACTACACGGGAGCAGTCTGACGCTGAGTGCCACTGAATGACGAAGATGTCTGCTACTGTGTGTGTGTGTGTGTGTTATTTGCCTCCATCCATTTTTCTTCCCTCATCCTACATCTCTTCACCGTGTCATCCCTCTTGAATGACAAACTGTGGAGTCACATTGTTAAAGAATCTCAGAACAAATACAGAAAAATACTGTCGACTGTTTGAACTCTGATGAATCAGGAGTTCTTTTTTCAGCCTGTGCTGATCCTTAAAATATCTCCTGTTTCACAGAACACTTTCTTTTCCTGGACAAACTACCCACCTGGTATCTCATAGTCAGGGAGATGTCCAGACTTCTTGACTCTGGTGTCCCGAGTGTGACACTTCTTTATGCAGGGCGGGATGAAATACATGCATGCGTGTTGAAAGAGAATATGTTTGCCATTTCTGTCTCCACTAGTAATGTCCACTTTAATTATTAACATTAAAGTATCTTAGAGTTTCTGTAAACAAAAAAAAAACCCTGACAAGACAGTGGCACGATACATAAGTGATGGGTAAGCCTTCCCCTTTACATTTTGCCCCACCCCGTAATCATGGCAAGGAGGAAGGAAACCAGTGTCAGCTGCTTCCAGTTAGTAGCCCCTTAAAGGAAGCAGTTTGTGGCTCGATGCGAGCTCACCTTGCCATTCCTCCCCTGTTGCGGTCGGAGGAAGATTTGGACAGACTGCTTGCAGTATTCGAGTGCGGTGTGTATGTGTGCGTGTGTCGGATCATACAGAAACCTAGTTCGGTCACCGTAACTCGCAGGCTTCCAGGTATGCATTGTTTGGTTTCAACTTGTGATAGTTCAGATATTATTGGTACCGGTAATCATGTGTGCTCCTCGCAATAGGAACAAGGACATGTTGTTGGCGTCCCTCATCATCTAGCGGTGCTGTACTTGGCGAAGGTAATCAGATAGAATCTCCTTGTGCTTCTCCATTGATTTAAATAACAATTAAAGAAAAAAAAATCTAAATTTTGTTCTTTTGCCCTGTTAGGAGGAGCTCAGTTGCCACTGCTGTTTTAGTTCCTTTACTTACTTTCTTATTCGTTTGGGTATTTTGCGTTCGGTTTGGTTTGTTTATTTGTCTAACATTGTTTGTTTATTTACTTGAAGGTTTTGCTTATTTTTGTTTATTGTTGTTCTTTCTTTAGTACATTCTTTTCCGTTAAGTGAAAGAGTGAAACCATTTGGCGGATGTGAGGGAGGGCTTCATGGTATTTTTATTCTTTTGTGAACCAACTGTGTGGGAAAATAAGAGGGGACAATAGTTCAAGGTCTCTATGGCCTTTTTGCCAGTTAATAGGACGGTTGGCTTGCCATATCTTACAGGTGGTGGTCACTGGGTGGAGGTTCTTTGTTGGGTCTGCTTCTTTTTGTGTTTTTCTTATTTGGGGCTTCAGTTATTATTTACATGGTTTGATTTTGCTGTGTCTGTTAACCCATTTGTTCTTTTGTCTTCCAGAGTGAGTGTAAGAAGTTGTGTGCATTTTTGGTGGTGGTGAAGCACTCTGGAATCCTTCTTTCCCCTCACACTCCTCCACCTGTGGGTTTCCCTGGCCCCCTTCCCCCTATACTGGTAATGTGGTCAGCTTAGTAGATCTTTTTTCTTTTTAAATGCATTTTAAATAGTATTTTTGTAATAAAGAAATATATTTTCTTAACTTGGCCTCTTTTGCAGGCTTTATAAATTCCTCTGATTACAGTTAAAATAAAATCGAATTGATTTTGGAACGTGAAACTCACGTCTCTGCTCATTCTCTTTGTTATAAGAACTTGTGCATTCTCTGGGTGAAATTCCCAGAGTGGCGTTTGTTAGCCGCTAGGTTACACATACATACATAATAAAATCTTGCGTATTTATATTGTGACTTTATGAGGTTACATTTCCTTTAACAGACTAAAAGTTTAACCCAGTATGTGTGAAAAACATACTGAAAAAATGGCCCAAAACCTGAAATCTACAACATAAATTTCTCACGGAAAATGGCTACAGAGAAATGGCACAGAAGCTACCAGCTGCCTTCTGAAACCCAGCCTTAACAGCTGGTTCAAGCTGAAGTTCTGCCTCAGACAGGACGTCATAGTTTAGGATATTTATCTGGCATCTTAGGTGGCCAAATAAAATCTTGGGCTCTTCCCAAAGTGCAGCTTACACAACTTTAACACACTTAAGACAATTTGGAGCAC
This sequence comes from Semicossyphus pulcher, assembly GCF_022749685.1. NCBI lineage: Eukaryota > Metazoa > Chordata > Actinopteri > Labriformes > Labridae > Semicossyphus > Semicossyphus pulcher. The sequence goes on along the minus strand of NW_027211693.1, from coordinate 29,400,685 downwards.
TTGAATTTAAAGATGGGGGATGAGAAAGCAGAAGACATCTGTAGGATTATAATACGTTGGTCTGCCCCTCATCCTTATCCTTTGGATGTCATTGATGCTCCTTCAACAAATGCATCTTTTAAGCACCAATAAATTTAATGTATTTTTCTTAAAAAGGAGTTCAAGGGTCTAGGCTGGCTAGAATTGGACGACCTGCTTAGAAATGCAATTATTGGTGCCCAAAAGATGCACTTGTTGTTGGACATTCAAAGGATAAGATTGACAGACAGTAGACCAATCCAAGTCTTTTAATTCAGGTAAAACCTCCAAATGATCTCATCTTTATGCAATTTATAGACAAATTTAGTGCAGAAGGTAAAGCAGGAGAGGAGCGAAGGGTTATTAATTACTATAAAGTTATCAGCTAAGAACAGAGCTAGCTTAGTTAGCAAGGTGCATCCATAATACAAGGTTGCTGCGATTTGGGATACAAATTTTGGCTAGCAGAAAAACATGCTTTAATCACATTGTACACATTGCACATTGTGAAAAAATGAACAGCCAACTCTGCAAAGTGTCCTTTTGTAAAACCGAGCACTGAACAAGACGTTTGTCATGCTGCCATGGTAGGCAATTGATTAAAACAGCTAGCCCCGCCCTAAACCCTCCCCTGCTTTATGGTCTCTGTGACTCTAAATGGGAGCATCATTGACTACATGAACATCATGCTGAGTTGAAGAAGACTTGAAACTAGAGATTGAGACCATAAACTCGTTAGGAAAATCTTTACTGAGGGAGTAAATCAAGATGCAAGTAGGACCATTTTCTCACAGACTTCAGAGATCAAAACAAAACTGCAATTTGATATTCATATTCAGTGACATTAACACTACGTTGCCACAAGGCCAACCCTCACACAGCTGTTCAAACCCCCTCCTCTGTTGCATTTGATTATTACATGAAAGCATGGATCCTATCACATGGTGGACTCGGTGTTAAAACTCTTGGCAACCCCTGCAATAACAGAGACATAGCTGTGCTCTGGCATGGTGTCATTTGAACATCAGCTCCGGTGGACTCCAGCCCAGTCAAACCCCCCGGTGTAGTGGACTGAGTGTGCTCCAGTCAGGGTCAGTTGGTGTTGACAACCAGAAGATGTAATCATACTGTGTGCAGCGGCCTCAGACTGGTATTTGTGTCATTCTGGCCCATGGCAGATGGGTTGGTCAACCTCGTGGACCAGCAACATGGGAACAAAAACGGGGAAAAAACTGACCTGCCAATTGCAGACACTTGACATGTGAACCGCCCATCTGATCAGGGCTTACACACTCCCACTATTGTCAACAAGCTACCTTTACTGTGAGGTGCAGAGGAACCAACAGGCATCAGGTGGATCGTCCATGTAATGTCAGAGGTCATGGAGGAAATAATCAACACACAAACATTGGAGTTAAATGGAAATACAAATGAAGAGGGAAATAAAGGAGCTAAATAGGAATGGGGACAGAAACGATCTTGTTTTCAAGAACACATTTTAAATGAAATAATATTCCATGCAGGCTGATTCCAAGGTGAGACGAGCTGACAATGTTAACAGAGCTAGCCAGTTAGCAGCAACAAAAAGTGTAATTTGTTGATGGCAGGTTGTATTCAAGCGGCAACCTCCGGTGTTGAAAAATGAAACCAATGCGGAAGTGCAAGTGGCCACTTGAGGCTCCAGAAAACAAGAAATAACATTACAGCAGCTGGGAAAATGCCAATTTTTACAGCAGAAATAAACATGCTTACAGCCTGGTACAAAAAACGGTTTTGTTATAAATAGCTAATTTTATTGTTCAAGATAACTGTACGGGGGGTGAATGTTTGTAAAACACACCCATTTTAATTATATTAAGCCTTAAATCATAGGGGCCGGATCACTTGATTGACAGGTGGATCCTGCTGGCTGTCTGCTAGACGTCAACACAGACACAGACACTGAGCTTAACTTCACCTGTTTGTGTTGTTGGAGCCTTTTGGGGATTTTTTCAGTCAAAGTTTGGACAAATAATCTCTCTGTGGGATTTATGGAACTTTATTGCAGTGCAAGAAGTCTGAGCTCCAGCTTTTCAGTGAGTTAAGTGTTACTGTAATGAAATATTTTTAGCACTAAGTAGCAGGCATACTGTGCTCGCTTTAGCTGCTTGTTAGCCTGTGCAGTGTTTATCAAACATTTATTTATCCGTCGGCCAGTAAATAGGAGTCAGGAGTTTAAGAGATTACAGCGGACTGCACTGATGAGAATATCTGTTATTTTAAGTTTCCCGTTACGTGTCGGCGTGCTGCTCTTTCACTGCTACTTCTTTAGTCTGATAACTAAACACCTGCAGTCAGTCACCGACAGAATCTCCTCCTGGGAAAGTCAAACCAGCTCATTCATTATTTATACAGTCTATGGCTAATAACCGCTAGCTACGCTGAGGAGCATATAGCCTAGCTCCATAGACGTAGCTGGCTGATTCATGCGGCCCGCCCATGGTCCTCAGCCATAGGCTGTAGCTCGGTCGCGCTCCGCCACTTTGCCTGCCTCTGGATTAGCCGGCTCTGGCATTTCCAATATGGCGACCCCCAGCGGCGGCGCAATTTGGGCTTCAAACCACTGCTTCAGAAACCAATGGGTGACATCACTGAGACTACGTCCATTATTTATACAGTCTATGGTTGTATTTTATAAATGTTCTGTCGCTTTAGTTTCGCCTCCACAACTAAATAACTTCCTTAAAGGTTTACCAAGTTGAGGAATATTTAAGTTGTGGAAGAACCAGAAGTTCCTAAAAGATACTTAGCCCTAAACAAGTGTCTACACATTCATGTGATTAAAGCAATGAGGTCTAAAGGTTAAAATGATTCACCTTACAGCATTTTAATGTCTTGAGTCTTGCTCATATATTCATCACACCCTTTTCTGTCCATTATTCTCTAACAGTTGGAGCACACAGACTGAAGCCGCGCAGCGACTGTTCTCCTGCTCTCTTGGCTGGGGAGGACAGACAGCTGGGGTGTGGGGTATGTGGCGGTTGGTGGAGGGCGACTGTCTGTTTCTTTCTCCCCGCCGTATGGATACACAGACTGCAAACAAGCCCTCACCGTGGTGGTTTGTGCCTGCGAGGGTACACACACAAGCAGCCACAGACACACACACTTCGGTTAGCTGTAACATGGCCCTTTGGCCTCTCCTCAACCACAACAAGCCACATTAGCTCTGCTGCTTTGGCTCTGACCTCCCCCCTTCTGCTCGCTGGCTCTAAAGTAGTCCCTCCTCAAACAGCTCAGTGGTCTGATGTCCAGTGAACACAACAGGAATGAAGGTCTGCTTGGCCCCCGAGACACACTGTGTTTGAACACCGGTATGCCGGTGTTAGCTAAGATCACCGATGGGGGTTTGCAACTTGTGGCTCTGGGCTGCACACACCATGTTTGACTGTCAAACGAGCGGTGACATCTGCGTAAACATGCCCCCCTTCTGGCTTCAAGTCTGCCCATGTGATGTCCTGCGTGTTATAGCCACAATTAGACCGCAGAAAAAAGTGTTTTCACAGGCTGAGTAAGTCACCATGAAGCCTTCAAAATCATAACATTCAATGGTGGCCTGAACTTGGAAGAATCAGTTTGACAAGTTTAAATGTGTAATGTTATTAAACAGGCTACAATCATAGTGACATTTATGACACCTTAAAACCCCCTAAAATCAGGTAACATCAGCATTAGCAGAATCATTTTCTCACAGTATCCACATGAGAAGAAGTGGCCAGTTGGAAACACATTGCACATTACACATTGCAAAGATATGGTGCCACAGAACAGTGTCGCAGGCAGGAGTCTAGAGAGTATGCAACAGAACGGCCAACTACCTCTAATGTTAGGGTTTACCATGGACACTGCGATGCCCCTGTGTCATCATGTGCCTTCAGCGTCATCCTGGAGGTGTGTCTTTGCTGATAACTAATTAGAGTAACTCAGCACACCTGGGCCAAGTGTGCTGAGGTTACATAAAGGTATAATGAATACGATTTTTTTTTTAATTATTTTTTTGGCCTTTTGGCTTTATTTTTATAGGACAGCTGAAGATAGACAGGAAATGTTGGGAGTAGAGAGTGGGGGATGACATGCACAAATGATCGGCAGACCAGGAGTCGAACCTGCGATCAGTGCGACGAGGACTGTAGCCTCTGTACATGGGGCGCCTGCTCTACCGACTGAGCTAAACAGCGCCATGAATACGATTTTTATGTGCATTTTGTTAACAACACATTCAAACAGGGCCTCCTGGGCTCTTCGTCACCAGAAGCTCAGTCTCACACTCTCGTGCGAGAACACGCTCACCACGGCAAGCTCACACCGACAGCATCACGGTTACCTTTGTGCTAGAATGCTAACCGCCGGTTACCGTTGCGCTAGCATGCTAACTTTGCGCTAACATGCTAACCACAGGTTAGCTTTGCGCCAGCATGCGGTTAGCTTATCCTACCCTCCTCCCTGTCCAACAGAAAGAAGGCCACCTCTGCATCGCTCTTTCGCCATGTTCGCCGGTCTGAATGGGGCCCAGCTGCTGATTTGAACCACTCCCACTCTCACCTATACGCTGTGATTGGCTCAGGGAACCACAACAGCGTCCCTCCTGAAAACGTCCCTTGCAGAGCAAAACAACAGAATAGATGCAGAGGGAAGGGTCTCACAAGGGTCTAATTTGTTTTAGTCTATTAAATAAAGCTTTTGAAAGATTTGTTTAAACGTTTGACATGGTGTGGTCGCCCTCTTTGTTATGACTTTTTGAGCTGGGTCATGACAAATGGGGTCTCGTCTATTAGGTTGTTAAAAGAGTTTGTTTTGTGCCTTAGGTTGTAGACCTTAGGTAATATGTCTTGGTTTGAGCCTTTAAATTAGTTGGTCCAACTTTGTGCTGGATTTTGATGTGCTATACTGTCAGGGTTGTTTTTGTCTTATGTGTTGACTCTGATTTCTGCTTGTTGAAAGATACACCATGTGTTCTCTGGAAGTCATTGTTTCAGAGTTAATGTTGGGTTGTTGTGTACCAGTCAGAAAATAAATGTTACTGTTTTGATGCACTGTGGACAGAGATTTCTCCGCCAGGTGGTAGGGCGCTTTCCTCTAGGGATTGTGTTCGTTTTTGTTTTTTTTCTGTTAGTGTGGTGGAAAAGTGGCGAGAGCAGTTGTCTCGGGAGCACATCCGCTGCTGCAAGGGGGTCGACATATAATGATTGCTAACCCGGGCTGTCGGGCTATAATCATTGAATGTATATAATGGTGATTTTTACATTTAAAGTTCCAGTAGGCAACATTGTTTTGATATAATTGAGTAAAAATTGTATAATATTCTCTGAGCATAATGTAAATCAAGTGGTCTGAGACAAAGGATAGGTTTCTGCACCTCATCAAGGCTCTGTGTTCAGCCTCTGAAAGAATCAGTATTGTGACGATATACATCAACCAATCAAAGGTCAGCTCAGACCACTGCATTCCTATTGGCTGTTCTACTGCATATGCGCGTTCCCGTGCCGCCGGCAGACGGGGAGAGCAAGCGGCAATGGCGAACAGTGCAGCAGGTAAAATCGGGATTCCAGCATTGGCTACAACTGCCTACAGGGCAAAACAACCCAAAAAAAGGAAGACATAATTAGAAAAGAGAGAATATAAAAGAGAGGCTGACAACAAAAGGAACAAAAGTCGTGTTAATATCGGCAGAGCATTCCAGAAATGGAGAGAACTGCGGGATAGCCTAGGTCTGAAGTTGGATTCGGAGCTGGCCACTCTTCTCTTGGACAGGTAAGCTGCTAAATAAATAACCTTGTAATATTTGTTGTAATGTGTTGCGGTGATAGTTATGTTGCGTAGTTAGATTTCATGAAAGCGGATGACAAACAGCTACCGGTATGTTGAATGCTGTTTAGCCGTTTAGCCGTCTGCTAACCGTAAATAAAGATTACGGTTGAAGCTATTTGAAGTCCGTGTTTAGCTCATGTAGTCCTCTGCTAACCGCAGCTAATCGTAGCCAACCTAGAGTTTATGGTTGAAACTCTTAGAAATTCGTATTCATGTTCTCCTAACTGTAGCTAAAGCTTACAGTTGAAACTGTTAGAAGTCTGTGATTATGTAGCCTTGTGCTTTCTGTAGCTAAAGATTATGGCACAGCCTTACAGAATTTCAAATGTGTGTCTATGCCAATCACACACTAAACGAGACACTAACATTAGCAGGCCATTTCTTATTTATATTGAGGGACTGCTGTCACTAACACTACTTTATCTTTTGTATTCCTCAGTCAATCAGTATTTTACACTAACATAAATAGTATTTGCTGTTCGTTCATATGCTCAGAGTTATTCACAGTAGCTTTTTGTGGATTGTGAAATAAGTTTTTCTTACCTGTGACTCGGACATCACTCAAAATTGTGCTTAGTGGACCGGTGAATCTCTATCGGAAAAATGCTGTGGTAGGAGGGCGCATGCTCGTCTGGTAGGAGGGGTTCAGGGTGGAGAAGAACGAAACCTAACCAGATGAGAGTCGAAAATCAACCGTTTTCAGGCTTTCTACCTACTGCAGCGTTAATGCAGTGCATAAAAACCTACCATTAGTACCACACAAAGACTAGGGCTGAGCTTTAGCTTGCTTTCAGTCAGGTAGTTAGGGGGAAGCTCTCTGTCAAGGGTGTATTGCACTGTCTGCACTGGTAGTTGTGCAGATCACAGGTTTATCTTTTGAGCAGCAGAAGGAGCTGTTATATTTGCAGTTTGAGCAGGAGAGACTTCGCAGACATATGGAAACGCAAGAGAGACTTGAGTTGGAGAACATGCGGCAGGACACTGAGAGGATGAAGTTAGATTTAGAACAGTCCAAATTGCAGTTAATAAGAGAGGGCAAGCTTTCTCCTGGAGGGTTTGGCTCCTCCGTTGGCTCTGCACCAGGTGGTATTGATGTTGCTGCTAACTTGCGTTTGGTGCCGAAGTTTAATGAATGTGATCCAGATGCTTTTTTCACTCTATTTGAACGTGTTGCAGATGCTAAAAATTGGCAAAATTGGCATTCAGACAAAGTGCTAATGCTGCAGTGCGTCCTCACTTGGAGAGCCCAGGAGGCTTATTCAGCTGTGTGTGGTGAGGTTAACATAGATTATGAGACAGTGAAAGCAGCTGCGTTTAAGGCGTATGAGTTGGTAAAGGGTGATAAACAAACAAATGTAGATTTGGTTTGCGATTTGACTTCCCATTTTCAATGTTAGTGCTCTGCTGCTAAAGTTGATTCTTTTCTGGGACTTTGTGAGCTTATCATATGGGAACAGTTTAAATATTCTATCCCTCAACGTATCACTACTTATGTAAATGAGCAGAAGCCCTCCACAGTGTTGAAAGCAGCAGAGTTGGCTGATTACTTTGTACTAACGCATAAGGCCAGTTTTTTTGAGACACGATTTGGGGGAGATTGGAAAGCTACTGATAATAGAAAGGTTTGCAAAGCCTGATCTCTTGCGTAAGCCTGCATTGACAGGGCGACAGGAGAGCACCAGGGTGTGTAATTAATGCCATGGCGAGGGTCATTGGAAAGACCAGTGTCCACTCTTAAAGCCGAAACATAAGGTCAATTTGCCTCCACATGGTCCAGCTATGTTTTGTTCCACAGTTTCAGAGAAGCCCTTTTGTGAAGCCTCAAGTGTTGACTTGAGAGATGTCTCAGATAAGACACCTGTTTGTGTAGACCCAACCCAGATAAGGATTCTGGTTTTGAGATGTTCATTGCTACTATGTTCGTCTTTGCTTAATGATTGATTCTGTCTTTCAGATCTTGATGTCCCAGAGGTGGGGTTAGACAGGGAAAGGGATGTTCAAGGGCCAGATGATCCGATCATGTGTGGTAGACTTAGAAATTCGGAGTCATTGTGTCAGTTGGATAGTTTGTTGAGTCATTGCCTGCGTTTCAGAGAACTGAGCTGAAAGAGTTGATCAGGAAGTTCCCGATGTTGTTTTGATGTGCCAACACGAACAAATGTCATCGAGCATGATATTGATGTGGGTACCAGTTCTTATCGTTGTGCAGCAGACAAGCGCAGGGTATGAGAGGCTGAGGTGAAGTATATGTTGGACAATCAGATCGCAGTACCGTCATCCTCTAGTTGGGCCTCTCCTACCTTGTTGGTTGGCATGTCAGATGGGTCCTTGCGGTTTTGCACTGACTACTGTAAGGTTAACAAATTCACAAAGGCAGATTCCTACCCCTTGCTGCAAATGGAGGACTTCATTGATTTGGTGGGGTCTGCTAAATTTGTCAGTAAGTTCGACTTATTAAAGGGGTACTGGCAGGTTCCTTTGACAGCGCGAGTCTTTTGGTCTGTATGAGTAAATTGTAATGAGTTTTGCTCTTAACAATGCACCTGCCACATTTCAGTGCCTCATGAACTTGGTTGTACAAGGTCTTAATGGTTGTGCTGTCTACCTTGACGATGTTGTTGTGTTTAGTGACACATGGGATGATCACATCCAACGTATTGACCCTGGCTAAGTGTGACGGTGATGTACCTCAGTCGGATGGACAGACAGGGGCAGATGCAGTATCCCATGTCCACAACTAAAAAGGAACTTATGAACTTGTGCAATCTGTAAAAACTTTTGAACAGTAGTTGCTCCTCTGACTGATTTGTTGAAGTTTGTGTGGTCGGCCAAATGTTTGGAAACGTGAAGACCCTGTTGTGTGCTGCTCCGGTTCTTGGTGCGCCACACCTTGACGAGCCTTTTAAATTAGAGGTTGATGCTAGTCATGTTGGGGCAGGTGCAGTTTTCTTGCAGGAAGGGGAGGGGGTTGATAGGCCAGTCTGCTACTACTGTAAGAAGATTAACTCATACCAACTCAACTACTTGATGATAGAAAAGGAAGCGTTAGCCTTAGTCTGGTCCCTCAAGCACTTTGAAGTGTATGTTGGTTCTGGCGTGAGCCCAGTTGTGATTTACACAGACCACAACCCCCTTACTTTTCTTTGTTCATTGAACTGTCCAAACCGTCGGTTGATGAGGTGGACTATGTTCCTGCAGTCTCAGAGTTTGGACATGTGGCTCTGTCAATCTCAGTGTTTAGGGACTGAGTCAGTTAGCGTGACAGAGAGGCTGATTCATCTATTTTGCATGCTAACTAAACAACACCACCATTAACTCAGTCACTGACTCAGGATGCATTTCAAAGACTTTTCATCTGCCCTTTTTAGTGTGTTTTAAAGAAAACACACAAATCATACATTATCTCACAAAAGTTGCATTTATAACACGTTGTCGACTCAATTGGTGTGTTCTAGATCTATAAATAAATACAACAAAACTTTAAAAAGAATTCATCAAGGATAGACGGTAGCTCAGTCTGTAGGGACATGGCTTGGGAACTGAAGGACAGCCAAGCACGGAATTGGGACTGGTAGCTTGAGAGGTGCCAGTTCCTTTCCTGGGGCACCAAATCCCCCACAGCTCGGGCGCATGTCCAGCCCCCTCACTCACTCCGACATCTCTCCATTAGTGCATGTCCATGGGATCCTGATTGTGCCTGTCTGTATTTCAGGCCTTTGTGTGTGTAGCATGTTTGTAAAAACAGAGAGAAAAGATTGAATTTCCCCTCGGGGATTAATAAAAGTATACCTTCTTCTTCTTCTTCTTAATAAGATGAACATGAAATTCTTCTTTTAATCCAACACAACATGGCTCCTGAGTTGGTCACGTTTGCATTACATCTCAAACGCAAAGTTCACCTGGTCTACATCAAACCACAGACACTGACCAACTCAATTATTCTCCTGCAGTTCAGACAGATCCTGCAGACAGCAGAGATATTTGGAAGTTGGAGCCTGGGTAGGTGTGACCCGTCACTTTGAAGGGGTGTGACTGTAAGGGGAGAATGGAGGGTACATGGTGTAAATCGAGATCCTATACTTAACTGAGTAAAGATGATTGTTTTTGTAAAGTAGACTGGAGGTACTGAATTAACTACAGTCTGTTGATGTCAGTGAGCTGAAAGAAAATAATCAGAACAGATTGATAATTAAGATGTTTACTTTGTGTAGATGCTGACTTAAGATGTTGATTAAAAGTAATTAACTTCCATTTCAACAAATAATCAACACATTATGTGTGTACTATCAACAGATACAGGAATTCAAAATTATATTATAACCCTAACCCTATAAAAAAGAAATAGCGACCAAAAACAGAACCTTTAATAACCACATTAATGTCTCTTTAGGACAATGATTGAAACAATGAGAGAACAGCAGGAAGTAGCACCACATAAGTAACAAGAACAGACATGCTCCTGGTAATATAAAATCCCTCTGAATTATAAAAGCTCATACTTTTTTCATGAATAGTTCTTTATTTGCCAGGAACATCATTTTAATCATTTTAAAGTTTAGAATTAGAGTGTCTTTGACCACTGGAGCACAAAAACTACCAGGAAGGATCATTTATCAAATCCCTGATTGTCTTTTGGATTAACACTAAAGAACAGTAAAATGATCTGCACCATATCGAGCTACATTCAATACTATTGGATGACAGAACATCCGACATTGGTCATCTATCTCCATGACTGCTGATGGAGATCATGGTGCGTGTTCCACTTCGCTTAGTAGTTCCCTGCTAAGTAGACTACCTAGTTTATTCAGCCATCTTGAGTAAGATTACAAACTGTAGGGTAACCTGACATAGTACCTGGCTTGTTAGCTTGTTCATTGTTTGTCATACAGTGATTTATTTGTGGTGGCCCGTGCAGGGAGGCAGGACTGTTTTTCCCTGAGAGAAGACGGCGGGCCTAGTCATGAGGAGACCAAGGTTACCTTGTTTGTTTCATCCTTTCTGTTAAATAAAAACTCTGGCCACCTTAATCTCATTCTGTGGAAAAGATTCACTCGCTCATTCACCAGCTTATGCTAAAGCCACAGACGTAAGCTCCTCCAGCTCCTCCCTCTTAAAACATTGTCACTTTTGGCTCCAAAAAACACAGAAGGCCAATATGCCAAACTCGAGGCTTCGGAAACGCAGTAGACAAACAAATGGGTGACATCATGGTGGCTATGTCAATTGTTTATACAGTTCATTCATTAGACCTGCATTAAGTTTTGGATTTGTCCCCAGCAGTGAGTCATGCAGGCCCCTCCCCTCTGCAGTCCTGTAGCTCCATGCAGCTGCAGAAACGTTGGCTGGGCCTCTCTGTGTGTGACATTAGCATCGTCTCTTGGCTCTGCCGCGTCCTCCAGCTCTGTTGGCTCAGATGTGATGGCCGCCGTAATGAACCCTCCCTGGCTCCTAACCTCTCCCATATTAGCCGGGCAAACACAGGGAGTCTTTTGGCTGCCACACTCCACCGTCTCCTAACAAGCTGCAGTGATGCCCCACCCCCACCCGTCTGGCTGCCAGCCACAGAGCACTGGACCCTCAAATGTCTACAGCGGCCACTGCAATGTGTTTATCCCCTGTTTGAGAGATTGCATTCTCCTCTCTGTGCTCGAGGCCACAGATGTTTATGCATCGCTTTCTCCACCATACACGTGTGTAACAATAAAGCTGACACACAACACCCCACCTCCTGTCACCCCCGTCATGTTGTCTTTAGCCCTGTTCCACTCTCTGTCCTCATCTGTGTTTCCTGGCCTCTGGCCAGCACTGACTGTCATTTTTACGCTGTTACAAGCCCCCGTTGCCCCAGACACCTAAAACCCTGTCCACACTCTATCTCTTCATTGCACCTCTTTGCCCCCAGTTGCATTCTGGTCATTTTCTGTGTGGTTTGTTTTGGCAGCAGCTCAGCGAGCCGTCACGGCCATTTAATGGCTGGGTGCTCCCCGGCTCACCGGTGTTGTTTCTCCTATTGCCACAGTCTGGCACCCCGGGCACACACGCCTGCAACACACACTGCTACACACACTCCTCAGTCTTTTTAATTGATGCCCAAACAGCTGCAAATATTCACATGCTGAAGTTTTACACATGTGATAATAGACCAGTGGTTCTTAGAGTGGGGCCCAAAGGAGCTGCAGGGGGCAAATATATAAATGTTCTACAATCAACAGCTACATGAAGAGGCTCACATGGTTTGTCTTTGTTAGATACTATTCTGTTAACATAAGGTATACACATAGAACCCCAGCTAGCAGGGAACGTTCCCATAACATTGGCTAAATAAAGTTCTTGTGATGTTAAAACTTAAACTAAGACAAAACGTTTTAACTGCAACATGTGAAGATATGTTCAGGGTGTTATTGAGGCCTGGGATGTCAGAACGCCTTTTATAAAACATTTGCTCCATGTTACATAAAAACAAAGGTAGAACATGCTCACTGCAACATGCTGAGGATCTTTTCAGGATGTTAGTACGGCCTGAACGATCAGAACGTGATTTATAAAACCTTCCTGAAACGTGATTTGAACATTCTCACTGCAACTTTCTCAACATGTTTTCAGAGGAAGTTCTCCTGCTATTAAAAGGAACATTCTGGGAAACAAGTAAAAACTTCCCACTCAAAACATTACCAGAACATTGCACGTAACATTCTGAGAACGTACTTAGAACAAAAGATTTCTAGCTGAGATAGAAGAGACAGGTCCAGGGTTGCCAGGTTTCCCGCTGAATTGGGCTACTTTTTAAGTGTTGCCACGGGTGGAAATTTTTGTCCGCTGATTAGGTAGACCTGTTTTAGTATTTTTTTGTATTATTTTAGATTAAATAATTTATTTATACCCAAATCCTACTATACAGACTCCAGATCATTCAGCACTACACACAATGGACATGGGATATGCATGCCCACATAACAAACCCAACAAACACTCAACTTTACTACACAGTTAGCGAACTTAAACTGCACACAGTCCGTATCCGTTCGGTTCAGAGTGTGCTGTCAGCTAGCCAGCTATTGTCAGCAGTGACACCAGCAGCAGAATCCGTTAACACGCCAGACAATTCAAGCTAGCAACCCCGGCCGGGGAGAAACATGACGCCCGGTAAGTGGGACTGGTGAAGACTGGTAGAGTGAAAACGGAATCAAAGAATGGATAGGACGTGTGGCTGGAGACAATACAAAAGCTTTTTGTCGGTACTGTATAACCGAGATCGCCAGGGAGTGACAGGAGTTGTCCCTGATGGATGCCAGTATTGATGGCATCCTCCTCTCACCCACCTCTGTGACCGTCTGAGTTTAATTAATCTGTGTATTTTATAATGCATTTGGCAATGATAGTAATGCTGTTAGACTTTAAAAGCAGTGTATATGGTTTGACAGGGGTACATTTTGAGTTCTAGTATTGGGCTGGTTTTTGGGCTGGTTTTGATTGGCCATTGGGCTGGTTTTGTCACACAGACCTGGCAACCCTGGGCAGTTCCTCCCACAGCGTACATAATTAGTCAATAACCGCTGTCAAAGTCCACCATATAAAGACAGACAAATAGATTGATGTACTTTATTGAAAACAAACACTATAGAAATAGTGGAAGCTAGAATCATTGTCTAAACCCAGATATGATTTTTCATATGAAGCCATTAGACTATCGACTCCATCCATCAATCTAAGTTAGCACAGAGACAGAGAACAGAGCGGCGGGGGGTGTCGGCATGCGGAGAGGAGCTCCCCGGGTTTCATCTGAATGATGAATGGATCGTGTTAGACCGGATCATAAACACAGTACTGTCATGGATGCTGTCTGTCCTCATTGCCCCACAGGCCACACAGACAGACAGGTGGACAGACAGGACCATGAATGGAAAAAGATGCAGATAAACAACAAAGGTATTAAGTTTATTCTCCATTTGTCTTCAGACCATGAGGAATACAGCAGAGTGCAACAATTCTGTAAATGCACTTCAGTTTGAGGGGAATTCTGGTATTTTTCATACGGATGCCCAATATCTGATATGCCGATATTTTCCAACTCTTTTTGCCGATTGCGGATTTCAATACCAATATTATAAGGCACATGTTTTTTTCCACCTAATTGCAGAGAACATCAAGTCTCCCCCGTGCTGGAATTGATATCATGCCTGCTCTTATTGTAGTGGCCCACTGGCAGATGCAGAAATAACATGATACAGTGCTTTTTAAAATGTACACATTCACTGGGCAATATGAGAAAAGTACTTAAACTTAGGTTATGTACAAAATGCCATATTTAGAATATATAGAATTAGAGCGTTGTTTTATCAGCGGAAAATATCAGTAGAAAACACATCTGTCGATGCCGATAAAATTGTGCATCCCTAATATTCAAAGGTTTGTTTTTTTCATATTATGGGCTCTAAATGACTGACTCGGTACAAAACGTTTTGTAATTGCTCCAACAGGTTGGTTTGAGGGTGGTGCATCAAAATCCGTCCATTTAAAGTTCTTGTTTTTCCACTGACAGGCTCAGATTGTTGTTCTAACTGTCCGACAACATTTGAGATTGATCTTTTGTTAATAACTGATCGAGGCAATTGACCTGCAGCTCCTGTGTTCTGTGATGTAAAAATCCTGTTTTTATGGAGTCTGGTGTGTTTGCAGAGAGCAATGTAACGTCTGTTTGTGGTTAAAAAAATCATCTTCCTCTGTAACAAAAAGGTCTCTCTCTGTAGGGATCCTTTCTGTAATGTTGTCAGACACTTGGAGTAACAATCTGAGCCTGTCAGTGGAAACAACAAGAACTTTTAGTGGACGCAATTTGATCAATCAAGTATCAGCCATTACAGCCGGTTTCACTGCTGCAGGATGAACACATCCACTGGAGAAAACTTTTTGTTCCTGTGAGTCATTAAGTCCCTAAAATATTTTAAAAAATACAAAAAAAAAAAAAATAAGGCAGAGGTTTAACAATACTGGAATAACCATTAAAGTCAGATAGGGAAGATAGATGAGGGCACAATTTTCAGTTCAAGTCAGCATTATCCATTCAGCTTATCTAGTATGCTAATTCTGTGATACAGTCTGTAATTTATACCCCCCAAAAAGAGAGAAAAGAAATGCTTATAACCCACAGATAACCTTATTCTGCATATTCAAACGCAGCTTTTTTCACGCTGCAATTAGAAGCTGTAACTCCTCAAATATGAGATTAATCAACATCCATAAATCATAACTGCTCCTGTAGATAATTAGTGGTAATCTGATACACCCACTGTGTTGTGATTCTGTCTCTGCCTCCGCTGACGTCGCCGTCACAGGTAATTGATGAAATTAATTGATGAAATGAATCATGGTTGGAAGGAGAACATTCATCAGTCTCTCAGTGTTAATCTGCGCGCCCATCTCTCGTGCTCCCGCTGCCGCTTATTGGACGCGTTGATGTCTGTGTTTTTAGAGGGCGCCTGGCTGCTGTGATCAATGGGCAGCGCGGGGCCCACGGCTGCCGACCTGAGGAGGTGATTATGCACATCATAGATTTTCCATATTATCAAAGGTGTCTAAATTAAACACAGATGACCTTACTTTGCTATCGGAAATCATTGTCTCTCTGTAATTTCTCTAAGAGACTTTATTTTGCCTTTGAGGACAAAGTGCCCCGAAGAGTTTGTGTCCGCAGATTCATAAAGAGGATGACGTAAGTGAAACATGTGAGAGGCTCTGTTCTGTTCTGTAACACTGGATCACAGCAGGAGGCTTAAATGGTCGTATGTAAAGATATTGGCGTTTTTATTAGCATGCTTTTTATATATACAACAAAAAGGTGACTTATCAGTGACTTATAACTGTTCTGATGATTAAAGGAGACCAAACCCAAACTTGTGTTTGTCCATCTCTAAATATGTTTCAATGATAATTCAAATGTTTCACAGCAGATGACAATTTATTGTTTAATTTAGAAAAACGAGCCAAACAGGACACACGTTCATACAACCTGTCTTTGTAGTGTCAGTTAGACTCACTGATTGCTGTACCTCCCTCTGAATGTTGCATGTAATAATGGTCCCTTTCACACTGCCAGTTCAAGCCAGGACTGTTACTCAAACTTTTTTTTTTTTCTCAAATAAATCACTTTATTACATTTACGGTTTATGACATTTGTGTTTACTAATTTGGGTGCACACAATTTAGTTGACTTTCTGTCATGGTAAATTTTCAATCATGTACTGTAATTTTCAAAGTCTGTTTTATTTGTCCTAGCTTCCTGACAAAAGGTCTGCTGCCTGTCAAAGATGGCCTTTTAAGCCCCGCCCACACGAAGTGGAAAGTACCCACAGGAGGGTTTGGGGAAGGAGAGACTTCTGATCTGCCATGTATACTATTTTTTTGGTTTACTTTTATTTCTTTCACCATCTAAATACATTTTGACAGCTTATTTATGTTGGTGTGTTTCTAAGTTTGGTAGATGTTTATTTTGGTCACTTAAGTTTCCCTTTGTGTCTGTCTTGGACTACTGCTTTGTGTATACATCATGGCATAGTAGGCCTAAACCGGAATTATTGCATATTTTCACCAGTATTTTTATATTATGATTATTATTCTATTATTATTCTATTAATAACAGTTATGTAATCATAACTTAATATTAACTTTTTACATCAAAAGTGTGCTTGGCTGTTTAGGATTCACAGTCAAAGCAAGTGACCTCTGTTCTCCTCGCACAGTTTCCACACACAGCTTTGCGGTATTTGCAGCAGGTCTGGTGTGTTTAATTTTGAGCGCAGCTTCTGCAGACATGGCACTGCCTCCGTTTAGGTGTCAGCTGCGGTGGTTGCTTCGGCTGCTGACCGGGACCTTGTGCTGTTTGCGATGCTGCTCTTTTTCCCTCCATGAACTCCGCTCCCAGCTCCTCTGACAGCTGCTGAATGAACTTCCTCATCCTATGTTGCTGCACGTGCACTCCTTGAAGACGATGTGGGCATTGATCTCAGCCAGGGACCGGTGACGTCACTTTTACCACGAGAGTGATAGTTGCTAAGCAACATTAACCGTGTGAAAGATAAACAATAGAATAGCACAAAAATTCTGTGCAGTCAATATGACCGTGTGTGGCAGAAATAGTTAAAAACTATCATACTGTCTTTGCCTTTTATGTAATTTATATAAAAATAATTTTAATTGAAAACACAGACACTTCTAGTAAAAGTCGGGTACCAGCAGGATCGTATTTTCTTATTGAACAAAGTTATTCCACAAACACATTTCTAAACGCTCAAAATGACCGTCATGGCCGTTCTAGTGTTCAGTAAACATTTTCTCAGGCTTATGATTGGCTTCTGTATGTGCGTTCCTGTTATATGTGCACTGAAAATAAAACAGGAGTGCGATTTACTTAAAAAACCTAGGTAACAATTTCCACACAGAAATTCCGAGTAAACTTAACAGAGGATATTCTCAGTAAAGTCTACATACGAATAAGCATTTAGTTTAACCAAGAAATTCGTGTGACGTTTACTAGCAAAATTCGGTTTTCATCAGTGGATTTTACTCATTCTCTGTAAGTAAATTTGACTCAGACTACCACTGCCTTTACTTACTAATTGCATTCAAAAATACTTGGTATTTTCCAACCTTTTAACTGGCTGGACCTAGTTAAAATGTTGATTCTCTAAGAAGTTTACTTGCCATGGTTAGATAATTTAAGAGTAAAAATTACAAATAATTTTGGTGTGCTTTTTATACGTGCATATTACTCAAAAACTAGGTCCAGCAACCGACATTTACGAGTAAACTTTACTGATGAATCAAAAAATGTCTGCTCCCCTTTGCATAAAGATGAGTCTATGTTACGGCTGAATTGACAGGTGACTCAGCCTGTCACAGTTACCACTTTATAAACCCATCATGCTGCCCCCTCATTCACAGATATGTAAGCTTAGGCTCCTGGTGATTTTGCTGATAAGCAACAATATAAAATTCAGGATTCACAGCAGGTAATTTGCATCCAGGTATTTCAAGAGTTTCTGCTTTATTTACCAGAAGGATGAAGACACGGGGACATTAGGAGGAATGTTTTATGGGGAATGTGGTGGAATAAAACGACTTACAGCACAGCCTGCGTAAACCGATATGCACCTTTCACAGCTGAGCGTTGTGTTGTTTCATTGAACCTCATGACAATCAGAACGGCCTCCACGGCGTGCAGAATGTTTGCCATCATGGCACGCAGACCCACTGATGCTGTGCCGACCGATGCGTCTCATTTTTCGGGGTTCAGCGTGAACTCTCGATATGAGAGCGGCCGCGATGAGAGAACTCGGCACAGGAACCTCAGCCCGTCACACTCCCCCTCACTCAGCCATTAGGGAGGCAACTCTGCGAGAAATTGAATTTTGTGTCGTTATCTGGTGAATGCAAAGCGACGGGTATAGTGTCTGTGAGAGAAAGAAAGAGGAGGAACAGCGGAGAGGAGAAGGAGGGCAGATAGAGGGAGGGACGTGCAGAAGCTGCAGATAAAGAGGGATGTGTGTGTTAAATATAGACGGATAGAAGAAGAGCAAAGTGTGGAGCTTAGCCTCATTGGCATGATGGGGAGAGTGTGGCAGATTAGCGTGGTGTCTACTTCAGTTAATTATGTGCATACTGTTAATTCTGCGTGGCTGGCTGTGTGTCTGTGTCTCCCAGTGCCACGAAGCATGTGTGTGTGTGTGTGTGTGTGTGTGTGTGTGTGTCTCTCATAATGAAAGTGATGGCTGGACCTTTGACTCCTTAGCAACGCTTTAAATGAACCACTAAAGTCCCGCATCAGCATTTGGTGAGCGCATAGAGACTGTGTGAGTGTGTATCAGTGTGTGTGTGTGTGTGTGTGTGTGGACAGACACGTGCACAGGGACTTGATGCATTAACCTAAAATAGAAAGCGAGTTCTCCCAGGAAGGTTGTCCTCTAATTGACTGGATTCTGTGTGAGCAGCACTTTTTAAACACCTTTTGTTGCCCATTTTGCGGTGATTAAACAGGCATTGCTTTTAATTGGCTGATCTTAGTAGGACCTGCTTTACTCAGCAGAGAGGAAGAAGAGAAGGAGACTGAAGCCCAGCGCTTCCTCTTTTTGTTAGAAAACTACACCGGCACTAAGCTCAACTTGCGTGATTAATGGGTGACTTCATTCTCAAATAAAAGCTGTATTCATGAAGTGGCAGGGATTGATATGATAGTTGTGTGCTGGTGGTTTGAACAATTATAGGCCTGAGGACTAAATGGGTTGCTGTACCATTGCCCTGCACCTTTAACTAACCGTTTACAGTCTTTAATATAACAGCTTCTTGTTGTTGTTAAACCACATCAAAGGCAGCCTTTCCTGTAGAGATAACACAGTAAGAGCCCTACAGATTTTTGTACAGTGTACATGTGAAATAAACTGAGCAAATGTTGAGATGCTAATCAAAATGGCAAAGGTAGCAGATAAAAACATACAAAGTAAGTTAACAAAACCATGAATCTGGAACAGGTTTGTAGGAGTTCTTATTGTTCTTCTCCGCACACAGTGATCAGAAAGATGAACACTGACAAACAGAACAAGACAGGCACAACGAAGCTAAAGAGTGAGCCAAAAAGGGTTCAACTGGATCATGTCAACTGTGCTGGATAATTATTGTACTTGTGGAATAATATGTAATGTTGTATACAGTGGATTGTTTATTTGCAGTGTATGCTTGTGATTACATCAATGTTCAGTTATCCATGTTGAAAGTAATAATCTTTTAGATTTTCATGTAAATACATGGCTCTTAAGTCACTATCTATCGCTGAATGAGGTAACACAATGGTGATTGAGCCTTTGCTGAAACTGATGAAAGCCTTTGCATTTGCAGTATATAGAATTATTACAGACTGGGTGTCCGTGGCGACATTCGCAGAAAACAATCTGAAGCGGCGCCCACTTAGTGATGCGTTTTCCATCACCCAGCAGTGGTCGGTCTGCCAGAGAGGGTAGGCGGAGCTAAGCTGCTGCTTTTCCGGTCTCTGTAAGTGTTGCGAGTAAACAAAAATGGATGACTACAGATACAACTTCAAAAATAAAAAATCCAAAGAAAAAGAAACAAATTGGACGCTCAGATGAAGCAAACAGTCTAAAAAGGAAAGCGACCGTCAGCCAGGAAAATCAAGAGTTACAACCGGAGCCAACCGTGTACGTCACACATGCGACATTGTCTGGATATCTGGGAAGTGTGCTCCTGTAATTACTGTTTATCGCCATAGGTGCCACCAAAGAGAACGAAACTGAGACCTTTGAGATTACCACTTTAAAGACTGCACATATTTAGCGTTGCAGTCATATAACATTGTCAGAATCATATCGCACAGTTGAAAAAGGTTTAGCACAGCCATAGACTGTACAAATACTTGACATAGTCACACTGACAACACCAAGTGGTTTATCGACTGCCCTTTTAAAGCCAAAGCATTCTGGTGTCGCCATCTTGGTTTTTGGAGGCAGAACTGACCATAATTAGACGAGAGGGTCCCGTAGCGAGGTGTTCTTATCATTACGGTTGTCCTTGCACGGGCTGCTACAGATAAATCACTGTATGACAACAGTGAACGAGCTAACAAGCTGGGTACGGTGAGCACAGACACAGCTGCCCATCAGTGCTAACATATAAATAAAATAACGAGTGTAAACGACAGATCACTTGTCAGATATTTACATGAACACATCTCCAAAAGGCGCAACAGCACAAACACGGCCCAGAGGTTAAGTTCAGTGACTGAATTAGCTGAGGGGACACCTAGCAGACAGCTGGCATACAGCCTCAAGTGGACACTCAAGGAGCTCCTGGTTTTGACACTTCAGCAACTTGAGAGGTTTGGTCTTTTTTTTTATTCCAAGCATTCGCTTACTTGTAAAAAGAAACAAAACATATATTCGCAACTTGACTGCTGACTATTTAGGCCAAGGTGGTGGTGATGTGTTATGCTAGTAGTAGCTAGCACAAAGAGGCTGCAAATACAGAGGAAAGCCTTGATTTGACCGACTGCAGGATTCTAGGTTTTGCGTTTGTACAATGAGAGGTAGAGGACAGAGGAACGATGACAAAAAGACATAAACAACAGTTTCTTTATGAGAAGACTCACAAAGATGTGATGGTAAAAAAATATAATCACAGCAACCTTTGAAAGGCAGGATGTGGTGTATTATTATCCTTTCCAGGAGGTTTTAACTTTGAGGTGGACGAAAGCAATGAGCTGAGAAGTGTGAAGAGCTCCAGACTGCAGCTGAGTCTCACAGGGACCACATGTGACACCAGCACTGTCAAACAGTCATTTCATTAAGAGTTCATATAGATCTTGTTTAATTTGGATTCCAGGCTCCAGGCTGATAATCCCAAACATATTACATGCTTTTGTTGTTACTTTGTGCTTTTGTTGTTACTTTATGGCTCTTAAAATGTGAGTAAAGGAGGAAACGGAGAGCGGTGTCACCGTTTCATTAGAGGGGAGATCGGGGCGGGTGAGATATCAGAGCTGCTAAAATGCCACTTTGATGGGTGTGAAATGAGCACTGAACCCTGACCGCCATCACCACAGCGTGTGTGTGTGTGTGAGAGAGAGCGACAGAGAAGCACTCTTTCAATGATTTAGCAAAGTCAACTAAGCCCCTTTATTTCAGAGTGTTTTCAAAGCAGCGAGCCTGCAGCTGACAGGGCTCCTCTCTGACCTGCCGGCTGTCTCTGGTCACTAACAGCTGGAACATCTGTGATAACGAACGGCTCTTATAACTCAGTTTATTCATGTGAAAATGTTCTTATAGCTCTTATAGTATTCTCTGCACATGTATCCTAACTAGTAGTCTAATTTGGCCTCCATTGACATTAATAATGCTTTATTGCATGTTTCTAAATCAGATTAGCATTGATTTAGTGTCTGTGGAGCGTAACACATGACAGGGAGAGGCTGCTTAATTCACATGTGATAGTTAATATTTCACAGTGACTGACAGAAATGTCAAATTATAAGAATAATGTATGCCAAACACCGCAGGCACAATCCCTCACACACCCGTCTGATAGATCTGCCTGTTTATACTGATGCAGTTTACACACACTTCCTGTTTGCATTGTAGTCGATCCCTTTCAGATTATGCATGGTCTGCTTCTCATGATCAATAACAGACAGCAGCTGAGTTCACATGTTCTTTTTGTGAAAAGAAAATATAAATGAATAAATACAAGTTTAAGCAGGGGAATATTATCTCCTCTTAATGTCTACTCTTGTACAAAAGTGAAGGTAAAATATCCCTGAGGCTGGTGACGTTATTTGGAGCCAGAGTCTGTGCAGTACAGATAGGTGGGGGTAGGCCAGGTAACGCTGTCCTGCCCCCTCTGCTACCTTAAACACACATTTAACTTACAAAAAAAACCCAGCAAAGATCCGGCACATCGGCGTGTTTAACAGCAGAACAGCTTCTTGTGTCGGTCTGAAGCAGATATTCACGGTGATGGAAAGTTCAATGATTGTAGTGTTTGAGTTAGTTACGTCTCCTCTCCCCGTTCCTCCTCTACTCTGCTGCTCAACGCTACAGGACACAACGCTACAGGAGCCCCATTTGTCAACAGAGCTGTCAATCATCATTTTGACAGCATCAAATAACTAATTAAAAGTAAACTTGTCAGAAAAATGAACACTTGGACATAAATCAGCATGATAAGAACTAACTATAATGACAGAAACCATGTTTGAGAAAAATGTATTTGACGAGTATTTTGATTTTATAGTTTGACTCATGTCCCATCTGTTAACATGGAGGAGGCGGGCTTTATGACCTATACTGCAGCCAGTCAGCAGGGGGCGATAGAGAGGGTTTGGCTTCACTTTTAGGGAGCTGTCATGTCAGCCATCTTTTTATACAGGATGTGGGTCAAACCGTTAAACAAACTGAAATCCCTGAAATTATCATCTGGGTGTATATACATGTGTGTATGTATGTGTAATTGTATATTGTTGTGTGTTATATTCATAATGTTATATCTTTTGCACACTTTTATCTGCCACTGTCTGTAAAGCACTTTGGTCAGCTTACATTGTTTTAAATGTGCTTTACAAATAAATTTGACTTGACTTTTGACTAATAAAATCGAGGTAACTATTTTCAGTTTATTTGATTGAGTAAATTGTACCCTATGTTTTGAGTGAAGAGTGCCTAAATTTAACAACTACGATACATAAATAAATTAGATAAATTCTACTTAACGTGTCTCATTAGATTGCACAACTAATTACTTAATAAAAATGAGTAATAACTCTTGGCACTTAGTGACAGACAACTTCTCACACTCACATTCACGGGCAATTTTAGAGTCACCACGGAACCTAACCAGCATGTCTTTGGACTGTGGGAACCCACACATGCACGGGGAGAACATGCAAACTCCACACAGAAAGGCCCCCTACGTCTGAACCAGGATTAAAACCCGGAATCTTCTACCTGTGAGGCAATAGCACTATCACCACCAGACTTTTGGGAATTGAAGATGCTCAAATGAAATGAAATTATAATCAACATTAGCCAGTTTTTGATTATTTACCTAATATTCAGTAAAGTCAGCCGTTGTAACTACCAAGAAAGGGCTACAAATTGAAATTCCTTGTCGCATACAGACACGCCGACTACAAATCATCTGCTGTAACTAACTAATAAATATAAACATGTTAATTCATTCTATGATACACAGTGTACTGTTCTCTCTGTGCTTGTACTTCAAGCTCCTTTTCAAGGGCCAAGAAAGTGAGCATATTGCTCCTTTAATGACTTAATTCTCGTAAGGTAAATCATGACAACATTGAATTGGAGTGAAACTAAAAAGAAAGATACAAAATTACACTTAATATACTGTTATGTGAGCATCAGGTGTGTATGAAGGCTAACATTAGCATCATAAACAACTAGATGAGTCGCTTATAAACTGTAACAAATTTAACATTATGCTTTTACAAACTTCTCCTCAAGACTCATCAATATTAATTATATAAATTGTAAAGAACATGTATCACTTACAGCCATTACTTTCTGAAGGATAGCCATGAAGGATTGATGTGGATTGCACTCCAACAACTAAAAAGATACAGCCATGCTGTTTACACCATGCTTCATGAAATTAACTTCCTGTTTCCTGTTTCCTCTGTGATTACAGGTATCAAAATAAAAGCCTTGTAATAATCTGTGCAAAAAACACAGTAAAACATATTTCTACTTTCCTTTAACAGAGCTGCCAAGCGTCATGCTTTGAGTGTGACAGTCACGCAATTTGACCCATTCTCACACCACACGCCACACTTGACATTTCTCACGCTTATATTTCCCCATTCAATACTCTATATTTATTTTTTTCATGATAATAAACTTTGGTCCTCGCGGCATGCCGTAGTTCGAGTAACTCTGATTGACTGACCGAGATAACCAATCCCAGACCAATCCACCAGTCCTTTGTGCCTGAATCTAACCAACCACGGAAGGCACCACGCAATATAAACCAATCAGAAGCAACGTAAGGCGGGTCTTGGCGTCTCTAACGACCTTTCACACACAACAGCGCCGACATTTAAAACCCACTCGACGTTCTCCTGCTTGCTAGAAGACGGACGGTAGGTAACTACCCAATTTTGATCACACAAAATTATTGAAAATGGGTTCACTTTTTAAATATTTTTACTAGTTTGATGTCGACGTAGGACAAATGTTGCTCTTAGTTTTTATCTGTATTATTGTTAGACCCCCCTAAAGGAACCCACAGAGTCCCTGGAATCCACTTTGGCTGTGTCCGAAATCACCCCCTACTCACTATATAGTCCACTCAGGGTCCGAAATTAATACCCGCCAAGCGCCAATGGCGGGTAAATTTTCTGTTTGGCGAGTAAATCGCGGAGGTTATCCGCCACTCTGGCGGGTAAATATTTGTGGAGCAAGGGTGTGTCGATCTGATGGTGTTCACTGTCTGATAACTAAACAGGTCCATCACTCAACAAAATATACTTTTTTTTTTTTTTTTTTGTTGTTACTTATCGTTACTACGTTACTGTTGTTTGGTCCTGTAACGTCGTTACAGGACCAAACAACAGTAACGTAGTAACTGGTCGTGTCTTTGACAACTTATATGAGGAAAAAATACCGCAGTTATTAGTGGAGAAGTGTCTGTCCTACTGACTCTTCGTCACATTTCTGCCCGAAAAACAGCGTCTGTCCCCGTCATCACTATGACGCGTACCGTCACGCCTCCTTTGAAGCCGCAGCGCCGGCTTGCTGTGTAAATTATACTCTGGTTCGTCTTTTATGCCGGAGCTGCTCGGCTCTGTGTGAACAACCAACGGCGGAGAATTGGCGAACCGCCGCTGCTGCAATAATGCGGAGACTCTGTGAAAAGGCCTTGGCTCTGGTGATGAGCTGTTCGGTGTGTCGCCAGTATACCAAAGAAAAAAACCGAGACATAGAACAATTGATAGATAGATTTTCTTGCTTTAACTCCTGTTGATAGCAAATACATTCATCAATATATTAAAATGAATTACGCTTCAACTTTGCTCTGGCCTCTTCTTTAAGTTTGTATTCAACATAATATATTATCTCAATGAAATGTATGGAAATGAATGTTTATGTAACACAAAAAGGCAATTTATTATTTTGGCTGGTAAAAAATATGCTTGGCCGGTGGATTTTTTCATCTACCAGTCCACTTGGCTGGTGAGTCAAAAAGTTAATTTCGGACCCTGAGTCCACTACATTTAGCTCCCCATGTAGGGAGTAGGGAGTAATGAATGAGTGAGTGATTTCGGACACAGCCTTTGAGTACCACTGTAATACAGTATTCAATCAAACAGTAACATGTAGCTATCTTTTGAAAGATGCTAGGTAAGAGGAAGAGAGAGCAGAGAGATCTGCTGTCATTCTGGGCAGTGCCAGTGACTGTCCCCCCTTATGCACCCCCTGAAAATGAGAGTGCAGAGGGCACAGAAGATCAAGAGAGATCAGAAGAGATTGAGGATAGTGAGGACGAAGATGTAGAAGAGATACAAATTGAGAACACAGAGACAGAGGATGAGACAGAAGAGCCAGCAGAGAAAAGAGTGGAGATGAGAGTAGACACAGGGAAGAAGCAGAAGGCCAAGAGTGGAGCAGCCATCTACAGGTGCACTTTTAAAAGGGAGTGGACAGCAGAATGGCCCTTCATCACTGTAGGCACAACCACCTTCAACTTTTGGTGCCCTATATGCAGACATGAGAACAGCTGTGCCCATCAAGGAAAGGCAGATGTCACAAGGCATATAAAAAGCAAAGCGCATCGCACCAAAGAACAGGCAGTACAGTCAACAGCCAGCATTGCACCATATTATGGCCCAGCCACTGTTGGTGGCATGACAGCTCAGGAAGTCAAGGTACTACATGCTATTCAGCTACTACCAGTGTTATGAACACTGCTAGTAGCTGAATTGCACTTGTAGGTTATATCAGCATAAATACATAGTAAATGAAACAAATGCCTTGTCTACTCTAATGTTCATTTGAACTGTTCTTATTTGATTATTTTTGTATGTAATAGTGTTTTTCTATGGACCTTGAGTCTGCTGCTAAGACATTCATTCAATCAAAAAACACTTAATGTTTTATTAATGTTTTTTACATGATTTGCTTTTTAATTACCTCCTTTCTGTTGCAGACGAGAGCTGAGGTAAAGGTAGCAGTGTCAATGGTGGAACACAATGTGCCATTTGCAGTAGCCGATCACTTCAGCCCATTGCTAAAAGAATGCTTCAAAGATTCCCCTACTGCACAGAGCTTCAAGTCTGCCCGCACAAAAATGTCCTGCATAATAAATGAAGCAGTGGCTCCTCACTTTAGAAAGGAACTGGTCATGAAGATGAGGACCAATCCTTTCACGTTGATCACAGATGGATCAAATGATACAGGTCATTAAATTTTCCACACTTTCCAGCACCCATTTTAGATATATTAATCAGAGAACAGACACACACACACACACACACACACACACAATTTCAGTCTGATGTGTGCCTTTAATCTGACATATATGATATATGTACCTATCGTTACAGGACGTGAGAAGATGAACCCGCTCACTGTGCGGGTATATGACAGTGACCTCAGCAAAGTTGTCCACAGGTTCCTGGATATGTGCCCTGCCAGCGGGCCAAACTGTGGCACGGCTGAAGTGATCTACAAGAAGATGGATGAGGCCTTGCAGAAAAACGCCATACCATGGAGAAACTGTGTCAGTCTGTCTGTTGACAATGCTCCTGTCAATACAGGAGCAAGGAACTCCATCGCATCCAGAATTCATAAAGAACATGCCAGCATCTACATCCATGGGTGCCCTTGTCACATCATCCACAACACTGCCAAACAGGCTGGCCAGGCCTTTTTGGAGGTGAGTTGACTCATGTGTGCTTAACACCTACCGTATCCATTATGCCTAATGTCAAGTCAAACAGGTTGTTATGCTGTGTGGTGTCATGAACCAATGACAACAATGTCTTGTGACTATAAATAATCATGTATTGCAGGTGTGTGGATTTGATCCAGAGGATCTGGCTGTGGATGTCGGACACTGGTTTAAAGGAAGCACCAATCGTAAAGGTTACCTGACAGGTATGCATGTGCAGTCCCAATGTATTACAAATTAAATCCAGAAGAGTTTGATCAAATTGGCATTAAGATGTTCCATTCTTGTCATAGAATTCTGTGAGCTCCATGGAAGTGAGTATATGGAAATGCTCATGCACGTTTCCGTTTGATGGTTGAGCCTGGAGAAGTGTTTGACTCGTATCCTGCAGCAGTATGAGCCACTGGCCAGCTACTTGAAGTCATTAAGTAGGCATCACATTTTAATGATCCAAATGCATGGTTATTAGAACAGACTGAAAAGCAAATGTAGTATGTAGTATGCACAACCATTTTTTTTCTCTCTCTTTTTCCCACAGATGACAAACAGCCAAGGTTCAGGAGGCTTGTGGAGGCATTCTCTGACCCAATCACAGAGGTGTACCTGCTCTTCTATCAAGCAACGTTTCCAGTCTTCTCCACCTTCAACCTCCTCCTCCAGAGAGAGAAGTCGTCCATCTTCCTTCTACATGATGAGGTAAATTGGGAAGGTTGGGATACAGTTTGCTAGTATGATGTACTATCTTTGTTCTTTTTTTATTAGCACGAAATAAATGTAAATTTGTAAATCTTTTCTGAAATTTTTAGATGAGGGGTTTCATCCGCAAGCTGCTCTCAAAGTTTCTGAAGCCCGCAGCATTGCAGCACCGGGAACTGCATGAAATCCGCTTTAAGGAGCCATCCAACCTACTGCCAGGTAATTAGTAATTGTCCAAGTTTTACATAAGAATATGCACATGCACTATTCACTCACTGATCTCACTCAACACACTATTTGTTAGAGGGCTGCAGTCATCTCGTCACACACGGGACCACAATGGAAACAAGTCCCCAGGTCTTTTTTGTTTAGCCCAAATGTGTGACTGACTATGCTGTTTGCATTTCTGTCTAATAAACTATTCAATCAATCACTGATATGATGAAGATACTTAAAGGGGTGCTTTCAAGTTAGCTATTGTGGTTTTTGATGGTGACTAAAGTGACTCAACACGGTCTTATTCCCGTCTCATACTGACATGTTGGTGCATACAGCATCGTTAATGACCTCTGAAGTTGTTGATTTGTGTCTCTTGTAGGAGAAAAGTTGGTGATTGGCTTCACTACTCGAGCTACACTCAACAGGCTCCTTGAAGCAGGAGACATTACACCGCAGCAAGTGCAGAGGTTCCAGCAGGCAGCAGTGGCTTTTCTGGAAAGGGCTGTGGAGTATGCCATCAAGAAACTCCCCATGAAAGAGCCTCTGATAAAACATGCCATGTTTCTGGATGTCCAGCAGAGAGCAGAGTGTGGAGTGGAAGATGCCTTCTACTTTGTCGACAGGTTAGTTGGGGTATCAAGTAAAGTACATTTTATCTATAGTGCCAAATCCTAACACAAGTTATCTCAATATGCTTTACAAGTAGAGCAGGCTTAAGACCAGGCTGTTGTCACATTTTCTTGTTTGATGACCACATCTGAAAAACAACCCCTGTTTCAGTTACACTACTTTACCAGATCAGTGCACATTGTGTTCTTTTTAGGTTTCCTGAACTTCTCCCATACAATGGACCTGAGGAGCGTGACAAACTGAGTGAGGAGTTTCTGGACTACCAGTCCATGGACATTGCCATGCCCGAAGACCCAGCAATGTTTGACTATGAGAGCTTTTGGGGGAACATGGCATCAATGAAGAATAAGGTAAGAATTATTCTGTACTCATGGGAATACCAATTGACGTAATCAACTTAATACTACACAAAAATACTTGAGAGTAATTCCTATGTACATTTTTCAAAGGTGACCGGTATGAGCAGATTTGGCAGGCTGTCTCGTATTGCCAAGTTGGTCTTGGTACTTCCTCATTCAAATGCTGATGCAGAACGAGTGTTCTCTGTGGTTGGACTGAACAAAACCAAAACCCGTAACAGTTTGGCTCTTGAGGGAACTCTATTGTCCATCATGACTGTGAAGATGGCGAGCCTTGAGCCACAGTGTTTCAAGTGGGAGCCCCCTGCCTCTGTCATCAAGGCATCAAAATCTGCCACAAACGCCTACAACATAAGACATGTCCCCAGCTAAATGATGGACAAATAAATGTATTTTGTCAAAATTCTTGTTACAATTTTCATTTCTAATTTCTGGTTAATTAAGACTAGCATTAGGAGGCCACAGTGCAGGGAGAGCAGCTGGCATGGAGGTGAGGACATCAGTCTTAAGGTATAAATCGACGTTAAAACAGGCCAAATCGACGTTAAAAGAGGCCAAATCGATGGTTAAAACAGGCCAAAAAATTTTTACGGTCGGCGGCCAAACACTTCAAGGCACTAAAGTCTCACTCTTGTCATTTTCTGAAACTTGGCAGCCCTGCTTGAACATATAAAACATATCTGACGGCAGAACACAGCAAAATGTTAACTTCCACCCTGATGGCACACCGACACTTGTGATACTCGCACTGATTAATCCAACCCTGGCCTGCAGCCAAGAACAATCGTTGACTCATGCACACTTTGCAAGACAGGCCCGATATCTTTGGGTAGATTGTATTATATTATTTTGAGTTTCAATTGTTACTGTTGAAAATTATCACTTGCTGACTTATACTTTTAGTATAATTTACACAATTTGCATCGATTTTAGTTACTACCCTCAAAAGTCCCTTTTTATAGTACAGAAGACGTCTTGGCAAAGATATCAGATATCTGCTGTTAACGCCGCCAATCCAAAAATACTGACCATCCACCCCAGTGGTTAAATTGCCATAGGACTATAGATGATTGGTTCTGAGATTGTACGCGGACTAAACATGAATTTAGGTCAAAATAAAAAAGAGAGATATAAAAATTAAAAGAAAAGATCATTTTGGAATCATGAAACTTTAAAGCAGGCAAAGCTGAACAGCAGGGAGTCATTTTGTTGCCACAAAGCTGTAAATTTAGCTGTTTTAAAACATTTACAGCTTCACGCTCATGAATATCAGAGTGAGCACGATAATTCTTTACTGTCCTCGGAAACAGAAGTTTACTACTTACTGTGTTCCTGACCTTTTACCCACATCTCAGTCTTTATCAGCAGAGCTTGGTCAGCTGTCACAGAGATGGTTTTCTCCTCTTAAACGTCATTAAATGTGGAGCGTTGCTCACATGATGACAGCTGGATGTATTTTCTGTCTCTCCATATATCCGGCTTTCTCTTCCATCCAGTCTCTGTAGATGTGTGTTCACCATGAGTCTGGTTCTGCTTGAGGTTTCTGCCTCTTAAAGGAACTGTTGCCAAGTGTTTTTGTGCTGATGAATGTCAGGTCTCTTAAAATGGTCTCAACCTGCTTTTTATGTAAAGTGTCCTGAGAACTCGTCATGATTTGGCTCTTATGAATAATAATTGTTTGCTTGATTTGGGTGGAGACGGCATTTCCTGTCTGTTTTGAAAGATGCTCTCTGGTGTCCGTTGTGAGTTAGGTTTCTCCGCACTGATTCGAACAGTATCAATCCCCTGAGACGTTTCAGTTGGTTAATAACGAGCAGATCATTCAAATCAGGTGTGTTAGAGTACAGAGAAACCTAAAACAAACAACCTTAAATGAGCAGGGTTGTAGACCCCTTGTCTAGAAGAGCTGCATGATTAAATTTAATCTCCATTCATGTTGTGCTAAACTGGAAGTTAGCCCAATCGTGTGATGGAAGTCTCTAGTGCGCATGTTCTATGGGTGCTTGGGCCGGTGGGGGATTCAAGCTCTGGGTAACTGACATGAGTGACTCGAAAACCCGACTGTCTTTCGTGAGTGACTCATACAAACTATGAATGCTCTAGCTATTATAGGTTCTGTTTAGTAGCAGTTTAAACTGGATACAAAAAGGAAATATCAGTGCAGCTTTAAGAATCCAAACTTTGATCTCTAGAAAAGCAAAGTGAAGCGTCCATGATGCTCACGCTCAGCCTGCTGTCACAGTCATGATAAAGTGGTTTAACCCTGGGCGAGTCTCAGGTCAGGAGGCCAGCTGTCTGCCTATCTGGAGGGATAATGCTCTCAATCATCAGCCTGCTCACTGACTGAAAGCATTACTCCTTCAGCCTGCATGCCCTTGTCCATTACAGCATAAAACACAGTCAGCATAACAAGAGACACACCTACTGCTAATGCTTTAGACACACACACACACACACACACACACACACACACACACACTGTTAAGATGCTAATAATTGGTGCGTTGGGAGAAACAGGGAGGAGATTAGATGAGAAATTAATGTGGGCGGCTCCTGGGTTCACTTTGATTTTTAAGTCAGGTCTAATTTGGTCCGACCGTGTTGCAAGCACTGGACACTCTGTGTGTGTGTGTGTGTGTGTGTGTGTGTGTGTGTGTGTGTGTGTGTGTGTGTGTGTGTGGGTGGGTGGGTGTGGTAACATGGGATATTATTTCATTAGACATGACAGTGAAAATGAATCTGGATCCAGCCTGTTTATTACATAAAAAGCACATTATTAATCAAACTGTGTTCATGTTTGTCACGGACGACTTTTCCAATCGATGTTCAGACGGGGGAGGGGAAATGAGATCTCTAATTCATCCCTCCGACTCGTTCACTGCAGCATTTGTTTGGTGATTTTGATGGAACAATTTGTCCTATTAGGTTTGTTTCAGCATGGCTGACATAATATTTCATGTAATCATCTCTAATATCCTCCTTACAACTATCTGTATTTAGCCATCTAAAAATGTCGACATTCAGCTATTTCTGTTCTCATTCTTCGCCACTTCACTGGCCATCATCTGTCAAAACAGAATCATTTCACAAAGCAACCCTCAAGGGCGAGAAATGAAGCCTCCTGGTAGTGCCAAAAACTGCAGTTCCTCTTTTGTCCACTCGAGGCTGCCTCCTAAAGTGAGTCAGTCCCCATAAAGGCGGTTGCTATGCCAACGGGTAAGAATATGATAACTGATTGACAGTTATCACAGACACTTTACGTAGCAGCCTCTGCCATCAGTGTATGAATGTGTGTGTGTGAATGGCTGAATGTGATATGTGGTGTAAAAGCAGCTTTGAGTGGTCGCAAAGACTAGAAAGCGCTATATAAGTACAGTCCATTTACCATAGAGCCCCATTAAAATCAAGCGGCAAAAAACTGCAGTTCCTTGAATGTCCACTCGAGGCTCCAGAAGCTAAGAAATAACATTACAGAAATAAAATACAGCAGAAATGAACATGTATAATATAAACATAAATAGCTAATTTTACTAGTCAAGAAAACTTTGTGTTGTTAGAGCCTTTTGGGGTTTTTTTTAATGCAAATATCAGACATAAAACGGCCAAAATACCAAAGTTGAGGCCTCAGAATGGATGTTTACAAACTGATGTCACTGTGGTTAAGTCCACTTCTTTTATACAGTCCGTGTTTTTAACACATGACACTTAAACATTTAGTCCTGGTAACAGGTTTCTCGTCCATAAGTTACATCACTTTGGTTTAAACTGTCCCAGGCGGCTGAATATTCCAAAGATGCAGTGAATCGCTAAAAGTCTAATTCAGTTGTCGTTGTAGTTCTCTCGGTATACTTACTTCTGTCTCTAGCCAAAGATGGTTTGTTAAAATGATTTACATTGTAATGATTATTTCTGCCTATTGAGTTTGGAGTATTTAGTTGCCGTGGCAGCTGAGCAAAGTTGTCTATGACATTTTCTAAGACTCTTTTCCAACAAAAACCATAAACCTGCTTTTATTTGAACGAGCCTTCCACCTGTTTGCACCTATCCTCCCACCTGTGCTCCGTGTGTTCTGCGCCGGGCACGAAGATACCACACAGACAGGAAGAGAGAATTTTAAGGTCATGAAAACACCAAAATATTGAAGCGCTGGTTGTGCTGGTTGTTTTGCCTGCGAGGGAAAAAAAAAAAGAGACATTGTGTTGCTTGGAGATGTTTGTTGACCGCTGGGGTCAGTGAACGGCAACAAGCAACCAAAACTGCAGTTACAGAGACTTCCTTTGCCAGAAAAGTTTGGTAAAGTTAAATAATGTAGTGTTTTTTTAAGACACCGTATAAACATGTAAATACTGATCGTATTCTCTCAACATCATTCTCTAACATCACGTTACGGTGAAGTTTCTCACACTTTCTCACACATGGGACTGACTCTCTTAGCTCTCGCCTCACAGAGTGGACGAGAATCAAATAATCATGAGCTTTTTTTGTCTACATCTTAAACGAAGTGGTTGGTGAAGTGTATCGTGGCCTTGGTTGAATGTGTTTTATCCTCGTTAATGAGTTTCTTTCTAAGTATAAGAGTACCAGGAATACACCAGGCTGAACCACTGTGAGCCAGTCTTTCCATCACAGCACTAGGGACTGTGGGTTATTTTATCAGTCTGCAGAAATGCATTCAGGGCTCAAAAAGTCTGCAACACGGCCCTCATGAACTTGACTATTGACAGCCGGACAGCCCTTAGAGGACCAAGCAGGAACTGTGTGTGAGTCCTTGAGTGTGGACACTGGGATTATTGGAAGTTGCTATCTTTGAGAGGTGGTTGAGAGTGAGCAGTTGGGTAGTTGAAGTGTTGACATCCGCGACCACTCTCTCCTTCTCGTCTCCTTCCAAAGAAGGAAATTGATTTCTTCTAGTAACAAAGATCTTTTGAAACAGTTTCTGTGCCTAAATTTAACCAAACCTTAACAGCTGGTGTGAAAGATCAGGAGGCTGTCATAAGGATCATTTTGGAAAGCAACAACCTGTGAGTCATTTATGAATGGATCAGCACGCACATCTCATTCTCTCATTCAAGGCATCAAATAACAATTTGTCACAGAGCATGGTGTCACAAACAGATGAACACAGTTGGCTTCATCGCTGACGGTGACACACCATCCTCTGTAATATGAGACACTCAGAAAAACTGCTGTTTGTGACGTAGTATAAAGACCAAGACAGTCCACTTGTGGTCTGAGGATAGGCCAAACAACACAGGTGTTCAAGTCCCAAGTGAAACCAAAAGTCTACATCGTGTGATTGTTAAACATACCCACTGAGGTGTTTTATAGCTTATGTATCTTTTAGCGTTAACCTAATCAAACAGACGGATGTTTAAAACAGATGCTACCTTGTTCGTCTGAATGAGACGCCAAAGCAAGATTTGACAACGTCACAGAGCACGTTGAAAAGGATATAACTTATATTATAAATGTAATCAGGCAGCTGTTTCACATCCTCTATATCAGGAGAACATGCTGAAAGAAAGATTTTTAATTGCAGCCCCATAAATCTGGGTAATTCCTTTATTATTCACTCAGTATTTGATTATTCTAGTCTGCACAGTGAGTAAAGGCAGTACTGTGAGCTGTGGCTTTTAAAAAGCACTGTGTTGGAGTTCTTCTTGTTTGATTTTGGCCTGCGGCTGGACGTGGCAGCCGAGCACCTCCATCTCTATCAAAGAGGAAAACATCAGAAAAAGCAAACAAAGCTTTGGCCGTTTGATTTGTGAGTCAAATGGAGTGAGCTGCAGTGATTCAGTGCCGCCTCAGCGGCTCACTGCAAGGTGATTCAAGGAGCATGAAGGAGTTCAGACAAAGCTCTCTGACTTTAATCCAGGTCCTCCTTCCCCTCCCGACTCAGAGCTGGAGAGGTACTGTCAGCCTTGACCTAAATTAGACCCCCTCTTCCTCTCTGATTTCATCTCAGGCTCTGCTGGGTTTAGTCTCTGTGAGAGGAGGAGCGGTTTGGAAAAAAGCTGTCGGTTCCAGGCTAGCGTGCCGCGAAGGGTAAGGAGGGGAATATGAGCTAATGAAGTCAGTCCTGAGTGGGAACAGCAGTGCTTTTTTTCCTCCTGAGCTCCACTTCCACTTGTTAACATGACATGTTAGACCTCTGTAACTGCTCTTGTCTCTCCTCTCGCCGTCTCTCCATTTTGGTTTTCATTATCAATCAGTCTTCATCCTCTGCCTCCCTTTTTTTCTCCCTTTTCCCCTCATGGATTGCTGAGTTCTTTTTCTCCTTACTTCCATTCCTCCAACCCTCCCTGTCATCCCTTATATACGTCTATCCCCGTTAATATGGGAAGTGAAAAGGGCCCGAAGGTGACACCGTGACAGGCGAATCAAGCTCTTGTTTTTTGGCATCACTCACACCCGTCAGGGACCTTAATATGATTTCAGAGGCCATTTGCATTCCATTTGTGGCTATCGAAAGTTATCAATCTGCCTCGTTTCCCTCGGCGATGTAGACTGACTACTGAGAGTCGGCCCGGCGAAAGAAAAGAGCAGCAGAGAAAATGAGCAATAGCCCTCTGATTCAAACATATGAGCTGGACTGGAAATATAAAATGTCAGTGAAGTGCACAGTCTGTACATGTGCTAATGCAGTGGACTGACCAATAACTGACTAATCTGGAGACTCATTAATGCAACACATTGAGAGCACTTTAAAACAAACTACATTAAACATAATGTAAAGTAAAAGGTGGGCCCCATTTTAACAATATTTAAGGTACAAAACAATTTGGAATGTGTCCGTTGGCTAGGTGGAAATGCTCCCAGTCAAAAGTGCGTCCACTAAAAGTTCTTGTTGTTTCCACTGACAGGCTCAGATTGTTATTCTAAGTGTCTGACAACATTACAGAAAGGATCCCTACAGAGAGAGACCTTTTTGTTACAGAGGAAGAGGATTTTTTTTAACCACAAACAGACGTTACATCGCTCTCTTCAAACACACCAGACTCCATTGACAAAAACAGTGATTTTAATTTGCAGAATACCAGGACATCCAGTGTTCTGCAAGTTAAAATTACAGTTTTTGTCAGTGGAGTCTGGTGGCTTTGAAGAGAGCAATGTGAAGCCCTTTTCTGGGTTCAAATAATCTTAATGGAGTTATTTTAACATAAGTTCAGGAGTAGGACCATGCCTCCCTCACTAAGTCCATCACCTGCGTACACATATAAGCCTGCCTAACCCCTTCTCTCCTGTTTGTCTCAGTCCTCAAACCCTCCTCCCCAAACCCCATTCCTCTCCTCTCTCCTGTCTCAACACGGAACCACCAGGGGATGCTGAATCAGAAAGCGCGTATAGACATGGCCCCCGTCCTCAGTCTCGACCCTCAGGTTCCTGAGGGCTCCAACTGACTCGGCCCCATTCGACCCTCCTTTCAACCCGCTCTTCTTTGACCCCATTCGAACCCTTCTCATCCCACCCAACCTTGACCTTTTAGCACATTCCACATAAACTACTTTTATACCGTTACAATGGGGCGGTCTTGTTGGTGAACTTTTAAAGAGTTGAGCTGCCATCCCATCGTCCTAAATTGATCACTCCGTACATGAGACAGCTTTTAAACATGAGATCATATTGTTCTACAGAGGAAGGTCTGTGCTTATTCCAAACTAGGTCACTCTGTCTGACATAATTATTTCATGTCTTTGATCTAAATGTTTGACTTTAACTTTTTATGTCCTAGATAATATGCTGAAGTCCTTCTCCGCCCTTCTCCATCCTCAGGACCAAAGACCCTCTCTCTGGTTTCTCTCTGAGCCGGCTGTTGCGTTGTTGATTAGCCGACCCTCCCTCCTGCTGTAAAACTCTGATGAATCTTTTTCGTTTAGGAGCCTCTTAAACAAGCTCTGCCTCCAGAGGAGATCCTTAACAGACTCTGCCTCAATTACAGGATGGGGATAGAGTTAGAAAGCCAACCATTAAAACCAGCCAGGCAGTGGCAGGCCTGGACACAACGACTTGTAAGGAGACAGTGTTGTAATGAGGAGCGTTTAAGGCTCAGGCGAGGCTGCTTTTAAAAGGACTAGAAGCAAGGCGGACTGTTAAAAGGATCTTTACTAGGTGTCGAGGCCTCTCTCTCTCTTTACACATACACACACACACACTTTAATACAGACGCTCCACCAAAATTGTTCTTTGTGCTGTTAGAGGGTGCAGACAGGCCTGAACAGCTTCATTTAGCTGTGTGCTGCACTGATTACAAGCTTGATCCTCGCTGCCTGTTAGAGAGCAGAGAAGAAAGAAACACACACAGCTTTTAGTTCATGTAATGTAGCTCATATTTAAAGGACTATACTGATGTTTTAGTATTTCACCAAAGAAAGACTTTACTGAGATGAAGGATGAGAAATGAGAGAAGTCTTTGGTGATAAGACGCCATTACATCCTTACATGTTTTTGGCTGACTGCCGGGGTCAGCCCTACACATGGGTCTGTATGTGACTGAGTGACGGTACTTTCAGAGCCGTAGAGAGAGAGAGAGTTGCAACATCGCAATGGCGGATCATGGAGCATATTGGACCTCCACTGACGAGACTCTCTGTCTATACGGCTCTGGATACTTTGTTCGGGGAGTAGGCGGGGCTGCTCTTCCGCTGTCCTCACCTACGTCCGCAGCGCGCACCTGTTTTCAAACACGTTGTCATCGGCCTCTTAAGGACAGTGCCTCCACGTCACTCATCTCCTTTGAAAGTTTTTTCACGCCGTGAACGGACAACTTTTCATGGATAATACAACTCAACACCAAGGCTATTTTGCTGCCTACAGCTGTGACTGCACAGCGACTCTCTGTACGGCTCTGGATGCTTTGTTTGGGGAGTAGGCGGGGCTGCTCATCCGCTGTCCTCACTTACGTTCGCAGCACGCACCTGCTTTCAAACACGTTGTCATCGGCAACACAATGTAACACATTGCCCACATAAGCGCACATTGGCCTGATGCGGTCAGCCACATGCCAGGTTTTGACCTACTCTTGTTAAGGGGGTAGTAAGACAGAGAGCAGGATGGTTTACCCCGATGATGGAGTCCAGACACAGGTGGTGGTGAAGGGAGGGTGCAAGTTGCAAGAACGAAGTGGACGAAGCCACTATGTCACCCATTGGTTTGTACGTCACTGTTTTGAAGCTTCCAGTTGGGCCTTTTGGTCGTCTGCATCTGGGTTTATTGAAACCAGAAGTGGAGTCGCCCCCTGCTGGAAACAATGCAGGTTTTTCCCATCATGCACCTCTGCAGGGTGTTAATATGTGTCTGCTTGAACACAAACCTTACACACTTACTTGGGCTAGATGTTCATGTAGTAAATTATGGTCCCACCAATTCATCATAGTGCTGCACCCATTAATTATATTAGAGTATATTTTACTCTAACCTGGGGTGTATATAATAAGACTCTTAAATAATAGTAGTTTAAGAATACCAGCTGAAAAAGGCCATGGTGTGTGAGTTGCATGTTGAAGGAAGCAGTAACACCAGCATGTCTAACAGGAAGGCCTCTGACCTCTAATAAATCATGTTGGTGTAATGGCGTTTCTGAGCTCAGTGGATTTGCTCGTGGTGACAAAGTAAATCTGCACAGAGCTTTACGTGTAGCGCTGTAGCGCCTTTGGCCATTTGCAAAGCATCCTGACAGTGCTGACCTTTGAGCGAACAGAGAGCCAGAGTCCAAAATGGAGGAAGCTATTAGATTAGCTGTTTTATATACGAGCCCTCAGAGCCTGCTGTAATATAAAGTGCTCCACAACAGAGACACAGCCTGAAGACATGAGTCAAAATATGTTCTTTAACTGTTATCTTATTGTCCCCTCAGTTCACCAGCTAGCTAAGTTGCTGTGTGGCACTATGTTGGTGGTTAGCTGAAAAAATTAGCAATCAATCTAGCAAATATGTCACCCAGCTTCCAGACCAGCCTCTGAAATGCATCTGTATTTCTCTATTATGTGTGCTGCTGGAAACAGTATTAGAATTTAAACCTTTAAGCTTAAAGCGAACAACATCGACCACAGCGGAACAAAACACACTTACAGAAACTTGCTCCAGCTCCCTCCAGCCAGCTGACACCTTAGATAGATCACTACTCATTTAAAATGAAGTAATTCAGTGCTTTAAATGCGAGCGACAGCAGTAAGTAGAAACCAGGCAGCCGACAGAAGTGCAGCTCATAACAGCACGCCG
Organism: Semicossyphus pulcher; assembly: GCF_022749685.1. Classification (NCBI taxonomy): domain Eukaryota; kingdom Metazoa; phylum Chordata; class Actinopteri; order Labriformes; family Labridae; genus Semicossyphus; species Semicossyphus pulcher. The sequence goes on along the minus strand of NW_027211693.1, from coordinate 29,361,233 downwards.
GGTCGCGCTCCTCATCGTGTTGTTGCTCACGATTAACATTGACGATTGCTCGCAGGGCGTGAGGTCAAGTTTTGTGAGGCGTTTGAAATTATTTTCAACCAAGACAGTCCTCACAAAGAACGTGGCTGCATGGTTTGTGCAAAAGCATAAGAAATGTATTTACCTTTAGAGTAAGCAGTTGACCTTTGGTGCCCATAGTGATTGTCAAACACCTTACAAAGGACTTAAGTGACCTTACCAAACTGTGACCATTTCACAGGTTTTCTCAGGTGCTTATTTAAGAAATGCTTCTGTTGGGCGTATGAAAGACACAAACAAACTATACGTCTTATGAGGTGGAGGACTTTTAACCTGTAAGTTGGTGTAACGGTACATTTTTGTGTATAAATCTACCAAGGTTATGATAAGTGACTTCATCTGCTTTCATTTTGAAAATCTGCATTTAAAAGAAGCGTAAGGCTGAGGGTAAGTACACTTTCATCAAAAGAAAGCAAGGCCATGGACCTGCTGGAGTCGTGATGCAGCTGTCCTCACTGTAAACTAACGCCCTGCTCACACGTGTCAGTCAGACTTTCCTGTCTGCAGAATGAAGACCAGCGATGTCTCTCTCTTTGTTTGAAGAGCAGAAGATGAATAAAAGTTAAGAACAATATCTTGTGACAGGACAGGAGCCATGAGGGGCTGCAGTTCCGCTTAGCACTGCCTCTGTTTACACTTGTTACACTAATATTTCGCATTGAATGTGGCGGTGATTTATTGATGTTAAAAAGACGATTTTAAACTTTCATCTAATCTGAGTCGGGGGTGGAGATGTGAGAGGACAGGAGGAGGGAAACAGTGATTGTGTGTGACCTGCTGAGCGTTCACGTCAGGTGAAAGGAGTCTTTTTAGGTGAGTTGATGGAAAAACAGCCTTGAGCTCTGACTCTGCCACGGCTGGGGATTCAACATCACTGCTCTCATGGAGAAAATGATCCATTCAAGCATTCAGTAACAGGGTCACTGCAGATACACATGCAGGAGTGCACACGTGTGCAAACGCTGGCACACACACACACACACTCATGTGGACACATTTTAGCACATCTCTGTGAAAATTCAACATAAAAAATTTCAATTTGTAACTTGTCCACCCTCTCCATTCAGTACAGTGTATCATAGACCATTTTAATTTAAAAAAAATGTGCAGATTGTTAATCTCTCTGATGGTCAGTTTACTCAAGTTTTTTTACGTGTGTGTTGTCCAATCACAAGTTACCTTGGATGGTTGACCCCCCGGGACTCTGAAGCCCCTTTCACACATGCACTGTGCTCCGTATTTCCCGACATGGTCTGGGTGAGCTGCATGTATGGTATGTGATTGGTCAGTACCAAAAGTACCTAAAAGCTCATGGACAAATGGCGCTCTTAACAGTATTTAACGTTAACATTATGTCTGATGTTGTTTTCATTCATCGTTTTATTCAAACATAGCAGACATCTGTCCCGACGGAGCCGCCGGCGTCAGGCAGTGATGTTGCATTGTTGTGGTCATGCTGGAGAAAGTCCAGTAGGTCTGTACGCCGGACAGAGCAAAGCGTTCGATACTCTTGCTCTCACCGTTGCTAGCGTTACTGCTAGTACTTCCTCAGTGCAGCCTCTGAGGCCCAGTGGCTCCGACGGCAATGCTGCAGATGGGATTAGCCAAACTAAACATGTGGTTTAAACACTTGGTTCTTATAAACAAGCCTGTAGTTACTCAGTCACTGTTGTTCGCTAGCTTCGGTTCTTAGCAATTCTAATTTATGTTCCAATAGGCGGCGTCAGGCAACCAGCATCCCCACTTCAACCAGCTTTATCTGCATTGGGTAACGTTAGCAGAAGTCAGACACCAAGTTAAACCCACCCTCCATCGCTGAACGAGGGATCGTGACACAGGGACGAACCGCAGAATGTCACAGAGCTGTCGCCGTGGTTACTGTAAAAGATTAACTTCACTACAGTGGAGTCCAGTTGGTTTAAGTACGCTAGATAGCTCGCCTAAGAGTGAATTTTGAGTTGCCATGACAGCCAGAAAACTATGTTTTTGTTGCTTCTGATTGTTACTGTTACTACATTTACTGTTAATGTTAACTGTTGTTATTATAGGGAGAGGACCAGAGCCCTTAAACCCAGTTACAACCCCCCCTCCAGAGACACATGATGAGATACCCTAATAAAGACATGTCGTTATTTTTTGCACCAAATAATGGAGAGAAGTATCGATTGGTATCGATAAAATCCTAACGATACCCATCCCTAGTGAACGCAGCAGGCAGTAACATTCGCTGTGAGCGAGTGGGCGGGATGATGACGTTAATATCAGGACCGGTGCGAAATCATTCGAAACAGGATGATTTAAAACATCCGAGGGTGAGAAGAAGGATCATTTACAAGACGACAACAAAGACGTCTGCAGACTGGAGAGACGAAGAGATTCAGGAGCTTCTGGCTGCGAGGGCCGACACCGAAACTGTTTCGCCAGTTGCCGCAGCGTACTCTGTACGTCACGTCCTGCCTCATGAGACCAACAGCCTTCTCCACACAAACTTTAGAGCTCATTTCACACCCACATCTGCATCCTGGAGCTTCCTGCAACGCAGTGCAAACGACCCCTCCCCCGTGCTTCACCATCCTCCTCTCTGGCTGCAGGCGCAGAAAATAAATTTGTGTCATTTGGCAGGAGTTTGTTCCGTCAACTATAATCGCACTAAATAACCAGGACACACTGTGAATGACTTGTGTTTAAATGTTCTTGTGTTTAAGTCTTGTTTTGAATCTTTCCCTGTGTACAGAGAAGGAATAATAAATTAAATTTTGCTCTAAAAATCCATCTTTTTAACCCTGTTTATTCTCTTTCACTGCACCTTCTAACATCACATTATGGCTGAAACTTCTCTGTTGTTTATTGCATGTTTTAATGTCGATGGTAATGATGTTTTATTGTCAGTGCTTTGCTGTTTATTGCATGTTGTGATTTTATATGTTGTACGGGACCTCGAGTGTCATGAAAGGCGCCATTAAACATAATGCATCACTATTTATTTTTATTATTATTATTATTATTATTATTAAAATGATTCCCACCCTCTGACTATAAATCCTGCACATTCCTCCACAAACTGTGTAGCTCACTTTAGACTTTATATTTATAAACATATTATTAAAAATTTAAATAGCTTTCCAGCTTTTTGATATTTTTATTTCTCATATATTTTATGTTGTTTTAATTTATTTTAATCCCTTAGAGGGATAACAGCTGTTTACTTGCTTCAGTTTTTTATTCTTTTTTTTTTGTCTGTTGTTTTGCACCAGAACAATAATTATTCTGACTCTGATTAACTCTCGTATCGCCGTAACACACAACAAAGACAATGAAACCTGGTCCTAATAAATGAGCTCAGCTGACACTATTTTAAACCCCATCTAACAGGCGTCTTTTCTTCCTTCGTCCTCCCGTGTGAAAACATTTAGCCCTGTATAAAGCAGAAAACAACACTCGCCTTCATGTCATTAATAGAAAGCACTCGGGGGCGTGCTGTCCACTGAGTGGCAACAGATTAGTCACACCTGATCCTCTAAAAACTCAGGTGTGCTCTTATCAAAAAGGCCCCCGGCCCCAACACGCTCCGGAGCAGCCAAACCAGGCGCGACAAGGAATCTGGAGTGTGTGCGCCTCTCTCTCTCTCTCCCTCTCTCCCTCTCTCCGACCACTCCACCCGCGGATATTTTCCTGTCTGTGTACGATGAAGGTGAGTATTTATAGAAACACCCACCGCTGAACTCAGCCCTGTGATTTGAAGCTTTCTGGGCCAATTCTCTAATCTGCTCTTTGTCAGCGTTTTGATTTAACCCTCAGATCCAGAACATGTTTGGGCGGTTGTTTGCTAATTAATACAGACTCTCTGGTGGCAGATAACACAGCGTGTCATTCAGACAGACAGCCACCAGCGCTTTCATCTTCAGCTACAGAACACGAGATAAAATGAAAGAGTGTGCTTCCACTGAACTAATTTCTCATTTCTTAGAGTGTGCAGTCAAGGGCCTCGCTATGCACTTCGTTAGTGAAGAGTGAGGGAATAGATGATTATTTCTGCGCTTCCATTGAGCTAATCACACAAACACACGACGAGTCCTGTGGATGACACTGCTGTGGAGAGGCTGTTGAAAAGCCAACCTCGCTGAGCACATCAGCCGCCAAGGCTCTTTATCTCCTCTATTACTCATGTTACACTCTTTAAGCTTCTATATAACTCCTGCACAGGGTTATATGCAACTCTGTTATAGAGCTATGTAAGGACATTAGCTAGAAGTAAGCACGATTACCAATGGGCAAAGACAGTAAACAGTGTTTTAGTATATGTAAGATATAGACAAACTAAAATATGTCTAAGGAAATGTAGACACGCTGTCATTTTAATGTAAACACATGCGAGAGAACTGACAGGTTATTTAGACACTGTGAGTCGACCCTCTCACTGCACATGAAGGTCATTAAAACGAATGAAAAACAACTCCAGAAGATATCTTTACGAAGCAGCCCGTCCTCACTCCCAACTCGTCAAACACGGCAGCTGGGTCAGTGGCCCCGAGCTTACACAAAACTATGATGTGGTAGGTGTCATTTCTGAGCGCTGTCTTCTGCATTATTGCTTTGAAGTGCGGTTTAATTTAGGTGATGAAAAACACGGAGCACGGAGGTCTCACGACGTGGCTGTCAGAGATGATCGATGGGTCAAAATTATTTTAAGAAGTTGTTTTGGAGTATGGAGTGAGAATGTGTTGTATGTAAGATAATATTGATGTCGTTATCAGCATCAACACGTCTAAATGGATAATGGATAAACACAGTGTTCAGACAACAGGAAGGACAGGAGGTCACATTCAGGGTCTAGGCCCCATAGCGTGTTAGCCATAAAGGCTGCCAACTTCTTTATACTTCACTTGAACAAGACTAGAAGATTGTTATTTCCATAATCCTGTTAAAATAAAATCTATAATAGCTAGGTTCATTCATTGTTTTACAGGCAAATGTAAAGGTTTCTAAACCAAAAAACAACATCAGCTAAAGGATTAGGACGTGCTGCTTTGTTCCAGCTTCCCAAGCTATAAGCGTTCTTTCCTTCAAATCTATATAATTTAACTGCTTCCCTGCTGATCAAGTTGTTTTGTCTTGAAAAATATATACCAATATCCCCCTGGATTGTCACTATCCTTTAAGTACAAACAAGTCAGTACAGATAATGTTAGCATTTAACCAATGCCTAGCTAATATAACTGTTAGCAAAGTTTACTGTTAGCTAAGATTTACACCTTTCCTAAATCATAGGCTAACACTCTGTAATGTTAGCTAGGCAGTGGTAGGATGCTAAAGTTAGCCTTTGTCTAACAGTATCTGATAGCTCACCAAATGTGTATTTTTACAGTTTACATCCCGATTCAGGAGCTGCATCCTTCGAAGGGCGTATTCGAAGGCTGATTGCATCACAGCGGTGTGTCGAAGGCTGTCCCATTTCGAAGGCCCCTCCCAAAGAATCCATTATTGCACGCTTATTCAAACTAGATGGCGGACTCTGAAGCGGTCAAGGAATACACTTTAAATGTAAAAGTTTTGGATACACCTCAATTGAATAGCCACGCAAATATTTAAACACGAAAGGGTCCTCAAATCTTCAGATAACTTGAAATTATAGGTTACGTTAGTTATGATAGCTAGTGAGCCAGCTAGCTACCAGTTGCTAGGCGACAGGAGTGGCGTTTGGTGATGCAAGGGTAGGGGCGAGAACAGGTGGTGACGCAAACAGGAAATCCTCCATGGAGCACACCGTCTTGTTTCTGTTTGGCCGTAACGGCCTATGAAGGCTATGAATGACTCATCAGGTGTAGACTACGTTCTTCAAAGGAGGCAGCCCGGTAATTGAGACACAGACGTCAGAGTGAATACGGTGAATTTACGATGAACGCTTTTGCACTCTGCTCATAAATATGGACCCATGCCCAACCAGACGTTGTGTCCTGTTTAAAAGAATGTTGATATTTGTAGAAATCCTATGTGCACTTAGCTTTCTTTAAATAAAAAGCTGGATTTAGAACCTGGTTCTTGTTGTTTAGCATGAAGACTGAAGGATTAGATTGCCTCTGTTCTGATTCCATCACGTATCTTGTTAGTCCCTGAAAATGAAGAATTGATCTTCTCACCGACTCTTGGGTTGAAAAATAAATAAATACACGTTTTCGAAAATGTTGAGACCTATTAATCTTAATGGAATTCATTCGAAGTATAATTGATTGCATTCTTCTCTGTTACATTGCTTGTGATTCTGTCATTTTATGTTCTTTGTCCGCCCTTTACAATAAGTGTCTGTAGAGAGAGATGATATCCTAAGAAGGAGACGTTAAGGAAGCTTCCTGAAGAAGCTTTTAAGAAAGAGATCCTGTCCCATTGTGTGCTGAACAGTGTGGGCCTTAATACTCTCACACTGCAGACAAGCAGGGATTAAGTTACAAAGTGCAGGTTTAATATAATCATGTGTCATATTGTGTTTAAGTAATGTCTTCTTATAAAGTAAAAAAAGACACCAGTAGCTTTATGCTCAGCTTTCTTCAGTGTTAACAAGATGAGCACGACTGGCCTCGCATACATACGAACATCACCACTGACTGTGACCTCCTCTGCTCTCTGTCCACTCGTCTCACGCTTTAACAGACTGTTTTTATCACTAACTAAAATTAAAGTTTAGTTTGCCGTTCTCCAAAGGTGCAGTGGAGATTTTTACACACCAATGCCAAATGATAAATACAGGAAAATACATATAAGAATAAAAGTTCCCTCAATAACTTGTTTCAAAAAGTACAAACAATGTGTGAGTTCAATAACTGTAAATGTTCTGTAACTGAGACTGACCTTTAAAACGGCTAGCCCCTCCCACTAGACGTGGTCGTTTCATAAAAATACAATAAAGGATAAAGCATTTACAGCTTCTTAATCTTTTAAGAATCACCTTATTAATCCCCGAGGGGAAATTCAATTTTTTCACTCTGTTTTTACAAACATGCTACACACACAAAGGCCGGAAATACACACATGCACTAACAGGAGTCTATGAGAGATGAGTGAGGGGGCTGCACCCCCCGAGCAGTTGGGGGATTCGGTGCCTTGCTTAAGAACGCCTCAACAGTGCCCAGGACAGGATCGGGCACCTCCCAAGCTACCAGCCACAATTCCATGCTTGGTCCGTAGCGGGACTTGAAGCGGCCACCTTCCGGCTCCTGGTGAGCTACCGTCTACCCCGAATGAAAGTACATACATACTTTAATGTTAAACCCCTTTTTTGACAGGAAATCTTGCACCATAGAATCAGCAGATAGTGTGACTGGAATGGACGGTGTGTGTATTTATGTGTCATAAATGCAAAAGCTCACAGGTGAAATTAAACTGTTTTGTAGCCTGACTTTACATTAAAATAACAGGATGACATCGTTTAATAAGTGAAAACACAAAAGAATACTTGAAGAGTTTTATTCTCAGTGTCATTCTCAATGAGGTTCTTGTAATATACGAAGTTGTTTTAAAGGAACAGCAGCTACTGTTCTGTCATTTTATCCAAGATTCTCACTTAAATCATTTAACCCTGTTTCAAAGGGCTCTGTTGACACCAAAGGGAAACGTCTTTGGCTGAAAAATGAAGCACATGTAGAAGAGTCAGAAAGCTGCAGTTCCTCTCTTGTCCACTTGAGGCTGTCTCCAGCAGTGTCCCCATATAGCCCAATGTTAAAATGTACGACTTCACAGCAGAAATAAACATGTTTACAGCCTGGTACAAAAAATATATTAAATATCTTTATTCATGAGAAATAACAAAGGGCAAAACTTTTATATCACTCACCTGATAAGATAAGATATACTTTATTAATCTTGCACGAATGTCTAGTGCAAAATTGCTCTAAAATTAGAAAACAAAATAAGAAAAATAAACAACAATATCAAGTCAAATATATGTGAAATATAAAAGTGTAAATGGGTTGAAGGCAAGGAGACCTAATTCCTTGCTCCTCTCCAGCTCATCCGTCGCCAGATATGGTCACTTTAAAAGGTCTGATAAAAAAACAACATGTGATGTCACGGTGGTTACGTCCATTATTTAAACAGTTTATGGTTGACACTGATAAGATAAAATGTTTAAAATGTCCTGTCTAAGCTTCAGCAGACCTTTAAGTACATGTTGGTTTCTACAGTTTAATTTAAAGTCGTGAACTTTGTGAAGCGCCGTGTGAGGACCGGACCTCACAGAATCAGTGCATCATGTAAAAAAAAATGATTCGGAGGAGTTCAGGAGCACGCTTTCACCTCTCCATCACACTCCTCTCCCTCTGTTCTCCCCATCCTCCCCTCACTCCTGTGGATGGGACAGGTTAGCCTGGTTCAGCAGGGCTCCCTCCCTTCAGCAGGTATGTCCTCTCTCCACTGTGACCAGCATCTGGTCAGCCAAAGGTTGCCACTGCCGTCCCGGCCAACAGCAGCAGTGACCGGGCCAAACCCTGCCAGAGCTCCCTTCAGTGGGCTGGCTCCGGGCCGGAGAGGCTGCTGCTCGGACCTCTACCTGGAAGATCATATTCTACTGTGTCGACACCTACGAGAACATCATGAGTACATACGGTTTGCTTCTACTGTATGATGTTTGTGTTTTACTAAAGTAGCTAACAGAAAGTGTGAACAAAGTAGAACCAACTAGACATTTCTTTAGACATCTTTAATAATTTAATGAGTTCATATTTTCATGATCTTCTGCAGAGCTTCTCTGGATCCAGGAAAACAACCGGCAATGACTCGTTATCTCAGGAGAACTAAATGTAAATGAAATGTTTGGATGCATGTCAGCTCCGGGCTTCTGTACCAAACACTGTGCAGGAATGCATTTATACGTAAGACGTGCAAGGACCGTCCTGTTATTGTACCGTTATATTCATAATTTGATGAAAGATGGCGTTATATATCGACACGCTGATTCCACGTGAGGACACAAACACAAAGTGTCTTGAACACCTTAAAATGAAAATCGAAGAGCTTAAATTAAAATTCCCAAAAATGTAATTAACAGCCTGCTCATTCAGACATCGGCTTCCTGTGTTCACATAACTCTGTTTTTCATTTGCCTGTTTGGTGACCAGTAATGTTCTTTTTCATTTACAGTCTGATTTGACATTTTTTAATCAAAATTCTCCTGACAGTGACAAAAAACTACTCTAAACACTAAAAGTGGAAACTATTCCACCTTGAAACAGAAAGTTATTTCTGCAAAAAGAAAATCATCATAATTAATTATGTTTATGTTTTTCTTGTGGTGACAGATTCCTTCTTATAAACACATTACTGTAAGAACCGTGGCTATCAAAACAATCTACAGGATATGATAATAAAAGCAGTGTTAATATTTATATTAAAATATTTAATATTTCTACATGATAATTTCCCGCACTTCATTATCACTTTATTCACCGATTCATGTTTGGAGTGTTAAAGCTCAGATAGTGCTGCTTTTATTTTCATTTGTACATGTTGTTAAATGTACATGTTTTATTAAGCAAAATATTACATATATAGTTATGTATATATGCATTGTGGGAATGAGGAAATTTGCATCCTCATTACTACAGATCTCAAACAGACAGATTTTAATAAGGCCTCTTTTGTGTAGAGAGAAATAGTGGTTTATTTTTCAACCTGTAAAGCAAGAACAGGATGAGAGCAAAATAACATCGAAGACATGTCAAACAATGTTACATTAAATATGAACACAACCCTTTATTAGACGTTACAAGTGCAGCACATGGCTGTACCTTTGATACATCAAACATGAAGCGCCTCCTACGCTGATGTATGCTTTTAATAGGAAGTGAGCAGGCTGGAACAGTGTAAACTCAAGTCTCTCATTAGACACATGAAACCAGTACAGTGCTAACACACTGTATGTGCTGGAGGGCTTTTATTTTGGAACTTTTTGAGCAGGAAGTGTTGTTTTTTACAGTAATAGGAATAGAAACATGACTAAGTACAATAGAGAAGATAGAGTGAATTAAAACAGCATGAACTAACAGACGCAGAGTGCTGCGTTGTTGCATCGATGAAATCAGTACTATTGTAACCTACATGATATAAATTCATCAGGGTACCTTTATAGACAACAATATTTTAACATTTTAAAGCTCCTGTGAGGAGTTTTTATCTGGTTATGAAACAGACTGAAATTAATTCTAATTACTCTATATGACCTATAAAAGCAAACCAGACCATCAGCGACAAGATCCATTATTTCTAGTTATTTTTAATGCCTGGAGTTGCTGGAGGGGTTTAACTGCACGCTGCCTTTGTTTACATTTTCCAGAACAAAAATTTAGTTTAAGTGAGTGATATGAGTGTCAAAGAAAGCAGGATGACTTATATTTAACTTCAGCACGTACAGGACAAAACCAGCAAAGAGATGGGTGCCGGTTTAGCTTAGCGGTTAAATCGACGACCGCATACAGAGGCTATAGTCCTCAATGCGGCGGCCCCGGGTTCAACTCCCTTCTCTCTCTTCCACTGTTTCCGGCTCTATCCACGGTCCTCTCTTCAAATAAAGGCAAAAAAAAAAAATCAGCAAAGAGATAAGAGGTACGGCTTTGTCCACAGGGGGCGCAAAAATCAACACAAATCAAAAGCTCCTCACAGCAGCTTTAAAGAACTCAAACTCCATGCTTGCTTTATGCAAACACAAGTCTTACTCTCAAATTCCACAGGATCCGTCCCCGGCTTGTTCCGTGTGTGCCGCAACCTCCGGAGTCGACCGCGCCCATTCAAGTCAATTTTCTTGATTCTACAGCACGCGCCGCGGTCCGTCTATTTTTGACGGAGGCCGCTTCAAGCACTTGTCAAGCTGAACAGAGCAGATCGTTCCAAACAGGAAGTCACACACAAAAACAGCATACAGCATCCGGTCATTTCTAAATAAAACACCATGTACAGACTGGTACAGACAACAAAACACTGAAATCTTGTAAAAAGAACACTTTTAATTAAGTAGTGTACTCAGCCATGGTAGAAGCACAAACTTCACAGAATGATCTCCAAATGAGCAGATAATCAACCTCGGAGGTGCAAACTGAACTGTTGTTTGTGTGTTGCTCTGTTTAACATTGATGTCATCGTGTGATTTTGCATTCCTCGCATGATAATGTAGTTCTCCCGCGATCTTCTGATCTCGCAATCCAGCTGCTTGAGCCAGCGCTCCGCTGCGCTCTTGACCAGACTCGCTTCCTGTGGGAGAGGGCTCACGCCGTCTGACGGACCAGAACCGCGGCACAGACAGAATGTGCCAGACACGGATCCTATACCCTATATGAAAAGACAAACATAACAAGCAATATCCTACCAACAAGTGATCTTATTGGCTGTTTCAGTCTGTAATTATCTCACTGACTGCTCATGAACTCCATCGACCTCCCACCTGGTGTCTTCTTACATGTAGGTCACTTTGCTGTGTTGGTGTTTGTGTGTGTGTGTGTGTGTGTTTGGACTGTGCAGCATGCTGTATGTCAGGTGATTACGATGAAGCTCTTCAGTGTCACGCTGGAAATACAATTCTGTCTCACTGAGTCAAGTTAATAAAAATTCAATTTCATTAAAATTATGAGTTGAATTGATATTTCTGTTTTAAAAACCTCTCCTCTTGTAGAGAGTTAATGTGGTAAAAGTTTGAGGCGATAAAATCATGCAGGTGTTTTAAAGGCAATTCACAGGAGGGGAGATAGATTTAATCATTTCTATTGAGGCGTCAGTGTGGGAAGTGCTCCACAAATTAGATTAAATACAATAATTTACAGCTTCTGATACATTTAGAACGAGCATGAACATCAGTATCTCAGCAGTAGAAGATCTGTGCTCATGTTACGCCTGCAGAATGGCGACCAACCACAGGCTCAGCAGGGCTTTCTGCGTTTAAGTGTTCACACTGGAGAGGTGGCTGAATTAACATGAATATGTACAATGTGACACTTTGTAGAGCACTGTTCCACACGCTTCAGTTGTCAATGATTGTGGACAGTTGTGGGAAAAAAGGTATGTTGTAACAAAGATCGTCTACAACAGAGATGATCCACAAGCTACTTCAATAGAATGAAAAGGTGAACACTTCCTGTCTAAGGGTGTGGTTTCATCGTTCCTTCTCGGCCTTTGTTGTTCCACTTTTCTGGGTTTAATTTTAGCATCTGCTGCCCCTAAGATTCAGCCCCAACAGAGACAAGAGATGTCTGTGTTCATATTCACCTGTCTCTATGAAAAAGGTAATTTTAGTGTAAGAATGTTTGGAAGATATGTGGCTTGTTAAAAAAAAAGACCACATGATTAAAGACTCCCTTATCATTTGTGCTCATGCTCACTTAATTTAAATGAATAGATGCAGGTCTCCTGAATGGGCGGGACAGTGACTACAGGCTCATGACACACGTACAGAAAATGAGTCCTTTGTGAACCGTCTCTGGTTACATTGTTTGTGAAACATTGTGGTATGTTTCTGTTTAACGGGCAGGAGCATCCAGTGATAAATATCTTAAGTGAACAAAGTAAGTGAAGCATTAGTGACTGTAAATTAACTATAAGGACTATCTGACAATCTTAGTATGTAGTATAGAATTTGGACACAGCTACAAATATATAAAAGCATTTGATGGCCAGAGTTATGTGAACCATCATTGTGTTAATCATCTGGGCTGGTTACCCATTGCTAAAAGGAGGGTAAAGTTAACATTTACATTTTAATTCACCATTTTTTTTGTGAGATCATATAATCAATGGGAATCTGACAAGTTTTGTATCATTTCATCATCACAGTGGAAATCTAGAGGGACATGGAGCCATCTTTCAATGTAAAACATTATATAACTCAGCCAACATTAGGATTCAGCCAATTCTCAGCTGACATTACTGTCATGTAGCTGACTGAGCTAAACCAGCGCCCCTGATACAACTATTAATATCTGTCTTACTTTCATTGTCACTATTTAAATTATTACTGTTAGAGCTGCTCAACTGTAACTGCTGTGATTAATATTATCAGTCATACTTATATTATCATCATTATAGTCGTTAATGCTGATAACAGACCTGTTGACTTCAACTGTTACAATTATTAATATCAGACTTTTATCATTACCATGCTGTTCTTGCTAATTTTAGTCATTTGAACCATTATTATTGGCATTGTAACGTTTTATCTGTTGTTGTTGTTGTTGCCTGTCTCGATCCTGCACTTCCATCTATCCCACTCTCTCTTACCACCCAGTCTCTTTAGGCGTGTGTTCACCATGAGTCTGGTTCTGCTCGAGGTACCTGCCTGTTAAAGGAGGCTTTTCTTGCTCATGGTTGATTCACACTGAATGTCTCACCTGCTCTTATTTGTCAAATGTCTTGAGATAACTTTGGTTATGATTTGGCACTATATAAATACAATTTGATTGATTGATTGATTGATATAAAGTTTCCTTAAATACTTTTTTTCCACATCAAGTTCCAGATCAATCTTAAACTCCAGGATACAGTGATGTTATCGACATTGAAGTTATTCTGATCTCCATACAGAGATATCCTCACATGAATGAAGACTCTGCAGGCATGGGACAAGACATCTGGCGTCACAAGTTTATGTTTTTAATCAGAATAGTTGTCAATTCATTCTCAGCAGGCTTTGGTTGGACACCGGACGACCGTCCACGTGAAAGCAAAACAGACGGATCACATTCTATCCTATGTTAATTTTATTAATCTTTATAAAACGGTTTATAAAAAGGTATCGGTATTCAAGTGCAGGAAAAGATCCGGTTGAACACATCGTCTCTGAATCTCAACTCTCCTCTTGGAACTTTATTTAGACTGTAAGTGACGACCAGAGCACAAAAACAAAGCCTTCGTCTGGATACACTTTACGACAGCAGGGGACGCCTGAAGCCCCCCAAACGGACCACACAGACAGCACTATATCACCACAGCTTGAGTGAAAAACATGTCCACCTTCTCTCTCGAAATTTTAATTTTCATTAATGCTTGAGAAAATGTTTGCCTGATCGTGTTGCAGGGTGAAAGGTTAGAGAGTAAGAGCTTGTCTTTCTCTGGAAGTGTTGGATGAACAAACATCGGCTCTGCCTGACACAGAAACAGGGACAGATCTTATCAGAGAGAACTTCTTTGTTGGAAATCATCATTTAGCCCACCGACAGGAAACAAACAAACAAACAGGGAACCTGCTTGAACCACAGCTTCTGTTGTTTCATTATGAGACAGTTTATTTGTTGTTCTGCAGTTTCAATTCTTTCTCAGGCTGCATTGTTTTTCCCCTCCAGGCCTCCCACCAAACCCAGTGCTCGTACCACCACTGCTCCTCACCCCCACCCGATGAGCCGAGAAATGGAGCTAAATACACTTGACCTTGGCAGAGCGGCGGGGGGCCCGGCTCTGGCATCTTGGGTCCCTGGCTCGGTGCCAGCGCTGACGGTGCTGCGAGGGTTTGGCAGGGATTATGGTCTTTGGGTGAAGATCACTGTGGCATGTTCAAATAGGAGACGAGGCTGCCAAGAGGATGGAGCAGAGGCTGGAGCTGTTTATCTGGAGCTCCGACACACAACCGCGCACAGATATGGAAACACACACCCACATTTACACACAGGAATACGTGAAAGAAAATCTACATATATGGAAGCATGTATAGAAAGTCACCCCTTCTCTGTACTTCCTGGTTTCTCACTCCTTCGTTCGCTCTCACATCTCACTTCCTTAAGTTCACTCTCTCCCACTCTTCAAGTCAAGTATTCTTTCTTTCCACAGAGTTAAATCTAAAGGACTGGAGATGTGCAGCGTGCATCGCAAATACCTGCACAAAGTCTTTTAAGCGTAGGCCCACAAAGTGGCTGCCTTTTTGATGTAGGATACACACCTGTCCTACCCGTCTGCAATGACAGGTGTCGATGGAAAAGTCACCTCTATGATATTTTTGTTGTGCAAAATCATAACTTCTCATGTTTCAGTCTTGTCACACACAAAAGACACAGGGAGGAAACAAATCTTCACCTTGCTTTATTGCACAAGTTTGGCTGAAGGACATTTTTTTATTCACTTGGCACATAAAGCAAACATTCGCCTTACTTATATGATGGAAAACCAACGACTACTGTGTGTGTTTGCATTGACTTTACAATAAAAACCTGGCCTTGCTTTCGGTCTGGACACACCGTTACAGTTGGGATATGAGACAGGACATGCACTGCAGTGTCCTCTGTCAGAGAGCAAATCTTTGACTGCGGGCGCGTTGGAAACGTTCCATCTCACTGCAATCAATGTGGGTTCAATGTTTGAGCCAAATTCAGAGACAACAGAGAAACAAACCTGTTTATAATTGTCTCAGAGAAAGATCTGACTGCGTTTGAGGACACAGCGCTCACAGGATGACTCTGGCAGAATCCTCCCCTCCCTGTTTTTTTTCAGTGAAGGGGAGCAGCAGTGTGCCAGGCTAAAAACAGAGCCATTTGGACCCACTGGCAGGGCAGCGGTAATGACGGCAGACATTGGCAGGGGGGCAGCGAGACTCATTAGAGTCATTAGTTTCAACTCATTTCTGTGTCAAGTCTCCTTTGCCATGCTGGCTAAGAGGGGGGCGGGGGGTGATCGGGCATGGTGGGGAGGGTGCAGGCCTGTAACAGCCATTAGCATCAGGGCGTGATGGATGCGGCTGGCTGGGGTGCCACACGGCAGAAAGTGCACAGTCAGCAGCACAAGTTCCTTTCACTCTCCTTCATCCTTTCTTTCTCTTCCCCTCCCTTTTCTTTTCTCCTCACCGGCTGGAACAGAGCACAGCTGGAGGAAGGATGGAGCAGAGCAGCAAACAGAAACATTAAGAAAAAAACTGTCAGCAGTCCTAGAAGCATGAAAAGGCCGTCTTATGATATGAGCTCATTACTAAAGGTCAAAGCACAGAGTGAACCGGGCAGCAACGTTAGCGGGTCATCTCTTAGACTCTCACATTCCTCCACAGAGAGGAAAGGCATCTCTGCCGCAGTGAGATTTCAGGTAGCCTCTTTCAGGCCGTTTCACACATACTTTACAGCAGTGTTTAAAAGGTGCACTCACACTGAGCATGTTTATTTCAGATCACTCTTTACTCCATTAGATCATTCTGCAAGGTGAGACTGATGCTGATCAAAAGAACAATCTAAAAACAATCAAAGGGTGTGACTCTCCATGTTCATCCTCCAGGAGCTGCTCCTGCATCAAAAGGAACCGAGGATGGACCTTTGTAACATGTAAAAAATAGGGCTTGGTTGGATATCTTGAACGTTGATAGTCAATACGATACAAAGTGATCCGATACGCTGAAATAGTCGTATGGTATCGTTAGTGTAGATCAGGGGTCTCCAACCTGTTTTCATCTGAGAGCTACTTTGACAAAACTAAAGAGCTATTTTCATCACATCACTGCAATCGCTGGTGGCGCCTCATGTTTATTCTCTTGTCCACTGAAGCGTTGGTACCACAGACGAGGCACACACACTTGACCTTTACATTTGTGAATAAAAACTTTCCCACTCCCTGTGCAGTATATTTTCTGCTTTCTCTTGGCGTGTCTTCACTGTCCATCATAAAATCTTACAAAACAGGCTGTAGCTTTAGCTCAGCTAGCGTACAGCATAACTGACCCGACCTGTTGATGGAGGTTGCTGCAACGTTGCTGAGACTGGTTCGGTTCAGACGTTGACAAACTTGCCAGGAGCATCACCGCTTTTATTGACAGCTGATCAGCCTATCCTTATATTTTGTATTGGAGGGGGTGGGACATCTGTGGATTTGATTTAATTGAAGTGGGAAGAGGCTTTCATTTATCGTCAGATTTTTTATATAGAGCCTGTGAACATCTTGGCGAGCTACTAAAGTCCAGGCTACGAGCTACTTGTTGGAGACCCCTGCTTTAGATAGTGAGTTTTACCTACCGTAGGCTTTGATGACATTTGTTTTGCTGTATGTCTATCTTTCAGAAAATTGTTCTTCGAACTGTGTTAGCATTATGAGTCTGATCCTGGGAATATTCAACCCAAGGAGCCTGAAAGGGATCTGAAATTGAAACATTTGCATTTACACAGTGAAATACTACAATGTGTAACTGAAAGGGTCTGTTGTACAGTTTGAAACATGGAAGAAAGAGGAGTCCAGAGATGTTATCGAGCATTGGATGACATCTCCTGACGGCTGTGTTGGAGATCAAACTCAAACAAATATTTTTCAGTTACAGTGATTTGTTAAGAGGAAACTCTGCAAACTTCCTGAAACACTGTGTACAAAAAACAACCCTCTTAAGCATTCAACACTAGATCTAACACAACCAAAACATTCTCTCACACACTGAAGTTTAATAACATTTGCCAATATTCCATTTCCTGCACATGCATTGGTTTCATGTTCCCTGTATGAAACACAGACTGTATAAAAAGATGGACGACATGACAGCTCCGTCAAAGTGAAGCCAAAACATTTCGGGCGCCCCCTGCTGACTGGCTGCAGTATAGGTCATAAAGCCCGCCTCCTCCATGTTAACAGATGAGACATGAGTCAAAATATAAAATCAAAATACACGCCTAATAAATTTTCCTCAAACATGGTTTCTGTCATTATAGTTAGTTCTTATCATGCTGATTTATGTCTATTTTTAATGAGTTATTTGATGCTGTCAAAATGATGATTGACAGCTCTGCTGATAAATTCGGCTCCTGCAGCCGATCTGTTCCGGGTGAGCAGAGCGGAGGACGATCCGCGAGTGGAAACTTAACTACAACAATCATTACAGTCATTGAAGTTTCCATGCCTGTGAACGTTAACCTCAGACCAACACAGAGAAGCTGTTCTGCTGTTAAACACGCCGGCGTGCGGGATCCTTGCTGTTTTTTCGGTAAGGTAAGTGTGTGTTTGGGTTAGCGGAAGTGGCTACGGTCGCTTCACTCGCCGATCTCTACTGCGCAGACTCTGGCTCCGTATGACGTCACCATCGCAAGATGGCAGCGCCTATCACAGGGGCTATTTTGGCATCAATTTCGTACAGTGGGAGCAGATGGAGACGCGTTGTCCATCTATATATACAGTCATTGTTATGAAAGGTTAGCATAGTCACCCTGACGTTAGCCATTGTTGTGTGGACTAGCATTTTGAAACACCGCAAATTTGGCACTTTGGCCTTTCTTGGAGTCAGAAGTGACTACATTTGGACGAGAAGGTGGAGGGAGAGAAGAGCAGTGGTAAGCATACCCTAAGGTATTAGCTTATGCTAGTGCTAGCTTGGTTAGCAAGCCATAATTAGCCAAAAGTCTGATATAAATTGGGATGCTAATATTGTATAGCAAAAAACAGGCTCAAAACTGAATGAACCTGCTAAAAAAAATTCAATTTTAGAACCACTCAACGCTGAAGCAAACAATTTTCAGTGGTTGCAACTTGTCACTCACAGGTAGCCCCTCCCTAAACCCTCCCCTGCTTTATGGTCTCTGTGACTCTAAATGGGAGCATCATTGACTACCAGTAAAATGTTTACCAAGGAAATAAATTAAACGAGAAGTAGGACCATTTTCTCATAGACTTCTATAGAATTAAACTTTCTGCAACCGGTGATCCCCCCCTGCTGGACATTAGAAACAATTCAGATTTAACACTCCCCTGTATGCACTCCAAACTACAGCTGTCACACACGCTACCAAAGCTCTGATCTACCTCGAGCTCCAGGATGCTTAACCCCTTCTGACCCACGGCCTCACTGCTGCATCAATTAAAGCAATTGCTTTCCTCAATTGTTCCTCCCGTTGTTTGTCATTAACGTTTTAGTCAGATTGCAGCCGCCATAATTCATCCCTGAGGTCCTCACACAGGCATTAAAACCACAAGAGTGGAAAACACAGAGCTGCATGTGCGCCCGCTGCACGGCTTTTCTTTGCTCTCCTCTGACTGGCTGCAGTTCAGGAGCGAGGTTACACTGTAAGCAGTCTTTACAGACACCTCCTGTTTGCTTCTCATCTTTCTTTGTTTTCAAGCTGTTTCTCACACTGGGAAAACATGCCTTTAGTCTTTGCCCGCTCCTTCTGTCTCTATATTTCCCTCCCACCTTCTCTTTATTCTTCTCTTTCTGCCTCTCCCTCTCTCCTCGTCTCATCACAGTCAATCCTCCTGCTCTTCTCTTCCTCTAGCTTTCTATGTTTGGCTCTCCGTCTGTTTTCTTTCTCTGGGTTTTTCTCTCCTCTGCCAGAGGCCTCCGAGTGGATTCGCCCGCAACAACAGTCACATGAAGAGAAACACGCTCTCCCCTGACATCGTGACTTGTGCTTTTACAGGCATGTTATACAAACACAGACATTTCATACGTGCAGCCCTTTCTTTTAGAGGATTGGAATTCAGCACATTGTGCCTTTAACAGCAAATGATATGGATTATTTTAGAGAAGTCAGGCTGGATAAATGGATACCGGAGCTCCTCAAGCACTAGACTGAGAGCACCGAGGAGCACCACAGAGCACCACAGGAAGTCGTTTTTACCCGTGGCCATCAGACTGTTTGACTCCTCCCCGTTCAGCAGGAGGAAACATGGAGCATGAACACTTGTGAGGCTGCAGGTCGCTGAACCAGTGCCTGGAGATAAGCTCTGAAGTTGTGCTAAAACCTTCATCTGGATGGAGCTCGTTTTCAATTTAGAATAGCATTTTATAATTAAAACGTAGTATTGTGGATGCAGCTGAGATATGGACCGATTGTAACTTGGACTTGGAGACTAGCTGTTTTCAGTGTAGCAAGCTAAGCTAATTACCTACCTTCTTATGTAACTCTTTGCAGTAGTGGGTAGTAATGCGTTACACTTACTCCGTTACATGTACTTGAGTAATTTTTTCTAAAAATTGTACTTCTAAGAGTTCTTGTTTTGTTGAATACTTTTTACTCTTGCTCGAGTAAATTTGGGATAAAGAATATGTACTTCTCCTCCGTTACATTAGGCTACACACGTCTCGCTGCTTTTATTGACAGGGTTGGATATTAAGCACCCGCCAGTCCGAAGTATAACAGTTAATGACTTCAGCACATACACGGACGTGTCTGTGAAGTGGACAGCCGTACTTCCTTATGACGACGACGTCACTGTCTAATCTTTTAACAGACGCCTGCGACGTTGAGTTTACTTCACAGAGGAACACGCACTCAGATGATTTCTAGTGAGTAAGCTAACACAACCAACCCCAACTAAGTTAACCATCATCAGTGTCGTCTGGAAGCACCAGGTAGCAACTTATCAGCAGCTAACCACAGAACAAGAGGAGCACAGAAACTGAGGCGACGGGTTGGATTAGGGGAGAGTGGGGCGAGGTGAGCCGCCTCATGTTTCTGGGCAAATGTGCACACTGTTTGTCATTTAAGGTCACATTCATGAAACACCGTTCATTTCTTTCTACCAGTGATGGAGAGAAACACACAGGAGAAGAGCTGAGTCATATTTAGGCCTGCACATATCTTTTTGGTTTGCAAAGAAACATTTTAGTATCAGTTTAATGACCAAACTTGATACTTTCTTACTCTTACTCAAGTAGTTATTTCTACAGCTACTTTTACTCCTACTTGAGTAAATATAATGTCTCTTTGTTAATTAAATGAGCATATTTCCTCTCAAAACTAGTTTTCTGTCACTTTTTATTTTCAATTCACACACAAAGCATCGAGCCGTGTCATCCCATCAACACCTGTCCACACTTCATTTTGCACAGGCACATCATGGTTGTAAATCCTGCTCAGAAGATCCGATTAACCATCTGATTCTCCCAGCAGCAGAAACAGCTGCAGCGAGCCCACCACCACACCAGAGATGTGGGCAACAATCCAAAGAAACCAGGCTACACAACCAGAGCACCTCCAGTTTGGATCAGGTCCGACTTTATTTAATACAAGTCTCACACAGGGAAAGCCTGACATAGTACCACATTTCCATATGAGCCTGCATATGTGTGAAAATAAACAGGATGTAAGTTCTCGTCTTGCGTAGTGCTAAGTTATTTTATAATTTATTCAGCACTTATGGCTGCTCTCTATGTTTGCTGAAATCAAAGCTACATGAAAATGTTGTTCTAAATTGGTTCAGACTGTTGAACCGTCGGGACGTGTGTTTGTATCTAAAGATACTTCTAGTTCTTTAGATGTGTTTATGCTAATCATAACCGAGACTGTCAGTGGTTTCATTACGTTACAAAGACTTTGCACTCTCACCAGGCTGAGCAGTGGGCCCCGTGCTCGTAAGAGAGCGGGTGGAAACAGGTCACCAATAAGGTAATGGTGAGTCTTAGTGGATCGACGAAATGTAATATTACAGGTTTTAAATTCATGTGATTAAAACTCATTTGGAGAGAAAGTGCTGCTTATTATGTGAACAATAATTCTCAGTTAAGATTACGTCTTATTGTTATGATGAACCTGTCCCAGCAAATAGCTTTCAGTAATAATCCCTACACCAACGGTACAGGAAGATTAACACACGCACACACACGCACAATCAGCCCGCGAAGCTCACAAGTGATGTTCACATTCAAACTGCATGACAGAGACTGTGTCCCTCTCTTCAGCAGTGCATCATCAGACATCGTCACCCTCTCCGTGTTGATGGAGGCTGATGTCTGCGTGACTCAGTCAGCACTTTCTCTGATAACAGCTGATTTATCGCATACACACTCCAGCAGCGGCCTCATCTTCCTGTCACATGACCGCCAGGGCTCTCCGCAAACCATGAGGATGCAAACTGTGATGTGTCTCTGCAGCTCGGATCCACAGACGTGTTTTTAGACTCTAAATGAGGTCACAGTTAATTTGTGGCAGCATGTAGAGAGCTGGAGCTCAGCGCCACTGACTCTCTTAATATGGCTCCCATATGTCAGATTCAGGGTGTGTTTGCTCTTGTATGAAGGGCTTTATGAGCGATCTGGATGAGTCTGAATTTAGATCTGTTTTAAGAGCTTATAACAGAAGGTTATCCGACATAAAGGAACTTTGATCTGTTTAAAACAAACCAGTCACCGCCTCATGCTCCCAGAACATCCATCATAAACTGCACAACATTAAATTATGTGTGAAATTAAATACTCATATCAAATATTAAGTTAAATTAATGCTAAAGAAATGAAAAGAGGGAAGTAAATGTTTTATGATATAAGGTAAGGAGCTGTGTTCGACATGGCCCCCTGCAGGCCTGGAGACTTCGTCCTTCCTGTGGCTCAAATCTTCTGTGTAAATCTGTGGCTGTGAAAAATGACCCCCTCTGTCTTTTCACCTTTTCTTTGACCTCGATGGAAAACGTCAGGTGGTCAAGGAAAGGTGTGAGGAGAATTCAGAAGGAGTAAGGAAAAGACGACCACGGTGCTCAGAGAAGTGACTGCTCTCACCGATCGGATGTTGATGTCACGAGGTTCTGCCGTGTAAAAACTACAATCTACCCATGATGGACTACAAAGAGCGCATCCATCGACCGGTGCTTTCTCACCGTGTTGCTTCATGCAGTCATAAAAACATGGACAATTCATAAGTTTGAGCGTTTGAAAATAATTTGTTTAAGCCATCAAGTTGGCATTTAAATCTAAATCTATCTTCTGTCATGTTGATGCGTGTTTTCATGACCGCCGAGAGGTGCTGCCGCAAGGAATTATGGGTCATTATTTTCTCCTCTCCTTTGCTAAAGGATGATCCAGTGTTTCCTAAAGGAGACAATAAAGGAAGCAGTGAATCGTTTACAGAATGAACCGCTCTCCTCCTGGCTGACACTTAAACCCTTCCTGGACGTCTCACTCCGTCAGGAACCTTCCTAACCAAAAAGCACTGTTGACCGCAGCCCTTTCGATTCACTAAGTCTAGTTCCCCTTAGTGCCCCCTACAGGCCTGGACTACTTCTGTCACTTATGTTGAATTTGTATTCTGAGTTGATGTGTTTCTGACTTTGCATTGTTTCTGTATTTTCAGGGCTTTTGATGAAAGTATTTACGTTAATTTTACATTTGCAGCACATTTTCCTTTTCTGTTTTTGTCTTGGACTTTGCATTGAATTCACGTCCCTTTTCTCCTCATGTTTTTGTGGCTGTTGCAGGATGTATTGTAGTGTTGGAAACACAACCGTTATATATACAGTATATTTTGCTCTTTTCCCAGTTGGTTATCCAGCCTTGCATGCAGGTAAGAAATGCTCAGAAGGTCACAGGGTCACCATTATAATTATCAGTTGTTTTAACCTGAATATTCATATTAGACCACTACTTTAAACTAATTCTTACTGTCCTCCTTCAGACCTGCTATTAGCCATAAAACTTCAGTACTTCCTCGTCTGTATGTAAACACAGATTGTTTTTGACTGCATTAGTAGAAAGGTGGTGCCGACACTTCCTGTTGACGCTCCGAGCTGCAGGCCTGTTGGAAGCCGTCCAGCTGATGGAACAAGAACAGGTCCTTTTCAGCCTCCGTGTGTTTCTGTCGATCTGTCTCTCTGTCAGAGCCTCTCCGGGGAAATCCAGGCCCTTTGCTGACACACCTCCCTCTCTCCCACACACAGATCCACTTTCTCTCTCTTTGTGTACGTCTCTCTTGTTCTCTCCGTCCCTCCATCCATCTCCCTGCCTTTCTTGTCTCCATCTCGGGGGTATTTGAGGCCAAAGCAGCCGCTGTCGTATCAGGAATCATCCAGTGTGACAGAATGACGAGCGTCGCACGGGCTCCGGCCTGCTGGACCCGCCTGCAGACTGCCAGACACAACAAACACACACACACATTTTCAAAGAGAAAGGGAAACAACAATGTTGACTTTTCTCTTCTGTTCCCTTCCAGACGTTTTTTTCTGTTTCTTTAAAAAACAAAAAATGCCGAAGTTTTTAAGATAAATGCAACGTCAGCTCCGCCCAATGTGACACACTTTCACGCATGCATGAATTCAAAGATCAAACTTATATTCAAATATTTCTGTTTTTACTTCATCTATTAACATCAAACAAAAACTGGCATCGAGTTTCAAGCCTGCACTTTCGACTGAAGTTGACGGCATTGCTCCACGTGACTTTGTTTTCATGCTGCAACGTGTCAAACCTGCCAAGTGATTTGATCATACCAGCGTGATCGTCAACTCTGCCGTGTTAAACTAAGAAAAGCTAATTCCGGAGACACATTTTTTTATTTCTTTGATGTTCGTACACTGAAGTATTGGTCCGGAGTAAATAAAGACCTGTGGGTGAAGCTGGTGAAAAGTCAAAAAACAATTAAAGTAGGGTTAATCCTCTGGGGACGGTAAATATATACACCATATTTCATGACAAGCTGTCCAACTGTTGTCGAGATTTTTCACTCTGAACGTGTTGGGCAGCATGACATCTCCATCCCCAGAGTCACAGTGCACGGCTAAAAATAGAGCGAGAGAAAGAACAAGAAGGAGATATCTGTGCTGTTTGTTTGTCTGAAAGGAAACTCACACCAACTCCTGCATGTCTCTGTCACTGACTTCTGGATGGATAAAGCCCAGACTGACTTTTTAAAACCTCCGTGAAGTGCAGGCACTGAAATGTAAACTAAAAAAGAATACTCCCATGAAAGAATAAAAGGTTTGTGATACTGAGTGTATGTTACTCATACTAATGACAAAATGGTCAACCTGGAGTCTGGTCAGTGTCAAGTGTCACTGAGTCAGAGTGAAGGCCTGCTGTTATCTCTCCTCTCGAGGGAAAATGTGACCAAAAAGTCCTCTCTCAAAAACAAGAAAGAGAGCTTCACTCTGCAGGAACTTTAACTTTAAAAAAGCCAAATTATAATAATTAAGCCAATAATTAAGATACTTTAAAATGGTAAAGATGGACTGAAAACAAGGGGGATATCACATTAAGGACCTGGGCCCAGATATGAGTACACTTGATTCGTTTGATTAGTGTGAACACTGTGTACCGTACTTGAGCACGGTTCACTGACCCTTGCTCGGGTCCACTTGAAAAGGTGGTCTCAAGTACGTTTCATGTGTACTCGGGTACGGTACGCATCAGGTGTGAAAGCTGCTGTACCAAACTACGGAAGTGGACTGCTTTCTATAACGTCTCCTCCGAAATCTGTGTATGCGCACGACACCGCCGATCTCATCCTCTGAACTGCACGGCCGGGGCTGATACCGTAGGAATGTTGGTGAGAGGGTCGTTCTTGAGATTTGCTCCAAAATTTGAAGAATAGTAGGCATAGTGAGAAGGTCGGCTCCATTGTACGGGCTTGGGATCATGAGATTCACACGCTTTTCGACACTGGAACGAAAACATAAAAAATGTTCCGTAGTTAATGATACTCATCTTCTCCTTCTTCTTGTTTTTGAGGTATATTACCGCCACCTTCTGCTTCCGAGTCCTACCGCAAGTGTACTCGGGTACAGAACAAAATTATTAATGTGAACGCTGACCGGCGGGGGGGGCAAATGTACTCAGGCACGGTACGAAGCAATCGTACTTAATGAGAAAAGGCCCCAAGGATATTTGTCTTAACAAAAAGATTTAAAAATCATTCTCAAAGCATAAAAAATAATAATCTGTGCTTAAAAAAAGTAGTCCTGACTAATGACTTTCTTTTATAATATGTGAGGAGATAAAAAGGATAAGAGATGTAATAAGAAATTCTTACTTTAAAAGAAAGCAGTTTTGTAAGTGTTGATCAAAAGGATTTATAATTCTGTTAAATCTAGTTTCAAACATTCAGTTAATCAGAAGCAGAATCTCAGTTAAAAATCTAAAGATCATTAAGGACAAAAAGACTCAAACAAGTGAAACGTGTGAAAATAAAAACTGCCTGCTAAGTAAAGAACATTCTGCCTTGCTTGAATTTAATTACATTTAATTTGTGTTCAGTTTGTGTTTGAGAGAACAGAAGCTGAAAGCGGAGTTACTTTCTCAGGAGAGCAGCTTTAGTGTTTCTCTCTGGAGCTTCATTTTGTCACTTCCTGTGCACAGATTTCCCTGCAGTGATCAGACCCACTGAGGGACGCTACAGCAGCTCAATTAGTGAGGACAGGATGATCATCTCTGGGTGTGTGTTACCATGATGAAATACTGTGTTTTTCAAAAAAACAGGCATTATGGTGTTTGAGCGGTAACACTTACACATGAGTAAAAAAAAAAAAGGAAAAGAAAAAAAGTGAATGTGTGTGTTTGAGGTTTGTGCTGCAGTAAGGTTGGAGACGTTTAACATTCTCTGAGCTGTGTTCAAACCATATGCTGTGTTGGAAACGCCATACTATACTCGCAGTACGTACTGATTTGGCCAAAATGTATGCAGTATGCAGTATTAGTATGTAGTATACTGTACAGCATTTCAAGCACATCTATAGACTGTATAAATGATGGTCGACATGACAGCTCCCTGAAAGTGAAGCCAAACCCTCTCTATTGCCCCCTGCTGACTGGCTGCAGTATAGGTCATAAAGCCCGCCTCCTCCATGTTAACAGATGGGACATGAGTCAAACTATAAAATCAAAATACATGTCACACACATTTTTCTGAAACATGGTTTCTGTCATTATAGTTAGTTATTATCATGCTGATTTATGTCCAAGTGTTCATTTTTCTGACAAGTTTGCTTTTAATTAGTTATTTGATGCTGTAAAAAGGGGACGTGACCTCGTGATTGACAGCTCTGTTGACAAATAGGGCTCCTGCGGCTTCAAATAAGTAAAGTCCATCTATGGTTTAAACCAAAAGCCAGGCTAATTGTCTCCTGCTTAACTATTCTGTCGTTTCGGCATTAACATGTTATTATCCAAGCTAACTGTAGTGAGTGTTTCTATTATTTGAGGATAGTGTATTGCTAATTCCTCTCTGTTTTTGTTGTTCATTGTTAAAGTGTTTTTTATCATACGATCTTCCCACTTTAGTAATATCCATCAGAACACTTCAGTGTGTATACTCACCTTTTTCTGTTAGTATAACTGTTTTCACATGAAGCCTTTCAGTGTCCTCGTCATCACTGTGGTGAATTAGTGTTAATGGCTCACACTCCAAATAGCTGCTTGCTATGAGGATGAGTGGTAGCACTCAGTGATGCTAACAGTCCCCATTAAGCTCAATGCTGCCAGTCTTAAAAGACACAGGCTCGGTGTGAATGTGATGTTTGTAACAGAGTGAAAGATGCTGCTGTCATTACTGTCAGAAAGGTTCACTTCAGACTCCTATTTTTGGGAAGTGGAAGTAAAAAGACGGGAGGAGAGACAAAGTTAGACACGGCTGAAGCCTGATGTGGGAGCGACTTACAGTAACTCAGTGAATTCATCTTTCTTTGACATTACGTGATCAAACAGAGTCTCTCTGAAGACAAGAGCATACCCAAAGACACGGCGACTGCTCGTTTCAGTCTGTCACTGAGTCTGAAACTCATCTCTGTCACGCGCTCATCATTTACTGTCTCCGCTCTTTGTTGTTGTTCTGAGAGCTCTGAGGAGGGTCTGCCTGTCCAACACTGGACTGAAATAAGAAGTAAAATATCTCCATAACTACTGGAAAGAGTACAGACAAAGTTATTTTGGATATTCCTGAAATTTTAAAGGTTAAGCCAGTAGTCTGTACATTTGTCATAGAGAACAAATTCAATGGTTCTAACTGATAGTATTCTTGGTAAATGCATGTGAACTTACTCCCAGCAGTTCATCCGAGTTGTAGTTACCATTTCATGCACTCCTGGATACTGATGAGCAATGCTATAAGGATATGTGAATACAGACAGTACTCATAGAACTGAAGTTACATTCAGTAACTACTATTTTTATTAGCTTGCTAACCTTTGTTATTTCCTGAAACACTTACACTCTGTATTTTAGTAAATATCCCACATGCACACTGACATATAAAGACACATTTAATGTGACTATATCCACCATAATGCCCAGCCCAGCTTAGACAGTTCATCAGTCATCTAGCTACATGTTTTGTTGTGCCCTTGAAGTCAGGTGACGGAGTATAAAGAGTGAATGTCCATTTGGAACGGATGTTTCAAACAAACAGGCGATTACATCCCTGAGACGGTGGTTTGATTTGAATGTTGACACATTAGAAGAAGTGGAATTCTTTTCACTTCACACATTAGTTATATATATACTTTTATCAGTTACCTAGAAACAATGTTGACTTTCTTTCAGGATACAGGTTGTTTGTTGGTTAAATACTTGTCTCTTTCTCCCACTTTCTCAGCCCATCTAGTCTCTTTGTGTGTTCTTCCTGAGTCTGGTTCTGCTCGAGGTTTCTGCCCGTTAAAGGAAGATTTTCTTGCTCATGGTGGATTCGTGTTGGTCTCTGTAAATAACATAACAAAGAGTACGCTGTAGACCAGGGGTCGGTTTCAGAAAGGGAGTTCAACAAAGCCTCAGTCTAACCCCGGACTGTGGTTTGATTTACCCTGAGCTGAAAGTCGCTGGCTTTTTGGTTTCAGAACAGCTGATCTGAGTTATTTCAATCAACTCTGAGTAAGTTCAGCCGGAGTTAAGTGCGTGCACGCTGACTGTAAAATGCCAGCATTAATGGAGCCCCGACACCACGATTCACCATGGCAACGGTACACAAAAAGAGGTCCTCCTACGTCACACCAGTGGAGCTCGAAATCCTCACGCGGACGTTCAGCGAATACAAGCATGTTTTTAGAAAAATAAAGTAACACGGCTGCA
Organism: Semicossyphus pulcher; assembly: GCF_022749685.1. Classification (NCBI taxonomy): domain Eukaryota; kingdom Metazoa; phylum Chordata; class Actinopteri; order Labriformes; family Labridae; genus Semicossyphus; species Semicossyphus pulcher. Next base: position 29,332,486 of record NW_027211693.1, on the reverse strand, counting down.
GCTGCAAAAGAGAGAGAAGCGGCGTGGGAAGAAGCTGCTGCTCGAGTTAACGTGTAAGTTTGAACTGGTCTATTTATTTAATACTTAATCACGACCGGAAGCTAAAATGTATATTAATTTAGGAGTAATGCAGCGGGAGAAAAGAACGTACATGGAAGCATTTAAAAATAAAATACCAGAACATCATTCAAAGGTGCGGCTCAGGCAGAACAGGCTCATGGCTGAACCTCAGTTCAGTCATATTTTAAATATGAAACTAATGAAATATCATTCAGTGGCTGTTTTAATGTGCATTAGCTTTATCCCTAACATGATGCTGACTTCACATACATTATAATTCATGTTGATTAAACTGAATGTGTTAGTTTAAAAAAAAATAAAAAAAATCCAATAATTTACGGCGTCTTATTTGAGTGCTCTCGGCAGTGGTGGTGGAAAATCTAAAAATGATGACTTTGACACAGATTTGCCTTTTGATTTTTTTATCATAATTATAAAAGACTTTTGCAAAGCGGTCAGAGCAGCACAGAGACGCAACGTTTTTTTAATTTGTAACCACTCAAACACACGCGTGAGACAGGCTGAATGAATGAGGAAGTCAAATGAGGGAGGAGACAGAGCGAAACTCTGAGTTTCCTGAAGAAAACCTGCTTGCGACCAGGTTAGGTTCACAGACACAGTTACCATAGTAACCATCTCAGAGTTGAAGTTACCTCTCTTTCTGAAACAGCAAACCCGAGGTTTCCCTCATTTCAGGGTTAACAAACCCGGGGTTTTCACTGAACCCGCTTTCTGAAACGGACCCCTGCTCTGTTTGTAAAGGGTCCTGAGATAATATATATGGTAATAATAGATATGATAGGCTAGTTATGTAACCTACACTAGTTATGTAACCAGTGTACATACATCAGTACTTAATGAAAGCTTAATCATGGTCTTCTCCTGAACCTAAACATGTCATTTTGGTCCCTAAACAGAACCATTTAAGCGACTGGTTTGTCTCATTCATACAGAGGATGAACTGAGGAGTATACAGTGTACACTTATTTAAAAACAGTCCCTTCATCCCAGAAGCTGCACTAATCTTTTATCAGGTGAGTGATGGTTTCCTAATCTGGGTTTGAGCGTTTAGCTTGAACTCAGTGTTCAGTGAGTGAGGGATGATACACCCAGGCAGCCTGGAGGTTACAAAACTTGGCTGGACTCTCTGAACCCTGTGAGAAACTGTGGGTCAGCAGCCAATGAAAAACATCCTCCCAGCCGTAAATACTGTTGAGGTGCCCCAGAGCAAGGCAACAAACTAACTGTGACAGATCTGCTTAGTAACCACTGGCAGCAAAGGGTTGCTTTACAGGTGATTAAAAGACCAGTGGGCTAATTGTGCAGCTTTTAAATTTAGGAACGAGCTGGAGTCAGGACATGGCATGAGGACTGGAAGAAGAGACCAATAGCTACAAGAACCACTCGGGGATAAAATGCAGCGACACTATGCACTGTGGAAAGACACATTTATGAATTAAATTGGAGGTATATATGGGATTTGTTATTTAACATTTGTCCTCACACAGGCATCAGATATACAGGACAGTGACTGTTGGTGGATCTGTTCTCTTGTTTCTGGGAAAGAGCTTGAAGTCCAACACCCGCCCAACTTTCCTTAAAAGACAAACTTACTGATAGCTACCTCCCAGCTAGGAGGGAGACCCACTGGCTCAAGAGACAAGAGGTCGGGACTTTTAAATGCTGGCAATCTAGGTGTAATCACTGCTTCAACATTAAACAACAGAAAGAATTTGTTGACCTTAAGACAAGGGTGGTACATAAGAATAAACAATTCATGAATTGTAACTCCACATTTATAGTTTTCCGCCTCATCTGCCCATGTGAATGTTTCTACATCGGACGTACCGAGAGGCACCTTAGAGACATTTTCAAAACTGCCACCACAGCAACGACAGCCTATTGAAAGTGGAAGGGATCGAGCAGGTGGAACAATCACTCAGAGGTGGTGACCGTCTTAATAAACTACTTCAGCGAGAGACCTTTTGGATTTTTAAATTTGATGCTATGATTCACCCAGGCCTCAATGAGATCGACTTTAGGCCTTTCCTATGAAATGTCCAGGTCCACACAACTCCCCCTTATGTTTTCATTTAAAACTGTTTGTTTACTCTATCATAGATTATTTAAAGTGTCATTACAATATCCTTTGTGGTACGTGTATTTAACATGCTGAGACTATAATTTTCTTGTTTCCTACTAATTATTTATGGCAACACTTGTTTTTCATAATAATTACTTCTAATATTTATGGTAATACATTGTTCATATCAACCATCTAGGTAATGTTTTTTCATTGTGATTAATTAATATTTATGTATTTATTCAGATGCTGGTGTCGTTCAGCCTCCAGGCCACTTGGCAATATATAAGTGAACCTCACCTAACATCCTGTTTCATGCCTCTTCCTAGCCACTCCCTGAGGAAGACCCGATGAGGGTCGAAACCGGTCCGTGTTTACTCCTGTAATAGTGATGGTTTTTTACAAGAGATGCCCTGATTTAATAAAGGCATTTTAAACTAAGTCCTTGTCTCGGTGCGAGTGTGCCTGAAGAAAGCCCAGCGGCTTCCCTCCTTTGACAGTTAACTTTTTAGCCCTCAAGAGCACCTGGCATTCACCTGGAGTTTAACAAACCTGCTACCGTGAGCGCCTCTTTTTCGAGCTTGAAGTTTGGTTGACTTTTCCTGGAGTGCTACAGTTTAAGGAAAAAAAAAAAAGAAAACACAGAACATCAGCAGGTGTATTCAAAGTGTTTAAAGGAGGCCTGTGTATGGGAAATCAACAGCCTCACAGTCAAACTCATCGATGCTAATGGCCGAGCAGCAGCAGGCCATTTACAGCCTCACCTGCTCTCCCAACAATGGAGACTCTGGCTCGATCTGTGTGTGCGTGTGTGTGTCTGTGCGTGTGTGTAGCTTTGCTTTTCCCAAAAGAAAAACCCAGAAATTTCATCCGAGCAAACAGAAGTGAGAGTGACGGGCCGAGCAGCAGAAGCACAAACAAGCGGCAGACTAAACAGCAGAGTTGAGAGAGTTTGAGAGATAAATAGTGAAAGAGTGAGCAGAAAGTGTTGAGGAGCGGGACAGCATGACAGCCGGGAGAGACACAATCGATTGACAGATAAAATGAAAGTGGTCTGTCTCTGCCTGTTCCTGCTGTCTCCCTGCTATTGACAGCTTGATGGACAAAGACAATAGCAGAGTGATGCGGGATGAAGAACCTGCATTGTGGAGAAAGACACACACAGACAGAGTGAAGGAGTTAGAGTGTGTGTTCTCATTAGCAGGAAGATGGGGCACTGCAGAGGTGACAGGTGGGAGAGCTGGACACACGCACACACACACACACAGATCATGATCTGTCCAGGCCAATTTGCGAAGGCTAATGCTGCCATGCTCCGACGAGGTATCTGCTGGTGGACGGAGGCGTTGGCGAAGCCTTCCAGCGTGTGAGAAATATTTCATTTGTCTGATGATCTCCGGCTGATCTGGGTCAATTACACAGCTGAGGCACGGAGCAGGCAGGGAGGATCTGCACACAGCCTCCAGGGAGCCCTGAAGGACACATTGTGCTGCAAACAATACAAACTACACAACTTTGTCCAGCAAGCTGCAAACTTACAGTATGGTCATTCACCAAATGAGCTGTATTCAATAAAAAATGTTCCTATAGAAACAACAAAATGCAACTAATTTCTCTTCTTTTAGGTCATTTACCACTGATGGGATTTTTACCTTTGATTAAGTTTAATCTGTTTTATTGAGCGACTGTGTATTAAGCCCATCTGTTTGTGTTAAAAATTGTGCATCTGTGCTATTATTTCATTAAGTGTATTTCTGTTTTATATATTAAAAAATACTCTTTTCAAGTCCCAAAAGAATGAAGAAATATCCATTCTTTGAAAGGTGTTGTTTTTCCTTTTTGCTGTTTGGGAATAAATATGTGAAAGAAAGAGTTTAAGAATAATTCACGGTTTCAGCACAACAAGAAAAAACAATCAGCCGATGGTGAGAGATCTGAAACAAGAGACAGTGCCATGGAGAGAGAGGCTTACAGTTAGTGAGAGAGAAGATAACGCTCAAATGCCATCTGGCTGGAGATATACCTGGGTCAGTTTGAAGCGTCGGCTGTGCACGTCCTTACAAGGTAACGCTGCGTGGACACGCGATGCAGTGTGCACATGAGCAGTAGGGGCAGTGCAGAGGCAGAGGGGTCAACACAGCAGCAGGGATAACAATGGCAGAACGTTCTGAAGACATGCTGATAGACCAAGTCGACAATTATCCACATCTGTAAGATGTGTCATTGCCACTACACAGAGATAAACACGCCTGTCAAACAGCTGCAGACAGATAAGTTCCAGTTTAGAAGTCAACGTGGAAACCTGCAAAACTGAATTGACTGTTACGTCCGTACACACAGGAACATGTTGGAGAGACGGAGCAGTGATGTGGTGTGTTCTGTCCACACAAAACACACAAAAGCTGTTTTTCCTGAGAACCATTGTTTTTGTGTGTGAGTTTCTCGTTGGACACAAGATGGTAAACAGTGTACTGGTCCTTTAAGGTGGATCCACTTTCCCGGTGAGTAACCATCCTCAGAGCTCAGGTGTCTCTCTGGCTCTCCTCCGTTAGCTTCCGGGCATCTCGTTCCAGTCCTGTGATTTGATTCTTCTTCTCTTCTGCCCTGGAAACAAATTGTATTACTACTGGCAGAGCACGCGCGCACGCACACACAAACACACACACACACTCACACACACACACACACTGGGATATCAATACTGATTGTCGGCCATAATCACAATGTAATGTTTGGAAGGAACAGCATCTGAATGAGACGTTATCAATATTTATGCCTCTGCTGATTTCATCAGCATCTTATTTTAAGGTCACAGGGACACATTATGCAGAGTTATGGACTGTGTTAAAACAATAAGTGGAGCTCAAAGTGCTGACCTCACAGTCGTCCTCTCTTTGTAGGGATGCTGCTGATAAATGATAAAGCACAAATATGATTGTGCGTTATTCTGAATGCACAGAGCTGACCGGAAGATGTATCCTGAAGACAGAGAAGAAGAAGAAGTGCTTTGTAGTTATCACATGCAGGTGCTCTTTAGACACTTCAGGTTTGCAGGGCTTACTTCATCAAAAATGTCAAATGCAACTGTTTTTGGTTTCACTGCTGACAAAGGACCTGATGAATATCTAAGTAGGTCGTGACACGTCGGCCATTTTTAAAGTATATTTTGCCATGTGAAATAAACACTTTTTAATTCCAAGAGTGCCTCCGGTTGTTTTTTGAAGGACAGTGCGCCTACATTCAAATTGACCCTAAAGAACACCAATGCATACAACCTGTGTACAGGACATAGAAAACTTTTAATCATGTTAATTTTATGTTTACCCAGTTTACCCCATTAAGCAAAAAAAAAAATATGTCAACCATTTATTGGGGAAGTTAAACATTGAATGGGGTCAGATTGACCCCAAGGATAATATGAGGGTTAAAGATACCACCCCATAAAGTTTATGAAGTAATCTTTAAGACACAATTCATATCTTGTAGTGGTAATCTTTTGAAGATCTCAGTGTTATACCCTCCAGATATCCAGACAGTGTTGCATGAGTGACGTCCACGGTTGGCTCCGGTTGTAACTCTGGATTTTCCTTGATGACAGTCGCTTTCCTTTTCAGACTGTTTGCCTTCATCTGAGCGTCAAATTAGTCTTTTTCTTTGTATTTTCACTCATTTTTGAAGTTGTATCTGTAGTCATTGGTCTTTTCTTTGTTTGTTCAGCCCAATGACTGTATATATAGATGGATAACGCGTCTCCATCTGCTCCCTTTGTACGAAATTGATGCCAAAATAGCCCCAGTGATAGGCGCTGCCATCTTGCGATGGTGACGTCATACGGAACCAGAGTCTGCGCAGTAGAGATCGGCGAGTGAAGCGGCCGTAGCCACTTCCGCTAACCAAAACACACACTTAACTTACCGAAAAACAGCAAGGATCCCGCACGCCGGCGTGTTTAACAGCAGAACAGTTTCTGTGTTGGTCTGAGGTTAACGTTCACAGGCATGGAAACTTCAATGACTGTAGTGATTGTTTTAGTTACGTTTCTACTCGCGGATCGTCCTCCACTCTGCTCACCCGGAACTGATCGGCTGCAGGAGCCGAATTTGTCAACAGAGCTGTCAATCATCATTTTGACAGCATCAAATAACTAATTAAAAATAAACTTGTCAGAAAAATGAACACTTGGATGTAAATCAGCGTGATAATAACTAGCTATGATGACAGAAACCATGTTTGAGAAAAATGTATTTGACGTGTATTTTGATTTTATAGTTTGACTCATGTCCCATCTGTTAACATGGAGGAGGCGGGCTTTATGACCTATACTGCAACCAATCAGCAGGGTTCCTGTTATGTTGTCCATCTTTTTATACAGTCTATGGTTCAGCCATAGTAGATTACCGTTTACTCGCAACACTTGCAGAGACCAGAAAAGCAGCTGCTTAGCTCCGCCTACCCTCTCTGGCAGACCAACCACTGCTGGCTGATGGAAAACACGTCACTAACTGGGCGCTGCTTGAGATTTTTTCCGTGAATGTCGCCACAGACGTCCAGTCTGTAGTAATACCATAGGCTCAATCACCATTGTGTTACCTCATTCAGAGATAGATAGTGACTTAACATTTATTTAAATGAAAATCTCTACTCTAAATTTTTCAATCAGTTTTTTAACATCATCTCATGGTCTTAGTTTTACCAGTCATTTGAGCAAAGAACAAATGAGGTCGAAGTGCTTTTTTTGAAGTGATAGTTGTTTAACAAAAATGTTTTTAGCTCTGTATTTCTGTATTTCTTTCTGGAGGACAATCATGTCACTGGGAGCAGCAGTCAGTATTTAGACGCCCCGTGTGCTTTAAATGCTGTTGTGGACGACATAGTTAATACAAAAGTAAAAATATAGTTGTTTGCATTGCACTTCTTGTAGATGTGTCCTTTAATATTAATGATATTTTGTGAAAGAAAATACTTTGGTCCAATTCTTTCTTGTAAAGTTCAAACTGTCATTGCAGCCGGTTCCAAACACGATCCCAGATGGAGCACGTTTCCCACAGGGATCGATATAGAAATCTCTCTTTTAATATTATCAGTAGATTTTAAAACCTGGCCTTAAGTTTAGTTTCAAACTAAAGTGCAGAAATCAAAACTGGTTCAGGTTTTTCAAACAGAACTTCTTGCACTTGTTTTGAAGGTTTATCTTATAATTGAATGTAGTGTTCAGGTTATGTGGCCTTTTTCCATTCAAAAATCCCCAGAGTTGTCCCTATGACCTTTGACCTATCTGCTTTTAGTCTCATAAGGTGTTAGATGTAAATATCTGATCTACAGATACTTCTTGTGAAAAGCATCGACTTTAATGGATACCATTAAATAACTGCATCTACCATTATTCATCTCTTAAATCCTGCAGCGTTAGCTTCCTTCCTTTCACCCCTGGAGCGGTTTGATTTTTTTATGCACGTGAAACCATTGCACATCTCCTTCTTTCCTCTTTTGTAAACCAGAAGAATAATCACATTAATAGGAGTTCCTCACAGCCTGATGAAGTGACAGATAACACAAGCTAATGACCGAGACAATTAATAGCACGAATGAGAGCTTCCTCCCTCCCCCTCCTCCTCCACCTCCTGCTACATCCTTAAATATGAGAGTTTAATTAAGCAGCATTATTAATTAGGCCTTTATGACATTAAGATGTGTGGGGGAGGAGGGGGGAGGCTGGTTAGAGTAAATGAGTTTAAGACAAATGACATGCGAGGAGACGTGTACGGCGCTCTGCACTTTGGCTTCGTGTTTAATGTTGCCCCGAGCGACGGCGTGATGGAGACGGTGGGTGATGATGATGAGGAGGATCCGTGTTCCACTCAGCGTTAATGACGGAGAGGAGCTGTAGGTGGAGGGGATGTGAGCGGTTAAACAGGTTCAGAAGGGTTCGGCGGGGGTTACCTGGCTCTGTATAACAAATCACTCCATTGACATTTCCCGTGTAAACCAATGGAAACAGGTTTGTTTGGAAGGAAGCTTCCCCCCTCAGATCTACCCCCCCACTCTGTCAATATTTGCCCGAGTGTTTAACACTGAGAGATGCTGAGAGTTTGGGTCAAATCCTGTTTAATGAATAAAACAAGAAAGCCAAATGCTTTTAAAGACGGAGTTCTGTTTAATCTGCAGCTGAAAGACTTTTTCATTATTAAATTAAATGCTTCTGGTATAAATATTCCAGTGCATTGAGTGATAAATGAGGTGCTCTGTGAGTTGCATAATAGAGTTCTCTATCTCACCGCCGCACATAATGATCCACCTCGCTCAATATGGAAAGGAGTGAATAGCCGCGTACACAATCAACCTGGCAGCAAACAGACACATTTCTTTAATGTGGTTCCCCTGGCATTCGAACAGTGGAACGGTTTTTACGGGAGAATATTAAATCAGATCCTTGTGAGAGATTAAACATTATTTTCTGTGTGGTCTCACCGTAGACGCGGCTGATGAATACGTCCGCTGTGGTTTGTGGAATTTGTCCCCTGCTTGATTTGCTGATGAAATGATTTGCGGCGTACTGAGGATTACAAAGAGAGAGTTTGGAAGGCAGGTTATTCTCAAGAGGGTGATTTGGATATTATGAGCAGGCTGGACTGTATTTTCAGGATGTTGAAACTTATAGATGACAAAATAAAGAAAAAGATGTTCTGTCAACATCATTAGGCTGTTTGTGAGACATGACTCTGGTGTTGTTATGATGGAATTTTAGGTAAAATAAAGGTAAATAAAGATCATTACAACCCCTCAATTATGTTTTAACCTGCCACTCAAACCAGCTTTTGTTTTGATGCTCCCCTTAATTCAAGACGTACAGTTTGTACTGCACAGTATGTTAATGATGTTTAACCTTGTAAACATCTCCATGTGGTGTTTTTCATGTGCTACAAGACACATCAGGGACGGATATGCTCCATTTCACCAATAAATCTCTTCGACTCGAGTGACGAACATTATGAGTGGCCAGCACTTTGACGTCAACTAGCACGAGCACGACACACCTCAAGGGGAAATGCCTTGGATGCTATATTTCAACGAATGTTAATATAATAGTAATTTAAATATGCCAGATATAGAAATCAAAGCAAAGCCCCTGACATTTTAATTTAGCAGGACGTAGGTGAGGAGGAGCAGCTACAGGAACTACTCGGTGCCAGATTCCCATGGCCTATTCGATGGCCACATCTGGCCCATATATCCGAAACACAAGAACATCATACTCCCCAAACAAAGTATCCAGAGCCATGTAGACAGAGAGTCGCTTCAGTGGAGGTCCGATATGCTTCATGATCCGCCATCGCGATGTCGCAACTCTATACTGTCACTCAGTCAGTCAGTCAGTTACTCAGTCAGTCACATACCGTCCCATGTATAGGGCCCACCCCGGCGGTCAGTTAAAGTTGTGTTTTGGATTGATTGTATTTGGGGTGCAACTTTTTAGCTGGTTTAATTATTATTATTAATGTTCACTGTTGTTTTTTTTTACCAGGTAAATGTGTACAACATCTCCTTTACCTGTACAGCTTCCCCTCAGAGAATCTATATTAAAATACTTTTAACTTATTGTGTTTTCTTTCTGTTTTGTGTTTCACACAGCTCTTGTGTTTTGTGGAACTGAAGGCTCTCTTTACAGAAAACATCAGTGAAAAAGAGCCCGACCACCAGCTGGGGACGCTACACGGTATGTTCTTGTTTTCTATTTTGATGTTTATGTCATATTTACTAACCCCTTACCGAATGCTCCCTCTGAGGATCAATAAAGTACTATCTTATATTTGAACTTAACAGGGAGTCACAGAGAAATAAGCTTCTGTTTTGTGTATTTTTAGAAATATTTCATCATTTTGTCCTTTGATGCTTTGGAAAAAAGCGTCCTGGAAACTTGCCAAAGAGCCTTTGAATTGAAAACTAAGCAGAAGGAGTGAACGGGTGTGTTTGATTGGTTGAGTGGGAGAATCAGATGAACTTAGTAAATAGGTTAAACGTGTGGGCAGATGTTTGGACGTTTGTGTGTTTGGTGACCAGCTGAGAGCTATCAGCCAGCTATCACTCAAACCACTTGGAGTGTGCGTGTGGACTGAGAGAGAGTGTGTGTGTGTGTGTGTGTGTGTGTGTGTGTGTGGAGCGAGAGATGGTGTGTTGGGTTTCAGAGGTCAAACGGAGACAGCAGATGAGATGTTTTCAGTCGCTGTGGAAAGAATAGATGTAATGTTTGCCTGAATGACCTGCGAGTTTGACTTTTATGTAACATTAAATGAGAGCAGTGGAGGGTCACTTGATATGTGATGTAAGAGAACAATGAACCATATAAACTAAATAGATTAAAATATGTATTTCAAACCTCTCAGTGATCCAATCAGTAGAAACAGAGCTGTCCTGTACGCTTTAAAACTGAAACGATCCTCTCACAATTGTGTTGTTACGATCAAAAAAATACCTGTTCTTCTTATAACTAGAACACTGAATCATGATCTGTTTTCCTCACAGGGTGTTTGTTGGTAGGATTAAATATAAAGAGGAAAAACCAACTTATATTGGTTAAGAAGAAATGCAGAGGTATTGGCAAAACATACACTCCTGTTTGGCTTTGCTACAAAATTGAAATCTTCTGTAAATTGCTCGTCAAAGGTAAAAACAAATCATGTTTTATCGTGATTTTTTTAAGGTAACAAAAGACACTGACAACAGTGTTTTATTACATCATATATCTTAAGTACTCGCCTGTAGTCTTATGTTTAACGGGCTCAATAGAACAATAAAATCACCGTGTGCACCTGCTGGCTCAGGTGAAAATGTGATCATGAACCTACTTGCATGTCCTGTCTCTCTTGTCCTTTTTATGGTAAGTAATTAAATCAAATCCCATCACACAAAAGCCATCCCTTATGTTTGGTTTCTGTAAATTTGATGCAGCAAGATCACGGCTGAATTAACTTGAGACACATTATAGTCATTGCTCTGATTGTCAAACTGAGAAAGCAACAACAAAAAAGGAAGAAGGAAGGAAATAAAGGACGATGCAGAGCGGGAGCATCAAAACATTCATACGGTTGCAAAAAACTCAGAACGTCTTACTTCATCATCCCCTTTGTCCACAGCTGACATGAAGGAGCCAGACCCGAATGTTCTGGTCCTGGGAGAGCCAGGAAGACCTCTTCTCTACACCAACCAGGCTGATCTGAAAATCTACGTATCTTTTTTTTAAACTTAGGATGCGAGCGATGTTATGATACTCAATGTGTGCAGTTTTGCAGATGCATATATTAATGAAAAATACTTTAGGTTTTAGGGTTTAATATTATGAATGGTCACCCACAAGCGTGTCAAGCCATCAAACAACTGGAAGCATTTTATGTCCTCTGTATTGATTACCCTCCCCCACCCTGCCTCACACGGGGCCCCACATTAGTATCGACAGAGGGGCAGATTTCTCAGAGAGCTGTCGCCCTGCCCTTTCCAACAGGGAATGAGATTAAGGGATATTTACGAGGCTCCTCTCAATAAGCCAACACTGAGCCGAAGAAGCACTGAGAAGACCTGAAGTAGCATCATAAGATTTCAAATGAGCTCTTCCCAAAGAGAGTTAGAGGGTCACTTTGTGCCGTAATGTCCCCCGAAGGCTCTTACTGGTCATCGAATCCCATAAAGAAGCCTGCAGATGTAAATTGACTGCGCCCTAAATGGGGATCACATTCACTTTTATGACAACTCTGCATCCCAGTTCTATTGTTTTAATGTGAAACTAATACCACCGAGAACCCAGCTTAAGAAGATTTGATTTCCTGCCGGCTCTGTGGCAGCACAGGCCTGTAAATAACGCGTTTATGGGGGGAGGTGGACACTCGGGGAGGCATTGCATCAGACACTTTTCGGAGAGCAAAAGGCCCTGAAGTGGCAGAGAACCGTGAGGACAAAGAGGTGGGAGTTAACGAAAGGAAGAACAAGGAGAGGAGCTAAAAAAAGGCTTGGTGGACTTTGGAGAGTCCTTGACCTCCCCTCAGGGGTCAAGTTTCCAGCATTAGCTCCGGTCAGAACGCGGTAATGAGCAGTCACATACTATAAGGGCTGTTGAGAAACTAGGCCACACAAGATAGAGGAGGAAGGGGGGCTCACACCCAGCCAACCCCAGGAAAGAGAATCAATGGTGGCGGTGGAGAGGCGGTTGACAGGCCGTCCTCCCGGTCTGGGCCAAGGTGAGTCTCACTGCGAGGAATAAAACCCCCAGTTTGAGTTCCTGGAAACATGAGAAGCAAAAGCAGCAGAATCAGAAGAAATAGACAGAAGAAATCCCTCCATGTTATCCTCTCTTTCTCCCTGCAAACAACAGCCACTTTGTTGTATAAAATATGAGATGGGTGTTTGGAATGGCAACATTTTTTTCCTTCTCGAGCTGTCACGCCAGAGATTTCGAATTCATGACATGGACCCGCATAATGGGTTGCAGGGGACATGCAAAGTGAAAGAGAGCAAAAAGGGAAAAAAAGAAAGAGACAGAGAGAGAGGAAAAGTAAACTCATTTGCAAAGGGGACTACACTTGTAATTAAATTTCCAGCTAAAAGCCCTGTTCATCATGCACTCTCATTTGCATCCCTCTTAAATATGCATGAATTTATTTTGCATGAGCAGGCACAGTGTCTACACACGAGACGTCACACACCATTTGCCGGGAAAAAGAAAGCACAAAAAAAAAGGCAAAAATATTTGACAATTTGTTCTGATGTGAGCTATAAGAAAGGCTGGCTGTTGTTTATTTGTCACACATTTCCTTACATTCTGCCTCTCATTGTGATTTCAACCCAGCACACAGAGCTCATTTCTGCAGGGCTACATGTATTCTTCATGTATTGTGAGAAAGAGCATCGGGGTGTGTGTGGCTGTTACCCTGAGAAATCACAGCATGCTCGCGGAGAACAAACATCAAACCATGCCCCGCTATAGATCAAATTGATCTGTCTTGCAATATATATTCATGCGTTGCCATGGCGCACTCTCTCTGCAACACCGTGCCGCTGTGTAATTTCAGGCTCGATCTAATTTCTCACTCGATCTAATATGCCTTTATAAGAATCTAATGAGCTGCAATTGATTTCTTTAGTGGGAGCATGTATTAAGAGACAAAAAAAGGAATAGATACGGGATTGCAGGTTTCACTGTCGGTAAAAGTTGAAGAGTTTCTGAGCAGAAAGAGAAAGCTCGGAGAAAATGGACAAAAGACAGAGAAATTAAATAAATATATCAGTTTGAAAGCACACGTATGACTAATACAGAGACACTGAAAGTCATTAAGAACCTCAAAGGTTTGTATTTATCTCTATTTTTATATTATGAAATGATTTATAACATCTGACTGCAGGTGGTGCATTTACAGCAATGTTCATCAATGTGTTCCGTCTCTGTTTAATAAACCAATTAATATAATAAATAAATAAACAACAAGGTACATAAACACTATAATATATTAAACTAAGGGGAAAATAAATGAGCAAAAAGAAGAAAAACAAACATAAAGGTATAACAAACATAAATTATGACATTGGAGTGGACTCAAAGAAAGAAGGCTGCATAAACCAACCTCAACAACGGATCTGTTGGAGGTTTTTCCTGTTAAAAATTAAAAATAATTTGTGTAACTGGAAAGATTCTGGGAGCACAAAGTCTTCAGAGGAGGGACTGGTGTGTTGTTTGCTCTTTTTCACAAACAGATCATGGTACTGTATTCGTATCTAAATGTTTAAAAGCAGTACCTAATCATGCTACGTTTCCTTTCAGCAATTGTCACTCACGCTTCATGAGAGGTGCTTAAATGTGTGTGGCTGTGTGTTTTTGGCAGTTTAATCATTCAGGGCTGGTTCGGCATAAAAATATAGTACGTATAGTAAGTCCTGAAACTGTTATGAAAACGCAGCCAGCCATATCTTCAGTTATAAAATTCAGTTAGCAATGTTTACAACTACATATATTCAATATAAGTACATTTTAGGCATCTAAGTTGATCCCACAGGATTGATCAGCCCATCCCTACTTTAAAGTAGAGGCGACCTCTTGCATGAACCATGAGAGAAAATATCCAAACCCTCTGCACAGACAACATTCTGCATCTACATAGTGATACAGTCCAGCCTGAAAGAAGAGGCCCTGTTTAAAGTCTGTGTAACATAGAGATGCATTTGAGCTGGTTTATCCATTCCTGATTTCTTGCGTGCTTAATGTCTCTGTTCTCTGTAATTTGTATTTAATTTACTCAGCTGTCACTGGTGTGCTGTTATGCCCGGTCTCCCTCTCACAGAACCTCCTGGATAAAAAAAAGTTATAGAGAAATATAGAATAATCAAATTAAATAAAGAGTTGTAAATGTAATTATCCATTCATACTCCTGTGTTGCTGTTGCAGCTTTACACAGATCTATTACCTACCGTAATCTCATCAGTCGCTTCCTCACATCATGACAACCAAAAGGGACTTCCCGTCCACGATTGTTTGGTAAGAATGGTCCAGCATGAGGTGAAATAGTTTGCTGCTTTCTTTTCCTGTCAGTAGGTGGAAACAGAGCTGCAGTGGTGCCTTAAATATTACAGCCTCACATCTGCAGGGATCAGAGAAGTAGCAGGTAGAAGTAGCTGATTTCATGAGGACCAGTTATGTGATATATTACTGATATATTCTAATTAAGAGAACGCAGAGTTTGCGTTTTTGCTTGTCTCGTTTAGTTTTCCGTGTTTGCAGCGTGTTTATGTTGCAAATAAAAAGTCAAATTGATGTTATTTTTAATTGCTTGTGGTTTATTTACAGAGCTGAATCTTTTTGAGATGTGTGTGTTAAAAAAAGTGGTGAATAAGACCGAATGCGTCTTTGTTCTATAATAGAAGATGACTTTTCTCTTTTGATATTGAATTTGATGCATTAACTCGGGTATCTGCTGATGTAAAGCATCTCGCTTTAAGCAATAAAAACTGTATTATTTAGAGACATTGATTTAAAAACAAGTGGACGGTGCGCTGGTTTAGCTCAGTTGGTAGAGCAGGCGCCCCATATACAGAATCAGTCCTTAACTATAGACTGTATATAAAGATGGCCGAC
The DNA here is from genome assembly GCF_022749685.1 of Semicossyphus pulcher. NCBI lineage: Eukaryota > Metazoa > Chordata > Actinopteri > Labriformes > Labridae > Semicossyphus > Semicossyphus pulcher. The sequence goes on along the minus strand of NW_027211693.1, from coordinate 29,317,232 downwards.
ATGACAGCTCCCTAAAAGTGAAGCCAAACCCTCTCTATCGCCCCCTGCTGACTGGCTGCAGTAAAGGTCATAAAGCCCGCCTCCTCCATGTTAACAGATGGGATATGAGTCAAACTATAAAATCAAAATACACGTCAAATACATTTACAGTTACAAATACAGTTAGTTCTTATCATGCTGATTTAAGTTTATTTGTTCCTGAGTAGCAGAGTAGAGGATGAACGGCGAGAGGAAACGTAACTAAAACAATCACTACAGTCAGTGAGGTTTACATATCTGTGAACGTTAACCTCAGACCAACACAGAGAAGCTGTTCAGCTGTTAAATACGCCGGCGTGCAGGATTCCTGCTGTTTTGGTTAGCGGAAGTCTCTACGGCGGCTCCACCCGCCGATCTCTACTGTGCTGCTCTGGCTCCAAATGACGTCTGAGCCTATCACGGGGGTTAATCTGGCATTCATTTTGTACAATGAGAGCAGATGGAGAAGCGTGGTCCATCTATACATACAGTCATTGTCCTCAACGCACTGATCACAGGTTTGACTCCCAACCTGCCGATCATTTGGCAGTCCAGGAGTATCAAAAATAAATAAATCAATAAGAACAACTCGACTTTGAGACATGATATATGGATGATACTAAATCCACATCGCGTCCACAAGGCCTGTACACAGCACCACGAAGCTGCACTGCAGTAACTCACAAAGAGAAAAAGGGGTCTGTGACAAAGGGTTACATGTATGTGATTATGAATTCATTATAAATGAAATCATGAGTTAATTTCATGCCCAAAATACATGACCGCTGATTTGACCTTTGACCCCAAACATGGAGTCACTGCACTGTGCCTTAAATGTTTGACAATGACAATGCAATTGTGGGTTTAGCTTTCTAGCTTCATTTTGACTTTGAACGAAAAACTGCTTCAACATTGATTTAGTTATTAGTGTATTAATCAGTATTCATAAACTCTCATATGGATTTGTGCATGTTTAATACAGTTTTGACATTTAAAAAAAACATTTGTTTGCCTCTTTTGATGTGATGGATCAAATACATCTCCAATAGTTTTCTTATCTTTCAAAAATCTGATGAAAAGACCAAAACAGCAACAGTTAGTTTGATTCTTTCTGACTCCTCGGCCCTGTCGGTGGCTCCTCAGCTGCTTCCTGGAGATTTAAACTTAATAAACACCCCACAAATATAAAGTTTAATTTGTAAAAATTCTCACTGTTAGGAAGAAACTGTGTATTTGTTGGGGACTAGTTGAAGTGGCGGATTAATCTACATTTGATTCTGTGGTGAGGGGCAGCTGGACCGTGTGTGTCTGAATGAGTTAAATAAAACAGTGTTGGATCTGGTCTGCACATGGGATTTGTTGACTATAGGAAGAATTCAGTCTATATACCCGGCGGTTTTCCTTTAACTTCCCGTGTGCTGAGCTCTAGGCCACCATAGAAAGACATAAGCCAAAGGTGGGATCTCGCGGGCTGCCACACACTGAATGAACAGCATCCCATTGTGAAGCTTTATGTTTTAATAAATCACCAAAGCAAATGCTTTGTGTTCACTAAATGGTCCGCTCTCTTTCTATTAGCGTCACATTTAGGCCCGGTGCAGCGCGAGGACGAGAGCACTCGACACGACAGCCTCCCTCTGCATATTTAACAGCGTGGGACCAGCGCAGGGAGGATCGCACTCGGTAAATAAGTTAAAAAAAGAGACTGAGAGGCCGGGTGGGTGGGGAGGGGAGGGGTTACACAAGAGAGAGAGTCACAGAGATTATCCACGGCTAAAAGTATAACAATGCTTCTCTGTTCCAAGTTGCATAATTCAAAAGCCATCCTGACTGTTGTGTTCTGCTTCGCTTCAGGCCGTGTCCTGAGACACTTTGCTGACTTCTCCTCGATTGAGACATCATCGTACCCAGAGAGAGAGAGAGAGAGAGAGAGAGAGAGGGAAGTGTCTGGCTCCATTTTGCTCGGCCCTCGTCGGAGCAAATCACAGTTCCATGTTTACCGCGTAGCAACCTCTTTTTTTCTCCTCTCCCAGAACACACTCTGCATTTTAATGAGGGCCCGGCCCGCATACTAAGTGCACATTAAGCTGGCTCTGTGGGGGTGAGCGCGCCGATACATCACGGTCAAAGTGAAGCCGCACTCTTCAAATTTTAAAACGAACAAAAGCTGAAGTTTTTCAGGGGGGGCCGTAAGTAGATGTTGTGATGATTTTTAAAGAGGTTATTCGGTTGCACTGGAGAGTTTCAGGGAGGCGGGGAAGGGGAGGGGGGGGCTTTAAAGGGATAACAGCAGGGGTGGGGACGTGGGGAAGAGTTAGATTTCAGGGCTTCCTGAATACTTTATTGTGAGGGTGATTACAGCTGAAGTGGTTGGCAGATAGTGTTGGTGATGATGCGGAGGAGGTGAAGGGTGAGGCACACACACACACACACAGACCAGAACAGTTCATTTTTCCAGCAAACAGTGAGCATGTCATAGGAGCTGCTTCCTGCTGCATAGAAAACCTTCTCCATCCTGATTGTCACAGAACTGTTGTTCCACTTATTACACCACGAAAGAACACATTTGTACACAGATGAAATGATACAACTCATGCACACACACACACACACACTTTAATCAATCTGCAACTTTGAAATGCCACTGCCAATTACTCTTGTTAGCATGAAAGCAGGCCGATGTTTTCCTCTTTCTGTCTCTGTAATTTATTGTCAGTTTTGCATCTGTTAGAAGCTCCTCACTCAGTTTGTGCAATGCATTGTGGGGCAAAGGAGTGCATTAAAAGCATATTCAAAATGAAGCTCTTTTGTGAGCATTATCACTCTTTGGTTTGCCTAATTTTTTTCACTTCCCAGTGTGGACACAACACAGAGATAAGAGCTGTTTGAAACGGGGATATAAACACACTCGGCTTTTATCTGCTCCATGTTAATGTGATTCCAGTCGCTTTAACAGGTGTATCCATATATTGTTTTACAGTAACAAAGAAGAGGCCGGAGGTGTGTGAGAGTGGGGAGAGAAATAACACAACAGGGTTCACAGAAGGTCTGCGCACTGTAAAGCTTCAGATAAGTACTTTGTGTCTCTCTTAATGTCGGTAAAGCTTCAATTAAACATGTTAACTTTTAATCAAGTCAGTCTCAAAGATAAGGCACATTCACTGTCCACACTCACACACTATAGTTCATACATGACATGCGAGATTCTGCCACTTTGTAACCATCTGTCTCAATATCACATACTTAGAGCAAAAGCTCCAGCCGTCTATCAGGTGGGAAGTCAGGTGATGTAGAAGGACGGATAGCTAACATGGCTGTCAGGAGCGAAGTTTACTTTTAATTACTTATTTGATGCTATAAAAAGGGGTTTGACCTCATGATTGACAGCTCTGTTGACAAATCGGGCTCCTGTAGCGTTCTGTTCCCGAGTAGCAGAGTAGAGGAGGAACGACGAGAGGAGACGTAACACAACAGTCATTGAAGTTTCCATAACCTGCTTCAGACCAACACAAAGAAGCTGTTCTGCTGTTAAACACGCCGCCGTGCCGGATCTTTGATGTTTTCTTTGGTAAGTTAAGTGTGTGATTTGGTTAGCGGAAGTGGCTCCACCCGCCGATCTCTAATGCACAACTTTGGCTCCAAATGACGTCACCAGCGCAAGATGGCTGCGCCTGTCGCGGGCAGGCAATTAGGCTTCAGTTTTGTACAATGAGAGCAGATGGAGACGTGTCGTCCGTCTAAATATAGGTTATAGTGATCTTATGAAACAAGAAATGTTATCCAACAATTGGATATTACTTTAACCGACTCCATGATGTGAGTTCTTGTAACCAGCCCTAATCAAATAGACTTGTGAGAGTCAGGAGAGAGAGAGCGGAAATTCATAGGATAACACAAGAGAAAATAACTTTTCAGATCAGATAACCTGTTTTATGGAAATGTGTTGAATTGGGATTCGGGAAGAATCTGGACACGAACAGGTGAAAATCATTTATTTTGTTTATCTGACGGTCAAGAAAAAAAGGAAAATCACATTTTCTATTAAACGTACATTTCCAGCCTCATCAATGCATCAGTGTTTTAAAGAAGCAGAGAAACTACACCTTAAAATAATAGTGTTTTAATAAAGTTATTTTTTATTTTTATATTTTTACATGCATTACATATTTGTGCGTGGGGACATGATAAAACGTCAGGCGCTGGAGGATGACTACATCTTTAAAAGCATGCTTACAATAAAGACATGCATTAAAAATATCACTTATTATATTAGTAACCTTTTAGAATCTGTCAGTTCATTAAACCCTGAGTTTCTTCCATCACAGAGACAAAGATGGTTAATTAAACCGTCTTAGTTAATGCACATGTGTTAATGATTCACTGGAGTTCCTCTTGAGCGTCATAAAAGGTAGAAAACACTCGAGCTGACCCACTTCTTACTGTAATATTTCTGTCTGTGTCTCCATCTCTCTCTCCGCCGCTGTACTCACTTCCTGGTTCAGTTCTTTGTTGGCGTGGCGACAGCGTTGGCACACGCCAGGTCTGCTCAGACTCAAGCCAAATCCTCCACCGAGCGCTGGGAATCAAACCGACACCGATTTGTCCCGTCGCCTAGTGGGAGTCAAACCGCGGCTGACAATATCAACTGTTTCCCGGGGCGGTGACAGTTGTCAGCGCGGCGGCACAGAGACACATTAAAGCTAAAGACGACTCAGTTATCTGGCTGTTAAACACGGAGGCTCCGCTTTATAATGTATCAGGACGGCTCCGAGCTGCAGGGAGGCTGCTCTGCAATTATTGTGGTCCATTTGTGATGTGACTGAGATCCAGGGAAGCTTGTTGGGAGCGTATTTTTCTTCTCTGGGGACACTGAGCTTAACTACAGGTGCCGGATGTCAAACCGTCTTTCACAGTCGCACTGTGTGAGGCGCTGCGACACGATAAACCTCCCGGATCACTTAGCAGAGGAGACAAAATGTACATAATGTGATTTGTGTCAAAGCAAAGTTTTGTCCAGGGGTTGAAGTAATTCAGCTCGCTCTGTGCTGATGTTCAGATTCAGCCTAACGCTTCAAAATATGGCAACCAGGACACACAAGCAGGGATCCACAGTAAAGTTAGCAGTAATTATGTGATGTAAACATGTGGATTAACAGTGGTTACAAACAACATACATATGACTTTAACATGATATTAAAGTAATAAACTAGAAGACAGCGCCCAGCAGTGAGTCAACAGAGGTACCTACAGCGTCATATTCTGAAGATTTAGGCCACTGAGCAAGCTGCTGCATTTAGCTGCAGATTACTGTCAGACAGACTGGGGTTAAATATATCTGTGCACCGAAGGAGGAGCTCCTCCTCTCTTCCACTGAAAGGGCGATACAAGAGATTGATACAACAAGCAAACATAAACACTTGATTATAATTTGAATATAAAAATTTTACTCTTTGAATTTCATAGATATAATGTTATCTTGTACACAGACATTATTTTGACCCTTGAGCTAAAGCTCTTGTCATATAACTTTCTTGAGCAGCCTGATGATGGTGAACATGTTGGGCGTGTAGCCAGTGGTTAGCGATAAACGACTTACTTTTCTTACGTTTGCCGAAATTTCAACATCATGATGCAGATTGGTAAAGAAGCTTTGTCAGGTCTGTCCTCAAGAGGAGAAGAACACTTTTAAAATGCTCGTTTGTTGAACGGAGGTCCGATCGATCTGATGCATTCGAGGAAGACGGGAAATCTAAACGCTGAGCGGCTTTCGTGACACAGCGTCAAGGGAATTCATCTCAAGTTAAATTTTAGATGTAGAACAGATTGTTAGCGGTGCAGCATGCAGATGTCTGTTTATAGAGATTAATGAGAAGCTAAATCGTCATCATATCTGTGGAAGGAGCCGGGATGTCATCATGGCGGATTATGTTCCGCCTGCTTTTGCTCTCCACACGGACTGTTTTTCCGACATACACCGCAGCCTGCTGATACGTGATTGGTCAATATTACTTGGACTACAAGCGTAGTTCAAACAGAAACCCACACTTGCCGTCCCTAAATCCACGTCACTGACTACAGATTCTACATTTCTACGTCCTATGTTACGTAAGTACATCAAATAGAGCACTTTATTTTAATGTAAAAGAAAAGATTGTGTCATCATTATTTCCTTTACTTCCTTTTCATGAAACCTACACACTAATATTTCACACCCATTTGTTCGCCCTTAAATAAATCACACTGCACACTTTGTTTTGCTCAAATAAATCACCTTTTTACATTTATGATAGTTTTCTAATTTGGGTGCACACAATTTAGTTAACTTTCTGTCACAGGGTTAATTTTCTATCACATAGTTTAATTTGCAAAGTAATACTTACCTTCTGCTGCCTGTCAAAGATGGCCTCTTAAGCCCTGCCCACAGGAAATGGAAAGTACCCACAGGAGGGATCGGAGAAGAGGAGACTGGGACTATTTTGTTTATTTTATTTCTTTCACCATGAACATTTAATGCTTGTTAATAGTTTATTTTTACAGGTTGTTAGTGTTGGTATATTTCAAAGTTTGTTACATGTTTATTTTGGCAGTCAATTAAGTTTCCCCTTTGTGTCTGTCTTGCAGTCGTCCTAAGATGTGTTATTTGAAGTGAGGTCTGTTTAGTGATGTTCTGTTGTATCTTTATTGCTCAGTTGACCTCCTTTGATTTTGGCCTGTTTTGTAGTTTTCTTTATTTCTTGTGTTTATTCAGTTTTACCTCGGGTTTTGTTAACGTTTGCGTTTCTACAATTTAATTAAAGTACACTTTCTCTTTATTACACCTTTGTCCTCACAGTCTGTTTCAGCTCCTGTATGATGTATCTGATGTAACCTGAAGTGTAAGACATGTTAAACGGCTGCTTCGCCTGGTGGTTCTTCATTAACAAATGTGCTGATGACTGACAACGTAACAAACCTCACACGTTCTCTGACATGAGTATTGATGTAAACAGTGAAAGCATGTTAGTCACACTGGCGCATAAAATAATCTCAGTGAGGACGTTCAAGGCGACCTCAGCTCCGTCCACATGTTGCCAGATCGTGTGTCAGACTGCTGCCATTAAAACATTCACTCCCTGAGCCTGAGTATTAATTGATGCTGAGGTGACTGAAGGCTTTATGTGAAAACAAATAGCCAGTGGTGTGTGATTGATGGGGCTGGAGGGCGAAAGGCGGTGAGGGGGCAGAAACCTACCCTCGCTCTTTGCTGCCATGTGTTTTGCCAGAAGGAATATCACACATGATTTAACCCCTGAACCGCTGGGAGGAAAGTCTGGGCCTAAGGGGACGAATGCTTTATATGTGTGTGTGTGTGTGTGTGTAGGTGTGTGCGGATCATATCACATTCACAGAGAGGTAATGTCGGCCCAGTTTCAGCCCGTCTGTGCTTTAATCCTCTCTGACAGGCCGTGTGTAAACAGCACTGACGTTTGAGCGGTTGGAGGTGACTGCAGGTTGAGGGGGGAAAGTTGAGCAGAGAGGTGATGTGGAGGCTTTTCCTGGAACAGGCCCGCTCTGTGTATTTCTCTCCAACTCAAGGAGAATGACAGAGGGCAAAAAGGCAAAGAGGAAGAGTCGGCTAAGATGCCTGTTTTTCTTTCGCACATGCAGTGAAAGTTTCCGGTGCTGATTTACAGTCAGCGCTGCTTTTATTCTCTTTGTCTGCCTCCATCAGTGATGTCTGGAGTATATTGTGACACAATGCGTCTCCTAAGGTATGATTTTGGAGCATCCCCATTACATAGAGAGCGATGCAAAGAAGCACATTTGTGCTGGATAACACATACCTCCAGAATATAATTCCTGTCGTGCACATATGCGTCGCCTTGCCTGAATGAATTACATTCTCTTGTCTTCAAAGTCTTTCAGGGTTTGAATTTTAGTGGCTTCCTGAGATGCAGCTGAAAAACAGGCATATTACAAGTCATTTGCTTGTTGTCTTGCAGACAGACGTGGCAAAACATGACTTCAGACATTTTTTGGGGGGCCTTTTATACCTTTATTTGAGAGAGAGAACAATAGATGTGTCGGAAACAGGGTAAGAGAGAGTGGGGGCGACGCACAGCAATGAGCCGAGGGTGGGAGTCAAAACTGGGGCCGCTACATCGAGGACTAGTTAGGTACGATTGCTTCGTACTGTACCTGAGTACGGTTGCTCCCCCTCTCCTCTCCCCCGTCGGTCAGCTTTCACATTAATAATTTTGTTCCGTAACCGGGTAATCTTCCGGTTGGACTCTGAAGCAGAAGGTGGCGGTAACGCACCTCAAAAACAAGGAGAAGAAGAGGAGTATCATTAACTACGGAACATTGTTTATGTTGTCATTTCATCACATGATCCCAAGCCCTTACAATGGAGCCGACCTTCGCACTATAGCTACTATTATTCATGTTTTGGAGCAAATCTCAAGAACGACCCTCTCACCTACTTTCCTACGGTATCAGCCCCGGCCGTGCAGTTCAGAGGATGAGATCGGTGCACATACGCTGATTTCAGAGGAGACTTTATAAAGAGCAGCCCACTTGGTTTGGTAAAGCAGCTTTCCAACCTGATGCGTACTGTACCCGAGTACACATGAACCGTACTTGAGACCTCTTTTCAAGTGGACCTGGGTACGGATCAACGAACCGTGCTTGAGTACGGTACACAGTGTTCACAATAATAAAACCAACCGGACTTTGGGGTCAAGTGTACTCGGATCCGGGCTCTGGTCCCTAATGTGAAAGGCCTCTGAGCCTCTGTATATGGGACCTGCAATTTAACTGCTCAGCTAAACTGGTGCCCTAACTTTAGACTTTTTACTCTGCTCTATCATGTAGATTTTCAGCCTGTTTATTCTCATTAAATCTCAGTAACATCTGTTTATTTTGGGTTCATAGTGCTGGAGTAAGACAGATTTCAGCCCACGTGTGACTTGTTAGATACAGTGAAACTGCCAGACAGATGGACAGAACGGCATTAGTTGGTGACCATCAGAGAAATCCTGGTACTGATCCGAGCTCATCACACTGAGCACTGGTCTGCTTCAAGGAGCTGGAAGCGGCAGGAGAGTTCATCCAGGACAAGGAGAGAAATGAGAGGAGGATATGAACCCAGACACAAGAGCTTATTCACTGGTTGTGTTTGACTGGAATGAACAGAAATGATCCTGCTGTCAAGTAGTGCAGAGGCAACAAATGTTCTCGCTTTTGTTATAAAAGCAACACATCCGATCTGTCAATAAAGCAGTCATGTTTGCAGCAGTCTGTGATTCATCCTTGAACTGTCTAGACTCTAAGGATTCTCTAAATGCACAGAGATCCACAATCAATCATTCGGCCTCTCACAAATCAAAGGAGGCTCATCATTCTGATAGTTTGGGTGGTAAACCTTCAGCTTTTAACAAATTCAATTTCTGTTGGGGGTGTAATTAAAAGGCTCACTCCGCTCGTTTAAATATGAAGATCAGGAAACTCCTCATAATAAGCACCCAGCTAATGAAAACCATAAAGTGCATTAATAAAACCCAGTCGGGTTAAAGAAATACGGAATCACAACTCTTAAGCTGCAGATATAATCACGTAAAGGTACATTTGAAGAGTTTTAAGTGTTTAAGATCCTCTGATGTCGACAGGAAGTTCCTCAGGAGGTCATTGGACAGCCCAGAGCGGCAGGTTTGTTGCAGGTTGTGATCTTCCCGGTCTTACAACACGCCTTCATACATAATACATTTGCTTTGTTTCACAAGTTTAAGAGTGTAACGCCTAATTCGCCCTACTTTGCTGTGATTGGCTGGAACAAATTGCCTCCTGGTTTGCTGTCCGGGCTTTCTGCCAGGAAGATTTTTCACTCAGGAGTACAGGAGGTCGCTGACCCTCTGAACTCTTAGCCTCATGGGTGAAAGTCCAGTACGAGCAGGACAAGGCGTTACTCTATGAGAAAAATATATAATATTATATAAGATACATAAAAATGCAGCAAAACAAACTGTGTATGAGTTGTGAAATGTTTGCAGTTTGGTCATGTTTAGGACCAGCTCTCGGTTTGGCTTGAAATGAGTGTGTTAGTCACAGAGGTTATATACTGTACATGAGGTACGTTAACTACTTGACGTAAGCAAAGAGAGTTACCAGGATGTCCATGAGTGTTGAATACAACAAGACAACTAACATGTTGCAAGTCAAATGTCTGCACACTTCCTTTTTGCACATAGCTCAATGCAGGCTGTAAACTCTTCAGAGTTAATCGTTCATAACGAGGTACTGCGCTGCACCTAGCTTGTTTTCTTTTTGGTACTTAGCTTGTTTTTAGGGACAGGATTCCTTCAGGGTTAATTTTTCACAAGGTTTTTACTCGGAGCCAGATTATCCACTGAGCTCTCCTCCTCTCCAGGTAAATTAAAGACTGATTCAAGCAGTTTCCTGTTAAAAATCTGTGTTTCTCTGACGCTCTTGGGGCTAGCTTGGCTGGGAGTTGTTGCTAACATTTGCTAACTAGCTAATCCTTCGTCTAAATAAATGATAAATGATAAAAGATGATGACATGATTTGTTGTGTTTAATTTCCGACTGACAGCAGGTACTTATGTAAAGCTCTGATAAACGTCTTACAGAAAAAACATGAGATTATAAAGGAGTTTGGTGTGGCAATGAACTAATCGAATAGTAAAGCTTCGTACTGAACAGACTTATACCATACAGACCAGTTTCTGAGCCTAAACGACGTAATGATAAATCACAAACTTAAGTAAAAACAAGTCAGTGTTTTGGTTTCACACAGGACACAGACATCGATCTCCTGGGCGAAAGTCAAATAAGCATCCATTTATACTACGTCTGCTGGGCATTAGAGGCTTGTTTCTAACAATAAACATCACAGCTGACATTTACAACGCTATATTTGGAGGGAGAAGCAGGAACTTGAAATGTTCCCTGGCTGTTAAAAACAGGCCTGAACTACAGCTTGAGTTAACCTGAGCACAGATTAAACAGATTACAGGTTGGGGTCATGATGGATTACTGTGGCTGAGATACACGGTGGGAGAATCGAGTCTATTTGAGGTCTGCGTTTGAACTCCACCAGGGACAACACTTTCTCAGTTTTATTTGTATTTGACCGCAGGCCAGAGACATCCGGTTATTAATATCTTCAAAGCCATTAAGTATAAATTTCCTTGAGACTTTAACAGGGTCACAGCTCAGAAACATCAGTGTCCGTGTATAAATGGAAACCATATCTGAGAATTAGAAACCCTGGAGGGTGAACATTAAAGGAACCTCAGTGAGGATATGATCGGGACTAAAACTTAAACAGAAGCTCTTTTCAGAAGTTCTTCTCAGTAAGACTCGTTCTAAAGCCATGACCTCAACCAGGGCCGGCTCAAGGAATAGGTGATATAGGCGGTTGCCTAGGGCGCCTAGGGGGCGCAGGTTTGAGACTCAAACATTTTTAATGAAGCCCTGATATTAAATTCAAGCCTCCTGTAAGACTGACACCTTCACTCCTAACCTTTCTCTCTGCTCCACTCACATGTACCTTCACTCTGCCGATCTCTCTTTCTTACTTTCTCGACCACTCACTCAGCGCGCCCTTCCTGACACACGTTAAGCGAGAAGAGGAGGAATGTGTTCAGGCTCAGTTGAAAAAACTCAAACTCGATCTTTTAAGAGAGGGGAGGGTAAGAGGTGTTGTCGTACATATAATGTACATTCTGTTATTTAATTAACTCGCCCTACTTGTCTAATCCCACACGTGGCACAGACAGACACAACAGTAATAGAAAGGTAGGGAAGAGAGACAGCAGCATGTGATGGAAAGAGAGAGCGGGGAAAGAGACAAAGAAACTATCTTAAAAAGTTTATTGTGAGTGTCTGAATGAAGAAAGACCATTTTAATATCACAGTAAGCCAATGGTAAGTTGTGAATTTCACATTTAAGGCAGTCTAGTCAATACATGTTTAATGACAGCAGTTGAGGTACACATTTTCAAGGATTACTTTGAATGTAAATAAAGAGTGAATAAAATTGCATCCAAATAGAGCTAAAGGCAGAATCTAAGGCCCCACAATGTCCTCATACCCCAAAACATTGTAGTCAGCTTGATCGATCTTTAACGCAATATCAACTCTAATAATCAGGTCTCTTCTGGATAACCATGTTGCACACTGGCATGCAGAATAAAAAATAATATTGTGTGGCAGAAAAAAAAAAAAAATTTCCAAGTGGAGGCTTCAGAGTTCATCATTCACAGCGAGGTACTGCGCTGCACCTAGCTTGTTTCTTTTTGGTACAGGGTTCATTTTTCACAAGGTTTTTACTGGGAGCCAAATTATCCACTGAGCTCTCCTCCTCACCAGGTCATTAAAATACTTTATTTTACACTCTTTGGAGGGGCTAGCTTGGCTTGGAGTTGTTGCTTACATTTGCTTACTAGCTAATCCTTCGTCTGACTAAACGATAAACGAAAAAAGATGATGACGTGATTTGAACTGTGAATAAAGGAGATAGAAGTGTTTAATGTCCAACTGACAGCATTTACTTATGTAAAGCTCTGATAAACGTCTTACAGAAAAAAACATGAGAGGCTGATAAAGGAGTTTGGTACCATGTGCACTGGGGGGCACCAAACTCTCGCCTAGGGCGCCCAAATGGCCAGAGCCGGCCCTGACCTCAACATCTACCAAGTTTAGATCACCACAGAGGATGTCATGACCAGCAGGGGAATCCACACACTGACAGTCTTGTGTTTTGGTGACAATATTTGGATGAGAGGGGACTCATTGTTATGTATCTACCCAGATTGACATGTTATTGTGGTATCAGCTGGGAGTTGTGGAAGTCTCATAGATTTCATTACAATCAGAATTTGCATCAAAACAATAAAGTCAAAGACAGCGTCCAAAAATAATGACAGAGGGGAACCTACAGCGTCATATTAAAGCATTGGGACACTGACCAAACTGTTATATTTGACTTGGGACTGAGAAAGTGTTGAATACTGCTGAGTACGTGACAGACAGGATTAATAAGGATGGTGCAAGTTTCATCAAGAGTGCAAGACCAAAGGCCTGCACACGGGCTGCAACTGTGAAACACCTGAGCCATACAATAATGCAACAGAATACACAGATGTAATTATAGTGTGCAGATAGTCCTGTCTGCAGCAGTCCATGTTGTCCATGTTTCTGACTGGTCTTATGCTGCAAGCCCCGCCCTTTTTCTGTGCATCGTGCAACAATCCTTTTTAGTAGGCTGAGTGAAGCCAGATGACCAAAAGATATCCTGGTATGTTGGACTCTCTTATAGAACAGACCTCTGAAATTGGTTTGGGGAATCCTTAATGGATTCATCTCACTTTTATGTTTACACCTGAGGACTATTTCACAAAACCTAGATAGCGGATGAAGCCAGGATTTTCCACCTATCCTGGCTGAATTTAGTCGCGACTCGGTTTCACTAAAGTGGTGGCACATAAGTTACCATGGAGATTTATCCTGTGCAGCTAGTCTGCTCCAGACCAGGCAAACAGCCAGGCTTGATTAATCCTGGTACCAGTTATCAGTTCAGTCAGAAGTCACTGTGATCGGAAACCAATAGGTATGAGCAGGAAGCTTCTTGTAGCATTTTACTGTTATAAAGAAGTTTAAAAAGGTATTAATGAAGTCAGCATCCAGGGGTTGTTACAGTCAGAGCTGCACAGCTGAAGCACCTGGGTATGTGCGATCTTCTCTTTTCTTCTTCTGTGGAGGATGTTCAAAACTGTTCCCTTTACGATGTCTCTGAACCTTCTTGTGAACATCACAGCACCCATAAAGCACCGTGTTTATGATTTTTTTATAAAAATTAAATGTGTTGAAATTACGTCTTTGTGTAGACCGACTACACCCACCGCAGCAAATGATGCGCCACTACAATCATCACTTTCATCACCCTTTCATTGCTAAAATGATAAATTGCACATTATATATATTTATAGCTACATTGTCGTAATATATTCTGGCATTGTGGGTGAGTGTTTGTCATTTATCTTGATGGTAAATTTCCTGAGTAACATTTACCTTCACTGCTCATTTTTAAAGCAAATGACAAAGCACATTTTATAACTATGACGGTTTTAGTTAAGAGTGGTTGGTGAATGTATCATTTATTTTTAGGCAACTTACGCATTCAGTCGGTCTGCAATAGTTCCTTGTTGTTTTATTATAGCAGCTGTGTTTCCTTTTTTTTTGTGTTTCACCTCTTCACAAACTTCCATTAGTAGCTCTCGCTCGATGGGTGTAAAGTATGCTGCACGCGTCTTCTCCATTTCAGCATCAGTAAATCTGTGATCGGCCTTGTGGTCTTTTAAAGAAAACCAGGAAACGCACATTTATAAGAATTACTCAAACCTGGCTTGACCTAGTTGCACCTGTTCAGCCTGGCGTTGCCTACGTGAAACAGGTTAAACCAGGATGCACTAACTAGGCTAGGTCCATCCTCGCCTTTTCTCTTATCCTGGATTTCTGAATTCTGCTTTTGTGAAATAGGTTGACTGATACAACCTGAGCCCTGCCCATTGGATCTGCCTCTCTCTCTCTCTCTCTCTCTCTCTCTCTCTCTCTCTCTAGAGACAATCTGCAGCCTCTGATTTACACCTGTAGATCCTTTACTTTGACGTGCACTCAGGTTGATTTGTTTCACTTCGTGCAGCTCAGAAACACAACCACACAAAAATCTTACATTAGTTTTCTGTGAAGATTTCAAGCCATGAAACAGAAGCATGAAAAGATGAATGGTGAGAGCGGCAATAAAGATGTGAAATGAAACACTTCAACCTTATTCTCATTCAGCCCACCTCCTCACCAGAGCAAAGGTTACTGTATATTTTGTTGAACGTTAGAGGGAGAGAGCGGGAGAGAGACACTGAGAGAAAGCAGGAGAGAGAGAGAGAGAGATTGAAGCTCTGCCTGGCTTTCCTCCATTTGGGATCAGTGAGGCCAGGAAGCGCCTGAAGAGAACCGCTACATTATCTGCCTCCACCTACGCCCCTGAACCTGCCACAGAGCCAAAACATACTGCAGGGCGCCCGGGGGGCCAACCAAGCACCCACCACGGCCCCCAGACCAAGCTGCCCGTGGGTGAGGAAGGGTGGAGGAGGTCAGAGTGCAGAGAGGACGGAGGAGACTGAGAGGACACATCAAAGAGACTCTCAGACAATCTCACATTTATTTTAGGACTAAGCTGGAGAGTGTTTGTGGCACACGCTCGAAAGACATACAATAATATATGTTCAATATGTGTAATGAGCCAGAATAGGTGGTGTGTTTAATAGAAAGTATAAAGAAAATGTCTCTAATCGTTGTAAAGCTAATGCTGCATTCATACCACTGAGCAGTGTTCTGTATTTCTTTTCTTTCTGTTTCTCTGCTCACGTTCGCGCATCAATATTTGGAGAGACGTTGGAGAAAGTACTCAGCGCTAACAGCTCCAGCCATCAGAATAAAGACAGGAGGCTGTGGTGGAGCTTCAGAGCAAAGTGTTTGTGGATGAAAGTGTAAACGGAGCTCAAGCCCACAAAAGGCTTTAAGGATAAACTGAAAGAAGCAACAAATGTCTGCAGAACCGCGGTGATTACAGCGGAGCAGACCTTGATTTGAACCTCACGCTGTCAGTCCAAACACCAGACTTTCTCTGCTGCTTCGGTGTTCACAAAGAGGATAACAGCGTGATGTCACACAATGTTACAGTCAAGTCAAGCCACTTTATTGAAAACAGAGGAGCTCTTTGTGCTCGCTCTGATTCTTTCAGTTACCTATAGGAAGCTAAAACCATAACACCAGGTTCACACAGGCAGCATAACTCTAAAATAAAAGTCACAGGCTAAACCTGAACCTGTCCGACACAAAACAATCCTATCTGGACTTACTTGGGGACTTGCTTATTTCATTGTTATAAAAAAACTCAGAATTTTTGGGCGCTGGTTTAGCTCAGTGCTTAAATCGTGCATCCCATATGCAGAGGCCACAGTCCTCAGTACACATGGGCATAAAGTCAATAAAGTAGTAACTATTTCCAGTGAGCTAACGCAAAACAAAGTACTATTTGAATTCCCTCCTAACACTGAGTCTGACAGGATTCTCTCTGTTATTAGCTGACAGTGACCAGGACACATCATTTCCTTCAGTCTGATGATCATGGTGAGAGCAGGGACGGGCTTTTCAAGCGAAAATACGATCAGATATTCACTGGGAAGTGTTCGACCATCCGTTTTCTTTTTCATAACTCAGTTTTATTTGGCTCTCAAATGACTGGGCATAGTTGTTGTACACTTCAGATAGTTTTACTTTTCAAAGTTTGCACTTTCCTTCATTTTTTTTAACAGTTCCACACAGAACTCTCTGACGGCTGCATTTCTCTCCGGTTCTGAATCTCACAGCGCCACACCCATTTTACCGTCACCTAGCACTAATGCTTTCTTCTTCTCTTGTTATTTAATGTCAGTTAGCAAACAGCTTTCAGGTTATTTATAAATTAATGACTGTTCAAATATTCGGAAATCATGACCTTTCCCTTGTTTATTTTTCTGGATTAAAAAAAAAGATTTTCCAAACAGAAAATTCCTTCTTTTTCCCCCCTTTGCTTATCACATGCCTGCTGTAAGAGGCCGGTAAAGGGACCAAAACATTTTAAAATGTAAAGATATAATCTCAAAGATTTTCATGTAAATAAATGTCTGTTAAGTCTATCAGCGAATTAGGTAACATAATGGTGACTGAGCCTGTGGCCCACTGATGAAAGCCTGTGCATTTACAGGATATAGAATTATTACAGACTGGGTGTCTGTGGTGACATACGTGGAAAAAATCACAAGCGGCGCCCAGTTAGTGACGTGTTTTCCATCAGCCAGCAGTGGTTGGTCTGCCAGAGAGGGTAGGCGGAGCTAAGCGGCTGCTTTCCCGCTCTCTGCAAGTGTTGCGAGTAAACAGTAATCTTCTATGGCTGAACAAACAAAGAAAAGATCAATGACTACAGATACAACTTCAACAATAAGTGAAAATCCAAAGAAAAAGAAAGCGAGGAAAATCAAGAGTTACAACCGGAGCCGACCGTTGACGTCACACATGCAAGACTGTTTGGATATCTGGGAAGTGTGCTCCCGCAATTACAGTTTATCCCCATATGTGCCGCCAAAGAGAACAAAACTAAGATCTTCAAGATTACCACTTTGTAGGTCGGGTTGCTGGTTAAGCTCAGTGTGTAGAGCAGCCGCCCCATGTAAGGAGGCTACAGCCCTTGACGCAGCGGCCGCAGGTTCGACTGCCGCCCTCGTCCCTTTGCTGCATGTCATCCCCTACTCTCTGCTCCCCACACTCCCTGTCTCTCTTCAGCTGTGCTATAAATCGACTGATGACCGTGCGTTCTTTAAAAAGTTTCTTGGACTTCATTGACGGGAGAGGTTTTCATAGTTTGTTTTAATCACCACTAGCAGCCTCACAGATGTTAGCTCGAGCTAATTAGTAACAAACGCACCAACGTGTGTAAAGCGTGTTTACAGCTCACCTGATGCTGATCTCCAAAGTGATGAAACTCTTACTGCTTTCTGTTGTTTGAATACAGGCCGCTGCTTTGTTCCTAAATCCTGAAGAAAAACACACACAATATGTTCCAGTACAGGATTTTCTAATAATGACAACACCTAATAAAAATGAATTTTCTCAGCCAATATACTGTGTGAGATTTGTGCCACTATAAATACATTACAGAATAAAGGAGTGTTTCACTGCGACTCCCCTGCGCTGCCCTGGAAACATATTACAACAAATCTACATGTCGAGTCAAGTGTGAAATGTGTTCGGTTCAGCAGATCTTTACTCTCCCTCAGAGACATCATCTCTGCTACAGTACAACCTCCCAAACACTCAGTACTATCTCAGTGAATTCACCACTGTAGCTCTCTATTTTACTCATGTTCCAGTGTGTGTGTGTTGCCTCAGTTAATTCCCCTGTAACTACTTTGCCCCAGTCGCTCTAACTGTTCCAGGCAGCAAAAACCAAACTATTACCTGAGAGTTTATCACCATCCATTTCCTCCACACACCCTGTAATCCTGCAGCTCTTTCTCTGCCTCAGTGGCCCCTCCGGTATGCTAAAAAACAATGGCTGTGTGTATGTGTGTGTGTGTATGTGTGTGTGTGTGTGTGTGTGTGTGTGTGTTCCGCTCAATGATTCTTCCTCTCACACTTGTTGATGAATAAGGAATGAAGCGCTGAGCCGCTCGTGGGGGAGAGATTTCCCCAGCAGGCCTTCCTACTTTCAAACACACATACATACACAGAAGCAGACACACTCAGGGAAGTCTACGCACACATACACACACGCACACACACACACCGGCCTGTTCTCAGGTGGTAATTATGCGAGTGCTGCTCTGTCTCTCTGATGCATCCTGGGGATTATTTAAATGGTCAAATGAAGTGATGTACCACGGAGCAGGAAGTAGGCTCAGGGGAGGCGTACCAATGGACACACTCGTAATCATGTGTGTGTGTGCGTGTGTTAGTGTGCCATCATTTCTCTCAAACAAGCCGAGGAGAACATGTTTCTGTCCTCAAATCCCCAGAGTGCATCAGCTGTGTTTCCTGCGACTGTCTTTCCAGATTTCTGCTCGTCCTCAGGAGATGAATGACGACATCCGCGTACACGTGTCCGTTTGAAATGCGCATTATAAAGGGAACGTGTAGATGTTCAACATTGCTTCAATAGATTGTACCTAAAAGACCCATATTTGCATTTTGTTAAAGGTTTTGATCAGGCAGATACTGAGCAGTTCAGTGGATGTTATACCTATTGTGAGTACTGCTTTACTTGTTGTTGGTGTCTGTTTGATTGACAGCTGCTGGCAGACTGAACACCGTCAGGGAACGGCAAAGTAAACACACTTTCCTATTAGCCTAAACATCATGGGCAGACAGCGAGCTGTTACTGGTACTGAAGAGTAACGACCAAACTGACCAGAGATTTAAGCAAGTACGTGCAACGTTCTTTCTGCTAACTCGTCATGCACCGCAGATCGGTCAGCGACCCTACGCTTCATCACACGACGACTAAGGTGCCACTGTAGTGACAGGGTGAGTGTACAGGTCAAGTTAGCAATAATAAATTAGCAATGTCTGCTTAAACTTTGAAATAAAGCTCTCTGAATTATGTAACAATAATTATATGTGTTTAAAGTTAAATAGTCGCATAGTCTGATAATGTTTAGGCACCAAAACAACTTGGTTAGGTTAAAGATCGTTTACTCTAAATCAGACATACACTGAATGAATATGTAATGTTTACTGACACATTAAAGCTGCAGTAAGATTGAGAAGAGAGCCTCCAAAGCCCTCCTTGCAGAGGAGGCTGTCATGCGCTGCAGGCTAGTAACCACGGCAACTAAAGAAGCCAGATATACACTATGTGAAAACGTGAAATGACAAAGACCGCAGCCGTTGTATTACACCACCAACACTATCGAGGCAGATACACATCAAACCAGCGGAAATCAGTGTTTTTGCTTCGAATGGTAATCTACAGCTAATTCTATTCAGCAAAACCACCAGCACTTAGTTTGCTAACAGAGACTGTGGAAAAAACAGAGCCAACTAAGCAGTAACACACTGATGTTGTGAACATTTAGCCGTGAGAGCACAGGCACACTAACTATCAGGAGGAAGTCTGAAACGGTCACACTGCCTGGGCACTTCACAAAGATATCTTCAGCCACGCCGCCATGAAACAACGCTGAACAGTAGCCGCATTGAGAACAAGCTAACGTTAGCCCGACGGCAACACCAATGTAACATAACGTCACAGTAACACAGACAACTTAGCAATGTGAAACAAATACAGCAGAAATGAAGCTGGGGTAATTACCTGTCGAGCAGAACTGTCTAACTCAGCATCGCTTTTTAATCCTCTCAGGTCCCGTAGCTCTCTCCACCTCAGAAATGCCGCTCCAATGTTTACTCTGGTTTCATTTCTGTCTCGGTCCAACTCTTTCTTTTTAGCCTCCTTTTCCTCATTTCTCTTCTTCGGTTTAACGGTCTTTGTAGTGTAAGCTGTAGTTGGCAATGGAGGGATGTTTTCATTCCTAGTGGTTGTTTTTAAGCCTTTGTGGACACAAACCGGCTGACGCTGCGCGCACTGAAGAAATTTAGCTTGACCGTGTGAGCGTGCGCGGAGGAGTGGTGCTGCGCAGCTTGTGATTGACAGCAGCCTGAGAGACTGCTCGGCTCTGATTGGTTGTTGTGTTTCGGGAGCGTTAGATTCTTACAATTGCCATTAGGAGCAGTAGGAGGAGCCAGAGGAACACGATTTTTTTGAACTACTGCATGTTTAAAGTGACAGTTTGAGTTAAGTTAGTTTTACCCACTACAGCTCTAAAGGTGTCAAAATAACACATTTTGTGTCGGTTTCTGCAAATGACGTGCCATTTATGTACTTAAATTACATCTGGCCTACTTTAAATATATTTCCCACACTAATCGCCTGGTCCAATAGCAGTTACGATTATTCTAGCATGAAAATAATTCGTTATTTCGTTTGAAGAGCCATGGCCCTGACGTAAGCACCAGCAGAACCAGCCAGAACCTGAAAGCAGAACGGCATGGCCACATTTTCTATTTCAATATCAACTTTGAAAAATGAATAATGATAAGGTTACCCCACTCAGTTTACATATGAAATGACGGGTCAACATTATATCACCAGGCATTGTCAGTTTAGACATAACTTCAATAACATACATGGAATCTAAATGTGCAGAGTAACTTCATCTTTCAGACATATTACTGTTACTATGTAAGAATGCATTTTATGATGATTTTAACTGTGGATTGACCTCCTGCCCCTTTAGACTTTAGCACGCATTAGAGGCACAGCTTTCCCTGACATGATTGTGACCCTAATGCAGTGAACCTCAGGCAACCATCTTGTGGTCATTAACATTATCAGTATAAGCTTTTATCTTTTGTCAAGGCAGGAGAGCAGCCAAGGGCACGAGCAAGGCAGAAGAGCACAGCAGGGTTCCTGGACGCTGCACGGGACTGGCAGCTTTCAGTGGACCTCGACAAACAGCTGAGGTTCCCCCAGCACATTGTCAGCACAACTCTGAGCAGTGCAATTAAAAAGGTTGCTCAAGTATAGCAATGACTTTAAAGACTACATTGACTGTGACACAAACAGAGATGTTAATGATTATGACCAGTTCCAAGTGAGTTTGTGGAGTTTCAAGCTCCACATGTTGAAAACAAAAAGGTGACAATTCTGAGGTATTTCATTGTTTTAGCAGATATAATCCACTTGTGAAGTTGATGTTTTTAATTTTGAAATAGAAATGTATGCACCCTGTTTCAGGTCACTGAGGGGTTTGTTTGTTCTGGTATTTTTCTAGAAGGACCTGGCTGTACGTCTGAAATCTCTCCTGCAAACAAAGGCCTCAGACGTACTGAGTAAACATCAGCAGACAGGCACACTGTCCACCTGCAGCAGGAAGGAGCATGTCAAATTAAGGGTCAGTGATCTTGAAGAGAGGCATGGATTGTACGTTGGAAAGAGTCTTTATTTTGATAACATTTTGAGATCAACTTATCGTCGTGGTTAAAAGATGATTAAATGTCCAGCTGATAAAAAAAATGCATTTCTCAAAATAATTCTTAGTGGCAGATTTTATTCATTGTATTCAACTATTTGTATTGAAAAGCATTCCGGTTTAGTTTGGAGTGAAATTTAAGATGACTGTAATTTTTAACAGCATGAATGTGTGAGTATTTACACACCATTACTCCTCTATGTGTTAATCTATCTTGCACAGACAGCGTGTTAATATCCTTGAAACACTCTGTCGCAATCGACATAACAAGTGTCCCAAATTCAACTCATCTATAAGAGTGTACACATGTTACACATGTCACATAACTAATGTATGTGACTTTAAAACAATTGAAGTTCTGAGAGGAAATGATCAGAGTTTTGGTTTCACATGGAAATCGAGCACTTGCCTCTCTGATGTAAATGCTTCTGTTGGATGAGGTTGGAACAAACCTTCATGTCAGTAAGTCACATAAAAAGACTTTAGCAGGAAGCTAAAGACTGCTACCTGTACCTGTGCAACCTGTGCTAGAACACATCTGCTGGATTAAATGTTTTACACTAAAGTCTCCAAGTCTGTAGATGTCAAACTAACTTCTTTATATGTTTTAATCTTTCTTTTAATCTTACTTACTTTTTCTGACTCTTACTTTTTCAATCAACTACAGTCTACATAGTTTTGCGAGCACAGAGGGAATTGAATGCATAAAGTCAGTAAGTTAGCTGTGGGCTGCAACCTGCAACTTTTACTGACTGTCAGCGCTTTTTAACATGATTATCGTACCTTGCTAAGTCTTGAGTGTATGTATTCACATCAGAAAGAAGCCAGATCAGCAGCTGTGACAGAGAAGAAGTTGATTTACCATATTAGTACCTTAAGGGGGGAATTCACTAAGAATGATAGCTCCATAAATTGAGCATCATTTGCCCCTGCTATCTGCTCCGCTTTCACAAAGCAAATTGCACTGATGATATTCAAGCGCAAACAGGCCCATAAAGTTTCGCAGATCCGTGCAGTTGGCTCTTGTTTTGTGTCTGATTGTGGAGAGAAGCTGTCTTCACCTCCACTCTCTGCTGCGTGGAGCTGCCCCCTCAGAAATTAACTGAGCTCCACACTGACGGATCTCAACTCCACACACAGATCGATGATGAGCAGGGAGAGAGGAGGGGCCAGCTCTTTAACAGTTTATTGTAAAGTCCAGACTCAACAGGTGGTTACTAATTATTTGAACTGAGCATTATTTTTTAAACCAGCGTGCAACAGCAGCTCATCCATATAATAGTAATCCCTGTCATGCTAATGGCTCCAGACCATCTCCACACATGTGGACAAAGTGTGCCCGCGTGCCGGAGCTCAGCCTTGCACAGCCCCGGGCTGATCGGTCTCCCGATCATAATAATAATGACAAAACATTAACAGAATGTTTTAACAGACTAACAAATTTTTGATCACACAACAGGTGGAATTGTCATCATGATCAGTGACAGCCCTTATAACAATGCGCTGCAGTTCCCCCCAGCTCTCTGCAGGCGGTCATATGTTCACTCTAACTGCGCGGTGCTGTCAGCGCTGCTGTTTGTGCATTAGGTGCTTTTTGCAATGAGGCTCATTTGCAGAGAAAGCGGCCGCGCAACCCTTTAGTGAATCCCCCCTAAGTGTTGTTCTGTTACAGTTAACATTTATGTTAGCTACAGCACCTCCAGGTGGCCTTTCTAAATAATTGATCAGGTGTTAATGTCATGTGACTTAATCAGGAAGTGTTCTGGCACAAGGAGAGAATGTGGTCAGAGAGACGACACAATCTGCGTCCATCTGCTCCGGTCTTATGGCAGCATCGTCAGTATGTATATTTTATTTCACATGTTTGATTGTATTTCTACACAAGTATTGTAGATGTATGTGTTAAAACAGAGTGTTAAAAATACTTAACTACTTAAAAACTATTATGCTTTATGTTTGCATTTGCTAGTATGTTTCATGTTAGCTCATTACAGCTTCATTTCTGCTTGGAACCAGGAGATAAAAGTGCTCGATTGTCAGTGACATTTAGATTTTATATGTACACATCAATTGTTATTACTTCCGTTTGTTTGCCAGGTTTGGTTAACCCTTTGTTTAATGTACAACAGCTTAATTGTATTTTTTCTATTCGTTTTCAGTTTCACCCTTTCCTAATTATTAAACCTGTAGACAAACCTGCATTCTGTCTATGGAGTCATAGTAAAAGTGAGGCGTTTACCTGACTGGTCATAATGAAATCTCAAATGTCTCAGTCACACGATCTAAAAGAAGTGCATCATGTTCACTTATGACTCGTTAAGGCTTTGAAGCAGCTTAATTGCCTCCATGAGCCGAGCGTCACAGTCGGTGACGCTGCAGCTGCTGACTCTGTGCCTCACATCAACTTCCTGTTGTTTTTAGAGCACCGACATCCGCCCGTCCTTTTCACCTCACGCAGTGTCTTTGTCTTATGCATCGCCTCCTTCTACCTGCCTCCTGCTCCGACCAGCCCGGGACTACAGGGACACTTCTGCAGGAAGTCTTTTCCCTGACAAATTAAATATCCATTTTTAAATCCCACATCAGTCAAACTCTGGAGGAAGAGACAGAACGAGCCCACACACACTGAAATCAAGGTTTTGTGTAAACTGTCATTTTGAGAGTTTGGGAGCGTTGACAGACGAGTCTAACCGCTGTCTGTCACTCTGACAGATTAGAAAATAATTACTGCATTAACACGGTTACTCACATAATCTGTCCTCAGGAGAGACTGACAGAATCAAAATAAAGAGAAAAACTGCGCACTGACTGGTTTTAGGAGCTGAAAAATATTATTATTAAAAATATTATTATGTCAGAGAATGAAATTAACATAAATTTACACTCGAGGAAACACAAGGCCAATACAAGGCTGCGCCAGGCCAGGCCAGCTGACAGGGATGGAAGTAATAAATTATATTTACTCTTGTTACTGTACATGTATAAAAATGGTAATTAAATTGCTTAGTACTCTCACCATAATATTCTTTGCTACAGTCCCTATCAGATACAAAGTAAACGCACACAAAAGGTCTTGATAAACTGGGTTTAAATGGAAAAGAAAATACTCGTCCAATCAGCAGAAGAGGTCAGAGGTCCTGAGAGGTGATTCTCTGCATTCGGCTTAAACTTTGGATACATGTTATAAATGTGATCATCCAAACAGGCTGGGTCCATCGCAGCGGGTTTCAGTCGACTTCTGCATCCTCTGAGGAATGTCCGCCCTCATCAATAATAAGATAATGATTATAATTTTATTTTTATAAAAAGTCCACCTGTGTCTCCAGGGCTGAGTAAGTAAACTGTAGGAGGAGACTAAAGGTCCTGTAACTTTTGCTGCCTAAATGTTGCGCAACACCAACTTACAGTGGTCATCGTGACTTTGGACTTCAGCATGTGCAAAATACAAATGAAACAAAACATATCAATTCTGTTTTGCAAAGTCAGGGACTTCAAAATCCAGCAATAACAAATATGTCATTGATTAGTGGCACAGTGAGCGTGTGCAGACAAGAGAGGAGGAGGGGCCACGGGCATGGACCTTGAAGAGGTTCAGAAAGAGCAGCTTTCTCGATGTTTTACGTTAATCACCTGTCGTCACTTTGATTGTGCTGCAAAGTAAACTAAGAGATCTGTCCTCTTTATTTTGGCTAGTTATAGAACTATAAACATCTGCTTAAAGCAGAGGATAACTCCTCAGGCTCTGATTGAGACTGAGGGGCTGTTCCACCTGCAGAGGATCCTCAGACAGAGCAGAAGCCACAGGAAATCCCTGAACGATGGTCAGCTCAACAAGTACGTTAGGATGCGCCGGGGACAGTTTGACAGTCAAACCTTGAATCGAGCATCTAATTGGACAGTGGGATTTAGATGTTAAATACATCAGGCACTTTTTTGCTCAGAGTTTAAAATGTTCAGAGCGCTCCTGAAAAATGTGAAGCATCCCGGAGTCGTCCAGAGCGCATAAGCAGGCTGAGCTCACAGCCTGTAAACAAGGGAAGAGACGCCTCTCCCTCCGTCTGATCAGGGCCTGAGATACGTGAGGGATGGGAAAGAGGCCCTGAGACTCGTCTCCTGAGCATTTAAAAGAGTCCACCCCCACCTTCATATTCATAACAGCCTGTTTATCCACCTTCATGTAGTGAAAGTGTCACAGGAAACACATCCCCCCCACCCCATCCTCCTTCAAAAACTCAGAGTGATACTATTCATCCATCCATCATCCAGTGGCCTATTACTTTGCCCATATGCTGCGCACTCCGAGGCGAGCTCTTAGCATTTGAAATTGTAATGGCTGGGCCCTCTCTTCGTAATGACAGGCCCCCGTCAATCACGCTAACTGACGGACAGCACGCATTAGCATAACATCTGTTCCACTTGATCTTTCTGCAGCGAGATGACACATTCTCACACAAAGCCTCACTTTGTGGGATTACCAGGGGGCCTCGCTGGTCAGAACACACTTTCAATGTTCATCACATTTTATGGAAATAAGTCAGTTGTTGTGTTCGGATTCAGGCTGAAGTCGGGGATTGCAGAAGGAATTGAATCTCGTTGAAAGATTGTGAACGAGCCAATTAAAAGTGCCGAGTTTCTTTGTGAGCAAATAAAAGTTTACTTTCAGAGTTTTGTGCATCCTTGAGGTCTAACCAGACACGTCGTCGCCAGACATGGAGGAGCACGTCCACTGTAAAATATCAAAAATGGACATATTTATTTGTAAGGAGCAGACATCAATTCTCCTCACACATTAGACACTGAACTTTTATATATTCTGGGGTTTAAATGACGAATGCAAAAACATTTTGAATGTCTCCAGTAGATGTGTTCAGCCTGCAGCAGTGAAACAGGTTGGCTGCAACATAATCCTTGATGAATCAAAGTGCGTCCACTAAAAGTTCTTGTTGTTTCCACTGACAGGCTCAGATTGTTACTCTAAGTGTCTGACAACATTACAGAAAGGATCCCTACTTTGATAGACCTTTTTGTTACAGAAAAAAAAATGTTTCACCACAAACAGACGTTCCATCGCTCTCTTCAAACACACCAGACTCCATTGATAAAAACAGTAAGACTTTTTTGTCTAACACTGCCACAAAGGGTTACATTTTTTTGTTATTGTGTGTTAAACAAAAGTTGGGTTGTCTTTTATTTAACCATTTAAAACACCAAAGTAACAAAATTACACGGGAAAACCAACCAGTCGAGGCAGCGGTTGACCAGCAACTCCCATGACCTGCTTGGGATAAATTAGTATTTTTGTCAATGGAGTCCGGTGTGTTTGAAGAGAGCGACGTAACGTCATCTTCCTCTGTAACAAAAAGGTCTCTCTCTGTAGGGATCCTTCCTGTAATGCTGTCAGACACTTAGAATAACAATCTGAGCCTGTCAGTGAAAACAACAAGAGCTTTTAGTGGACCTACTTGCTCTGAAGGATTATGATGCAGGAATAATACTGTAGGAACAATATTTAACAAATTAAAGCCCGGGTTTCAAGATACCAGAATTATTATTTAAAACTGAAAATATATAGAGCTAGAGTGCATGTCATTCAACATAAAGCCGACTGTATTTCTTTATTTCCACATAGCTAACAGTCTTCTTCTTCTCTGCGACATATCTCGGCATGTTACCCCCACCTGTTGATCAGCGAAACGGTGTGACACCATTAGTAGGCCTGTGTATCACAACAACATCAGTGTGCTTGTGCATCCTCGTGCCTGAGGAGGAGATAAACAAAGCGGGGACGGGCTCATGGAAAAAACAGCTCCACAGCGCTACCAGAGGTCAGAAGCTCCTCAGGGGAACTTTAACACTCGAGCAAAGCAGCTTCAATTAAACTGGGGGAAAGTCGTTAAACACACGCATGTCAGTTTGTTTATGTGGATTTGTGCAAGTTGTGTTTACATTCGTCCTCCTTCAGGAGATGTTTACATGCATGTGTGTGATTTCTGGAAGCTTGATTGGTCACATTAGTATACATGTTTGAGCGTTTGTGTGTGTGTGTGTGTGTGTGTGTGTGTGTGTGTGTGTGTTTAGGCGCTCCTCCAGAGCAGGAATTAGCTAAACAGCATCTGGATGCTCACTAATTGGCTCTCCTCTCCACACAACCATGAAAAAAATAGCACACCTCACCTCCCTGTTTGTGTGTGTGTGTGTGTGTGTGTGTGTGTCACACACAAAGTGCAGCTTGTGCCAGTAATTGGGGATTACCATGGTAATATGGTAAGCCATGTTCACTGAGAAAAAAATTACAATTATGGCAGATAAATAGCACACAATAGTTAGAAACGTGTAGACGGTCACTCCTGGCTCCGGCTGTATTTTGGCTTCTCTTCTGTATATTTCTCTGCTGATTAACCTGGCTCTGCTGCTGCTATTGTCTTCTGTTAAGTAGCATTGCCACTTAACAATATAATGGGCCTGCTGCCACTCTTATTACACACTAGTTGCTGCAATCAAGGGCCGTCAGCAGGCTGACTCTCAATCTGTCCAAACAGGAGCCAAGGATAGACAGCAGTGCAGATGGAGATGCATCACATTATACAGGCGGTGAAGGACACCGAGCCAGAGATGCGGAGAGTGCGCACGATTTACTTTTTACATGTATATTGATTTATGTATAGTGTATGCAAATACACTTTCCAATACATGCAACCGTCTCTACATGCAGAAACATGCAGCAAATGTATGCAGGGAGGCAGAGCAGCTCCTAATGCAGGGCTACAAGTGATATTGCTATTGTTCACAAGGTCAAGCACAGAGCGCTGCCACTCACATTTCCACATTTTCAGAGGCACGTTTTCCACATTTGAGCTCATTCAGACCTCAAATATATTCTGAGCAGTGTCACGTAATTCAACATTATTCATTCAGTGACCCTCCTGTAACTTAGACACGGCACCATGTCACAGCTCACATTGTCAACTTCAGGCTTTCAGTCGTATTTAAGTCAATGAAAACTGTGGGTGTCATTTTGTCTCAGGTAAAGGAAGCCAACGGTTTAGTCTCATTCGCTAATAAAGGTTGATCACAAATCACACAAACTTTGTTTTGTAATAACGGAGACTGAAGAACAATACTACTGCAATATAATAATTTCAAGAACATCTTCTCGACTACCAGAACCAAGACAGCGAATCAGAAGAAAACTAATTTTCGGCTTACACAGACAGTCTTTGTAGGATATGTAAGAGTGACCAGGCTTACATCACTGGTGATTGTATGGCTATTCAATCAGGACAGATTGTGATGTTATGGAGTCAGCTTTAGCTACATCAAGTCCCGTCTCCAAACAGCCCTCGTCTGTGGCCCGTAAACCTTTTAAAGCTCCCAACATAAACTGATCAGCAGCACCCGTATCTCATCCCCCTGACCCAAATAAGTGCAACAATCTATTTTGGTTTGTATCACACGCGTTCCCCTCTCTATTCTTCTCTCCATCTATTCCTTTATTAATCTGTCATCCATGCATGATCCTTTTAGGAACAGCCTCCTCTGATTCGATTAGATGGGCTTTCATTATGGTAATGGTGGATTAGGCAACCAGGGAGATCAGAGGGGATGTTTGTGCCCGATTCTGCTGCCTCCGCTACAACACAACAGGAAGGATGTATACATAACTGTATGGTGTGTGTGTGTGAGTGTGTGTGCGTGAGTGGGTGGGTGGGTGCATGCTATATATTTTGCCGGTAGCTCTGTGGATGTCATCACTCGTTAATCTTTGGTGCACATGCTCAGTGCAGGACTCACTTCAAATGGTATTGAAGTGACAGAGACTGCACTTATGAAATAGTACATACAGTATGTTCACTCTGTATGGAATAAAGAGGGCTTTTATTTAGCTTCAATTTAGCATCAGCTAGCCACAGTTAGCTTAAGCCTAGTGCTTCATAGAAAGGTGTGTGGCTAAAACACATTGTTGAGTGTATATGTTTGTTTGTCCGTCTGTCATCGCTGCAAAGAGTAAAATTGAATATAAAAACCACACATCTAAAAACAGACAAAATACACTCACATGTTTCCAACAGTGACAGTTGTAATAGACACTTTCACCCTGATGAGGTTTCTGGATAAAGACACATGCTTCAGACTTTTCCCTGCAAACAACTCTGTGATATCTAATTTACATGCACCGCTATAAATAACTTGTTGTTCTGTGGTTACCTTGGAGTCCTCTGATAACTATGGTAATGGGAGCACACGTCAGTACAAAAGGGTAGGTATTTTCTAAGAGTTATAAACACTGAACTAAAAGCCAGGGAAAAAGCACCATGTACACTTTTACAGGAACAAACACAGCTTTAGATTTAGGTTATAAATGTGACCCTGTATAGGTTTCCTCTAATGCCATTGTCAATAAGCTGTCCTCTTGCTTCTAGCGCCAAAGACCTCTTAGTGGTCAACAGTGATGTATGGGTCAACAAACAAACGACTTTCAGCCTCAAGACTGGAGTTTTAGTCCTGATAAAATCAGAAGTATGATCACTAATTGGACTGCTTTATTTTCTAACTTTAACTAGACTCTGGTAACTTGACTGTGGAGCCAGACAAGTGCAAAACTGACTCAACAGGGGTATTTAGATCTTCTTGTTTTAAAGCAAAGGGCCACCGACCTGCTGATTTTACGAGTTTAGAGCATAGACTTTATTAAAAGATGGCCGACATGACAGCTCCCTTAAAGTGAAGCCAAACCCTCTCTCTTGCCCCCTGCTGACCGGCTGCAGTATAGGTCATAAAGCCCGCCTCCTCCATGTTAACAGATGGGACATGAGTCAAACTATAAAATCAAAATACACGTCAAATACATTTTTCAAGTGTTTATTTTTCTGACAAGTTTACTTTTAGTAGTTATTTGATGCTGTAAAAAAGGGGGTGTGACCTCATGATTGACAGCTCTGTTTACAAATCATCGTTCTGTTCCCGAGTAGAAGAGTACGGTCACTGAACTTTCCATCACCGTGAATATCTGCTTCAGACCAACACAAGAAGTTCTGCTTCAGACTGAGCCCACCTGAGGGCTCCAACACATTGGGTAGAGGAAAGGGTGTGACATCGTTACGGCGGCTCCAACCGGCGATCGCTACTGCACACACTCTGGGTACAAATATTGTCACCAGCGCAAGATGGCAGCGCCCAGCTCGGGGGTATTTTGGTTTCAAATAGGACGAGGTGGAGACGCGTCGTCCATCTCTATCCTCAGTCTATGGTTTAGAATGAGAACTAGCTAAGAGTATACTCATAATCAATTATTCTATGACTCAACCTGTAATGGTGAAATAATATTCTGACCTGCTCTGTCCAGCGGAGGACCATGTACATCACTAACAAACACGTTTCAGTGCAATCATCAAATCAGTGTTTCTGCTCCTTTTTAATGAAATTGATGTTGTTTTCATGATGCTGAAATTATATAAAAACACATCTGATGAGCCGAAAACATCAGTTCAGACTTATTTGATCCTTAATCATAATTTCTGCAAAACGTCTGCAAACTCATTTTCTAATTGAAAACAAGTCTGATCATTTATTTTGCAGATATTTAGCTCCCATGACAACAGCACATATGTTAGAGTGTGTTTTTAATCTTTTTCATGGCAGGAGGAATCCGACCTCTAAGTGGAGATCATTAATATTCCTAATGGCAGGTCCATTGTCGTGATTGCCTGACCTGGTGAGTAAGGGCAGGTCCCTGCAGCTCAGGCAGAGCTCAGGTCTTAACAATGCAAGTCACAATGACAGTAAGTATACACTCCACATGTTCACACACAGTCAGAGCAGCGCTGCAATTATCAAAGTGCCCCTCAACCTCCAAATTGAGGAATACATCTTAATTCAGTCAAATGGCATTTCAGTGACAGAAGCTCCAGCCGTGCCAGATTATGGATTAAAGTAATCCCACAGGGCCGCGGAGGGAGGGAGGGGAGAGGGAGGGACGGGGGGGTGAGTTTGGGTACGAGAGGAGGAGTTTCCAATCATTCATTCAAGCAGACGTGACTGTGGGTTGAGACCAGTAAACAAAACAATCACAAAAACAGGCTTAGGATTGCTGCTGATGCTGCTTCTTTCTGTCAGACAAGAATAGATTGGCAGACTGCGACTGAAAATGATAGTCGGACTAATCCAGTCACATAATATCCCAACAAATTCCTCCAGCCCCGCTCGTTGTGTCATCCAGGCTGTTTCCTTTCTGTGGACTGGCACTGCGTTCCTGCTACAAGATCGAACCGAAAAATAACAATATACTGTCGATATATAATGTTTCTCTCACACACAGAAATACAACAGTACAAAAGCTGTGTGGCTGGAGGGAAACCAATGAATGCAAAATCTCATACATGTAGACTATTTTCAATGTAAACACAATAATAACATGCAGACTGAACACTGAATGAAAGTCTGATCAGTCTTCTTCCTCTGTGTCAGAGAGCTGCATGCTGTCCATTAAAAACACATCAATGAGTCACACTGTTGCATTAGGTGACATGTTCCTTCACTACCACAAACACACACTGTGGTTTAATTTAACTTAATCTCTCTCACACACACTCACCCGCCGCTCCAGATACTCACTTGAGACCCACATGTGGATAAATAAAATAGTCCCCATGATGCAAGATTTCCTCCTCCTTTAATAAAGCTTGTTAAAAACCAATCGCCCGAAATGTCCTGGAACTAGTTAGCAGTGTTGTGACCAAGTCATCTTTGCTCAAGTCCCAAGAAAGTCTCGAGTCATTTTTTCTTGGGCAAGTCGAGTCCTTAGTTAAGTCAAGTCAAGTCCCAAGTCAAGTCACTTTTTTTCCACCCAAGATCCAGCACTCTTACCTGTAGTATCTGGTCTTTATAAAGAGAAAAGACAAGGTGTTAGCAGCTCGTCTAATAATGATATTATTGGCCAATTTATAACCTGTTCAAAAAGTATGACAGTGAATTGTATCTGTATTATCTTGGCACAGACGCAGCCATGATGATGGTCTGCTCTGAGACCGTATTGAGTAGTAACGAGTACGACTGATGAGGCTTCTCTTTGGGGGCTTTGATGTTGCGTGTTGCCATAGCGAGGAGTTTGACTGACAGCCATTCATCCAATCATGACAATCACATACCGGGAGCTTTTTGTGTTGTCCAATCATGATTCCCAGTTTGCGATGCGTACATACTTGATAGTTAGAAACTTGACAACACTGAAGTTTATCATTTTATATTTAACAGCTAACATTCAAAATTATGAACACACGCAAGTCATCCGAGTCATCATGCCTCAAGTCAAGTCTCAACTAATTAACTTGCAAGTCCAAGTCGAGTCTCAGGTCATTTATTTTTTGTCACGTCGCAAATCATCAAAACAGAGACTCGAGTCTCAAGTCCACATCTCTGCTAGTTAGGAAGTGAAACGCCCACAGGTGGAGGAGATGGTCATGTGATGCACCTTTGATGTAAAACAGTGGCTCATTTAATAGAGTACTTGAAGGATCACAGTTTAATCCTCAATGAGCTGTGTCAATTTAACATTTTCACTTCACTCACTTCACTGTGTGCGTGGAGTCAACAGCACGACCACAGACCAGCTTCGGTACTCATGCTCCATCAGCAATGCTCTATGAAATACACATCTCCGGAAATAAAAGATCCAAGTGTTCCCTAAATCAGCCCAATCCAGATGTGAACCCCATTAAAACCTCCTCAATGAGATCAAGAGGAAGATGGACGGTCACAAGCCATCGAACAAAGCCGAGCTGCTCCAAGAGCGTCCTAACGTCACCCAGCAGCACAGTGACAGACTGGAGGAGAGCAGGCAGAGATGCATGAACGCTGTGATTAAAAACCAGGTTATTCCACCAAACAATGATCTGTGAACTCTTCCTGAGTTAGAACATGAGTATTCTGTTGTTTAAACATGAACATGAACTTGTTTTCTTTACATAATTTGAGCTCTGAAAAAAAACATCTTTTGGTTTTCTTAACTAGTCGTCATTTTCTGCAAAAAAAAAACCTCAATGAGAATATTTGATTTGGAAGTAGGAGAAATGTCCTTCACAATAAAACAAAAGGTATTTTCTCTCAAACACGAACCTATAAATAGAAGAACAGATTTTTGCAGTGATCTCTTATTTTTTTCCAAAGCTGTTCATCAGCTGAGACTGATTTGGGCACCACAACACGGCATCCAGCATCAAATGGTTCAAGGTCAACAAGTTGTCACTCCCAACTCGTCAACTACAGCACCTTGCTCAATGTCCCTACACTTCCAAATATGAACATCTAGGTCCCCCTCTTGTGTCAGCCTCATGTGTTAGTGATCATAAAACAACATCTGGTTAGACTTAATCTTGTAAAATAATGACAAAACTTGGTGAAATTGATAGTTGTTTGGGTTAAGGGAGGCGTGGTGGTGCGGTGGTTAGCACTGTTGCCTCACAGCTAGGAAGCTCCTGGTTCGATTGTTTGTTTAGCCGGCTCTGTGTGGAGTTTAAATGTCCTCCCCGTGCACGTGTGTGGGTTCCCTCCAGGTACGCAGGCTTACTCCCACACACATGCTTGTTAGGTTCATTAGTGGCTCTAAATTGCCCGTAACAACGTAGCCCGTAGATGTTGCATTGCACATTGGTTATTCTAAGTGTATGACATATACAATGCTACACGTAAATTAAAAAGTCATATCCCCTGATCCCCCGACTGCCATCCCAAAAAGACTTTGTTCTTCTCAATACTACGTCACCTTTCATTCACCTTTCCTCCTGTAATCTATACTACGTCTTAAGGTTGCTCAAACCATTAATATGAGATGTGTTGCTGTTGCACAGACTTTATGGTTGTATTTTTGTTGTGGAGAGTCTCGTTAGCTCATCCGAGATGTATATGATTAATGTTAAACACAGTTCATTCATCAGTATCAATCATTCTGTGAGGGCGGTTTGATACTCGATTATCCCTGACAGGTAATGTTGTGTTTTTTAGATTTCTGCACTTTCTGGAGTATGTGTGTTAACAAATGGATGAGACAGCGACAGCTCCTCCTCCACCTAAAAAAAACCAGTGTATCTTGAAGTTGGATCATTGTCTCCCCATCTTGTCTGTGTAGCTCTCTCGCTGTCTCTCTGTGGACAGGCTTCAGACTGTCACATGTCACATTACATCACCGTCTCCGCTCTGTCCCACTTACAATAAAAACCCTCCACCTCCTCTCTCAATTCATATCTGTCTGTCAAGGTTTCTCTCTCTCTCTCTCTCTCTCTCTCTGACTGTTTTTCCCCTGACTAGATTTTAAACATAGATGATGTTTATGTTTGCAAATGGTATTCGTAGAGAATCTGACAACTTGTTATCATTCAACTGCTTCTTGACCAGCAACCAAAGAGACCAATGGATAGGGAAAATCAGGCCAAGGTTCAAGGTTGAACCACTCATTACTGACACCTTAGACACAACGGCTAACGTTAGCATTCAAACCATTTTTAGCTGACATAACTGTTAAATAGCTTAAGTTAGCGTTGACCAATATCTAGCAGATACAGCTGTTAGCTAAGGATTTGTGCCTTTCCTGTTGTATTGTTCAACATCATCAAATGTTAATGTTAGCTAGAAAGTGCTAAACAGAGTTATTAAAAATGTTGTTTTATCTTAAATGTGACCCAATCCCAACAGATTATCACTTTCAATCATCTATTTAGCTGCCGCTGAATCGGGAAGACAAGAAATTATTACAATTTGTCAGTTTCTACATTTATATCTCAATGTATTTGGACAAGTTGGTTATAACCAGTGTTCATTTTGGCAGCTATTTTATATGTAGCCGTAGCCTTTAGGCCAAATTGTTTATTAGTTTTAGTCACATTTTTACCCTTCATAGTTTCAGTCGACGAAAACTCAAAACATTTAAGTCCAGTTTTAGTCAATAATAAGTCATCACATTTCAGTCACAACATTTTCTCTCTTTGATCGAATTAAATCAGCCTCATACAGGTTCAGTCTGCTGTAAAGCTCCATCCGTTCATTGATAATGTCTAGACAATGTTCTCAACAGGTAATATAGATCCCCAGCTGAGGATATATGTGTAAATGGAAACGTCTGGAACGTAATGCTATGAATGTTAAGACACAGAACAAAGCCGTGCAGTAACAGTAGCACATCATGCACATAACTCTCTTGTTATAATTAGCAGCAGCAGTGTTGGTTTTTACCATAAACACATTTTTTTATATAGTTAGCTATATTCTGAGACGATACAGCCTCTGGGGACACCGGTGAACTTGCTGGGCGGTAAGCCATAAACGACTTCTCGTCAAGACTTCCTTTTCTGCGTGCTGCATTGTTACAGAAAGAGAAACCGTGTTCTTGTGATTTACTTGTTATTAACGGGTCTTACCTTTGCTGAAATTTCAACATCATGATGCAGATTTGTAAGAAGTAAAAATTCAAGCTTTGTCAGGTCTGTCCTCAAGAGGAGAAGAAAACTTTTAAAATGCTTGTTTGTTGAACGGAGGTCGGATCGATCTGATGCATTCGAAGGAGTCGGGAAATCTGACCGCTGAAAGGCTTTCGTGACACAGCGTCAAGGGAATTAATCTCAAGTTAAATTTTAGATCTAGAACAGATTGTTAGCTGTTAGCATGCAGATGTCTGTTTATAGGGATTAATAAGAAGCGAATTCGTCGTCAGATGACGCTGACTGGAGCCGGGATGTCATTACGGCGCATTACGTTCTGCCTGCTTTTGCTCTCCTCACAGACTGTTGTTCCTGCATACGCCGCAGCCTGCTGATACGTGTTAGGTCAATATTACTCGGACTACAAGCGTAGTTCAAACGGAAACCAGAACACTTGCCTTCCCAGGAATCCACGTCCCTGCGTACAGATTCTGTTATGTAGAATCTGTAAATAGAGATTACCTGTATGGCTGGGTCGGATTCAGGAGGGTCTGCGCACACAATTTACAGGCATGCATTGTTTCTATTTGGACAGACAGATTAGACTAAATATGATGGATTTTAAATGTCCGACAGCCCAACACTAACATTTTAATCCGTCTCGTCTCGTTAAAGAAAATAAAACATACGTGTTGTCTGAGTTTTATTATCAAAGATCTATTTTTAGCTCGTCAGAATTTTCATTAACGGAATTAACACAGATTTTCCACCCTGACTCTGCCACTGCAGTGTGTATATAATGGGTTTTTCACTGATGGTCATGTAGTACACATCGTCATTCCAGCTGTCCAGAGTTCATCTGACTGCCTCCTGTCCAACATTCAGTCCCTCACAGCCTCGTCCTGCCTGCAACACTGTCAAACTGTCTGCCGGCAGATAAGATTCACCCAGTCAGAGGTGGGCTTTGGGAGCGCTGATATGACGGACAGACAGACAACACTGTTGGTGGGAGGTGCGGGACCTTTCCATGTATCCAGCTCCTCATATCGTGGTTATTATTTCAGGGTCAGGTTGGTCTTTGCAGGGCACAGCATGGCTTCTTCTGGCATTTAGATCAGGGGTGAAAATGAGGCGGGTAAAACAGCAAGATCACACAGATGAGAGCGGAGGAGTCGTAGCCTTTCCCATCTGTCCTTTTCCTCTCCCTCTCTCCCTCGTGTCTTTACTCGCTCGCCCAGACTACCAGTCCAAGAGATGTAAATGCTCTCTTGTTGGTTGTAGCCTATATTTACCTTCATCATACACCCTTCTTTTGATGGCATATCCGAAGGGAGGGATGGGATTCAAAACCATCATTCCTTTGACCAGCGACAGGGCAACAACACATCCAGCTGCTTTAAAGCGATGGACAAACTGAAAGCTTGTCCCTTATCCTCGTCTGCTGCTTCTTCCATGTGGTCCTGCTGACCTCCCTCTATCCTCTCTTTCATCTGACACCCTTTCATTCCTCTTGTCCGTCCTCTCCTGAAGCCTGGCCTGGATGCTGACAGGGCCTCAGGGTTGCTGGTTCACTCATCCACACGGACAGGAGGGAGATATTTTGCTAGATGCCAGTGTTTTGACGGCGGTGAATAAATGCATAGAGAGGATGTGCTGGGGCTATGTGTATGTGTGAGCGTGTGTGAGTGTAGCTTATGAAGAGAACACATAAAAATCTAATTTAGTCTTGTGCGAGTGTTTAATAATACCCTCCTCCCTGCATGCATTTGTTTCATTATCCTAACACACATTTTCAGAATCACAGGAGGACAATTAGCAGTGATGGAGCCACCACCTGACATTATCAATCGCTAACTTCCTCTGTGACAGTAAGCAGCTGAGCACCAGACCTCAAAGCGTGTGTGTGTGTGTGTGTGTGTGTGTGTGTGCAAACAAGCATACACACACTGCCTCCTCATAACCTCATTTCTCTCCACACAACAGCAAAGCTCTCTGGCAGCGAGTGTGGAATTCAAATGGAGCCCAATGGCAACAATCTTAAAGGGCAAACGAGTGGCAGGAAAGAGAAAACATTAGCAGCAGTTGAAAGGCATTTAGCAGCATTGAAGGCTTGGCTGAATTAAAAGGGGATAATGAATTTCAAACGGCTGTTTATTTGTGGATGCAGTGAGCCAATGCGCCACCAGGGGGTTGTGAAAGCCACGCTGGAGAAATCAGCTGAGTGTTTTCTGTCTGTGCGAGTGTGTGTGGGGGTTGTTATTCAAGCAGATCCAGGGTCAGCGGGATGGAAGAGTAGTCTGTCGGATCAGGATGGAGCAGCCTGCACACGAGGAGTCCTCAGAGAGCGTCGGTGCATCCTGTTCTTAGCTGTGGGGGAGTTTGGAGCTGAGAGCTGGATGGAGCTCCACACCAGCAGCAGCAGCAGCATGTGAACCATCGTAGGCTGTTGGAGGAGCAGCAGCGCAGCAGCACGGCGAGATGTGCCAGAAAAACTGAAAACAGCAGCAGGCCTGAAGGTTCCGTTTAATGCTGGTTTGGAACAAAGGAAAATATTTCTGAACGGGTCAAATATCCTCTTCCATAGCTGTGCTGGCTTCAAAGTTTAAGCTAGTTAGCATGGCGTGCTAATGTTAGCAACACTTTGCACAAGATATAACTACTTAGCTGATAGTGAAGACAACAATTACTGTACTCTTGTGTTTACTGTTGGGTTGCCAGGCAACCAGCAAAGTCAACAGCAGCCACCAGGATGTCGTCCTGCACACACGTTAATTTTACATTTCACACTTTGGATTGTTAGAGCTGCACGGAGGCAGATTTAGACACAAGCAGGTCAATTGTTTCCCCATTTCTCTCTTTCAGTCTTCATGCTAAGCTTAGCTAACTGTGTGCTTCCTCAGGATTCTTATTTTAATTTTTTATTGTGCAAAAACAAACAATATTCAACAACAACGCAAGACAAGTGTGACATTAACACCAACTACAAGACAAGACGCTGATACGGTTCGACAAGAACATAAAGACAATACATTGCTGTGTCATTTGAAAACATCGAGAATCGGTCAGGTGAGTCAGTCACATTAGAAAAGGCAATGATAATAATAATAATGATTTTGATAGTATTAATAATGATGCTATGGATTCTTACTCAGGATTCTTATTGAACAGATGGCTATTGAATTGGCATCAATGCTCTCACCTAACTCAACACAAAACTCTTCATTATATGGACGAGCCGTTTTAAAATCAAACCTCACAATGTTTTTATTATCACTATCTTTAATTTGTCCATTTTATTTTGAAAGTCTCAGGGCCCAATCAGACAGAGCGTGTTTTGCAGGCCGTAAAACGCGATGGCGCACCGCACTGCTTTTTTCTGTTGAAGCCTACCGTTAAAAAAAGAGCAGCCTGCTGTGCCTTTTTTTTCTACTGTTGTTAAGGCATAGCTGTCATTAACCAAACCGTTATATTGTAAAATGACAGAAGGCCCGCTTCTACATTCATCCGACTGGACAATCAGAAAAAACAGCAATGACGTCGGGCGCTTTTCTGCTTTGAGTCGAAGTTTTTTCAACTCGAGGCGCTCAGAGCGTTTCTTTAAAGACGCGAGGTGCACAAAGCAGAAAAACTTGAGGCGCTCTGCAACACAAAAGCAGCGCGCTAAAAGCCTCTCATTAAAAACAATGACGAAAAAGCCCCCAGCTGCTAAAACCCGATCGGGCCCTTACTCGGCCTCGGAGCTCTGCATGTGCAAAATCATCATTTTTTGTCATATGGGTATATATTAGATGGCATATGTATTTATTTATTTATGCGTCAGACATAATTGTAACAAATATACACAACTATTATCGCTGCTCTCTTCTTCGCATACAGTTTTGTCACTTTAAGATGCTCTTGGGTAAAGTAACCTGAATGAAGTTTGATACTAATTACAGATATGAACATACATGTTAAATACACATTTAATGTTTAAATATATACTTTAAAATGACAAGTGTAATATAAGTCCATTTAATTTATAAACACTATATAGGACATTATTTAAATATCTGTTTGCACAGCCAAATTACATATTTTCTTCTGTTTGCAGCTTCAGTTTAGTAGATTATTTATATTTAAAGAGAACATTTATGAATCTGTCGGCGTTATAAGTTGGATAAAGCTGTCATTAACACATTCAGCCTGACTAAGAAACACTGATAATAAAAAGCCAAATATTCATTTAAAATGAAGAGCACAAATGTTTTTTAATGCTTCACAATGATTAGTCTCTAAAAATCGAAGCATAAATTAATATTTTTCTTGAAATGTAATTGTTTCTGTTTGTTTGCCTGTCAGTGATAAGAAAAGTTCAGGTCAGTATGTTTCCTTTGTTTATCAGCTCTGAAAGGAAAATGTGGTGGATGTGAGTGTTTTCTGTTTTTAAGCTGCAGCTTTCACAGTTAAACTCCAGAGTTCTCCCTCGGAGCTTCTTTTGAGCTCCGAGCTGCTGAAAAGCAAAAATGTTCCAGTGTGAAATGTTGCTTCACACTGCAGAGGTGATAAGTGGTCCGGCTCTGTGTGCCACAGCCATGACACTGAAATTGTTGGATACAACCTTGAGTGAAAAAAGCCTCCTCAATCACAGTGGCTCCATGTTCTGCTGCGGTGAGGGCCAACAGGAGAGAGGGGAACAAAGCAAAGTGTTGCTGCACAGATTCAGAGCAGGTGGACAGATCAGAGTCGGTGAAAAGAAAGAGCCTAAGACGTGTCGGACTGGATGTGTTCTGATCAACATGCAGAAACTGGTCGAACATAATGACATATGTTTTACTCATTTGTTTCACGAAGTCCTGATTCTGTTGGTTTGGTTTTTTAAACCAAAGTTACAATTTTCATAGATTCCATAGTTAAACATGTAAGTCACAGGTAATTAAGATAAACATATTCATAGGAGATCATCGCTCGCAGTCTGAATGTATGAAAGAAACATTATCTTACGGAAGCCCTGAGCGGACATGCATCTATACTCGACTTATTTATCTCGCTATCTCGAGATAACAAAGCTGCACCACCATAACATCAGATGATCATAACTCGTATCCCCAGAGCTGCAAAACAAGCATAGAAACAGGTTTAACTTACCTCATTAGTGCGGGCGAGGCAGCAAGGCACATCCTGCTCTGTAATATCACAGTGACCAACCTGTTGTTCTGTTCTCAACATCGACAGAAAATGATCCCGTTATCATGAGAAAACCAGCTCTGTTATCTCCAGATAACGAGTTGAGATCTCCAGAAAACAACTGAAATTAACTCTAAAATGTATGGATGCATGTCCCCTTAGGGCTGTAGCTCAGAGGTAGAGCGGGTCATCTTCTAATTAGAAGGCTGGCGTTTTGATGGCCCCATGTAAAAGTGTCCTTGGGCAAACACTTAACCCCAAATGTTCCAGTGTGTTAATGATTATGTTAGTTACTGATAGGGAGCCTGGTTCTTTTCATAGCAGCCTCTCACATTCAGTGACTGTGGAAAAGGCTGAATGAGACATGTAGTGTATATGCGCTTTGAGTGGTCAAAAGTGCTCTATAAGTGCAGTCTATTTACCATTTACTACAGATGTGACAGTAGTCATTTAATAATACTGGC
The DNA here is from genome assembly GCF_022749685.1 of Semicossyphus pulcher. Lineage (NCBI taxonomy): Eukaryota > Metazoa > Chordata > Actinopteri > Labriformes > Labridae > Semicossyphus > Semicossyphus pulcher. The sequence goes on along the minus strand of NW_027211693.1, from coordinate 29,275,557 downwards.
AGTTAGAAAACATGCTGATCATCAGGGGAGTTTCTTTCAGAAAAAGGTACGGCAATTTAACATCCAGTCGTATGCTATCAGAAATTGTTTAAACAGGTCTCTCTCATATGTTAGCGCAATGTCTAATATTTGCATGTAATGTACAGCTGAGACGGAGCACTGAAAAAGGCCTGTTAGTGTATTGATGTGGAGCCCACATCAGCACCATGGACAGCGATTACAGAGATCACAACTGTTATTTGTCTGAACTTTACAGACTTAATAAACTTACTTAATAAAGAAATAGGATACATTGAATTAGAAGCTCTTTTCTTGAGGATAAAACACGTTTAATAAAAGGCCAATTTGGCACAAAAAAGGCAAATTTATTGTCAGTACTAAGGTCAGAACACAGGCTGATTTCACTCTCAAGTAAAGTTTGAATTAACTCACAACACCAACAACCATGGACATATTTTGTGTGGGCGGTTGGGCTCCGATTGAAAGATGCTGTTTGAGGAACAAACAAGTTAACTCACTGACACTAACATTCACTGACAGTCATATTATGGACAGATATAAATATCTACCCATTGATCATTGTTTTTATTTAATCTTTTGTTTGATGCTTGTTAAATAAATGTACCTGCAGTTAACCTCTGACTTTTAAAGGAACCAATCCTGCATGGTGTTTGTACATTTGGTTATGTGATACTGTATTAGTCTTTGTACATTAGGCCAATACAAGTCAATGTTATTTCTTATTCTTATTTATTAAAAAGGGAATCCAGATTAATCCAGGTTTTGGCACATAGAGAAAGGGTTTACTTCTTAGACCGGTTCGACAGGTTTGTATCACATTTTCACTGACCCAGGGCGTCGTTTATCGATGTAGCCGCTTCTTTAACGTTAAAACCAGTCAGTGATTCGTATCGGTGAATCTTTACACCCCTAAAGTTTTTAATGTCCAATTATACAATGCAAGTTAACTGCACTCACTGTCAACAACAGTAAAAAACGTAAAATCTCACACGAAGCCTCTAAAATCATTGGTCTTCATGTTCATTATAACTACCATTACTCACAAGCACTCACCACAGCACAGGACCCCAGCACCTCTTCACTCCTGCGTCACCCTACTTCAGTCCAGACCAGATCTCTGATGAGTGAAATACATGTTACAGTAGGAGCTGCACGTTCTCTGCCATCAACCCACTGCAGCAGTGACACTCTAATGGACTCGTGTGACTGTTGTGTTTCCTGTAGCTGTGTTTCAGGGTTTGATTGGTGGTCCTTGATTGTTTCTCTTTTTACATTATTGTTAGGTTCATTGGTGACTCTAAATTGCCCATAGGTGTGGGTGTGAGTGGTTGTCTGTCTCTGTGTGTCAGCCCAGTGATTGACTGGCGACCAGTCCAGGGTGTAACCCCGCCTTTCGCCCAGTGACAGCTGGAATAGGCTCCAGCCACCCTGCGACCCTGAACAGGATAAGCGGTATAGATAATGGATGGATGGATGTTTAACTCCACTACAGTTACAGAAGGGTCTGTAAGGGTCCAGACCTCCATGACCTCACACTCCAGCTAGTTACATAAAGGACACACCACTCTCTGCACTGGCAACAAATTAATGTCCAACATCAATCATGAGAGGCTGAATCGTCCCATACGGATACATTTCCTTAGGATCCAAAGTAGCTTTAAAAAAGAGAGCATTTTGCTTTAGTTTGGAGACCATTTTAAAACATGAAGCGCTTCACTGATGGTGTTTCAAAGAGTCGCATTCACCATGAATGATTGACACTCTGTACCTTTACTGTTCTTGTTGTTTCATTAAACCACTTAAAATGATGTAAACACAAAACATCTCTGTCCTATTCATCCCACTTCTTTATTTTTGTTTTTTGTCAAAGTTCACCGAGTCCTTCACTTAATAAAGTTTCTTTTTCTCACAGTTCCTCCAGTCACTTTTTCTGTGAGAAACTTATTTGCACTGACTTTTATATTCAATGAACATCTTTAGAAATTATTATTTGCTGAGGAGAGACAGGAAATTTGGGGAGTAGAGACTCGGGGAGGACATGCACCAAATGATCGACAGACCAGGAGTCGAACCTGCGATCAGTGCGTTGAGGACTGCAGCATCTGTCTGTGGGGCGCCTGCTCTACCAACTGAGCTCAACCAGCGCCCCGTCTTTAGAAATTAAAATACATTTTTCCAGCATTATGCAACTATTATTATCATTTTGTATAATTAGGAAGACCACCTGAGGTATCTGGCACCAAGACATTAGCAGCAGATCCTTTCAGTTTTGTAAGTTGCGAGGTGGGGCCTCCATGGATCCGACTTATTTGTCCAGCACATCCCACAGACGCTTGACTGGATTGAGATCTGGAGAATTTGGAGGCCAAGTCAACACCTTGAACTCGTCGTCGTGTTCCTCAATCATTCCTGAACCATGTTTGCAGTGTGTCATGGCGCGTCATCCTGCTGAAAGAGGCCACTGCCATTAGGGAATACCGTCTCCATGAAGGGGTGGACTTGGTCTGCAACAATGTTTAGGTCGGTGGTGTCAAAGTAACATCCACATGAAAACGTTTCGCTATGTTTCAGTTGGATATTTAATAACAGATTAAATAAGCCCTACCTGTCTCTACGTTTTTTCCGGCCTAATCAATGTGCTCACCTGATGGTTTATGTAAATCTACTAGCTGGGATTGACTTATCTCATGATCTGAGATCTGCACAAACTTCAAAAGCAAACAGATGATCAGGAAGTGAAACTGTCAAAAACCAGATTGTAATGAGGAACTATCTGACTGAAGAATAAAAACAATGTTAGCGGTAAATGATAATATACATGTAGATTCAGCCTGACAATCTTCTCTCTCTCTCTGCTGACTTCCTGGAGGTGTTTTAATGTCTGCATGATCTATTTATTTCTAAATGTACGACTGTGTCTCTGTCCGCCCCCCAGCTGTTTCTCTCTCAGCCCTCTCTCTCTCTCTCTTCATAAACACTGAGGCCATAAAGGTTCACTGTACTCACACACAGCACACCACAGTGTTGTTCACTACCAAGGCTGTCATGATCCTGAAACCTGCTCTGACAACAGACAAATGAACCATCAGGTGAAGTCAGTACATGAGAGATAAGGCTTGTTTGTTCATGTCAATCATGTCAGACTAGCGTCCTGATAAAACCTGAGACGTTTCCTTGAGAACTCCGAAATTTAAAATGGATTCATGGAGAAGTAGAGACAGTGTTCATCAGGAACTCTTGGTGTTACCGCCACTGCCACACCCCTTCCCTGTATGTGTGTCTTATTCCTTTTTGAGTGTTCTGCGTGAGTGTGTGTGTGTGTGTGGTGTTCGTTAGTAAAAATAAATATTAGTTAGAAGTAAGTGAGTAATATTAGTAGTAAGAGGCACTCGCTTGGCTGACTGGGCCAGGTATAGTTGACATTAGTGTTCACACTCGCTCACGTAGGTTTAATCATTTTGTAGGTTTAGGGGTGCTGTTCACGTGTTGTTTGATTTTGATTTAGATTTCACCTCGCCCCACTCTCCCCTAATCCAAACCGTCGCCTCCATTTCTGTGCTCCTCTTCTCCTCTATGTTCTGTGCTTAGCTGCTGATAAGTTGCTACCTGGTGCTTGCAGACGCCACTGATGATGGTTGGGTTGGTTGCGTTAGCTTATTCACTAGAAATCATCTGAGTGAGTGTTCCTCCGTGAAGTAAACTCGCGAGCTGTCCGCAGCAGCAGAGACGCCGCGGACATCTGCTAAAGGATTAGACAGTTACGTCGTCGTCATACGGAAGTACCGCCGTCCACTTCACAGACACGTCCATGTATGTGGTGAAGTCATTAACTGATCCTTGACAGTTATATTTGGACTGGCGGGTGCTTAATATCCAACCCTGTCGATAAAAGCAACAAGACGTGTGTAGCCTAATGTAACTGAGAAGTACAGATTATTTATCGCAAATTTACTCGAGTAAGAGTAAAAAGTATTCTACAAAAAGAGTACAATTTTTTGAAAAAGTTACTCAAGTACGGAGTAAGTGTAACGCGTTACTACCCACCACTGGTAGTAAGTTAGGTTTATTTTCATTGATTTGTTTCACCTTTAGAAAGTTAGATTGTGTTTTCAACTCTAGTTTAGAGTCCTCCTTTTGTTGTAATTTTTTAGTGGTGTGTTCAGCACCCACAGATGATTCGTTTGAAATCGAAAACTATTTCAGCCTCACTTTTGTAAAGCAAATTCTTAAGAAAGAGCTTAAGGCTTTTGTTGTAGGTAAGTAGGTGGGAGTTGGGTTGACTGTGTTGCCAGTGCCGCCTGCTTCAGCTGCCCTTCATTCACGAGCTGGGGCGTAACAGAGAGTCTTTTAGTTATCACACAGCGGGACGTCCAATGTGCCGAATGCGAAATGTGTCTACAGCATCAAGAAGATCATATAACATGTGCTTTTCTTTTTACTACATTCCTATCCTGCCCATAATTCAGACAAACTTATGAATAAAACATTTAAAGTATGAAGTTCTGAACATTTGAAAACCTACTTAAATCTTGTTCTTAAGTCAAACTTCTGTTGTCTCCTGTTAGAGAAAGCTGCCTTTGGTTAAAGATGGAGGTGTGAGATGACCTGAGGGCTGTACTACAAAATGAGTTCAACATACCAGGTTTTCTTTACGTAAGCTGGCTCGATAAAAGCCTGAAGCACCGGTTAGAGATAACGAGTATGACGAAGGTGGTTACAAACTTGCAGGCTTTCTGTGACTGCGTCTATGAAAAGGGGTCGTTTGACACTTCTTCTGCACAGGAAGGAGCGATCACTTCAGATGCAACTACATCGCTGAGCGGAGCCAGGGGTCGATTAGGATGTAAAGTTAGGAATCGATTTACTGAAGAGGTGCTGCTAATCCTGCATACTTTGTTTAGCATCTCCAATCTCATAAGACTCTGATGGTGACCTTTGACCTTTTAGGAGAGTAATGTAAGTTTTAGGAGAAAACAGCAACATGTCCGTAAACGCAGTGCTCCACATCTAAAGTCCAGCCAGAAGGTATTTAGGTTTTACATGAAGGAGATCCGAGGGGAGCTCAGAGTAGAGCCGCTTCTCCTTCGCATCGAAAGGAGCCAGTTGAGGTGGTTCGGGCATCTGGTTAGGATGCCTCCTGGGCGCCTCCCTTTGGAGGTTTTCCGGGCACATCCAACTGGGAGGAGACGCCGGGGCAGACCCAGAGCTCGCTGGAGGGATTATATATCACGTCTGGCCTGGGAACGCCTCGGAATCTCCCAGGAGGAACTGGAAAATGTTGCTGGGGAGAGGGAAATTTGGGTCACATTACTGAGTAGGCTGCCACCGCGACCCGGCCCTGGATTAAGCGGAAGATAATGGATGGATGGATAAAGGAAGAGAAACTTTACAAAAGCCTGTCCAACAAACATTAACACTCACCTGGTGAGACCGCCGGGCGACACCTGGCCGGGCAACGAGGTTGCACAAACAAGAACAGTCAAGACAAAGATCTGAATATTAAACACTTTTGCCAACCAAGTTTATGGTTATCATCATAGCCCGTTGTAATGCTAACTTTAATGACAAGTTGGTGTCGCCCACATGACGACAGATAACGATAGATTGAACAGTTTTGTGCCTGTAGTGTGTGGAGAGCAACAATACGACCCAAACAGCACACCACACACTAACAGATTCATTCACCAACAACCAGAGTCCGACTCTCACAGCTGGAAATCTCACTAAATCTCTTGCGCCCAAACGAGACTTTAGAGTAAACAAACATGGCGGACGACGCTGAGGAAGAATTGGTGATGATAGCTTTTACTGAAAATTCAGGAAGAAAAAAGAACAAACTGTGGATGAAGTGGTGGAGACGGCGTGAACACGGGCTGTACGTGTTACTGTATGCTTCACGTTTGCTTTTGTTGCCATGGCTGCTGTTGTTGTGCTTCCTCCTTCAGTCAGCTTGCTTCCTGATCGTTTAGTTCCACGTGACGATCCACAGAGTGCATGCTCGACAGTCCTCGGGGTTCCCCCCACACAGCAGGATATCAGATCGTAAATACTGAACATGTTTAATATTTATGATGTGACATCGGTGCGGCCACAACATTCTTCCGAGCACATCGGGGGAAGTAAAACCTCTCTTAACATCCCTCACACCACAGGAACATCTGGAGAGATCATCTTCAGAACCATCAGAACATCAGGACTTTGTTACTTTAGTCAGAAGGGGGAATCAGGCCTAAAATCAACTTGTGCCAGCATGTAATTTTGACATATTATGTGCAACCACCACATGTTGCAGTGTGAAGAGGTGGTGTCCTTTCACTTGTTTCTATAGCCCCTTTCCCACTGGTCAAAAAAACGCTAAGATCCGGCTTTTTTGCTTAGTGGGAAATGTTACAGTCAGCAGTCAGACCCGGGTCAAATGACTCTGCAGTAGACCCAGGTAAGTATCACCTCCACTTTGAACACAAAACCCAGGTCGACATGCTCGTCTCCGTTTCCTTTCGGCCGTGTTGCTATGACATACATTCCGCCCGTCTCCGTCCGAGCAGCGCTTGAACATCGTTTCAAATTTGTCCCTGCAGAGTTTGAAAAACAGACTGAATGAGTCATAGATACAATAAAGACCTAACCACTGTAACCTCTGCACTGGCATTCCTTTGCTTACCAAAGAGTATAATGTAAGTTTGTTTTGTGCGTACTATTGTTTACTAACCCTGTCTCTGGCATGTTTGTGACGTCAGACGGTGACGCAGCTGAAAAGAGACCGAAAGGAGCGTACTCTACTGGCAACGGGCAAACAGACAATCTGCATTTACTAGCGGGTCTTCCCGGCTCTGAAAAACCTGTGTCATCGCACTCATTTTGGTGGGAAAGGGGTATAAGAGATCAGGATGTGAATACGTGGTTTCACTGCTGCACAGGAAGCTCCATGTTAACTTAAAAAAAGAGCTCAGCAATAAATGAAATGGGCCTCAAGAGTTTCAATTTGAAAGTGTCCAAGGACATGCAAACACCATATTTCCATGCTGAGTTTGAACACACACACAAACCCACACACACCCACACACACACACACAGACTCCCTCCAACAGCAGCGATTCAGAGGAGCAGACAAAAGGAAGAAATCACTCTCCTTGGCATCTAATTCTGCTGTTGGAGTATTACACAGATTAGTATATCTTTCATATGAACAAAGGCCTGTCGTTCAGGCGCAGCTTCACTCCTCTAAACCCTGAAGTCTGCGTCCCTGCCTCTGATTTCACGTGACACCAAAACTTCTCAACCTGCTTTCACTGGCTGGATTTCTGGGTACAAAGCAGAGAGATGACTGGTGACTGACAAGGCACTATTAAACTGGAAGATGTATTAGCGGGAGAAAGTCAATGCAAATAGTTGGATTTTTAAGCTGTGAAGAAGGAGGCGTGTGTATTCGAGGAGGAGTAAGAAGGAGGAGTGCGGATTCGAGGAGGAGTGAGAAGGAGGAGTGCGGATTCGAGGAGGAGTGAGAAGGAGAGTCTAAGGAGCTTTAAGGGAACAAAAGAGATGGAAGAAAGGAAATCTGCAGATACAAATGCCCCTGCATGTATTATCTGCTACCTAACTGCTTGTGCAGACGGGGACTATATTTGAGTGATGACTAATGAATGACACTTAGTATGAATGATTTGTCATAGGTCATCAGACAGTCAGGGGACAGGAAACATTAGCCCGGAATGCTCCTCTATGTGGACCAGACATGCCTCGTCATCTTTACTTCATGGTCACTTCAGACATTTTAAACAGGACGAGTTTAAACTTTCAGCTTTTAACTGTATAAAACGGACTGCCACCTGGAATTATCCGGAATGATGGTGAAGTTTATGGATCCGTAATCTCTATTTACAGATTCCGTGGGAGCACGACGAGATCTTGGTACGGGAAGTGTTCTGGTTTGCGTTTGTAGTCCGAGTAGAATTGACCAATCACGTATCAGCAGGCTTTGTTGAATGCAGCGAAACCAGCCCGTATAGAGAGCAAAAGGGGAGGAACGTAATCCACGATATGTCATCCTGGCTCTCATCAGCGGCCATTTGTCGATGATTTCGCTCTCGATGCTTTTTTTCAAATTCACTTTTCACAGTGTCGTCAAAGTCAGTGTTTAGATTTCCGGACTTCCTTGAATGCATCATAAATGATGGCTTCGACCTCATTCAACAAACTTGTCATGTCTAAGTAGTTTTCTTCTCCCCTTGAGGACAGACCGGACAAAGCTTCATGTTGACTTTTTACTAATCTGCATCATGATGTTGTTATTTCAGTAAACTGAAGAGCTGTTAATTAAAGTCAGTCACACGAAAATTTCTTTTTGGGCTTCATCCCACTGAAGTAAGCCAGAGTGCAGCCTCCGTGTAACTTACTGTTTACAGTGAAACTGAGACTCAGCACAGACAGATGAACAGGCGCTCCTCCGGGGGATGGGATGAACCAAGAGATGTCAGCGTTTATTTAGCAGACATATCTGGAGGGAGAATTTCACTTCACTTTGATCTGAACACACGGTCGCTTCTCAAGTTGCTGACTGGACTGTAAACAACGCAGCGCACGGGAAAGGAATTATATAGTTTTATCGCTAAGCGTTGGCTAAACCGGAATGTCCGAAAAGTTGCTCCCAGAGGATAAATCACCATCAGACGATAACTGATGGGTTCAGAGAAGATCTGTAACATATCGATAAAGTTTTAAAGGGAGGATACAGGAAGATCTGATCCATTACAGAGGAATATAATGATGTTGTCCACATGATTATTTCTTTTTTTTAATTTTTTTTTTAAAGATTATTTTTTGGGCTTTTTTTGCCTTTATTCATAGGATAGCTGAAGACAGACAGGAAATGTGGGGAGCAGAGAGTGGGGGATGACGTGCACCAAATGGATCGGCAGATCGGGAGTCGAACCTGCGATCAGTGCGACGAGGACTGTAGCCTCTATGGGACGCCTGCTCTACCAACCGAGCCAAACCAGCGCCCCCACATGATTATTTCTGTAAGGTATCCCTGAAAATAACTGATTCATCTTCAAAGATCACAGATTTGTCAAACAAACTCCAGCCTATAGATGCAAAAATGCAACACCTGGTACACGTTCCCATTAGTTATTTCAGACCTGTTAACCTTCATCAGAGATGCACATGAATGATGCTCTTTATATATGAAAAGATTTAAAATTAGATCTTTAGTGGAATTACATTTTCTTTATTATATGTAAATTTCACAGACTGGTCTCCAAATCAGGGATTTGAGAGTCTAAACATGTCCGTTTATAGAGATATCTTAAAATATAATCCGTCAGAGTTAGGTCAGGAGGACTCTGGAGGTGACGTACTAAATAGACAGACTTGAGGTTTGGCAGTTAGGGCCCAACAGCGTTCACTGAATTGCTTTTAACTGTAGATTTGTATAGCTAGCCAAGATCACATGATTACAACTGAGCCATCTCCATGTGAAAAGATAAACTCTAAAAGTTTGTGGAAAAGTAAGTGGACCTCGAGATTAGATTTTATTTGCCAGACTTCAAAGCTGAAGAACGAACGATTCAGCACTTGGTTTCTGTAGACAAGGCCTCATTATGATCACAGCAAAGTGACCAACGGGAAAAGTCCTGTGTGTGAGCGATGACTTAGGACGGTTCGTCTCATCAGTGTTGACAGTTTGAAGCCCTGAAAGTGAGCGTACACAGAGATGTGATCATCGCTGTAAACAGTCCGTGATGGCAGTGCATCTATAAAGAGATGAGATCTCCATTTCTTTCATACGATGCAGCTAATTAGCTGACAGCGTTCCCAACATGGCTGAAGCAGCGGGACAAAAGGATTTGTGACACCTACAAGGTTTCACTGTGCACTACATGCAAGACTTAATTGTTTTTTGGCTGCCTGACGAACAGTCTTAAGTTTCTAAGAAGGTAAAGCTGTGCTGTGCTGAGCTGCTAGCTTCTCTATCCTGCAGCTTTTTCTCCCTTTCTTCTTCTCCCTGCCACACACACACACACACACACACACACACACACACACATACAAATGGGATGCAAACAATGTGAGTCCAGGTCATAAATGTTGCATTTCCGTCTCTTCTGAGATTTGAAGCAATGTTTTGTTTGAGTGCTTCTCTGTCGTCTTTTGTTTTCGAGTGGGTGCCTGAGTGCCTGAGGGTTGTCCCTGTGTGTTTGCGTGCTTGTTTGTGTGTGTGCATGCGTGTTTCAGAGAGATCTTTAGGTAAAAGGTTGAGCAAAGAACGCCTACTTTACAGAGAAATACAACTCTGGTGATGCACAGTCCTTGGACTCGCTGCCACCTTATCAGAGCACACAATCTGTGGCTCGTAGCTGTCTCCGTCTCCGCGTCTCGCTGTTTTCCATCATGTTTTGCTTTCCTTCCCCACCCTGCGATCCTTGTAGACGGCGAGTTCAGACAGTACAGAGAGCAGTTTGATCTTCTCTGTGGAGCTCTGCGGGGTTGATGGCATTGTTTGACATGGCTGGTCTCTGGATGGGACAGATGGCATCGGCTCAGACGCCGGCGGGTGTCAGCATATCTGCAGGCTTCAGAAATCTGCCTTCCAGATCTATTTCAAACCTTTTACCTCTGAGTCTTATGAGGTGAAGGTTATATCTCAACATATGGAAGTTAAACTAGTGTTTCCAACCTGAGATAACTTTTTCAACAGTTTGCTTTCAGTCTTTAGAGTCAGTCTATCTTGTTGGATTTACAAAGGACTCTGACATGGAACATAGTGAACTTATTGTCCTGGAAGTTGATGTATTGGAAGCAGGAAAAATGGGCAAACATGCGACTTTGATGACGGCCAAATTGAGATGGCGAGACAGCTGGGTCAGAGCATCTCCAAACCTGCAGCTCTTGTGGGGTGTTCCCGCTCTGCAGTGGTCAGTACCCACAAAAAGGGAAGGAAGGAACTGTTGAACAGGCGACAGGGTCGAGGCTAACTGATGCGTGTGAGGAGCGAAGGCCCGTGTGGTCCGATCCAACAGAAGAGCTACTGTAGCTCAAATTGATGTATGTTGCGTGTGTTGCTAAGGGCTACAAGGAAGGTGAAACAGTTAACCTTGCTCCTGTCCTAAGTTCAAAAGAACACCTACCAACACCTTTAGAGCTCACTAATGTTAAAAATATTAAAACATTGTAAATGTCAGCGTGAGCCTGTCTGTTTGGAGTAATTTGCTGGAATCAGAACAAGAAGTGGACGAGTTAATTTCCCATCTGTGGATTCAAGTCTGCACTTTATGAAGAATCATCACATCAAAGTGATGATTTGTTTCGTAACGTGCTGAAGCTGTTTGATGTCAGATTCAATCTATTTAACCAGTCAATATTTCACTTTGTTCTTTGATCAGTCCAATTTCATTTCATTACTGCCTCATGCTCCTGTGTGCTGATGAATGTTTCATTACACAACCGTGAACGCAGATTGGTTCCCTGTCAGCCAATCGCTGCAGATGTAGCAATGTGGATCATTCATGAAACATGATCCATTGTTCCTCTCACTCTCTTCCTTTGTTAACCAGGTCCCCAACTCAATTTAAAGTGTAGCACTTGTTGTCTTTTATTTTTACTCCCTTAAAATAGAATTGTCCATAAATTAATTCAGGAATACACCCAAACTGATCCTGCCATTTATGGTAAAATCATATCCTCAACGGATGTGGTTTTCAGATATAAGACATATTTAGAAGAATGTGTTTGGCTCATACTATAAACTACTTGATACAAATATTTGTACAAAAAAGAAATGATATAAACATATTGTAAATACAGACATACAGAACCTCAGTAGGATCCTGACAAAAAAGTTAAACGATCCGTTCTGTTACTTCCCACCGTCTGCAGAATAATCTTCCTGTATTCAGGAAGCGTGAACACGGTGTTCACTGATTCTGAGACGCTGATACCAACACCTGACATTTAACAGTGATGATTCAGAAACTCCCCAAACACTCGCCTGCCATAAATCTGTCTGTATCAGAGCGATACATCAAACAGCATAAAGCCTGGTGCATCAGCTGTGTGCATATTTAAAGTGTGTTACTGCGCTCTGTATGCTTCCTGCACGGCGGGGCCCGGTCCTCGCTGCACACTAACAGCCTGATAAGGCCGCTCTCTACACCCTCGCCATCTTCAAAGAGCTCCTGTTTGATTGGCAGATTGCGTGCAGTTGCTAATGTGCAATTTGTGTTTTCTGTGGTGAAAGGTCAGTGTGAGAAGTTAGTGCATGTGTGTGCGATTAGATGGACGACACTACTTCTGATTAAGTGAGAATGGCTCCTTGTCAACCTCCTTGTCAGCCGTCAACAGGCAGACTTCAGATCAGGACGCCTCACACTGCATCTCCAATTAGCACCAGCAGATGAACTTAACACGTATCAATGGAAAAAAAAACAGACAAATGTTGTTGGAGTGAGCGCAGCAGCTCTGAGACTGTGCTGTGAGAGAGCAGGAGAGGTGGGTGTCTGAAGTGCAACACCCACACAGGGAAACACGTGCTCGCTCACAGAGACGGAGTCGCCCACACCGGGTTGAGGAATGTAGTTAACTGCCTCAGGAGCCTGAAGAACGTTCAAGGTTTACCATGTGTTAATTAGTTAGTGGTAATTTAATTAAATACATACTTCTTTGAAAAATAAGCAGCATTCAGCATGCTAACACTCAGTCAAACGCTACTCCTTATAAATAACTCAGATTTATTTACTTTATTTTAACTTTGGTCCTACTTGGATCGTTTGGACATCATTCCAAGTTATTAACTGAGGCGAGCGGTAAAGAGTATACAGCAGACACACATCTACCTGCTGTGTTCACACATCGGATCACTCCGACTTCACACTGACTTTTTTCAGGGGGCAGCAGGAAGAAGTCTGTTGAAAGTCCAGGTGAAAAGATTCGGCCGTTTGGTTTCAAACATTTCACAAATTGTCAGGAGTGCACGTGTGAAAGGGGCTCCAATGATTCAGGTGATCCCCTGACCTCCTCCTGTACCCCAACGAGGCCGACATCTTTTGCTTTTTGGTGAAACATGTCAACAGCTCCATGAAATGTGACACACTTGTTCCTGTTCTCCCAACACGATTTGTAATCACTCGCTCACATACTCAACTGAGATGGTAAACATGGTAAACATTACCTGCTCAATGTTAGCAAGTCTGCATTGAGAGAGTGAGCATGTGTTTGCATGCTGCTAAGCTGAAGGCAGTGCTGTGACCACTGTTCAATCTAAATTCACCCCCTTGGATGTACCTCCACTTTGGTCTTGGATCTACATGGAGGTGACTGTACTCACTCACAAATCTTTGTTTAAACAAAGTTCTGTTGACATACACCACCACATAATTTAGATATTCCAATGTGATTTGACATTTATGAGAAGATGCAAAGATATGAGCTTCTGCTCCTGCACTGGTGGCCATGTTCTATGTTACACTGCACCTTTTCACAAAGCATTCTGGGAATTTTCTTCTGCCACTCCACTTTTAAAGGCCAGAGGACCACTGCCCCTTCGGCCCCAAAAGGAACTGGACACCCAACCCCAGGAAGCAGCTCACAGAAAGGGTGTTAGGGTCAAGGGGAGGAACTGATATTCGGCGTAGGTACAGCCCCTAAGAGCAGCGAGCATCAGTGTCCTCATTGTGATGCTGGACATTTCCCACTTCTTAAGTGAAATAAAATAAATATGAAGAGGTACATCCTCTCTTGAATAGCATAAAAGACATCTAACAGTACACACGTGCAGGTTGGGGAAGAGTGGGTGGGGTGCAGGGGGCTGTAGATGCTGGCCCTGTGGCCCCTCAGGAGGTGAAGCGGCCCTGTACGCAGACAGACCTGTTTGAAGCTGCCACTCAAAGAGTTTCTGGTACGCGGTGGTCAATGAAGACAAAGGGGAATGGTGAAATATTAATACAGGCTATTGTGTTCAGGCCTGCAGGCAGCGACTGATTGTCTCCTGTGTGTGTGTGCGCGTGTGTGTGTGTGTGTGGAGTGGGGGTGTATTTATGTATCTTAAAGTACACACATCTATCTCTAACACACACACACACACACACACACACACACAGAAATATCACTATCTAAGCAAGCTGCAGCTGGGCTTCCGAGAAGTACATGGCGCCGAGATAGATTCGGTTCAATATGATGGAGTAAACTGATCAGCTTTGAAAGGAAGATACGGGTGTGTGTTTGCGCGTGCGTGCCCTGGAGACAGTGTGTAAAGATGTCTATGATAATTCATCCACTATAAATGAACCTCCATTTATAGATTTTAATGAAATCCTAATTGCCAGCTTAATACACTCCCCTTCTTTTATGGAGACATAAGTAATAGGCAGGGGGACATGAAATTATTTTATTCTGATATTTATTACACCCATTTGACTCCTTTGCAATAAAGTTCAAAATTAGATCCAGGCTGAAAATTATCTAACAAATGATATCATTTGAATCACCTAATTAGCCGGGACTATACGGCCTGTTTGACGGAGGAGCTTTAACTGGAGTAATAAAATGTGATCTGTGATGGGCGCGTCTCTGCTGATGTACACGCAGATAGAGACGGAGGACGGGATGCTTTTCACAAGAGTCAATTATAGACACTGGACATGTGATTGACTCAATTATGATTCTCTGCAGAGTCTGCTGAATGCTGTCAGGATCTTGTCATTCATATCACTGTGGCCTTAATGTATTACAGAATCAAAATGGGTTTAAAGCGTAGATGACAGAGAAGAGGAAGTAGCTTGTATGAGCAAAAAAATGTGCACAGAAATTAATTTAATAATAAATGATTTTCTTTGTTTTTTTAAAGCTCCTGTGAGGAGTTTTTCACTGGTTATGAAACAGACTAAAATTTATTGTGATTACTTTATATGAGCTACAAAAGCAAACCAGACCATCAGTGACAAGACTGATTATTTCTTTATAGTTATTTTTATCACCGATTTTTGACGGGGGTGTCAGACGAAGCGATTAACTGCCTTTGTTTACGTTTTCCAGGGAAGTAATTAAAAGTAAGCGATACATATGACCTTTTAGAGAAAGCAGGATGAGATTTTTTGTTAAAAAACACCACTTTAGCATGTACAGGACAAAATCAGCAGAGAGATAAGAGGCAAGGCTTTGTCCACAGGGGGCGCCAAAATCAATACAAACGTAAAGTTCCTCACAGCAGCTTTAAGGAAGATTTGTGTTGAAATAAAGTGATTTTTACATTTTCCAGCTGGAGTCATAGCTTTTATACTATCAGGTGTGTGTTGAAGTGAGTATAAACAACACCTTCTCACAGCTAATTCTTTATAAATTGACAGCTCAGTCAGCGGCCCTACGCTCCAAATTATGACACTGTAGGTTCCCCTCTAGCGTCAGTTATGCACTTTCAGGGCTCAACGCCATGTCCGATTAGACTTCAAAATAAAGCCTATTGACAAACATGACACATTTTATGGTTTTTGGATGCACAACAGTCATGAACACAAGGTTAACATAGTGTTAACATTGCAGTTTGGTTATATTTACCAAGTTTAAAATAAGGATCATAGTTTGGGTTCTGACCAAGTAATCTGATTGGCTAAGAGGCATTCCATGAGTGCTGATATAAAGAACAGCATCACTGGGACTTTTCACTCTGTGTATCACTCCGCCTCAGCCAGGTGCTCTGAATACTGTTAATTAACATCACAGCAGACCGTGTATTTCTACATTAATCAAGCTGGTACCTCTGAATCACACAGCAGACTCTTATTTCACTGGCTGATGATTAATTAACACAAACAGATAAATGTACATGATGATTTGAAGTCACCTGTAGTCACAAACTGTGTCTCAATTCATCTCTGCAGCCTTCAAAGGACGCGGTCTATGGAGAATGAGTCAAGGATAAGGACGTGTCTTGAGTATTGTTAAAAGTATTAGCCGCAAGTAAACGGTGATTAATGAATGATAACATTCCAGCTGGGTTCACATTCATGGTTACCCATGTTGTCTCGTGGCTGTGCCATGTTGTTCATTGTGAATGTATCTGTAGCCACACTAGTGTAAGCTGAACTGTGTGTGTAGTGTTTAGGTGACAGTGGGAATGGAAGAGGAGTGAGAGTGATTTAAATGTGTCTGGTGTTATATCATTGTGTTACATTGTTGTATTTTGAGTTGAGTAAAAATAATTGAAGTTAATTCTTTTTGAGTCATGTGCACTTAATGGATGTATGTTTGATATAATTTACTGTCTATTTGGTTGTATTGTATATTTATTTCTAATGTTGTTACTGTGAGAAAGACGCTAACTTCTGGAGTTTATTTTGGCTACACAGTGCTTTCCAGTCAGTGTAACCTTTGCTGCCGGTCCAGATTCCCCTAGGTCTGGTGCTGGTAACAAGTATCACAGCTATTTGACTGAATTGAAACCAAAAACTTTTACATTTAAAGTGTATTCCTCGGCCGTTTGAGAGTCCGCCATCTCATTTGAATTGGCGCGCAGTGAATCTTGGAATACACTGGGCCGTGAAGGATGCACCCAATGGATCCTTTGTCGCCGGGAAAAGGAGGACACATTTGTTGGCCGCATCTGAAGGAGCCTTCGAAATGGGACAGCCTTCACTGCACCGCTGTGACGCAATCAGCCTTCAAATACGTCCTTCAAATGATGCAGCTCCTGAATTGGGACACAGCTACAGAGTGCAGGAGAATGTTTGGGTTGCTTGGCAACAACAGTCCAGCTTCAGTTAGGTTGAGGAAGTAGTTGAGTTTGTGGAGCAAGACATTGTTTCCTCTCATGTGATATTGCTTCACTAAGATACATATTATAGCTTAGTAATGTGGTAACTCAATAACATGCATTACGTAACCCTCAAAATCCAGGAAGTCAAATCAAATCACAGCAAATCACTGCTGCAAAAACAACACCAGAGAAATAAAGAGGAAAGTAAAGCTGGAAAGAAGTCTGATGGATTCTCATCAAATTCAGGATAAAAAAAGTATTCCTATTAGGGATCAACAAAATAAATCTGCCCTTCTACTGAACCCATAATTAACATATAAGCTGTGTCCCAGTCCAGGGGCTGCAGCCTTTTGAGGCCGTATTTGACAATTCAAATGAAATGACGGACTTTTAAACAGCCGGGGAATACACTTATAGATGTAAAAGGTTTTGGTTTCAACTCAAACAAATAGCTAGACTTACACATGCTTAAGAAAACGAAAGGGGCCTTGAAACAAATTATCTTTAAAATAATAGGTTAACTTATGCGACATTAGTTATGCTAGCTAGTTAGCCCGCTAGCTACCTGTTGCTAGGTAACAGGAGCGGCACTTGGTGATGCAAGGGTAGACCAGACTGTCTCATTTCAGTTCGGCTTCAACGGTCTACACAGGCTATGACTGGAGCAGCCTCCATGGACCGCCTCCTTAGAAGGCTGCAGCCCGTGGATTGGGACACAGCTCTAGTTTTTTTCAATTAACATGTGAGACTCATTGTTGTCAAAATATGTCCCCACCTTGTTGTTTCTTCCAATGCTCTCTAAATGCACACATTTTACAGTTAAAGCATATGTGCTCCAAGAACCATGTTTTCCCTCCAGACCCTGAAAAGTTGGAGTTAATCAGAAGTTTCTTTCCATCCACTGCAGCAACTTTCCCCTCGTCCACTGTGTCAACAGCCGCAACCTTGAATGAAAATTGATTTACTTAATAGCTTCCGATACCTCTAAAATGCCTCTGACTCATGGTCAGAGATGTGTGTGCTATCCATCATTGTGACGACTGTGTCATCAGCTCATTTAATTCATTTAAGGAGAATGTGGACGAACAGAATGCAGACAATGCACACAGTGATTTAAAAACTCATTAAGAAACTTCTGCGTGTCTCTGCATCAGCACAGCAGCTGATTAGTGCGGCTGCTTCAGGACAACTGTGTCATTTCTATCTCAGCCTGTAACCACCACCACAAAATGATGTGCATGCTCATATTTATTTTCTCTTCTTTAACTTACTTTGCTGCTACTGTTTTTATTTTTATTTTTTTTTACAATATCCAAACATGGAAACAAAACTAGTTTTAACATCATTCTTGCATTATTCTGTGCTGTAAAGTAGGGCTGCACAATTAATCAAGTATTAATCATGCGTTTGTGTTCCCACGATTAAATAAAAAATGATTGACAGTGATATTGACATCTAAAATGCTCCATCCGTAGAAAACTTTGCTGCATATCAAACCAAGTGCTCCCTTCAGCCACTCCCCCAGGGGCCGATGGAGAGGTTTGGGCTTCACTTTTGAGGGAGCTGGCATGTCATGTGATGAGCGCCGACCTTGCAGCAGCAGTTTAGAGAGGGAGAGTAAACAACAGAGACGGTCCGAGAAACTAAAGTCACATGTCTGGAACAGAAGACGAAGAGCTGCTCCCCCGAAACAAATTGTCATCGCTTGTTTGGAGGTATTTCAGGTGTAGGGCAAGTGATGATAAGAGGAAACAATAATCAGCAAAGAGGTCATGAAACCTGCGCTTGTGCCGCAAAGCAACACAACCAACTAAAAACAGCACAAAGCGCAGCATGATGAGTGTTTGAAGGCCAAGAGGAAGAACGCGCTGCTCACCGTCCACGTCCAGCGTCAAGTCCATAACAGAGACGCTGTGCAGAGGCCCCCTATCCACTCAACTCCCAACTCACTGCAGTTACTATTCAGGTATAGAACCCAATTTGAAGTCTTAAGCTGCGTTCACATGGATTCAGGCACTCGGTAAACGGCAAACTGGATAGCATTTCAGTGGACGAGAGCAGGACGGTAAAACGTGATGAGGCCGGCAGAGATCGCCGGCAACGGTAACAGTAGACAGCATTGCAAAGTAAAAAAAAAAAAAAAAAGTCTAATTTGGACAACGAGAAGCTTTTCATTTTGGTACAACGCCCGGACGTTGACCAGCGTTTAAAATCCTACAGTTCTCCTTTAACTATCCATATTCGAAACGACTAAATGACCTGACGTTTTGAGGGTTATCAGTGCAATAGAATATCCAGAGAGAGCTGCATTCATAGTGTCAAATATTAGAATAATTACATAAAATGACACAAAATATAGGTATTGATTATACAGTTTATTCAACATTACCATAGCAACATCTAGTCATGCGTGTTTCCTGTCCTGCCTTTCCGTAGGAGTGTTTGTTTGCTTTTCCTGTGCCGTCCAAAAGGTGTCTGCCTGGATCCATGTGCATTATTTTGATGCAAAATTTTTACATGAGCAGAATGGCAGCACAAAATGGAACTGAAAGTACAATAAAAAAAAATTGTCTCTAAAAAAATAAATGATTATTATTATTATTTTTGGCCATAATCCTGCAGCGCGACAGCAAATAGTTCCTTCCCTCAACTGTTCATCCAGCGATCGTGTCAGGTGTTTTATCATCATTAAAGAGCAGCTTTAAAATGTCATTTAACACTACGTATTTTTGTGCTTGAGTGTGTCTATTTCAACAGTGTGTAAATCTGCCCCACAATACGCTCTGACTCACACGCCGCTCTAAGCTCATTGCTTCCTCCTGATGACCTCACAAGGATAAAGTTTGAATTTTTAAAAAGGCTCCGTCATTTCCTGAAACAGCTGCTCGCCGTAGTTTTCATCAAATCTCACTCAAACAGGAGGAAACGGTGCATTTGCTGAGGACTATTTTCAGCGGAGGATTAATACACATTTAGTGCTTCGAGGAACCTGTCACCCAGTGAGCCAGTGTGGCTCCGTGATGTGTTTTTAATGGACAACATGAAGCTCTGTGGCACAAAGGAAGACGATAGATCAGGCTTTGATTCACACACAATACGTGAGTATAGATACACTCAGTTTTATATGTGGTTTTAATGGGATTTGCTTAAAAAAAAAGAGTATAGAAGAATGCTGTAAGCAATGTGATGAGAAGTCTGGCCTCAGCCACAATAACAGCATTACCTCTGCGATACATAAGGAGGGTATAATAGAAGATAGCATGCAGAGCAGTGTATAGGAGGGTACAATAAGAGATAGCACGCAGAGCAGTGTATAGGAGGGTATAATTAAATCAGACGTGTTCTTCAGCTGGAAGCCTCCTGATTTCTAAATGAAACAATAAAAGAGGAGAACAAAGGTGGTTTGTTCTTTTAATAAAGACTCCGTGAGTCATTTTCACATCAATTAATCATCTGTGTATTCCTTATGAGCAGAATTATGTGAGGAGCATAATTGCTGTAAACAAACGAAACAAGCAGCAGAAAGGTTGGCGGCCTCGGCTAATGTGGAGGCTGAGGGAGGAATTACTCACTGTGCTCAGGCTCTGGAAGGAAAGACCAAAAAATACAGAGGAGAGAAGGAAGCAAAAGGGTTTATTGAAAATGTGGTACAAAGACTCTATGCTTGATCCAAAAGGCAACTGGACTTGGTTGAGTCCAGTTGCCTTTGGGATTAAGTTTAGAATTACCAGGACCTGGATGACTGAGAACCTTCACAGACGTGTTGCTTCGCATTTTGGGATGGAAACCCTTCGACTGGTGCGAGAGCTTGAAGGGACGGTCATCTTCGTTTTCAACCAAATCCAGTTGCCTTTTGGATCAAGCTCAGAATTAACACGACCTGGATGACTGAGAACCTTCACAGACGTGGTACTAAGACGTTGAAAATGATACATGAGGTTAAAATTACAAACATTTGAGGACATTAGTAAGTCGAGGCACAAAGAGAAAAGCAGGTCATCAGAATATTCAGCTGCTCGTTCCAACACTTCTAAACATGACTCTGTAGGTCCCCCTCTGGTGTCACTTCTGGATGTTGTCCTCCAGCTTACTATAGTGATATGGCTTGAAGAAGAAGAAGAAGAAGAAGAAGAAGACATACTTTAATCCCCGGGGGGGAATTCAATTTTTTCACTGTATCAGTACAAACATGCTAGGAGCCTGTGGACATGCATTAATGGAGAGATGTCAGAGTGAGGGGGCTGCACATGGACATGCGCCCTGAGCAGTTGGGGGATTCGGTGCATTGCTCAAGGACACCTCGACAGAGCCCAGGAAAGGAACTGGCACCTCACCAGCTACCAGCCCCAATTCCACGCTTGGTCCGTACCGGGACATGAACTGGTCACCCTCCGGTTCCCAAGCCAAGACCCTACGGACTGAGCTGCTGCGTACCCCCAAAGCCACCGTCTACCTCCTTGAAGTCAGGTGATGTAGGATGAAGGGCAGGAAGGCCCCCTGGGGTGGCGGTCTGGGGCCATTAATGGTAATGCGTCCAAAACACTGAAGTTAATCCTGGTATACCAGTAATTTCTTTCCTTCTTCAGGGCTTCCAGCCAAGCCTTCCTTTTCTGTGTGCTGCATTGTTTACAGTCCAGTGAGCAACCAGAGGAGAGAGAATGCTGGGTGTCTAAGAACATCTGTTTATAGACGCAAGGTAATTTTATTTATAATGCACCATTCATACATAGAGCAATTCAAAGTGTTTTACACAGTTATAACGGAGCATTAAGAGCAATAAAAGAAATGTGGGGTCTGGTCAGAACAAAGCAACAGTCTACTTTCTCTTTAATCATAACTCCTCACTTATAACTTTCCTCAGTTTTTAGACTTTTTAGAATCCCAGACTCCTACAGTTGAAATATTCGATTTTCCCTTTATTTTGTAATAAAAGTTCAAATACAAAATAGATTAAAATATGGGAACTATTTAAAAGTTATTGAAGATTTTACATTTGTTAAAATAATTCATGAAAATTCATTAAAATAGCGACAGTGCAGGCAAGGTGCGCATAGTTTAAAAAAAAAGAAAAAAGTTTAAAATAAGTTTGCAGCCATTATAGAGTTAAAGTAGGCCGTTTTTAGCTTTGACTTAAAGCTCCAGTGAGGAACTTTTGGTTTGTGTTGATTTTGGCGCCCCCTGTGGACAAAGCCGTACTTCTTATCTCTTTGCTGATTTTGTCCTGTACATGCTTAAGTGCTGGTTTTTAACAAACAATCTCATCCTGCTTTCTTTAACAGTCATATGTAACACTCACTTTTGCACTGGAAAAAGCGTGCAGTTAATTGCTTCGTATGACACCGACCCCCCAGCAGCGGCTTCAGACATTAAAGATAACAATATAGTGAGGTCAGGAATCTCAATTCCATGACCATTCTCTGGCTAATGGATTTGACATCTATGAACCTTTTATAAAAAATGTAACCCCTACGTCCCTCGCAAAAATCCTGGGCCAAATGACCCTGACTCAGGGTTCGTACACTTTTTTAATGGTCAAATTCAAGTACTTTTCAAGGACTTTCAATTTTCAAACTTTTTAAGTAAGCAGTCGTAAATTGCATAATGTGATAGAAATTCATGCACACACAAAATTGCAATTTCACTTTTTTATTCACCAAACTGTTGCATATTAACACAATAACTCAGTTTTATGTTGTGCAAATCAAAACAAATCACCTGAAGTCAACCCGAGTGTGATCCATCCCATTCAGTAGGGGAAAAATAACAAAATGCAAATGACGGTAGACGGGGAGCTGTTACTCCACTGGCTGCTTCCACCGCACTCTCCACCTGCCTTGTTGCTGGTGTGGCTGTTGCTGTAGCTGTGTTTGCTGCATGGCTTTCTGGAAAAAATCCCCCACCTGGATTTTGAAATGCTCTTAGGAGATCTTGATGCTTTTTTCCTACCACCAGAAATAAGCAGAAATTATATTTCAAAAACTTACTCCCAGGTATCAGTAAGATGTTGAAAATATTGTGTGTATGTGTAACCACACACACAGTAATAAGACATGCAGTAAGAGAGGCATGAAGATTTGCATTGGGTGGGCCAAATCATATCAGCTTTAGTCATATCATTTTGAGACCTTAACAGGGCACATCAGCCTAATGCTTTTCTGAGGAGAAATTGTTTTATTTTTTAATATCTTTTCTTCTGTTAAAATTGATATTGTTATTGATACTGTTATTAATAAGCCGTCAATGATCAGACACAAGTAGCGGCCGCACCGCTGTCACTCGCGTGGTGTTTGTAGCTCGGGGCCGGTCACCGCATGATCGCGGTCGGTCTGTGACGGGTCTCGATGAGAAACACCATGTCGTGCCTGCGTATCCAGCAGGAGCCGGCTCAGGCAGGACACAGTATTTTTAGACGAGACACGTCACCGACCGACCGCGGTAATGCGATAACCGGCCCAGAGCTACAAACACCCCGCAGGTGACAGCGGTAAGGCTGCTGGGAATCATCACACCACCTACACTTTAAATGGCACAGTGCTTCTACTTCACACATGCTGAGCATGTAGCATAAACAGGCGGTTACCATAAACAAATAATAGGCTAATTAACGTGTAGGGCTAACATGGTAGCTAGTACTACTGTGTAACTTACCTTTCATATGACTGGAGAGTGCCGACTCTCCCATAGCGATAAGTCCGATCTCTCTTTTGCAGACTTTGCAGAAGGCTACGCGTGGGTTTGCTCCAGATCTTATCCATAGTTTATATATATCGTTTTCCAGCCAACATTCATTGAACCGGCAGCCTCCCGGCATGTCCTCTTGGGGGCGACGTCACATCACACATGACAACAGACCAGCATCTCACACACACAAGCCCATCAGAGAGAGCTTTTTTTTTTTGTTTTTTTACATTTGACTATTTTATTTCTCTCCATTTAATCGATGTGTTGAGTCAGATTGCTGTTAATTGTGAAATATATATGATTACAATTTCAAGCATTTACAAGCACTTAGACCCAAAATTCAAGCATTTTTCAAACCTTGAAAATACAACATTAAAATTCAAGCATTTTCAAGGATTTCAAGCACCCGTACGAACCCTGCTGACTTTTCCTAAATGTGTGTATGTCTTAAAATTTCAAAGCACAAAAGAGATCTGAGTATTACTACCTCGAATGACCATAGCAGTCAAATTGACTGCATGCTTTAAACAAGGGGTCATATTTCACTGTTTGCTACATTTTCCCGCTCTTTCTCCTGCTCTATTGTTTGCTTTGTTTTTTATGCTCTGTGAAGCTAAAATCTAGCTATAGCTTCATTTAAAACCCAAGAGAGGCAAACATGACAAATAGAAGGAGAATGACAGCTGTGGAGGCTTTAGCCTTGACGAGGAAGAATCCGATGGAGGAGCAGGTTCAGAGTGATGTCTCTTGGTGTTTGGAAGAAAGTTCATCTAGCTCTGAGAGTGACACAGACAGCATTTCAGAGATGCCCCCTAGCAAAAAAAGACTGGAAACATCAAATTCCACATTTGCTGACATCCCATTTTCAAGGTATGAGGCCTACAGGGAGGACTCCTTATTATCATTATCATTATTAGGCTATTGTTTGCTATAATGCATATAACTGTAATGTAAGCCTGTGCTACATGTATGTGATCTTGTGAGCTTCTTAGCCTATATATAGACCAGTGGTTCCCAACCTGTGGTCCAGGACCCACTGGTGGCCTGCAAAGGTATTGCAAGTGGGCCTCCAAATAATTTACAAAACAGTATGATTTTCTGATAGACAGCTCTTTTGTCTATATGTGCCATGAATTGGAAAATGCCTGATAAGATGAATATTCCATGAAATAAAACTAATTAGGCTATAATGTTTTGGTGACAGTGCAACATCCTGAAACTTCAGCGGCACTTACTGTGCCAAACACAAGAGCACTCAGCCCACCATTGGATGAAGAAGCTGTCCCACAACCTTCAGCACAGAGGCATGAAACAGTGGAAGATGGCACAGTGTGGACTGTAATACAGTCAGGTGAAAACAGCGGAAGGCGTCAAAGTCAAAATGTCTTTACAGAAGCTGTAGGCCCCACAGCACATGCCAAACGCAACATTGATGATGTCATGCTGAAACACATCAGGGCCTGCACCGTTGCTGAGGCACACAGAGTCAAAGAGGAAAGTTCATGGGATATGACTGTCGATGAGCTAAAGGCCTTCATTGCTCTAATCTACATTTGTGGTGCACAAGGCATGGACTTGGCGAGCTTTTGGTCAGCTGACTGGGGCTGTGCATTTTTCAAGGAGACCATGTCCCGAAACAGATTCCAGGAAATCTTGCGATTCCTGCGTTTTGACAAAAAGGAGACCAGGCGCACACGTATGCAGGAGAACAAGTTTGCCCTGGTATCTGAAGTTTGGGAGAGATTCGTCCAGAACTGCATCACTTGCTACAAACCAGGTGCTGATATAACTGTTGATGAGCAGCTCTTCCCAACAAAAGCAAGGTGCAGCTTCATTCAGGATATAGCTAGCAAACCCCAAGACACGGAGACACGGAGGCCAGGACAGCGACTGGGAGACAATGTGGTGTTGAAATTAGCTGAGCCTTTCCTGGGGAAGGGGAGAAACATCACCACTGATAACTTCTTTACTTCCCTTGAACTTGCCAAGGCACTAAAGGCCAAGAAAACCAGCCTGGTTGGCACGGTAAATAAGAGCAGACGAGAGCTCCCTCCATCTGTAAAGGAGCAAAGGGCACTGCACACTACAGAGGTGCTGAAATGTGACAGTGCAACCCTAACAGTCTATCAATGCAAACCAAGGAAAAATGTCTGCATTCTAAGCACTGTCCACACAGCTGTCGTCATCACAAGTGGCAGTAAGGCTAAACCGGAGACTGTTACATACTACAACAGAACCAAGGTTGGACTAGATGTGCTTGATTAAATGGCGAGGAAATACTCAGTGAAAGCAGCTACACGAAGATGGCCATTGGCGGTGTTTTATATTTTCTTGACATGGCTGCTATAAATGCTGCCATCCTGTTCAAGAAATGCACCAGTGAGATGATGTCACGGAGGAACTTCATAATGCGACTCGCAAATGAACTTCGCTCCGGACACATGACAGCAAAAGCCAGACAAATGATGGAGAACCCCGGTTGGAGCAGCAGAAGATGGAGAGTAGTGCCAAGTGCGAAGAAAGTGTAAGAAAAACAAAGCAAAGGATCCTTGTGTCAAATGTCACAAGGTGTAAGGGAGATGCACATGGAAGGTACAAGTTACCTGTGTTGACTGTGAGTGATTTTGAGCTATAAGCAAAACAACTTGGCATCGTATCAGCAGAGTGTCTTCAGCTGGCTGGCAGCTATCACAGCATTTGGGAATGTTAATACTTTCTACAGTGGCCTGTGACTATGTACATGCCTGACGACAGGACGATCATCATACAAATTCAGTGAAGTTCTGCTGATGGGTAATCAAGTTTCTGTGTTATGTTGAAACATAACAATTTGTTGCATTGCCATGGCAACATTGTTCAACTTTTCATTGTTAAGGTCTTATGATGACACCAGCCTGTTTTGAAGGCCGGATAAATTTGTTTTTATTTCCCCCCCAAAAAAAGGATTCAGTTCGAGTTTGCATGTGTAATTTCAGAGAAGTCATGTTGGTGTCAATTGAATAAATACAAATCTCATTCATTATAATTTTCATTTTGTGTCCTGATGTGTTTTTTACCTATTCCATCAATTTATTCTTAGATCTTTTTATTGATTATCCAAATTATATGCAAATAATGTCTGAGCAGTCAAAATGACTGCTATGGTCATTCTAGTAGTTGCAGAATTCTGGTAGACCGAGTGTTAATAACTGACATTAGAGAGGTACTGTACCTGGGTCGTCATGTTTCAGGAGTTGGAGTGACAAGTTGTTATTTTAGTCTAAAGTAAATTCTCGTCTTCTGCAGATGGATGTCAGAAATACAAAATGTAGCTTTACAAAGCACTCTGAGTCAGGTTTGTACATTCATACTGAGAGGATGGAGAGAGTAAGAGAGACGCGACAGCGGAGAAACAGCAGGTGATCAGGTAGAGCTGAGGACAATGTGCTGAGAGGTGACAGAGAACAAAGTAGAACAGCAGGTAAAGGCTTGAGAAACTGCCTTCACTGTGAGGACGGTTTCTTTCATGGCACATCTGCTGTATGGTTACACCTGTATGTACAGGTGTGTAACAAGCTTCATTCTAGTCCTTTCACAAAGCAGCAAAGTGAATGATGCCACTGATATTTCTCTGTGCTGTAACTCTCATCCTCCTGTTCAACACCACAGACACACTGATGTAGCAGATGAATGCGTTGCACTATTTCCAGATGCAACACTGAATACTGAAGGGAAATAAGTGACTTTGACTTTAATACATATTGAAATGAAAGTCAGGTAATAAAAACGGAAGCTGAAATTAAACATGCAGCCAAAGTCAAATGTATTATTTCATACAACAGGCGGAGACTAAAATTGGGATCATACACATTATTAACAAATATGCATATGAGAAGGTGGGCGTAATATCTATTAAAACATACAAGGTGGACTAAAAACATGAAAGATAATAAGGTTTTATTATTAAAAAGGAATAATAACGAAATTAAGCACAACCTTTTTTTCAAAGTTTCAATTGTGCTTAAAAAGGTGGTCAGAAATCTGTCTCCAAAAATAACACCTGGAGGTTTATTTATATTTTTTTTATAGTTTATAGTTTTATAGGAATTTGGTAAACAGGTAGCTAATTTGGGGTGCCACATCCCAGGGGCCCAAAAAGTCAAAAGTTCTTGTTGTTTCCACTGACAGGCTCAGATTGTTATTCTAAGTGTCTGACAACATTACAGAAAGGATCCCTACAGAGAGAGACCTTTTTGTTACAGAGGAAGATGATTTTTTAACCACAAACGTTACACCGCTCTCTTCAAAGACACCAGACTCCATTGAAAGAAACGTTACGTTTACCTCAGAGAACATGGGAGCTGCTGGTGTGCCGCTGCTTTGAACAGTTACTCTGCTGGTGTGATTGTGTGACTTTGGGGTTTTAAATAAGAGTTCGGATCAAACACAGGACCAAAAACTCTGTGGGACCTCTAAACTTTTGTTCTGATTCATTTATAATTCCTTTTAACAAATGCCCATCAGGTTACCAAACTAAAGTCTGAAATTTACACCCTAAAGGACGACTTAAAAACGAAGCTAATTCTCACATCTGAGAAAGTGATACATGATTTTCACACCATGAAATGCCAAACAAAATAGAAGTCATTTACAGCCTGTCACCCTTTATGTTTTATGTGTTACCTTTAATACAATTTTGTTCAGCTGAATCCAACGTTTATTTATTTTTGCTCCATCTCTTATCTGCAATTTTAATCAAATTGATTGTGATCACAAGATAATCTTTTGTCCTGTTCTGGTTCTTTCATTTGTTGTGAACTCCATATTTTCTTAAGTTGAAAGCCAGCAATGGAACTCTTTGTGAAACGAGGTCTAAACATAAACGTTTTATCAATGGCTAAAAAACCTACTTTTCAGGCAAAATTAAATGTCTTTTTAACTGGGACCTTTGCTGTTACATCAAGAAAAGTTTCTGTAATAAAACAAAAAAAGTTTGTATTAAAGGAAGGAAGACGCAAAACACCAGCACATTACAAGTTACATGCTAACATTAACAGTTTGTACTTACAGGACAAAGAAACCAGGAGACTCACTGTATGTTAACTCCTATTCATTGTGCAACAATGTATATGTTCGTTGACAATAGCTAAACATTACACACACAGGTGCGTGGAAGCAGTCTGGCAGGACTGTTTACTTTTTTATACAATGCTGCTCCAGGCTACACGTTAGCATGCTAACGCTACTAGCATGCCTGAATGAGTCGCCCAGCCCGCATGGTAGCCTTCATTTTTGGTTTGCTTTGTTGCAACACAGCAGCACTTTCAAATTTTGTAGTGAGCGTGAAGCCTTGTGCTTCTTGTGTCTTCAGCTCGCTCCGTAGGTCCCGGTGCGGCCAGAGTACTAGTGCATGCTATTCTTCCTTTTTCCTCTTCTTTGAGGTTGAAAAATGGTTTAAATGAGGTCTTTTCACCTTCAGACCTGATTTCACCCTGTTTTCAAGCAAATTACAATGTTGAAATCCCACTCGGTGCTCTCTGTGTAACAGTAACATGAACATATTAATATAAACTGTATAAAATATATATATATATTTAGAGCTTTACTTCTCCTTAAAAAAAGATGAAGTGGATCATCTTCAGTATTTGTCAAATTATTTTGAGGATGTCAGTTGCTGAAATGTCATTCATTCATTCGATAAAATGTTATTTTAAGTCTTAAGACTTTTTTATGTTTTTGAAAGAATTTTGTTTCTCTGAAATTGTTTTTAATAAAAAGCAAACCAGCTGCATTTATAAGTGAGGTATAAACAGAAAAATGTTCAGTGATATTTTTATTTTTCTGAGACCTCCTGTGTGAGTGCTGGTGTGTGTTCTGTGTGTGTGTTCTCTCTACCATGCTCAGAACACGGTGTGTTTCCGTGTGTTTCTGCTTCATGAACAGCCTTTGTCACCCAGCGAGTTCCCCCAGGTGCCCCCCCTCCGTCACAGTGTGCACCACCCAAGGCAGCGGGCGACCCGCTGGGCGATGTCTCATGTTTGGATCCTTGTGGTGTCCCCCGCCTGCCTGATTCAGAGACACACACGGAAACACACTGACCCAGATTCCTGCCCCCCCCCCACCCCCTCCGTCTGAGCAGCTCCCTCTTGTTGTTCTGTAAATAATATTTAATTAAAATGTGTTTCTTTCTTTATTTATTCATCAAACAAAATGACATTCAATGATTCAGGCTCTGAAATATGGATGAGGATCTTCTGCTTTTGTCTTTTACATCAGTGCGGTTTGTTGGTCACACAAAGACGCCTTTTAAAAGTCTTGAGCTACTTTACATTTAAAGGTAAGGAGGGTAGGGAGAATACAACAAAAAGGAGCATAAAACATTTGACAAAAAAAGTGTATCTTGTAAACAAACAATGAACTTTTTCAATAATAAATAGTCCGGGACATAAATGGCAGGAACATTCTTACAGATGGTTCACAAGAGATGATACTTTACCATGTGTAGGAACAAAACAGGAGCAACAAACTTGAAACTTTAGCTAATTATGGTTCTTCGTGTATGGTATTCAGAATGGCAGGTTTGAGACGTCACAAACCTAAGGAGCCAATCCCGTTAATGGACGGGGGTGACGCTATGCATATCATTATGTGTAACCTATGGCAACCACTTGGGCGATGCGTGAGCCAGCTGTAACATCGTAATTTTTGCAAACTCACTACTAACGTTGATGTTACTACGACTAATTACTACATTTCAAGCTAGCTAGGTTTCAACACGTCGCCACTAAACGATGGCAGAGACGTGTTTTGTTTTCATGACGCAGGGGGCGGTTGGAAATTTGCATAGTGGGCGGGGACTCTGCAGATTTGGTAATTTTTAATGAGGGAGGAGGAAAAGATGCCTTGAGAGGATATTTACAAGGTAATTAAATGTATTTATCAGAAAAAAACACATCAGACACAATTTATTATTTCAAGCAGAGCATTTAATATGTCTTATAACATGACCGGAGCTGCTCTTTAACAGACCCCGTCTTAAACCTCTGAAACAGCTCACAGGCTCAGTCCGATAACTTCATACACGTTTAATTTTAGGACACGTCAGTACATCCTAGACGGGACCACAACTGCATCTTGTTGTTTTACAGGATAAATAAAAGGGCGTTAAAACGAGAGAGAGTCAACCGTGATCAGACAGTTTGTTCCTGTTTGAATAAAATAACTTTTGTTTTGTTATCTACATCTCCTGTCGATGATTTGATGAGAGAAGTTAGCGAGTGGAGACATGTGTTGCTTCGTAAAAGTCACCATTTTTCGAATGTTCATGTGGACGTGCATATTAAGACCGGGCACAGCTACGACCGGTGTCAATTCGGCTTGGTGCACTCGGTGTAAATCCCAATCAAGACGTTGGTTGTAGCTCAGTCGGACGTAAGAGATAAGACCTATTTTTTTTTACGCCCAGCCGTTGCACTCCGCTCCAGTTCTTGAAGAATAAACTGTGTGTCCTGACTGTGTATCCCGACCGTTCTTTATTCAGTTAAGCCTTCTGAATATGAGTACTGTGTTGAATATGGACTTTTTTTTTTGCATTATTCAATGTGTGAAGACACATAAATCTGTTTTTGTTTTACAGACCAGTTTTTTCTGCAAATGTGCGAAATTACACTTTTTTTTTAATTGGGTAGAAATGTTGTGAGTAGAAAAAAACTAATTGATTTAATAGTAAAAACAGAGAAATTGATAATTAAGTAGAAGTTTGAATCTTTTACTGAGCTGTATCCACACAGACAGAGCTTAAGCAGATTGCTGCCACACACTCATTGTATTCTGGTGCAGAATACATCGTGTCATTGCTAAAGTCGTCATGTCAAGTTGTGGTTATCATCAGCAGGTGAAGAACTGGGAGTGATTTCCTCTCTGACTTGAACTTCTCCGCACTCGTCACCCTCTCGACTAAAACTGTCTTTATCAGCTCAGAAGACACTGCAAAGGTCAGACTCTGTCGCCCCGTCGAATGTCGAGAAGCTTATGCATGCCTCGCTCTCATGCAGACTGGATTACTGCAACGCACTCTCTCTGGCCTCGCTCGCAGATCAATAACAGACTGCAGCTTATTCAAATGCAGCGGCTCACGTCCGCAGCCGGACCAGGAGGAGGGCAGACATCCCTCAAGCTTCTCCAGTTATAGGTCTCATTTTAATTCATCGATTGTGTTCAAGTTTGGCATGGCTCGGCTTCCTGGCTACATTCTGGACCTTTTAACCTGCATGGGTCATCACACACTTACGTCCAGCTTTTCTTGATACAAATCTAGGCCAAAGACGGGGGGTTTACTGGGGGCCCTGCATGATATCCATCAAACAAACAAACATTTTAAAATTGCATGATTGAGCGTTCAGATCTTTCATGGGGAAAAACAAAGGCAAATTAAATCATTTAACATCCTTCACCAGGGTAGTCACTCTGCCAGAAATGGATCGTTTTAACTGCAGCATGAGGGGGAAAATTCATTAGCTCAGTAAAGTCGCCCAAACATAAGAAGTCGTGGTTTAAAGGTGAACAGCTGCTGACACATTTACAGGGAGGAAGAAGCGCAGTGTGTTTGTGGTACGTCCAGAGGTTTCAGTTAGTACTGAAAGTGGTTTGCAGAGATGTTTGCTGGTTGCTGGTTTGTGGTTGACTCTCGGGTGCGATGTGGTTTGTTCCTCCACCACACCGACACCCCGGCCGCCCGCCCGCACATCGCCGTTCCAGGAAACTCTGATGCTGAACTGAATAATTGATCAGCGAGTCTCCCTGCTGTCTGTACGTGAGCTCTCTCTTGGCCTCTGTGTCTGTCTGCCACTTTGTTTTCCTGGTCTTACTGTACAAACCCCCCGCCGCCCCACCCCCCCGGCCTCAGCTGTGGAGTGGAAGAGGAGCCTGATACGCAAACAAGTCTGTTTGTCTCATATCCTGTTTTTATTGATAAGTTTCCTCTGGTTCTTGTTTTATCTCATATTTGCATTATTTTCACAACTTTGGTTTTTCAACTTCAGCAAGAAACTCTCTTGACACTGTGTCGTGACAGCAATGAGATTCTCCTAATCTCCTGAGGTTGTATTACAAATGGTCAAACTGAACTCCATTCAAAAAACACGCATTTTAAAAGTAGTTTTCTTGCCGTCTTACAGACCTGACAAAACGTGACTTCAGACTTTTTACAAACCTGCATCATGATGTGGTTATTTCAGCATCCTTTCAACCTGTTTATTGTCATTAAATCTCAGTAACATCTGTTTATTTTGGCTTTATAGCGCTGAAGTAAGACAGATTTCAGCCCACGTGTGACCTGCCAGATACAGTGAAACTGCCACTCAGCGGAGACAGATGGACAGGCGCTCCACAGTTGAAACTGAACGCCAGTAGTTGGTGTCCATCAGAGAAATCCTGGTACTGATCCGAGCTAACAGCTCATCACACTGGGCGCTGGTCAGCCTCAAGCAGCTGGAAGCAGCAGGAGAGTTCATCCAGACACAGTTCATGGACGAGGAGAAAACTACTAGAGGGGACGATATTTTATGTTGTGGTTTAGATGCTCTGGTTTAACAGCTGATTGATGTCGGAGAAAGATTGTAATAATTAATCTCACAGTGAAACCACCAGGCTAACATCCACTCCTTCAGCATCATTTATACGTAAAGGATAATTCTGGATAAATTAGATTTTTGTTTTTTTTCATTGTTTGGTTCAAACTTTGTCTTCAGAGGTCGCTGCCTCTATGAGTAATGGTGATGGATAATATATTTAATATGTGCAGATTTCTTTGTCTTTTTCACAACAACCAAACTGTTTCTGTCACACTTCAGCCTTTTTTCCTTTTTTTGCATGTAAGAAAACAACTTTTTATCCACACATACACATTATATGATCAGTACTTGTGACACGATCACAAGTACTGAGGCTTGGCTGTGTTATTCGGGTACTGATACAAGTTTTATCAGTTTTGCTCGGGACTTATTGCACTCACAAAAATAAAAGCTGAGACGTGAGAACAATGTGTCTTTGCATCGGCTAACAGATTTGTCTCATGAACAGCCAAACGTTATGTTGGCTTTGTGCTAGCAGGAAAAGACAGCCACATACCACAACTTTATATGTGTTTTTATTTATCTGTCATGAATTATTTGCTTGAGGACTCAGGTGTGACGTACCACGTGGGCAGTTTGACTGTTAGCCATGCGTGTAGGTAGGTGTGACGTGTGAGCACGTCTGTGTGAAGTTTCACGTGTTTACATCTCTGCAGGATCATAGGAGAATAAATATTTAGATAGAAGTGCAGTCAGTGCTGTTGCTGCTGTGGATTATATGGTTTCCATCTCTTCACATTCAAGTAAGAATGATTGCCTGTCAATGTCACAAACACACACAAACACACACACCTTGACACAAGCTTGAAATGTGATTTATCAGTCTTGGCCGCTGTGTGCGTCTCCTCGGCCCTCAGGACTCAAATTGCTTAACAGTTTTTTTTTCTTTTGCAGATGAAGAGCAAAGAGCGATTCGTTGAACTAATAAGTGTGAGGAGTCACCTGTGTCATCCATTTAATCCCCCTGCTGTCTACCCCACGGGGCCGCACGCTGACAGGCTTTTGGGTGTGTTTGGGAGCTGAGTGCTGTGATTAAGGCGGCTCGCTGAGAGGCATGAGCCACGGCCAAAGCTTCTCTGTGTTTGGCCGTGGAAAGGGAATCAGTGACTTGATGGGCGTTCTGCCTCATTTCAACAAGCACACAGTATTAGGCAAAGACTGTGAATTATGCAGCACACACAGTTATTTAGTAAATAACAACATGCACATTTATGAGCCAAACACTCGTGACTGATTAGGCCGCGACTGCACTCAGTTAATCAAGTTCGACTCTGCTTTGCAAGTCTTGTTGCAGCCTGAGGGCAGTTCAGATGTGATCTAAGGACATGTTCTGTGTTATAAGAGTTATTACAAAGCTACTCTTACTGCAGAAAGCGTCATAATAAATGTCCACGTTGTGACTTTATTTTTTTTAAAGTGTGTCTTTATTTTGCGTATTCTGGCCTTTGAGCAGAGTTAGCACCCTGATCAATACTGTTTCAGTAACCATAGGCGAGGTGTAGCTGTCCAAACCTCCCTGATCTTATTAACGCAGCACATTTACACAGCAGCCTTTGTCCTCTGACGTCATACTCAAGGCTGTGAAGTTTAAAACCCATATCAATTATGTACTGTTTCAGGTAACAATCCATATAAACCAATGACTGTATATATAGATGGATGACGCGTCTCCATCTGCTCCCATTGTACCAAAGTGATGCCAAAATAGCCCCCGTGATAGGCGCTGCCATCTTGCGATGGTGACGTCATTTGGAGTCTGCGCAGTAGAGATCGGCGGGTGGAGTGGCCGTAGCCACTACCGCTAACCTATCTGAGGTTAACGTTCACAGGTATGGAAACTTTGTGATTTTTTTTTTTTTTTACATTTCCTCTCGCCATTCGTCCTCCACCCTGCTAATCCGGAACTGATTGACTGCAGGTCCGTATTTGTCAACAGAGCTGTCAATCATCGTTTATCCAGCATCAAATAACAAATTAAAAAATAAACTTGTCAGAGAAATGAACATTTGGACGTAAATCAGCATGATAAGAACTAACTATAATGACAGAAACCATGTTTGAGAAAAATGTATTTGACGTGTATTTTTATTTTACAGTTTGACTCATGTCCCATCTTTTAACATGGAGGAGGCGGGCTTTATGACCTATACTGCAGCCAGTCAGCAGGGGGCGATAGAGAGGGTTTGGCTTCACTTTTAGGGAGCTGTCATGTCATGGCTGTGGTATAAACGCAGGGAACCTGTCAAAGCTTCATCATTTCACCGCCTGTCGATTGAGGCAACTGAACGACGATGAATACGAGGATGAAGATGAATTCAGGAGTGATGTTGGGCCATACTTTAAGGTAATAAAAACATATTTATTGTGACATTAGGTAACCCTTAAACCTTACTTATATAAGTGTTTCACTAAACAACAGGAAAGGCTTCAACTTATTAGCCTCTCATAAAAAGTCTGTGAAATGATTATGGTGTTAATCTAATTTCATCGAATCATTGAACATAGGAGCCTAATCCGCCCTATCCACTGATATTCATTGATTTTCACATATGTTCTTATCATCATCATCATTATCTAGTTATGCACACAGGAAGTCTAATGTTGCCATTAACCTGGACAAGTGAATAGGGAGGGCTCCTCCTGTTTATGTCTTTAAGCCTTTATACCTGAATTCTGGCAAATAAGTGAGATTCCTGAAAACTGCAGCAAGAGACACATAAGCTCTCCATCACGCTCTCTCCAACACACGCAGAAACACACACTCACAACTAAGAGGTACATTTATTAAAAACCATCAGACATAACTAGCTGTGGCACTGACAATCATGCTCACAGATATTTATACACTGTCCAGTGTCCGTTGCGCACACACTGAAATGTGATCCAGCAGCAACAATAAGTAAATAAACATGGTCTGATCAACAGGTTGTGCTGCACACTTTCTTTCATGTGCCCAAAATAAACTGGAGGAGGCAGCCACGACCACAGGGACCAAACATAACATATTTACATGCATCTAATTTCTTTACCTAGAAATGTCACAGTTTCTGGTTACACAAAAAGGATCTTACTATTTAAAACAGGGGAATCTTTGTAGGGATCATTTCCGTAATGTTTAGTAACAATCTGAGCCTGTCAGTGGTAAAAACAAGCACTTTTAGTAGACGTACTTTGATCAGGCGCAATTGCCCTAGTTTGTACCGCGGCTACAGCGGAAGCTACCTCCTGGACCGATTCCAAAAGTTTTTGTTCCTGTGAGTCATTTCGACACACACATTTGTACAAGTAGGGCCCAGGTTTAAAAATACAGAACTTCTCCTTTAAGCCAACCTTTTGCACCTTGCACCTGGGTTTTGCGCCCAGATTGTGCGCTGTGTAACTAGCAAAAGGCCCTCGGACACCTCTAATAAACTTAGCATCATGCTCTTTAGACCGTTTAAATATGAGCGGAGCTTCCTGAGGGACGCCCCTTTTCTTCAGATTTAAGAATCTGTGTATTTAAATCTGATTAAGTTAAGAACAGCATTCAGAGTTCATCTTATCCACACTAAACTTTGGCACAATTTTCTTAAATTTAGAAAAGTTCAAAGTAAAAAAATCCCAAATCCCAAAGTGACGTTTATTTAAACTAAATTCACTTAAATCACACCTTCTCTGTGTGATACCAGGTTACATCTATCTAGACGGATAATGTGTTCTGATGTCTCCATATTTATATCACTATTATGTCGGCACTTTACGTCACAGTCTCTCCCTGACAAGCTTCCCTCTCAGCGTCCTCACAGTGATGGATGGTGTTTAGTCAGACTCTGTGTAGCAGCTTTGATCTACTGCTAAACAAATCTGTTCAGATTGAGAGATGAGTGAGACGATGACGCATACGAATGGAGAGAGGGAGAATTGATGTATCATTAATGCAATCTGTGTTTCAACAATTGATGCTGCCTCTCTGGACACCAGCCAATATTTCTCCTCTCTCCCCCTCTCCAACAGAGACTTATTGCATTACGATATTACTCCTCCTGCAGCCACCGGTCAGACAAATACCACCACTCAGACTGTTGTATGTTAAATGTGTCATGCTTTTCTTCTTTTCTAGTTTGGAAGTATCTCAATGTTGATATAGAAAGATAAGATCATATCACAGCTGCAGAAACAACCAGGGCTCTCATTTATAAAAGAGTGCATAGAATCCAGACTAAAACTGTACGTACGGAGAAAACCTGGAAACATTAGATTGTGTACATAAGATTATTGTTATAGCAAATAAACTGCTCATTGTTTGCAGTTCCTCTTTTTCTCCTGTTGTTTATATGTTGCACCCTAACCCCCTAGACGGGGTCGTAACAGGACGGAACAGGAAGGAAATTAACTGTCCGACTGTCTGAGTTCAGAAAGCGCATGTTGTTTGGAGGACACAGCGGGGGGGTCACAAAAAGGAAAAACCAGCGAGTGACAACATCAAGTTGTGACAGCATTGACGTAGTTCACCAGCAGTGTCAGTGAATCCAGCAGCGGCATTACGCACGAGTGTCCCAGCTGTTAATGTGTTTACAGACACTTCTCATGACTGAATGTTGACGTCAATCAGAGGTCCCCTCGCTCCGGGATATTATTTGATATGAGTTTGATCGGTGAAACGCTTTTTAATTTATGTGTTTTAGTAATTTTGCCTGCACGGTGTTTGGGACTGATTAAAAGGATATTTGCGAGAGCAGTCACTGGCTTTAGTTGTAGACATTACTCATTTACATGATCTATATGTGCAGACGGAGAGAATATTCCGGAAAAGTTACGTGACTTTAGTTATGATAGGTAGTTACCCCACTACCTGCCTGTTGCTAGGCGCCAGGAGCAGCGTTTGGTGGACAAGGGTAAGATTGGGAACAGCTGGTGATGCAAATATGAAATCCTCTGTAGACCAGAACGTCTGATTTCAGTTTGGCCTTCGCGCCTATGAAGGCAAACTTTGGCTCAAACCTGTCTGTCTCTTTTTGTGTTTGTGTAGCTGTGTTTGAAATGCCATACTATATACTACATACTGCATACTATATACTACATACTACATACAATATACTATATACTATATAGTATACACTATATACAACATATTATATATTATATACTACATACTATATACTACATACTATACATGAAAAACTACATACTATATACTACATACTATACATACATACTAGATACTACATAATATATACTACATACTACATGCTATATACTACATACTGCGTTCACCTGTAGCATGGAGGAGCTTTTCACATTCATTTTGCAGCATGCTACGCCAGGCGGAAGTAAACAATAACCACCGCTTCTTTAGCTATAGCGCCCCTTCTGCTGGAATGCTGCTGCTGTCCGTCATTTCAACTGCCACTGTGAGGTTCCAGCGCTTTGCATTGTGTGATACAGTGGGCGAGGTAGACTGGTCCAATGCATACTAGAGATTTTCTTGAATCAGTATGACATCGGGTATTTTTGGCACACTGCACATTTTGCTTTTGTTTGCATACTACAGACTGCATTTTGGCCAAATCAGTACGTACTGCTTGCATAGTATGTCGTTTCCAACACAACATATATTTCAGTAGGAGCTGGGCATGGCCTGCACACCTGCCGCTGATCAGCCAATTAAGCCACCTACACTCTGCTCTGCATAAGAGCCCTGTTGAGACAGTCACTCCTCGCCAGCTCGTCTGTTCATCACGCCTGGTGTCGACTTGGCCCACGTTTTGAAACCTTTTTGAATATTTTATTGTCTTGCTCATTCTGTGTTTTTTGTGCTCAGATCCTCCCTCTCCTGCCTCTCCGGCCCCAGCTCCTGCCCTCAAGTCACTTCGGACTGCTTCACTCTGCTTAACATCATCTAGCCACTAAGTCTGGAATCATTTACCATTTGATACCTGCATTCTTCCAGTGTGTGTTGGGTGTTTGTACGCGTGTCTTACATTTGGTTACATTATTATAAGAGTCAAATGTGTCAGCTAGCTTTATTTAGATTATTATTGCTAACCTGAGCGCAGAGCCCTGAATGTACCAAACTGATGTTGGAGGGTTACCAAGGTCGTCATATTTTGAAGCTAATAGCTACCGAACAAGCGGCTGTATTTGACCAGTTGGGTAACAACGTGAGACATGTTGGATATCTCATGTCAAAAGTTTTCCACTGCCTTCCTGTTCCTGCTTCCATGATTAAAAATCAATCCAATCGTAGCTCAAATGCAATAAAAAGAAAACACTGAAGTGGAAGAAACTGAAGTATTCTTGCATATATTGTTTTCCTCTATTGTACAAACACTATGTGCAGAGTGTGTGAGTGAAATCAACAATTCAAGACCATCAAAGAGAAAGTCTGATGTTAGGAATGAACTCAGGTAAACAGTGAAGTCGCTGCAGACATATTTAGATGCAAAGCGATACACCTGCAGTGAAAGTTGGACATTAGAAGGTAAACCTGGTGAAGATGATGTATGGGTAAGAGGAAATGGATGCCTTTTAACTGTCAGATCACACAGTATATAAAGATAAATACATAATAAATATCTCTGCAGGCTGAAACTGTAATTTTTGGATTGGATTTTTTTCTTTCCCTTTACCGTAACTTGTAGATGAAGCTCCTCCTGCCTGTCAAATAAACACAGTGAAGCTGTGTCAGTGTCCGTTCTCTTTCCTCTTCCATCCATCAGCGCTAACAGTCGGGTCGTGTCTTTCCGATGAGCCGTTCAATCACTCCGCACGCTGAAGTACAGATTCTGGGAAGATGTGAAGCGACATGCCTATGCAGTGGAAACTTAATCCAATCACTGAAGCTCAGTCTGAAACAATATGTACTCTCCCAAAGATCCTCAAAGTGCTACTTTTTTGAAGCAGATCGGGGACCTCTGCCAGGTAAAGACCCAAAGCAATAAACAATATATCTCCTGAAAGCATCTCGGGAGCCAGACGCACATCCAATTCTTCACTCCCTCCTCTCTCCCATGTCTAATAAATTAAGGAATAAGCGAGGTTAGCGGAGTCAGATCAGTGAGTGCATTAGATTTGATTATTGCCTTTGCCTCTAACGCTGTATTATTGCTTTGGGATCCCCAGAGAAGGGCTCTCTGCACCAAAGGTGGAACTCACAAACTCAGGTTGGTGAAATTGGGCGGACGCGGGGAAGTGTGGGAGCAGAGGAGGGCAGGGTGCAGGCAGGGGGGGTTGCAGGGGCCTTGGAGGAGTTCAGCCTTAATAAGAACGTCTGGTTCTGTGGGAGAGGAAGGAAGGGAGGCAGGTACTTTTAGGAGAAAGGAGACAAATAGGTTGCAAGTGTGTGAGATGGGGGGGGGTGATATCAAATATTGATATCAGAATATAGAATAATAACCAGGACTGTTTATGATCCTTTGAAAACCTCGGGCTCCAAAATTATGTTTGAAACGATCTAAAACAAAAACAACGACTATAACTAAAACCTTCAACAACAGGACGTCTGTCTTTTGCGTCAACACCTTTATCTTGTCATGCCTTGCCGATATCTAAATGGATGAAAGAACAGCACCTTAAGCTCAACCACATCTCAATTTCCAGCTTGGACAAACTGAACTCATACCCACTAAGTCTGCACGGAACTTGTCAAAAATTGACGACCAGCTAACCTTTAAGGTTCAGGTGGCCTTGATTGCTATCCCTCCACTGGCTCCCAGTCGCCACTCACATCAAATTCAAACCCTGTTGCTCGCTTACAAAACAGCAACAAAAACGGCTCCTGCCTACCTGAACGCCCTCATCCAGGTCTACACTCCGTCCCGCCCATACGCTCTGCCAATGAAAGGCGCCTGGTGCTCCCATCACAACAGGGCCCTAAGTCTCTAACTAGACTCTTCTCCTCAGTATTCCCTTGGTGGTGGAACGAGCTACCAAACTTCATTCGGTCTGCAGAGTCCCTTTCACCTTTAAGAAGAAGCTAAAGACCTAGCTCTTTATGACCTCTGACCTTAATGATATCGATGTTATTGATGATGATGACACTGAGGATGTAGTTTATGCTGACTAGGATTTTCATGATGATGATGATGATGATGATGACTATACTGATCTTGTTGATGTTGCTGATGATTATTATTATTATAAAAAAAACAACACACCCTATACACTGCCTGTCAGCAGCAGTGTCCGATCGCATTCATTCTTTTGAAACTTCTGTTTTGCATCACAGTTATCGCACGCTGATGACATCACTACATTACATTACATGTGCTGTAAACGTGGTGAAAGCATGGGAGGGTACAATCTGGCTGCAGGAGATCAGTCGTACACATTTCAGGGATATAAAGCATTTGCAAACAAAACGTTAGTAATTACACAGTATGGAAAATTATAAATGTAGGCAGGGATATAGGCGATCTCCTAGGCAACACGTTCTGGGGGGTGCTGGCTTTTACCTTAAACGTTTTGAATGTAGCTTCGGGTACAGTGTTAAATATAAAACTACTGCTAGATTGACACCTACACTCCCAGCCTGTCTCTATGCTCGCATTTACCGTCACACTGCCACTCTCTCTCTCTTACTTACTCACTCACTGCGCTCAAGTAGTCGTGTCTGTCGTACCTTCTCAATGATTGCAGATTTTTATATTGTAGCCTACGTTCTGTTGTTTAATTAGCTTGGCCTACTCATTTAATCCTACAGTGTTTTATGTGATGCAGACAGACAGACAGACAGCAGCATATAATAGAGAAAGGAAGGGAGAGAGAGACAGCAGCATGCGATTGGAGGGAGGAAAGAGAACAGACAAAGCACAAGTAGTAGCAAATG
Organism: Semicossyphus pulcher; assembly: GCF_022749685.1. NCBI lineage: Eukaryota > Metazoa > Chordata > Actinopteri > Labriformes > Labridae > Semicossyphus > Semicossyphus pulcher. Next base: position 29,233,694 of record NW_027211693.1, on the reverse strand, counting down.
TGTATTGTGTCTGTGAACTAAGAAACAACAAACAAAAGGAAATTCACTTCACTCCAGTGTTTCGCAGTAATAAATAAATGTTTAATGACAGCAGTGGAGGTAATGCATTGTTACGTTTTCAATAATTACTTTGTGTGTGTAGTAGGAACACTTAAACAGTTTGTTTTGCTCCCCCGTTGGCTTTGAATGCGCCGTGGTAGAACTAGGTCAACTCCTCCCCTGGTCCAGCCCCTTAATTGGCCTGAGCTTATTTAAAGTACCTGTGCCACCATGGCTGCCTCTTTCCTTTGTCTCTGCCTGGTGGTTGCCTAGTGGTCCCCTGTCTGACGCTGAGGTAGGTAATGCAGCCTAAAGATTGTTTCAAATGTTTGTTGTACATTAGTCAAAGTGATTTTACAGTTACTTAATGACTAAGCTGAATTTGTTTGGAATGGTCTCCTGTCTGCCGGTCTCGTTCTACCTGGTCGTATTGGTGTCTCTTTGGCTGAGTCCCTTCTCTATGGAGTGTGTATGATCACCTCGAGTCATCCTTATAAATGCACCTTTATGTCCAGGTATGAGCCATTTTAGTTATTAGTAAGTAGGGCGTGGTTAATGCCTGAGGTATATAGACATTACATAATTGTACGTAATTACATGTTACTATGTTTTGAACATCTTATAATATGTAATGTGTTTTTTCTTGTATTTCAGGCTTTCATTGCTGCTCTTTTTCCTTAGCTGTTGTTGCCACTTGTGTATTTCCTTGTGTTGCTGCTAGTATCAGTCTGTTTTACAGTGTACATTATCATTGCCTGACTGATACAAGCTGTACATTTTAGATTGAACCAACTGGTTTGTTTGCCGTTTGTTTTCTTTTGTTTGATTCATGTTATTTTCCTTTAGTGAAGGTGGCAGCCGGCTTGTGGTGGAGGCTAGGCACTCGAGGTGGTTCACTGCACTGGTTGTGGTGGTAAGAGCAAAGGCACTATTTTCACCCGTTTGCTTTGGTTGTGCACTGCAGTGAGTTCTCGAGTGGTGGGTAAGTTGCACTCCTGGAACACACCCTTAAGTGATTGCCTTCCCATTGCTGGCCTCCACTCACTTTCCCCCTTTTGTTAATTTTGAATATTGTTTTAGTGGAAGTGTTTTAAACAAAATAACTCAATCATTGTAATCTTGAGATACTTTTTCATAAAATATTGGATTGAAATTCATTACGTACCTAACCGATTCCCTCCCCTTTGCAGACACGTCCAGTCATTAATTGGTAACAATAAAATCTGCTTTTCTTTTTGGAACCACGTCTCTGTCTTGCTTCAGTGTTTGAACCTGTGTTGCCTTTGGTTTGATTAAGGTGTCAATATAATATATTTCCTGGGTGAAATCCCCCAGGTGGCGTTGTCTGGTCAGTGAGATCCTTGTTGATAGAACACCAGCCCACCCTGCCACATGTGCATAACATTGCATCAAAATGAATCTTTTTTTAATCTAAAGTCCTGGGCAACAACTCCCAGAACCCCCTGCTGGGTCTAAGGCCCCACAATATCATCATATCCTAGCACATTGTTGTAAGCTTGTTTTAAACTCGCCTTGGGCACCAAAATGGCCCTGAACATAGGCACTGTACTTCTATGGCAGAGGATCAGTATGCTTTTCTGCTCATAAAAAATGAGGACATTTAAAAATGTTCAGACTTCAAACAACCTCAGGAGTGTTATAATAATCAGTTCAGAAACGTGTTGGATCATTATGTTCTAGTGTGTTTATTCAGTGTAATCTGACCCAATGTGACACAATTTCAAATAAACTTGTAGCATAGGTTGTACACATCTTATACCCCTTCCCCACCTAAATTTAGTGGGTTGACGCAGGTTTTTCAGACCCCGGAAGAACCACTTATAGATGCCGATTGTCTCTGTTCCCATTGCCAGTGAAGTATATTCCTTTTGGTCTGTTTTTTGCTGCGTCACCGTCTGATGTCAAACGTGCCCGCAACAGGGTTAGTAAACAGTCAAGATGTTACGTGGTTAGGTCTTTAAAGTTCTCTTATCAAACTATGTTCGAGCGCTGCTTGGACCGAGACGGGTGGAAGTTGTAGCTGAGATGACAAGGGGCAGAAGTTACCGACAGAGCATAGCAGCGTTGAAACAGCGTTGAAACAGGTTTTGTTCAATGCTGTGGCCACATGAACTGACCGTTCGCGGTGAGGTTGTGCATTTGGCGACAGGAACTCACGGGGCTGCTCACACTGATTAAACATACATTTGAACACCATTAGAAACGATAGATGACTTGTGACCCAGATGCAGCCCAGAAGTCTATTTGTAGTCGCTGAATAAATGTGTGGTAAGAGGAGGGTTTTTGTTTTGTAAAGAAAGAAAGTCGACTTGAATTATTTGAATTAATTGTTTATACGTACATGAAAAGACACCGAATTTATCTGGTATAATTTCCTGTATTCTTTATATTAGAATAAAAATCACAGAACAAAGTTATCGCAATGTCAGTGTTTTCCCAATATGGTGCATCCACTATCAGGGGAGGAATATGTCACATCTCCTCTGTGAAGCCAGTCCTCCATCTGCTAAATTTAGATATCTTGATGCCATTAGAGGACAAAACACGGCTGAGTGAGGATATTAAGAAGAAAGCCTTAGATTCCCCAAATATTCTTTATGGCTCAGATCTAAGTTGCTCTGCTCGCTCACAGCGCGAAACAGGGCAGGTTACTCCTCCCAAAACAGGTGAAGGTCTTTAGCTCATTTTCATATTTTGAACAAGGAACATCTTTAAAAATCGTTTTCCCTGCTAAGATGTGTTCCCTTACGTTGACAATAGAGTAAAGATGTAGAATCATCCCACTAAGCAAAAAAGCCGGGTGTCAGCGGGTATTAGTAGGTCTTTTTGACCAGTGGGAAAGTGGCTTTAGAAACATGAAGCATTTGAAAATTCTTCCTCACAAGCAGCAGAAATACCGCTATAGACAACAGTGGACTCATCATTCTGCAGAGTTCAAAGGGTTAATGTCAAAGCAGAGATAAGGCAGAGCAGGAAGAGAGGCTCATCTGTGTGAATGTGATATAAGAGCACAGTGTGAATCCCAATCGATCATAATAATATGTGCCGAGGTATGGCGGCCTATTAGTCGTCTTTAAGTGAAGCTGGTGCAGCTGCAGCCTGTGGAGACTTTCACACCCACAGAGAGAAAAGTCTGATGAGGAGCAGGAAGCCTCCTTAACTCTATCAAGATTGATTGTGTCAGAGATCCTCTTCATCATGCCCGTAAGCAGTGCCACGTTAATGCTCATACGGTAAGCACCGTCGATAGCATGATGTCACTTAAAGAACGCTGAGCAAGCAGGGGAAGTGTCGGGTCATTCTCCCCCCAAAAAATCTGTTTTAACGGATAAATGTATAAAATCATCTTTAAACGGACAGTTTGAATTTGTTTTCCTTTCTTTAAACTAACCTGGGACTTTATTTCCCTCACTGTCACTTTAACTTGTTAACAATAAGAGTGAAGGCCAAAACAAAAAACCTACCTTTTAAAAACAGCTTTTAATGTTTGATTTTATTCCCCGGACTGACTCATGTTATTATTTGGCTTTAGTTTTCTACAATCTTTTATTTACTTTGACACAAACTCCTTGGAGCATCTTGAAAGATACTCCATAAAGACAAACGTGTCTTATTATTCATCAGTTGGGCTGCAACACTGACACTCACAGTTAATAGAGATAAAGCGCAATTAAGTCCGACCCACACCGAAGGGGAAAACAAATCATGCTCTCCATTGACTTTGTTTTGCTTGAAGGAGCTTCTTTTCATTTTCATCAGCGAGTAAACAACAGGAAAATGTGTGAAAGCTGCTGTGAGGTGGGAAGAGAGACCAACAGGGTAAAGAAAACACAAGTCAGTTTTTAGAAGCGAACAAACAGGAAACTGAAGGACTTTTGTTTTAAGACTGAAGTGATGCAGACAATGAGACACAGGGCTTGTGTCTCAGAATGTGACACTATGGGAACCTAAATGAGGCTAAAGCTAAGCTATGCTCTGCCTGGTTTGACCTTTGTTAGCATAAATGATGGTCTTAGCTGCTGATTCCTTTAAATAAATATTAAAGCATATCACTTCATATCATAGGACAGTTATAATATTTAATTAGTTAATAAACCTTGTCCTCTCAGGTAGAAAGAGGACGCTAATCCTCAGATGTCCTGATAGCTTGTGATTTTAGCTAGTTACAGGTAATTTATGAGCACTTGGTACTTATTGTAGCCCCGATTCTTTCCTCTTTGTCAGCCTGGTTTTCAGAGTGTGATGCACAGTGCTGTCTCTATATGAGCCAACATTGTTTGAAGTTGCCTCCTTTGTTTTTAAGCTAGCTGTATGGATGGTAAAGTCAATCGGTTTGTTGGTGTTAACACCATGTTGGGCCAGACTAAAATATCTGTAACACGGTTGGATGGATTGCCATGAACTTTGGTCCAGCCATACACAGTCCCCAGAGGAAGAGTCCTGCTGCCTTTGGCTATTCTCTTTCATTTCCTTTTAATAATAATAATAATACATTTTATTTACATAGTTCTTTAAAAGGTACTCAAAGCATACATACTGTATACACTGAAAAACAATGAAAGTACAAGACTTACAGTTAAATAAAGTAGGTATATAAAGGTAAGAGAAAGCAGATTTAAATAGGTGAGTGCGGTTTTGAAGGACGGGGAGAGAGAGGGGGCAGCAGTGGAAAAGGCTCTGTGCCCCCAGGTCCTGTGTTTGGCTCGGGTGAGAGGGGTGAGGAGGTTGGCATAAGTAGATCTAAGGTTGCGGGTGGGAGAGTATTGGTGAAGGAGGTCAGTGAGGTAGGAGGGGGCAAGATTGTGAAGGGCCTTGTAGGTGATTAGTAGGATTTTTAATTGGATTCTGAATTGGATGGGAAGCCAGTGGAGGTGAGGTGTTGAAGGACAGGGGTGATGTGGTCTCTGGTGCGAGAGTGTGTGAGCAGACGGGTGGCAGAGTTTTTGGATGTATTGCAGTTTGTTGAGGATTTTGGAGGATGTGCCATAATAAAGGATGCTGTTGCAATAGTCCATTCGTGAGGTGATGAAGGCGTGAATGAGTGTTTCAGAGGCTGAGAAGGTGAGGGAGGGGCGAAGCAGGGCAATGTTTTTCAGAAGGAGGAAGGCAGTTTTGGTGATGTAGTTAACATGATGTTCAAAGGAGAGAGATTGATCGAAGATGACACCAAGGTTGCGGATGTGGGTGGAAGCAGGAACAGTGGAGCCATCAATACAAAGGGCGAAGTCGGGGCAGGATGTGATGAGTGATTTGGGACCGATGATGAGGATTTCTGATTTGTTGCTGTTGCGTTTGAGAAAGTTTGCTTGCATTCAGGTTTTTATGGCAGTTTGTGATGGTGCAGTGAGTGGCAGCAGTGATGGATCTGGTGGAGATGTAGAGCTGGGTGTCGTCAGCATAACATTGAAAAAGGAGGCCACGGCGGCGTATGATATGACCAAGGGGAAGCATGTCGAGGATAAAGAGGAGGGGACCGAGCACTGAGCCTTGGGGGATGCCCTGAGAGAGAGGGGCTGTGTTAGAGGTGGATTTGTTGATGCTGATAAACTGGTGGCGGTTGGAGAGGTAGGATTTGAACCAGGTGAGGGCATTTCCAGTGATGCTGAGTGAGGATTCAAGCGCCACCATAAGGTTTATGGTGGGAAATGGATGGATTGGCTTGATATTTGTTACCTCCAGGAAGTTGTAATATTGCATTCACACAAATTAAACCAATTGCCGAATTTGATCAATCATCCTATTAATATGTTTGGAACGCTGTGGGAGATAGATGTACTTCTTTTTGCTGTGAAGCAGACAGCTGCCATTCTAATGAGGCTTCGATGTGATCGTCGAACTTTCATGAGCTTCCTAAATGAACTACAGAGTCGGGAAAGAGACTCTATAAGGTGATTCTATAATAATAAATCATGTACTAAAAGTTTTCTTCTCATTATGTGTCCATGTTTCTATGCTGAAAACTGTTGGCCGTCCACTTAACCACTTTGATGCCTTGTGTTGTGATGTAATAAATGTGCAGTGAGAAATGAGAATTTCTATTGGCTCAGTTTTTCCGTTTTTTAAACATTTTATTTGGCATCTTGACACAGAAATCGACAGGAAAAGATGTCAGAAGAAAAGCAGCTTGCTCAGCCGAAGACGGTTTTATTGAAACGTTCATAGCTCACAGTGAATGTGTCATGTGTTACACAGAAAAAAAAAGACCTCAAAACATCACAACTTGCATTACAACTTTTTTTAAAAAGCTGCAGCAAAATCCGACATTTTAGACAGCTACAATCACAAAGAGTGCTGTGAAATCCTGGAGGGACTGATATTTGGCTCAGACACTCAAGTTGCCCTCAGAACAATTTGACTTTTGTTGGCATTTTTTTGTCAACTTTTTTATTTATCCAAAACTTTGTTGTATGAAGAAATACTCGCAAAACTAATGCCAAAACTAATTATCAAATATTAGCATGCAGACACGCTGAACTAAAAGGATAAACATTGTAAACCTTATTCCTACTCACATCATCATATTAGCATTGTAAAATACCATTTCAAGTGAGGAAGAACATTTATTTTACAATGATGATGTGGTTATGAATCATGGTCAGAAGTCTTTGGTGCTTGGACTCTTCGGGGAGATGTGGGGATGGAAGGGTGTTGGCCCTGAGCAGCAGATAGAGTCTGCACACTGGTGGTGGAGGTGATGGCTGATGATGCAATCTAAGGCTGATTAGATGATGAAGCTGATGACCAATGAAATTACATACCGGCACCATATAACCATATAAATAACACATGATCTGGGTTAGGCAGCAACAGTTCTTTTTAAAATAAGTACCTACTGTATGCCAGTGACAAAAGGAAAGCTGTGTTGGCCTCGTTTGGAGGTCACCTGACTTTTGCAAGGATCCATCTGAGCAACCATGAAAAAGGATCCTAATTGACTTTACATTGGTTTTTGTTTGGGCTGCACGGTGGAGCAGTGGTTAGTGCTGTCGCCTCAGGTTACTGGTTTGAATCCTGGTTCAGACATAGGGGTCCTTTCAGTGAGGCGTTTCTGTGTTCTCTGGGTACTCCAGTCCAAAGACATGCTCTTTAGGTTCATTGGTGAATCTAATTTGCCCGTAGGTGTGAAAGTGAGCGTAAAAGCTTGTCTGTCTCTGTGTAAGCACTGCGACCTGTACCAGGTGTAACCCCGCCTCTCGCCCAACAACAGTTGGGATAGGCTCCAGCCCAAAATAATTTTATCGCATTGTGTCCCCATCAGGATATTTCTGTGAGCCAGGGTTGATCCCAGCACATTTGAGAACATGTTGTAGCGGCTCCAGACAGTGTTTATGACTGCTTACTGTTAGCAAAAGTTCTTGGTTGATGGTATTTCCGTCTTGACTCAGTGCTCCCATGAGGACACGATGTTGCAGCAGAGAACAAAATGCCAGAATTTGCACAAGAAAACTGCGAGACAAAACACAGTTTGAGCACTTAGCTTCGGCTACAGCTCTGTACGCTAACATGGAAAGCCTGATAAACAAAGCAGAGCTGTTATTTCCGGGTCGTGTGGGAATCCAATTTCAACCTCAGAGCAGATCAATATACTGTTTGTGGCTCAGCCAGGCCTCATTATGTCGACTTCCCTGACAACACTATCCACAGACTTTCATCTGGAGAAGTTATTCTGAAGTAATTATCAACTGTTTGTTGATTTAAGGGGGACATTACCCAGATGTCATCATGTGAAGGGAACGACACACTTTTATTACACGATAACGACGCTCTGTCGTTCTTCTGAGAAGCACCTGATGTGTTTAAATACTGAAGGTGTTACAGATTTGTGCTCCATGGAAGCATTAGCAGCTAAACAGTGCGTTCAAAAAGAATGACACACTCTTTTTCTGGCTCCAAACGGATTAACGGAAAAACATCAGCAGCTCCGCTACACACACACACACACACACATACACACACACACACACTCAAAGACAAACAGAGGAGAATAAAATGATTTGAAATAGAATTATTTCTGGTCCAGTGCACTAAGTAAAAATCAATTCCCCATTATAGAAATAGGATACAGAAAGGAATTAAAACTTAATGAGGTTTTCCAGCTAGAGTCCACCCACTTTTTAACCCTGCACTTGGCAGCGCTGCGAGGCTCTGTGTCACGCCGTGCATATGCCAGATTGCATGTGTGTGTCGAAATGTTCTCTGGGTGTGTGTGTGTATAAGCCCTCTCTCCTGTGCACGCCAGGCAACAAGATGACAGTAATGCTGCTGCATCCTTCAAAGCTTCCATTCCCTCACAGGTATTCAAACTCATTTGTCTCCCCTTCACACACGCGCACACACACACACACACACACACCTCACTCTCTCCGTTGGCAGTATTGATCTCCAGTTGATCCACGGTGACAAAAGACAAAGCTTTTCATGTGACAGGCAATTAGATGGCTGTGGAGCCTGCAGAGCCCAGCCACAGCACGCTCAGTGTAAATACTAACAGCAGCTTGAACACTGCACGGAGATGGAGGAGTGGAAGGCGAGCGAGGAAGTGAATGTGAACACCTTCCTCCACGTACGTCTCCCTCCAGTTAACTTCCGGTTAGCCTCACAGCCTCGCAGCACGCATTGATTTTTGCATTATTAGCTTTCAAAAGAGACACAAACAGTTGTGTCCCAAAGCTCAATAAATCAATCAATCCATCCATCAACCAGCTCCTCATTATCTCCATGACGCTGTCTCAGGCACGCACACTGGGACACACACACGCACACACACACACATCAGGTGAAGAGCAACATATGGTGCAAACTTAAACGAGAGAAAATAACCACAGCTGATTTATAAAAGATTTTTCTGCCACCTGATGCCTTTTATTTTTCTTACTGAGACTGAGATGAGAAAATATTATCATGTCTGCAACACACACAATGCACAGGTACAAAAAGTGTTTGAATGTCTTCACTAGATGTGTTCAGGCTGCAGCAGTGAAACAGGTTGTACAGGCTGCAACATAATCCTTGACGGATCAAAGAGCGTCCACTAAAAGTTCTTGTTGTTTCCACTGACAGGCTCAGATTGTTATTCTAAGTGTCTGACAACATTACAGAAAGGATCCCTACAGAGAGAGACCTTTTTGTTTGCTCATTTTAATGTGAGTAATAACAGCTAGCTTAGCTGATTTTAATGTGAGTAGAAATTGCTAGCTTAGCTCATTTTAATGTGAGTAATAACAGCTAGCTTAGCTCATTTTAATATGAGTAGAAATTGCTAGCTTAGCTCATTTTAATGTGAGTAATAACAGCTAGCTTAGCTCATTCAATGTGAGTAAAATAACAGCTAGCTTAGCTCATTTTAATGTGAGTAAAATAACATCTAGCTTAGGTGATTTTAATGTGAGTAATAACAGCTAGTTTAGCTCATTTTAAGAAGGCTAGAGTTAACCGTTGTTATCGACGCACACCTCACTGTGAGTGTAACAGACTTTTTTAAAATGGAAAACAGAAATGTATTTTTAAATGAATAAAATAATTTCCAAATCAATATTTTGTGTCACATAATTGATTTTGTAAGTCAAAAGCGGTTTAATAAGCGGGATAATGTATAGTGAGCAGGTTGTTATCGCTATTATTTGCAGGCTACAGCAGAATATGTTTGCATATTCCTGTTCAAATGGATGTAAAGTAAATACTGATATTCAGAGCATAACTAACTTGTAACCTTTAGATTGTACAGATTCTAGGGATACCAGGCTCTTGAAGAAAGACATAAAATGACCAAAGTATGTACTGTTTTTAGAATGTAGATGAAACTATTGAAAAAACCTTTACACTGTTCATAAAAAATGAGAATATCTCAAATACTAATAAATGTTCAGAGTTCAAATAAGCTGTGTGTAAAGAAAGATTTTGTTCATACTTCTACTGTTTTGATCAATGTGGTTTGAAGTGTTTATTTAGCCGTAAATGATGAAAAAACAATGTAATATGAGCATTTAGAAATGCAAATGACACCACATATCGCAGACGCACAAATGTGGGTACTGGCGGAGCATTAGTTTTGCAAAGTGTTAAAAATCCATGACAGAAACATTGAGTATTAGAACAGTTTATTCCATCCAAAATGTAATGCTTATTTTAACAGTTTCGTCCTAAGAAACATTGAAGGAGAAACAGCATCACTTCGTACGAGTCGGCTGAATGGAAATCAGGAATAAGAGGACCTGCAGATGGCTGTGAGACGCAGACAGTGGGGTCCGTCTGTTCTGCAGCTAAATTCAGATTTAAATCTATCACAGCGCAGTCTGAGTCAAGATACTGCTCCAATATTATTAAAACAAGCTCACTGGAGATTGTAACAGATCTTTTGACAGCAGCCATGTGAGTAATCAGATCGGCCAACCAGTTTCTGACCTGCCAGAAATCCGTCTTATTGTCCGACAGCCAGACTGTTGATTTTTCAGACTATTAATCAGGCGCTGCGTCACCAGCCAATCTGGTGAAAATTTGGCCACTAAAATTAGCTGGGGATGACCGATTCAGGAAGAAAATCAGGCCTAATCTGTTCACTGTCTGCACAGTTTATACTTCCATGTTTGACGCAGCATCTGGAGGAGCGAGCCTGCAAGCTGCCTGTGAGCACAAATAAGGTTTAATGTAACATTTGCCAATTTTGACTTAAATCCGGCTATGAGCAGCATTATGAAAACAGCCACTTTATAAACAGCATGCATCCACAAGCTGAAGTGGAGAGAAATTAGCTGATAAATTCTGACTCCACTGTTAACAGTCGGCCATCTCAGTCAGGACAGTGTCTACTGAAGTCAGGGCAGGAACAGGGACGCCAATCATTCATATATCCTCTGGAAAATCAAATCTCAAATCATGGGGAAATTTATGTTGAGCTCTGGGACAGATTTTGGGATATAAAAAATATATGATGAGCTCTGGGACAGATAAAATGCTGAATGATGTTAAGGTCGTTTATCTTAATGTATTGGTAACCAAGTATTAAGTTATCCCCTTTAATTAGAAATGAATCAAAAGGAGACCAAATTGAACTTGTACTGCAGCTGAAATTTATTGTAGGTATAGTAATATGCCACCTAAGTCCAATGGATCAAAAGCGGACTGGAACCCACTTCCCTTCGAATAATGTCAGACTTTTCAGCCAGAAGTGTCTCTGTGTTTCAAGTATGAAAATAAAATAAAATCTCTTCTGCTTCAAGCTATAAACGTGAACTTATCTTTACAGCAGGAATGAATAACAAATATAAAAGATATGTCCAATATCAAAACTTGAGTCCTTCTGCACCCTTATTCTTCTTTATGGGAAGTTAAACCTCTCAGAAAAGCAATGTCCTTATCTTCTACTTGGTTCTCCTCAAGCTGAGTGAAATAGTCCTGTTGAAACAAAATTAAAAAAAATAAATGGGTACCCGCCAAAAAATAAATATTATAAAGCTCTGTGAGGAAAATATTGTTTTCTGATATTCAAGTGATCTAAGAGCAAAGATAGGTGATAGTTGCAGTCTTGTTTCAAGTGTCCGAGAAGAAAGACTGAGCTCACTGTAGAGGTCTTTGCAGGTCTACCGGAACCTGAGGAACGGGTAGGGGTCTGGGTCAGGTCGGGAAAGTAAGCGCAGTTACATGTAACGTGTGTGGCTTCTAAATGAGCCGCACATTTGTCTTCCGTCTGTGTGACAGCAAGTGGACTTTTAATCTGAAATAACTTTCTTAGCGGAGGATGGATTATATGCACAGCAGGCTCAGTGGAGAAGGCTGCGTCACACAGGTAGGACAAAAAGTTTTGTTTTGACAGCTGACTAAAGGTAACTCATTAAAAGTAATCAGCTGTGAAGTCGGTGCTGATCGGGTCTGTTTCACCTGGTCGGGTCGCGTCCGACATAACTCAATTCGGGCCCCAGCTTTTAAATAATTGACGGTCCAGTTCGGTTTTATATTACAGCAGAAGAGGATACTCGTTACATTAGGTTACTCATTGTTTGTACATTGCCCTTCATTTCAGAACCCCATGCACGAGCCGCCACAAACTTTACTAATATGGGGTGGACAGTAGCTCAGTCTGTAGGAGCTTGGGAACCGGAGGGTGGCCGGTTCAAGTCCCGTATGGACCAAATGTAGAATTGGGCTGGTAGCTGGTGAGGTGCCTGTTCCTTTCCTGGGCATGTCCATGTGTAGCCCCCTCACTCCGACATCTCTGCATTAGTGCATGGCTATGCAGTCCTGTTTGTGCATGTGTGTGTTTCGGGCCTAGGTTTTTGTAGAATGTGTGTAAAAACAGAGACAAATTAAATTTAAATAAATAAAGTATCGCTTCTTCTAATATAATACTTATATAAAAAAAAAACAGACAGATTATTTGTCTGATATTTACTTGAACAAATCTCCAAAAGGCTCCAACAGCACAAACGCGGCCCAGAGGTTACGTTCAGTGACTGAATTAGCTGAGGTGACACCTAGCAGACAGCTAGCAGCTCCCACCTGTCACTCAAAGAGGCCACACCCCTAATGATGCATCACTTTAAGCCTTAATATAATGTAAACAGGTGAGCTGTATAAAGATTCCCCTCTACAGTTGTCATGAAGAGAGTAGTTAGACATTTTAACACGGGGCTCTATGGGGACTGACTCACTGCTGGAGGCAGCCTCAAGTGGACAAGAGAGGAACTGCAGCTCTTCTGCAATGGCTTCATTTCTCAGAACCAGAGATAACCACTTGAAAATAATGAACATGGGACACTATACTTCAGGATTTTTTAAGCGGATGTGCCCCCATCTTGTGTTCTTTTTTAAATATTTTTCCTATTTGTCTTTTGTTTTGTACCTTGTACACATGTGAAGACTTTTAAAGTGAAAAAGACAACAGCCTCTTCTCTTGTTTGCAAACGAGTGGAAGTACACTGAGCTCTGTGCAGCTCTCTGGGTTGTCAGCTGCCATCTTTCTGTACCTACATCCACCTGATGTTTGTCAGTTTGAGGACAGCCTGTCAACATCCAGAAGGTTTAACACTCGAACAGCAAACGGAAACAACAGCCTGCTGTTTCATTTCTATTTAATGAGCAAAGTGTTGAAACAAGCTGTGTACAAGTGCTGCAGAAAAGATCCCTCGCAGCTATCGTATCCTGTCTTATCTTAATGAATCAGCTGATTATCTGCCGTTATGACACCATCACTTGTGTTATCTTAATCCATTGGTGCCCCATGGACTCCCCCGCTACACTCCGCACTGTTTACAATTAACAATCTGATTTAATCTCATTCTAACTTGTGAGAGCAGCAGCCGGGGGAGGTGTGAGTGCTTTCCCCAGGCCTAAACTCAACCAGGCTTTTTTTTTCCTCCAAGAGGAGAAATGTGCAGCAAAATGGACTTTAGATTTACTGCTATTGATTAAAGGATGCTATACCAAATAGATGTGGCTGTAAACAAATTATTGCGGTGTCGCAAGGAGTTATGGATCCCTGCATCAGATTATTTAAACCCCTAAAAGGTCGGACTGATGATTATGATGAATCGTGCTTAGCTGGATAGATAATCTATTCTTAATTATGATGAAATTGAATATGTTTGGGAGGCATTACACGCCGGCCCGTGGCCTTATGAGATGCTATTAATGGAAGGAGAGAGGGCGAATGAGAGGGTTTTGTTGTGTCGGGAAACAGGTCGACAGCCTTTCAAACATTGTTAGACGTGATGGGCCGAGATCCACACTCAGCTGAGGAATGGAAATGCTGCGGATTAGTCGTGTCCCTGTGGGCTACGCCATCCAATTCACTGTGATCACACGTGTATTTGTGTGGGATAATTGTTATGCAGCGAGTGTGCTGCAGCCACACATCCACCAACACTGACCAACAGAATGCAGCCTATACTCCATGCCACAATGATTATATGTACTGCTTCATATTTACACAGATGATGTTTTCCATGCAGAAATTATTCTCTCTTTATTCAAGGACAAATTGTTTTATGTGGATAAATCCACCCACCATGAAGAAATAACCCGAGGATATACATGTGTTGGACTTCATCTTCATCTCTGACCGCTTAGAAGAAAGAATCAACATGCTAATTTATTAAGATGAATTTTTAATGTATTCAAATATTTCAGATTCAAAGGTTTTATTCATTTGAACTGTTACCGAATATAATCCAGCTATCCTCTGATTGTCATGAGTATAAAACATTTAAACATAAAAAAAAGAGAAAAAAATGCATTAGGAGAATGTAAAACTATGAAGAAAGATTCATTAAGATAAATACTCTGACTATAAAAATGCAACATTTATTTTTTTCTTTCTAAATTTAAGTCGTCCTCCTTTTTAATTTTGAGGTTGTATAGTTACTGAAAAAAACAACGCCTATTTTCGGCGCGTTATAAAAAAAAAAACACCACTGCACTTAATAAGCGCTATGGCTCTCTTTGTTCAGCTGACGGGGTATTTGAATCCGCTATCCAACGTATGTTATTAACAGAGATGTGGACTTGAGACTTGGTGACTTGGACTCGAGTCGACTTGAGTGACAAAAATAAATGACTTGAGACTCGACTTGAGGCATGATGACTCAGATGACTTGCGTGTGTTCATAAGTTTAAATGTTAGCTGTTAAATATAAAATGATGAAATTCAATGTTGTCAAGTTTCTAACTATCAAGTATGTACGCAGCACAAACTGGAAATTGGATGACTGGCTGTCAGTCAAACTCCTCGCTATGGCAACACGTAACATCAAAGACCCCCGCTACCTGATGTTTTTCCCCAAAGAGAAGCCTCATCAGTCGTACTCGTTACTACTCAATACGGTCTCAGAGCAGACCATCATCATGGCTGCGTCTGTGCCAAGATAATACAGATACAATTCACTGTCACACTTTTTGAACAGGTTATATAAATTGGCCAATGATATCATTATTAGACGAGCTGCTAACACCTTGTCTTTTCTCTTTATAAAGACCAGATACTACAGGTAAGAGTGCTGGATCTTGGGTGGAAAAAAGTGACCAGATGACTTGAGACTTACTCGGGACTTGAGCAAAGATGACTTGGTCACAACACTGCTTATTAACATATAAATTTGGTGTCTCGAGCTTCTCAACATGGCCACGTTTTACATGCTGCATCATGTTGGTTGTGCTATCTGTGTCGTTCATCAGTCTCTTGCAATCTTTGCAGACTGTGTTTGTCTTGTCCGACACCTTCTCACCACGCTCCAACACCCCGATTGGAAACAACACGGTGCATTCTCAACCTCAGAATCTTCACCTGCTGCCGCCACGTCTGTACGGGTTAGATATTGTATAAAAGATTGAAAGAAAATTGAGGAAAACAAACGTGAAGTGAAGAAAATACATAAAGACGAATGAAAAAAAACATTAACGTTCCAGCAGAGAGCTTTTCTGCTTGGACCCCAAAGTATCTACATTTAAATATGTTTTATATTCAATTAGATTTTATGTGATGATCTTTGTATATCCATTTCATTCTATGCAATGCATGTGTTGTATAAGCTGTTAAATACAACCTACTACAACCTGCAGTGACCCTTAAAGACAGTCAGAGACGGTCAGGGGCGACATACAAACTTGTTATACTCCTAGTTTGTTAACTCTAAAAGCATCATCAGTGAGGACACATATAACACACTTTAAGTCTTTAAGTAAAATTACAGCAAAGGGAGAAACAAAGCTTGTTATCATCTGTTGCGTTTCTTTTCTGACACCTCTGTCTGAGTTTGACACATTTGTTCAAACAGCGTCTGAGCCTCGAGCCTCTGAGAGGAACATTCTCAACATGACGTCGGTGGACTGATATCACAGTGTTGCTTGGACACACGCTGTGTGTGGTGCACACTGACTGGAGAATGGCCTGCTGCATATACAGGACACACATACTGAGGACAGAGATCAAAGATGGATGCAAGCAGTGAATAACATCGTCAGGCTGTAGCTGCTGGAGACTCAGACGGTAACGTGCTTAAAGAGAAACTCAAGAGCAGCTGTAACTGTTTGACTTCCACAAGTTTCTCTACAAGCTGCAGAGGGGCGGGGGTGTTTTCTAGGGTGTGTAAGTTTCTACACTTTGTGCTCAAATTTAACAAACTTGAGCGTGTCAGAAAAAACTAACCATGGAAGAAGCTACCGGTCATACATAAAGTTCCAAACCTGTGCAGGTGTTCTGTCATGACATGACGTCACTAGGTTTGAGTATGTTAGAAAAGAGAACATCTGAGCATAGATTTTCAGGGGTTGTGGCCTCACTGATTACTGCACAAAACACATTTTTGTCGCTTTATTCTCTGATTGTGGTGAAACAGAATCCAATAGATCAAATATTCTCTAGTGTTTCCTCTGATGTCCTCCTGCCGCTCTTCCTGAACTCAATGGGCCCTATTTACTCGGCAGAAGTCTAAAGCGTATGGCGCTAAGTGATTTATGGCGTGTCCGATCCACTTTTGCTAGTTCCACGGCGCACAATCTGGGCGTGAACCGAGGCGCGAGGCCCAAAGACATTGGCTAAAGTCCCTGGATTATTCATAGGTGTGTTTTCGGCATAGCATGAATCAAACCAATCAGAGTGTCAGCTCTCATTTCCTTTAAGAGCCCGGTGCGCCTGCAGGCAGGCATGTTGCTATTTACATGACGGATTTCAGTCATTCTTCTCACATAAACCGGACTCAGACCGGCATATTCAACTATCCACAGGATTTCATTTACTGTTCTGTTTTTTGGCACTATTTTCTCTCTTGACAAATCCAGTATCACTACGCCTGCCGCAGGCCGGTTTCTCAGGTGACTCAATCCATCAACAGTTTCTAAGAGAACACGCTGGAGTTGGTAACTTGTGAGACGACGATTCCACCGCACATATTTCATCATTTTCCCGACACGGTTTACTTCAATCAGTCAGAATCCACGTGAAACAGCTACTAGGTCGGCTTACCTGAGAAACTGGCCTGCAGCAGGCGTAGTGATACTGGATTTGTCAAGAGAGAAAATAGTGCCAAAAGAACGGCGCAGTATATGAAAGCCTAAGATGATGATTTTGTGTTGAAAATGGATCACCATCGCCTGCGTGTTGTTTTTGTAGGGTAAGCTTCTTGGTTTCATGACCCTGGCATCTCACCGGAACTACTTTTTTTCTATTCTACGTTCTGAACCGGCCAGAACTCCGACCACGGGATCGTTGAGTAAGCTAATAGCTTTGCACCCACTACACTAGTAGTAAGTATTTCATACAACTTGTTGTCCAAAAATCCAAACTATCCTTTTTAAGCACAGAGGCGCACCTTTAGAATAACTATCACTAGTTTTTGAACTGATAACAGCATGTAAACATATCATCAGGAGAACATGTACCAGGGTTACAAAGGTTCAGAACTACCACATGTTTTTCTGGTCTGATATTAAGAATTTATTTGGAACCAATGTGCAGCCTAATTCCTCAAACCTGTTGTGCACCAGCTGAGAGGACGCAGAGGAACAATTTCAGACATGACACGCGGCTCAATGTTTGATGGATGGAGAGATGAGGAAAGACAAAACTGCAGAACAACAACAACAACAGAGAAAAACACAGAGCACACGTCTCACCACAGAGAGAGGGAGAATTAATGGTGTTTGCAAATTATTGATGTTATTCTGTCACTTTGGAAAATGTGTGTGTGTGTAAATATTGAGTGTATGTATACATCCTGAGTGGGTGTCTCTCTGTGTGACAGCTGGGACACATATTAGTGTGTTTTTTCTCATTACAAATGTGCATGTGTGTGTGTGTGTGTGTGCATGCGTGCCCATCAGAGCATGAACGTGCATTTACTCAAAGCATGAAATAATTTGTGATCAACATCAAAGTGAGTCTTTATTTTTCTTATCTCTTGCCTACAGGCCTCTAATTATACATTCATGCCTTCCTGCACCGAGCAGCAAAGTTGGGAATTCAATTTTCTCTCTGCAGAGCAACACACACACACACACACACACACACACACACACACACAAACACACACACGTTCCCGTTGCGATGGAGAGGATGTGTTTGGGAAATAAAAGAATGCATCGCTCCATTCTATGGAAATAAACTCACCACTGGATGACGAACGGTGTCTCCTTCGTGTTCAGAGAAGCAACCAGAGAAAGACGGTGTCCCCGCTCAAGGACAGAAACCAAACCACTACGACAGGAAGCAGATCCACTGACCCTGATGACACACACGCAGACACACACAGAGCAGGCACTTATTCACACAGATTGAGTCAAAGACGACTAACATGAACACACCTGACAAACAGAAATACAGCCTTCAATGTAACCAATGATAAACAACATTGTGTATTTTTACTTATTATGATGTCATTTTTTGGAGTATTTTCAAAAGCTTCATATCCCTCAAATGTGTACACCCTAAGCTGAAGTCACTGTGAGTCAATAAACTGTACTAATAACAGTGTAATTTTGTAAGCTGCATAAAGACACCACATCTAGCATTTTATTATACAACTTTGTGTAAAATGATAAATTAATGAACCTTATACGTTGAAAATCAATACATTTTAATGACGGGTCAATTTTACCCGTTGGCGGTTTTAGGTATACTGTGACCCCTGGTGATTCTAGTGTTAAATCTGTATCACTTAAAGGTTATATAAGTTCAATAAGTTATGTATTCTCCACATTTTACACCACACGGAATATAACAATGATTTTGTCGACGAACATACAGTATGTGACAGCACAGAAGACTTCGCTTTCTATTGCAAAAAAAGAATCCTCCAGCTATTACAGTTTTTATTTAACAACAATTTACACAGAATCACTCAAACAAGGATCTCCTGCGGCCAGGATCACAGGAGGTGTACTTTACAATGAACTGGATATGATCTGTCATTGCACAGCTTTGGAAAGTTATCAAATAGTAACAGAATTTTACAAGATTAATTTTTATGTCATATTTTTAATTTAATGTCGTATAACCTCTGTCATGCAAACAAACGATTTACATGTTCAGTCGAGCTCCTCAGTTTGGACAGACGGAGACAGAGGTTCATCATGACTACAGAACGTTACTGCTGATTCCTGCATTTATAACGATCTAGCAAAGACAATTTATGACATATAATGTTTAGTAGATTTGATCATTTTTATTCATTAACTCTTCTGGAAATCATGTTTAGTTTCCATGATGGAGACATGATCATTTAGAACAGATACTGTGCTTTACTGCTTTAGATTAGACGCTCAGTTCCACTTTGTTTTAGGAGAACATTTAAAATTGAAAACGGAATTAAATGTATTATTAGTTTCTTATTATCATTATAATTATCATTTAAAAAGGTGCAGTCCTTTTTTTAATCCCAAAGGAGTGTCTAAGTCTTTGTGTCAGGCTGAAAAAATCCCAACAGCTTTCAGCGAGGACATATGAAGCTTTTGAACTCGCTGAAAACAAGCCAGGCGCTTTTTGTTTACAGTTTGAAACCCTCGAACTTATTTAAAAACCACAGCTGTAGAATATTTAAAGCTTATCCATAGGGTTTAAGACTGAAGTCTGGCTGAGAGCAGACGTACATACATGAGCGCGCACATGCAGCCACACACACCTCTCTCACACAGATTGAGAGAGATGTTTTTGACTCAGTAGCTCACTTGATTTCTCCGCTAATGACCATGTCGATATCTCTCTTAAAAGCATCTGACAAAGCTAATGAAGCCTCCGTACACTCCTCCAACGTCCAGATCCGAACATTGAAAATCTATCGGCCTTGACAGAAGCATGTGCACTCCTGATTCTTGGCCTTCCCCCGTCAGTCCGACTCCTCAATCATGTCGTGCGAGAACTGAAGACTGGCACATTTCTCCTCTCTCTTTGTACATCCCTGTGAGCGTGGCGTGTCTTATTCACTCCTGCGTAGGTGGAAGACGCTGAAGTTGAAAAGCTTCATTGAGATCAAAGGGTTTCACTTTCCTCTCTGTCTGGACATCGACATGTGATTCCAGAGCAAGAATTTTTTTTATTATTTCAGAGGGTTTGTCAGATTTAAAAAATAAAGTAATGAATGAATATCATCGATGTGGACTTCCACATGTGGAGGGTCTTCATGTCTTATTAAACCCTCACATGAAACACTGAACACGCTCACGCTGTGTAACAAGACTTACACCCACTCCACCACTGACTGAAAATGTCAATACATCCTGAAGGGTTCAGCGTTTTTTAAGTAACTAGTAGGAGCAGGTTAAAGTGTTTACGGCTGAAACAAAAGGTCAACATTCTGTTGTTATTTTAACCCACACCATGATGTGTTTCCTCAACTGAACCAAACAGACCGCTTCACTTTAACCATGTTTTACAGAGGAGGAAAACAGACCTTAAGACAGGCGCTAAACTTAGCATGAACCAGAAGCTTGTATGAAGCTGTATGAGACGCAAAACTGGGCTGTGATAAGGATGATAACACATTTGGTATGATTGGAGCTGGCTTAGTTGGTAAGGTGCATCCATAATCCACTGTAACTGTGATATTAATTTGCTATGCTAATTTTGGCTAGCAAACACAGGCTTAAAATACATTGAAAAAATAAACAGTAGCCTTCTCAGAGTGTCTTTTTGTGCAACAGAACGCTGAAGGATCGTTACGAAAATGTTTACTGAGGGGAATAAATCAAGAGAGAAGTCGGACCATTTTCTCATAGACTTCTATAGAATCAGACATCTTTTTGCAACCAGGGGAGACTTTTTCCCCTGATGGAATAAGAATGAAAATTGAAGGAAATGTCACTATGGTTATGCTTTTGAAACAGAGGCTGCTTCTCATGTCTCTTAACATCCAAGCTTCCTTGACTTGCTTCTTTCATTTGCGTCTTAGTCCCTCCCACCAGAGATGCATCAAGAGACGCGAGAAAACCAAGAGAGGAGACAGGAAACGAGGGAATGTGACACGAGACATCTTTTCCAATGAAGCGTCACGTGCTGCGACGTCACCGCTGGATCAGCTATCAGTCTGCTTTAACAGCTGTTTGTGTCTGCACCATAGACTGTATAACAAGATGGACGACATGACAGCTCCCTAATAGTGAAGCCAAAACATTTCATAAAGCCCGCCTCCTCCATGTTAACAGATGGGACATAAAATCAAAATACACGCCAGATAAATTTTTCTCAAACATGGTTTCTGTCATTATAGATAGTTCTTATCATGCTGAATTATGTCCAAGTGTTATACAGTAAGTATAAGTGTAAATACAGCTCCTGCAGCCGATCTGTTCTGGATTAGCAGACTAGAGGACGATCTGTGAGAGGAAACGTAAAACAATCACTACAGTCAGTAAAGTTTCCATACCTGTGAACGTTACCCTCAGACCAACACAGAGAAGCTGTTCTGCTGTTAAACACGCCGGTGTGCGGGATCCTTGCTGTTTCTTCAATAAGTTAAGTGTGTATTAGTTAGTGAAAGTGGCGACGGCCGCTTCACTCGCCGATCTCTACTGCGCAGACACTGACTCCAAATGACGTCACCATCGCAAGATGGCAGCGCCTACCACAGGGCTATTTTGGCATCACTTTCGTACAATGGGAGCAGATGGAGACGCGTCGTCCATCAAACACACAGTAACAGTGTTTCCTCTCTGTATCCTGTTACCTGTTTAACAAACACCAGCACATGAAGAACAGGCTGCAGTCTGTGTTCCTGCTGCTGAGAGCCATACGAACATTTCTTACCGGGACTATGCCTTTATATTATTTATTCATTATTTACGTTTTTGATCACTGATAATCTGGTCTGATGAACAGTGTGTACACTATATTTTGTTCCAACCTGCCTGTTACATTAGGGACTATACCGTGTGCACAGGTGCTCTGGTTTCAGGGTCCAACTACATAAAAACTCCTGACAAAAGTGAGACACAAAAAACTACCATCACTAGACAGGGCCCACTCCTCAGTCAGAGTAAAAGTAGTAATGACCTTTCCATGTGAAAAAGTGTGCGTCCACACTGTGTGGGAGTTGTGAAAAGCACGAAGGAGGTGACATTTTATCTCTATGGCCAAGGACGAGTCCAGCCTCTTCCTCCTTACATCGTGTTAGAGCACAGACTGTTTGGAGGTGCCTATATTTATTTATATCACACTACACGCAGCGGGAACAGCACCTGGGCCGTGTGGGGAGATTAAAATATTCACATAATTGCCTTGTCTTACTGAACAGTTTAGCGTGAGTGTTCAGAGCAGAGTGTGTTTAGTATGCAGCTCAGCGGTTTCACTGCAGCACAAAGGAAATCATCATCTCCGCCACTGTAAACATATATGTGCTGTAATCCACGTACACTTGATATTGTGGTACCTTTTATTACTGAGCAAACAAAGTGCCTCTCATTACTTCACAAACATCACCCAGAGAGTTTACCCTGCTGCATGATGGGATAGCATTCATCTCCACGACAACACCGTATCAGGTTTCCTGA
Organism: Semicossyphus pulcher; assembly: GCF_022749685.1. Lineage (NCBI taxonomy): Eukaryota > Metazoa > Chordata > Actinopteri > Labriformes > Labridae > Semicossyphus > Semicossyphus pulcher. Next base: position 29,211,167 of record NW_027211693.1, on the reverse strand, counting down.
AACAAAGAGGCTTTTTCTCATTATGTCGTCTCTCGTGAGATCTTCGCCTTTTATTGCCCGTACCATCCACATCTTCCCCGCATTGATCTTTTCTTATTATACTCAGATTTGCTGTTGTTATATTGAGTTATTTTCACATCAGATCTGTTCAGGTTATAAGGTGTTTTGTCATGGTGATCCCAGAACGCCAAGTTATCGTAATATGGAGAAAAGATTGGAGTTTAATGGGAAGCAGATCAAGAATAGTGACGGGATGGCAGAACCCACGGGTGACGTCTGGAGTTACATATTAGAGGGGACGGTGGGTGGTGTCTTCAGGTGCTCTGTCAGAAGATCGGGCCTTTAAAACATGAGACTCAACCTGCAGCTTACAGTAGGCCTCCATCGTACATCAGCTCACATAGGGCTTGATATAAGTGTGCAGAATACTCAATACAGGGCTCGACATAACCACTGGCCCGGTGGCCCGACGGTATGTTTTTCAACCCCCCCGGGCGAGTAGATTAAGCATGGACGAGACTAACTGCTTTCTACGCAGAATGGCTACTGCTGTCAACAACACATTACACGCTACTCGCTGCACTCGCGACAGAGCAGCTGTCATTGTAGAACAGGCTAATTGATGTTAGCAAGCTACCGCGGACTATAAACACACGTTTTAGTTTTTGTACCCTCGAGAGGGAGATTTACTTCCCCCAACCCTCACGTAACACCCATAGCAGTGTTTCCCACACATAGAACAGGAAAAGTCCTTCTGATATCACGTATTGCAGTTTTTAATGAGAGCACAGGGAAAACTGACCGCTGTGCATGCAGAGTCTGTGTGTCAGTCACCTGCCTGTAAACTGTAAACATGCACATGACGCTCCGGCCATCACAAATGCGCCTGTGGGTTGATCGAGTCAGACAGGCCGTTACGTGAGGTAGCAATAAGCGTGTGTATTCCTGTAATCAGCTGCACCTCGTCCCGGTGCACGTGAGCGCTGTGGCGCTGTGGCAACATAGTCGCGGACTGTTTTCTTTTTACGGCTACAGGAAGTAGGAGACTAAGATTCCGTTTCAAAAGTTACTCTCACGGGCTGATCACGCTAATTAAACAAACATTTGAACAGCATCACAAATGGTAGGTACAGCTTATAAGTAACGCAACTGCAGCTAGTACTACTTATTCATGCAGGTGTCAGAGTTGTTGAACCAAGAGTGGTAAAAGAAGCCTCTTTATACCCATATGCTTATTTTGGTCTATTTTTATGAGTTTATATAGTTCCACAATTGACTGAACCAAATTCAGTAATAAGAACCCTTACTTAAGGAGAAACTGAATTTGACGTTAAAATAATACAGAAATAACAAACTATTTCAGGGCCAGTGGTTTTAATGGCAGGGCCGGTGAATTTGGAAAGTTACTGGCCCGGACTGCCACTGGAAAATTGTGCTCATTGTCGACCCCTGCAATCGATAATGTCCTTCATATCTCGAGGTTTCTGTTGATGCAGAGACTTCTGCTTTTACTGTGGCAGGGTTTCAGATATCGGTCTTGTCCTGCTGATTCAGCTCGCATCACCAACCAGGTCAACAGGTGGAGCAACATCAGCTTCTGTGACACACAGCTCCTGTGGGAAATTAGGCACTTTATAACCCGACCTCCCAACTGACCAGTTTGTGCAAACAAATACTACAGATGATAATATATATACCACTCAATTCAGTTCTCATATGTTTACAACTCATGTTGATGCAAATCTGAAGAGTTTTCTTTTTGTTTTGTTTTCCTTTAATTTTAAATTCAATGCAAAATTAATATATGTTCATTTATGTATGTATTTATGCTTTATGTTACACTTGTATACATGTTTAGGTATGTTTTTATATGAAAAAAAAAGGCATTTTGTAATCTACATTTAAATATCGTGTAGGCCAACTTTACTTTGGATTATATTTGAAATACATAATAAGCAAGTAAGGTATGCCAAAACCATATGTAGCGCTTCTCGTACTCAGTGGGAATAACAGACACACTAACATCTGCCTCGGTTTTTGCCTTGAGTAACTCATGAAGAGTTCATTTGAGTTGAACAATTGACAATTATATTGTTTTACTGCAATTAAACAGCATTAACGCTGCTGCAGGATGTATATCAAAAATATGAAATAAAATAAAGATATCAATAAAAGAGAGCTCTTTCAAAGTAACAAATAAAAAAGTCCAACTACCTGCGTAGTGCTAACCCAGCTAGCAGGGAACGTTCCCATTACATTGGCTAACATTACCTACAAGTTCTAATTACATTTGAAAGAAAACGTTTTAATCTAATATTCAAAAAACGTTTTAAAGATGTTTATAATTTCAAATAAAGTTCTTGTAACGTTAAAACTTAAACTAAGACAAAACGTTTTAACTGCAACAATCTGAAGATGTTTTCAGGATGTTATTGAGGCCTGGGATGTCAGAATGCCATTTATAAAACATTTGCTCAATGTTACATAAAAACAAAGGTGGAACATGCTCACTGCAACATTCTGAAATTATTAAAAGGAACATTCTGGGAACCAAATAAAAACTTCACGCTCAAAACATTACCAGAACATTGCTGGTAACATTCTTAGAACGTTCTTAGAGCAAAAAATTTCCAGCTAGCAATAGTGCGTTCCTGTTCTTGTCTTGTATCCCAATCCACAACCATTCAGTCTCTCTGGGCCGAGCTCGCCATCACTGAATCCTCCAGGTTCTTATCTTTGTCAATAGAACCAGAAACAAAAACCAACATACTCAAATAGATCAGGATGAGTCATTTTATTCTCTGTATTCTGTTTTATTTCTGACATGAGATCTCATTAACTTTTTTTATTGAAGAGTATCTTATGTGTAACCAATTACTGAGGATGTACTTCGATAACAATGAAATAAGTTACCATACCGTATTTTGTAACAGTCCGTATTTCAACTTTTACAAATGAATAATTTATCTTTATCTATTTCCTTTAACACTTTTTATACAGTTTTTAATATACCATAAATTCTCAAATAAAAGCCGTCTCTCTATAAATAGCCAGGGGCATGTTTGGCAAGAGCAAAGAAAGGCCGGCCCCAAACACAGGCTGGGAAAAAAAGTCCAATCAAATAATTTATCAATGTATTTTTGAATTATTTATGAGTGATGAATTTTATCACTTTGTATTTACAAATATGAGCCAAAAATCATACAATCATGTTACTTTTAACACATCAACACGTTGTTTACTTATCTAAAGTGTCACTGTTTTAGTCACTGTGGGTGCAAGCTAACCAGAGCCGTTAGCAATAAACGACTTCCAGTCGAGACTTTCTGTTCTGTGTGCTGCATTGTTACAGAAAAAGAAACAATTTTTTCTTGTGATTGACTTTAATTAACGGGTCTTACCTTTGCTGAAATTTCAACATCCTGATGCAGATAAGTAAAAAAGTAAATATGAAACTTTTCAGGTCTGTCCTCAAGAGGAGAAGAAAACTACTTTTAAATTATTACTTTTAAAATGCTTTTAAGAAGAATTCGGGAAATCTGAATGTTGAACAGCTTTTATGACACAGTGTCGAAGAAATGTATCTCAAGATTAATTTCAGATCTAGATTAGAGCTTGAACATTGATCGAAAAGAATCAGGTACTGGAAAAAACAGCGCAAACAGAGCAGATCATAGAAAAATGAGGCTTCAGAATAAAATATGACCACATGTACAGAAGGAATAACGAATAACAGCTTGTCTCTAGCATAAGCCTGCATCATATAAAAGCCTGGTACCCTCTGCAGCTAGGGTAAATAAAGGCCCCGCCCCCTTTTTGAGAATTTACGGTATTTCACTTTTAATGATGAACTTATCTTAAGCTTATACATGAAGTATGGTTCAATTTCAACAGTAAACTGTGCCCCCTCTGGGAATAATGTGCAGTGTAACTACACTTCTAAATAACATGTATGGTTTTAGTAGGCCATTTCATGTGGGTTAAACAGCCTGCATATAAGAAGTGGCTGTATCCAATGTGTTGTTACCCAGTGGGTTGTGGATCACAGCTTCGAAACATCAAGGTGTCATTTTGGCAGTCGCCATCTTGTTTTTTGTTTTTTTGGGGGGGACAAGGGGGTGGAGCTTTAGAGAAGCACAGGGTTAGCACATGGCAAGTTAACAGCTAACACTGCTAGCTTGGTTAGCAATATGCATCTGTAGTAACTATGATATTGATTGGGACTTTAAACGAAAAGTACTTGCATGGAAAATGAAAGGCGGACTCCTCAGAGTGTCTTTTATTACACCTGAACACTGAACAAGACGTATTGTAAAGGCTTTATTATGAGGCATCATCTGCATTAATCAACAATGTTAAGTTTCCATACATCCATGCTTTATCTATACCCACTTATCCTGTATAAAGCCACAAGGAACTGGACCAAATCCCAGCACTCGCTGGGGAAGGGGGTAGATCATGGACACATTGCTGGCCCGGGGCGAACACACATATGGACCAGCGCATTCACACACTGTACAGACAATTTAATGTCTCCACTTCATCTGATTTGAATGGATGAGGGAGAAAACACCAACTCATCTTAACTCGGACAGTTTTCTCTCACAAGCACAAGAAACAAAAAGAAGATCAGGGGAGGTGGAACGAATCATTATGGAAAAACTAAGGAAAAGAAGCTGAACATAAAATCTAAATGAACCCTCACTTGGTCTTTATTTCTGACTTTGTGGGCAGGTCATGTTTTGATCACCTCTGTGGGTTTAGGATCTGTGATTTGTTGTTTTCTGATTTAAAGCTCTTTGATTTTTATTGATGAAAAACACTCAAAGATACCTCACCTCATCAGAATTTAGAAAACACCACTTACAGGGGACATCATTTAAATTTTCGACATTTCAGTGAACACTGAAATGTCAAAAATTGACGACACTGGGGGCCTACTTTGACCCCTTACAGGATTTTTCTGACCTTCATAAAAGGCCCTGGTCCTACCTCGACCTCTGCCCTGGAGGAACATCCATTGTAGGTGTTACGGCCAAGAGACTGCCCCTCCATGTGGTCCAATCTTTAAAAGAAATTACTCAAATGTCTCTAAGCAGGGCCTCTGACCGCGTGGACCGCAGACACAACCATTTGTCCCAATTAGCAGCACGTGTAATGCTGGCTGCAATTAGAGCCGGCGTCTGAACTTTAGCTTTAAACACATCCATCTTGGTAAATTTCCTGAATGGGACGAGCAATGAGCAAATGGAAATCAATGAGTCCCAGTGATCAGCCTGACTGCAGGCATGCATGGAGCACATGCACGCCCAACGAAGAGTCAATGATGACTTTCAAAGCATGCTTGTGAAGCTGATTTTACCCACCGGTCAACACAAGCGGTCATTCATTTAAGTGACAGCGGTATAATATCAATTTGAAGGGACTTATAGTGGTTTGGTAGGAAAGTTCATAGCAGAGGTAATCTTTTAAACAGATACAATCCAGCCCGTTCTTACTCCCAACTCGTCAAATACAGCAGCTTTTTCATCGGCCCAATGCTTCAAAACATGACACTGTGGGCTCCCATATAGTGTTTTGATGTGCTATTGACATCTATGGAAAGCCTTTTGAGCATTGATTCAATATCCTTAAAATCAAGCATCAGTCTCTTATACTAGTTAACTAGTTGACAGCACTAGTTAACTAGTATGCTGATATCCTTACTAGTTCACTAGTAGGCAGCAAAAGCTCTGACATGTTTACTAGTAAGGGCCACAATATCCACTAGTTATACTAGATGAAGACATTTTGACCTTACTATTTAACTAGTGATGTTTAACATGTTTACTAGTATACGAGTAAGGGCCAAAATGTCCACTAGTAACATTAGTTAGGGTCAGTTTGACTTTACAGGTAAACTAGTGAGGTTAAAAAAGAGTCACTAGTAACATTAGTTAGGGTCTTTTTGACTTTACTAGTTAAAAAGTGAGGTTAACTGCCACTGAGTTAACTGCCACCTCTACAAATTATTTCCTGGATTCTCTGGTCTGTTGGCGAGATCGCCTCCTCCTGTCCTCCTCCAGTTGTTGCCATGGAGCGCTTGGCTTGAGGAAATTTGCTTCCTTTTAATTTTTCTCTTAACAGAAAATCAAGAGGAAATTTAAGAGACTGTTGCTGCATGAGGCCCATTGTTGAGTTAAACAGTTCTAATAGTTGTGAAACTTCAGCCAAAGCCAATAAAGTAAACCCACAATGGACATCAGGGGAAAGGTCGCGAGATAATAACCAAGGTCATTGGGCTTTATCCTCTGTGAACCATTGTGTCCACAGGGAATGTTGTGCTAGTCTATTTTTAACCTGATGGTGGCGCTAGATGAAAAGTCTGGGGAACATCAAAGCCTGATTTTCTCCTTACAGGCGCATGGACGTCTGCACAAAATGTCATGAGAACTTAGATTTCAGTCCAAAAACTGCTTGAATGAAAATTGTTATCTGGTGTGGCTGTTTATCTTTCCATGCACAGAAAATAAAGTTATGAATTTTATCTCTACAACAAGAACTTTTATCTCCTCACATGGGTTCATTACACTAAATCTGATAAGATAGGGATTTGTGGGCCTAATGTCTCTATCTTTCTGGGTCTGTAACTATTTATTTGACGTAAAACAAAGCTCTGAAGTGCCTTATAAAGAAAGGCGAATATCAGACAGAGTAAAGAAGAAGCGAGAGATATGAGAACAAGTCATAAGAACAACAATAAATTAGATTTGAAAAAATGGTCAATAAAAAGCAATGTTTAAAAACCTCTTTATTTGATCATTCAGTAACACTAAATCAAATAACACTGTAGAAGCGAAGTCAGTCATGTGTTTATATTTAACACATCATATCATATTCAACAGTTCTTCCGAACCTCTCTGAACATTACAAAACTTTTTCTACAATACCTCAGCAGATCAAATACACTAAAGATCCCGGTATCAGCAAATAGTTGGACTGGAGCCTATCCCAGCTGTCATTGGGGCGAGAGGCGGGGTTACACCCGGACTGATGTGTCAATCACAGGGCTGACACATAGAGACAGACAACCGTTCACATTCACACCTACGTGCAATTTAGAGTCACCAATGAACCTAACGAGCATGTCTTTGAAAGGGAGGAAGCCGGAGTACCCGGAAGGAACCCACGCAGATTTCAGATCAGAACAGATTTTTAGCTGTTCGCATGCAGATGTCTGTTTATAGAGATTAATAAGAAGCTAAATCGTTGTCAGATGACGCTGATGGGAACCGGGATGTCATTACGGGGGATTACGTTATTTTTTCTCGCTTCTGCTCTCCTCGCGGACTGTTTTCCTGCATGCGCTGCAGCCTGCTGATACGTGATTGGTCAATATTACTCGGACTACAAGTGTAGTTCAAACAGAAAACTTGCCTTCCCGGAAATCCATGTCCCTGCCTACAGATTCTACATTTCTATGTAGGATCTGCTCACTGCAGATACTCACTGTCTGGGTCTGGTTACGCTCAAAAACTACTTTGTCAGGTTTATTTAAGGGTTGTGTTTTAGCTAAAAGAAAACTTCAATGTTGACTTTGGGTTTCACATGGGCAGCAGTTTTCAATTCATGCTGACATTAAAAGCCCAAAGTGTCCATGTGCAAATTCACGAGATCATTTTTTTTTTTTTATTTCAGTTTTACAGGAGATTGTTTAACTGACATTTAGTGAAACGATCCAATTACTGCACCTCATTATCACCCTGACACAGTCGCTTAAATGACTGGTGTCAAAGAAACAGTATGATCATCGTGACTTGTTGAACAGCAGGTTTAGCAGACGATGAGATGTGTGAAGGCTGACAGTGAATTCACTCCTCACGGGTCTGAGCACTCACCTGAATCAATAAGCTTTTTAATTTCACATGAGCTGCCGGCTTCAAAAGAACCGTGCTGCTCTGGATTCTTTACAGGAACAACACTTTGTTCTGTCGATGGCAAATAAAAGAGTCGATCAATCACCTGTACACTTAAAAGTTAAAGGCATTGCAGTCTAATGAAACTGCTTCATTAAAAAAGATGACAACACCTTTAAGCAGCAAAATAAATCACCTGAAAAATATTACTGATGCAGAGGACTGAGCAGAAAGCTAACGAACAAGAACACCAGCACACGCACAGAAAAAAGGATCTTACGTTCAGTTTAAAGGTTTTTCAACGTACTTGTGACCTATTTAAAGGTAAACGTTTATAGCCTGTAATTCTGTAAATCGATCTACACTCTGTTACACTTTGGGGATTGCGTTCTTGATCAGCATCAGCAGATAGATTTGATTGTGTTTTCATAATTCAGTAATAATGTTGCAGCTTCTTGCATTAAAAACCCTGCACAGAGCAGCTTAATGTTCAAAGATGTTGTGTTCTTTACTTTTTTACTTTCTTTTGAGGCAGTGGCCCCAGAGTCCCCTCCCCCACTCATTAAAGGCCCCCTAACAAGCAGGGGCTAATCCCACGTAAAGCTCTGAGTCTTGTGATGCCCCTGGACACAACAGACACACTTTTATAATTGGCAGCCCTTGATTAATGCATGACTACCCTCAGCCTCCAGAGGAACTCAGCGGATCTATCAAAACTCCAAATGTTCTTCAAGCCATATGCATCTCTTGTTAACCCGCTATCACACTGATGCTGTGTGGAGGCAGTGAAGCAGCGCTGAGTGGCAGCAGCTCCACACACACATGAGGGTGACGGTTTACCAAGAGGGGATGTGGGGTAGAGCAGGAGGTCAGGTTACAGGTGGTGCCTGACAAATTTACAAACATATATATTAACATGAATATGTCATCAGATGTTTTTCAGTCAGGTGTTGTAGTATGAAGAGCATGAAAGTGCAGGCCTGATGTCAGGGGCAGTGGATGGGTCAAACAGATACGGTCCTTTCGTGAAACATTAAGTACATTTGTTACATGAAGTCTGTTTTGTCAAATTCAGTATGTTAGTCATGTAATAGACATAATTACATACCTACATAAACATGTTGCACATATAGCACACTTTTTAAAAAGCACCTTTGTAAACTGACCTCCTGCCAGCAGCCACTAATTACTTTTCAGACAGAAAGCTGATTGTTGATGTCGGTATGTTACATTCAACGGCCACCTCCGGTGAAAATGAAGCCAATGCAGAACATAACATGAATAACTTTACAGCAGGTGGGAAAATGACAATAATTACAGCAGAAACAAACATGTTTACAGTCTGGTACAAAGAAATGTTTTGTTATAAATAGTTTATTTTACTGTCAAAGATAACTGTAGGGGGGTGCATTTTTATATAACTCACCTGTTTAAATTATATAAATGTTTTGTATTAACTTATTTCTTTCTTCCTAAATTGTACTGTATTGTTGGAATTATCTGGCACTATAATGTCCTTCAGGATAAATTAAGTTCAATCTTATCTTGCCTTATTAAGGCTTCAATCATAGGGGCGGGGTGGACACTGTTGTCTGCTAGGCGTCAATGCAGACACACAGTAACTTAACTTAACTTCTCCGTGTTTGTGTTGTTGGAGCCCTTTGGGGATTCTTTCATGCAAAAATCAAACAAATGTCTCACTCTCTGTGTGAGGAGTCCGGAGTTGTTTGCTTTTACCTGGAGAGATTATGGCAGTCATTTTGTGATGAGGCATTGTTCACCGGATAAGCGAGCGGCGAGTCCACTACTTCTTTAGTCTGATAAATAAACACCTGCAGCCTGTCACCACCACAAACTCCTCTGTGGGAAAGTTCAACTAGCTCATCACCAGCTAATGAATCAGACACAGACTGTTTAGCTTTGATGCATTTGCCTTCATTTACACAGTCGAGAAACCAATGCGTGACCTCACGGTGGCTACGTCCATAATTTATACAGTCTATAGTTACATTACATGTTGTGTAAAACATGGTAAGAATAAGCGGGCAAAAAAACAACAACAACAAATAAGCTCGGGAAAACTTCTAAAGCTCACATTACCTTTAGATTGTACAGATTTTAGGGATATGAAGCATCTGAGGATACCCCAGGAAATGACATCACAATAAGCAAAAAAAACCAATGTCTGCACTGTGTTTATATTGCAGATGAATCAGAACTATCAGAACACTGTGACTCTAACATTTGATCAATCTTTATTGTTTATGTTTGATGACATAATCTTTCAGCTTAGGTTGTAGAGATTCTCCAAGACTCCAAGAATGCCATAAACAACACTTCTGATGTAGGCACTGACTCATTTCTACTGCAGAGTTTTAAGGGTTATAGGTCCTCTTCACACTTTTTTTTCCTTTCCAGGTATAAATAGAGGTAAAAGTCTGTTCTGGTCCATCTTGAATCTTTCATTCTGTGCATCAGATTAACCTGCACAGTAAGGTGAACGTAAACAAGCCTGACCTGTGTCCAGGTAAACTTTTCCACCACCCAAACACTGATCGTGCTCCCTGTCGACCAATCACAGGGTCTCGGGAGTCATCACAGAAAAGATTAAACTACTATTTCTCAAAGAGCCACAGAGGAGCCGTGTTTGTCCTGGGTGCAGGAGTCAGGGGCCAGAGAAAGTGGAGACGGTGTACTGATTCATGGCAGGGATGTGGGAGTGTGACAGAGAGAGAGAGCGAGGTGGGGTCCTGATGGATGGATGGATGGATGGATGGATGGATGGCGGGGTGACACTGAACAGATGGAGGCTCTGATGGATTGCAGTGACATTAAATGTGAAAGAGGAGCAGGGCCTTCGGTCAGGAGACGCAGCAGCTCTGCACGCCCCGTCATTCTCCCATTTCAACTCGGCCTCTTTATGGCTATGACTGTTTATCAGAGGAGCAGAGCAGGAGCAGAGCGCTGCCTGTCAGCTGTCACCACAACCAGTCTGTACATTCACACCGATGCTCATGTGCTTTTTCGCTTTCTATTACTCTCTTCTATCGCTCTGATTTTCTTTTCTCACTCTAATGATCAGACCCCATGTTGATTTTATTATCAGTTTTTAAGCCTTCGCAGCAGCACTTCTTAGGTTGTCCAATTGAACATGAATTTCCACTCAAGGTGGCTGCACACTGCCCAGACAACGACCAACTTACCCTAACTTTCTAAAGTTGGCAGTTGTTGGTTGCAGTCTCTAGAATGTTCCATAAACCAACTGTCAGCTCCACACTGCCCAGACTTTAGCCGACAGGACAGAGTTTTTGTTGCCTACTTTTAATTATTTAATGATTAAATTCTTGCTTTATTTTACATGGACGAAGTGGAGGGCTTGTTAACTATGGCCAAAGTAGTCAGGATCTACCTGACCTTTAAAGCTGTTGTGAGGTGTGTACAGCAGGGTTGGAAATTAACTTTTGTGTCCACCTGCCTCTGTGACTGGTGGATTCCAAAGTAGCCGCTTCTAGCCGCTTACAGTTTTTTACCAGCCACTTTCTCATTTTAACCGACACTCTGTAACTGCATGTGAAAAATAAGAAAAGATGAACATGTAAATATTCAACCCTTCAAGAAAATACTGACATTCTTCAGGATGGTAGGTGCCTCCCTTGCAGCTGTATCCTCCAAGGCAGATCTTTTTTACACTGAGACGGCTTGTCTTATGGCGAACAGTTTTAGGTTTTTAGTTCCCACAATGAAACTATTCTCTTTTTGGCATCCCGAGTGTTGGCATGATGAACAGAACACTGTCTGGCTTGTCCTTCAAAAACTAACCACTCCTGGGACTCTCCATTGTCATCTTATCTCCACTTTTCATTAAAGCAACGTTTTCTGACCTTCCCCTCTTTGGCCTGTGTCTCATCCCGACAGTGTTTAGCAAGCAAGTTAAAGCTACCAGTTACTCTACATTAAATTTAGCTTCACTGTACTGAAGCTACCCCTCATAGAAATATAGCAAGCTAAGCTACATCAACACTGTAAAGGTAGCTTGTTACTTTAAAGCTATTTTCATTTACAATGCTATGATTGTGGTATTTTTAATTGGACTGCTCTCTACTAAAATAATAGCTATAGCTACCAGGGAAACAAACGTAACTTTATTGCCTTCAAACTGCAACAGAGAGCTCCGTGCGCTGCAACTTTCTGGCAGGGGATTATTACTTGTGTGGATGCTACCGCACTACTTAATAAATGAAAGAGCCAAGCTACTGGAACGCTATTTAATTAAGAAGAAAACCGACAAACACAGACTGTTGATGCACACTGACCCGACAGCTGGCATTGGTTGGAGTTGGTCGGCGTTCGTCGGGGCAGTGTGCAGCCACCTTTAGACTAAGAAATAGCTGATTAGATTTTCGTGGTCTGAGGTCAAAGGTCACTATAATCTTACAAAAAACGTTTTAAGCCATAACTCAAGATACGTTTTCTAAATATTACACAGTCACACAAATGACGGAGTGATGACTTTTTACCCAAAAGGTCAAAGGTCAACTTCTCAAAAAAAGTCTTTCTTGGCCATTAATCATGTCTCATTCTTTTGAAAACAATATCTCCAGAACGCCTGGAGGGAAATTACCCAGATTTGGCAAAAACGTCTTATTGGACTCAAGGATGAAGTAAGTAGCTTTTGGTGGTCAAAGGTCAAAGGTTAAGGTCACTGTCACCTCAAGTGACACCACTGTAGTGAATGCGGTATCCCAACAACGCCGAAATGGAAATTTTATGAACTCTGCCATCCGTGACAAATCATTACTTATGCTGTTGTTTTGGGTTTGGTATTACATATCTCCCCCCTCCCAGCACAGGTACACTGTCATTCTGTGGGAAAAACTGAGGCATGTAAACTGCAGGCTGACTGGTTGGATGGAGGCGTACAATGAGGCGCCACTTCTAGCTTATTCTTTTAATATATCAATATATTTTGGGCTTGACGGCAGAGAAGTTAAGTCCCTCCAACAATTATTGCCAGTGCAAAACTAAATAACCCCAACTTCCTGTCTTTTCTCCTATTTTGTCTATCTTGAATAGATGAGAATTCAAGAGAATGAATAGAAAGAGAAGAGAAAGAGCATAGCAGGTGAGTAAGAACTCTTGGAAGACGTGGATCTCCAAACTGGGTACTCTGCCGACTGACTCAGTTTTGGTAACTCATTAAACCACAGAGAGCGCGCAGGAGAAGAGTGTGGAGTGAAATTTCTTGCCTTGCAGTGACAGTAATCATTCATTGGCCAATCAGAGTGAATGCGAAGGCTAATTAGCTGAATGAGGGAGTTTAGGTAGGCGGGTGCTGGGCCAGTGGCCTCTCTACAGGCGGACATTAGTAACTTGAATCTGAGCATCATCAGGAAACTGGATCAGAGTTTCTGAACAATCTGGCTACAGAAGAAGAAGATTGGTGGAAGACTTTCACCCTCCTGAAACTGAACCGAGATGAGGTAAGACACAAAATGCTGTTTACCCACCTGCACACAGTGCTGCTACAGAAGTCACTGAGCACAACCAACACATTAGCATTAATATAAATGACATGATAAGTAGGATTTGCTAAAAACTGATGTCTTGATTGGTCCAAATAATTATCCTCTAGAGCAGGGGTCTCCAACCCTGCTCCTGGAGAGCTACCTTCGAGCAGTTTCTCCGTACTCTGATTTGAGTGATCTGTTCGTTATCAAACAACTGAAGCCTCTCAGGGGATGGAAAACAAGCAAAACGTTGGAATCAGGTGTGTTAGAGTACAGAGAAACCTAAAACATGCAGGAAGGTAGCTCTCCAGGAGCAGGGTTTGAGACTCTTGAAAATCACTTATGAACATCAGAAGTGATCGGGTATCTGCCTTTTTGCTGTTTTCAGGACATCTTTAGGCTTCGTTGAAAAGTTATGTGAAGCCAACAGGTCAGGATGCAAAAAAAAAATAATGTAGCAACTACGCTGACTGCGTCTCTCTCCTCTGCTCTTTGTCTCTCTGCCCTCTGCACTGAATGCTAAAGGCTAACCTGAGAATCTGAATGAGACAAGTGAGACATTTAGACTTGTGTTGTAATTCTGTATTCTTCAGTGTTTGAGTGTTACTGACAAAAGTTTGAAAAGTTGGTCATAAAAACAGACTAAATGATCCAGGCTGTGTGGAGGTGGAGGTGAGGGTGTGTTTTTGGAGCTTTTGGGAATAACTGCTGTTGCCCTGTTGCTGAATTCAAAACCCTGTTGCTTGCTTACAAAACGGCAACAAAAAAAATCTCCTGCCTACCTGAACGCCCTCATCCAGGTCTACACTCCCTCCCACCCACTACGCTCTGCCAATGAAAGGCGCCTGGTGCTCCCATCACCACAGGGCCCTAAGTCTCCAACTAGACTCTTCTCCTCAGTCGTCCCCCGGTGGTGGAACGAGCTACCAAACTCCATTCGGTCCTCAGAGTCCCTTTCACCTTTAAGAAGAAGCTAAAGACCCAGCTCTTTATGAACACCTCTGACCTTGATGATATTGATGCTATTGATGATGATGACATTGAGGATGTTGATTTTGATTTGGATATTCATGATGATGATGATGACTGTATTAACCTTGTTGATGTTGCTGACACCCTGTGCACTGCCTGTCAGCACCAGTGTCCGATCGCACTTGAAGCTGTGTGTTGGCTCTTACTGACTTCGTTCCCTCCTGTCTTGATCGTTGCTTGTGTTGTATTAACTCTCCGATGTACGTCGCTTTGGAAAAAAGTGTCTGCTACATGAAACTGTAACATGGCTGTGAAAAAATCTGACAATGCTCCCTCTCTTCCTTTTCTCTGAGGGTTGCTAAACCCCCGCTTCACATGCCTGGGTTTGATTGTAGATCTATGGATAGTAGAATTAAATTTAAAATAAATCTAGATTGTAACGATTTAAACACATGGTATTGAAAAAAGTGAAAATCGAGATCTCTACTGGGATTAATAGCAAGACGAGATAAACTGAGCTGTTATCGTACATTCCTTGTCAGTGGTGAGACGGCCAACTGGTGGCAGACTTTGGGTACTCTGACCCTGAAAACAGCGAGTGGGAGATAGACCATGTTCGTGTGTTTGTGTGTGTTTGTCCTTTTGCCATCTGTTGACAGAGATGCTTGGTTCCATACTGATCCCTGCCTCATAATCACCTCATCATTCACGGTTCCTCAGCATCACTCTGCAAACGCACACACACACACACACACACACACAAGCAGACTGATGAACGTGCATGGGGTCACTTTAGTTCTTTCACACTTAGTCACGTCCTACACGTGGCAGATCATCATGAATGATTATGTGTTATTTATTTTATTGTCATTTTAAGTGAAAAGATCTAGATGTTTTTCTCTCCCTTTGGTTACCAATCGCTCTGTATTGTTATTCCACTTTCCCATTCCTCTCGGTGTGTAATTGCATCCTCTCCTCTGCAGGCGGGCTCAGGCAGCTCCTCTCCTGTGAATCATCAGGAACCCAAACAGAATTGATGTCCAATATTCCTGTTGTTTCCAAAGCCTGATGACAAAGAAGAGATTTACTACCGTGCCAGAAATACACCACACATGAAACTACTTCAAAAAACAGTTGTATTTCAGGAGGTCAATAGGTCAAGTTACGATCAGTACTACTAGCTTTTGTGAGTGAGGTTGGATGTTTCATCCTACTATCCATTCAGAGCAGGTATGACTGACACAGCGTGTAAATTAAGTGAAATAATTGAAATGTTCATTAACTCTTGAAGGCAATAGAGATGATAGCTGCTCTGAACAGACTCACTTGAAGGTTGACGCCTTCATGGTGCTGTCGTAGAGTGAAAACAAAGGACGCTGGGAGGCATTCAAACTTTTGTATTTGCACAAATCCACCTTCAGAACAATACGAAGATTGTCGGCGGTGCCCCCTCAATTTTGCCATCCTATGATCTGACAGGTGTTTGTTGGATCGTACACTGAGACCTTTAATTTGAAATATCAATTCTTTGAAATTTTCTGCAAGTTTGATTACTGGTTTTATTCTGCCTCCTTTGCAACACTTGGTGTTTTGGTGTTATGACTAAATGAGGTAATGCGAGGCTGCTGTGATGATGGTGAAGTACCTCTGAGGCTCCCTGGCCAGGAGTTTCTCTACTTGAGAATCTTTTCGTCCATATTTCACTCCTCTCAGCTTGAGTGGATAAGACGCCTCGTTGTGTGAGTGCTTCACATTGTGTTCTCCATAACTGGTCGCTGTGCCCCTCAGCTGTACAGTGATGGTAAGTGTACTCTTCCCTGGGTCACCAGTTTTGGCCCGTGCCCCCTGACATGCTGCACATAGCAAAGTTTCAATGAAGTGCCTTTTTTTCAATCAAAACGTCCGGTAACTCTTTGCTAAGTTCAAACCCCTGCTCATGAAACCTCTGACCTTGCGCCTGTGTGCAGCCTCACAGTAACAAATGGAACAGATTCTCCAGTTTTGCTGCAGAAGCAGGTTTTCTACGTCTCCGGTCCTTGGATGTAGTTTCTTGTAGTTTCCTGTAATCCGTCATTGTGGCTGTATCTGTCCTTGTAAAATCTACATACAGCACAGTGATACATGCTGAGGTATGCCTGGCACTTATCCAATCATGGCGGCTGACTTTTAAGCATATGCACATCTAATTTCCTCCAGAGGCTATGCAGACAAAATGAAATTTCCATAAAATTTGTAAGGGAACATTTCCTCCGAGCACATTGATGTATTGAACCGCTTATTGAGTTTGAAACACTTTTTAGGGCTGCTGAAAGGAACGAATGCATGCTGACCATGAAAAGACAGATGACATTACCAGTAAGGGAGAGAAGCGAGAAGCAGAGCGTAATGAGAGGAAAGATATTTCAATATCGCAGGACTCTGAACCCCCGTGAAATCAAGCAATTTCCTCTTTTAATACCGCGCCTGTTTTTCTGTCAGGATGACAGCGTCGTCATAACCTCGGCACATTCAATTTATGTCAGATAACTTTTTGAACAGTAGCGCAGAAACACATTAACACAAAACATTTAATTGAATCTGCTCAAATCTAATTGAGACGGTTTGCTTGGCAGTGTGGATAGAAGTCAATATTTGCTCAGCGGCTTGGCAAAGATGTCTCTATTTCCTTCCCCTCGCCTCATGGCAGAGCTGATGAAGTAATGGGAAGGTGAAAGAGCTGCCGTCAATGGGAGATGTGATGAGTGATGCTCTATCCTCTTAATCACGGTACTGGAGAGGAGAGAGGAATCCGAACAGTTCTCTCATTTTGGCCCTGAGCACTGCCGCCTACTCTCAACCTAAGCGACTCCTGACGCCTCTCCTCAGCCTAATGAGAGATGGGAGGATGAAGAGAGGAGAGATGAGGGATGGACGGAGAGGTGAGGTGGGGTCGAGGCAGACTGAGACAGTGTCTGCAGCTTGACAATTAATAGACGGCCATTGTAGCCTCTTTAAAAGGACTCCTACACGCTTGGCTTGTGAGATCAGCTCTTCTCTACTGAAGCTCGACTCTCATTAGAGCAGACTGGCGGCTGACTGTAAGAACCCACAAACACACTGCTGGGAATTGTGCATCATTCTAATGGATGGAGTAAATATCATGGCTATTAAAGGTGCAAAACATAATGTTTATTCAGAGGAAGCGGCCAGACGCTTAAATGCCTGGCTTTCGATATTTCGTTTTTGAGGAACAAATCGGCACCAATTTGGAAACTTTCTACACTCATTAGACGACACAAGGGGAAAAGAATTCAAGGGTTTTTCCAGGTTAACTCACTGACAATCTGAAAATACTACATGACCTGCTCTGGGTCTCGGGCCTGTCTAGACTTATAACAGCGTATCCTCACTCGACCGGAGGAATTCACACATAGTTATTGTGTCTGGTTCCAGCAGGTGACAACTTACCAGCAACGTGTCAAATAAAGCAGCCCAACGTTTTAAAATATGGGGCACCCCTCTCGTGTCAGGTTTGTGGTCAAGTTGGCAATAATTCGTATTTAACTAGTGGTAAGACTTCAAAACACATCATTTATGAGTTTTGGACTTTCAATAATAATAATAATGATAATTAACGAGTGGTTCACGTTGTGAAACAGTCGTACCTCAGACAGGTTTAGGTATCGTAACCAGTGTTGGGGTAACGTGTTACAAAGTAATCCGTTCGGATTAGCGTAGCAAGTAACGTAACGCGTTAGTTCTGCAATTCAAGTAATCAGTTACTTCCTCATAAACAGTGATCTTTTACTGGAAAATAAATTGCCGTATTTCTCCCAGAAGCTCTGTTTCTGTTTCTCTCCTCCTTGAGCAGAAGGTAAACACAGCAGAGTCAGTGTAGCTAGCTAATTCAGCTAGCGAGATGTCAGAGAGGACAGAGTTTACTTTGTGGAAATATTCACATTACTCTGAATGTTTGGGTGAAAGGGACGAGAACAACATGACGGTGAAATGCAAGCTGTGTGTGGAGGATAAGTGCTCGTCAGCTGTGAAGAGCTCGACTTTAAATGTGAAGAAGTGTCTGCAGCTAAACACAGCTCCACAACACTGGTGGGACTAAGAGCCTGTGTTGTATTGTTGTCATGAAAACAGTTGTGCCTAATACTGTATGCCTCTGCCCAGTTCACTGTCACATTGTTAGCATAATAAAGAGCTGTAAAGGTTATACTGCGTCTGTCATTCCTGTTATTAGAGTTACAGATTATGGGCCGTAAACGAGGCTATGCAATGATGGTAGAGTCACTCAAAGGTAGACGTACAGCAGGCTACACGCCGTCCTGACATTATAACCAACGTGTAAGGAGTCTCAAGAGGGTTTAATTTTAATTTAATTTTAACATTACTTTACTCAGGAGGTAATGCAGCAACCTAATGAGCAACTTTTAAAAGTAACGTTACCCAACACTAATCATAACGACTTGCTTTGGGAAACAATCAGGGTAAAATCAATACTAATGATTGTGAACGAATGATGTGTTTTGGGAAAATTAAAACATATTAACCATTTTTATTGACTCATAAATAAAAGTATGAAAATGAGCGTAATCTTGCCTCTTTCTGCTGGATGACGCAGCTAAAAATATAAGCTTGAAAACGAGGAAAAGACACATTTAAGTATTTCTGGTGACACTGTGGGAACTCTTTAAATTGTGCTTCTTTCACTGAGATTCTTTTCATGTTGCTAAAGTCAGAAAATATATTTGAATGAAAAGTGAGCTGCTGAGCGGACCCATTCCTCCTCCCTCTTGGCACTGCTTTTGTCTTTTCCTTGACACTTAATAACACATTATGTGTTAAAGCTCTTTGCTGCTTCTCTCTCAGCCTGCCTCTATCTCTGGGGAAACAGCAGAGCAGAAATGTCTTTCCTTCAGCGCTAACGCCCCCCGCACTCCAGGCTGCAGCCTTTCTTAGCACAGGAAAACAAAGAGCCAATACATTTTGAAAGTGTCCGTCAATGAAAACTGTTTTATAATGCCTCTGTGTGTGTGTGTGTGTGTGTGTGCGTGTGTGTGTGTGTGTGTGTGTGTGTGGAACTGCCAGTCTGCCTGCTAGCTTGATTGCATGGGTGGGTGGGCATGGGCAGATGAACTTCAGAAGATGAGAAAATAAACAGAGAAATGGGTTTATTTGTGGGGCCAGCAAAAAAAGTCATATTATTCAGAAAAGCAGAACAACAGAGGGCCGAGGTTTCAGATGAGTTTTCTTATGTGAACATTTTGGGCCCTTAATCAATAGCTCCTCTTTCAGATGTTTTGACTGGTGGACTTTTACATAAGAATTTAAAAAGGAGCTAATTTGTAGGAAATTTCAAATTGTCCAGAAATTTCTGCTGCATTGTTTTTTTCTCTCAGAGAAATTCTTTAATTATTTTTTACATATATTAGCATTAATACTATCCATGCTCACCATACATAGCTGCTAAGTTCAGCTCATTAACTAGCTAATTAGCAAGCAAATGAATTACCCTTAAATTCCACAGGATCCATCTCCGGCGCCCATTCAAGTCAAAGCTGGTGTTTTCAGAGCACGCGCCGAGGTTCATCTCCGGCGCGTCCCAGAAGCGTCTATCCGCTCTGCTCCACTAAATATACGCACAGGGTCTATTTTTGACGGCGGCAGCTTCAAGCACGCGTCAAGCTAAACAGAGCAGATCGTTCCAAACAGGAAGTGACACACGAACACAGCATAGAGCATCCAGTCATGTCAAAATAAAACACCATGTACAGACTCACATTTTTTCCGTTTTTCTTTAAGATCAACACACTGAAATCTTGAAAAAAGAACACTTTTAATTAAGTAGTGTACTCAGCCATGGTAGAAGCACAAAAATCACGTAATGATCTCCAAATGAGCAGATATTCAACCTCGGAGGTGCAAACTGAACTGTTGTTTGTGTGTTGCTTTGTTTAATTGATGTTATCACATGATTTTGCAATTCTTGCGCGATAATATAGTTCTCCCGCGATCTGGCAAATTGGGCCAGCACTCTGTTGCGCTGCGGACCAGACATTTCCTGTGGGCGAGGGCTCACGCTGTCTGACAGACCAGAACCGCGGCGCGGGATCGAGGGGTTAGTTTGGGTAGTAGCTGTATTTGATAACTCAGTGTTTGATAACCCTTCGCTCCTCTCCAGTTCCATGCCCTCGTGCTAAGATGGCTAAGATGTGGCCCAAAAAACAAAATAGTAAAGGCCATAAAGCCAAACTCAAGGCTTCAAAATGAAAGGTGATTTATCACATCATGGTGGCTATGCCTAAAACATCACAAGTCCTGGTCAGGGTGCTGGTAGGGTCAGCCTCATGGTCATTTTGCACACATTCATAACACCTTATCTCTTCTGTTTCTGTATCGCAATTCCAGATGTCAATGCAAAATACAAAACTATTGGCCTTGCTTCATCATAATGTAAAAATAATCATGATGTCTCTGATTTGTTTCGGTGATCAAGAGGTTCATAGCAAGTGTCAGGCTAAAGGAGATGTATGTCTGTTATGAGCCAACAAAATATGAATATTAACAACTTTAAACCTCTCCTGACTGCTGCACTGATATTTACATTATACATGCATTCCACCAGGACGCAAAGGAAACTAACAGCGCTAAATGGACTTGATAAACAGGGTCAATTGAGTGCATAATGCAGCTCCTTTTTGGCTTTTTCTGACTCTCTGCCACAAATGAATTGCAAATTAGCTGTTATAGTGTGTTTCACCATTTCATTAACTTTGCAATTTACACACACACACAGACTCAAACACACACACACATTTTACAGCTTGTTGGCATTGCTAAACAAAGTAACATTTATGTGTCTCTGTCTGAATTGAATGTACGGCCTCCTGCTGTTAGATGGCGGCCACGTTTAACAGCTTGTTGTTCTAAATGAGATGATGCAACATAAAGAGGATCCTGTTTCTAATTTGTCCACAGCCGTGTGACTTTACAGGCTTCGGATGGAGCTGATGGTGGGAAGCCAGATAGGGATCATGTCCTTGGGGGTAACTTAAGGTAGTCCTTTTAAAGGGGGTAAATTCAGTCCATCCATTAGAGACTCTAGAGACACCCTGTGTCTGGATATAGTCATGACAATAAGTTATCTTTCTTAATACTTTCGGATCAGATCCATCCATTATCTATACCGCTTATCCTGTTTAGTGTTGCCGGGGGGTGGAGCCTATCCCAGCTGTCTTTGGGTTACACCTGGACAGGTCACCAGTCAATCACAGGGCTGACACACACGACCTTTCACGCTCACGTTCACACCTACGGGCAATTTAGAGTCACCAAGAACCTAACGAGCATGTCTTTGGACTGTGGGACGAAGCCGGAGTATCCAGAGGGAACCCACGCATGCACGGAGGAGAACCGGGACTCGAACCAGGAACCTTCTAGCTGTGAGGCCACAGCACTAACCACTGCACCACCGTGCAGTCCTGATGAGATCTCAATATGCAAATGTAGTTGTGTAATCTGATGGATTTAGCTGAGGTGTCCTCAGTGAAGCAGAGTACGGTCGGGACTATTGAGTGACCACTACATCACATTAATAATAATACATTTTATTTATTTTGCACTTTTCATGATACTCAAAGGTACTTTACGTTTTTAAAACAACTAAAGAAACAAAATACGAACAGAAGAAACACACTAAGTCCTAAAAAGGTGGGTCTTGATCAGAGATTTTAAGGAGGTCAGGTCGGTACAGTCTCGAATGTGTTGGGGTAGAAAGTTCCAGAGGGAGGGGGCAGCTATGGAGAGCTCTGTCGCCCCAGGTTCGACACTTGGTTCTGAGTGGTGGAGAGAGGAGGTTTGCATCAGAGGTGCTGAGGCTGCGGGAGGGAGCGTGGTGGTGGACCAGGTCTGTGAGGTATGGAGGGGCCTGGTTATGGAGGGCTTTGTGGGCGAGGAGAAGGACTTTGAACTGAATGCCTTGTGGAACAGGGAGCATGTGGAGGTTCTGGAGGACAGAGGTGATGTGTTCGCGGGAGTGAGTGAGGAGGCGCTCAGCAGAGTTCTGGATGTATTGGAGTTTATGGAGGACTTTGGAGGATGAACCATAAAGGAAAGTTAATCCAGACACAGTTCCTGGAGGAGGAGGGGAGATTAACGCAGCTGTGTGAGAATACAGGTGATGTTCTGAACCCGGGCATGATGCTGTTTGGGTTTCCGGTATGTCCGGAAGGTTTAGCTTACTAATCAAAGTCCTTGTAGTCTTTGAATTGTATCTCAGTCAGTTAAACTTCATTAAACCATGTAAATTCAGCATGTTAACACCTACATTAACATGCATTTACCAGGCTCAGATGAGACACAACAATACAGATAACATCAGATGGAAACTGGATACACGCTTTGATCTTTGTTGATGACCTTACCAAGACCTGATGCAGCTATTTGAACGTGTGCAGTCTAACTTTAAAAGGAAGACCTCGTTCATTTAAAGAGAGAGACCTGAACTTGATGCTGAAAACCAGGAAACATGGAGGGATGATGAAATGGATGATGGAGAGAGAGATGGATGACTTGCAGAGATAAAACGGAAAACTGTGGTCTAATTGATCCTATCACATTTCCTGTGTGTCGTTGTACGCACTCATATTCCCATGTCATGTTACACAACATCATGCACACGCTCACACTTTCATTTCCCATCAGCCCACCGTCACAGGCCTCTTTTCCCCGTTAAACCTATTTATAAGGCCACTTCTGAAATCCCGTACACTACAAATAACTATTGGCTTTAAAGCCTAATGTGTGGTGTAATTCTGTGCGATACTCTGATTCAGCCGTGTAGCTTCATCCATTTCTGTCACATTTGATTACTTTGCCTATAAAATCCATAAAACGGTACTCAGGCAAACAATTTAGCACAATTTGCGGGCTGAATTTGTCATCATTATAGGATAAAGCTAAACTCTATTGATCCCTGTGGGGACATTGGGCTGTTATAGAAGTAGATAATGACAGGATACAGCAAGAAATTGCAATATACTCCAAGCAAGAATAAAGCTGAATGTACCACAGCACCCGGGGCCTCGCAGTTTTACAAGTCAGACGATCATTTTCTCCATAATGATTCTTCCCCTGTGAGGTGTGTGTCTGTGTGGGGAGGGGGGAGAGAAGTTTAACAACAAAACAGTAGAAAAGTAGCAGATAATGGAAGAGGCAGTTATTATGTAAATAAGCTAATAATCTGCACACGACTATATATACACATTAGTGCTGAAACAGTTCGTGCTAGTACAGTACAGACCCTGTATGTAACAAAAAAGTAACAATAGAATATATTTACCTCTTTCCCAGCAGTTATAAATTGTGAGATAATAGAGTCTGTAAGTTTCATTAACTGGCCTTTGCAACAAGCGTTAAGCAGGACAAACTCAGGTTTAAAACTCTCCTTATGAAGTCTGTGGGTGATGATCTCTGCTCTGTATCCACAGGTTTGAACTTTGAGTGACCCCTCAGATGTTATGTTTCATGATGATTTATCTCAGGTGACACCGCGCATCGAGTATAATTACTGAGCAAACCCACTGCGGCCCTGCATGAGTTTCCGTAGGTTCCCAGTGGAGGAAGCCCTCAGAGACACACACGCTGGGACAGTATGTGGGACATAGCTGTGGGGCCCCATGAGGCCCAAAACCTCCCCTGTGAATTTCTCCTGAGGCCCACAGGTAGCAATAACTCAAGGTGACCTTGGGAGGGACTTTTTTTTGCCTGTATTAGCCCACAATTCTGCTTTTAAATCAATTCTGTTTCCAGTAGCAGGTAGCTCTAATCCATGGGAATCACATTCCTGCATGTGTCACTAGAAACTCATTTTAGACACAAAGCTGCTCTTAAAGTCACTGGAACAATGCTGAAGATCTGTCCTCATCTAATAGCAGGCGACCTTGTAAGTTTGACTTAAATAAAGAGACCTACATATACATAAGTATACAAAAAGCATTCAGCCACTTCATAGATAACATTACTGTTGTATGGCCTTACATGATATAAAGTGTGTTAGTGTTTGGCATATGTAGCCTACGCCTTTTCCATCATATCACGTGACTCTATCAAACAGTAATGTCAGCAAGGAAGTGGTTAAATGCTACTAGTTATCAAACAGGTAGCTGATGGGTTATCAGATTTGTAGTTTGAAATACTGCCCTCCAGATTGTCCATCATCTAATGATAACAATTTGACAGATTTCCTTTGTTTATACACGTGGAATCTGACAGTTATGATGATTCAGCTGGCTGTGCATGATGTCAGAGGGAAATTGCATGATATTAAAGAGACCTAAAGATCTTAATCTGGAAAAAGCATCAAGTTAATCCCACATTTCATGTAACCTAACCAGGTCGTTACTGCTTATTTACATGTGACTGTTGAACCTTTTATTTGAATTTGAATGTATTTATTTGTACAGAGCACGAAACTGATGTGTTGCACAGACAGTTTATAGCTGGGCCTTTACATATACAATATAATACAAAATAAAGCAGTCTGTATCATAAAAAACATGGAACTACAGATTTGAAAGTACAGTTAATATATATGCCATAATATAACATATACTGTTCTTGTAAGGGTGTAAGAACCGCAGACTAAACATGAAGCTAAACTCAAAATGAAGAGCGTTGTCGTAGTTGAAGAAATGTTTACTGGTAACTTTTTCACAGTGACATTGAGTGAAAACTGCAGGATAATAAAAATACAGAAAAAGAAAATGCACTCAGGCTTATGTAGCTTTTTACAAGCTTAGCATTGTACTAGTATTAGCATTGGAGAAGCATGAATTACTTTTACATATTGGTAAATAACAATTTAACTTATTTTAACCCAATATAAATACTTTAACATGTAAATAATGAAATAGAGCAACTTAAGGCATTGATCCATCAGTCTTTGTATGTGGATGTGAAAGGATCCATGCGCCGACTAATCACATGAGGCTTTCATTTCCTCATCTAGCAGGAAGTGATACGTTAGAACTAACTTTATCGATACAGTGTGAACGAACAATACAATTCAATACAAACCTATTGCAAAGCAGTAATTCACATTACAAAAATACAACAATTCAACACACAAATACTATACAATAATGAACAAATAATCTAAAGTACAATAAGCTAAACATGACTACAGCTCTGGTTAGCTTTGAGCCAGCATTTAGGGATTAATTTGATGTCTGTTGGTGCTCCAGAGCTGACAGCCCTTTATGGAGACGGCTGATTGTCCACATTTAGATCTGCCATGTTGTATTTTACAGTTACCCTTATTTATGCTCCTGGTTACTCTCTTACTGTCCTGCCTTTGGATATATCTGGTGAGAGGTTCAGGGGCCAGATTGTTTACACATTTGTAAACTAATTTGAGAACACATAAATGCACGGCTGTATTATTTTAATATGTGACAATGATGGGTTTTTTTGTCCATTACTTTCAGGGCCTGATTATATAAAGATGACAGGTTTCTTGATTGTATTGTATTTACCTCCTTTCTTTGTCACTGTCCACAGATATGCATCCCCAGTGTGTTATATGGAGATCTATTGAGGGGATGGGAACAGGTTAGTTTTGTTTCGTGTTGTTTATTATGTGTTATTTTAAATTTGTTAGACGCTTTCAATGCGTAACCTACATTTCAATAAAAATGTGATCAGAGAAAAACTTTAATGCTTGAAGATGAGGGCTAGCTGAAGGCAGCTTGTTACAGCAAATAAGCTCTGATAAATCCACTTTACACAAACAGGCAAAGTTAGCTGCTAGCTTCTAAAGAAGTACAAACATCAAGCACCTAAAGCTACGTATATATTTTTCCAGGAGTGGATGAAAGAAGTGGATGAGCAGCTGTGTCTGCAGGATGTGTAAGCAGGCAATTATTTGCTAATATGTAAGATATGACAACTTCAAGAGGTGATAATATGTGAGGGCTTTGTTGAGTCCATTAACGAGCTGTAACAGGCTACATCATTCTCCCGAGGCACGGTTCATGCCTCTCTGTCCAACACTCCGGATGAGGCTGAGATATGCTGAAGCTAGAGGACCAGAATATGTTATTCTGCACCACAGCATCCCATGTGATTATGGCCCTAAACCCTTCTCCAGTAACCCGAGCAGTTACCACTTCCATCAAAGAAAAATATGGAAATGAGCAGAACGCCACAGCTTGTATGTAGGATAGTGCCATCAGGGAGCGGAGGAGGAGGAAGAGCATGAAGGGAGAGAAAACCGGAGAGAAAGATGGAGTGAATATAGGCTAAAGAAAAGCAGAGGAAGACATCCACATATTCAGAACATTAAAATTTTGAGTATGTTTCCAAAGTTTCCTCACTAATTATACATGCAAGTTTAGCACGCCTCTGGGGCACAGCTGTATACCAGACACACTTTTACAACACCAGCATACGAAATATATTCCACATCGCAACAACTGTGAAGTGCTCTGAATGTGTAAACTCATTGTGTCTTTATGATTGCACGCTTATATGCATGCATAAAATCACTTAATGGAAATGCCATGTGATTAATGAGGGGAACATTTGATTATCACAGTTGAGGTGATTGTATGTAAGACAGGTATAGAGCACCAGTTAGCTTGATTGAGCTTCATACACAGAAAGCAGAAGCAGGAGGAGATAAGGAAACCTTCATTGCATTTCCATCTTTGTTGAGTTCAGCCACCAGATTTACTTGTTTAAGGTAAGAATAAAGATTGTGTTGTGGATTAAAATAAGTATGCTTGTTTACTTGTTTATAGCCAGGACCTTAAGTGGGAACTGAAAGGGACAGCAGAGGATGTACTTCCTGCGGCAGCTGAAGAAGTTCAACCTGCCAAAGACAATGATGGTGCACTTCTACACCGCCATCGTTGAGTCCATTCTCACCTGCTCCATCACCGTCTGGTACGCTGCTGAGACTGCCAAGGACAAGGGCAGGCTGCAGCGTATCATCCACTCTGCAGAGAGGGTGATTGGCTGCAATCTGCCATCTCTCCACGACCTGTACACCTCCAGGACCCTGAGGCGTGCAGGTAAGATCAAGGCCGATCCCTCTCACCCTGGACCCAGTCTCTTTGAGACCCTCCCCTCTGGCAAGAGGCTGCGCTCCATCAGGACCAAAACCTCCTGACACAGGAACAGTTTCTTCCCCTCTGCTGCCAGCCTCTTCAACAATGCTCCCACCCCACCCCCCACGTGACATGAACTCTCATCCAGCCCACCTAACATTACACAAGTGTTTAAGACTCAGACTATGCGTTACATTAACGCACACTGGACTTTTATATTGTCTGTACGCTGCACTATTTTTATTACTACTTTATACTGTAAGCTTTTGCACTCACTAATATCCTGCACATCTGTACAGTTTGTAATCACACCTGTTGCACATATTTTGTATTATACGTATTGCTTTTTATATTACTTTATCTTACTGCCTGTTTCATCTTGTTCTATTTAAGTCATATTTTAATTCTCGTTCTGTGTTAATTGTTCTGCACCAAACTCACCTTAACAAAGTCCTTGTATGTGTAAATCTACTTGGCAATACACCTGATTCTGATTCTGACTTGAACTGGGCATGTGGGTTACGTTACTTCTGGTTTCTCACAGGACATAAACTCTGTCTGCTGTGTGAAAGGGTTTTCCTTGTTCCATCGCAACCAAATGCACTTTGTCATACTCTGTCCCCTGTTGTCCACATAATCTCCCATAATGATGACTAATGCCACAAGAGCTCACCACCTTACTACACTACATGACGATACAGTGGTATTTCTGATTGGCCGGTCTTGTCCTCTACGTTGTAGGTGTTTTTTTATTGTCTCTGGCAGCAGCAGGTATACTTATCCTGTTACATTATGCATCACATTTCAATCAACCTTTTCTTATACTCGAGAGATCATTGAGGGGCTTCGCTCATTTACAATGATATCGAGCCAACTACAAAAGCAATTAAAAGACAGACAACAAAGCGAAGAAGAACCAGAGGACAGACTGATAAAAAGGCCTAAGAATCATCAAACAGGAGATATGTGCCTCAAAGTTAAGACAATTAAAGGGAAGAATAAAAAACAGGTTTATAGAAAAAACATTAAAACTGAATAAAATATAATACACTTCTATAAAACAATTACAAATGGGGGTTGGGATTTTAGAAATTAAAATGCGTTAACTTCAAAGCGATGCTGTGTGTTGTTTCAGGAGTCAGGCACCCTTTAACTGACAGGAGTCTTATCAACTTGTGACCTGACTGAGGAACATGAAACAGCAGACGGTTCATAGAGTAACTCTGACAAAGCCCCTCTCAGATATGAATTAGTTCTGTGAGGTAAGATGGTCATTTCAAAATAAGAGCTCTATAAATAAAAAGATACCAGTGAGTGTTACGTCTCTACTGGAACAAAGACTGCCCAACCTTATTACATAAGATACAATAACGTGTACTACAGGCATCCCCTGAAATAAATCTCAACACAGTGATAGAGTCCTCATGTTTAAGGGTTGAGGTTGATGCAAGCATGTAGTTTATGTCATCATAGTCCAAGACTGACATTAAAACTGCTGTTCCTGCAAAACATTGTGCTTTCTTCAGGAATGACAACACAACAGATACACATTTAAAGGTCGACACACACATGCATGAACACAAACAAAGTAAAGAACAAAACAATAAAATAAATACATAATAAAAAATAAGAAAACAAAGAACACGTTATATGGTTCTTATGTAGGTAGGTCGATTTTTTTTTGTCTCATCATCATCAACATCATGCCAAACACAACAAGAAGGCAAAGAAAACCAAACAAGAAACAAGGTAAACAAACATAACACAGCTGGAGGAATCAATCAGAATTCATCTAATATCAACATTAAAGATCCGTTCGAGAAGGAGCAGGAGGAAGCAAATGCTTATTTGGTCCTGCCCCTATTTCACTATGTCATAATATGTGCCTTAAAGAATCATATAACCATCAGAGAAGATACATATATACACATACACATACATACTGTAAGTACATGCATACATACACACACATATACCCATACATAGCTGTAACACACACACACACACATATACGCATATACATTGAAACATCTATCTAAATATATGCATACACACCTATATACGCACACTCACAATGCTTAAACAATACTAGTAACAGCAATAACAAAGTCAATTTATTTTGCTGGTTACTTTTTGCATGAGATGAAATAAAGATGTTTATAAACCCCCCCTATTCCAAAAGAGCTCTGTATTTCCCCTTTAGTGGCATAAGTCAGTTTTTGTTGGAAAGACTTTTAAACCATGTCCAACTGTAGGTATCTCAGTGCTTATGTTGCTGCAATACAGTGTCTAGCTTGAAGTGAGTATAAAGTAACTATAATTCTATTTCCACCTGAAAGTCTCAATTCAGGTGGAAGTAGTCCAAGGATAAATGCCCGAGGGCAGACAGGCAACCCAATCGAGATAATATCAGATACAGTTTGTATGACCTTTTCTCACAATTGTTTAATTATTGTGCAGCTCCAAAGACAGTAGAATAATGTGCCTTCTTCTAGGCCACGTTTAATCAGGATTATTATCATCAAAGCGATGTAACAGGGAGGGGGTTTTATTTTATTTATATGAATGTTGAATGTGAGTTTTTCATCAATCCATCTGCCTCGATGTTTATATTCTGTGACTCTATCAATCACGAGTCTTTTCAGAGTAACTATTCTGACATTCTCTTGCTCCTGATTATGGCTTTCGTTTTGTTTTTTCAGCATTAAGAACCAGTATTAGGTCATTCAGTGTATCTTGCACAATGTTAAAAGAATACTGTACATTTTTTCTCAGTCTGCATCAAAATACAGCACTGTGTCATCAGCATGCAGATGACAATGACACTTTAGAGGAGGACACAATATTGTTCATAAAAATCGTGAATAAAACAGGACCTAAACTTGAACCCTGTGGAACACCTTTTGTTACTGTTTAGAGAAGGAGATTCCCAGTTTAAGGAATTGTTGTTGTTTAAGGCACGATAGGTAGTTCTCGAGCCAGTTACGTGCATTTCTATATCACCATGTAGCCTTTGCAGCGATCTATAGTGTCAAATGCATTTGATTGACCAACAAGAAAGTGCCGCACATTGCTTCTTTTATCTAAAGCTTGGTAAATGCAGTAACAGTACTGTACTCCATTCAAAAACCAGACTGAAACAGGCTCAGGATGTTAACTCTGCGTACAAAATATTTTAATCGATATATTTTAAATATTCCAGAACCCTTTGCCTGAGAAGGCAGTTTGGAAATTGGCCCCTTAGTTTAGATTACCCTTCTCACCTCCCTTATGTAGAGGTATGACGTGACAATAATTAAAAATATTGGTTAATAATAATAAAAACAATAACAATAATAATTAAATAATTGGAGCTGAGAGCCTTACAAAAAAAGGGTCTAGATTGTCCTCACCGGTAGATTTCCTAGGATCAATTTCAAGGAGAGCATCCTTTGTCAGGTATGGGGTATTAAAAAAGGGAGAGGACCCCAGGTGCAGACTTGTATGATTTATTCAAACAAAAAATAAGGCAAAAAAATCAAATCCACCAAAAGGTCCAACTGAATATCCATCCATCCAAAACAGGAGAAAATGCAAGAGTCCAAGTAATAAAATCCACCGTATAAGATGTGTCACTAGCCCAGTGGTTCCCAAACCTTTTCTGCAGGGCCCCCCTTTGGTAGATGAAAATATTATCAAGCCCCCCCTACCTATCACCATACTCATCAACACATAAACATGCATCCATATACACCAACACACGCAATCAGACACGTGCTGTTCCTCGATATCTTTTGACATGTCATAAATGCATATCACAAGTTTGCTGACTGTTGCTTTATCAATCATAATTGAAACCACAATAGATGAGGGGAGTATTACTTCCTCAGCTGTAGTGTGCAGCTTTTTACATGAAGCAGCTCTGTGAGCTACTTTATAAGAGGTGAGCTGAGCATTTGATGACACAGATGCACCTTTAGTAAAGCAACTCTGTTTGGCGTGACAGTTGAGAACAGGGCTGAACCATACATCGTTTAACAATCCCACTTGTGATGTGTGCATGTGCAAGAGTCACATCGCAGGATGTGCGATAGTGAAGCAAATTCACTGAAACATGTAAAGCTGCTACTTTATTGCTGCAAAAGCAAAACTCTACATTTTTTGTTTTTTCCACGACTTACTTACAGGAAAAGTCCATCTGATATCATATTGGTCTCCATCCGATGTCAGCATCACTGCAGGCACTTTGGCATTCTGCCACTGACATGGATTTTGCAATACAGTCATTACTGGGATAAACACTCATTTTAGTTTTCATACACACGGGGGAGATTTTGAGATAGACGAACTGGCACAGGGGAGACAGGGGAAGACAAAGGCTGTGTCCGAAACCGCATACTAACGTACTGCCTACTACATACTCAAACAGTATGGACTGCATACTGCCTACTAACCTGACTATTAGGATGCCGTTTGCATCATACTTAGAGCCGTCTTCTCCGTATCACGTGACTTAATCGTTTACGTATGTCTGGTCTGATCTCCGGTCCATCTCCGCCATAGTAGAAGCTGAATAGCCGCAATGCATTTTGGGGCGGTTGAGTACAACCAGTGAGCTCCCGTCTCATACTCAAACATCGGGCCAATCTAGAGTACATCTGGGCATTTCTCGCATACACAAAATTGCATACTATGAGATGGGAAGGCATGACATACTCAATTTTACGTCACGGTTAGTATGATTAGAATAATAGAATGCAGGTTCGGTCACACCCAAAGAATAAATACACTGGGGAGGTGAGACTAATGAGACACAGGTGAGACAATCAAGGGGCAGGTGAAAACAATCAGGGCGGGGCACATAATCAAACAAGCTGGAAACACAAAGGAAGGAAGTGGATCAACAGGAGAGACAAGGTGCCAAAGTAAAACAGGAAATGATCTAAACAATGAAACACGAATGAAAAACATAACTAAACAAGATGAAATCATGACACAGAATAGATTAAATACAAAACTATACACTAATAACTCAAGACATCCTTAACTTTATTTAAAGAGACTTCATCTGTGTCTCAGAACTTGGAGAGTTCAGTCATTATATGGTCATACAATTAGATAGAATAAAAGTCAAGTCATGGCTCATTTGTGTTTTATTGAATGCTTTTTGCTGCTTTGTGCTTATTTTTTCAGTCCTCAAGGTTACTAAGCTGATCAGGTTCCTTTTTATTTCTAACAATACTCCCCTGATGAATTTCCTGAACTGCTCAGTGACTGACGTGTTGGGTAGACAGCTAAACCCCATAAAGGGGATGATGGTCCTACATCAAAAGCTAGCAGCAGGTAGCTGTTAAACCCTCCTTCCCAACTATAAAGTCACTAGCAGGTGATCAAAGCGCATCAAAGGAGCCCGATATTTGTCTCAGAAATTGGTGAATCCCAAAGTAGATCTAAAAGTCCTGTGAATGTGGGTGTGTTAACGCTCATCAAACCCGTCTCCTCGGCTCAACAGGCTGTACATCGTGTGTGTGGAGGGTAGCTTCTTTTTCTTAAGTCTTTCTAAAGTCGAAAACATGACATCTAAAGTGTAAAGAATGGATGTTTTTTCTGCTCTTATGAAAGCTGTAAATGCCAACATGTTTTGAATCATCGCGGAATCAAGGACATGTATCATGTCATTTGACAGCACAGGGCTGCACACTGTGCTGGCTGCCGTCCTTTGTAGCACACATTTACACAACTTTAAAACATGTCTATATTCTGGTCCTGATGGTCTTGCTGTGTGGCATGTTGCTTGCCTTGGCAGTGATCTTCCTCATAATCTAAAACAATAACCCCCAAATTCCACAGGATCCGTCTCCGGCGAGTTCCCTGTGCGCCGCGACCCCCGGAGTCGATCGCGCCCATTCAAGTCAATGCTGATTCCACAGCATGCGCCGCGGTCCATCTCTGGCGCGTCCCAGAAGCGTGTCTCCGCTCTGCTCCACTAAAGATATGCGCCGCGTCTATTTTTGACAGAGGCCGCTTCAAGCATGCGTCAAGCTGAACAGAGCAGATCGTTCCAAACAGGAAGTCAGACACGAATACAGCATACAGCATCCGGTCATTTCAAAATAAAACACCATGTACAGACCGGTACAGACTCCTGTTCTTCATAACAACAACACACTGAAATCTTGTAAAAAGAACACTTTTAATTAAGAAGTGTACTCAGCCATGGAAGAAGCACAAAAATCACGGAATGATCTCCAACTGAGCAGATAATCAACCTCGGAGGTGCAAACTGAACTGTTGTTTGTGTGTTGCTCTGTTTAACGTTGATGTTATCGCGTGATTTTGCAATTCTCGTGTGATAATGTAGTTCTCCCGTGATCTTGTGGAAGCTGCTGCTTGGGCTAGCGCACCGCTGTGCTGTGGATCAGACACGTTTCCTGTGGGCGAGGGCTCTGGCCGTCTGATGGACCAGAACCACAGCACAGACAGAATGCGCCGGACACGGAGCCTGTGGGATCCAGGCGTAAGACTTTCTTTCATCTGTAAACTTCTTCCTCAGTAAGGCACATTCTGTAAAACAAAAACCATTGCAAATAGAAGGTGGAGGGTTCCTTCATTAAGTATAAACACATTAAGTTCTGATGATGAACAGAGACAGTGATACAGGAAGCTTTGATGGCTCTCACCCATTCACATTTCATACTCCATCACCACTCGAGCCCCTCTGACCTTTGAACCTCCTGTTTCAGCGTTTGTAAACGGACGACTTGGCCTGGTTTCCTCCCTCAGCACCATCGTCTGCATTTCAATCAGGGCTCACTTTGATGATTTTTTTCTTGATATTTTTTTTATCCTCTCAGTCTTTGAAATGTGTTTGAAATGAATCTCCCTCTTTGTTTCTTTGATCTGCTCTCTCTGCAGTGTTGGCTATTGTTGCAGGCTATTGTGCCGGCCATTCACAGTCACACACTTCTGTGAGAAGCCAACCCTTGATGAGGAGGGGAGTGATCTGCTGGCACAGCAACACACACACACACAAACTCACACACATGTACATGCACACGCACACACAGACTTTCCATTTGTCAGATAATCCTTCAACAAAAATCACGAACACGTACACACAATATTAGTGTACTTTATCCCTTTATAAAGCTGTAGTAACATCAGTGTCTTTCCTGGTGAGTATTTTAAGGCATTCAATTAAAAGCCATCCAAAAGAATCATCATTTTCTATTCCCTATGTGTCTCTCACACACACACACACAAACACACATATTAATATACACCTGCAATGACAGAATGAAACCTGCCAAGACCTCGTGTCACCTCATGGTTCATAATCACAGATTATTATTCTCATCCTTTGGGGAATGTTTGAACTAAATTTCAGTCCATCAAAAAGTTGCTGAGACTCTCTGAACTAAAAATGGTGGCTTGAGATGAAAAGTCAGTTCTTTTGGGGCTAAAAATGTCTGCCCCCTCCAAACAGCCCGGCTGCTACCATGGTTAGAAAGAGTGTGCCAAATCAGAAGATGAATCGTTGTGCAATGATAGGCGACAAGTTCTGGTAGTGCATTACGGCAAACAGGTAATATCAGTGCGGTAGATATCATGAATGCACCATTTAATTCTGCACATCAATCAGCTCCGGTTTTCTGCTCTTTCATTTCCATGAAGTTTGCTGTCCTTGATCTGAGAAGCATCTGATTCAGCCGCACGATGCAGGAGGAAGTGTGGAGAATGATTCTCATCAGCCTCGGAGCGCTTTAGTGATGAGTTTAAAGTTAGACATTGTAGTGACGAGGCAGGGTCAAACTAATCAGACTCCACTTTAGATACAGATGAATATCGGTCTAAGCTATGTGTCGCTGTTCTCCCACACATTTTGGTTTTAGATATCCCTGTAGTTCTGGTGTACCCAAAGCATGCTGGGAGAAGCTCCAGCTCGTACTTAAAGGCTGGCACGCACTAAAAGATTTTTAAAATCCCAACATGGGCTGTACATGCTACTTTATGCCTTGCGTTGGCTTTTGGCTGCGGTTGCTGTAGGCATTGTAGAAATAGGTTTGGATGGATGGAAAGACTACCTCATTGTTGTCCATGAACTTCACCTGATGACAGCAACAACAGCAGGGTTAGGACTCGTTTAAATTTTAAAGGTCCGAAATTTTAGGCACTAAAAACTAAAACTGCTAACAAAACAACACTGTTGGAAACAATAGACAGTAGTGCAATGAACAGTGCCAAGGTGCTGAGATAAATATTGTCATGAATCAGGTTGTTATACAAGAGGTAGATGGTTGTAGTGTTTTCAGTACATGCAGAGAATGTGAATTGACACTCTGGCTGAGTAAGCTGTTCTTCAGAGTGACAGCCTGGGGAAAGAAACTGTTCCTGTGTCTGGTTATTTTGGCGTACACTGCTCTGTAACACCTGCCGGAGGGGAGGAGTTCAAACAGTTTGTGTCCGGGGTGTGAGAGGTCTGCAGTGATGTTACCTGCCCGTTTTCTGACCATGGACCAGTGTAAGTCCTGGATGGAGGGCAGGTCTGTGCCGATAATCCTCTCAGCAGACCTGATTGTCCATTGCAGTCTGTTCTTGTCCAGTAGCTCTTTTTATACTACCAGTTCAAGGCGGCATTATTACGCCTCTGTTACGTTTCGTCTTCTATATGGAACGCACGGAGGCGTAGCCTAATGGTGGGGCGAAGTCATTCCATCTCAGAGCCGGCATTGGCGGTAGTAACAGAGACGTAACAGTGGCGAAACGGTGTCTGTGTAAACTGCAGAGCTGGCAGGGAGGAACAGCGCAGTGTGTGTATTTGACTTCACTAAATAACCCAATCAACTAATGATCTAATGAGCTAATGAACCTCTACCTAATCAACCACCAACTAATGTGTCAACAATCAAATAACTAATAATACTGATGAAATCAATGGAAGTGTTTGAATGGAACCTTACCTGCTTAATCTGTTGGAAATAAAAAGAGGAGAAAAGAAAAGCTGTTTGTTTGGTCATTGAGTGAAGGTCACTGAAGGTGTTAGCATCAAACACCGTTCAGAGCCACACAGTGCTGCTGCCTTAAACCTAAAAGTAAGATTTGTTGTATAACCTGACATACAGGTAGCTTCCTATGCTCTTTGCCTGTTTGTAGGTTTGTTAAAGAGAATCTGTGGTCCATTTTAACACTGTTCTAACGTTAGCCACCCATGCTAGCTTGTATGTAAACAAACGGACGCATTGTTCCACTGATGCACGACACAGTCAGGTAGACAGGTTCCAGCAGGAAGCTACGTCAGTCTTTGTATTTGTATTGTAGGCTTTGTTTTCAGTACTAATGTTTGATCACGTTTAGAAACTGAAAAGCAGAAATGAAATTAAATAAAATTAAGTGTTACAGAGTATTTGGCATTTTGGAGTCAGTTAAATTTGGTTCCAACCTTCATCACCAGCTCCCCAGCCAAGGCCACAATCAGACACTTATCAACAAACTTTGCTAACTTAATCACTGACCTAACACTGACTCATTCGTTCATAAGTGCTCCATCTTCACTTTGGAAACATTGACCAACATAATCTTAACTTGGGGCCCAATGCTTTACAAGAGCTTTCAAAGGATGTTTGTGAACCAGTCAATTCACCTTCACCATGGGAAGTTCATAACATATGAATAAATGTTTAACTTCGATGGTTGGAGCTCCATCTGAACATAGATAACATCCTTGCACACACACACACACACACACACACACAGTATAAATGATTCAGCCTCCAGCTCAGGACTGTCTGTGAAATGATCTGTCATTAGAGCAAAGAGAGAAGTTAACATTTACAAACAGAAAAACAGATGAATCCATCAGCAGCTTTCAGCAAGGATGACGCCAAGTCCTCCCATGAACACACACACACACACACACACACACACACGCATTCACACTACCGAATCACACACATACTCAAAAAAAGTCTCTCACACACACTTTGGTTTGTCATCACATAATCACACACATCTGTTCATCGTCCCTGCTCCTGTTTTGACATTTAGTTGCATTCAAACGTCTTCCTGCTGCTGTCAGAGACGCTCATTTGTAAAGCAAATGGTATTCAAAGACGCTGATGAGTGCTGTGATGAACGAGATCATCCCCCAAAACTGCTGAGTGATGAAATACGCCAGGAGCAGAAGAGGTGTGTGTGTGTGTGTGTGTGTGTGTGTGTTTCCTGTGTGCTGAGAGGAGGCGGTGTTAAACAAATGAACCTTGATAGTTTACGGCCTGATCCGAGTCAAAGCCAATAAAGATTTTATCATGAAAGAATCATGTGTTTTTACTTGTATTCAGAAGTCTCACAGCTGTATATCAGGCTGACTCTTTCATTAAGCAGATATCAGCAGCTTCCTCCTCTCATATGACGGATATGAAGCAGGCTGATTGATTACATTTTAATACTGGCATTAATCAGGAGCCGGCTGCTTGTCTACTGGAACACCTTAACCCAATGCAACACTGATGTGATTAAGTGTGTATAAATATACATTTATTAGGTGAGCGAGGCCAAATAAATGTGCTCAGCTGAGAATAAGAGAGGAGAATCTTTCACTGAAATCAGTAAGTAGTAGTAAGTTGTTGAACGTCTTGTGTAGTTCTGCAGGAGCCTTATCCATGATGTCATAATGACATGCACAAAATGTTACAGTTAGGATTGCATTCTTGGAAATTCAGGAGCAGGTCTAATGGCGTGTTCATGTTTATTTCTCACAGTAAGACTGCACACAAAATCCATGTTAACATGTGTCCCTATGAATCACGAGAAGGAGTTTGCATCTTTCAAGTATTAGAAATGTTCAATCCAAACTCCAGCAGAAAAACAACCAGTTTTAAGGTGCACACCGACTGATGTGCAAATGATCTTTGTTTTGTTCAGAATATCCTGGCTTATGCTGTTTAAATGTTGATCTTTCTTTGTTAAATATATTACTTCTGAGTCCCCAACAATGCCAAGTTATAGAGGCTGTGCACGTTAGGTCGAGGTCATAGACTGTATAAATAATGGACGTAGTCTCAGTGACGTCACCCATTGGTTTCTGAAGAAGTGTTTTGAAGCCCGAATTGCGCCAGTGGTCGCCATATTGGAAATGCCAGAGGCAATCCAGAGGCAAGCAAAGAAGCAGAGCACGACAGAGCTGAAGACTATGGCTGAGGACTATGACTCAGCCAGCTACGGCTAAGAAGCTAGGCTATATGCTCCTCAGCGTAGCAATTGGTCATTAGCCATAGACTGTATAAATAATGAATGAGCTAGTTTGACTTTGCCAGGTGAAGATTCTGTTTGTGACGGTGACTGACTGCAGGTGTTTAGTTATCAGACTAAAGAAGTAGCGGACTTGCTGCTCGCTCGCCCGGTGAGAGAGCGGCGAGCCAACACGTCACAGGACACTTAAAGTAACTGATCTTCTCATCACTACGGTCCGCTGTAATCTCTCCGGGGAAAAGCCAACAACTCCTGACTCCTATTTACTGGCCGACGATTAAATAAATAAACACTGCACAGGCTAACAAGCAGCTAAAGCGAGCACAGTATACCTGCTACTTAGTGCTAAAAATATTTCAATACAATAACACTAACATTTAACTCACTGAAAAGCTGGAGCTCAGACTTCTTGCACGGCCATAAAGTTCCATAAATCCCACAGAGAGATTATTTGTCCTCTAAAGGCTCCAACAACACAAACAGGTGAAGTTAAGCTCAGTGTGTGTCTGTGTTGACGTCTAGCAGACAGCCAGCAGGATCTACCTGTCAATCAAGTGAGTCGGCCCCTATGATTTAAGGCTTAATATAATTAAAACAGGTGTGTTATAAAAAAAATTCACCCCCCGTACAGTTATCTTGAACAATAAAATTAGCTATTTATAACAAAACTGTTTTTTGTACCAGGCTGTAAACATGTTCATGTCAGCTCTAAAAATTGACATTTTCCCACCTGCTGTAATGTTATTTCTCACCTCAAGTGACCACTAGAGGAACTGCAGTTTTTGCACTCCCGCATTGGCTTCATTTTTCAACAGCGGAGGTTGCCGCTTGGTCACGGTAGGTGGAGTCACTGAGTGGCAGAAAGCACGTATTGAGTGGCAGCGTTAGCGCTCAGCCTGAATGCTGTGAAAACACAATAAGACTTCCTGAATGTTAACGAGCTGTTATGAGATTGACTGAACAAACAGATTGAAGTCGGAGCGATCTCTTTACAGACGACTGAAAGCTAAAGAACAGAGAAGCTAACGGATCACTGCAATCAGAGAAACAGCTGGAATCACTGAAACGTGGATTTGTGTTTGCCATATTGAAATCAACCTTAAGTTATACTGTACTGACTACTGATCATTTAAATACTCAGCATCTTTCATTACATTCTGTTTAACTGTAGTGTTTTAGTCAGCATGTATTAAACCCATCTAATGATGAGTCCTCAAACTAAAGGGGGGTGTTAGCGAGCTAAGACAAAGGTAGTGTTCCTTATAATGAAGAACTCCACAAAGCACACAGTCAGCCAGATAACTGTAAAGTAATAGCATTACTAGCATCCTTAGGTGACTAAATCACACTAAAGGCTACTTTTGTAATCGCCTCCAGATACATGGGTCACATGTTGAAAGTAATGAAGACATCAAGTCTATTTCCTGTGAAATCATTGAACATTAATTTCTCCAACAAATCCCGCCTTAAAGTTCGACCAAGTGTCAAAGCTTTTGTAGCTTTCAGGCTTTGCTTTGTGTTCTTCCCCAGCTTTGAAATCAGGTCCATATAAATGTCAGGAAACCTGATTTCTGGCCACATGTCCACAGAGCGCTGGGTCTTTGGGTCTTTGTCGAGTCCAGCTGGCCTCAATTTAAGCAGATATTCATCTTTTTTACTCCTGTTTTCATCGTTTCACGTCCCTTAGGCAGCCATGTTTCAGGATGTTGGCCACTCAGTGCGACTGAGGGGCGTGTCTGGTGGGAAAGTGACGTGGGTACATACCCTGTATTGGAGCATGCCTGCTATCTTGCCTATAGTTTGTCTTTTCCATCATTTCATCAAAATTGTGTTCATCAAAATACATGTACACTGTGTTTCCACCAACAGACACTTAATCTCACTCTGCTCGCTCACACGTCAGCTGTATCTGTTTCCTCCATCCATCCGTCCGTCCATCCTCATCTCTCCTGACCTCCCTCAGAATCTCCTTCATCCCCGACAGCAGTGATTGTGGGCGACACAGCTCCTTTAAATCTCACTTTAGACCGAATGTGTCTTCTTATCCTCCGTGTCAGTGCAGCAGACAGGTGCAGGGACGACATGTGACAAAAGGTCATAAAGCCAACAGGAAGCAGTGGATTACCGGGCTGAGGTGTACACAGCGTCTCCACCATACTGTAGGTCCAAAACCTCCTTACGACCTTTAAAGACACCAGTCTGTGTTTATCCTACATGACATGCACCTTATCCCACTGATCCTCCACAACCTGTGATACACTCACACACAGGATGCAGTTTTTTAAGGTAGCACGAGGTGAATCCCCGAGTCTCAAACACAATACATGAGCTACCTACTCGGCTGCTTTCACCTGACCTCTTAACACTGATACTGTGTTCATTCAATTATAAAGTCCAATGTTTGTCAGTAACACTTCCTGTCTGTGTGTTGGTGGACTTTTAGTAAGAGGTGTTGGGCTTCATTGCAACAATTTTTCACTGTCATCTCATCAAATAAAGCAACTTGGTCATTTTCACGTATGCTTCAAATTCTTAATCTTAATGTCACTGGTGTTCATTGTTGAACATGTGTTTTTTTGGCTGACTGCCGGGATCATCCCCGCACACGGGTCTGTATGTGACTGACTGAGTGACTGACTGAGTGAGTGACAGTACTTTCAGAGACTTTATTGGACCTCCACTGACGCGACTCTCTGTCTATACGGCTCTGGATACTTTGTTCAGGGAGGCGGCGGGGCTGTTCCTCCGCAGCTCGTCCGCTGTCCTCACCTCCAGTATGTCTGCAGCGTGCACCTGCTGTCAAACACGTTGTCATCAGCCTCATAAGGACAGTCCTTCTAACACAGTGCCCACAAAAGCGCACACTGACCTGATGCGGTCAAAAACTAGGTTTTGACCTAGTCTTTTTTTTTTTTTAAGAGGTCAAGTTAGCAATTATAAATATGTTTTAATAATATAATATAATTTATGTTATGTAACATAAAAAGATGTCAGCTTCTTGAGAGGTGGCAAAATTGATTGTTGCTTTCACATGGAACTACACAGACATAACATTATGAGATGATGATTATTGTGTAGGTCCCCTTTTGCTGCCAGAACAGCCCTGACCCGTCGAGGCATGGACTCCACTCAACCTCTGAAGGTGTGCTGAGGTATCTGGCACCAAGACGTTGGCAGCCCATCCTGTGAGCAAGTCCTGTAAGTTACGAGGTGGGGCCTCCATGGATCGGACTTGTTTGTCC
Source organism: Semicossyphus pulcher (assembly GCF_022749685.1). Taxonomy (NCBI): domain Eukaryota; kingdom Metazoa; phylum Chordata; class Actinopteri; order Labriformes; family Labridae; genus Semicossyphus; species Semicossyphus pulcher. The sequence goes on along the minus strand of NW_027211693.1, from coordinate 29,169,228 downwards.
AGCACATCCCACAGACGCTCGATTGGATTGAGATCTGGGGAATTTGGAGGCCGAGTCAACACCTTGAACTCGTCGTCGTGTTCCTCAAACCATTCCTGAACCATGTTTGCAGTGTGGCAGGGCGCATTATCCTGCTGAAAGAGGCCACTGCCATTAGAGAATACTGTTTCCATGAAGGTGTGTACTTGGTCTGCAACAATGTTTAGGTAGGTGGTACGTGTCAAAGTAATATCCACGTAAATGGCAGGACCCAAGGTTTCCCAGCAGTACATTGCCCACATGAAAGCCCTAAGTTTGTGAGACCCATCTATCACCCCAAACCACCACCTCAAGTGGACCTTTGTGGTCTTTCTGCTACATCACCTGACCTCAACAGTATATCAGAATATTAAGCATCCAGAAAAGATGCTCGAGGAGTACCTAAATCTTCACATTTGAACCATTGGGTCTGCTTCTGTAGTCAGAAAACCACCCTACGAGATCATACCGTCTTGGTCCTGCAGGAACGACTCTTATTTGAGACACGGTCGATATTTCAAAACAAGCACTTTCTTAAAAATTTAAAGTCATTATAAATGCACTTTATGATGGACTGCAACATTAAAGGAAGAGAGGGTTAGTGCAGGAAACAGATGGATCACAAAGTAATCAGAACTTCTCCACTGCCAAATACTACAAATAGTCTTGTTCAGTGGCTCAACCCTTCACAATAAGAGGCTGTAGTTTCCCCTCAAATGTCATTTCCAACACTGTCCTCTAGCTGATTGTTTTGATGTGCTGTAGAAGTCTGGTTATGCAGTATGAAGAGTGCAAAAGAGAACTAAAGCGCTTGAAGTCGTATTGCAGTGATATATTAGCACCATTACTTTATAAGAATAATCTGTTGATCTGTAAATTGACCTCATTGTGATTAATCTTCCAATACTTCCTTTTATCGTTGAAGTAATAATAGTGAGAAGCAGCAGGGTCAACAGTGAAGGCCTTGATATTGATTCAGTGTGAGACTTAGCTTGGAGAGAATGCAGCATCACGTTGTCCACAAAGGAAGGTTGTTGTATGTGAAGCAGTAAAATCAATGACAGACTCAATAATAAACTCTGTAGTGTGTAAGAGAAGCAGTCCTCAAACATCAGGACAAAGACAACAGCATCATGAGAAGAAGTGAATGGCTTAAGTTTTTTAAGCTTGAATCTTGGAGATATACTTGCCTTTAAACCTTGTGTATGTGTACACAACCAGCTGTGTTGTGAGCGTAAGTGTTCACATACTTGTCTGTGCACTACGCATGTTGCTGGAGGATATCTTTAGAGGGCACACCAGAGAGCTCAGGCTGAATGCAACTACCGTATATGCGGGATGTAAACAACAGACATGGTGACACTAAGCTGCAACCTCTGGTGCTGAAAAATGAAGCCAATGCAGAAGTGCAAAAAACTGCAGTTCCTCGAGTGGCTGATGACGTCACTGAGACTACGTCCATTATTTATACAGTCTATGGGTGACACTTGAGAAGGTTACTGTCATGTTCATTCTGAGATTAGATTTTGTGTGTTCGCTGGACACGGTGTCCCCGCTCCATCTCTCCAACATGTTCCTCCGTGCACGGACATATTCGACATGTGTGTTCCATGTTTCCATTTAGTTTTGCAGGTTTCCACGTGGACTTCTAAAACAGAACTTATCTGTCTGCAGCTGTCTGACAGCCATGTTTGTCTCTGCGCAGTGGCAACGACACATCGTACAGATGTGGATAATTGTGGACTTGATCTATCAGCTTGTCTTCAGAACTTTCTGCCATTGTTGTCCCTGCTGCTGAGTTGACCCTGTCACATCCCCTCTGCCTCCACACTGCCCCTACGGTTCCTGTACATACTGCATCTCATGTGTATGCGTAGCGTTCATTTCTGAGGACTTGCACAGCAGACGCTCCAAACAGACACAGGGAACGTTGTGTAGCCATTATGCTCACGCAAACACGTAGTTAAAAGCAATAATATCTCCGGCTTAAGGAAGTCAGGAGGCTCTCTGAGAGGCTTTCCACAAACAGTGCCATGCAAATGTTCTCACTCAGAGATGCACATTATTTATTGGCAGCATTTGTCTTGCCTTTTCCTGAATATTTTTCCGTTTGTGTCTTCGCATAGAGTTCCAGAATTGGCTTGTTTCCTGGGCAGAACAAACCTTCAGGATGAATTTTAATAACTTGGTGATCCTCTGATCCCACCACCAAGCTCCACCACCAGGTCAACATTTAATCTCTCCAAAATTTGCATTCATGAGCGAGTAAAAACAGAGACACTGACATGTTGAATTCTCTCTCTCGCTCTCTCTGATTTTGCCTCAAATGAAAATGTTTTTGTTTTTAATTGATGTATTTTACACGAGGACGGTTAACGCGTTACAAAAATCCTGCATGCAGACAGCCTGCACTGATCCTTGCAGAACTTTGAATGTGTGTCGCTGACCATCGTGTTTCTCAGGTGTATCGTTACTCAATCAGATTCAACACCGACAAATAATTCAGTGTTCCCTTTTTCTTTTGCTCTTTCAGTATTAACGGATAGTACGAGGGGATTTAGTATGCATGAGGGGACTAGCTTGTTTTTTCTCTCATCATTTTCTTATATTATTACTAATTGAATGCATTTGAAATGATTCAAAACAAACTAATCATGAAGGATAAGCAGGTTTTCATTACATTTGTATTCACATTGACCCGTAGTAAAACTCTGAGCCCGTGGTGCCTTCACTTGCACCGCTCTCTTTTTTAATCTCCTGTCAGTCCCCAAAGTTTAAAGAAGGGCTGGGCTACATTAAATTGATGCAGTACCCCATTAACTCTACATTAACATGAGGCACATCATAGAACAAAGACAATCTGTCCTGATTGTGAGGAGGAACGTCTTTGTAAGCAGGAACAGAGGAGTCACTCTGCTCCACTGATATCTAACAGCAGTCCCGCAGGAGGCTGAGCTGACACCTTCTATTACACTGACGGAGCGGCTCACGAGTGTCAGAGTGAGGACACTGGTGCTTCTGTTTACTTATACAGAAACTCTTTCACAATTAAAGTCAAAATGTGCCATTGCATCACAATCTAATACTCTGGACCGTCAATTTACGTTAGTATTAAAACATTAAACAATATGTTTCAGTGCAGGCTCTGCTTTGAAACCACAGTGTTTCCAAAAGTCTCTGTTTCAGGAGCTCTAAGGTGCATGAGTAGTGTGGACGCTAGGTTAGACGTAGCAAAAGTTGGATATAACCTCAGAGAAAAGAGATAACAGGAGGAGAGAGAGAGAGAGAGAGAGAGAGAGAGAGAGAGGTGGGAAGGACAGGATCACCACGTGTTTGCATTTCCTGTTTGTGAACAGCTTAAATAAACCACATGTGAAAGAGACACATTCAGACATGTATGAAGGGGAGCCGGGTCATCCTGCTTCCTGATACTAGTGTAGCAGTGAAATGTTGTTACCTTTTTATTTTATCCTTTGACTGATAGAGCTGCAGAGGACTTGACTGACTTCAACTTTATTGGGGGTCATTTCCTGTTTTATTCTTTATTTTTTGCAAGGCTCCTTTGTTTGCCAAAAACGATTTTCTGTATTAGGTTTAAAGTAAATAGAAGGCGTACATTATAATTAAGGAGATATTAAAATAATCGATTCTCCCACGGAGGGTCAGAGGTCCGTTGCGATCGCCGCTCTCTTTGCTTCAGACTCTGAGAGAAGGTACACATTCCTCTGCCTTGTTATTTTTTTATTTTAGTACTGTGTAAATAGTATTCCGTTGTTACCATTGTTGGTATTCAAAGTTAATTAATGTTTTGTGCTGCAATTTCCAAGCATTTTGTTGTTACTTCCTTGCCGTAAACCTGTAGAAAATATCAAGTAGCTGCAGCAGCACGTGCCAAGTCCATTGGTGGAGTGGTAATGCATTGTTTTAAAGGTTTCTACCTATGTCACATATTGAGAGTAGTTTTGTTGGTGGTTGGCAGGTGGAGCATCTTGTTATAGGGAGCCCTGTGTGGCTGACCATTGTTTTACCTGATATTACCTGCAGGCTGAGGACAAAATAAACAGACCCTCAGCATACCTGGTCGTCTCCTCTATCACACAACAAACTACACGACACAGAGTGAACCATGCTACAGTAAGCTAGCTAACCACGACCTGACTCCTAACCTCACAGTATTTTACTGTTGGACATGAAACAACCATTAAGCATTGGTTTCGTTTCACTAAAAACATCCCTTTAAAGCAAACCATCAGTGAACACATAAACTGTTCAGTCAGCTGACAGACTGAAGGGAATCGATGTGTGGAATCAGATGATCAGTCAAATGAGCCGGTGGCCTGAACGAGCAATTGAACACAGATCCTGTGCACATCGCGGGCCACAGAGGAAGACGTCTTCTTTCATATTTTGCCCCCCCCTCCCCGATCAACAAATCCTAATAAACTGCACACCTGGAGAAAACAAAGAGCTGCGGCGCCGTAATGGATTATAAAAACAGACAAAGCAGAGAAGAGAGGGAAGAAGCAGGAGGAGAGGAAAAATCTATGGCTGTTAGAGAGAGGAGCCTGGTACATGTGGGCCATGTTAATGAAAGGGCATTTATCACCATTAGAGCGGTGATGGACGCTGGCACATCTGTCCCTCCCCATGGAAGGAAGACTCGACTACAAGGCCTTCAGCGAGGAGAGGGAGGACGGAGAGGGTACATGCCGTCGCTCCTCACAGCAATAATTACCTTTCAATAATCAAAGACATATCAGGAGGGGAGCTGGAACATATCAGTGTCTCTATAGACACACACACACACACACACACACACACACACAGTCAAGGTAATATTGCTTTAAATATGCAGAGTGGTGCTAAGACATGCAGGGAGGCAGAGAGGGAGAGGAGGCAGTGGATGGAGGTGTTGATGGTCAGTGGAGTCATGGAGGAGGAGGAGGAGGAGGAGGATCTCAGGTCAGTGTGTGCAGAAGTCATCTTTTAGCACATCTCTAAAGGAAACGGTCACATACTTTGCTTCTGAATTTTGTAGAAGAGATCTGAGAATTTAAGGTGAGCTTGTCATACAGTCATACATACCACCGTGTGCTGGATAATAACCTGATATGTATGTGGAAGTCACAGTAACAGACAGCCCTGTCTCCATAAAGTCACAAGATGATAGGATGACACCTATATTATACTTAAGCTATGTGAGCCGCAGACATTCATTGCACACGCAGTAGGTGGCAGTGTGCTCCATTTAAAATGTTACATAAAAATAAATGAGGCATTTTTTAAAGAGTCAAATCTGGAGGCTGAAAAATAAGGCTAAAGCTTATGTGGCAAAAACTGCAGTTCCTTGAATAGCCACTTGAGGCTGGCTCCAAAAGTGAGTCAATCCCCATATAGCCCCATGTTAAAATGTCCAACAATAGGGCCTTACACATGATTACTGCCTGGTACATCCCACCTGAGATCAGTATTGGGGGTAACGCATTACAAACTTGTAACGAGTAACGTAATGCGTTAGTTCTGCTTTTCAAATAATCTGTTATTGAGTTACTTCTTCATAAACAGTAATCTGTTACTGAAAATCAATCGCCATATTTCTCTTTTCCTTTTGTCGCCACAAAAACAGAAAATCCCTGAAGCTCTGTTTCTGTTTCTCTCCTCCTTCTTGTAGCTGCGTACCAGCAGAAGCTAAAGACAGCTGTGTCAGTGCGCATGTGTAGCTAGCTATCTCAGCTAGCGAGCTGTCAGAGAGGACAGAGTTTACTTTGTGGAAATATTCACATTATTCTGAATGTTTGGGTGAAAGGGACGAGAACAACATGACGGTGAAATGTAAGCTGTGTTTGGAGGATAAGTGCTCCACAACACAGGTGGGACTAAGAGCCCGTGTTGTATTGTTGTTATGGAAACAGCTGTGCCTAATTTAAGAGCTGTAAAGGATATACTGCGGCTGTCATTCCTATTAGGCTGCAGAGTTACAGATTATGGGCCGTAAACAAGGCTGTGCAACGACAGTACAGTAAATACATTCAAAGGTAGGCATACAGCAGGCTACACACAATATATCACGCATGTGTAACGAGTCACAAAGGGGATTTCATTTATAGTAACACAAAAAAAAAACACGTTACTTTTCTCAGGAGGTAACGCAGCAACGTAACCAGTTACTTTAAAAATAACTTTACCGAACACTGCTTGAGATGTTTGCAAGTGAAGGGAGATTTCACTCCTTTCCACAAGCTCTCTGAGCTCCTTTAGTCTAAAACATAAACACCTCTGGTCAGCTACCACCACAAAGAGGTTGTCATTATGTCAGAAACACAATGGTTAATAAGCTAATTAGCCAGCTAAATATTTGTTAACTTGTACCTCTCTAGGCCATTACAGGAGAGACTTGATGGTCTCTGCAATTAGGGTAATAATATCATGTGCTGTTGTGGTATTCTTTATATTCAATCTATTTTGGCTACCAAACTTAAAGGTTTGGTTGACGTTTGGGCAGGTGCTTAAAATATTAGTGTCTATCACTGCATTAGAGCCAGTTTATACTAGTTCCAGGGATGCACAGCAACAACAATAATAACAGTGATAATAGTAGTATTATCACATATAATAATAGTGTAAGCAGTGAGAGCCAAGGAGGTCCAAGAAGACAATGATGTACATTAACCTGCAAGACAAAAAAGCACAATATCTCAGGGACAGACAAAAAGGTTTTTAGATCTGCCTCCCCGGAGTCCCCAAACTGTCACTTGCCGTTTAAGTGTTTTTGGAGCCTAATAACACCTGTGCTTCATTTAACCCATAATACACCCTGTAGTCCTCAATGAGACCTCTGTTTAGTCTCAGGACTTTGTACTTTGTTTTGTGTTTCCAAATCAAATGAGTCGTATAGAAACATTTAATACATGACAGAAGGGAGTTTGTAATACCTAAGAAACCCAAGAAGCTCCATGGTTAATGGAAAATCTAAGCTGAAGCTCCTCCGACACAGGCCGGTGTCATTCATACTCATCTTCACTCCTGCAACACACTCTTTTATAAAGTCAAGCCAACATTCTTCTCAATTCCCTTTTTCCAATATCTGTCTGCGTCTCTCACAGCTTTAATAACGCTCGGAGATACACGCCGGCCCCAAAGAGGGAGGAGCGCGCGGCAATAGATACTTTCAGAAGTGGAATTGAGATGTATTATTCACAGCCTCTGCTATAGGTTTTAAGATATTGCAGTTTATCTTAATATCAACAGGCCTCAACTTCATTACCCCGCTGCTTTCAGACCTGATTCCTTCTGGCATCTTGTATGAAAGCTTTTCGTCCTTAAGCACGCAGACCTTTTTCTCTTGGATCTGTAGTTTGAATGCTGCATCTGAGGCTTCATTTGCACACAGTCAAAGAACAATAAGAGTTCGGTGTCACAATCTAAGTTGGTTGCAATAATTAAAACTCCACTTTATGAGGAGTCTGTGAGTGGGAGTATGGAATTAAAATATATATTTCAAGGCTTCATGTTATTATATCGGAGTCACAGCAGACGATGTTGCGAGCACACGAGATAGAGCTGCTGCCCTCGCTTTGGTTAATCCATGCCCTCATTTTCATAATTTTGTGCAAACTAATTGAGTGTATGAATTAATTAACAGCCTGAAAGTTAATGAAATGTGTACACACTTTTTAAAGATTTCCATTCTGCAGCTTCAGCGGGTTGTGATGATTGATTCAGTTTGACTTCTTTTGTCCCTGACTTTTACAACGATGAAACAACTTCTGTGGACTGTCTCTCCGTCGTATTTAACTATTCCTTAGACATTAGCATGGTGGGTAATTTAACATCGATCCATTAGCCAACAGGACTAACAGCACGTGTTTCTTGCAATCAAACAGTTAATTAGCAGTTCAGAGGGCTAGCTGCAAGGTCATGAAATTAATCTGGCTGGCAGTTATTAACTAAACATAACATCACAAAACTGACGTGGCTGTCAAAGTAAAACATGACCTGATGACTATTACTATAATTATTTAATTAATAACTATAATTATAAACTATCACTATGAAATATGCATATCATAATCTAGTGCTGTCAAAATCAATGTTGTTGTTGTAAAAATCAAATTGTTTATTTTTGCGATTAATTTGAAATATTTAACGCATTTAAAAAAATAACGCAGCTGTCTTTACTTCCTGTGGCAATTCCTCTGAGTGTTGCCAATTTGGTGACTCTCTCTCTCCCTCTTGCCGACTTTTTTCTAAAAAGCGACAAATTCTTTTTCAGACCAGTGAAATGTATATTATATTGTAATTCATTCCCATGTATGCCGCTCAGAGTAATCGCAGTTCACGGCTCCTCTGCCAACAGCTCCCAGTTGCTCTCTGTCCTCTCTCCTCTCGTCCCGTGCGCAGCAGCACTGCGCAGGCAGTCAGGGGTGGGTGGGGCCGGCCTGGGGCAGCAGGCAGGACAGCGGCGTATCGGGCAGCTTGCTCGCCGCAGCAGTGCTGTGACAACAGCCACACCGAACCATCCTGGCTAAAGATGGATAAGGACAATAATGGTTCTGAAATTCAACTGGCTCTTATAGGCCTGGGTTTTGTTATTGTTTCTTTTAGTAAAAAAGAAATCTGCCTTTCATGCTGACAGTCAATTTTGATGGCCTTGAGGGTTTTATGAGAAATCTGTTCACAGGAGAGAATTTGTTTAAAGTTAAAAAGATGCTATTAAACAAAAGTATAAGTAAAAGTATTAAATATATTTATTTTGTGTTGATTCTGCATTATTTTTCAGAATTTTACATTTAAATATCCATTATTACAAGCTTCAGTCTTAAGAGGAACAAAACATTGATTAATCGCTATTAACCTAAATTTAACTCTGCTTTGTTCCCCTCCACTTCTTGTTAAAAAATCTCTCTTATATCTTTAGCAATGCTCCACTATGTTTCCTAGCTAGTGGCTAACTTTGTCAGCTGCTGTTAGATGCTCAGAAGGTTGTGTAGAGTTTATGGAGACCATGGGTCTATAAGTAGAACTGGTTACAGAATTGATTTATGGGGTCCTGTTCATTACTATAAGCGCTGCTCAGTGGCACATCAAGCAAAAGACATTCAACCAAATCTTTTGGATATCTTCTGCATTGTGTGGCCCAAAGAGCAAGTGCACTCATGCTTCTTGAACCCAACCTCCAAACCTCCAGGCCTCGGATGCATTATGCCAAGGAAAGCTGTAAGTGATTTTCAAAACTTTAGGACTTTTGAAGATTAAAGCTGAAGATTAAAATAAGGGCTCTTTGAGTATTCATTTAAGATAATGTTCCTCTAAAAAAAACGAGCAGATTTACAGACGTTGTGGGAGCAACAATAAAGATAAGGGGATCAAAGACAGAATTATAATCAGGAAAAGAGGTCACTTGTGTGCTATAAATGTGTAAACTGTGTAATGTTACAGTATCTCGTCTTTGTTGAGAATACTGAGAGGAGAAACAAGACGAGCCTGCACTAAGACAAAAGGAAAAACCAAGGTTGATAAGAAATAGAGACCAAAGGTGGCTACGTTGTGGTTTGAAAATAACACAGCAGGCCTGTTACCTGCTTACAAGGAAACCTGGAGAGTCACCAACCTAGGCAGTGAGGTTCTTTCAAATGTTATTCATGTCTATCGAGAAGGACAAGTGTTAGATCGTGAACTCATCTTCACAAGTTTGCTGAGTCATGTTTAGTCTCAGGAACTTGGGGGAGTTATGAGGTATAGGGAGGCACCAAGGACAGCAAGGAGACGTGAGGAGAAGCTAGTCGTCCTTGCCAGGGAGATAGGACATGTCTGGGGCATTACGACCAGGCTGGGGGGCAACGCGTGAAGCCTGAAAAACACAAGTCCCGGGAGGGGCACAGGGCCGAGTTGGGACTAGCTATGACGTATAGCTGAAAGGATATGAAACAGTTACAGTGTAAGGTGGCTCTGCTCTTCTTTTCTACATTTTCTTCAGCCAGATGGAGGCAACCACGACAGCGCTACAGTAAAGATAAGCAGACACACCTTTTGTAAATGTTCTGCGTTGGTGAACTCGCGTTAGCAGAGCAGAGACACCCGGGACGAGCTGGAAAGTCCCTGAAGTTTCAAATCCAGCAACAACAGTCAACATCTCTTTTAGAAGGGGCCCTGTGCTCGTGACCGTCGGTCCCGCCCCGTGGGCGACCCCCTGCTTGCGGGGTGCGGACTGGTCCACCCTGGGTGATCCCCCACCACATCTTCCACATCATATTACACTTTTCTCTTTCTTTCCCTCTTCTTTATTTTTCTATTTCTTTCTTTATTTTTTTCTTTTGAGTATGATTACTTGGTTATCCTCTTTATTTTTTCTTTCTTTGCCCACTGCATTTGTATGTTTACTATAACAAGGAATCATTATAATGCTATCAAATGTTATTATGATAATCAATATTACTATGACTATTATTATATTATTACAATTGTTATATTAAGATCACTATTATAATTATTATCCTTACTACCATCATTATTAATACATATCAATATAATTATTAATACTATTATTATTGTTGTTATTATTATTATTATTATTCCATTTTCCTATGTTTACCCTTTTCAACCTGGCTTTGATTCTCGCTGTGTTATAATGACACAGCATGTATTGTCTTTATGTTCTTGTCTAATTGTATCAGCGTCTTGTCTTGTAGTTGGTGTTAATGTCACACTTGTCTTGCGTTGTTGTTTTATACTGTTTGTTATTGCACAAAAAAAACATACATCTCTTTTACAAAAGTAGATAAAAGTTTGGGTTTTTTTGGCTTGTGAGCATCATGTGACAGTTCCAAGGTTTGGCCACTCTCTTAAATTGACTTCAAAGCCTGGTACACTTCCTTAGTTCTTGATGGAGATCCATGTTATCACCTAGAAAACCATGTGACCCATGTGAGGCCAGCTTTATACGATTTCAAGCTGCAGTTCAGCTCGTTTCACGCCACATAACTTGGTTAGATGAAGGAAAGCTCGAGCTAACTGCTGGAGAAGCTTTAAAACACAGTTTAAATTCCTCGTCCACAAATGTTTTCCATGAGTAAATATTATACATCAAACATCTCATCTTTGTTTGGTTAATCCAGATTTGTTATTGAGTCTCTTTTTGCCAGATGGCTGAAAAACATCACTGGCCACATTCTCCAGTGTAGTTGCTGTTAGTTCACTGTTTAGTGCCTCTGAAATGATGTGAAGAGGACAATGGATATTCACACTTTGGACAAAGGTGAGACGTCTGATTCCCCAGTGGGGTTTCCAAACTCCGCCGTTCACTTCCAGGAGTCTGACAGAGTTCTGTCTGCTTTAATTTCAAACCTCTGGTTAAAATCGGTGTCTAACTGCTTCCAAAAACTGGTCAATAAAAGCATTCACAGCTCCCACACAGAGCCAGAGACACTCTCTGGCATTGATTGGTTAATGTCAAGGAGCTTTCAACAGCCAATATGACTCGATGACCCCACAAGAGGTTCAAGAGAACAAGTGAGGATATTTTTTTATTCGCCACCAAGAAACAGTTTCACATTTAATGCTCCCTGCAAACAACACCGTCTCCATGCCCCATCATCAACTTAAGAGCATCTTTCTCACCCCTTCAGGAGAACCAATGTTTGTGTCTATCATCAGATGTAGGAGGGAGACTTGTACATCTGTGTTTTCTCTGTGATATTTACCTTCCTGTGTGTTCACTGCCTGCACAGACACATCATCTGACAGCTTCGACTGCCACACACGTCTGCTTACAAGTCTTTGGACTAATTGTGTTTGCATGACAGGGCCACTAAAATACACACAGGCTCATGCATGTGTACACAGGCAGGCCAGGACGACACCCTGTTAGTTTCAAAGAGTGTAAATATGGAAAAGAAGGAGGTTAAAATAATTCAGCTCAGACCAGCACCATAAAACTAATCAGTTCTGGGCCTGTTACACATTTAGGAGTCAGATAGTTCTGAACTAAAAGTAAAGTAAGACCTTTATTACCAGCTGACTCCTACGTGAAGTAAAGTGCAAGAATAACCTTTAAGTGAAGCCCTAAAGTATCTACTATTGATTCCTCATTTTAACACATCCACAAATGTTCTTGGTGCCTTACTCAGACCCACACACGATAACAAAATGAAATGTTTAACGTCCCTTGAAGCAACTAACATATGTGAAGTTCTGATAAACATCTTTCCAAACCAGCTTGTTGAATATCAGAAAATAAATCAACCTTTTAGGAAGAACAAAATAACAGATCTAACTGAAGGTGACTCTGATTAGATTGTATTTTTAATCCTTGTTTGAATGTTTCTCTAACATTTTGTTTGCCTCGTGCAAACACTGAGCAGCCCTCGTGTCAAGGGAGGTCAGAAAAGAAACCAAACTAGCAGGACTAAAAGTCTGCAGCTGGTGGGAAGGGTTCAGTCTGTCATATTGTCCATGGAGATTGTTGTACTGCAGTGACGGTCGTCCTGAACTTAAACCAACCTCAAGTGTCATTTTGGCTCAAAACTGTTATGCCGTTTGCTGAAGAGGGATCGATGATGCTTGACTATAGTGAAACCTGCAGGTTATACAGTATGTCGTCCTCCACACTTGTGTAGGCGGGCTGATCTGACCAAAAGAAAAGAATGAAGATGTATTGGGTGGAGTGTTTCTGGGTGCTGGGCCTCAGAAATGATTGCACAAAAACGAAACCTTCCACTGGTGTCCTCCAGCTGCTGTCTGAACTCCGATTTTCTGACTTGACTGGTGGACAGGTTGTTTACTGTTGGCCGTGCTAGTTAGCTCACTTAGCTAGTTAGCTCTGTTAAGGTCCTGACTGGGAGCTTGGGCACCAGCGGAGTCTAAAGCTGTGTCTCAATTCAGGGGCTGCCTCCTTCTTAGGACTAGGTCTATGAAGGATAAGTTTTGTAGCCTGTGTAGACGCTAAGGCCGAACTGAAATGAGGCAGTCTGGTCTATGGAGGATTTCCTGTTTGCGTCACCAACTGTTCCCGCCCTTAACTTTGCTTCACCAAACCAAACTACAACAGGTAGCTAGCTCTTTCGTTTTTTAACATTTGTATCATAGCTGTTTGATTGAGTTGAAACCAAAAACTTCTAGATTTAAAGTGTATTCCTCTGCCGTTTGAGAGTGCGCCATCTCATTTGAATGGGTGCACCATTATTCTAAGGATACATTCGGCCATGAAGGATGCACCTGATGGATCCTTCATGGCCCGGGGAATTGAGGAGGCATCTGAAGGAGCCTTCAAAAGGGGACAGCCTTCGATGTGCTGCTGTGATGCAATCAACCTTCCGATACGTCCTTCGAAGGATGCAGCCCCTGAATTGAGACACAGCTCAAGTTTTCACACTGTCAGCATCTGACTTTTAGACCATCAGATGGAGGAAGTTTTTGGAGCCTGCGTCAGGGAGCTGGATGAGCAGAGAGCAAAATCGCCTATTGTAGTAAACAGGGCCAGACTAACAGGGAGCAACAGAGGCTAGTTTGAAGACAGGAAGTACATCAACAAGGTGATGTAGAGCGGCTATGAACAGGACCTCGGGGAGGATGAATACATGGGGAGTTCAAGCAGCTGCAAGAGAGGCGTGAAGAGGAACTGTACAGATCCCCCACCTCAATGTATGAAAGAGGGTCAGTATTCCTGTCTGATCGACTATTAACCACACCCCCAGTCTTTGTGTCAAGGACAGTGAAAACAGTTGAAAACTCTGACTGGAGTGGGGCTTAAAGGGATAGGAGGACTGTGATGTGGGGGGCATTCTGGGAGATGTGGTGCAATGCACCAATAGAAAACTACAAAAAAAAGTAAAAAAAAAACTATAAATGCAAATTTGTGTACAAAAACATGAGACAGTAATTCGATAAGCCGAACAACAGCTTGCCACATGATAGCAGTGGCTGACAGATGTTTAAATGACATGAAGGAGAAGATCCTTCATAGAACAAAGGGAGTAAGGAGCGTAAAAGAACGTGTCTGATTTTGACTCATTGCTCTTTTAATGGGGTCCAATGGCACTCAACCTTAACTCACCAAATGTAATTATCTTAAATGGAGAAACCTGAAAGAAAAATTGGACAGAGTGTAATGAAAAAGAGGCCAGATTTAGGGAGTAATTAGCAGCCAGAGCTGCGACATTACTAATATGGAGCAATAATTTCAGGAGATATAGCAGAGTGCGGGCTGTGCGAGGCAGAAGCTGCCTTTGATAAGGTCAACAGTGACAGCATTGTGAGCCTTTCTCAGGCTTTCTAATTAGGAGAAGGCGAGCTGATGCAGAGAGCGGCTGGTCACTGCAGGAAATACATGAGTGATTTTATTGGACCCTGCAAACTGAACTCACCATGAAGAATGTTCCAGAAATCTGAGTTTGTCTTTGGTTAGTCCTCTTTATAGTTATGGTTTACAAACGGTAGTGGTCAGATGAAATGAAGAAAAGCTAAATAACACGACAAGGACAGTCCTGACCCACATCAGACAGAGGTTGTGCTGTTGCAGTTATTGCTGTAATATCATTTTTTTAATATAGTTTGGGGGTGATTTACAAGTAGAAGAAGTATCTCCAGTAGATTGTTTCTCCCATGCTCATGAAACAGGCTGTATCGGCAGAAGTGTGATGTTTGAGGAAAGGTGCGCCGGATCAAAGTTCGTCAAACTAAAGGTGATTGTTTTTGCTCCTGACGAGCTCAAATTGTTATTCTGAGTGTCTGACATCACAGGACTACCATCCAGGGGACCAGAGTTTGAGTTCAGGTGAGGTGAAATGAACAGTCAAGTACACATGCGTGCACTTGCACGAGCATTTAACTAGTGTTACCACTGCACATGCAGTATGTTTCCAACTAACTAATATTTTCAGACCTTACTGAGTCATTTTGGTGGCTAAAGCTGACAAAACCGCAGCTGTTTCAAAACCATCAAGTGTTCCACATGTCTGTCTGGGACAACCGTGGAGGTATGAGGAGGTACACAGCTTCAGTAAACTCTCCTGTGGGTTGCATGAGAGTGTGGACAAACGGCCTCAGCGGTCGTTTGGGTGAGAATGTGTGTTTGCATGCACATTTGTGTTGTCTGAAATTTGTGAATAAGTCCCGGCTCTCCCCCCGGCTCAGAATGCAGCTCCCATCCTGACCTTTTCTCATGATGTCAGCTGCTCCACGCAGAGAGAGCTCAGCCCGGCCCGACATCCTGTAATGACCACCACACACACACACGCACATGCACACACACACAGCTCCTTTCTAATGAGCCTGCATGCTCATATATGTGACACATGAATACACAGCATTGCATAAAGTTGGAACAGCCTTATGCATGCATGCATGAACACATAAGCATACAAATGTGCAGAGAGACAGAGAGGGGGAGGTGGTAGGGGTGACATTTAAGAAACCCCCACCCCCCATCCTCTTTATTCTGGCTCCCAGGAGGCCAGCAGGGGGATAAAAAGCTAATGGCTAATACTCAGGAGGAGATAGTGATAGACTTATTTAACAAGGAAGCTGCTTAATAACACATATATTCACAGCAACAGCTCAGGGGATTACAGCAGGTGTGTGCGTGTGTGTGTGTGTGTATTTTTTGGTGATTTGCCTTTATTGATAGGACAGCCGAAGAGAGTGGGGGAAGACCTGCAGCAAAGGGCTGAGGGCTGGATTGTATATAACCTGCTCTACCCACTGAGCTTCACCAACACCCTGCTTCTCATATTATTTAAGGAAGAAAAAGTGACACGATAAAAGAACAAGTTATGAATTAAAACTGTCCAGGGAAAAGTGGGAGCACTGATGTGTTTCAAATGAAAATGAGTCAGGAAAGATCTCACCAAAACAGAGACTTTCAAGAATAACAGGAGTAAACAAAATAACTTCAATAAAATGACACCATTATTTTATTTTTCATTCATGTATTTTTGTTTTGTATTTTTATCTTCCACAAAAGACTTTAATCCAAACAATGGAGCATCAGGTTAAAATATTCAACAGCTTAAGTCAGAGCAATTTAACAAAGAAACAGATATATAAATAATAAGAAAATGCAACCACAGATCAATATCCAGCTCAGACAAACTGAACTCATACCCATTAGGTCTGCTCCGAACCTGGGTGTCACAACTGACGACCAGCTCACCTTTAAGGTTCATGTGGCCTGGATTGCTCGGTCATGTCGATTTGCCCTGTATAACATCATGAAGATCAGACCCTACCTTTCAGAGCATGCAACACACCTGCTGGTACAGGCTCTCGTGATATCACATTACTGCAGCTCCCTACTGGCAGGCCTTCCTGCATGCACATTCAAACCTCTGCAGATGATCCAGAACGCAGCAGCACAACTGGTCTTCAATCAACGCTCCATTGCTCATATCACTCCTCTGGCTCCCAGTTGCTGCTCGCATCAAATTCAAACCCTGTCGCTTGCTTAAAAAATAAAAATGTCTCCTGCTGACCTGAACACCCTCATCCAGGTCTACTCTCCGTCCCGCCCACTACGTTCTGCCAATGAAAGGCGCCTGGTGCTCCCATCACAACAGGGCCCTCAGTCTCTAACTAGACTCTTCTCCTCAGTCGTCCCCAGGTGGTGGAACGAGCTACCAAACTCCATTCGGTCCGTAGAGTCCCTTTGACCTTTAAGAAGAAGCTAAAGACCCAGCTCTTTATGACCTCTGACCTTAATGATATTGATGCTATTGATGATGATGACATTGAGGATGTACTTAATGCTGACTAGGATTTTCATGATGATGATGATATCTATACTGATCTCGTTGATATTGCTGATGATGATTGTTATTAAAATAAACTGCCCTATACACTGCCTGTTGGCACCAGTGTCCGATCGCACTTGAAGCTGTTTGTTGGCTCTTACTGACTTCGTCCCCTCCTGTCTCTTTCGTTGCTTGTGTTGTATTAACTCTCTGATGTACGTCGCTTTGGACAAAAGTGCCTGCTAAATGAAATGGTGACATTGTAAAATTGTAAGAAAGTATTAACACTTTAGAGACAAACAATATTTCAAAATAAAGGGATTGTATTTTAATAAGTTTAAGTTGAATTATAAAGTTATGTTCATTCATTGTTTTTGTGTGAGTGTAGATAAAAAGTAGTAATGCACTGTAACAAATGTGCAAATAAGACGAGGGATTTAAAACTTACATTAACAACCTTTAATTAAGTTTTATATAAAAAGAGCTTTTTGTTTGATTAAACTCAAATAAACATCATGCAGTCACAGTCAGACGCGCTGTTTGATTGACAGCTGATCTCTGAAGGCAACGACAGAACATCACAGCTAAGATAATCTGTTACTAAAAACACAGATAATATAACGGATGCCAGTTTCCATGGATTTAAAACCAACTTAAACATTAAGAATCTCTCCTTCTCTTCACATGTTTCTTCTCTCCTCTCTCTTTCCGTCTCATCTTCCTCCTCTGCCAACCAGCAAACCTCCTCTCAGACATCAGGTGAAACTCGGGTGTCTCTGTTTTGACATTCTTGTTGCTGTGTGGCTCCGGACCAATCACAGCAGTTGTCAGACACGGTGAATCTGAGGAGCATCAGATGACAGAGAGGCTGCAGAGAGAGAGAGACGGAGGAGGTGAAAAGGACGAGAGGCAGACAATATTCACACATGAAGCGTTCCTGGACAGGAAGTAGACTGATAGAAGCAGATCAGAGGTGGAGAAGAAGAGACAAAGGCCTGAGATGTGAAAACGTTTTACTGTTGCAAAGAATGTCCAATACATGAGACTTTTGTTGGAGTTCAGGTTCTCGTCATCTCGATTGTCGGGTGTCAGGTGTTCTTAAAACTCATGTTCAATTTAACTCCAACACTGAGACAAGAAAAAGATGTAGATGGAGTTTTTAGTCTCGGGGCAATCAGACAGAGAAGCTCAATGACATGAACATTGTCAACAACCAATAGCAGTGCTTTCTACAGCACATGTAAACATGGAGGGGACTGTGGGAAGAGAGTGTCACAGAGTTGGACGCTTGCTTTTAGCCAAGCAGCAACCTCCAGTGTTAAAAAATGAAACCAATGCAGAAGTGCAAAAAACTGCAGTTCCCTCAGTGTCCACTTGAGGCTCCAGAAACCAAGAAATAACAATACGGGAGCTGTGAAAAGGTCTATTTTTACAGCCGAAACATGTTTACACTTTTGGTCTCTATAGCTCATTTCCCTCTTCATGACAACTGTACGGGGAGAATTTTTATACAACTCAACTGTTTACATTATATTAAGGCTTAAATTATAGGGGCGGGGTCACTTGAGTGACAGGTGGATCCTGCTGGCTGTCTGCTGGACGTCAACACAGACAGTCACTGGACTTAACTTCACTTGTTTGTGTTGTTGGAGCATTTTTGGGATTTTTTCATGTAAAAATCAGACAAATAATCTTTCTCTAATCAGCTTTTCGGTGAGTTAAATGCTAGCATTATTGTATTGATGTATTTTTAGCACTAAGTAGCAGGTATATTGTGGTCATCATACCTGGCTTGTTAGCCTGTTCAGTGTTTATGAAACCTTTATTTATTTCGTCAGACAGTAAATAGGAGTCAGGAGTTGTTGGCTTGTCCCCGGAGAGATTACCACAGACCGTAGAGATGAGAAGATCGGTTATTTTATGTTTCCCGGTCCGTGTTGTTCACCGGGCTAGCGAGTGGGGAGTCTGCTACTTCTTTAGTCTGATAAATAGTTTAACTTCATGGGAAGTTAAATTTGCTAATTCACAGGCTAATGGGCAGCCACAAGCTGTTAAGCTTTGATGTCTTGGAGTTTACTAACCACTCGCTCATCCCCAGCTCCCCCTTTTTCTCCAGATATGGTTGCTTCTGCCTAGGCTACATTTACGCAGTAAAGAAACAAATGGGTGATGTCATGGTGGCTATGCCCATTATTTATACAGTCTATGTTTTTAGCCCACAGTGTTAGCGCAGCGGTGGTTAGCCTTGACAATGTTTGAAGTAGGGTGGAAGGAAAAGCCTCACTAGCAGCCTGCTAGCTCATAAACTAACACAGCTAACGTTAGCACACATAACCCAAACCACTGCTCACCCAAAGGCAGCTGTTGCTCAAAGTATCTGAACCTGCTCCACTGTTTGTTTTTCTTCATCATCAAGTGGATACTTCCTCTTCCTGTTTGTCTGGACTCTGTATTTGGCTCGTTCCAGTGCTGCCTAAGAACGTGTCAGGATTAGACTGGACAGGTTGGATAATACGAACACTGAAGCAGACGAGATGCAGATTTGTAAACAGTAAAACTTCATGCTTTGTCAGGTCTGTCTGTGAGACGAGACACACAAAATCAAATGTAAATGCTTGTTTTATGAATGAAGGTCTGATCCCCCATTTCTGATTCAGCCCCAGGACCAAAAGAAAACAACATCACTGGGACTTTTCACTCCGTGTATCACTCCACCTCAGCCCGGTGCTTTGAATACAGTTAATGATATGAATGATATTCAGAAAATCACTCCCTCTCATGAGATATTGCTTAAGTAAATTTGTTCTCAACATGGCGTATTTATACCACTGCATCCTGTGCACTGTTGGAAGTTTTTCCCTGATGACAGCTTTGTGTTTATGTATAGTTCATAATATTTATAAATAGTACTACACTTGGAAGGACCATAAATTAATTTATATAGGTAAAAGTGTTGTTATGAATGTGTGTACCATAAAATTTTAAATGAACACAGAGTACTCGCCAGGTGTGGATGCATGTTTGACAAATAAACACAGGTCTCAATAAGAATCCTGAACACATTAATGTTCATCTGGTTTTCTGTAAACAGCAGGACCTGAATGCTGACAGGTGTCAAGTTTGCAGAAGGAAAGATCAGGAGAAGCAGCAGTGAGACACTTCTGCGATTATCCCAAGAGAGTGAGAGGATCTGAACGAGAAAGACGGTAAAAAGGTCGGTATACTTAGCGACGGGAGGAAGAAGGTAAACCATATTTCCTTCATTCTCCACTATATTGTAGTGTTTGTTCACAGACTACTTTAATCTGCTGATCTTGCTTCTCTTGAGTTATTTTTCCACACACACACCTTCACCTGCTGTAACTGCACACAGCGGAAAAACTACAGGCTTATAAGAACCACGCGTTTTAACTGCATTTTTAGTTTCAGAGCCACCGGGACTCGTCATCAGTAAGGGACAATGCGAGCTACATTAGGATAAAACGGTTGAATGAAAGCGACATTAAATAAGACGGATTGTTAACCTTAAGTACTGATAGGAGCACCGTGAGCTTATCGGTGCCTTCGGTACTGACCAATCACCTACCAGTACCAAAAAATACCAGTTCTCGATACAGAGCTTAGAGTCTTGGTCAGATTATCAGGATGAAGGATATAGAAATTAAAACCACAGTGAGCGACGGAAAGGACTTTGCTGCGTCTCTCAATCTACATTTTTACAGTGTGCTGTGTGCATTGCATTAAACAACAAACAAACATACTGCTGTGCTTGGACAGCCTCACAGACCTACATGTCTGCACAGCACTCCTAAGTCATTATTTATTTTAGCCTCTCCCTCACTCTCTCCCATCTTTGCTTTGAATAAGCCTAATTGTGATCTGATCTCTGGTGTTCTGTAAAGAAAGGGATTCAGAAATGTGACTACCACAGAGTTATGAAACAGCGTGCAGTTTTCTTTCTGTAAGTTACATTATTAGTCTTACAGAACCATTCGGATGATTTATGTCACAATACATCCTACATCTTTAATCAACCTGCACTACACGTGTTTAATGGGCATGAAATCAAGTTGTCAGGTGGAAAACGGCTGCAGCACTCCCGGCTCCATTACTTTTAGGTGCGACGCTGCAAACTCACAATGATCAAGTTAAAGTTTTAATCAGACAAGTGTAAACATAAAATCATTAACAGGATATGTGAAAAAAAATGCAAACATCAAAGTAGCTCTGAGGAGAATAAGACGCCCTGCTGGCCCAACATGTTGCCGCCCCATATCTGTTACAGCGTGGGAACTGTCGAATTTATCTGACTATACTTTTTGCAGGAAGTTCTGCAGCAGGGGGTCAATTTATTCACTTTGTGCTGGGTTTTACTCAATTACTCGGTTCACCTAATGTAATACCAGTGTGATGACAGGAAACACACTGCACGCACACCTACTCATCACAAATTTAAGTGGGCCGAGATGCCAAACATGCCATCACAAATACGGGGGTCACATCAGAGAAACCTGCACGGATGATTTATTCATTCTTCCTCACAGTGGGGGGGGGGGGCTGCTCCTCTCATTTTGTGGGAGGTGCTGGCGTTCAGTAAATTGTGCAGGACAGTCTGAACCTGACATTTGGTTTCATTTCATCAGATGACAGTGTGTGTGTGTGTGTGTGTCCTGTGAGATTTAATCTAGCAGTGTGCTTTGCGGGGCTGACAAGTGCTGCCCAGGAGGGGAGAGGGAGGGAGGGGGGGGATAATGATCAAGACCTGTTTGATGAAGAAGCATTTCAGCCTGAATGGGACATGAAGAGAGAGGTCATCAGAAATCATTTTACATAAAACCAGATTGAATAAAATCAAAGCGGTCAGGAGCGCTTTGATTTGTCATAATGGGGGAGGAAATGGGCCATTCAGCCTCTTCAAATCACTCCACACTCAGCACATTAAGAAAACACATCTCTCACTCCTGGAGAAATGTCTCACCGCCACAATATTTTCGATCAATAGAGCAGTGATGCTTGTGAAATAACATTTTGATTACAGCACAGAAGAATGGGAACATTTCCATAAGTGCAAATTGTACATTCCGTAATTTTGAATAGCTTAAATTATGAGAGGTGCAGAGGAGGCTGCGATGAAAAGGTACAAAGTTCACACTGAAGACAAAGAGCTCTTCAGACTGTACCTGAGATCCGCACCTTCATCTGTACCTCAACAACTTTTATCTACAAGATGTTCTTCATTGTTAGAGACCTGAAGATGAGCACAAAGTACAAAAAATACATTTGCAACCTCCCATTACACTTTCAAAATAAAGCTTCCTGACCACGTTTCATGAGTTTTGAGGAACATGGTTGACAGTGGTAAACTCCTCCGTTAGCTTTAGGAAAAATATCATGTTGTGTGTTAAATTGTTATAGGTGCTAAACTTAGGCAACAGTTCAATATGGCACCTGACTCTAACAACACATCACAAGAATAAGCTAGAGCAGTGGTTCTCAACTGGTGGGTCGGGACCCAAAATGGGTCACGGAGCTGTTTTCAATGGGTCGCGGATGTGTGTTAAACAAAAAAAAATAGTTAAGGCAAAAAGTCGATGCTGTGCTTTTATTCTAAAGGACATGCACTCATTGATGATTGATTGAAGCTGTAGATCAAACACCGAAAGAAATAATAAAGTTAAGCTAGTAATGTAAATAAATTATAAGGATAAAAAATAAGGATGTGGTTAGCTTACACAAGTTTTAAGATTAAAAGCTAGCAGACACTGCTAGCTTGACTCTTTCAAAGCAACAAGATGACTAAGTAACACCAACCACAAGCTGTAAATGGACTGATCTTATATGTCTCTTTTCTAGTCTTCCAACCACTCAAGCTGCTTTTACACTACATGTCACACACCCATTCACAGACTGAAAGGCCTAAGTGCCAATCTCCAATCAGATCTATGTCCATTCATATCAGAATCAGAATCAGAATCAGAATCAGAAATACTTTATTAATCCCTGGGGGGAAATTCGGGTGTCCCAGTTGCTCTGACACAGAGTAGCATAGAGAAATATATGGCATAATAGAAGAAAAATGTCAAATATGTGCATTCTATATACTATAAAAAACACTTTGACATGTGACTGTAGCAGTCAGGGATCGAACCCCCAACCTTCTAATTAAGAGATGAACCACTCTACCACAGAACCACAGTCCAAATCAATATTTACTAATACTGGATGAAATGACTGCAAAGCGGCAAACTCTTCGATTGCAGCAGCAGCGACTCTTATGATATGATGTTATCGATACCCCTCTAGTGTCAGTTCAGCACATGTAGGAGTTAGCGGCAGTGTTGTGACCAAGTCATCTTTGCTCAAGTCCCAAGTAAGTCTCAAGTCATTTGGTCCAAGTCTCGAGCAAGTCTTTTTCTTGGGCAAGTCTATGTCAAGTCAAGTCAGGTCGCAGGTTATGTCAAGTCAAGTCAGGTCGCAGGTTATGTCAAGTCAAGTCAAGTCGCAGGTTATGCCAAGTCAAGTCAAGTCGCAAGTAATCAGCTGAAGTTGCAAAACCTCAAATATAGTAATTTCCGTAAAACAAGTTAACAGTAACCCATTGGGTCACATGGTAATTGAACCTTTGGATGAAACCCTGACGTCCTCTATAGGTGGAATTTCACACTCTTTTTACCTCAGTATCTGACCCGTGTACTAAACGGCTTAAAATGCTCCAAAAACAGGGGCTGTGATAAGATGAGAAATTACTTAGCAGGTGATTCATGTGGTTGGGCCGGGCTGAAAATTTGCAACACCTTTACAGCGTTTTTACTTACTCAGATTAATCACACAGAATACCATATCATTTTATTAAACTCTACATTTACATGAAAAGGGCTGTGGGAATTTAAAACCTTGGGTTAGATATACAGTGCATAGTTTTGTTCGTTGAGAAGAGATCTCCAAATGTGCTCTGATAAAATCACATGTAAGACCAACAGCTTCTGCCTTCATTTACATTTACACCTTACAATAAGTGTGTTTAATCACAGACATATTGAGATACAGCTCACATTTTAATGCCAGGTGTACTCTGGGATTTTCTCCCTCTCGCTGCCTGTGGGGCCAGCTGTGTTGGTGAGAGTCTTAGACGTGACTTTCTGCTCTTTGTGGAGACTAAAACGTCTTCAGGTGGTCTGTCAATTACCGACACACCGGAGGCTCTGTAGAGCCCGGCTGTGAGGGACGGAGGAAGATAATGTTTTATTCTATTTTCTTATATTCCCATTTTTAAACTTCATAACATCATAGCATTGCTTTTTACAGTCATAATAGGGATTTTCAAATTGTCAAATTTCCCGGCTTTAAAGCCTGTTGAACTGAATTGACAGAGAGAACAAAAAGAGAATTCATTTTTAAGCTACATTTTATTGGATTTATTATTTTATCTTTACATCATATTTGTTCTTATTTGAATACAATTAAATTAGAAGTATATTTGCATAGTTGTCCAACAGTTATTTTCTTTCCTTTCACAACTGTGAACTGTTTACTAGTCGTTGCACATTCATGATATTAATTTATCAGCTAAACATTTATTGGTTGTGGCATCAGAAAACACTTTGAGTTAAAAGGTTGAAAAAGAATATAAAAGATAGTAAAAGACAAGCCAACCAACCGACTGCTAAAAAGATGCTAAAGAAAAAAATGATTCTAAATATGTTTGAACAACCAGCCCGTGTTGTAGTCGAGTCACCAAACCTCGAGTTTGAGTCAAGTCTCCAGTCTACAAAGGAGAATCCGAGTTGAGTCTGAGTCGAGTCCCCATTTCCTGAGTCCAAGTCCAAGTCTGAGACCTCAAGGTTGAATAATGCACAAAATACACTTCAGTAAAGTGATCAGAAATACCCCACGACCTAACCGAACATCTTGGTTGAGTGGTCGAGTCACTTTAAAGGTTAATGTTAGCTAGCAGCTTGCTAACAGTAGTGTTATCATCTGTCCAAGTAACTTCAGCATCTCAGTTTCTTTTCTGTTTTCATCCTTGATAGATGTTTGTTAAAGTCTGAGGTTGTCCCCGTCTCTTCTTTGACAGTTTTTTTACACATCAGACATGTTGCTCTGCTCTCGCTTCATTTGCTGTAAAATCTTTGAAAGGAAAAACGCACAAGTCGTGGCGCCTCTTTAGGCATCCTGGCAGGAACCGTTGCTAAACAGGGCGGCACGTGAACGCACAAGCATGTACCAGCCCTCGCTCGAAACTGAATAAATTATTAAAAACAAAAAAAGAGTCCTTATCAATAAATAAGAACGTGTAGGTGCTAAACTTACAGTCCTTATCAATAAATAAGTCCTCCTCTCCATCTTCCGAGTCTGAATGCATTCAGTGTTCAAGTCCAAGTCCAAGTCATCGAGCCCGAGTCCAGGTCGAGTGACGAGTCCTGAATACAAAACAAACAGTATTCCATCCTCCCTCCGTTGTGTCGGGCCACTGAACTGTAGTCTGGATACGACTGTCTTTCAATATGACTCAGTTAGCTTTAGCCTGTCTCATAGCTGCTCGGCTAACTTGGTAGTGAAGAATAGTTCTGAGACATGGTGGACAAACTGAGGCTCTGTTGGGCACATTTAATTTCTCTGTTAGCGAGATAAAGCTTTACTTTAAATTCAGGTTGGACTTGGTTTCAGTTTGGGTTATCTTGATGATTGAAGGCTGACTTAATTCAATTTCTGCATGAGCAGTTTTACCTTACATGGTGCTATGATCAGTAAGATAAGAGACGTATCTGTTTCAGAATAATCAGAAGGATTTGACGCTTTTTTAAAACCCTGAATTGTCAAGAAAAAATATTATTCCAGTTTTACTTGCATTAGTTTTTTCAAAACTTTAAGGGACAGATAATACAATTTAAGGTCAAACTTTTACTCATATTTAATTTCATTTTGTCACATTTCATTGATAAAACTGAATAAAGTGAACACAAAGTACAGCCTTGGTGGAAAAGTTATTTGGTTTTTCAAAGATTGAAATGTCATCAAATGAAAGGTGTGAAAAATTCACTTTAGTCACTGAGCTTCATCATCTGAATATCTGTATCAAACCTCCTGACAATCTGTCCTACAGGCAAAACATTTCTGTCCAAACCAATGGGTCCGATCAGACTCATTGATCGACAGGAAGAAGACTTCAGCGTTCGGATATTTGGCCTTGGAAGTCTTCTCGCCGCTTCATCACTTCATTCCTGTGGATGATCTGCGGATCGTGTGCAGCTGCAGTCTGTTCCTGAGGTGTGAATTAGATTTTGCTGGAATGTTCTCTCATTTGTTAAATGGGACACTGTGAAAATGCCACAGGCTTCCCACCCTGAATGCTCTGCTATATTTAGGTGTGAAATCTGATGTGGCATTTATTTTATGTAATTTTTCCTGTCATATTTGCCAGACGGTCCCTCTCGCCTGATGTCACCTCCTGATAGGCCGAGGTGTTATTCGGCGTCGATTTGGTGTCAAAGGGGGAGAATCTGTGCTCAGGTTTTTTTTTTAGCAGCAGCAGGATTATAGGGAGGAAACAGAGGCAGCAGGCTGCAGCAGGGAGGGAGAGACGCTCGCTTTTATTAGCTTTGCTATTGATCAGGCTGACGATAAGATAACACAGTCGACATAAATGGAATATGATACATCCCGCTGCATTCTGGGTCCTTTTCCACAGTCACACAGCAGCAGGTCTTATAATAAGTCTAAACCGCAGCGGGGCTGGAAGGCTGTTTGATAGACAGGCAGCCAAATCCTAACATATATATCTATCAAGAATATGTCAATTTATCTGCATTATTTACATACGGCTGAAAGTATGTGGACATCTGAACATCATTACAGCAGCCTGGTCAGTGACATAAAGCTTCAATGTATGATGACCTATGTTCCCCTAAAGCAGGGGTCGGCAACTGAGTGTGCCAGATCAACATTAAGGTTAACGTCAAGATTAATTATGACACCACAACAAAATTCAAAGCATTTTACTCTAGCTCTATGAGAAAGGCTGCCATGCTTATGAAAACATCCACACCTAAGACGAAAAAGAGACAAGCACCCTTATGCCAAACTGTGCATACACATAAACAGATGCCTACCAGTCAATGTGATCCCTGGCACTGCTGTCCTTTGCTGAGCTCCATTATCTGGGCGCCGTATTTGGTCACTTTAAGTTGCACACAAGTTTTATGGTAGTCGGTTGTCAAATGACTGCGGGAGGAGCTGAGCATGCTCACAGAGACGTCGATCCAAAGACTGTTGCACGTTTTTTTCATGCTGTGCACAGACATAACATTGTTTTCTGGAGCTGAGTTGCTGAGTGGTGAGCATCTCGCATCCTTACTATCTCTGTTGAGAGTTGCGCATGCAAAACAGCGACCGGGAAGCAACAGGTAAACAACAAAGTGGTGGCGGCTGATGCGAAATTAGCGCGTCTAAAAACTTCACAGCACGATCCTTCTGAAACAAAAATCCACTCTTCTATCCACAAGGGCTGAAATGCCTGAATCTGTGCTTTAGCTTTCATAGTGAGCGGGCCCGTCGTCATCCACCGAGCCAGCTCTGCATGTTACGTTCTTTCCCACCTGCATTTTGTGAAGAGTACAGCGTGTATTAGCCAATCAGAGGCAGAGTGGGGTGGGTCTTCACGGAATGTTTTCAATAAAAAAATTAAGTCCCTTTCCCACTGGTCAAAAACTCACTATCACCCAGCTTTGTGCTTAATGGGAAAGGCTATAATCCAGGCCCAGGTCAAATGACTCTGCAGTAGACCCGGCTAATTATCGCCTCGGCTCTGATCGGCATTAATGGGAACACAAAACCTGTGTCGACAAGCTGATCTCTGCCCCCTTTCCACCGTGATGCTATGCTCTGTCAGTAACTTCTGTGACTCCTTGTCATCTCAGCTACAAATTCTGCCCGTCTCCGTCCGAGCAGCACTTGAACACCGTTCCAGATTTGTCAGTGCCAAGTTTGATAAACAGACTGAATGATTTATAGATACAATAAAGACCTAACCACCTATACATGTTCACTGTTTACTAACCCTGTCTCCGGCGCATTTGTGACGTCAGACAGTGACGCAGCAGAAAAGAGACCGAAAGGAGTATACTTCACTGGCAATAGGAAAAAAGAGACAATCCGCATTTATAAGTGGGTCTTCCCGGGTCTGAAAAACCTGCGTCAACACGTTAAATTTAAGTGGGAAAGGGGTATCAGACTACCGTTAATAATAGTCTGCAGATGAGAGGGCATTCCAGTATTTCCAGTGTTGCACACTTCTTGCCAGTGTGCCATTGGTTAAGCTCCTGCATGCTAATGGTGGCACGTGTGCCGAAGCTTGCCGACCCTTGCCCTAAAGCATTGTTTTTGACGGGCTTTGGGGTGAAGTTAGCAATAACAAATTGTTCTTGTTGGACTTTTAAAAATAAAGCGATGATGTCAGCGATTAAAGATAAGCAACATCAGCAACACAGGTTTTATTTACAAAATAAAGCTTGCACAGAAAAATGTCATGTGGTTAAACATCATAATGGGGTTATGTTTACAGTCAGTACTCGTGCACATATGTTGAAGCAGTGGATTACTGTCCAAGCCACTGTATTTGATGATTTGGGACTGAGATTGGGCCGATATGTTTGAGTGATAAAATAGACATTAATATGCTGCTATAAAAGGCCTCCACTCTTCAAGAGCACAAGTAAGTCCATCACTGTTATTGGGTGAGACACATGGGTTGGGCACATTAATAAACTGCAAGCTACACGAGAATTTCATTTAAAAACATGTAAAGAGAATCCTCTGTAGATCAAACACAAACAGCCTGTGGGCACAAGTAAACATAACTTCAGACCAGATTTAGGATGTAAATAAAAGATTATCACTTATTTGTTTTTCACAGTCAGGAAAACAAAATAATAAAGGATATTATTGCTGATGTTAAATATTTATTATCATTTATTTTTAATAAACATCTAGTTTCCCCATTGCTTATGACTGGAGCTCAAGTGTGCTCTGGCTGAAATTGTGTTTTATTAAAAAAAAACATCATCTGAGGTGACCATATTTGGACTTTCTGGTTGACAGGTTGTAGACATGACAATCACAGGTAGCCCCGCCCTAACTCCTCCCCTGCATCATGCTGTGTTGATGAAGACTTGAAACTAGAGACTGAAACCATAAACTCATTAGGAAAATGTTATCTGATGGAACAAATCAAGAGAGAAAGCTAGCTAGCTAGTTTGCTACCAGTGGAGTCGCCCCCTGCTGGTCATTAGATAAAGGCTAAGGAAGATCACAGTTGTGGTTGTATATTTGTATTTGATGTAATGTTGGGGTATTTGCAGCACAAACAGAGCAGTGTGGTGGCAGAAAATATGTCATCTATTTAAAATGTCACCAGTAAATATCAGGTTTTGTTGTCAGTCCCTCACAATTAAAGAGCAAAACAGCTTCTCTGTGCAGCCGTCACTCTGCACTGATCATAAACAGTCATTCAGCAGGAGATCCATCACAGAGCGGCTTCTCTTTCATCTGCATCAATACAGCTGAATGTAACACAGTCAAAGACATGATTATGATGGAACAAAGACATTCATGTCCCATCTTACAGTTTACACACCTCCGTGGTCATTTCAGGCTGTCGTCTCCTGTTTTTAAAGAGCTGTTAATATAAGGCTGCATTCATACTGCAGGCCTTCATGCTCGATTCCGATTTGGGGCTCATATCTGAATTTAGAATGTGACCAAGGTACGATCTCTATGTGAGCAGAAAATGATTTTAAAAAAGACACGCATGCGCAAACAACAACAACAAAAGATGTCACATCGCTCACATTCATTTTCCGTAAAACATGGATGGCTCTCCGGTGTTGGGACTTTGCATGTGCATAAACCTTTGTGCAAGTGAGCAACATCTCCAAAAGGGACGGGCAAAAGTAGGCCCAGGTTACATGAATTATCTATCTGTATTTCTGCTATCGTTATAAAAAGAAGTGGATGACAGTGACAGTGACGTGCTCACAATGTTAGCTTTAACACTGATTAATAAATGTTGAAGACAGAGAGTTTGGAACAAGAGGATCTGGCAACTGCAGCACCAGAGACTGGGTGCCTACGCCAACTTATGCTGTTTCCTGATTGGCTCAAGTGAAATAGCGTTATCATTCGGTTCTAAAACTGCATTTGGAGATTTGACAAGTCAAATCTTTTGCAACTCCAGGCAACGGCTTCAGACGCTCTGCAACTAACCAGTTGACATTGCTGCAATTTTCTCTGCAACATTCTAAAACTGTTTTGTTGCGTTGCGAATCATTGATCTGAACTGGGCTGAAGACTCACACAGGTGTGTGTGTATGTATAACTTAGTGTGGGTTACAGCTGATCTGAATATACGTCATTTATTCCAGGGCACTTTTATACAGCAAGACACACATATTAAATAATACACAAATTTCAGTTTTGTATGTTGCACAACAACATAGTTATTTATCTTTTCTTGGTTTTGTATCCGTTTGTAGTTGTTTTGTGACTCTGTCGATATTTTCAGTGTCTCTCTGGTTGTTTTTGTGGCATTGTAGTTATCTTGGGTCTCTTTGTGGGGTTTTTTTTGTCTCTTTGAGGTCTTTTTGCCTCTCCTTGTAGTAGTTTTCCATCTGTCCGAGTCATCTCATGTATCTTTTTGGTCATTTCATATCAGGTTGGAGTGTCTTGGAGTGTTTTTTTTTTACTTTTCAGAACCAGAAGTTTTTTTTTGGTATGCAAACACATAAAAGGATTTTTACTCCGGTTCAAATTGCTCTCAGTGAACAGACACAAATAGATGTACGCTCAAAAACAAGACTACAGTGGACACAGGTAACAAACATCATTAAAAGTGTCCATAGACATAAACAACATCAATACCACCTCAATAACATCTCTTTTGTGCTCCTTCGTGGACATTTAATATCTCTGTTTGTGTTGTGAGGTAGTTTTGTGGGTTTCATGGTGTATGTGCATGTCTTCTTTATCGTTTGCATGTTGCTTTACACGTCTGTGCCAGGGTACCTGTGTCTCTGTCAATGCTGAAAAAGTGTTTTTCACAGCTGATAACATTTTGACTTGTCACAGCTGTTATGACAACATCAACAGCTCAGGTGTCCCAGTAAGCCTTGGCAGTTTGACAGTGAGTCAGCATGCACAACACTGAAGCAGCTAAATGGAACCCAGCCATCACTGATTTACACGCGTGCTTTTCCCCTCTGACGTGTCAAGATGTTAAACTAAATGTACAGGTCAGTGTTGGATGATAATCCTTTGGCTGGGCTCTGTTGGAGAGAATTCTGGGACATGTAGTAACTAGCTGGCTGTTTCCCAGCTGTGTGAATGGATGCAGTGACTTTGAAATCTTTTCACAGGAGTTTCAGTTTTCGTTGATGCCTCACTAAATCGCTGGTTTGTCAGGATGTGTGAGGGAGGAGGAGAAATATGTGTGTACGTGTGTGAAAGCGTCTGATCAGCAGGAGAATCGTCACCGTTCACTGCTGACACATCACAACGCCCCTCCACACGTGAAACATGAGTGCATGCACAACCTCTTCTTTTCCATTTCCTTTCCTCTTTTCTATTCTTCCTACCCTTTCTTTCACTCTTCTTTTTACCTCCGTTCCTTTCGTCATCCTATCCTTCTCCCCTCTCTTAATTTTTCTCTCCTCCTGCAGTTTCCTCTCCTGCTTTTTCATCCTGTCCTCCCCTCATCTCCTTTCCTCCCCCTTTCTTTCCATATCTTATCCTTCATTTTCCTGTCCTAACTTTTCCTTTTTCTTCCATCTCCTCTCTTTCTTTCTTTTCCTCACTCCAACCACTTTTAATCCATTTTCTTTCTCTCTTTTCCTTCCTTATCTACTTTCACTCTTCTTTTCCTCTTTCTTCATCTGTCTTCCTTCCTTTCTTCTCCTCTTCCCGTGTTCTTCTTTCCTTTCCTATTCCTCTCATGTCCTTTCCCCCCTCTCTTCCTCTCCTCTCTTTTCTTCTGTCCCCTCCTCCTCTCCCTCCTTATCTCCTCACCTCTGCCTGTCCTTCTGTCCTCTCTTATCGTCTTCCCCCCTATTCATCTCTTTCCATTTTTTCTCCTGTTCTCTCCTCATTGTCTTCTTCTCTTCCCCTATCCATGAAATCCTCTCCATCACACTCCTCCCATCCTTTTCACATTCTTCCCTGTCCTCATCCTCTTATCCTCTTTCCTTTGTCCCACTGTCTGTTCCTTTTTCTCCTTTCTTTCTGTTTCTCCTTCCTCCTCCTCTCCGTACTTGTCCTCTTTTATTAATTCATTTTCTTCTCTAATGTTATTGATCTTATTCTATCATTTTCTCTTGTCCTCTCCTCTCTTTGCTCAATTTATTTCCACTCTTCTTTCCTACCCCGGCGTCTGCTGAATAAAATTGTAAGATTGTACCCCTCTCTTTACTTCGCCCCTCTGCTCTCCTCCTCTTTCCTCCTAACATCTCCTTTTCTCCCTTCCTCTCATTTTTTCCCTTCCTCTTCCCTCCCCTCTTTTTCCCTTTCATCCCAACATCTCCTTTCCTTTCTTCCTCCCTCCCCTCTGCTTCCCCGCCTCTGCTCCTTTGTCCTCCTCTCCTGTTTTCCCCCCCTCTCTCACCCTCTCCTCTCCTTTTTGACCCCGGTTGCTCAGGGGCCCCTGGGCGCCTGGCTATCGGCAGACTGCGAGTCGCTCAGCTGCGACAGAGGCCGGCCTCCATCGATCCTCCGCGGCCCCGGCCTTCACGCTCAGCAAATCTAACATTTGTAGCGTTCATGAAGTTAGTGATGTCTCGGAGGTATTTACAGGCTGCCGCGGCCCTCAGACCTGCCGTATATTTCCACCTCCTTCCTCACATTTAGCCTCCTCTTCATCCTCTCTTCTTTCGCTTTCTGTATCACTTGTTTTTCTTCACATGCTCTGTTTTTCATTCATCCGCGAGTGTTTGCACCCTCAAGAGTTATTGATGTTGGCTTAAATTAAATCAAATTAAAATTCACATATTGACGTGTTCGTTTTGTCCAGGCTTCACGAACACGGAGGATTAAATGCGGCTTGTTTGATTACATATTTAATGTCGGTTTGATCAATATTGCTTTGGATGTGGGAATCCCAGCACACATTGATTCTAATGAGATATTTTGGCTATTTTTCCTCTTCTTGTCAGTAAACTATCAGTGTGCTGCATCGCTTTCAGCCAACACAGGAACAGGCAGGTAGCTGCAGTCCATAACAAACCTGAATCACATACATGAAGCCGTTAATGACAGGCCCTTTCAACTTCACTGCTGCCTGTAGTCAGGTTGTTCAGTGAGGTAATGCTGGGTGTTAATCCTGACCTTTTGTGGCCTTGAAGAGAAACCTTCTGAGTGAGACTCCACTGTCAGTGTTTATCTCAAGTTAAAGCACAGCTTAAGAGCTGCTTGCATTAGACAAAGCTACCGTCTTCAGACAACATTCCCACTTGCTATTTCTATTAAGTTGTTCCTTATGTCACCTTACATGCAATCTTGGATCCCATCAGCTATAGTCTGAGACGATACAGCCTCTGGGGACACCGGTGAACGTGCTGGGTGGTAAGCGATACTCGACTTCCCATCAAGATGTTTTCTTATGATTTACTCGTTATTAACGGGTCTTATCTTTGCCGAAATTTCAACTTAATGATGCAGATTTGTAAGAAGTAAAAATTCAAGCTTCGTCAGGTCTGTCCTCAAGAGGAGAAGAAAACTTTTAAAATGCTCGTTTGTTGAACGGAGGGCGGATCGATCTGATGCATTCGAGGAAGTCGGGAAATATGAACGCTGCATCACAGCGTCAAGGGAATTTGAATTAATTTTAGATCTAGAACAGATTGTTAGCTGTTAGCATGCAGATGTCTGTTTATAGAGATTAATAAGAAGCTAAATCGTCGTCAGATCTCGCTGATGGGAGTCGGGATGCCATTACGACGGATTACGTTCCGCCTGGTTTTGCTCTCCTCACCGACTGTTTTTCCTGCATACACCGCAGCCTGCTGATACGTGATTGGTCAATATAACTCGTACTACAAGCGTAGTTCAAACAGAAACCAGAACATTTGCCTTCCCGGAAATCCACATCCCTGCGTACAGATTCTACTATGTAAACTATTCTACTATGTAGAAGCTGTAAATATAGATTACCTTACATGTAATGATGTTCTCCTTCAATACATACTAAAACTTATTACTGTGATTTATATTTTTTTGCCTGAGCACAGACGGTGCAAAGAGTCCATTGAAAATGCTCACCTTTTACATTTTTCTTTCTTTCTATATCTCTTTTCTTTTGTCTAAACTATTTGTCTATTGTTCAAGGTTTTGGAAAACTCCCAAACCTCACGCATCACAAATGGTAAAAGAAAAGGGAAAAAAAGGTATTTCATCTTTGCTTATTTGTGGGGCAAACGATCAATAGTGTGACCTTCAAAATTTCAAAGAAGACAGTTTCACCTTGATGTATGACTTTGGGTAGGCATGTAACATAAAAGGACTTTGAATATGTGTTTAAATTGTAATGATTTTTGCTTTACAAGACATTTCTGAGGAAGTTTATTAAGTGGTCACACCAGGGACACAGAGCTCGTCTGAGCAGCACGTAAAGGCTGCCTCGATGAATGGCTCCCATTGCAGTATCCACACAGACAGTGTGTCAGCTGCAACGCTGTTGCTACCAGCCCTAACTGTTAATATTAGTAATCAAATATTTTAGTGCAGTGACCAGCGCAGTGAGTGACTGGTTACAGTAACCAGGAGAGTGGGTGACCGGTTGCAGTGACCAGCAGTGTGTGCGACCGGTTGCAGTGACCAGCACAGTGCGTGACCGGTTGCAGTGGCCAACAGTGTGTGTGACCGGTTGCAGTGACCAGCACAATGTGTGACCGGTTGCAGTGACCAACAGTTTGTGTGACCGGTTGCAGTGACCAACAGCGTGTTTGACCGGTTGCAGCGACCAACAGTTTGTGTGACCGGTTGCAGTGACCAACAGTGTGTGTGACCTGTTGCAGTGACCAACAGTGTGTGTGACCGGTTGCAGTGACCAACAGTGTGTGACTGGTTGCAGTGACCAACAGTGTGTTTGACCGGTTGCAGTGACCAGCACAGTGCGTGACCGATTGCAGTGACCAACAGTGTGTGTGACCGGTTACAGTGACCAGCACAGTGCATGACCGATTGCAGTGACCAACAGTGTGTGTGACCGGTTGCAGTGACCAACAGTGTGTGTGACCGGTTGCAGTGACCAACAGTGTGTGTGACCGATTGCAGTGACCAGCACAGTGTGTGACCGGTTGCAGTGACCAGCAGTGTGTGTGACCGGTTGCAGTGACCAGCACAGTGTGTGACTGGTTGCAGTGACCAACAGTGTGTTTGACCGGTTGCAGTGACCAGCACAGTGCGTGACCGATTGCAGTGACCAACAGTGTGTGTGACCAGTTACAGTGACCAGCACAGTGCATGACCGATTGCAGTGACCAACAGTGTGTGTGACCGGTTGCAGTGACCAACAGTGTGTGACCGATTGCAGTGACCAGCACAGTGTTTGACCGGTTGCGGTGACCAGCAGTGTGTGTGACCGGTTGCAGTGACCAGCACAGTGTGTGACCGGTTGCAGTGACCAGCAGTGAGTGTGACCGGTTGCAGTGACCAAAAGTGTGTGTGACCGATTGCAGTGACCAACAGTGTGTGTGACCAGTTGCAGTGACCAGCACAGTGTGTGACCGGTTGCAGTGACCAGCAGTGAGTGTGACCGGTTGCAGTGACCAAAAGTGTGTGTGACTGATTGCAGTGACCAGCACAGTGTGTGACCGGTTGCAGTGACCAGCAGTGAGTGTGACCGGTTGCAGTGACCACACGCAGCAGCTCTGGTTCCCCTCTGGATTTACTCCTCTGTCAGCCAGCTGCTTCATTATCATCTCCCTCCACAGCTCTGTCTCTCTTACTCTGTCTCTCTTTAAGGCTGTATTGACATCCACCACTCCACTGCTTTATCTCTTTCTCTGTAATGTTATTTCACCCAATTTTCTTTTAAATCATTATGTTAATTCATTCAAAGTGCTCTTCAAAAGGAAGTGTCCCTTTCAATACATCTGCTTCTCAAACAAATGTGTGTTCTTAACATTGTGTTCATGACTTGCTTCCATGACCTCTATCTTTTTATATTCGGTTGTTCATTCAGCTTCTTGCACTTTCAGCGGCACACACTCCTCTTTCAATGGATGCATTCACACATACTGTGTGTACAGTATGTGTTGAAGAGGGTTGTGTAGTGACTCCTGCCTGCTTCAGGTTGTATGAAATCTTAATAAACAACTTGGTACATCATTAAAGCTGACATTCAAATATATGCACTTGAACAGAATATTTGGCGGACATTTTAGTGGACTTTCCACAAAAGAAATTCTCTATTTCTATTCTATAATAGCTGACTTCTTTTTATGACTGTGTGCAACTGAATACTCAAATACATGTTTAAAGTAAAGAGGATGAAAGCCGGCTGAAAGGGCAGAGTACAACACCTGAAGCAGGACCGTGAAGTGTTTCTGGTGGGGACATAAACGACACCTGCTCTTCAACAGGAAGACAAGTCGTACTTTTTATGTCCCTTCATGTGTAAAAGTGGTCAGAGGCTTTTTCATTTAGTCACCGTAATACATGTCACCACTACCGCTTTGGCTTCAGTGTTTCCACGGCAACGAGAAACCCTGGAGGCCTCTGGGAGCACGGTGAGTATCGATCCACTGATATTACTTGTAAACCTCCGAGGCTCGGCCGTGATTCACAGGTCATTGTTTGAGTGACTGAAAGAATGAGAAAAACAATGTCGGATGGACTAGTGAGCAGTAAAAAAGATCTGTGTGCGTACGAGTGTGTGCGTGGGTGGGCTGGGGAGTGGCGGTCATGAGGGAATCGGTAAAACAAGAAGAAGACAGAGAGGAAGAAAAGAGAGGATGAAAAATCAGTGTTTTTATTCAGCTTTTCTGCCTTCATGTCTGGCTAAGCAATCTGCTGGTGCTGCCCTCCACATCCATCATTGTTATAGCCAGTGAGCAGAGTGTCGGACTCAGGGCTGCCGTGCGTGAGTGTGTGTGGGCATACCTGAGTGCTCGGTGCATCCATGTGTATGTGAGTGTGCGTGTCGGCTCACACACACACACACACTCCTCGCTCTGTCAGTAGAAGAGCAGAGGCTGTATATCTCCTGTGCTTACAGGTACCAGCGTTTCTCACAGCCCTGCCAGAGGCACTGGAGCCTGACTGAAAGGAAAAAGTCCAACCTAACGCCCTGTAAAGGAACATTCCGCTCGTATTATCTTTGGTTTGATTTTTATAGTTTTGGTCAACATTTCTAACGTTTATAAAAACTGGAGCAAGTTGTTGCTGAGATATAAAAGCAGAGACATTGCTACAATGATATCTGCAGATAGGATAATTGTAAAAGCCCCTTTAATTTCAAATATAGAGATGAACTGTGTATGTGCACAGTTATGGTCATTATGGTATAAAGCTGGCAGTTGCCGCCACCTCACATGAGAGAAACATAGCATCAGAATGTGTATCACATGTTTCCCCAGCTCAGCAGCTACAGGCTCACTACGCAGTCAGGTCAACTTCTGCGATTCTTATGTCACATATTGATTCAAAGACAATCTGGACTTCAAAAGCTGGACATACTAATATGACCACAAGAACATTTATGTTTTCTTGGGGGGATTGTAAAAAAAACAAAAAAAAGCATTGATAATTTCAGTGATAGGCTTATCTCAATTTGTGTCACTGAACTATCCAACTGGAACAAACAACACATATTAGCATATTTCTGTGGTGTGATTTGTGTTCCCTGGTCCCTACACGTCCATTGCAGTCTTTGATTTGTCATTTTATGAAATTGCCTCTCATTTGGTTCCCAGTGGGCATTTTTCATTCAAAAAGACATTATAAAAACGTTCAAAAATGGTTCAAAAGTGAACGTTTTTCACCGACTTTTTAAAGAATAAACGTTTATGTTCAGACCAGATTCCAACAGAAAATCTACTTCTGTCAAAAGATGAATCACATGTTCACACCATAAGATACACGACATGACAGCGCCCTAAAAGTGAAGCCAAACCCTCTCTATCGCCCCCTGCTGACTGGCTGCAGTATAGGTCATAAAGCCCGCCTCCTCCATGTTAACAGATGGGACATGAGTCAAACTATAAAATCAAAATACACGTCAAATACATTTTTCTCAAACATGGTTTCTGTCATTATAGTTACTTCTTATCATGCTGATTTATCTCCAAGGGTTCATTTTTCTGAAGTTTATTTTCAATTAGTTATTTGATGCTGTAAAAATGATGATTGACAGCTCTGTTGTCAAATTCGGCTCCTGCAGCCGATCTGTTCCTGATTAGCAGAGTAGAGGACGATCGGCGAGAGGAAACGTAACTAAAACAATCACTACAGTCATTGAAGTTTCCATACCTGTGAACCTCAGACTAACACAAAGAAGCTGTTCTGCTGTTAAACACGGCGGCGTGCGGGATCCTTGCTGTTTAAAGTTAAGTGTGTGTTTGGGTTTGCGGAAGTGCCTACTGCTGCTCCACCCACCGATCTCTACTGCGCACTCTCTGGCTCCTTATGACGTCACCATCGCGAGATGGCAGCACCTATCATGGGGGGTATTTTGGCATCACTTTTATACAATAGGAGCAGATGGAGACATGGACACACACACACACATATTAACGGTGATTTTCGCATCTCATAAAATGATTATAAGTGAGCAGTGCATCACAGTCACCAACAAACAATGTATTCCAAACATCGTCAGAACAGGATTCAGATTCATGAGAGCTGCGTTTAAATCCAGCACTTATCCCCATCGGCCACCGGACTTGCTTGCTTCACAACCTCCAGTCAGGTATTAATCTCCTACATCAGCATCCAGGGGTCGTTCTGCCTTCATAGTCAGAGCTGCACAGCCAAAGTACCTGCACATGCTCATGTCTTCTGTTTTCTTCTTCTGTGAGTAATGTTTAAAACTGCTCCCTGTAAGATGTTCTTATTAACATCACGCAGCAAAATTATTAAACAAATATGTGTATTCTGACACGTTTATGTCGTAACTGTATTTTGGCCGGTTGAAGAATGGTTGAAATTAGGTCTTTTATTCCCCGTTGGTGCACACGTTTTTGAAAATAGTTCTTCTTAACAAGTTTCTCATTGTGGAAAACACACCTGCAGCTAATAGCATTAAAGCTAAGCGAGCCAGTTAGTATTATTGTCAATGCTCACCTACATCAGACATAAGTATTCTACATTTGATTGGCTGCAGCCGTGGTTTGCTTTGGTATCATACACGAAGATAAACATGAACCGGGTGAGTGAAGCTGAATATTCTCTGTCGTATGGGGCAGGGTATGTCCTCCTCCACCTCCATAAAAGCTCAGGATATCGACTGAGTCAGCAGTCAGGTGTCAGAGCGTTCAGCTTTATCATCTCACCTGCACCATCACTCAATTATTCAGCTGCACCATCAATCACCTATTCAATATATTTTACAGAGGGGTGACAAATTAATAAAAACCCACCATAAAGTGTCTCAGTCGGTTCTCCCAGCTTTAGTGCTCTCTGGTATAGATTCTGTTTCCACCTTCTGTTAAAGAGATGTAAGTAAGGCTTCGTCTCTCACATCAGATCTTTAAGACAGAAAGTGATCAGGATCAGTGATCATTTTTGTGTGTTAAATCCTAACCAACAAACTGCGTGTGTTGCTGTGGTAACGGCATACGCCTCAATTACTGCTCTGGTATTCTGGTGATGCGGCACCCCAATGTGGAAGCATGAGAAAAAGAGATCAATCATTGTGTTCTAATATAAAA
Source organism: Semicossyphus pulcher (assembly GCF_022749685.1). Lineage (NCBI taxonomy): Eukaryota > Metazoa > Chordata > Actinopteri > Labriformes > Labridae > Semicossyphus > Semicossyphus pulcher. The sequence goes on along the minus strand of NW_027211693.1, from coordinate 29,129,573 downwards.
TATTAAACAGAAGACAATCAAATTGTTTTCATTCATTTGATGATGATTCATCTTTACATCTTCCTCTGTCACAGGTTCATAAACGTGAATATGGAGCGGCCTGGAGGTGTGAATGACTGCTGTGTTGACTTACTTTGAAGGATGAGTAAGTCGATATCTCTCCCGTCCAACTCCACTTGTTTCGTCCTCGGCTCCGTATAAGGCCAAGTTATGCAGGTTGGCACCACAGAGCTTCTGTTGACCTCAGCAGTGTGTGTGTTCCTCTGCTTTTCATCACTCCTCTGGGTGTGTGTGTGTGTGTGTTAGTGTGGCTCAGGCATCAATCTACCACAGACACACTCCCTGTTTGGTTTTCACATAGCAGCTACCACTCTCAGTCAAACCCACCGTCTGCTCCGTCTCTGTATGTGTGACAGCTCTCCCATGTACCCGGCCTGGTGAGGTGGATGTGTTTGTGTGTGTGTGTGCCTTGAATATACAAATGTATGTGTATATTCAAAGCAGTGACCCTCCTCGACTGTGCAGGATGGATGTTTCCTGCCCACAGGGTGATTCTATCCTGTTATGTTACTTCTTGTTGTCCCTAATCTCTGCTCTGAGATGTCTGATCCTGCATATCGGCCACAACATCACAACCTCCCGACAAATAATGTGCAGGTCCAGCTCTGCCTGGCTCAGGCATTTTCTCCACAAGACAAGACTATCTGGCACTAAGGTTGAGGCCTCCATGGATGGCACTTGTTGTCTTGCACATCCCACACAATGCATTGACATGTTGGGTAATGAGTGCACCTCCTCTGAAGTAGGAGGCCTCCAAACAATGTTGTAAGAACTACAATTGTTCCCAGCTCTTGCAGCATCTACACAAGGAAAAAGAGAGGGGTCTTTCAACCGCTCTGAGAACAATGACAATGTTCCTCAGCTCTGTTCATTCATAGAGTCATTTTCTGTCGTAGCATGCAGCTAGAAATAAAGCTCTAAAAAACAATTGAGACTAGCTTGTGCACATAGGGGGGAAATTAGCTGCTAAATGATCCACTGAGTTGGTGGTGGAGACCAAAAACAGAGCTAAAAGAGACTGAATATTGGATTTACAGTCACCCAGTGGATACAAATTCATGATAATGTTGCTTCATGAGCGCTTGATGTCCAAATAAGCAACTGTCTGCTGACATGTTTACCAAAAGTCAAATAATTATCTCCAGGTATAAAAAGTTTGATAGAAACTGACGGAGGGCTCGGGGTGCTGGTTTAGCTCAGAGGGTAGAGCAGGCGCCCAATGTACAGAGGCTACAGCCCTCAATGCAAGCTGCCGGTTGGACTCCTGCCCTCGTCCCTTTGTTGCATGTCATCCCCTACTCTCTTCTCCCCTTATTACCTGTCTCTTCACTGTCCTATCAATCAAGGCAAAAATAGCGCAAAAAGAAACTGGCAGAGAGCAAGACAGCAAAACTCATTCCTGTTCCTCCAGCGCTAAATATCCGTGAAGAAGACCAAACTACTTTTAAAGGACAGGTCTCTGTGAAGTTTCCGTTCATTCATTGCGTTCTTCATTAGTACTAAATGTTGCCAATGAATATAAACATATCACTTTACCACCAACAGAACGAAATGTACTTCCACAAGAAATGTAAATGGCCGACTGACACAAGATATATTGAGATTCATGAGCATTCCTCCCGCCACAGCCTCCGGGCTTTTATACTATCAATATCGCTCATTTACTAAGCACAGTCCCGGTCCACAGTGGATTAATGTTTACTATTATGCAAACTTTTTGAGTTGGACTTCATCACTAAGAGCATGATAGATATTTCGGTGATAGTAATGGCAGAAATTCAATGAATTGTGGTTTTAAAATGCTGGTCCCCTGTGGGTTATCAGGAGTTATAATGTTTGACATCCTGAACTTTATTCTAGTCGTATATGAGGCCAGAAAAATCAAGAAAACTGACAAATAACCTACAGTATTTTAGCCTTTATATGTTAACATTTAGCAAAGTGGTACCATTAGAACAGTGCTGAATTAGCCATTAGCAGCTCCTGTTTAAAGTGTAGTGATGCATGTACAGACAACCATCAGTGGGTTATTTTAACACAGAAGTCTTTTTCCCATCATTTATGCATGTTTATTTGTGATTTACATCAAAGATAATAACATCATCGAGTGAAAACACACTCTATCTCAAAGTGTGTGCGTCATTTCACACAGCTCTCACACATCCTGAACCACAAAGCCCCGCTCCGCCTCTGTGCAACAGCCCTTCTGTGATTGTTAGCATGAGGAAATAAAGGGGTGGGATAAGGTCGAGAGTGTGTCTGTGTGTGCAACGAAAGCTTTATCTGCGGCTGACCGCTAATAAATACCTACATCGATCTCTCTCTGACATTTGTCGAGCCAGGTGAATGTGCCCCCCCTTTCTTATGCTGACACCTCGGAGCAGGGAGCAGAGAGAAATGCTTGACTTTTCTTCCTGCTGAAGTAAAACAGGGAGTGCAGACATTTGTTCGGCTCTGCTGCTCTTCAGATGGGTGCAGTGAGCATGTTCAGCCATGGAAAACTGAAAGCATAAAGCTTTCAGAGTGTGCAGGTTGGAGCACAGTGGAGTTTTAACCTACAAAGCAGTAACTGGTTTACAGTTTGAACCTCGCTGACCTCGCTGCCACAGTTCGGCTTTTTCTCAGAGTGATGTGATGATGCATTTTTGGAATGTCAAAAAGCATCCAAACCTAACACCTTGCTTTGGTTTTCCATGTTTATCCGGATGAAAAAGAACCTGTGTTTTTTTTTGCATTAGATTTGGGCTGATGAAAGGCGGGCACCACTGGAGATCATTATGTGCACAATCCTCTTTAATGTGATTGAAATGAAAAACTGTATTAACTGGAGCAGTCATTGTCTTACAACAGAAAGCTTCGTGTTATCACGTTGTACATCCACTGATGTCGTCATCAGGTTACAAAGGTTACAGGTTACCGTTATAGTATTTACACACTTTTATACTGCACCTTATATTTAACATATCGTAAACCTTAGACCTCATACTGCATTATCTCATCCTGCAAAGCATTATATTATCCCATAACTGTCACTTTAACTTGTCACTTACTCCTACTTGTATAACAGTTGTATATACCTCGTATTTTAATGTGTTTTATCTATTCTTATTTGTATACTATTCACTGACTTGCTATTTTGTCTTTGTTTTGCTGCAACACCCGAATTCCCCCCGGGGATCAATAAAGGATTACCTTATCTTATCTTACAAAACAGAGAGAGCTGAACTTACATAACTTACATGTACATAATGTTGTATTGATTTGATGATACATGTGACGTCACAACAAGGACTAATCCTGGTGTAGGCATTGTATTTCTATTGCAAATCGAACTCCTCTGCTCTATGAAAACAAGAATATCTTAAATATTAAAAAAGATTAGAATAATATTTGTTCATGTACCACATGCAGAATTGTCTGCGGTCAAAATGTTTTGTGTGTATGTAGTTAAATTTAACGAGATGTGTCCAATTTTGGTATTTTTCAAAATGTTTCCCCCCATTTTTATTACTTTGATCTATCACTATGTTTTATTGATTTGTAAAACCTGGGTAGTAGAGATTTGAGTGATTGAACCATTTGCAAATACGAGCAAATAAACCAATGAATGCACTGTTGCAGGGTTGAAAGGGTTAGGTTAACAACATGTTCGGATACGTAACATCATTGTACACAATTTGTTAAAAAGAGTTCCTACCTGGAGAGACTTGTAGCTTGTTGACAGGTGTAGCAGGCATTTCTGTGTCCCTCTGGGTACTCCGGCTTCCTCCCACAGTCCAAAGACATGCTCGTTAGGTTCATTGGTGACTCTGAATTGCCCTTGAGCATGGAAGGTTGTTTGTCTCTATGGCTGCATTCATACTGCAGGCCTTCATGCTTAATTCAGAATCGGGGCTCATGTCTGATTTTCTGGGGGTCACTGTTCATATCTAAGAACATATCTATAATATAATATGACCCAGGTAAGACCTCAGTGTGAAAAGAAAATGATTTTAAAAAGACACGCGTGTGCAAACAACAATAACAAAAGCATCGCATAGCTGACATTTGTTTTCTGTAAAGCACGGTTGGCTCTCGGGCATTGGGACTTTGCATGTGCATAAACCTTTGTGCAAGTAAGCGACATCTCCATCAGAGACGGGCAAAACGGACAAGAGAGGCTAGTTTCAATAGAAATATTTTCGAACACACTTCAGTTGCGGTATTAGCCTTCTAGTTGTAATTGGATAGAGGCATCTCCCCAAATAGCAATTAAATCTGCTCTTTCTCCACTGCTGCGTGTCGTTGTCATCCATGGTCAAGCAGAAAAAGGAAATCTTCTTCTTCTTCTTCTTTAGAATCACTCCTGGAAATGTGCGTATTACCAAGGCAACGCGGACCAATCCGATTTGAGTGTTCAAATACAGGTCGTATGCAGGCCGCCTGTTTTGGATTCCGATTTAGTACCACATATTCAAGTAGACCAGCTCCGAATTTAAAAAATGCATTAAAAAATCTGATCTGTGTCACATAGGGGGAAAAAACAATTGGGACACTTTTAGCTGCAGTATAAATGCAGCCTATGTGTCTAGACCTGCTCAGTTTGTAAAGTGTCTTGAGATAGCTTTGGTTATGATTTGGCACTTGGTTGATTGACCACGTATAACTCTGTCTGTTGTATAAAGTTTCCATAAAAACTGGGGACAGAGAACAACGAGAGAAAAAATGACAAATGTGGCTAAAAGTAAAGATGCTCTCCTGCAGCCTCGGTGTCCAGTGACAATGACATCAGAGGTATAGATACATATTGACAAAAATGAACACAATGTCAGTCTGCCCAATTGATAACCCTAAATATAACTGCAATCTTATCTCGTCCAAAATGCAGGAAAATTAAAGCAGGAATATGAGTGTGAAGCCAGCTCCTCACCACCATGTGAAGGATTTCCTCGCCCTTCTTTCCTCCAAAGGTCATTCAGTCCTCACAGTAACAGACTCCCTACTTCACACACACTCACATATACACAGTCTCAGCTGCAGAGCAGGGTGGCCCGCAGTCTCACAGGGTTTGAGCAGGCCGTGTTTGAGATAGATTAAATATTGAACTGGAACTTTATGTAAGTATTTACATTTCTGGGGCTGGCTCAGCCTCCAGGGCAGCCAAACAGTCGCTAAATCATATTCAGTTTACCCAGATAATTTCATGGATTGTTTTCCTCCCCTCCTCCCCCTCCCGTCTCCCTGGATCCCCTTCAAAGAGCCACATCCTGCCGCTGAGAGCCCAAGGGGGCTGCCCGGGCCCTCTGTCCCCTTTTTTGGCAATTTCATGCGCTGTCGGACAAAAGAGAGCTGACATATTCATACATTTGCGTTGTGTAAATGTTGAGCGTGGAACACCAGTAAAAAGGGCCATTATTTTGATTTGTGCCAGGCTAGGTGGAAGGAGCAGGGGGAGGGGAGGGTTGTCTCTCGAGGCAAATAAAGCAGCAGTCATCTTCTCGGCATGTGGCGCGGGTATCACTGTAAGCGAACAGGAGCTTTACTGGATGTTTGCACAGCGAGATGAGAGCTAAAGCACAATGTAAAATAAACAAGCGAAATCCTGTGGGAGCGTGTGCTAGCTAGGACCCGGCTCTGCACGCCCGTCTGCTGGATTTAAACCAGAGTACCTGTCACCATTAGTCCTCATTCAAAACAAGACACGGAGACAGACAGAGGCTGAGGAACAGATACGAAACTGCTAACAAAGAAGAAACAAGTGAGAGTGTCAAAGATGGAGGCGCGGGGAGGGAGGCTGAGCGTGAAAATGACAGAAAGAGAACAGAGCGAGACACGATGGAAACCAGAGACAAACTCTGTAGCACGCAGAATCAGAGAGAAAGGAAACAAAGCAGCTTCTTCCCCTATTGAACGAGACAACAGTATGAGTAATAAAACCGACACATGGCTGTCTGAGCGGGCTGCGATGGCCCCCGATGCACTGGCAGCCATCCAACCGGCACAAACCACAAGTAAAGGAATCACGCAGGAAACCAAACAAGCCAACAACAGCACCGGAGCTGCTTTCCTGCCTGATTCTGCCAACCGCAAACATGATGCACAAATAACCTCCCCCGCCACACTTCCAGACAGCATGTGAATTAAGTTTTTCGACAAGGAATTTCTTTTTTCTTTGTGAACCTGTCATCCTGTACAGTCAACAGTCAACATATTGGCTCTTTTCCTCGCCACTCTGAGGGGAAATAAAAGCAGCCTGGAACACAAAGGAGTAGCTTTTAGATGGATGATTGTGATGCAATTTCCAAATTGTGCCCTTGACGTGCTCAAAAAAGGCTTTTTATGCTTGCCAGAGCAGCAAGCATCTCCATATGCTGATGTGTTTTAAAGCCTGTAGTATTCTTATTATTGAACTGTCATGCCAGGAGACGCCTGTGTTTAAAGTCCTTTATGGACCAGCTTCTGTCTGTGAGGCAGTGATTCTCCTGTCCCTGGTTTACACTGTAGTCATATTAGGAAGAAAAGACTTGCATTTCACAGCTATAAACTATCCTACCCTGAGCGGCCCCCTAGAGGCCACAATGTGAACTACAACCTGAAATACAATGCTGTTTGATGGAATGATGATGTGATGTCAGAACACACAGAGCATCACAGTTTGTTGAGTATGGGGCTGCGTAGCTGCAGATCACTCAGGGAACCCATGCTGACCCCTGTCCACCGCTGAAAGCGCCTACAATGGACACATGAGCATCAGAACTGGACCACGGAGTGATGGAAGAAGGAGGCCTGGTCTGATGAATCATGTTTTCTTTTACATCATGTGGATGGCCGGGTGTTTGTGCGTCTCTTACCTGGGGAAGACATGGCACCAGGATGCACTATGGGAAGAAGGCGAGCCCGCGGAGGCAGTGTGATGCTCTGGGCAACGTTCTGCTGGGAAACCTTGGGTCCTGCCATTCATGTGGATGTTACTTTGACACGTACCACCTACCTAAACATTGTTGCAGACCAAGTACAACAGTATTCCCTGATGGCAGTGGCCTCTTTCAGCAGGATGATGCTCCCTGCCACACTGCAAACATGGTTCAGGAATGGTTTGAGGAACAGCGAGTTCAAGGTGTTGACTTGGCCTCCAGATTCTCCAGATCTCAATCCAATCGAGGATCTGTGGGATGTGCTGGACAAACAAGTCCGGTCCATGGAGGCCCCACCTCGAGACTTACAGGATCTGCTGCTAACATCTTGGTGCCAGATACCTCAGCACACCTTCAGAGGTCTAGTGGAGTCCATGCCTCGACGGGTCAGGGCTGTTTTGGTGGCAAAAGGGGACCTACACAATATTAGACAGGTGGTCATAATGTTATGGCTGATCAGTGTATGTCCAATGCTTACATTCGAGCAATGCATAAAGTACATTGTCTCTTACGTAGGGAAGCAGACAGTACTGATACCCTAACCTTAACTAACCCTAACTGTTTAAGTTGCCTGCCATTAAACTTAGTGTATTTGCTGAAAGACATTTCTAGATCTCTGTGTCCTTTGCAACATGTTCTTACTCCCAACTCTTCGAATACAGCAGCTTAATCAGTGGCTAAGCACATCGCACAACAACACAACTGTAACACACACTGTATTTAATTCCTTTTAAACAATGTAAGGATAAATTATCTTCAGATGAAGTGTTTGCAGTTCTCTGCATTGTCAACCTGTTTAGTTGCGTTGGGATTAAGGGACAGACTTCAGAAAGTGTACATCTTTAAAGACTGTGCAGGATAAATTCCCTGTTTTACCCATTTATCATCAGGACATTTCAATAACAATCCTTGCATTTGAACAGCACAAGATTTCCCCCCTGGGTATAAAATAAAACACACACACACACACACACACACACACACACACACAGAAAAACTGGATCAAGTGGAATCACCACACAATGATGGACTTGGTGCTGGAGCTAAGAAAGCGCCTTGAGGACTGTAACACATGCTGCGGCAGATAAGGAAGTGAGGGGAGAGGATAAAACGAGTATGGTAATTCAAGTAAACGAGATGGAGAGAGTCACAGTAAAGAATGAATGTCGAGATATAGGTGGAGTAGACTCCTCCCTCTCCTGCATGTTTCTCCTCAGCCTCACTAAATGAAAGAGGAGAAATTGATTTGTGTTTCCCAGTAATGTGAACGTATTTCCCTTCAGAAACAGGTCACAGTGAGGGGAAGCCTTCTCTGCTCTTAAAGTATGACTGCTGCTGATGGATCGACACACAAAGGCCTGAGTCTGTCTGCAGAGGTCTTTACCGCTTATCCATCAACTCAGGGGTAGATTCATCGAGGGATACAAATACATTAAAAAAATTATCCAAAAAGAAATGGATCCAAGCATTCTTTCTTCTCTGCCATTCTCCCGTTCCTGTTTTATTGCTCCGTGCAGAGACTCAGCTGCATAGAGCAATGTTTTTCCCGGAGCCCTGACCTCTGCCCACTTCGGGATGACCTGGAACACTGACTGTGAGAGAGATTATCAACCAGCATGGACCTCACTGATGCTCTTGCAGAATGGGAGCAAATTCCAAACCAAGCCTGCAACCTCCGGTGTTGAAACACGAAGCCAATGCGGATGTGCAAAAAGCTGCAGTTTCTCGAGTGGCCACTTGAGGCTCCAAAAGCCAAGAAATAACATGATGGCAGATGGGAAAAGGTCTATTTTTACAGCCTGGTACAAAAAACGGTTATGTTCTAAATAGCTAATTTTACCGTTCAAGATAACTGTACGGGGGGGAGAATTTTTATACAGTATAACTCATTTGTTTAAATTATATTAAGCCTGAAATCATAGGGGCGGAGTCACTTGATTGACAGGTGGATCCTGCTGGCTGTCTGCTAGTCAGCACAGAGACACAGTCACTGAACTTTTTATGCAAAAATCAGACAATCTGTCTCTCTGTGTGTCTCTGGCACAATTAGTGTATTGTTATATTTTTTGCACTAAGTAGCAGGTATACGGTGTTCCCCATGCCTGGCTTGTTAGCCTGTTCACTGTTTATCAAACATTTATTTATTCTCCGGTAAGTGCATAGGAGTCAGGAGTTGTTGGCTTTTCCCCGGGGAGATTACGGCGGACTGTAGTGATGAGAAGACCGGTAATTTTCCTGTTAAGTTCAGTTTCCCGTACATTCACTTCCTTAGTCTGATAAATAACCGCCTGCAGTCAGTCACCACCACAAGCAGAATCTCATCTTTGGGAAACACAAAGTTAAACCCATTCACCAGCTTGTGGATCAGACACAGACACTGTTTAGCTCTGATAACCCACAGTTTGCTAACCCCTCGCTCCTCTGAAGCTCCACCCTCTCATCCAAATATGGTCACCTCAGGCTCCAGAAAACCAACATGGCGGTGACCATATCCCGGCTTCATTTAAGCAGTCGACAAACTAACGGGTGACGTCACAGTGGCTCCATCCATTATTTATACAGTCTGTGATAAAAATATAAAGAACACAAGCACACAGACAACAAGTTTAAATTCACAGATACATATATACAAAGAGTGACATCAATATGTTCAACCATTGCTGGAGACCCAGTTCCCCACTAACCTTCTTACTATGCACTTTAAAGTCTTATCTACTTTATCAATGTCCTTTAAGTTTCTGAAAGCCAGTCTGACATCTGATTTGAAATGAGTGTTGTTAAGATCGGATATTTAATTTGACAATTACGCAATAACTATCACTAACTAATCAGAGGCCTAGTCTCACGCAGGTACCTGGCTGTTTACACGGACAGCAGCTGATAACGGACTGCAGCAGATGTTGAGTGACTCAGTTTTATAGCCTCAAATATTTGTTTAACTTGTTTTTACTAAAGCCTCCAAGTTTAACTGCCAACACTCTGGAAGCTTCAATGCTAAGTGAGGGAAATAGGAGCTGAATCAGTGGCTTAATATCAATGTGTAGCTGCCAGTGAACTTATTTAACCCATCGCCTTTCACATGATTCTGTAGTCAGCCTTGAAGCAGTATTGGTATTATCAGTGAAAATCATTCAAACTCGGCCAATTAAGGGAGAGACAGGCGAGATCCAGCTCTGACGGAACAAACAGCTCTGGCCTCCTTCTGACTCCTGAAAACACCCTGAATAGTCACAGAGACAGAGAGAGAAACTCCTTTACACATCTCTAAAAGCTAAGTGATGGAAAAGTTTTGAGTGCTGCCAAATGCAGACTGGGCTGGGGGAGTGGAGCAGGGGGGGGGGGGCTCTGTGATTGAGCTATTATACTCCCAGAGTGCAGTTCAGTTGTGATGAATGGTACAGAAGCATTCAGGAGCAGAGGCATAGTTTGAAGGGGTGGGTCAGGGGCCGGGTTAGGACTGGAGTTTGAAGGGCTTGGATGCTAAATGTGATGCATAAGTGCAAGTGTGCGTGCGTGTGCGTGTTTAGTGCCCATGCTTGCAGGTCTATGGTGAATTCCCCGCGGAGTGAGAGCCAATCTGGGCTCGAGACCTTGAGCTATTGATCTGCTCCTGCAAGCCCATCATTCACTCCTCTTACAGCCACCCTCCACCCACCCCGTTCCTCTCCTCCAACACTCCTCACATCCCTCTGTAGACCAGCTGAGGAGCTGTGAAGACTTTCACATCTGAGTGTTACACTTACGTCATTTTCAGACAAATAGGACATGAGCTGCTCTTTGGATGGAAGGAAAAGCTGCAGACTGTTTGGCATCAATGAAACCTGGTCAGGGCCGATGAGAAACTTTGCTGGTGTTAGTTAGATAGTCTTTCATTATCACACGTTCAACAAGAGTGCAAGGAAGGTGTGTTTAGAACAAAAGGGAAGCACATTTTTCAATACTACTTTACTCATGGAAATAGGATGCATTTAAGTTATGAAATTTGTCTGACCAATGTGTGTCATGTTGCTGAAACCGTGAGGCATTCAGGTTCTCATTACATCCTGACGTTGCATCAGAAATACTCAATCCGAGCTCCGTTAAAAAACAGCATTTAAAGAGTTGTTAGGTTTCATCTTGCAGACAGACCTGATAAAGTCTGCTTTGTGATGTTGTTATTTCAGTATCCTTACTAAGCCAGATTTCAGCCCACGTGTGACTTGCTAGATACAGTAAAACTGCCACTCAGCGGAAACAGAACGCAGGTGTCCATCAGAGAAATCCTGGCACTGATCCGAGCTAACAGCTCATCAAACTGGGCACTGGTCGGCCTCAAGGAGCTGGAAGCAGAAGGAGAGTTCATCCAGACACAGTTCATGGAGGAGGAGGGGAGATTAACCCAGCTGTGTGAGAGGACAGGTGATGTATGAACCCAGACACGACAGCATTTGGTATTTGGACGTACATGGAAGGGCCAGGCGTTTACAAGCTGAGCTAAACCAAAGGGAATGAACGTGAATAATCTCCCGGTCAAACTTACACAAGTGACGTGAGGCAAAAAATTGACATTGCATTTGGGCAGAACTCAGTCTGACATTGATGACAACCTGGGCTCCATCAGCCGTGTTCTACTTTTCAGCTGCTACCATGAGAACCTGATTTTCCCCACAAGCTGCTGACAACTGTGGCACCACATGACAAAAGCAACTGCTAAGAGATGAAATATATATCTGTAAATTGTTAGTTTCAATGTTCTTGAAAGAAAAAAAATCAGAGTGACTCTCTGGAGACAGAGCTGTCACTTTTTCAAGTGATTAAAGCAAACAAGTATTCAAATGAATAGAGAGAAAACCCACATAGCCCAATCCTAACCTGAGTTGCAGGGTTGTTATTCCTAAAAATTACTCGTATAAGCTTTTTAAAAATGTGTGTGCTTCCACCAACCACCAACAGATTGTTCTTTATAAAACAGATAAAACAGAAGGTTGGTTCATTCTGGGCACAAACACTACTTCATCAGGGTTAGGAAAATAATTAACCTTTGTAAAGAGACTCAACAGAAACTGGATCTCCAGTCGGACAGGTGCTCTCTGCTCCGATGATGACTGTCAGCCGTCAGTCTAATACACTTTTGAACAAGAGAGTACTCACGCTGTATTACAACTTGCAATTCTGCCACCTGTGATACACCACAATTATATATATTGTATATTATACATAACAGAATATGAGCAGGTCACGCACATTTATTTTCCATGACTGTGGAAATCTAATGTTTTCACATCACAGATGAAGAAGACCAGTAAAATATAAGACCTAGACCTCTATAGAAGTGTTGCACTGATCTGAAAAAGGGAACAACAACAACACCAGCCTCAGGACCACAACACCCCCCCAATACAACAACAACGACATCAGCCTCAGGACCACAACAGCCCCCCAATACAACCACAACACCAGCCTCAGGACAACAACACCCCCCCCAATAGAACCACAAAACCAGCCTCAGGACCACAACACCCCCACAATACAACAACATCAGGACCACAACAGCCCCCCAATATAACCACAACACCAGCCTCAGGACCACAACAGCCCCCCAATACAACAACAACACCAGCCTCAGGACCCAAACAACCCCCCAATGCAACAACATCAGGACCACAACAGCCCCCCAATATAACCACAACACCAGCCTCAGGACCACAACACCTCCCCCAATACAACAACAACACCAGCCTCAGGATCACAACAGCCCCCCAATACAACAACAACACCAGCCTCAGGACCACAACACCCCCCCAATACAACAACAACACCAGCCTCAGGACCACAACAGCCCCCCAATACAACCACAACACCAGCCTCAGGACCACAACACCCCCCCAATACAACAACAACACCAGCCTCAGGACCACAACAGCCCCCCAATACAACCACAACACCAGCCTCAGGACCACAACACCCCCACAATACAACAACACCAGCCTCAGGACCACAACACCCCCCCAATACAACAACAACACCAGCCTCAGGGCCACAACAGCCCCCAAATACAACACCAAACTCAGGACCCAAACAACCCCCCAATGCAACAACATCAGGACCACAACAGCCCCCCAATATAACCACAACACCAGCCTCAGGACCACAACAGCCCCCCAATACAACCACAACACCAGCCTCAGGACCACAACACCCCCCCAATACAACAACACCAGCCTCAGGACCACAACACCCCCCCAATACAACAACAACACCAGCCTCAGGGCCACAACAGCCCCCAAATACAACACCAAACTCAGGACCCAAACAACCCCCCAATGCAACAACATCAGGACCACAACAGCCCCCCAATACAACCACAACACCAGCCTCAGGACCACAACAGCCCCCCAATACAACCACAACACCAGCCTCAGGACCACAACACCCCCCCAATACAACAACACCAGCCTCAGGACCACAACACCCCCACAATACAACAACACCAGCGTCAGGACCACAACACCCCCCCAATACAACAACAACACCAGCCTCAGGACCACAACAGCCCCCCAATACAACCACAACACCAGCCTCAGGACCACAACACCCCCCCAAATAGAACCACAACACCAGCCCTCAGGACCACAACACCCCCACAATACAACAACACCAGCCTCAGGACCACAACAGCCCCCCAATACAACACGAAACTCAGGACCCAAACAACCCCCCAATGCAACAACATCAGGACCACAACAGCCCCCCAATACAACCACAACACCAGCCTCAGGACCACAACAGCCCCCCAATACAACCACAACACCAGCCTCAGGACCACAACACCCCCCCAATACAACAACACCAGCCTCAGGACCACAACACCCCCCCAATACAACAACAACACCAGCCTCAGGGCCACAACAGCCCCCAAATACAACACCAAACTCAGGACCCAAACAACCCCCCAATGCAACAACATCAGGACCACAACAGCCCCCCAATACAACCACAACACCAGCCTCAGGACCACAACAGCCCCCCAATACAACCACAACACCAGCCTCAGGACCACAACACCCCCCCAATACAACAACACCAGCCTCAGGACCACAATACCCCCCCCCCCCAATACAACCACAACACCAGCCTCAGGACCACAACAGCCCCCCAATACAACAACACCAGCCTCAGGACCACAACAGCCCCCCAATACAACCACAACACCAGCCTCAGGACCACAACACCCCCCCAAATAGAACCACAACACCAGCCCTCAGGACCACAACACCCCCACAATACAACAACACCAGCCTCAGGACCACAACAGCCCCCCAATACAACACGAAACTCAGGACCCAAACAACCCCCCAATGCAACAACATCAGGACCACAACAGCCCCCCAATATAACCACAACACCAGCCTCAGGACCACAACAGCCCCCCAATACAACCACAACACCAGCCTCAGGACCACAACAGCCCCCCAATACAACAACAACACCAACCTCAGGACCACAACAGCCCCCCAATACAACCACAACACCAGCCTCAGGACCACAACACCCCCCCCAATAGAACCACAAAACCAGCCTCAGGACCACAACAGCCCCCCAATAGAACCACAAAACCAGCCTCAGGATCACAACAACCCCCCAATACAACAACACCAGCCTCAGGACCACAACAGCCCCCAAATACAACCACAACACCAGCCTCAGGACCACAACAGCCCCCCAATACAACACCAACCTCAGGACCACAACACCCCCACAATACAACAACAACACCAGCCTCAGGACCACAACACCCCCCCAATACAACAACAACACCAGCGTCAGGACCACAACACCCCCCCAATACAACCACAACACCAGCCTCAGGACCACAACACCCCCACAATACAACAACAACACCAGCCTCAGGACCACAACACCCCCCCAATACAACCACAACACCAGCCTCAGGACCACAACAGCCCCCCAATACAACACCAACCTCAGGACCACAACACCCCCCCAATACAACAACAACACCAGCCTCAGGACCACAACACCCCCACAATACAACCACAACACCAGCCTCAGGACCACAACACCCCCACAATACAACCACAACACCAGCCTCAGGACCACAACACCCCCACAATACAACAACAACACCAGCCTCAGGACCACAACACCCCCCCAATACAACAACAACACCAGCGTCAGGACCACAACACCCCCCCAATACAACAACAACACCAGCCTCAGGACCACAACACCCCCACAATACAACAACACCAGCCTCAGGACCACAACACCCCCCCAATACAACAACAACACCAGCCTCAGGACCACAACACCCCCACAATACAACAACACCAGCCTCAGGACCACAACACCCCCCCAATACAACAACAACACCAGCGTCAGGACCACAACACCCCCCCAATACAACAACAACACCAGCCTCAGGACCACAACAGCCCCTAAAAACCAACCAAACCTAATTATCAAGCAACAAAAAGAAAACTACACGAACTATGGAAACAACCCAAACACAGAGTAAATTAAAATGCTGTCTGGCTCTAAACAGAGAGTACACTTTAGCAGAGTATCCGAGCTCTGTAAAAAGCGGTCCGTTAAGAAAAGTCCTGACGGTGTACAGACTCAGCCAGCACAGCCTGGCTGTAGAGATGGCTCGCCATAGAAAGAGCTGGCTGCCAGAGGAAGACAGACTCTGCTCCCAATGTTACAGCCAACAGGTAGAGACAGAGCTACACTTCCTCACATCATGCCCCAAATACCAGGCTGTGAGAGAGCAATACTTCCCCCAGATCTCACACACACACACACACACACACACTTTGAGTTTGAACACAGCACACACACACACACACACACACGCACACAGAAACTCCCATATTTACTGGGAGAAAAACCACGATGTGAAATTATAGCTGCAAAATATATCACTGCCTGTGAGGACCTGAACACACACACACACAAACACACACGCACACAGTGAATAACAACTTTTCTTTATCTATATTTGTTTGTTGTTGTTGTTTATTATATTCACTGTATTATTTTCTTTCATATCTATCCGATTATTATTATTATGTGGATTATTGCTTCTTTTTTGAAATGCTATTTGTATAATTACATGATGCTTTGGCAATATTGTAACTGTTACATTCATGACAATAAAGTTTATTGAATTGAATAGAGAGAGAGAGACAGAGAGAGAGAGAGAGAGATAATAGCAGATGTGCATCAAATGTGAGGTGCACATCTATTATTTTACATAATTAAGACATGTGTTTTGAATGTAAATAAGGTGCACAGAGTGTATAAAATAGCATTTAAATAGAGGTTGATTATCCAAAAAATTGTTCTTCAAGTGAATCAATTTTTGAAAGTCGTTTACAATAAAAAATAAAATTCAGAATTCTCAATATTCTGATCTGAATTTCGAATCCTGACCTTTTTGAAGTTGGGAGCACCAGTGCTACCATCCATCCATCCATTATCTATACCGCTTATCCTGTTCAGGGTCGCGGGGGGCTGGAGCCTATCCCAGCTGTCATTGGCCGAAGGGTGGGGTACACCCTGGACTGGTCGCCAGTCAATCACAGGGCTGACACACAGAGACAGACAACCTTTCGCACTCACACCCACACCTATGGGCAATTTAGAGTCACCATTGAACCTTACAAGCATGTCTTTGGACTCTGGGAGGAAGCCGGAGACCCCGGGGGGAACCCATGCATGCACGGGGAGAACATGCAAACTCCGCACAGAAAGGCCCACCTTGCCCAAACTTAATTTCGAGCCCTGATATTTATTTGCATTTACAGTTCAGGAAGGCTTTCAGGTGCATTTAATTGCCTTTCCTGTATGGTTTTTACATCAGCTGGAATTTTGCTCACAAATGTACTTACTAAATTCAAGGGTTCATGGCCAATGAGGTTCAAGCTGATTAGACTATCATCTATCCCTTAACCCCCTCAGTTTGTGCATCTAAAGTAAGCTTGCCTCTAACTGTGCCCATCTCCTTCTTTAATGCATGCATTTGTTCAGCCTCAATTTGTGTCTGAATATAAAGCCAAAAGGAACAACAGCAGCAGGAATGTGACATGAATGCTGTCTGCAGGGGTGGAGGCATGGAAGTAATGAAACGAAATAAAAGGAGCAGGATGAGCAGGTGAGTAAAGAGGAGAACTGACTGGAGTGCTGCTAAGCCCGGCCAAATCAGGCCTCTTTCTCTGATGGGAATAGCCGAGTGCCTCATTGCTTCATCAGCCAGACTTTAAAAAGAAAGAGGCTGTCTGTGCACGCCGGCATGCAGCGAAGCATTCCCTCTCCACCGGCTCTGATTGCAGAGCCGAGAGCGGAGGGAGAGAACAGAAGATGGACCAGATAAGGAGATGTATTAGTGGAGGGGAGAGAGCAAATGAACACTTTTATAGTCCTCCATGAGCTCGCCAGCATGCGTGTGTGTGTGTGTGTGTGTGTGTGTGTGTGTGTGGGGATGTCTGGAGGTCCACTACTACACAATTATACAGAGAAAAGATGTATCACTTTATGAACGAGGCTGCATAAAATGAAATCATTTAACCCCTTCATGGAATTAATGAATGGAGTGAGGATGTCTCCTCTGCTGCTCGCCGCTCTGCTCATGGCTATTGTGCCATCAAATGCACATTTCATTCCAGGAGAATGAGGAAAAAATGCACATAACACAAAAGAGACAATCTCTCCAGTCTACCAAGAAATATTCAGACCCTATCAGTGGAAAATGTCCATCCTGAACTTTAGAGTCTTTCCAGGGTGCATGTAAGTCCACCTCATCTGATTTAAAGGGAGGGAAATTATTTTCCATATTTGATTCCACAAAACATCCCATTTATATAAAATATCAAATTCAGGATTATTTTTGTCATCTTTTTTTGAGAATATGAGACAATTTCCACACACTGTTTGGATGTTCATAGTCAGCTCACCATCAAAGCCACCAAAACAGCCCTGACCCGTCGAGGCATGGACTCCACTAGACCTCTGAAGGTGTGCTGAGGTATCTGGCACCAAGACGTTAGCAGCAGATCCTTTCAGTCCTGTAAGTCTCGAGGTGGGGCCTCCATGGATCAGACTTGTTTGTCCAGCACATCCCACAGATGCTCGATTGGATTGAAATCTGGGGAATTTGAAGGCCAAGTCAACACCTTGAACTCGTCGTCATGTTCCTCAAACCATTCCTAAACCATGTTTGCAGAGTGGCAGGGCGCATCATCCTGCTGAAAGAGACCACTGCCATCAGGGAATACTGTTTCCATGAAGGGGTGTACTTGGTCTGCAACAATGTTTAGGTAGGTGGTACGTGTCAAAGTAACATCCACATGGATGGCAGGACCCAAGGTTTCCCAGCAGAACGTTGCCCAAAGCATCACACTGCCTCCACCTGGTGCCATGTCTTCCCTAGGTAAGAGACGCACACGCACCCCGCCATCCACATGATGTAAAAGAAAACATCAGACCAGGCCTCCTTCTTCCATCGCTCTGTGGTCCAGTTCTGATGCTCATGTGCACATTGTAGGCGCTTTCAGTGGTGGACATGGGCAGCTGCACAGCCCCATACACAACAAACTGTGATGCTCTGTGTGTTCTAACAACTGGACCACTTTTGGTAGGTACTGACCACTGCAGACTGGGAACACACCACAAGAGAGTTTTGGAGATGCTCTAACCATCATAATTTGGTCCTTGTCAAAGTCGCTCACTTACACTTGCCCATTTTTCCTGCTTCCAACACAACAACTTCAAGGATTATAATTTATCTTGCTGCCTAACATATCCCACCCACTGACAGGTGCCATGGTAACGAGATAATCAGTGTAATTCACTCGACCTGTCAGTGGTCATAATATGTGAACCTGAGCTACGAAAGGTCACATTTATAGTTCCTAGATTTTACTTTCTTGCAGTCAGGGACCCAACCGCCAACCTTTCGATTGAGAGACGACAACTCTACATTAAAATTCACTTCTTAATCAAGGCTACACATCAATAAACAAGAAAAGAATTCATATAGAAAAAAGTAAATCCTAATAACATACAGAGCTCAAATCAAAAGGCTACAAAAACTGAATACACAATTAACCAGTCACATTAACTCTATCTCTAGCTGTCTTTAATTGGCAGTTTCCCTTGGGTAGTTCCTCGCTAATTAAACACTGATTGCTATTCAGTGAAGATACAGAACTAATCTGTCAGACATAACTCTGCGCTTTTTGCAGGGTTAAAGAAAAAATCTGTCCAAGTGTTGAGATTAAACTGATCAGTAAGAATGGAGTAAAGATGAGAGGAAGTGACCTAACCTGGATATTTATCATGTATGATCAGCCAAGGACTGTTTTGAGCTTTTATTTCAACTGAGCTCCACAAGCAGAAATGAATAAATGGTGGTGATTCTGATGGGTCTGCGAACAAGTAGAGTTTTGTTTGAATTGTAATTGTAAGTGTATTTTATGACAGGCAGGTGCAGCTGGGGGTCTGTTTGTATTTCATAACTTAATTATTATTTTCACACAAAGTTATTTCAATAAAAAGATTTTTAAAATGTACGGAAAGAGCCACATGTAGATGCAAAGTAGATTTTAGGGGAATCAATAGCTGAGTCTCATTTCAGGGACGAATGATGAGTCATTCGTAGACGCTAAGGCCGAACTGAAAGGAGACAGTCTGGTCTACAGAGGATTTCCTGTTTGCGTCACCAGCTGTTCCCGCCCTTACCCTTGCGTTACCAAACACCACTCCTGTCGCCTAGCAACAGGTAGCAAGCGGTCTAACTAGCTAGCATAACTCGTCATGTAACTTAACCTATTATTTTAAAGATATATCGTTACAGGCCCCTTTCATTATTTCTACAACATTTGTATCGCTGCTCTTCAAATGAGTTGAAACCAAAAACCTTCACATTTTAAGTGTATTCCTCTGCTATCTCATTTGAATTGGCGCGCAATGAATCTTGGGATACATTGGGCAACGAAGGATGCACCCAGTGGACCCTTCAGGGCCCGGGAAAAGGAGGACGCATTTGTCAGCATCTGAAGTAAAAAAGGGACAGCCTTCAATGCACCGCTGTGACGCAATCAGCCCTCAAATATGCCCTTTAAAGGATGCAGCCCCTGAACTGGGACACAGCTAATGTGTAACAGAGTGAAAGAAAAGGCAAAGCTACATGAAATGTGACAGATGTGTCAGTGACCTGACTCATGTTTCTGTTCAGCCCAGTGTGTGAAAGCTCGGGCTGGGTGTGAACCGCCTCTTTGTTCAAGACCAATGAGACATCCCGACAACAGGATAGTGAGTCACCGGATCAATCAAGCCTGCAGTCACTTTGTGAATAGTTGTAATCATACAGAGGGCTCATGCGGACCTCTGAGAGTGCCCACAATTTAAATTAAAGAATAACAAAACAATTGATTGAAATAATCAAGGCTAAGGCACGATGTTCTCCTCCCTTTGTTTGACTCTAAACTGCTGCTGCTCATATCTTCAGCAAGATGCAAGGTGTAAGGGACATAATCTGACTTTGTCCTACTTTAAGATTAAAATAAAATGTTAAAACAAATTTAAAATATGCTGGTTTTTAAAAGTATTACTTATAGTGTAAATACATCAGACATCTGATTTTCTCAGTAAGGGCAAAGGACACAGCTCTGTACAGTTAAATATGCTGAACAGTGTTCTTCTGAAGCAGGAGATGGTTCATCTTAATCAATCTAATCTCTAAATACTGACATTTATAAAAAAGCTAAATCTGGGACGTGTGGATTCATTAATGGAAGGAAGAGAAAACTCATGCAGCGTTTCAAGCTAACTAATGTTGATGAACTTTGACAAGCAAGTTTGCAACCTTGTCCAAATCCAAACCATTTAAACTGAAGTTAACAGCACCGCAGAGTCGGACATGCAGGGAGCTATCATAAGACTCAGGAGACTCTGATTTCAATTAAGTAGTTTATATAACTTGATGAAGGAGAAATGACAGTGTGATGTTACACAGTTAATGTTCGAAGTGTGTTTCTATGTGGATGTAAGGTGTTTCTTTTTAATGTTGTGGTCACTTTAAGAGCAACAGGAAGTTAGTTAGAGCTAGTGATAGCATGTGACCGCTTAGCTGGAAGTTGAGCACATGGCTGAATGGCATTGTATCAGAGTGAATCCAGCTACATCTGCACTGACGTCACATACCTTTGATGGCATCGTGGGTATGTATTGTTTATCGAAGTATAACCTTTATTTAAAGATGATTATTTTTGGGTAAATGTTTTATTTGGCGAACTTAAATGCCTTAAAGATTGTGAGTTGCCTTTGTTTTTTACCGCACCATTGAAGGTTCATATGTATAAATAGAAATAAATAAGTAAATTCATTATTGATAGCAGGTTAAAAATATGATGCGGTATATTTCATTTTTTATTAAAAAATGAAATAAAAACAGTAACAGTAAAATTAGAGGTTAAATTCATATTGAGTTGTGTATAGCTACATTGTGCCAATGTAAAGTAGCATAGGACTGGTTATACATTTTTATATGTTTTAGTTTTACAACTTTCCTTGCAACATCATTAAACCTGTGGAAAGCAGTCTTCAGAGTCGTGATGTTAGGAGAGTGTTTATCTGCCTGTCAAGCTGTATAGCGCACATATATTGAGGACAGAACAGACAGGAAGGTGATGTGTAAAGTCAGTTCTGACACACCATTCCTCAGGCTCGGTATTTAACCTCTCAGTTAAGGTTATGTAGATATGGTTACATGTGGTTGTACAAAATGTATAATGGTGTGATTAACCCCAGGTGGCAGGTAGGGTGTGTTTGTCTCATTCACTGCATCTGCAGCATAATCAGTATATCTTGAACATGTAGATGTACCTGTCGGATAAGCAGGTGAATAACAGTCATTAGCTCCCTCTTCCATTCTGGAAGCTAAATCATTCCAATTAGACACCAGATAATCAGCAATGTAGAGAAAGGAATCAGAGTGAATATCGGAGAAGGCATTGATTTGGCATACATGCATTTTGACGTAGCCAGTGTTTTTGTTATTCAAAAAAAGTAATTTATTACTCGTTTAAATTAACATGTTACTGAATTACTACCTGTGGGAAGTAATTTGTTACTCTACATTACTTTTGCGTTACTCTTTTGCTTCCCAGAGTCATCACTGTGATTGTGCCCAAATGATTGCATGTGATGAATGGAAACTTAAATTAGATGCATTGACGCATAATTTCCAGTTAACAATATAACGTTAAATCTTACATATGCCCACGTATTAGCACAGATCCCCATCCTATTAAAGTGTTGTCTGTATTTTGACGAGTATGTTTCTGAAAGACGGCGATTCTACTGTCGAAACGGGCGACATTTCCTTGACTAAACGATGTTACAAGCCTGTTAATGTCTGCGTCTGTTACCTGTTGTTGAAAAGCAAGCTTTGGCTGCTTGGTTGGAGTCAGCAAACACTCAGCTTGAACATCACTCTGGTTCAGGGGGTCTGTCGATTCCAGCCTTGTGTTCGTGTGTTGCTTATGCAGGTGCTTGGTTATATTCTATGTTGTGTTCACAGCAGTGTATCTTCTGGCCTGGACACAGTTTACACTTTACCCTTAAAATATTGTCCTTTTGCACAACAATTTCAAAGTAATGTCGATATGTCCATCCCTCAAAAGTTGAAGGTCGCTCTGCCATTTTGCCCTATCCCTGTTTGGACTCTAGCCAAGTTTTGACGTGAGGTCAAGCGATTGTCGCGCACGCAGCATGCACTGTGGGAGTGTGCATGAAAGGCAGAAGAACTTCTGTAGCGCAAGTAACGAGTAACGGACTAATTGTTTGATTAGTTACGGTAATGTAATAACTGAATTTAAGACAGTAATGCGTTATATTACTCATTACAGACAAAACTAATGTGATTACAGTAACGTGTTACTTTGTATTACGTTACACCAAACACTGGACGTAGTCAACATTTGCTAAGATTCTGTCCACGTGCGTAGTCTAGCATTAACCCCACAGCTGAGTTGCTTTTGTCGAAGGGGAATGTGTCTACATTAGTTGGTTTTACCTCTTCATCTTGTCAGGAGGGACAGTTTTTTTACTTTGTTGACACATTTATGATGGAATATTCTGGACTCAGAGCTCACTTACTTAAAACAGATGGAGAAAGAACTGTCTGTCCATTATGTACCTTGTATTTGAAAATGACAGATGACAGGAAACAAAAGTCACAGCAAACACAACCCTCAAAACTGCACTTGGGTACTAACACTCATTCGGGGTTTAGTATTTTTGGCTCCCAGTGCATTACAATCTACAGTTATTAGCGTTTGACTGCCAGGCTAAAGGTGAAGTAAACGGGCCTGCCATTGCTATAATGAATGAAAACCTTTAATTGCCCCTAGGGGAATTTGTCTTGCACCAAGAGCATAAAAGACATAAAAACAAATGACAAAAGACATCAACAACCTTACAGGACAGCACATAATTAACATAAAACAGAATCATCAAAAAATACATAATTAAATTATTCAGTTGGTTATCTGTGAGGGATATTCAAGTGCCAAGTTCAATCAAGTGCCAAGTGAAACTGTATTATCAGAGCTTGTTAAGGAGCTGAATGCTGTATGTCTGCACCCTGGGCACTACAGGGGGCGCAGTGGGTCTGCTATGATCTTGTGAGCTAGATTCAAGGTGTACTGATCTGTCATGTAAGACATACTGCATATATCTCAGTTTGTTCTTGTTTTGTTCAGACAATGCTCCTCCCAGCACAAAATACAAACTGTCAGTACACTCTCAATGAACGTCTCTTAAAACACCTTCAGCATAGTGCTGTCAACATTAAAACTTCAAAGTTTCCTTAAAAAATAAATAAGCCGTTGAGCCTGTGCAAATCTTGAATTGGTGTTTGCATTCCATGCTAGTTTGTGATTCAGTTATCATGCCCAGGTACTTATACTCCTGTACAGTTTCTATATTTGTGTTATTCATAATTACAGAGGACAGGGAAGGATGTCTTCTATAATCAATAATAATTTCTTTGGTTTTCTTTGTGTTAAAAATCAATCGAGTTATTGAGAGTAAAAGTGGTTTATCTCAGCTCTGTAACTGGTCTCATTGTCCTTTCAAATATCTATTAGAGCGACATCTGCAAATTTAATGAATGTACAATTGTCCTGATAGTACAGTTGTTGGTATACAGTATAAACAACAAAGGTGAGAGGACGCAACCCTGTGGTACCCCAGTCCGAGTGTTGATTGCTGATGACTGTTGTCCATGGATGTTGACAAACTGTTGCCTCTCAGTGAAAAAGATATATATCCATTCTATGAGGGTGTGGTTGACTCCCATACTGCCAAACTTCACAGCCAATCAATCTGCCTGAACTGTGTTAAAGGAGGAGGAGAAATCAGCAAAAAGTATGCGCACATAAGATATTTCCTATGAGGGGCTGTTAGGGACATTATTCAGAATTATCATGCATACACACAACTGAAACAATCTCACATAAACAAATGAAACATTATATGCTCATACACACAACTGAAAAGGTCTCATATAAAGTACTGAAAAGCATTCACACATACTACTGAAATGCTCTCATACAGTATAGTGAAACACCTTCACACATACTACTGAAATTTCACTATACTACATGAGAGCATTTCAGTATGCTGTGTGAGAGGATTTCAGTTGAACCAGAAGGTAGTGCGCGTTTTAAAATACAGGCGAACTACTGGTGTTCGTTTGCACCTCAGGAGCTGAGTGCACGAGCTGGGCGTAAAAATTAAGTCTCATCTCTTATGTCTGACTTAGCTATGACCGACTTCTTGATTGGAATTTTCACCAAGTGCACCAAGTCTAACTGACACTGGTCATATGCTGCGCCTGGTCTCATGATGGGCGTCCACGTGAACACTCGAAAAGCGTTTACTGTTACCAAGCAACACACGTCTCCACTTGTTAACTTCTCTAATGAAATGATAAACAAAAGATATGGATAATAAAACAAAAGTAGAGAAAAATTAATTTTACAGATAGTGAAATGAGGAAACATAAATGATCAAGCATGCTGTTGTCCAATGTTAATTTATCATGTCTCCTTTGGTGTTCTGAAAGGCCCTACTGGCACAAAATCTGAGCTCAATCAGCACCTGCAGGGCGGGGACAGCGCCACATTTCTGTCCGGGCGCACCTACGACTGGTGTCAGTTAACGTACCATAATTGGTTGGGGGTCTGAACACTATAGACCCTTCAGTGTATATCATGACGACGTCTAAATGACCACCGAATGGGATCCACTTGATGCAGGCTCTGTCTGACCCTCCAACGCTGAACCCTTCAGCCTCCAATTATGTATGCTTCACCTGCATTTGGAGTGTTCTGTAGTATATTAGTCACAACGCTGTCCTGGTCTTGATTTGACAATACTGCATATCTTAATGGCTCAACTCCAAGGGTTTGTCTGTGTCTGTATAGGGTTCTTTGACTGATTCCAAAGCATGATCCAATTCTCTGCAATGTCATGCCAATGACACAGTGAGAAATCTGTTCGGCGGCTATGCTGTATCAGGGCCGACCTGGATGGCCAGTTGGCCAGGTTGTTGGGGGTATCACCGTGGATCTCTGTCTCGCCTCATGTTCATGCTGCAAGTTACGAAAGCATCTATACAATGATTCTAGGAGGTTACTGACATCCCTATTATCAGGATCTTAACGAGCATCCATTAAAGTCACCCAATATAATTTTCGGTGCATCTAGAAAGATGGCCTCCAGATTCTGGACATGCTGGTAAATTGTCTCCGTGGCTGCCTTACAGGTTGCATTTGGGAGAATATAAACCAGTGTCATGAAAATCTTTCAAATTCCTGGGGCAAATATGTGGGCACTGATTTGACCTGATAGGAGCTCCATATCAGGTCAATTTGTTGTGTGTCTCACAATGTAGTTTTTGCACCATTTGCTGTTGTATAAGCACACGCCCCCTCCAATTGTCTTCCCCGTAGCCTGTTGATCTCTGAAGTTTGTCCATCTTATTTCTTGGAGATCTCACATTGGATAAGATAATTGTTGGGAGCGGAGGCTTGGTCACTCTTACAGCGCCGGATTCCACATCTTGCACCGCACCCCTTAGTGTGTTTGGGTGGCTGGGATCGCTCCGCTGTCTGCAGGCATTCCACTGGGAAGTCAGGATTTGGCATCCGGGGTTGACAAGGCGCTTGCTGAGCCAGGTGGAGTAATCCCTCCCTCCTGTAGGTAATGAGTGACTCTCCGCTTGTAAAAACTTTAAAAATAGTCAATAAAAACAGCAGCAATGGTCCTGATTTGCAGATGATGCCAGACATTGTTAGTCACCACTCCGATGCTTCGTTAAAAAGTAAATAAAACACTCCTAAAACGTGTAAAACAAGACAATAACAAACAAACAAACGCAGGGCTCTCATGCAAGTGTCGACCGCAGAGCAGCACCACCATTAACGTAGACATACACATAAGCCTACACTTCATGTCTGTGCTCCAATGGTTCATTTAACATAGACAGTGACTTGAAACAAAACTCAGTAGGGAGAGGCAGGAAGCTCTATGGTCCTTCACTCCAATGCAATATTCGAAAACATTACTCAACAAACTCCAGTCCTGCATCTGTTCCAGAGTCTCTCATGATTCTTTTGGCCCACCCCTTTTCAAACTAACACCCACCTTCTAAGTAGAAAGCCCACCCTTCCGAGCCTGACAACCTAAATGGACAGCCAATGGGAGATAGTGTGGTTTGAAACAATAGAGAGGGAAATGGAACGAGGGTCAGCTGGACTCAAAACACAATGTTAGGACATTTCATGGCCCGTTCTCATTACCAAGTTGTAAAATCTAACCCTTTGCCTTGGCCCTCTGTGTCTCAAACATATAGGTTCCCTTTAGTGTCTGCATGAGACGCACCAGGCTTTCAATTAACCGGATCAACAGCTAGGTGACTTAATAGAAAGACCAATGGAGTCCTGTTGAGGTTCAGGTTGGCAGCGATGGATGGATCAATCTTCGTAGGAGAGCAGGGTTTAATTCCTGTATGAGACAAAAAGACAAGGTTGAGTTTTTATTTAAAGGGATAATTCAGTTTGTTCGAAGTGGGGTTGTATGAGGTACTTATCAATAGTAAGTGTACTACGTACTGTGTACTCACTTAAAAGAGTCCTAGTGTACGCTTTATTTTAGTTTACTGTCACCGCTTCACACTGACGTCAGAATGTCCTCTAGTCCCCACCGTGAACGGCACTCCGACATTTCCATAATATTGTATTTTCTATTATTTCGTCTCTTCTACAAATCGCTGACACAAACAGCTGATCTGATACCATGCGCTGCATGCGTAGGTATACAGGATGTGCGGAGGAAGACATACTGCCGAGGGAAAGGGCTTTCTGACGTCAATGTGAATTGGTGACAAAAAAAAAATAAGGCTTACACTTAAACTGACATGTTTGTTTGTATGTAGGACTCTTTTAAGAGGCTAAAGTATGTGGTACCAATGTCCCTGTCTGCAGCCGTGCTTTGCTTAGCTTCTCCTAACAGGGGCAGTGCTGACTGTTATCTACTGTATGTAGTACACTTACTTTTGATAAGTACCTTGTACAACCCCACTTCAAACAAACCGAACTATCCCTTTAAACCCAAAGCATGATGTTTTCCCAAACTTAGCCCTGCAGTTTTTGTGGTTGAGGGTTAACCCCTAAGCCAGTTTATCGCTTTAACCACAACCAGCAAATACAGCATCCCCTTTTGTTGCTTTAAGAGGTAATTTACATTTACAATAGATGTTAACCAATATGAACCGGGTTAGGACAATCTGTGAGAAATCTGATATCCACTTGGACTGAATCTGTTCATGTTTTAAATAAGTATTATAATTACAAACGTTTGACATTAAAACAAGAATAAAGTTATATCTGTCTAAGAAGAAAGTGCCTTTTCTTGATCTTTGTTAAATCCCCTCATGGCTAAATTTGGCTTCAGTGTGATGTTCGAAAGGTTTAGAGTGTGACTCATCTGGGCTCAGCAGGGCCGGTCTAATCCTGTGTGGATCTGTTTCAGGAAAAACCAGAGAACTTGAAGAAACAGCAGCGAAGAGATCATGCAGATGTTCCTGTTCTTCTCATGGGAACATTTCAGTTTGACCCCCCTGCATGGATCGCGGTCTGGATTAGCACTTTTATTTGGCTGAACTAAAGATTTAACCTGGCTTATTAAAGCAGTGTTTGGTGGGTTTGAACTTTGACCTTGAAACAGACGCCGGCTGAGACAAGCACAATTAGAGAACAACAACAAAGAGCTGATTTTGCAGCGCTCCTCTTCTTCAGGGAGGGAAGAGAGGTTTAATTGGGAGAATTAGGAGAACATGAGGACACGGGAAGCTACATCAAAGCGGTGTAGAGGTTATTAGCATAAAGTTAGCGGGAGAGCGTTTAGCAGCAGCCTTTGTCTGCCTCAGTCTTTAAGGTACCTTTGTTTTACACACCTCATCAGACCTCTTCCAGACGGTCTCTGCTCCATCCAGAAGGATTTATTTTTTACTGGATTGAGCCCACAAGCATGAATTCATCACATGAAGAGTCATCCTTGTTTTACAGCTGCAACTAATTATTTTATTCACTGATTAATCTGGTAATTATTTTTCAATTAACTGATTAATTGTTCAATCTTTCAAATGTGAAATACGAGTTTACAAGATCCCAGAGCCAAAAGAGACTAATGGTCCCCGTCGTCACATTCAGGCACAGAATAAGAGGATTTTACTTTTAAGTTTATTTAATATTTCAATAATGATTTTATTTGATCAAAATTGTTGCAGTTTAATATCATTGATTGGTTAAACAACTGTTATGGGAACGTATTTATTATTATAAGACTTAGATGCAATATTTGCAGAATGTCAAATAATACCATAATGATACATTTAAAAAAAAAAAAACAGTCATGTTCGGTGATTTAAATCAGTTATTTAAGTTGCAACAATGTAACCTGACCACTGTGAGCTACCTGTCACACCAGATCATGCCAGGTGTGTTTTACTGCTGATGAACTCATCTTATCTTTGTTCTTTCGTCATTTACCTGCTGTGGTCTTGCTTTTATGCTGAACTGTAGAACCACGTAGCTGATAAGGTCATTTCCATTTTTGCAACACGAAGTGCTTTTAGTTGCCACATAGAAACAGTTAGACATTCAATATCACAGCAGGACTGGATGACCCAAACAGGCAAAATATGTTGCGTGCTACACATATTAGGTGTGCTATGTGACTGAACCAAAGTTAATTTTATCAGAGTAGTTTCTGTCGCATGGATCTCTCCTAAACTGTGTTCAGACCAGGGATGCAGACATTTTCTCTGACTGATTACTCGTCCCATAGCTTAAACGATGACTCGAGTCATTGCTTTATAGGGATTTTTTTGGATCCAGTCTACAAAAGTTGCGCAATAGAATCAATGTGGAGACAGTCTCCCTTTCCATTGGTTACCTGTTTGTGTGTGGCTTAATTAGCAAGGGAAAGAGAGACTGTCTGCTTGTTACATACGGCAGTTGTTGCCACCTGCAGGGTCTTAAGCACTGGGGTGATTTCCTCCACATCCCTCCAGTAAACTGTAGAAAAATATGGGACTACAAAACGATAATCAATTAGATGTTTTTGTAACCGATTATGGTTTATGTTGGGCGTTCTAATTTACCCGAGAACAAATTCATGCCTTAGGTAATATGTTTTACAAGAGATATTTTGCTTGTTTTGGTTAGTTTAACACAACGTGAATAATGACCCTGAGTTAACCTTGCTATTCCCAGCTACCTTACCTGTTAGCAAGGTAGGGCTTAGCTTGGCTCAGTACCAGGATTTCTCTAATGGACACCAAGTAGGGGTATTCTGTTTCAGCTGTGGAGCGCCTGTCCATCTGTCTCACGTTTCATGTTAACAGATTTTACCTTTCCTACCTTTAGATGTAAGAAAATAAAACAAACCTTAATCAAAAACTTTTTGATCTAACTTCGTCTCGTATTCCCAAGTGGGGCCCATAGACTAAAGAGATGGATGACATGACAGCTCCCTAAAAGTGAAGCAAAAACCTCTCTATTGCCCCCTGCCTGCCCCTCACCCGTCCGCCCAGCAGACTTGGCTCTTCAGATTTTGTCATGACTGCAAAAACACAGTTACAAAACAGTCTGGAGAACAGTGTCAAGAAATAGTAGAGTGAAACATACTGCGTCACACACTGCAGTATAGGTCATAAGTCCCGCCTCCTCCATGTTAACAGATGGGACATGAGTCAAACTATAAAATCAAAACACACGTCAAATACATTTTTCTCGAACACGGTTTCTGTCATTATAGTTAGTTCTTATCATAATGATTTATGTCCAAGTGTTCATTTTTCTGACAGGTTTACTTTTAATTAGTTATTTGATGCTGTAAAAAGGGGGTGTGACCTCATGATTGACAGCTCTGTTGACAAATCGGGCTCCTGCAGTGTTCTGTTCCCAAGTAGCAGAGTAGAGGAGGAACGGCGAGAGGAGACGTAACTAACACTAACACTACAGTCATTGAACTTTCCATAACCGTGATTATCTGCTTCAGACCAACACAAGAAGCTGGTCACGCAGACGTGACAGATCTTTGCTGTCGGTGGGGTATTTTGACTTAAATTTTGTACAATGAGAGTAGATGGAAACGCGTCATCCATCTTTATATACAGTAATTGGTGACGCCCAAATAAGTTCATGGGATACGTAAATGGGGCCAAGCCAATTTCTTGTTTGGTTTTACAGGAAGGCCCTACATTGGTTAGCCTCGATGGTTTGATGAAGGGCCCTTGATGGACATCAAACAGACCTTGCTTGTAGCCCTTGTATATTCTCCTTGCTGCCCATGTTGGCCTCGTCACCAATCCAATTAAAAGCCCACTCTGAGCGCATATCAACTGGAAGCCCACCTAACCCAGGTAGGCCTACGTAGGCCGCACTTGGATGTGTTAGCTGTGTTTGGCCAGAGCAGCAAAAATAAGGTTATACTGATACTTCTTATTTAGAGACAACCAATCTTATTTATTAACAAAATGAATCTGTTACCTCCCCCTCACCAGCAGCTTCAGACATTAAACAGAACTATATAGAAATGATCAATCTTGTCGCTGATGGTCTGGTTTGCTTTTATAGGTCACATAGAGGCATCAGAAATAATTTCAGACTGTTTCATAACCAGCGAAAAACTCCTCACAGGAGCTTTAAGCAATCAGCACAATCTCCTTCCAATCAAAGCAAGTATGGCTGTAAATGAAGACATGTGACAAGAATATGTCATATGTACACAAATATTGACTATCACCACGCTCAAACTAAGAGCCCTGCTCTGTAACCTCCATCGCCCTCCGCCTTCATCTTCATTTTAAACACTGCGTCTCCTTTATCAGCAGTTGCCCCATAACGTTAAAGCGTCCTGCTGTAGTAGCTGAGCTGAAGAGCTGCCATCGACCCCCCCTCACTCTCCACAGATTAATTACACACACACACACACACACACACACACACACACATCCAAACACTTACACTGTACTGCACTGCCTCGGATGACTAAACTACCTGCGTTCTCGCCATTAAAGAGACGGAGAGTGATGGAGACGGAGACTAAAGGTGATTCATACTGCTTATTTTACTCCACGCGCTGGCATTTATATAAGTGGTGTAAGTTATGTAAATGCTATCACCAGAGCCTGTGTTGCAGGGAGAAAGTACTTCCTTATATTGCCTATGATTCTATTAAATGTTCGTGTTATTTGACTTCAACGTCGACATGATGGAGGAAAATAATTTCAGTTTACAATTACCGGCAACAGAATCCTTAAATGGCCCTTAGATATACAGATTTCCAGCAGGAGCAGCAGTTAACTGCATAATGTGCACATAGATAAGCTGGTAATTGTATACCTGCAGTAAAGATGATCACTGGAATATGATGAACAGACTCTCTGCTGTGATAGTCTTACAGGGACTTTTGAAAGTGTTGGTGAATCTGCTGACCCTCGGTGCCGCCGTCTGTCGCTCGAACGTCCCATCAAAGTGAAAAATGGTGCCACAATTCTCCCAGGAGTCATTTAAGAGAAGAGACCACAAACTGAGACAGACAAAAAGTTAGCTGTCGAGCTCGGTCGAGTTCCCCGTCCTCCGATGATATGGAGCGTGACTGTCGGCTTCTCCCTCGGCGCTGCTTAACATCACGGGTCATTAACAGGTACAAATGGCGGGGTGACCATCACTGACCTTCCTGTGAGCTTCCTGTCATCTCCATCTGTCATCTGATTTGACGCCAAGTGATGGAGCGGCCCGTCACCTGATTAAATCAGACCCCAAACCCAGAGTGAGGGAGACAGAAAGAAATAAAAGCCCTCACAGACAGACTTAAAAGAAGATGCCCTCAAGCTTAGCAGAGACGGTATTAGCAAGCGCTGCTTAATTATGAGAGCAAACCTTTGCGGATGGCCCCGAGATATTCTTTTTAGGAATTAATTTGGCACATAAAGAGATCATGAAATCTAAACAGCCCTATGGCGTAGGAGGTTTTATCCACACAGCAGGCAGATATCAGCGCAGGCTTTTCATTTCAACACTCTCCGGTGGTGGATATCAGTCCAGAAAATCAAAGTCTGATCACAGCAAACCTGCCTTCATTATAGATTAACGTCTTTCTGCATACACTACAGGGCCATGTGCAAAAGCAAACATTAAACGCTGTTGGACTTTTTGTGTGAAACTAAGGCCTCAGCATGTGGCCTGAACAGCCTCCTCTCCTCTGGGAAGGAGGATAAAGATCTTAAAACCTGTTGGCAGAGACGCACAGCAAGTGTTCCAAACTAAAAGGAAAATATGTTACTGACAACTGCTTTTTAAAACAAGCACATAATCCTCAGAAAACCAACACAGTGCATGCTGATTTTCAGTTTGACAGTTATCTTGACTTTGGATTAACAGTTGTGATCTCGAGTCAAGGTCCACTTACTCTATGTTACAAGTCAACAAAGCATGAGTGAGTTCTTCACCAGCTTCAGTAAGTTTGGATAAAGATTGTGCCTAACAGTGGAATAAGTGTAGCGGATATATTTTGCAAACTTGTTTCAAATGTAAGTTTTTATAGAACTCTGTTAATCATATTTTAATAGTGAGATCAGTAATAATTCTGATTCATCTGTTTTAATTCACAGTGGTTCAAAACAAGCAGCGAATATTCTTCCTTCCAGACACGTTGGAAAACTAAACCCTGTGGCAGCAACAAACATGGGCTGAAATCTCTTACTACAGCGCAGTGAAGCCAGAATAAAGAGATGTTACTGAGATTTAATGACAATAAACAGGCTGAACGGATGCTGAAATAACTACAACATGATGCAGGTTTGTAAACACTCTGAATTCATGCTTTCTCAGGTCTGTCTGCAAGACAACAAGATAACTATTTTAAAATGCTTGACTTATTCAATGGAGTTTGGATCAGTTTCTGATGCAACTGTGTGATATAGGGCTGCACGACACTGGAAAATACAAGACATTGCAATAACTGTTTGTTCTATAAAAATAATACTTTGTTTTCATGTCCATATACACATATACAATCAACTATAATACTTTTTAATTGTTTGTAACTTTTAAGTTTCCTTTTTTCTAACAAAACTAAACCCCTGTTATCCCTACACATGACAGGTGGAGCGACGCGTTTCTTTATACGTTTCTTTATAAAATAAATACAAACAGACGTGTCGGCTGCATTTGCTTTACTTATACGGTAAATATAAATTTACATGTATTTAAATTTCTTATATTTATTATATAAATAAAACCAAATGACAGTCACTTTATGAAACGAAACCTCACTGTTTCCTACTTCCTGTTGGCACACATCCTCACGCCGTGTGTGCGCTGCAGGTGTAGCCACTAAAAATAAACACTCCGCAGCACTTCCGCTCTGTGGACGGTGAGTTTATGTGGCTGCAGCTTTAACATGCGCCTTGACGAGGTGCGGCTGATAAAGGGAATACACACACTAAAAAGCCAACTCGCATAACTGAGCGTCTGTGTTGACCAACCCGCCAACATTGCGTATGACCGTAGCAGAGTTTACAGGCAGGTGACACAAACGCTGCGTTGTGGTGATGTCAGACGGACTTTTCTGGTAGATTAGTGAAGGAAAACGAGAAAATGGAGATGATACAACCCAGCTTGTAAGGGGAAAGGGAAGCAACATAAAACCAGTTGTTCTTGGTAAAACAAAGAAAAGTACAAAGTCCAGTTATTTAATGACAAAAAAGGAGTGATTGTTTTACAGCAAGTGAAAGTGAGGCATAAAAGGTACAACTGAATATGGGCCTGTGGGTGCTGATCAAATCGATAAACAATTATAACAGAAAGAGGACTCTAACCTAAAGCTACATTCAAACCGAAGGTGAAACACAAGAGAACTGCAACCTAAAAGTAAACTAATCCCGGACCTAGTCCAAGTGCAATAAACGAGTGCCTCAGAAAACACAATAACTAGTTCTGGTAGAACAAACAGATTTCAGCAATATCACAAAGGTACGAGAGGCACAGGCACAGCAGCTGCACGCCGAGTGACGAGCCAGCCAGATCCTTAAAGGGGAAGTCGGCTGCTGCTCTCCTCTGATTGGCCGTCACCAATCCGTTCTCCTCCAGCCAGCAGCGCAGGGGAAAGAGACACCAGCCTAGATGACAGGACACGCAGCCACCAATCACACTCCAACATAATTAGTCACACACACGGGGAGGTGAGTAGCGGCCGCAACAGGTGAGTTTTCCTTTTTTCACTAAGCAACAATAAAGTAACAACTTGTTTCAGGTCATTTGCTTTTCCCTATTTTGTGGGGATAATAAAAAAGTCAAAGTAGTTTAACCTTTGATCATAGGTCAAACATAGGTCAAACACAGCTACATTTTATGCATTCCTGAATGTATATTTTCCTTCTTCTAGTGTTAGGGTTATTTTTACTGTGTATTTATTTCTCCTGTGCTGTATTTGCTTTGATAACCTGCTGCTGTAATGCCACAATTTCCCAGTTTGCGATCAATAAATTCCGTCCATCCATCCATCAATCCATGTTAATGAACAGAAGCTGCTGATTTTCCTGATAGGACAGTCGCTGCATGCTTTCATTCAGCCACAACTCCTACTGTACTGAGCCAAGCCAGGACATATAGACCAGACGTATGTGGCTGTCTTCATCATGCTAATGTAGTTGATAAGCAAGTTTTAAAATCCTAAACATTATTATGCCTCGGCTTAACAAATGAGCCCTCGACAACTCAACAAGCTCTGTCACTTTACTTCCATCTCAACCTTGAGCCTTCCTCTCAGGGGACTTGGACTTCAGTGAGTGTGAGCCGGTCAAAGGAAGGAGTGCTGAAGCATTCTCTTTCTTCACTGCCTCTCCCGATGGACTGTGAAAACATTTGCTAATATCATGTGGACATCTTCCCTGACCTTTTCCTTTGGCCTCATCCGGCTCTGCTCTGCATACCTGATTGAGTTTTGGACCGAATGGAAAGAGCCCAGAGAGAAACGTATAATCTGCCTTTAAGAATATGCTAATGCCAATGCACAGCACTCATGTCTGCACCACCTAATATTATTGTGACCTTGTTCAGAGACAGGTAGATGGAGGAAGAAAGGGAGGGACGCAAGGGGACTGAAAGAAGGTCAGATGGAGAGATATTAACAGCACAAAGAGAGAGGAAGAGTCATTAAAGCTGCAGCAGAGGGAAACGATTGTGAACCCGGGTGATTCTTTACCTCACGTATGAAAAACAGTGGCTATAATGTCTCTGCAGGCACACACGTGTCACAGATCTTGTAGCTTCTCAACGCTATCATCAGAGAGAAGTATTACAGAGTTCACACATTATGTCTACAGAATAAAAAGGTTGAACCGTTTACAGAAAAACTGTGCTGTGGGTGTAGCTCTGTTAGTGGAGAACAACTGAATAATGAAGTCTGATTTTATCACTAAACAACAATGATGTCATTTCTCCTCTGCACTGATGAACTGATAAAGGTTTGCTGGTGTTTTTTACCTGAAAAAAATACATCTTTAGTCATTTGGTTGCATTAATAATATCCATAAATCTTTAAAATAGATGATTTGTTTTGGATTAAAAACCATTTTGGGACAATATATTCATCCAAGCAAGAACTGTAAATAGATTGGTTGTTGAGTTTTTCTATATTTTTTTTTTTCGCTGGTAATAAAACGGACTTAATTCTGATTACTCTGTATGAGCTACAAAAGGAAATCAGACCATCAGCAAACACAATGAGTTATTTTTAATGCCTGAAGCTGCGTGTGGGGGGTAGAAGTCAGATGAAGCGATTAACTGCACGCTGCCTTTGTTTACATTTTACAGGGCAAAAATTTGAAGTGAGTGATACATAGAAAGCGGGATGAGATTTTTTGTTATAAACCATCACTTTTCACATGTACAGGACAAAATCAGCAAAGAGATAAGAGGTACGGCTTTGTCCACAGGGGGCGCCAAAATCAAGACAAACTGAAAATTCCACACAGGAGCTTTAAACACCACAGATGAACCCAACACATGTAATTAAGATCCACCAGAACAGCAACATGCTATAATATCTCAGTAATTGCTATATTAATGCTATAGTAAAGGCATTCAGATTAACTATACCTTCTTAAACAGTAGATCACAGTTTTTAAACAAATAACAACACTTTACTGAATAAAAAATAACAATAATATGTATCTGGAATGAGAAAGTTGAAGGTTCCTAAAGTTCTTCCTTTAGAGTTTTAATGTTCCGTTAACTGACCGTCAGTCAGGCCAGTTAGCTTCAGTCAGGTAGGTTAGTGTCAATTCAGTTTCAGTTTAAAGAGCTCTTATGTTCTGGAAAAAAAACTAGCCACGTTAGCTTAAAGATACAATCGCAAATATTCCAGTTTTGTGCTCTTGAGCGCCAGCCACTGGCGATAATCGTGCATTAGAAAAGCACACTTCCCACATTAGCCCAACATCTGATTTTCCTTGCTTTCCTTTTTAGACTGTTTGTCTTCATCTGAGCTTCGAATTTGTTTCTTTTTCTTTGGATTTTCGCTTATTTTTGAAGTTGTATCTGTAGTCATCCATCTTTTCTTTGTTTGTTCAGCCATAATAGATTACTGTTTCGTTGCAATGCTTACAGAATCTGGAAGTGCAGCTGCTTAGCTCCGCCTACCCTCTCTGGCAGACCAACCACTGCTGGGTGATGGAAAACGTGTCACTAACTGGGCGCCGCTTGTGAGTTTTTCAGTGAATGTTGCCACAGACACCCAGGCCATAGAAATACGATATACTGCAAATGCAAAGGCTTTCATCAGTAGGCCATAGGCTCAATCACCATCGTGTTACCTCATTCAGTGATAGTGACTTAAAAGACATTTATTTAAATGAAAGAAACTTTTAAATTTTACCTTTAACTCAGCTAAATTCACAAAGACACTGCCAGAAGCTGTTAAACTCCTGGCGCACAGGTCCTACAGGCCCTCCCTCTTCACTTCGGTGTTGTCTGACGGCGTGCTGAGCATTATTATCAAAGCTTTAACATGGATTTCTGTTTAACTCCAGCACCTCCCATGGCCAACGGGGGGTCGGTACTGATTGATGAAGCCAATAAGAAAAGAATCTGAGTAAAAGTACTCTGATTGACAGATCGCTCAGATTCACTGGGTTACATTTCCTTTGAGTAGTCGTCTTCACAGTCTTCAAATGTCTTAGTATGTGCACACTAATGACCTACAGAGGCTTATATTTCTAGCTCTGTCCACCAGTCAGCTTAGAGCTGAAGAAGCCTTTCAGATGAAAGGTGAAACGTCTTCAAGAACTTCAACCAAGTCCAGCTGCCTTTTGAATTAAGCTTTACCATGACCTGGATGACTGAGAACCTTCACACACTTCAAATGCTTGTTTTTGTTGTATTTTGCTCTTAAATCACTAAGTTTGTTGTGATTTGAGCTGCTCTCAAGCTCTACAGTCATAAACTCACAGACACTGACACTTTTAGGTAACTTTCACTCTTGTAATCTGAAACTAAATCATCTGACGTTACACATAATAATAACAGAGCTGGGATCAGCAGTAACACAATGGGATCCGACCCCATTGACCATAATGAAATGTTGACCTAAGCTCCTACAGGTCCTGTGTGTGCCGGTCTGTGCAGGAAGTGTTGAACTTCATTACAGTGTCAGAACGTCCAGGGTGAGTTTTTGTTATTGCAGAGTGTATTTGTGTTGAAATGAGAAATGAGAGCAGCAGACTGGTAAGAAATAATTCTTTTTCAGTTACAATGTTTTGGCTGACTTGGAAATTTAAAGCTTCTGGTTTATATGAACCAAACTTTTTCAGTGTTGTTCCAATGGTGAGGGATTACCTTCTTTATTAACGCTTGCTGGGTTGTTCTTGAGTATTGATCTGCCACAACGAAGGATCAGGAACTGAACTGAGCAGCTCGCACTGCCAACGAACGAAGGAGTGAGTTACGGTCGAGTTAAGTTTACTCTCCTGGATAAATAAAGGTGTAAAAGTCTGAATGATTGAGCACGTTGTCATCACATACACAAAACAACTGAAGTCTGCTCCAGGAGATATGTTGACCAACTCTGCTGGATGGCTGAAGAAAACACACACACTGAGCATGTCGACAGAATGTGAGGCGGCAGGGATCCAGGGTTAGCGAGGTGTCAGTGTGTGTGTGTCTAAGCGTGTGTGTGTGTGTTCCTCACACCTGGAGCTTATGAAACCTGCTCCTGACTAATCTGGCTGACCAGTGACAGAGCCAACTATATCATTCACTGAAGTGACACCTGTAGTCAGTACCAGCGTCAGCAGACTTCACACACACACACCCTCAGTCAGATGTCCCTTGGAGCTGTGGTCATTGCTGTGTACATGCATGATTCACCATGTTGTGATATTTTGATATCCTGCTGCTCTCACAAGATTACCAGCTTATCCAAGCCTGGCTGTGGGCAGTGCGTGTGCGTGCGTGTGTGTATGTGCGCAGCAGGGTGTGGAGTATGTCCTCGGGCAAATGGCACGGTCAACCATAGATGTAGTGCAATAACAAGTCTCTGTGAGTCAGGACTCTGAGACGCTGACACTCGGCCTCGTGTCTCCACAGCTTTGCTGACACAGGCCGCTGCTGAAGCTCTGCGGGATCTGACTGGAGCTTAAGGGGGACGGTCGGGGTTCGGATGACTTTACAATGTTTGGATTCAGTGTTCATTTAGCTCCCCTTCAAAAATATTGTTGGAGAATCAGATTACTTGTTATGTTATCTTGTTCCATTAGTTACTTTAATAATTCTTTCTTTATTTTTGGGTCAGTCAAAGAGCTTTCACGTTTGTCTTAATGGGCAACTCCTTGCTCCAGTATATTTCTTAAGCCGGCAGCCATGAAACAGGCTGTAATGGCGGCAAAAATGGGGCTCAGATTGTTACTCTAAGCGTCTGACGACATTACAGAAAGGATCTCTACAGAGAGAGACCTTTTTGTTACAGAGAGAGATGTTTTTTTTAACCACAAACAGACGTTACATCGCTCTCTTCAAACTCACCTTGCATAAAACCGGGGTTGCTTTTCTACTGCTGTCTAAATCAGGTTGATTTTTTTGTGTTATTGTGTGCTACACAAATATTGTGTTGAAATCTGAACCATCCCTTAAGCTGCTAACACTCTGCTTTTTTGCTGAATGGGAAAGGTTACAATCGGCATTCAGACCTGGGTCAAATGACTCTGCAGTAGACCTGGGTAGTTATCGCCTCGGCTCCTCGGCAATGATGGGAACACAAAACCTGTGTCAACGTGCTAATCTCCGCCCCCTTTCCGGTGCGATGCTATGCTCCATCTGTAACTTCTGCGACTCCTTGTCATCTCAGCTACAAATTCCACCCGTCTCCGTCCAAGCAGCGCTCGAACATCGTTCCAAATTTGTTACACCGAGTTTAATAAACAGACTATAAAGACCTAACCACCGTAACATCTTCACTGTTTACTACTACTACAGCAGGTCTTCCTGGGTCTAAAAAACTTGCGTCAACACGCTAATTTTAGATAGGAAAGGGGTATTATAAACACCAAAGACAGAGTAACACAAACTACCTGATGTAGGCAGCAGTAGGCCAGCGACCTTTGTGTTCTGTGATGTCAAAATCCAGTTTTTATCAATGTAGTCTGGTGTGTTTGAAGAGAGTGATGCAACGTCTGTTTGTGTTTAAAAAAATCATCTTCCTTTATAACAAAAAGGTCTCTCTCTGTAGGGATCCTTTCTGTAATGTTGTCAGACACTTAGAGCAACAATCTGAGCCTGTCAGTGGAAACAACAAGAACTTTTAGTGGACGCACTTTGATTGGGCACATTTGCCCCTGAGAATTCCATGTAGCCATTAAAACCTATTTTACAGCTGCAGGCAGAAAAAATCTGCTGGAGCAATTTTAAAGCTTTATGTCATTATACTCAAAATATGTAAAAGAGGGCCCAGGTTTAAAGATACCAGAGGTACCCTTTAGCTTAAAACATAGCATTTACTTACAAGCTTTCCTGAAGCCATCAAGCACATCTCACAGCCTTCTTCAGGAAATGGAAGTTGCTCAGGAGTCCCGCTTTGCTTAAGTTGAAACTTTGGTGATTCAATGATTTTACGATTTAACAGAGCATAAAAACAGAGAGAAGCAGCCTTAGAGGGATCAGGAGGGTGAAAGACATCAAGACAATTTCTCGACATCAGGGTTTGCCAGCGACCATTGGTTCGCTTGTAAATGCACACTACTGAGCAATCCAATCAGCCAGGTAGTTTCAAGCCTGGACTTGTAGTGCTGATTTATTTGACATTCAAATGTGTATAGGTCTACAGAGACATCAGCGAGAAAGGTAGTGATCTGAGAAACAGTCTGTGGCAGAGCGGATGTCTCAGGTACATTAAGTTAATGGATCGGCTCTCAGATCTTCCATCACATTATGAGCTCCAACATGCAGGCAGGCGGACCCAGCCTGTCCTGTTGCTTTTATAATAAGTGGTCAGTAATATGGCTTGAAAAGAATATTCTTCTATGGAGTGATCCATGATTGAGGTTTCCATTCAACACACAGGCGTATAGGTACAGTACATATAACCATGTAGGCTTAATGTTGTATAAAATTGGAAACGTACGCACTTACATTAGCTGTTTGATGTTTTGCTGCTTGATTTTTGGGTTCTTTGCATGTTTTTCTCTCTGGATGAAATGTTTCTCAGTGAGAGAGAATATTTGCCCTCCACACAGGAGACAGTGTTTGTCTCTGCTGTGCTGTGGAGTCCATTACCCTCCCAATGAGCCCTTGAACAACTCCACTGTGTTTGTTTGAAGATACTTTTTCAAAAACATATCTGAAATACACATTACCTGCTGAAAATGAACCGTCTCTGGCAGGTTTTACTTTTTAAAAACTGTGTTGGTCCAAGTCTCATACAAGCCCATTTGTCACCAAAATATCTTTATTACCACAGCCAAAAATGGCCGCCACTGACGGCTGAAGAACTGACAAACATTGACAGTGTTGCCAGATGCACGATCGTATTTGTACGATAATTTTGCCCTCTGTACGATCAATAATGCCAAAAAGGCCAAATGTACGATAATTTAGCCCTTTCAAAGAAACCCACAATAACAGTTCAGTGACACATCTGTCCCTCATTGCATCTTTGTGTGAGCGCGGCTTGCAAGCAGCTTCCCGGAACGTGCGAGGATTTATGCAGGGACGTGTATGGCTATTTCAAAAACAGCAGCAAGTATGCGGCACAGCTGAAAGAGTTTCAGGAGTTCTGTCATGTGGAGCCATCTCAGACCCGCTGGCTCTCTCAGCACCAAGTTGTCAAGCGAATGTGCACTCAGTGGGGCGCTCTGAGGCTTTTCTTCACCAACCAGTGTAGATATGGTGCTTTTATTCTGAAGGGTAATAATGGAAGGAATTATTGTGTAATGGGGGGCAATTTACTCTGTACAAAATGGCAACTGTATGCTTCACACAACAAAGGACGGGACCTCCGTGTTGTTACATTAATATGGTATGCAGGGCATCGTTTTGCAGTTCAGTGTGGTATTTTGACCCGTTATCTTGTTTTTTCAGAGCCCATCTACAATGTTTTTGGTAAAATACGATAATTTTAAAGCTGCAGTATGATATTGCTGCATTTTCAGTCTGGTAACACTGAACATCGACAATGAACTCTGTCACCAAGTAGTCTGCTGGAGTTCGCTCCATCCAAAGGACAAAACACCAAGTCCATTTACCTTACCTACTTCGGTTTAATGTGGAGGTCAGGTTAATGACAATGGGTCTCATTCATGAAACGTGAGCAGAACGAATTTGTGTGTAAACTGTTTGCAGACGGAAATTTACGTGCATCTCCGCATTCATCAATATTTTAGTAGCTCCAATCTTTTCGTAGCTACTAACAAAATCTACACATGCTGCTGACCACGCGTAGTGCTTGTGTAAATTTAAGAATGCACATAAATAATGCTTGTCACTATTGGAAATTACAATTTTAATTCATATTGCGCTCTGTTATGTACA
This sequence comes from Semicossyphus pulcher, assembly GCF_022749685.1. NCBI lineage: Eukaryota > Metazoa > Chordata > Actinopteri > Labriformes > Labridae > Semicossyphus > Semicossyphus pulcher. The sequence goes on along the minus strand of NW_027211693.1, from coordinate 29,086,957 downwards.
CAATACGCAGATGCCTTTGAAACACGTGATATAGCCTAAACATGACAAACGATTAAAATATAACACATTTAGAAAATAATTTGAGACAACACGTTTGTTTGTTTTGTGTGTCTCTTTGATCATTTGAAAGAAACCTTTGATAAATCTGATTTGAAAAATGTTTAATTTACGTTGGCTGCAGACTGACTTATTTGGAGCTGTATAAAACAGAGCTTTAGGCTATTAAGATTCAAATAATTTGAAGACGATGCATACAAAACTGCTGTGGGCTACATGAATATTAAAATAAATGTTAAATAGCTCTACACTCGACAGCCATCACTGATTTAGGTTTTATCCATTACACATTATCACAATATAACATTTCTGGTTTCCCGTTTCCACTTCATTCAATCCGGAGAGAAAACCCCTCAAATTAATCTTCTGTTTGTTTGGTGAAACTGTACGACCTAGGTTAAACTATACTGACCACTAAGCTATCAATGATGGTTTAATGTATTATGATACAACACTTATCACCTTACCATCTGGGTTTGATGTTGACTCCAGTGGAGGCATGTCGCTGTCTCCGTCAGGTATAATTCCTGACAGAGAGGTCTCCCCAATTATGCCAGACATGTGACTGTGAGCCTCCTCCTCCTGTGGCTGATGTATTTTTTTTGTGGGCGTTTATGCGTTTCTTTGCCTCCAGTTTCATGTCAAACCATTTACGCTTCACCTCGGACATGGTTCTTTGGACTACAGAGACAACATTAACGGCATCTGTCACCTCCCTCCAGGCCTTCGCTTTGCCTGTCCCTGTCACACCACTGCTAACAGATGAAAATAAAATGTGTTTTCTTAACTCCACTTCACCCAAAATTATTTCTATCTCCGCTTCGGAAAAATTATTTTTTCTTTCTCTCTCTTTGTTTGCGCCATGACTGACAGGTCGACTGTATGCATCTACACCTCCTTATATGGTGGTCATTGCCAATTCATGGGCGTGGATTTATGCTAATAGCTGATTATCGGGAGCGCGCTGTCACTTTACGATGGATTGGCATTCATGATCATACACATGTGTTTACGATCAGATCTGAGTTTCCCGCGGTGTTCATGAACCCGGAGTAGGTTTTTAGTAGCATAGGCTTTTATTTGCAAATCTACGCACACATTTACTAATGTTTCATGAATGAGACCCATTGACACCATTCCAGATGGTTGTTTTGCCAAATTACAGAATAATGCTCCTGACATCAATTGGTTTAGAGACATTTCAGACATTACCAGAACAATGGGCTGCAGGGATAAACGTTAAGATTTTCAAGCACAGGCACAACAGGCCCTAAATATAGAAGCCATTTTTGGTGGTCCGAATGTAAATTGTTCAAATTTAATTAATAATTTGTTTTAATTTTTAAACAGCATATGACAGGCCTAGATTCTTTTTGTAGAAGGGCCACGACTATGATGGCCGGTAAGGGCGATCGCACTGCGACGGCTCAAACGGTTTCCATTAGAAGAAACAGGCTGCAAATTCAAAAACACATGCAATGATGGAAACACGATGCAAATGAAATAAACATGCTGCCACTTCTCCCTCGCTTTCCTGTCATTAATAAACCTCTGCCACCGAGCGCCCCCTACAGGCCTGGAGCACTTCAATTGTGTTGACTGGATTTGGAGCATTTTTCCTTTGCATGTGTTTTGTGGGTTTGTGTGTTTGTGACTTTGCATCGTTTCTGTATTTGCAGCGCGTTTGATGCTGATGCATTTGTTTGGCTTTTTGTATTATTATGTATTCAATATTTTTCAACCCTTTTTTCCTATTTATTAATTATGTACAGATTATAAGGTCTGCATTCAGCCCTGACGCCAATCAAATAGTTCCGGCATATGATAAGGTTGCTGTAAGAAAATACACAAAAAAGATTATTTCCCAATGAAAGCATATTTTTAAGGGTTGGCGTTATCGGTTTATTTCTGAATTTTTTTCTTCTAAAAGACCAGAGGCAACAAAACCAGCAACAGAACAAAAGAATGTGTTGTGAACTCGTTGTTCCCGTGTCTGCTGCACCTGCTCAACCTCTTTTTTTCTGCTGCAAAAGTTCAAGAGCTGGAGCCGTGGCTTTTGCTAACACTAGCACCAAGAGATCAGGATGTTTGAGGAACTAAGACAGTCGTTGGCAGTACATGGTTGGCACAGAAGGCCACATCTGTGTTTAAATTGTGGGCCACAGAGTGCCTTTTTTTGGCAGCAGAGCATCGGGCCATGTTAATGTCGAATCGTGGACTCAATTGACAAATGTTTACTTTAAGCGGTTCAGGACGTCCGCAACACTCAAAGATAATGAGACAGGAATCAATTTGGAGGATCTGGAGCATTAACAGCCGTGTTGTCCGGGCAGGTTGTAGCTGTAATCAAAAGTCTGATATGCTTCATAAAACACCCTGGATGCAGAAATCATTGGTCTCTCATGATGGCACGCTACACGACACGAGACAAATTGTGATGCTTCAGCTTATTTGTGTTACGGATGCCCCACTTCTGCCAGATTGGACCGTCGTACAGCTGACATCATGTTGTCTGATCTGGGCTCGAGTGTCTCTCTGCTTTCTGTAGATATGAGCTCTTTTGAACAGAGGTATGACAAGAAACAGAGTGAGCTCTTCCACAACGTACAGTCAGAACTCTGCAGAAAGCCCACGGTGGTTTTATTCAACTTTATTCAATTGATCAGTTACTCATGTGTAATTATTAGAGCTGCATGACTATGGCCAAAATAAGCACAATTATCATTATAAATATTGAGATCACGATTATTTATTTATTTTAGGGATGCATTTTTTTTATTGTACTTTCACATTTAAATAAACAACACAATGTTTTCAGTTCCATTTTGCCCTACAATACGGCTCATGTTCATGGGTAATTTCATGGGTGTGTCTTTGGGAGTTTGGTGGATAGGTTGTCGCGCTGGATGGCAACAGCCTCAGCTGCTTGAACGAGTTAGTTGCGTTGCTGGTTTCATGCACTCATTGCCTATTAGTCTTCTTCTTAACTATCACTCGTCCTAAACCTGAAATACCTCCAAACAGCTGATGATGAGCCGTTTGGGGGGGACCTGTGTTTCGGTTTAACGAGTGACTCGCTCTCTTCCTGTTTTAGCGTAACAACAAGCAGCGCTCAAAGCGTGACTGTGAGTTAGTTGCACAAACAACACATGTATCAGATAAGTATATTTTGAGCTCATAATGAAAAACGACAAAGAGGCGGTCGCAAGGACAGCTATGTATTCTCTTTTCAACTGCTGCTGTAACCACGACAACCACAGACTGTGAACTGAAACAACGGTCTCTGTCTTGTTTACGCTTCCTCTCTAAACTGCCGCTGCAAGGTCGGCGGTCATCTCATGACATGCCAGCTCCCCCAAAAGTGAAGCCCAAACCTCTCCATCGCCCCCTGGGGGAGTGGCTCATAGTTTAGGGAGCGCTTGATCTGATATGCAGTCAATATGACGTCAATATGACCGTCAATCGGGATTAATATTTTTTTTTTACTTTTGCCTTTATTTATAGGACGTTAGACAGGAAATGGGAGTAGAGAGTGGGGGATGACATGCACCAAACGATCGGCAGACCGGGAGTTGAGCCCGCGATCAGTGCGACGAGGACTGCAGCCTCTGTACATGGGGCGCTTCACCAACCAAGCCAAACCAGCGCCCCACTATTCATCTTTTTTATTTCTATTTTTAACAGCATTTCTTTGGATCAGGTACATGAAGGACTTAGTTGAAGTGTGAAAAAACAACAGCAAAGGACGATCCACAAATCAGAAAACTCGTCTGTCTGATGAAACTTGTACACTTTCATTTTATTAAATGTGTCAATCCCTCCAAGACTTGAGAGCTTTTTTTATTTGGTGTCCTTTGACTGCCTGAGGCTTTCAGGTCATTATGAACACACCTGTATCTTTGCAGGCTGATTCCTCCTCTAACAAAGCTGTTCTTCCTGAACAATGTTAAACTACTTTTTAAATAAGTCGCTGATATCTGGCTGGTGACGACAGTTTGGATGGACATCATCCTGTCAGACATAAAGCTGCGTCTGAGGACGGTGCTGGATGGATGCCAAAGTTGTTTTTGGATTAAATGGACCAACATCTCTAATGTTTTCAGTAACAGCCCGGGTACACAGGAGGTGTTTCAGGTGTGATTTCCTCTCATGTGTGCCTGAAGGAACGGATATGCTTCTGCTTTATACATGGAATAGATTTCTGTTTTGTTTATGTTTACCACACGTTCATGCACACACGTCTGCACTTCTGTACACAACACGGGTCTTTTCATCAGGATGATTATTCCAGCACTTAGCGCACTTACCTAGAGGACCTTTCAACATTATGGACACCTGAACGCAGCACTCTCGTTGAACGGCACAAAACATCGTGCATCCTGGAGATCTTTAGAAAAGACAGACTTTCTGTCTGACATGATGGCTAACACTGAAGCACACTGCCTGAGAATGAAAGGCTCTGTGACAAAGAGTTGCAAGTGTCACACTCCGACACTTTCTGTGACTCACAGGCAGCAGCTGGTTATAGCCTTGACAATGGCACATGGACTGACTGACACCTACAGAAACATCAGTGCTGGTGGCAGATGCACGGGGCAGTGTTTATATTTTTAAATTGGGTAATTATTACGAGCAGACAGAAAATGCAAAATGTCCACATTAGAGCTGCTTGAGCTAATGAATTTGGAACCAGGAGTTTCCTGATGTCACCATCTGAGTTTACAACACATCGCGTAGCTGAGCCTGATGGGAAATAGATTCATTTTGCAGGTATTTCTCCTCTGATTACAATGAATGTTACACATTTCATGCCTTTACACACAGCAGTGTTTCAGATATTAAAGCATCTGTGCTGCTGACGGCGATGGCCATCATGTTCCCAGGTCGTCTGTCAGCTTGTTTTGAGTATGCGAGGGAATATCTTGAAGTTGGCCTTAAGCATCTATTTGGACTCCAGGATAATGTGGTTCGATTTTGGTGGTCAAGGGTCACAGGTCAACGTCACTGTGACCTCATGTCTGTCCCTATAGTGGAGAGAGTTGTACAGTTAGTTTTTTTGCTTTATCCATCTGAGAGAATGCCCTTCCCTGTGATTCATGGCCAACCTCCCCTCTCTCAACTCTTCTGTTCTTTTTGCTGTCATTAGATAGGTCGACCGAAAGAGAGACATTCTCAGGTATTTTGTCCCTCCTCCAACCTCTCCTGTTTGATCTTGGCCTACTCATATTGTTGGTTTGATTAAGGGTAATGTATACCTTCAAATAGTTTTCAATGTCTACAAACATCCAACACAACATTTGGACCAGTCATTCTTTAGGAAACACGATGGTGGATGCTAACTGCAGAGACAACTTGATGTGATTATTGTAGCTCTCCTTAGACCAGGGTTAGAGCTGTATTTAAAGATTGACAAACAGACATGGGAAACCCTCAATTTAGAACTGCAATTTAGTATTTTCAAGATGTAGCACTGTTAATATATGGTGTGGGATAGTGACTGCAGCTTCTATCCAAGTTCTAAGCAATGGTGGCCCCACAGAAGACTTCAAACTGAAGTTAGAGACTGAGGAAATCAATATTGGACCTGTGTGAGTGATTCAGCTAAACCAAAAAAGTTACCACCAAGGCTTCAGCCTCGCCATATTCCACTCCACAGCCCAACAAGCAGTCAATGTCAAAAGCTGTCGGCTCTCCTGCTACCGTCCTCCAAACGTTCTTTAATCTGAGTGGATAGCTGAATGCTGATCAGGGCGACAAAGAGAAGAAGGACGCTGCTAACTCTGATGAAACTCTCATGGTAGCACTTTGTGTCTGAGTGGAGTTCAGCAGCAGGGAAAACATGGCCGACCAAACCAATGCCGACTGCTGGTTTAATACCACTTCCTCCCCATGCTCGCCCAGATGGCACCGTGTTGTCCTGCTGGTGTTGTCCAGCGTATGGAGGCCGTGTGTGGCTTACCACCATACAGCTGTCTAATTAACAGCACACGGCCGTGTACACCAGCACCCCCCTCTGTGACTCTGAACCCTGTGGTACATCTGCTTTAAAGCCTCGTGTCATGTACGGTGGCGTCTATCCTTGTTCCGCTGACGGCTTAGCTTTGGTGTTTGTGTTTTTAATCTCAACATGGAGTCAGATTTTACTGAAACTAAACAGAAAGCATCAGTAACAGCATCTCCTTCCTTCCTCATAAATGACCCCCCCTCCTTATCAATCTTTTCACTTTACTGCTCATCCAGCAAAATGTTCTCCACCTTCTCTTTATCGGTAACCCCCACCATATTTTATCATTCCCCCTTTTACTAAAGTCTTCAGTAAACCTTTAAAATGCTTTTTTAACAGCTGAGCCTGGTATAAACACCCTCCCTGCACGCCTTTTGATGTTATATTTGAGTGGGAGCATCCAACAGTTTAACATTTTGAAACACGATGATAGAAGCATAAACACTGAATGCAGCAGTCTGGCAGATGTGCATGTTTGCTTTGATCCATTTTTACAACTATGAAATAGAAATGGTCCAGTTCTTGCTTATTTAGGTGTCATTTCCTGGAGTCCATTTAAATGCTTCATAACCTTTGCTAAAATGTTATGTGAGTCAATAAATCATGGTCATTAATTAAAGAAGTAGTAGGAGGTGCATATTTATTTAGAGTCTCAATGAACACCTCTGCACTTAATGATATTGATGCTATTGATGATGACGACATGTGGTTTATATTGATTTGGATTCTCATGATGATGATGATGACGAACTATATTTACCTTTTTGATGTTGCTGATGATTATCATTGTAAAAACAAACAAAAACAACAACAAAAAAACAACACCCTGTGCACTGCCTGTCAGCACCAGTGTCCGATCGCACTTGAAGCTTTTTGTTGGCTCTTACAGACACTTGCTTGTGTTGTATTAAGTCTTATATGTACGTCACTTTGGACAAAAATGTCTGCTAAATGAAACTGTAACATTGTAACATAGACATATAAATGAAAACTCATCCATATTTAACCTGAGCTCATTTACTGAACTGTAACTCAAAACGCTTGACTTAAACCCAAAGAAAACATGTTTCAGAAAAGGAAAAGCCTTGATGCGGCCCAGTGATGTCACAGATTACCTCACAAACAGTATAGACTAGGTCAAAACCTCGTATGTGGCTGACCACATCAGGTCAATGTGCGCTTTTGTGGGCAATGTGGTACAATGGCTGTCCTTATGAGGCCGATGGCAACGTGTTTGAAAGCAGGTGAGGGTAGGTGAGGACAGCAGAGCAGCCACGCCTACTCCCTGAACAAAGTATGCAGAGCCATGTAGAGAGAGAGTCGCGTCAGTGGAGGTCCAATATGCTCCATGATCTACCATGGCGATGTCGCAGCTCTTTCTCTCTACAGCTGTGAAAGTGCCGTCACTCAGTCAGTCAGTCAGTCAGTCAGACACATACAGGTACGGCCAAAAACCTGGAAATGCTGGGCCAGCCCTTATCTATTAGAGGTAAGTATGGACAAAGAAACTATAAGTTACCATGAGTAAACCTGCAAGCTAAAAAAAAGTGACTGAAACTACCTTCTGACTGTGTTTGACTGAAATTGCTCAAATGCTGTGATGTGACCTGTTACACAAACAAACCTGGGATAGTAAGTGCTGCAGAGTTACAAAAGTCTCACCCACTTTGTTACATTCATATCCATTAAAGTTACCTAACAACCGCTCTAACTACACACTTATGTAAAGAACATTTAGCACTGCATGACTATTTGATGGAATGATGTCAGCAATGAACGTACACAGTGTGAGACACAAAGACAGAAGCCTGTTGTCTGTTGTAGAAAGACTACACTCTGTAGCTGCCATGGTTTTTATTTCAATAAATTAAACAGGTTAATTCTTCTCACTGCTGCTCGTCGCTTTGTGTTTTTAAACTGACATATTACTTGGTGTCAGTTTCTCTTCATCTTTTTATGACTGTAGCATTTGTGCCCGCTGCTCAGGACAGGTGTCAACCCTCCACCTTTAGATGTGATTTTCCAAACCTAAATGCAAAGTCTGTGTGAAGCATTTATTCCCTGTTTTAGCTTATTCCTCTACTAACACATTCACCCTTCATCTTTCATTCTTCCTTTCTGAATGTCTATCCATCCTTACTTACTCGTCTCAAATTGTCCAATACCAGTGTGTGTGTGTGTGTGTGCGTGTGTATTTACATCCCTGGCGTCCTGCCAGTTCTCAGGGTTGCGTCTCGGCTGGCGAGAGTCCATCAAACATCCCGCAGGTCAGGAGGGAGGCATCATATTGGTGTAACACGCCATCATCACGCCGAGCCGTCTCCCCCCGGACGACCACTGCTCTCATTCAGAGAGTGCAAGTGTGTGTTTCTGTGTTATGTGCGTGTTGCTAATATAAAATGCATGCCTATTTTATTGCACCTCTGATGTTACCGTGATCACAGGGAGTCCTGTTTGTAGAGAAGCATTTCCACTGACGTCACATCAGGGCCGCTGTCGTCTCATGAGTCCAGCACGGCGTGTAAAGTGTTTGTGGAAGCTCTCACTCCTTTTCTCTGCTCAGATCCAGAACCATGTGTGACAGCTTTAAGGGCTAAAAGCGGTTTCCCTCTGAAGAAGCTGCTTTGTTATGTAAGAGGGACAGTTTGGTAATTGGGTTAACTTTAGTCGTCAACTCCTCTCCAGTGTGTCACGCTTTATCGTGGAGCCGGCAGGGCCCGAGTCCAGAAAGCAAACCACTCAGCCAGCATCATTAGACCACATTAGGAAAGATTAAGGCCACCATTTGGGCTCTTGTAAGTGAGGGGAAGCCCTGCTATTCATTTCTGATGACCGATTTTTGCTTTGGCCAAAGGGATTAGCAGATGTTTCCCTCCTTGCTTCAATCCTGTCCCTCTTCTTTAAAGCCGAGCTGTGATTGGTCCTCTGCCCCTCACAGATGCTGCCCAGAGATAACCGTCCACACAGGGACAAGTTAGCAGGTTCCGGATATGCTCAAAGACATGAAAGCCCCGCGCACTGCTAATCTGCTAGCTCTGAATCTCTGCTCTGCGCTCTCCTCTTGCCCTCTGTCTCTCTGCAGTCTTTTCAGTTTTCTCTCTGCTCCCTTCATACTGGAGAAGTAAAAGGAATGGCATGATGTTTAGTGAATTATTCAGATCCAGGGAGCCAAAGCTGAGGCTGCTGCTGCTCACCAGGCCTGGCCCTTTGACTGGATCCCCCTGGGGATGTGCTGAAACCAGCATGACCCTCCTCTCTGCCTTACACTGACACACACACACATACACACACACACACACACACACGGACATATGAACACACACAGGCACATGTATAGATCGAACTGAGAGCTGCAGCAGGCTTCCTAAGGAAACATGCAAGTTGAAGTATAAGATCATAAGAGTTAGAGAACACATTATATATGCACACAGTGGATGGTTTTGTGAATGTATGCCTTGAGCATGGCTGGTGAAGGTCTCAAGTCTTGTTTCCTACATGCAGATAGACAAGCAGGACAAAGAACATCCTGGTTTTCCTGGAAAGCTCCCTCTGGAACGACTGAATCTGTCATTAAATCACATTTTATTACTGCATGCTTCTTAATGTATGTGTCACATGCTCTCGCGGCCAGCTCATCACATACAGCAGCTTAGACACAGCCTTATTACAGACACAATGAGGAAGCCCTTTAATGCCTTAAAGATAACGTTCACTATCAACATAACGAGAACATGGTGTTAAAGAACTTATCTGCAATAACCGACATATCTGAAAACAATGTTTTTAATTTGTTTTCCCGAGAATATCTGCCTGAGGCGAACAAATAACAATGAACCTTTTTTTATGGCGTTGTCAAGACAACTTAAAGCACAGACAGGGAAGAAGCTGAAACCATAATGTTCTTCTCTAACCAAAAAAACATCTTTCCCTCACTTAACCCAGCACTCATTATGAATTATCTTCCTTACTCCTTCCTACTCTAATGTGGACAACCATCACAAAGATCAATCAATCGATCATTTTAATTTCTAAATCACAAGAAAAGCTATGAAACTTGTGTTGCAGGTGTAGACCGTACTCTTTGTAAGAGAGTACGAGACCATGAGCAAGTACTACAAAGCAGACACACTCCTATATTTCAATTTTGTCATTTCCTGTTTTATTTTGAAACTTACCCGTGTCTCTGTCTTTCGGATTCCTGCTCCTCATGCCTCTCGCCTCTTGTGTCAACCCCGCCACATTCTCAGATCCCATCAGCTACAGTCTGAGACGATACAGCCTCTGGGGACACTGGTGAACGTAGAGGGCGGTAAGTGATAAACGACTTCCCGTCAAGACTTCCTTTCCCGCGTGCTGCATTGTCACAGAAAGAGAAACCGTTTTCTTGTGATTTACTTGTTATTAACGGGTCTTACTTTTGCTGAAATTTCAACATCATGATGCAGATTTGTAACAAGTAAAAATTCTGTCCAAAAGAGGAGAAGAAAACTTTTAAAATGCTCGTTTGTTGAACGGAGGTCGGATCGTTCTGATGCATTCGAGGAGGTCGGGAAATCTGAACAGATTTCATGACACAGGATCAAGGGAATTAATCTCAAATTAAATTTTAGATCTAGAACTGTTTATAGAGATTAATAAGAAGCTAAATCGTCGTCGGAATATTTTTCCTGCATACGCCGCAGCCTGCTGATATGTGATTGGTCAATATTACTTGGACTACAAGTGTAGTTCAAACCAAACACTTGCCTTCCCGGAAATCTCTATTTACAGATTCTACATTTCTGTACCTGTAAATAGAGATTAACCCCACCCTAACTGGACTCACATGTGTCTTGTTCCCCTCCCCCCTTGCCGCCGCGCTTCTTTTTCCTTGTGTTCCTGAGTGTTTCTGTGTTTTTGCCTGCCCCTTTGGATTTGCTTCTGACTTTCTGTGTACCAAACTTGGACTGGACCTCAAATATTGTCTGCTTCTTACCCTGTCCCGCTCTGTGTGAGTTGTGCACTTTTGAGTCCAACACCTGTTACTCCATTGGTTGCGACAGCAGCAGTGGTTAAAACTTCCTTTTAACCTCAAGCAGAACCAGACTCATGAAGAACACACATCTGCCAGAAGATTGCAACTTCCCACAGTGGGAATTGATTTCATCAACACCGTCAGGGACAGATACCAATATAATAACAGTGATTCCATAATAATAAATCAATCTTCTTGTAATTATTTATTCATGTTTACCTGTTGAAAACTGTTAGCTAAAATAAGCAGTTAATATATTTGACTTCAGTTTCATTCAGTTTTAACACATTTATTTTGGCATCTTCTCACAGAAATCGGCCGGAAGTGATGTCAGAGGAGAAACAGCTCGCTCAGCCAATAGATGGCTTTATGGGATTGGTTTGTCCCGCTTGCTCACAGTGGATGTGTCATGTGTTACACCAAATTAAAAAAAAACTCACAACACAGAAAAAGCCAGCAAAATCCTGGAGGGACTGATAAATTAAAATACATTAACAGAATGTATCCATCCATTCTCTGGTTAGGGGGGTGGGGGGTGGAGCCTATCCCAGCTGTTATTGGGCAAGAGGCGGGGTTACACCTGGACAGGTCGCCATCAATCACAGGGCTAAAATGAAAATATAATTTATAATCATTTATTGAAAACTCAAGTTCTGACTGCAATAAAAAGAATTGAAAACTTTTTTTAAGCTTGGACAAAATATGATGAAGTGTCTGAGTATTAATGAAAAGAGGTGTTTAAATCATGCAAGTTAAAATAATTTCTCCGATCTGACATGACGATGTCTTCACAAAAGGTCAAAGGGTAAAGGTTTGGTAAATGGACTGTACTTAAATAGCGTTTTTCTAGTCTTCCAGCCACTCAAAGCTGCTTTTACACTACATGTCACATTCACCCATTAACACACTCATTCACACTGTGATGGCAGAGGCCAGTGCCAATCTCCAATCAGATCTATTTCCATTCATACCCAATAGCTATGCCAACAGGAGTAATTTGGGGTTCAGTGTCTTGCCCAAGGACCCTTCAACATGTGACCGTAGCAGTCAGGGATCGAACCACCAACCCTCTGATTGAGAGATGACAACTTAACTGTATTTTCATCACTTTTACAGAAGCCCAAAAGCACCCAAAACAGCAACAGAACATGTTGGTGCGGTGAACAGTTTCTGTGTTTCTACATCTGAAAGCTGTTTCTGCTGCTGCAGCAGGTCCAAGAGTCAGCATCGGCCTTTGCTGACGCTAGCTAGCAAGAAGGAATTGGCGTGTCTGTGGCACCATGAAGGCTCACAGAGATAAAACTTGGTTTTCACAGTGTGCAGCCAGCATGTAATATTCAGTGGTGACAGAGTACATTTCTGTGGCCATGGTTAATAACAAACCCTGATGAGACTGTTTATGTTTTGGATGAGCTAATTAGGTTTGACTTTGACCCTCTGTATGGGCTGTCTGCAGAATGAGTAAGAGCTGAATGGAAATGGACTGGTTGTCACTTTGTTTGCGTTCCTCCCTGTGCTGATATCATATGTCACGGTCAGCTTGATTGGATTAATTCATTCTGCTTTTTAAACTTGCCTTTATTTTAGACTTTCCCTTGTAAGTCTCTTTGAATGAAGGCATCGCGGCGTGGGCGTGTGCAGGAAACCTGTAATAATAGTGAATTAATGAGAGCGAGAGGTGCAGCCTGACACGCTGTTTACCTTGTGTTTTCTCTAATGCACCGACACGCTGCTCTCCCCTCCAACGTACCCGCAGGCAGGACTCAGTTCACAGACGCACACCAGCACACACCGGCGCAGCGAGGCAGCGCGTCTGAATCAGTGTGAATGAATGACAGGAAGAGATAAACAAGCTTTTTGAAAAACCCACAGGCCTCTCTTAAGGGTCAAGAACAGTGAGAGAGGAGGAAATGATAGAAAGGATCTACAAAGGCTCCTGAATAAGCTGGAATAGTGTCTCTAATGATACTGATGGTGAAAGGAGAGCAGAGTTATAAGCTCGGTGAACGTACAAAAACTCCAACTGCACAGGCTGGAGTCAATACGTAAATCTGCCTGAGAGTTTCTCCTTGCATAAATTCATTTCCTCATACTTTCTCTCTCCTCCCCTCTACCCCCAGCCTCTTCCCTCGCCATGTTTGTGTGTGTAAATGTGTGTGTGTGCTGTCAGGCTGCAGGCACTTTTCTTCTACGACATTACAAATGAGCTCCAGTGCTCGGCCCAAAAGCCCCCTTTTAATCTTTTGCCCTAAGAAGGATGACAACATTTATAAGTAGACAGAGTCGGACAGGGGGAGAAAAAATCTGCTCTTATTGACGCTGCTGAGTTTCTCTAGGCCCTTGCAGCTATAACACACACACACACACACACATACACACACACACACAGGGGTATAAAGGGAGCCGCGGCCTCGTAGCTCCGGGAGATGAAGAGTGGATTCCGCCTCTCCTCCGTCGATTTTTCTCCCTCTTTCACTTTATTTGTCTTCCTATTTCATTTCCTGTCGGCTCTCTCGCTTTATAAAACATGAAAGATGTTTTCTTTAGCCTCGCCGATAATGTGGAGATGGTATCTGCGGTGGACGGGGGGGGCTACCAGGCGAACGCTGAGAGGCTGCCGGGTGGAAGAGCAGGAGCCGCCTGGGTTCCCACTGTTGGGAAGGTTGAATCCAAAGTCACAAATCTCCTCTGGAACCCATGTTAGAGGGTTTTTTTTAGGCTATATCATCTGCTGTGCATCTTCCACAGGGGGAGGGAAGAAGGCACGGATGGGAAATCACTTCCTTTAATCAGAATTATAAATCTGCTACAGCCTGTAGTTGCTATCTCTCCTCACATCAGACACCATACCTCTTCAGCGAGGCCTGCAGACAGGTTAGATTAGAGAGGAGGCCTATCAGATACACAACAAGCCCCAAACAGGCTCTATATGTTTCACCCACAAACAGAATCCCAAACATCCTGCAGCCTCTGAACACAAACTGAATGCCGGATATTTATCTACTATATATTTAAGGTTAACGTCACCACTCTTTAGTCTGACATGTCAGAAGTTATGTGCGCTGGCTGTCTGTATCCAAAAGGTTTGTTTTTTTAAATATTATATTCTCTTAAAGTTTTCATCATAATATTCAAAATGGAAATAAGACCCAGTTTGTAGAACGATAACACATTGTAACACTGTAAAGGCTCTTAGGGGATGTCCGTTTAATCAGAAATCTTCCAACCAAACTCCATTCAAAAAATTAGCATTTTAAAGTAGTTTTCTTGTCGTCTTGCAGACGGACCTCACAAAGCCTTAATTCAGACTTTTTACAAACCTGCATCATGATGTAGTTATTTCAGCATTCAACCTCTGTATTGTCATTAAAACATCTGTTTATTTTAGCTCCATAGCGCTGTAGTAAGACAGATTTCAGCCCACATATGACTTGCTAGATACAGTGAAACTGCTAGCTGAAACAGAATGCAGGTAGTTGGTGTGCATCCAAGAAATCCTGGCACTGACACCAGCTGAGCAGAGCCTGACCAGCTCACAGGTCATCACACTGGGCACTGGCGATGACCTGCCAACCTCAAGCTCCTGGAGAAGGGAATATAATTAACTGAGCTGTGTGCTCCTCCAGGTGATGATATGAAGATATTGGTTTGGACAGCTTTGGGGTTACAAACTGAATTCCGTCATGTATACTTTCAAAACTGCAGGATTTGAAATCTTTTCCTTGTGGGAGTGAAAATGTGAACACAATGTGTCAATATAACTGATGAACCTACAGAAATGATCAGCTGAATCTGCAGCTCCTCTCAGCCTTACGGAGTTCATCTATCCTGCTGCAACTTGACTCACATAGCATCATGTTGGGCAGACACACACAGTTACAGACTAGCTGGTGAACATAGTGGAGCATATAACTAATATAGAGCCTATTATTTCCCTCAGCAGGAAACTTCCCCCCAATCTGCTCAGAAGAATGTCGTGGCTGCACCGATCTCACATCATAAATACATAGAACCAGACGATAGCCAATCAGGAAGCACAACAACCGCAGCCATGGCAACAAAAGCAAACGTGAAGCATACAGTGACATGTACAGCCCGTGTTCGTGCCGTCTCCACCACTTCATCCACAGTTTGTTCTTTTTCTTCCTGAATTTTCAGTAAAAACTATCATCACCAATTCTTCCTGCCCGTCGTCCGCCATGTTTGTTTACTCTAAAGTAGGGATGCACTAATACCACATTTTTTTTAGACCAAGTACTGACATTTGGGTATTTGCCGATGCCAAGTACTGATATGAGTGCTTAATAATATCATTACAGTTCTCATTATGCCGTAAAGTTGTATTCAGGTGCGGTACTCGTCGTAGTTTTACGAGTACGAGTGCGAGTACTTAAGCTCTGATACTGCCCGATACCCGGTGCATGCCTACTCTCAAGTCTTGTTTGAGCGTGAGATGTTTAGTGAGATTTCCAGCTGTGAGAGCCGGCCTCTGGTTGTTGGTAAATGAGTCTGTTCGCGTGTGGTTGTCACAGTCCCTCCTCCAGGACATCTGTGTGCCTGTAAGTGTGTGTTTTTTGATTACTTTCAGAGTTTTTAGTGTGAGTGAGGAGTGCTTGGTGTGTTTTTGTTCTCCCCTCCCCCTGGCTCTCTGTCTCTTTCACTCTCCACACACCTGCTCTGGATCTCCAATCAGCACTCCTGCCAGCCATCAAGCAATCACCACCTCCTATACAGTCAGTCCCTGCCGGATCGTTGTGCCATACAGTTTGTTTATGTGCCACAAGTCTAGCTCAACTATAGCCTTTAGCCTGTCTGCAATATCTTGCTCATTGACAGTGGTGTGCTGTTTGGGTCGTATCGTTCTTATCTGTTCTTATCTGTCGTCATGTGTGGTCTTGCTCCCATTTTACACATCTGTTGCAAACATCTTTAAGTGTGGGCCAGGCTTAAAGTTCAAAATGCATCAATGACGCAGCATCAAACACAGAAACATGATTCTGCCTTCATATCTTTTTACTGAAGCTCACTGCTGTTCTCACATCTTCCTCCTTGCATGACTAACGCTGTACAGAACATTGACATAAAAGCTTTTACTGACAAAGATGGAGCCAGAAATGTTGTGTTCTTTGTCTAAAATATCTTGTGAAAACAGACTGAAGGCACAGGTCCAGGATGTTTTAGATTCATTTGAAATATATTTTAATTAAACAACAAATTATACAGATCTTTAAATCAAATACAGGAAACTTACTTCTTCCTAAGTAAATAAATAAATATGATAGCTTATTTTCTTTCTGCAGAACTTAGTGCTGAGAGATGCATGATAACATGAAGTAGAAATGCATTTATTCATCATTTTCTAGACAGAGAAGAGAAGATAACGGAGACAGAGATCAGTTGTAAACAAGAAAGCATCAAGAAGAAGAAATGCTAAATCCAACCAGGCAGCGACACACAAGGTCACACAGTAAGAAGTAATCACGAGCATGGCAGACAATATGAGAGACCATTGGTTAAAAGTTGTTGAGGAGAAGCATAAATTAATTCATTTTAAAGAAGTAATTTCAAAGTGCAGAACAGTCTGTTTCATTTATGAGCAGTATCAGACGCGCGCCGTGAACTCGCAGTATTCTAATGTGGTAAACAACTTTAATTGAGCATCATCCTCTTTTTTCATCCCACTTGTTTGTCTCCTCGAAACATAAAATAAACTCGACATACATCTGATTCTGCTCCAAGCACACAACTACCGTCACATTGTGCTCCTGACTGTGCAGCATGTGCACCTTTAGCTTTACTTCAAACATACAAATGAATTCTTGATTTCTTAATGAGCTTAACTGAATAGTTACTGAGTGTTTCTGCAGCTCTGGCTGTGAAAACGAGCGCTGAAGCACTTTGTGACTTAATAACTCCCTTTACAATCACGGCCGTGCAAACACTAGTGAAGTCGGTGCCATAGAAGCTCCTAAAGCGTAATTTTTCTCTTCTCCTTGAGGCCCAATTAAGAGTTTGCTTACAGCCCTTAGAGTCCAGTCGACCGATAGAGTAAAAAAAAACAAAATATTTAGATGATTAATTACCTCTAAACTGCAGGAGGAACAACAACAAACCGAGGAGCGACCATGTAGAAACAACATAATTGGGGATGGAGCTCTTGAATAGCTTGATGTGGTGCACAAAGCACCGCTCTCTGTGATGTTCTGCTGTCTGGCTATGAAATATTAATGCACATTGTGTTCTCTCCAGCTGAATGCTTCATGCTCAAACATTTGCTTTAAAGCAGTTATTGCATTTAGGCCGCTTTAAAAGCAAACTGTGATTACTCTCTGATGAGGAGGAGAAACAACTAAATGTCTCTGTTGGACCGCAGGAGGAGTCTGCCAAGAGCCTGCTCTGTCTCAGCTGCTCTTTCAGTCAAGTGACAGCAGGTTACGCACATACACATACACATAAATACACACACACGCACACATCTCCACACACTGTTGTTTTATTTATCTGAGAGTGTGTCACTCTGGAGAGGCTGAGGCTGAGCTCAGACTACAGGAGTTTTGGGCTGATGTATTCCAGATTCCTCTCCCCTGGCAATCAGAGGAGGGGTCTGCTGTGGGTTTTTGGTTAGTATTGATGTTCAGCCCAGATTATATAATCTGAGGGGTTCACAGATCCAATCTAAAGCATCTACAACAGCTCCTGGACTGTTGTTATCTAGGATTTGAAATTTGGATGATTATGTCAGTACTACTATCCAGGGGCGGATCCAGAGGGCCACCTCATTGGCCACCCCAAGTGCCACCGCAAAATCCTAAACTATGATTGGCTATTCACCTTGTCAGAAGCGGGACTTATGTTAAAATCAACTATTTGGGCTGTGTTGCAACAGGCTGCTAGTAGCTTTCTTCATATTTCAATGTTTTGCACCTTTAGCATTGTTGTGACCAAGTCCCAAGAAAGTCTCAAGTCATTTGGTCCAAGTCTCAAGCAAGTCTCGAGTCATTTATTCTTTGCCAAGTCAAGTCAAGTCGAGTCCTTAGTTAAGGCATGTCAAGTCCCTTTTTTCCACCCAAGATCCAGCACTCTTACCTGTAGTATCTGGTCTTTATAAAGAGAAAAGACAAGGTGTTAGCAGCTCGTCTAATAATGATATTCTTGGCCAATTTATAACCTGTTCAAAAAGTGTGACAGTGAATTGTATCTGTATTATCTTGGCACAGACGCAGCCATGATGATGGTCTGCTCTGAGACCGTATTGAGTAGTAACGAGTACGACTGATAAGGCTTCTCTTTGGGGGCTTTGATGTTATGTGTTGCCATAGCGAGGAGTTTGACTGACAGCCAGTCATCCAATCATGACAATCACATAACGAGCTTTTTGAGTCGTCCAATCATGATTCCCAGTTTGCGCTGCGTACATACTTGATAGTTAGACAGAAACTTTGAATTGTATCATTTTAT
Organism: Semicossyphus pulcher; assembly: GCF_022749685.1. Taxonomy (NCBI): domain Eukaryota; kingdom Metazoa; phylum Chordata; class Actinopteri; order Labriformes; family Labridae; genus Semicossyphus; species Semicossyphus pulcher. Next base: position 29,068,424 of record NW_027211693.1, on the reverse strand, counting down.
ATCTAACATTCAAACTTATGAACAAACGCAAGTCATCTGAGTCATCATGCCTCAAGGCGAGTCTCAGGTCATTTATTTTTTGTCAAGTCACAAGTCATCAAAACAGTGACTGGAGTCGACTCGAGTCCAAGTCACCAAGTCTCAAGTCCACATCTCTGTCCTTTAGTGCTTTAAATTGTTACTCTGGCCATACATCTTTTTGAGTCCTTAAAGAATTAAGCTTGGAAGAAATGGTTAATTAAATGCTATCCATTTGCGGGCGTGTGTGTGTGTGTGGACACACTTCATGCCACCCCTGCATATGTCAGTGCCCCATTGCACCACCCCAGTCAAAAAAAGTCTGGATCAGCCCCTGCTTCTTTCTGAGCCAGACCACAATAGCCAATAAGAGAGAAGGAGATGGAGCCACTGATAGTGTTACCAAGCAACAGTACACCCTGAGCCTAACGTTAGCTAGCACGCTACTGTTAACAGAAAGCTAACAGGTACAATCTCTGCTCCAGTTCCCTCTGAAGACGAGACAACATCTGTTGAGCGTCTCCACAAACCTTTCCTCATGCAGTCAGTTTGTTTACATCTGCTTCCTGTGAGGTCATGTGACATCACACGAGATCACGTGAGGAGGTACACTGCTCCCTCTGGCACAAGATAATCTAAATATCCTTTTGTGAGTGATGCTCCCTTATTTTCATGTCTTGTATTGTGTGTAATGTTGAGATTGGAGAGAAGAATCTCTCCTCATGGGGCGATGCAACATGATTTTTTAATTGGTTCGGAGTAGTCTCCTGTCTGAGCCCGACTTACAGCTCGTCATAACATGTGAGGATCAATCCAAATGGAAACAGGGTTTATTTTCTCTTATTTACAACTTCTGTGACATACTCACAACACACACAGAAACACACACACATACACAAAAGTAACACACAACCCAACATATCAATGAGGTGACAGCTGGAGCTCTCTGCCTCTCGACACTGAAGCATGTTGGGAAATGTTGTCCGGGCTTTGTGTGTGTGTGTGTGTGCTCCCCAATCTGCAGAGCACAAACAGATGTTAAAAATGCTGTTGGCATCTCCTGCTGTTTCCCTAACCCACCCCACCCCACCCCGCTCCCCCCTCAACATCCCCTCCCCCTCCTCCCGCATCCATCTCCCTCTATTTTTATCTCTTTCTCTCTATCTCTCTCTCCCTCGCTCCCTCTCTTTATTAACTTTCTTCCTCTCCCGTTCTCTCTCTTTGACACAGTGAAAAGAGGAACTCATTGCTTATCTCGCCACCAATGCAAGTGTGCCCCCCCCTCGGGGCTTGTTATGGTGTGGCGCACGCCAATGACAGATAACGACTGGGCTAATGAATTTCTAAACTAATCTATATTTGTACACAGTTCACAAGGGGCCAAGCAGGCGGAGGGAGGGGGAGAGGTGGGAGGGGCACGAAGCCAACATTAATGAAAGCGAGAGGGAAGGCGAGGGGAAAGCTAAACAGGCGGACGCACAGAGGCAGGACGGAGGCCGAGCTAAATAATGATGGCATCAGTTTGAGGTGTGGCGAGGGAGGCTGCTCTCGTTCCAGCTTACAGTAAAAAATAATGTTTTTAATTTACAGGTAATAGTGAGGTCGGCTGCAGGAGGGAGGCTGACGTTCTGGGGTTTGCACTGCAGGGTTTTATTTTTGCAGGTGCAACTAACAATGTAAACACATTCACTGTGATATTAGCTGCACAGAGTGTCAGATCCGACTGTCCAGCGTGTTAGATGTCAGATAACGTAGTAGAGGGATGTACATTGGACACAAAGGGGCGTGTATCCTACGTATGTGTGACTAAATTATAGCCCAACAGTCCGTTTCACATTAACCACATGTTAGAGAGAAAACAGACATTAAAAGAGGCAGGAAACAGGCGCTACCTCGTGTGTCTGGGACACCAAACGGGGACTGCTTCAGTACATGTCGACCTGTGATGTGAGTGCTGCGGACATTAAATTGATTGCGCTTAAAAACCTGTGCCTCATTTTGGTACCTGGCCAACGCTCTGCTAAAGAAGCTTTGTGCAGCCGTTTGATGAAGGGTTTGAAATGAAGATGGTCAGGTGTCCCAAATGTTTTCCAAAAGCTTAAAGAGCATCTCGGGTGTTTGTATCACTGAAAAGCTGTGGCACACATGAACGCTTCACAAACAAAAGAGGAACTCCTCGGAGCCTGCTGGTCAGTCCACAGAACAAATATGATAAAAACTGATGCTCTTTTAAAGAGTTGGTAGAGACCCAAAAATAAGATAGTAGCTCATCAACTAGAGCTGCTCTGAAACTGATGCCAGCACCAGAAATACCTTCAGCCTAAATTTTGGTGTCAGGATTTGATGCTGACATATTATCTGCTCCAAAACAGCCAACAAAGATGTGGCTGCTAGCGGAGGTTGCTAAAGCCACTGTAAAAGCAAAATGTTAGCAATCAGTGTTTTCTAATCACACACTTTGTGTTATTTTGTCATTTACAATTTGGATCATTACAACCAGTAAAAATATGTTGTTTCTCTGAAGTTCTCTGGGGCACACTGGATGTCAGGAAGGGCTGCAAGCTGAGCTGGTGTTAACGTTAGCTTAGCATGTTACTATTTGCACTGCTTCAACATTTCATACTAAATGTTGCAGCTATTACCCATTTATGTCACTTTATCCCTACCAGGTCACTTTAGATTGTCATTTATGTCACTTTTGTATGCCAGTTGTGTATATACCTTTTTTATCTATTCCTACTTGCCTTCTTGCTACTTGCGTCTTGCTTGTCTTTGTGCTTTTGCAACAACCGAAAATCTTTGGAGATCAACTATCTTATCTTATCTTCATTTAAAAATAGGATCCCCCTCAGTAAACGGAACAGGCCGTACAATAATAATAGATACCACACAAGGTCAGCAGCGGAGTAATCTATATTCACAGGTATATTTTCATCCCACTGATATAAAAGGGGTAATCTGTGCTGACAAATGCTCAAGTCTGTGGATCAGAATCTGTATCAGGCAGGAAAATATGGTGGTATATCTCTGACATCAACTCTGTTTCCTGAGTGCAAGCTAACACAATAAGGTGCAGGTGTTTTGATGTGTTCTTAACAGACTTCCTGTGTTACAGACTGTGGTTGTGAAGTGTGTCTTGAAATGATCCGAATCCTTAACCTTAAATTGCATTTAGGGTAGTTTACCATCTACTGTTTTGTAGCTGAACCGTACAGGGACTAAAACTCAGAGGCAAACGTTTCTAAAATTCTGGGATGTTTGCTCATCTGCACTTCAACTATACACCAAAATGTGAAGGAAAGCTAATGTGATCCCCAGATTAGGCTCTGCTTGTTCAATCTGGATTTTTTAAATCATCTGTCAAACTGTTGATGCTCAGGTAATGAAGGTGATGTTACCTTTACCTGCAGGTACATCGTATGATTGCCTCTATTTCACTTTATAAACAGTTGAATCTGCAAAATACATTCACCTCGAAAAAGGTGTTTTTTTAATCCGTCCTTTCTCAGAAAATGCATTTCATCTTGAATTCTAACTTTACTTACTTCCTCTACACTGAAGGTTTATTCTTCCATTGTTGTGCTTTCTTTCCTCCAGCACTCGAGCGTCAGGAAGTTAGTTTGAAATCCTTACATGCTTCAAGTGCAATTCTCCACTTGGATGCACAACATTAGAGAGCTGATTTATGTTTTGCATTTCCTCATTGGACTCAGTGGGTTTGATGGACAGAACCGCAGGCTGCTACACACACCATCACTGAAGCGTCTGATGGACTGACTAAGCTAAATCTACAGCTGTTATATTTTAAATTATAATGAGCTCTGGAGGCTCAAACTAACTTCAAAAGAGAATAAAATGACCACCCAAGTGTAGCCAGTCTCCTGAAGAGAAACCACTCTGGACTTTTTTCATGCTATTCTCTCACAGGTGCAGTGACAGTGAGGTCTCTGTTAGCCAGGCTGAGTTAAGCTGAAGGAGAGTGTATGGAAATATACTGAGGACAGAAAATGTATTTTAGCACGTCTTCATTTATACAAGCAAACATTTCACAGCACATGAGCATGGATTTGTAATAGCAGTATAAGGCTTCAATGTTAGTGAGTTTCATGCTAATAAGGCCCAAAGCTACTTACGCACACTTCTGGTAGGCTTCGTCTCCTGAGCGCAAAATCGCCACCTGCTTAATTTGACCTGGAACTGAAGAATCACCTGAGACCCTTCCTTCTACTTCCAAAAGAAAAGTTGCAGTTTAGTTGTAGGAAAAACACTCGCCAACGTAACATAACAGAAAAATGAGCTGCAGTCTTTCAATGGAAGTCCTGTGTTTAATCCTGCCATCACCACGTCCGCCCAGCAGACTTGGCCCTTCATACTTTGTCACATGACTGCACGGACTGTATAAAAAGATGGACGACATGACAGCTCCCTAAAAGAGAAGCCAAACCTGCCCCCTGCTGACTGATTTTTCTGACAAGTTATTTTTTAATTAGTTATTTGATGCTATAAAAAGGGGGTGTGACCTCATGATTGACAGCTCTGTTGACAAATCGGGCTCCTGCAGCGTTCTACTCCCGAGTAGCAGAGTAGAAGAGGAATGGCGGGAGTAGACGTAACACTAACACTACAGTCATTGAACTTTCCATAACCGCTTCAGACCAACACAAAGAAGCGATGTGCCAGATCTTTACTGGGGGTTTTTTTCTGGTAAGTTATGAGTGTGTTGTGGTTAGCGGAAGTGGCTACATAGGCTCCACCCACCGATCTCTAATGCGCAGCTCTGGCTTCAAATGACGTCACCAGTGCAGGATGGCAGCGCCCGTCACTGGGGGTATTTTGGCTTCAATTCTGTACAATGAGAGCAGACGGAGATGTGTCGTCCATCCTTATATACAATCTTTGACACCGACCAAATGGCTGTATTTTAAGAGATTGGCTTTTCATTTATGCAGTCAAACACCATAAATTACTTATTCTTAGACTTGATAAGTAAATTGGTGGTCAAGAGCATTTATATTACAGTAAATAAAACTTGGGATTTGAAGCAACCAAGGTAACTGCTCTCAAACACAAGCAAGATGTTGTCAATGATGCGATTCATTTAGCTTTATTTAGCTTGTGGGTTGTTTTAGTTGCAAAGACGTCATGGGTCAGAGGTTTGGCAAAATCTTGTCATCCTTTGCCGTCATATTTTTCAAAGCAGGTGAGGCAGAAGAGGGTGGAAACCGACACACACACACACACCAACAAAGATAATACCCTGTCACTGTAATTTGTTTCACTGTGAAATGTGTCATATTACAAAATCTGAACGCTGGAACAGCCATTTAATTGTGTTTTTTATCAGCAACAATGCCCTCTCACAAAGACAGCAGAAACCGTTCCCAAGTCCTGTTGCTCCTCTCCTGATAAGTCTCGAGGCTATACTGTACTTTTGTGGAGAAATAAATCTCATCAGTGGCAGCTGGTGCAGGCGAGCTATCCAAGCGACGCAGTGCCAATTATCCAATTCAATTATTTCCCTTTTGTAGGCTTCCACAAATAGGTTCAGTTTAGTTTCAGGCAATGTCAAATGAGCATGCACAGTCAAAGTGAAAGAGAAAAAAATAAGTTAGAGAAGATAAACTAACAGGTTGGTCATTAGTGGAGGCTGAAGGAGAATGAGTGAAAGGTTAATTGTTCTAAGTATTAAATTAGAGCAGTATTAAAGGCAGAAGAGAAATGGCACTTCTGTATCTCTGCTTTCATTTAGAGCTGAGAGAGTGACCAAGAATGGTTCCTTTTAAATTTACAAACTAAAGTGCCTTTTAAAATGTTTTTCTCACATGTTGTTTATCATCAGTCTGGAGAAGAAATGCCCTCCCCACCCCGACTACTGCTACTGCCCCTTCTACCCCGTGGCCCCGCCCTGGCCCTCTTCAGCTCATTGCCATGTTTAGGAATAATGTTCTTCAGAAGTAATGCCCTTGCCCAAGACAGAGCGGGAGTCGTTCCCCAGGCACAGGAGACTGGCTGCCCCTTCCCCAGTTAGAGTATGGATGGGTCAGAGGATGAGGACGAGTTTCCTCACAGGGATAAATAAACTAAACTTACCAACCTCCTGTCTTCTCACATAAACACCAAGGGCATCACGCAGAATACAGAAGTGTTTTTCACTCATTTTCTTTTGCCTCCAAAGACAGTGATGCCCTTGTTTTTCATTGTTTTGCCCTTGCCCCTGAACTTGTCACTAATGATCACTTAAATGACCACATGGTATTTCACAAAAGCACCTGTAGGCCACTTCCTTTTGAGTCCTTACGAGTCCTTAAACTGACACTGAATGCAATACTCCCTTAGACTTTTGCAGCCATAGTTCTGCATGCAGAGGCCTGCATCTCAGCGTGCCACCTCACAGCTGTTGACCTAATCTCGATTTACAGATTAAACATTTCTAGGGACGTGGATTTCCGGGAAAGCAAGTGTTCTGTTTGAACTATGCTTGTAGTCCGAGTAATATTGACCAATCACGTATCAGCAGGCTGCGGCGTATACAGGACAGTCCGTGAGGAGAGCAAAAGCAGGCGGAACGTAATCGGCTGTAATGACATCCCGACTCCCATCAGCGAGATCTGATGACGATTTAGCTTCTCATTAATCTCTATAAACAGACATCTGCATGCTAACAGCTAACAATCTGCTCAAGATCTAAAATAGATTAAGACAATCACAATCTCAATACAATCAATAAAGTCCAGGAGTGAGAGCAAATATTTCAGGGCTTCCAGTGAAGTGAAAAAAACTAAAGTCAGATATCTGGACCAAGACTTACAGTCCGACTTGCATCTTAAGTCCCCGGCCTGGAGTTGGAGTTGTTTATCTCTTTTAACAGATTCAGTTTATAAAAACAATCTAAAGACAAATGATACGATTTTTGGTTTTGGAAGGGTCTAGTTTCCGTTTGTAGTCCAAGTAGTCTTGTCCAGTAGGGTAAAAGAGGTGAAACACAATCCACCATAATGCAATTCTGGATCAAACTGGTGGTCACCTGTTGCTGATTAATTCATCTGTATAAACAGATATCTGCATACAAGTGCTGCTAACTATCTGCTCTTTCATGTCATCTCTTAACTCCAACTCCATACTGTCTTTCTTCTTCCCATTCTTTCACAGGTTTGTAGATGTTAGTTTATGTAATGTAGAATGTAGGCTTGTACATATTAGTTTAATTTTTAATATGTAGGTGTACATAGAGAGCAAAATTAAACCAGAGGCAAATTCCTTGTATGTGTACATACGTGGCCAATAAAGCTGATTCTGATTCTGAGACTGCTTCTCAAGTTGCTAGTCAGACTGTAAACGATGTCTATGCAAGGAACAGGCAGTCTTGGCCGGAAGTCCTGTATCTCTAACTAACTAGCTACACTGGAGCCCTGCAAAGTTGGCCCTTGCTCTCAAAGGATGTCCTCATCAGACGTTAACCAATGGGTTTAAGGTTTGGTTGATCCCAACCCGGCCAGGTCAGGACCTTGAAAGGGGCGATCCAGGAGGGAGTTCAACATCGTGTAAGGGGCAGACACAGTTCAGACTTTAGAGATGCCAAACCTGGACTGGGGGACTTCTGAACCTACCTGTTTAGCTTAAGGACATGGCTAGGGAGAAATATGTCTGGCCCAACTTCCTTAACCTTCTACCACTGTGGCTTGGACCCAGGTGCATTGTCTAGAGGCAGCTGTTCAACATGAGTCTGGTTCTGCTCGAGGTTTCTGCCTGTTAAAGGAAGTTTGTCCGCCACTGTGCCAAATGCTAAGTACGGCTCATGTTCGGTCTCTCTCTAAATAATATAACAAAGAGTACAGTCTAGACCTGCTCTGTTTGTAAAGTGTCTTGACTTTGGTTATTATTTGGGGCTATACAAATAAAATGTGATTGATTGATTGTGGAATATGAATAATGTATTGTTTGAAAGCATCTGTACATTTAAGAAACAGGTTTAAAAATACAAATTACCTTTAACTTTGGAGTTATCAAGCAAATGTATATTACATGCGCTTACATTTGCCTTTAAGGGAGATCTCGGCTCATAAAAACTTTTTTTTTTAGCAGCAACAGTCCTGATAATAACAGCGTAGCCTCAAGTTAAAGGCTGGATGTGTTAACACTTTGTAATTGGTAAATCGCAATACGACAAGCAAGACAAATTAATACCCAGACAGGTTGTAAATAAAACCCTCCAGCTAGCCAAACTGTCTGAAACCACTGCTGCATTAACACTCTGCTGTCCATTATGTCCTCACTCACACACACACACACACACACACACCGGACACACACACTCACACACACCTGAGTGTTCTGTCATGCACCTTATAGGAACAAAAAGGACCTTCCTGTTTGCAGAGCCAGTTAAAAAACAAACAAGTCGACCTGCGGAGCGACTGGAAGCTTTAGCTCCACAGCTGGTGAGGAAGCAGCTCCCTCCCACTGGGTGACATCAACAGGGCCCTGGTCCTCTCTGCCTCACCTGGCCAGGCCCCCAGCTGGCCGGGGCCACAGAGGGGGCTGCTGCCCGCAGATGTTGTTTACTTGAGGAAAGGAGCGAGTCCACCAGGCGGCTCTTTTTGATTGCAGCCAGCAGGGTTTGGCAGATGCTCCGGTCGCGGCTCCGGCTGCGGCTTCAACACACAACAAAACCTCTTTTGAAATGCGGATCTTGTTCCTCCTGTTGAGAGTTGAAATATTTGGAGCTTCAGTTGAACATGTTTGCTGAGCGCTAATGCCCTCAGCTGTACACAAGTGGCAGTGTTTACATGAACAGAGGATTACATGTTAAGTAACCTGGTTTTCGGTCAACATGTGTGAACTGCAACACAAAACTTGCACACAATGTGCTGTATTAATCTGATTACTGTCGCTGGTATCATAATTGATCCTTTCTCAGCTGCTTATCTCCATCTGTGTAAACCTGCAGCTCTGTTAAAACATACACATGTAAACAAAACCACGTCGCCAAGCTGTACATATTCCTACTACTGGGACTGTTGGATTCTATTCCTACTGTTCCTCGTCATTAGGAGGAGAAGATAGCGTTTCTTAGTGATGTTTTCAGTTACACTTAGAAGCAGCCAATCAAAATTTGATGTACAAATGGTAACCAACAAAGGATCCTGATCATTAGCCATTAGAAATCTGTTTGTTATTATTTCTTACACTGTTAAAACTCCAAACTCCATTGAACAGAGACATCCTGTGCTGTTCATTCTCTCTCCCATCACTCAGCAGTAGGCGCTGGTCATTATTTTCCCTTCATTTCTCAGATTTCTCTTCTCAAAGACATTTTCCATGAATGAACACTTGACTGCCAGCTCTCGTTTCTTTGGTAACAAGCTGCATGAAGTCGAATCAAATCAAAAAAGCAACAGGGCCACGACAGGCCGACTAAACAGCTGACAGACATTTTGGATGACGGTGAAATTATTTCATTGTTCAAGACCAACCAGGCTGATGCCAATTTACGATGGGAGCATTTCAGACAGAACTGAAAGGATGAATATTGAGGCAATTTTGACTAACTTCAAACTAAGCTGTAATTAAACTGTGGTGCGTTAAGACATGTTTTCTGATGGAGCCGACCGGGGGCCGTTTATCAGCACTAGAGAAGAGTGAAATTTGCATCATTAACAAGAAACCAGTTGCAAAGAAAGAGTAAACCTTTCTGTCTTTATGGAAGTGTGTCCTGGGCTTCCTGCTGCAGTCCGTCACTTCACATAAATACTTTAAAGAAACAATTTACCAGCAACCGTTTGACATTGAAAACAGTAGCTGCAACGCTGTTCTCCATACGTCTGCTCACTGACACTTCACACCTCAAGTTACGGTATTGATATGATATGGATCAAGATGTATAAAAAAAGAAAGTATCACCCGATCCTGAGACAAGCCCTGCTGTTTTTCACTGTGAAACTGTAGCATGAACTTTACATTACTCTATAGTTATCTGACCCAGTAAGTCATTGTGTGTTTTTTTGGATTAATTGCCCTTTTTGTTGGGAGCAGTGATTTCTGATATGGGACCTCTGAGTCTGTCTTTTACTTGGCTGAGAGATGATGGATGTTAACACATCACTCTTTGCTCTATTATGCTCACTGGAATAATGTAAGTGGCAGACTTGCATTTTTTTTGTAGGTGGTGACATTTGGTAAAGAGCTTATCAGGTCAGAAGAGGGAGTGGTTGTGTGGTTACCCTTGCTGTTATCACAATCAGAACCAGGGTTTATTGCCAAGTAGGTTTACACTTACAAGGAATTTGTTTTGGTGATTTTGGAGCAGATGAGGATGGACTCAACGATGGCGGTGTAGAAGTGCACCATCATTGTCTTTGGCAGGTTGAACTTCTTCAGCTGATGCAGGAAGTACATCCTTATAAATCCAGATATGATGCAGTTGTAATGTTGCACATGTTCAGTGTGTAGATCATTGCTGTCTGCTCTGCTCCAGGTTTGACTTTGCTTTTGGCTGCTGCTGAGCTTTAATGTTCTCAGGATTTTCTCTGTTGCATGCCGTGTTGCAGCTCCCCTCCTCCACCTTGTCCCTGAGCTATCACGTTGTTAAGCAACAGTAAACCAAGATAGATATATGCATAGAAGGTAAATAAGGTAAGTGTGGTTTAATGAGATTTTAAAATAGCTATGGACTAATGAAACGTTATTTTTGACCTACAGATCACTTTAGTCCTTGTACACGAAAACAGCATTTTACAATGCTTTTAGCTTGTCTGCTGCCAGATGGAGGATGGCGCTCCTGCACTCTGACATCGGAAGGTGTGGGGGTCCTTCGGATGGCGTTCAATGATCTGACACTTTGTTTGAAGCTTGTGGAGACCCTCAGGCTTCCTGTGCCAAGCAGCAGGAAACTGTCAGAAATTACACCAAAACAACAAACCTGTTGTAGTTACACTCAAAGAAACCAGGGAAATTATACTTGATAATAATAATTATGAGATGGGCTGTTTTTCAGTCCTTTCAGGTTCCATCACTTTGTTAGATCTCAGACAAACAAGGTGACAGGCGGCGGGGAGAACAAACTGTGATGTACAATGCCTGAGGTAGTTTTGCCTCCTGGTGCTGTCAATAGGAAATTAACAGCTTCATCACATAAACAGAGCCTGACTTCTGAAAGGAACACTCAGGTTTTATTTGGGGAACTGGTTCCGGGTTAGGACTCGTTCTATTACCCCAGGTGTGTGTGTGTGTGTATGTGTGTGTGTGTGTGTGTGTGTGTGTGTGTGTGCGTGTGTGTGTGTGCAAGGCTGGCCCGTGGTATAGGCAGTACAGGCAAATGCTAAGGGTGCATCCATCCATGGGGGATATAAAGTTGTCCTTACCTCAGCTGTATTATACGCCTTTTTTTGCCATTTCTGTTTATATATAAATATATATATACATATATATATAAATATATATATACATATATATATAAATATATATATACATATATATATATATATATATATATATAAAAACTACATTTTGGAAAACGTATCTCGTCTCTCTCTGTCATCACGTTTTGCTCTGATCCTCTGTTATCGCCTTTGTGTCACTGAATAAAACACAGGCTGTTGGCAGCTACTGGAGCCAATCAAAGTGTCTGATTCGGAAACTGACTCTCTAAATCAACAACAAAGATGGCTGATGAGCACTGATCTATAAACATACAGAGAGAGTGAGCAACGCGCCAGGCAAAGAGAGGAGATTATCCATATTTTTTGTACAACTTTACACTTTAGTTTACTAATGGAACGAAAATTCACACATAAGTAAACTTGTTGGAAAACTCTATTGCTCTAGTTTATGTGGGAAAAAAGTAAATCCTCTCTGTCAAGCCATCGAAGAGTTATGAGGCTCTAAATACGGCATGGAATGTGGGCCCTTATACGGTCTCAGAGGGTTAATAGATCCTAACTTATGTCCTACCTTATTTATATTGTATTTATAATTCACTTTACGTCACTTGTTTTGTGGGTTATTTTGTATCTAAAGTAAAAGAACATCTCAAAGACAAAGCTATGCAGTTTCTGTGTGAGTGTTTCAATATCGGGGATTTCAGCACCAGCTGAAATCTTGCCTAGGGCACCAAGTTGGTCAGGGCCTGCTCTGTGTGTGTGTGTGTGTGTGTGTGTGTGTGTGTGTGTGTGTGTGTTTTCACTTGTAACAATGCATCATTCAGATGAGAACGTGTGGGAATTCAGATCACAGGTCAGATTCGGACAACACAGATGATAGCAAACTAGAAATGCTATCGTTAGCAGCCATGACATGAATAGTAATCATCGTTATCATTGCTTAAAGGACGAATAGTCGAAGTTATCTTTATTATGTTGGATGCAACAAAACAGCAACACTGCTTCTAAGTGCTTCAGCATTTGTCATCCGTCTGCGTGACAGCAAGTGGACTTTAATCTGAAAAAACTAGTGGATTAACATCACTGTGTTTATCAACACGGCATGGATAACAGGAAACCTGGATGTGTTTTTAGAACTTTCGTGGCGGAGGATGAATTATATTCATGGCCAGGCACAGGGGAGAAGCTACGGCACATTAGGTTGGACAAAAAGGTTTGTTTTGACAACTGACTAAAGGTATCTTGTTAATAACAAACAGCTTTGAAGTAGGTGCTGATCGGGTCTGTTTCGCCTGGCCGGTGTCTGGTCCCACATTTCTTGGTTCTGCAATAACTACTTTACCTTTTGAAAGGTTGACCTATGTAACTGAACGAAAGAACTGTGACCTGTGGATGACTGTAATGTAAACAGACGGTCCAACAAAGGACATACAAAGGAAAGTAGTGTCTTGTTCCATATGGGGATACGTTGTTATTGGTTTCCAGTCTTTATTTTCATGTATGAAATAAAGTAACTTTTTGTCTGTAATCATTTTAAGTGTACAGATTTTAATAGAGCGCAATGCAAATGAATAAGTGTGTGAATAGTATCGTGGTCTGATGATGAGCAGTGGGTCCAGAGATCACATATCTGCCAATGTGTCCCACCTGTTCTTCTGCATCCATCCATCTTTCCTGCTGATTCTGTTAACGGTTGAAGAGGTGGGGTCACACCTAAACAGGTCGCCAGTCAATCACAGGGCTGACACTTACAAACAGACGCCACCTATGGGCCATTTTAGAGCATGTCTTTGGACTGCCGGCCGAGCCAGGATTCAAACCCTCTTGCTGAAAGAGGAAAGTGCAAACGTCTGCACCAACGTGCCGCCGTGCAAACAACCAAGACTGTTAAATACTACTAAAACTGGAAGCAGAAACATGAACAGCTTATGACTCCAAATGTAGACATAAGTTTATAAAGGTTAACTCCGACCACTGTTGCCAGATGTACGATAACAATCATATTTGTACGATAATTTTGCCCTCATTACGATCAATAATGCCAAAGAAGGCCAAATGTACGATCATTTTGCCCTCTGCTCGATTTACGATCAATAGTGCCAAAGAAGGCCAAATGTAAGATAATTTTGCCCTCTGTACGATCAATAGTGCCAAAAAAGCCCAAATGCACGATAATTTTGGCCTCTGCTCGATTTACGATCAATAATGCCAAAGAAGGCCAAATAATTTTGCCCTTTCAAAGAAACCCACAATAACAGTTTAACTTCCCGGAATGAGCGAGGATTTCTGCAGGGATGTGTACGGCTATTTTAAAAACAGCAGCAAGCGTGCGGCACAGCTGAAAGAGTTTCAGGAGTTCTGTCATGTTGAGCCTCATAAACTTCTTAAGCCATCGCAGACCCGCTGGCTCTCTCTGCACCAAGTTGTCGAGTGAATGTGCACACAGTGGGGGCGCTCTGAGGCTTTTCTTCACCAACCAGTGTAGATGTGGTGCTTTTATTTTAAAGGGTAATAACGGATGATTGTATACAAAGGACGGGGCCTCCGTGTTGTTACATTAATATGGTACGCAGGACATCGTTTTGCAATTCAGTGTGGTATTTATTTATATTTTTTTTCCTTATGTACGATATTTTTTGGTAAAATACGATCATTTTAAAGCTGCAGTACGAGATGTATTTGCCATGTCTGGCAACACTGACTCCGACTAACTCCAAATCAGTAGAAAGAATTAAGCTCACATTTTGTTTTATTATAAACAAAACAAAATCCTGAATTTGATTTCATCCAGAATCTGACACAGAGACCTGAAACTGAAACTACTAAATATCACTTCTGTCAGTAAGTTAATAGAGCTCATTCCATTATTTCCCAAAAACAATAAAAAAACAAATAAAAAAGTCATTTAGTAACATTTAGTTGACGTATTCCTTTTCTCTAACCTGATCCCTGCAGGAGGACATGAAAGCAGCTCTGCAGCTACAGTTCTGATCTCTGCAGTCGTGTAAGCACTCCCGTGGAAGCTGCCACACAGTGTAATGAAGGAATAAGTCGCCCAGTGCAACACAATGGCTCTTTTATGTGTTTTTAATAGTTTTTAGATGACAGTGCAGTCAAAAGGTGACAGAGGCATCAGTAAAACAGACCATAAACTTTAGCTTGCATCTTCAGAGCTCCACACATTGTGTGTCTTCACTGTGAGGGCTTTTGTCTAGTCTGGAGTCCTTGTCTGACCCCGACGGTTTTGCCTTGTTCAAACACCTGCACAGCCCACCTTTCATTAAGCCAAATAAGTCTTGATGTGGAAGCGATGCTGCCTGCTAATGGTGCTGGATGGGAACGAGCTCTGTGAAGTCTTTATTGGATTTTAAAGAGATTCATTAAGTGGACGTCTCTACCTGTTGTGTGAGCTGCACCAATCCCAGGGAGGGGAGCGAAAAAATGAAATTAAGCCGCCAGGTTTCAGATGGCACATTAGCATAACCGTAGCACTCAGCTAAGTGATGCTGGCGTTAATTTGGTGGGATCACTTTGCATAAAAACGAATTACGGGTGGGGCTGTGGTAAAAATGTCAGCAGGGATCAGGGAAAGGTGGGGGCATGGAGGAGCAGGCCGGGGTGTTTGGAGAGAGGATCAAGGCGGTCTTCACGCAAGGTTGAGTTAATACCACGGAGCGGCCGTGGAAGAGAGGGATTTTATCTGCTGAACAAGTAGTTAGTGGAAAAGCCCCGGCTCATGTCCACCTCCCTGACAGTGACGGGCTGCAGGGTCGGCTAAATCCCCCACAAATCAGCATACACACACCTCCACTAAACCCTTTGTTCTCCCTTCAACACAGCTGCTGCTGTAACACTTATTTATTCACGGCAGAGTTTTTCAACGAGACACTGAATGAACATATCAGTCTGATACACGATGTGGCCAAAAGCTGCAGACATCGGGTTGTTGGTGAAAACTTCAATGCAGCAACTGATGTTGGGTGATGCGGTCCAGCTCACAGTTCCAGTTCATCACAAAGGTTAAGAATGAGATTCATGCAGGGCTCCGTGCAGGCCAGTCAAGTCCTTCCGCACCGTATTGGAAAATATTTATTTTTACATGGTTTGGGTCGTGCATGTTAGCTTTGACACGATAAAACAGGAACTCCAACTCCATCTTCTCAGTTACATCTGAACTCATTTTTAAAGATATTTTCATTTGAACTCAGAATCTGAAGGTGAGGAACAAGATATTTAATGTCAGAAGCATTCTAGTTTCACTCTGTAGTGCAGGTGGTATTGTCGGATGGCATTGCAATGGGCGTTGGTTGTCCATATGTAGAGCAAAAGAGGCCGAGCACATCGTTGTAAATGCGGTCCAAGAATCCTCTGTGATCGTCTAATGAAGCAGCTTTTTTTAAACTCTCCACTCCACCTCCGTCCTTGTGTAACAAGGTGCAGCCTGACTGTAAAAAATGACCTGCTGACGGAAAATAAGCTCTAAACTGAATATCCTTTATCGCCCATCCCAACAACTGTTGTTACACTGAAAGAGACAAAAATGGCCACTGCCCCCTGAAGCTATGTCGCTGTCAGACAATGACCTATGGGTTCTGAGATCAAATGGGAACAAACAGACGTAATATAAACTGCTCTTGACTCGTCACACTGTTGATAACTCCTCATAGTCAGCGTGTTTATGCTCAGTAGGACTCTCTTTGTGCAGAAAGAAGTATAAACGAATGCAGGCTAAATGAAAGTCAGAGTAGGAATGATATCAATTCCAGTACAGGGGAGACTTGATGTTTTCTGCAATTGGTGGAAAAAAACGTGCCTAATATATCAGTATTAAATCAGCGACCATATACAGAGGCTATAGTCCTCGATGCAGCGGCCACGGGTTCAACTCCCAGCCTCGACTCTTTGCGGCGTGTCATGCCAACTCTCTCTTCTCCCATTTCTGGCACTATCCACCGTCCTCTCTCTAAATAAAGGCATAAACAGCAAAAAAATAATAAATAAATAAAAAAGAAATTGGCAAAAAGGGTTGGAAAATATCAGCATATCGGATATCAGCAAAAAATCCACCATCATGCATCCCTAATTGTAGCCGTGTTAATTGTGAACATAGAACATGCTCAGCTTAGATATTCTAAAAGCCTGTAAAAGTGTGTGATGAACGAGCACAATGAAAAACCTGCGGTTCAAACTTTAATTGAGCCCAAGACTCAGATGTGTCCACATTCTCCATTGTGTGTGTGTGTGTGATGAACAGTTACAATCATACAACAGTGATGTTACTACTTTAAACCAGGATTATCTCCACTTTAGTCCCTCATTCATCTAATTAAGTATCCTGATGTGAACATTGTAATGATGTAAGTGTGTTTCCTGATGAGAAAAGCTGAGAGCACTCTCCTTGTAATCAGTCATTTGTATTCATTGTGTATTACAGCACACACACATGTTGTATTCAGGCTGCACCTGAGGCTTCAGCAGCACCCAAACTTATTTTTTTTTCTCCATTAAAATATTACTTTTATACCTTGCAGGGCTGAGATTAATCCTGCAAAATAGAGTTTTTAATAAATAAAACATTAATTATTTGATATGTATGTATTGGATGTTCTTTGCGAGCCTGCTAGTCTTCTCTATCTGGAGGTCATGGTTTCATTTAGCCAATTACAAAACTGAGAATTATTTCTGTTTGTTTGTTTTCCGTGCTGTGACCCGAGGCTTTTTTGCTTCCTTTCCTCGCTCCTCATACGACCAGGTAAACCTGCAGCCTTAACCTCCCTCACCACCACCTCCCCCCCCGCCCCTGTCATGTATATGTCTCCTCAGTGCAGAGAGAGCGACGCTGGGGAGGGGGTGGGGGAGAAAAAAAGAAGGGAGTAGGCGAGCAGGGAGAGAGGAGAGAAAGTGGTTTGGTTTGATGAGAGAGGGAGAGAGAGAGAGAGAGAGGGAGAGAGAGATTAGTTATTTCACTCTAATGGCGAAGGAGAGGGACTTCATTAGCCGGGCCTTGACTGATGTGCTCATCAGACGCAGCAGTTGATGCATGATAAAAAGCAGAGGGAGCGAGGGAGGAGTACGGAGGAGGGAGCAAAAAGAAAGAGAACGAGAGAGGGAAAGAGACTAAGAGAGATGAAGGGAAGGAGAGATGAGGCAGGTGGGCGGGAGGGAGAGGAGAGAAGAAAGAGACGGAGAGCAGAGGGAATGACAGAGCGAGGGAGGGAGAAACAGAGCGGGAGTGACAGTGAAGGAGAGAGAGGCTCGGTTGATGGTGCTCAGAAGCTCAGGGTGAATCTTCTTGTCACAGAAAATACTGTCAGCAAGTCAGGCCGCAATGAATGTGGAGAAAAGACAAGACAGAAACATGTAACACATGAGCTGGGTTTGATCACAGAACAGGAAATAAAGCTCCAACGATATGACGACCAAGATAACCAACGCAGGATCCTGTGAGACGAGCTCTTTGTTTTCTGCGTGTATTATACTTAGAAGGAGAATGGTATTAAGACCCACCTATAGGACATCCACTAAATATAATGGTGTTGGTTCCCCTCTAGTCTAGGTCTGTTTGGGTCCTTCAGGGGTGATGTACGGTGGCTGACAAGTGCAAGCAACGGCCCAAACGATTCCCATTAGAAGAAACAGGCTGCAAATCCAAAAACACAAGCAAAGGGCAAGAAATACAACGATTGGAAACCTGCTGCAAATGAAGACAACGTGCTGCAAAAAGCCAAACAAATGCATGAACATCAAACGTGTGTTGCAAATACAGAGAGTCCAAACACACAAACAGAGAGAACATGCAAAAGAAAAACGCTGAAAATACAGATGATCTTTTTAGCCCAGATTAGAGATTTGTTTTGCAGCAGGAGCACACAGAACAACGCAATACAGAAGGACCAAGTCAACAGTAAAATCAGACCTTAAAAAGTCAGGCACAACATAAAAGGACATCAACAGTAAAATCAGTAAAATCAGAGGGATGACATTTTCTACCAAGCGCAAATATGCAGAAGTGTGCAATGCAGAAAAGAGGAGTGAAGAAGTCAAGCAACCTGAGTGCCAACTGTCATTAAGCATGTGAATTGCACTTGGTATAAACGAGACAAAGAGTCTTCTGGTCTTTTGCACAAGTAACCTAAAACAACAGCCTGAGGGCAAAAGCTCAAACTCATTCAGAAGTGGATGATTCTTGCAATCCAGTGTAGCATGAGGAGCTGCCTGTTATAAATGGTCAGAAGCCTATCCTGACCATAGGCTGTAAAAGATGGCCGACATCACAGCTCCCTAAAAGAGAAGCCAAACCCTCTCTATCGCCCCCTGCTGACTGGCTGCAGTATAGGTCATAAAGCCCGCCTCCTCCATGTTAACAGATGGGACATGAGTCAAACTATAAAATCAAAATACACGTCAAATACATGTTTCTCAAACATGGTTTCTGTCATTATAGTTAGTTCTTATCATGCTGATTTACGTCCAAGTTTTTCTGACAAGCTTATTTTTAATTAGTTATTTGATGCTGTCAAAATGATGATTGACAGCTCTGTTGACAAATTGGGCTCCTGCAGCCAATCTGTTGGTTTTGCAGAGTGGAGGAGGAACGGTGAGAGGAAATGTAACTAAAACAATCACTACAGTCATTGAAGTTTTCATATCTGTGAACTTTAACCTCACACCAACACAAAGAAGCTGTTCTGCTGTTAAACACGCCAGCGTGCATGATCTTTGCTATTATTTCGGTTAGTTAAGTGTGTGTTTTGGTTAGCGGAAGGGGCTACGGTCGCTCCACCCGCCGATCTCTCTGGCTCCCGATGACGTCACCATCGCAAGATGGCAGCACCTATCACAGGGGCTGTTTTGGCATCAATTCCATACAATGAGAGCAGATGGAGATGTGTCATCCATCTCTTTATACAGTCAAGGCATTACTGGCCGTTTTGACAAGTCTTCCTATTTTTTTCTAATTGGCCAAGTTTAGGTTTCCAAATGATGCAATAATACAAGCGCTTAAAACAGATTCAATAAAACTTCTGTAAAAGAGAGTCAGCACAGCGGAAGTGCTCCAGGCCTGAAGGGGGCGCTCGGTGTGACAGGTATATTACTGACGGGAGAGAGAGAGAGGGAGACGAGACAGTGAATTTATTACCTGGAGGCTCAGTGGAGATTGATGGTGGAGTCTGACGACAGGGAGCAGATAGAAGAAAGCAATATCAACAGTAACATCAGCATTTTGGTCAATAAGTCATCGTCCATACCGCGATCAAATATTTAAAGCTATTCCTCAACTATCATCAGTCTGGAAGATGGCAAGAGTGTACGCTGAATGGACTTCAGAGAAGCCAAATTATGTTAAACTGTCAGTTTGTGTGGAGACAGTAAAAAGCTGCTTGTGTCTCTGTCTTCTCAGGAGGAAAATGAAAACTTAACGTTTCACTTTATTGAGCTATTCTCCAAACACACTTTATAAAACTGTTTGCTGTTTTTGCCAACAAGTATTTCCACGGAACTTAATGTTTACTCTGAGCATAAATCAGCGTTCATTTAAGACCTGCTCTTATACTCTCCCTCTCTCTATCATGCAGCTAAGCAGTTGCAATATCTAAAAGGGATATAAACATGAATCACAGCAGCACTGTGGCTGTCCATAGAGATGGATTGTGTTGGGGCGGGGGAGCGGCGCAGAGTGATTTGAACTCATAATCGTAATGCACGTCGCCTTGAAGGAGACTTCATGAATATGCTCAGTGAGTCAGAGTGGCTGGCTGGCACCAGGTCAGATCTGATTTGCATATTGTTTACGGCCACTAGCTTAATTTGAAGCAGAGGTTTGAGCCTGCGATAACGCCGGGCCTTATCTGCAGAGTTGGCTAAGTGGCTGCAGGAGTAAACTTCTCTAAGTGATATGCTCCAGCAAGCAGACGAGGTGCAGAGGCCCTGTTGCACACGGCTCAGGGCTCTGTGTGAAAAATGCTCAGAGGATGTGCACAGTACAGTGTTTGGAAGGAGATGTAAACATGTCATTTCTTTAAATGTTATCGTGCATCACAAAAAGCACATCAGGATGTAGTTTGGAATAAACACAGCGACAGTTCTTCTTGCTGAACAGAGTTTCTAAATCCTCCTTTTAAAAGCTGATTCCAATCTTTGCAGGCAAATATGGTAAAGTATACTAAGTATGATAAGGCAGCACAGTGAAGATAAGGTGTTTTCAGGAATAAGAGGCTCAGCTAATGCTCATAATTCACTTCTACCCTCCACATAAGTTTCATTTTCCACCTCGTGCTGAGACGATTTTCTGCTGTGGTGTAACTATGTGTTCAGAGTTTGCGTTGTGACAACTTCCTGTTGTGTTCACTCTACTGCTGCACCGAATGTGAGGTTTAAATACATGCTTACGGGGGCTAACCCGCCACAACAAACCAAACGTTTTCCATCGGGAGAAACAGGCTGCAAATTCAGAAGCAAAGCTACGTGCAAAATAAAGAAGACAGGGGCTGTAAGAGCAGATTTAAAGCAGCTGTGATCAGGACAAAGACATGGCTGGGATGGAGGGAGGCATCAGTCAGTCCAGAGGTCTGAGAAGGGATTACAGGTGGGGCAGCCTCTGGGTGCCAGAACCAAAAGCCCCCCCTGAACTGAATTCAGTGTCGTTAAACTGACCTCTACTGGCCTCGGGGGCTGTGCTCAATCCACCCTGTCCCCCACCTGGGTTTGTGTGTTTCTTTCTCTCTCTGTTAATCAATTTATTTTGGTTTCCTGAAGCGTGTTTTATCACTTGTTTCTGTTGTATGTATGTTCATTGGAATTGGCATTATTTCTGAATTTGCTCTTTATGAAAATCCTTTTGGACGTTTTGGGGAGTTTGCACTCGTTGGCCACTGGTTTATTTGGTATTTGAAGCGGGTTTGAGGATAAATGTTTAAAAATGTGACAGCTCCCTCTGTCCATCACATTTTTAAGCAGCAGATATTTGAACACAAACACTCGCTCTCTTTCTGTCCTCGGGGCCTCCTCTCCCCTCTCTCCCCGTCTCATGGCTCGATGTAAAGTGAGCCTCGCGCTCTCAGCAGAACGAGGGGAGTCTTGGAAACACGTTTGGCCTCCTTTATGATGCATGTGGTGGGTGTCTACAAAGCATCGTGTCCAAGTGTGGGAGTGTGTGGGCGTGTATCAGGAGGCTGTGTGTGTGTGTGTGTGTGAGGTTCTGAAAAGCAGCATGTGGAGAGTTGGCTGCTTAAAGTGACTGTGTTAGCTGAGAGATGGCTGGAGGATGGTGCGGTGACAGTTGGCGGGGCTCGCGTGTGTGTGTGTGTGTGTGTGTGTACTTGTGCAGTAATAGTTGAGGGCTGGTTGGGTTGAGTGTTGTAATTAGAGAAACAGCCTCCAGAGTGTGTTCACTAACAACGTCTGCTGTGTGGAGTGTAATAAGGGACGGACAGAGAGAGATAATCAGATGGAGGCCATTTGCTCGGGTAAAGGAAGCAGAGTGCAGCTTAACAGAAGCTATACATTACAGGGTTACACTGATGAGGCACATATTGATCCCTGATAACCCCTTAAACTCACATTTTCTCCTCACATTTTCCTTCAAGCCACTGAAAGTAACACCATCATATTCAGTTCAGAAACAGGACCACGCTTCCCTCACCTGTGCATACCTGTTATACCCCAATCAGCCGTAACATTCTGACCACTGACAGGTTGAGTGAATGACATTGATTATCTCGTTACAATGTCAATGAGTGGGATATGTTAGACAGCAAGTGACTCTTTTGTTCTTGAAGTTGATGTGTTGAAGCAGGAAAAATGGGCAAGCATAAGGATGTGAGCGACTTTGACGAGGGCCAAACTGTGATGGCGAGACAACTGGATCAGAGCATCTCCTGCAGCTCTTGTGGGATGTTCCCGGTCCGCAGTGCTCAGGACCTACCAAAAGTGGTCCAAATAAGGAAACCCAGTGAACCAGCGACAGGGTCATGGGCGGCCAAGGCTCACTGATGCATGTGTAGGGTGAAGGCTGGCCCATGTGGTCCGAGCCAACTAATCTCTATTTACAGATTCTACATAGTATAATAGTCTACATAGTAGAATCTGTAGGCAGGAACGTGGATTTCCAGGAAGGCAAGTGTTCTGGTGTCCATTTGAACTACACTTGTAGTCCAAGTAATATTGACCAATCACGTATCAGTAGGCTGCGGCGCAGAACATAATCCGTCGCAATGCCATCCTGATGACGATTTAGCTTCTTATTAATCTCTATAAACAGACATCCGCATGCTAACAGCTAACAATCTGTTCTAGATCTAAAATTTAACTTGAGATGAATTCCCTTGACGCTCTGTCACGAAAGCCGCTCAGCGTTCAGATTTCCCAACTTCCTCGAAAGCATCAGATCGATCCGACCTCCGTTCAACAAACGAGAATTTTAAAGTTTTTTTCTCCTCTTGAAGACAGACCTGACAAAGCTTGAATTTTTACTTCTTACAAATCTGCATCATGATGTTGAAATTTGGGCAAAGGTAAGACCCGTTAATAACGAGTAAATCACAAGAACACGGTTTCTCTTTCTGTAACAATGCAGCACACGGAAAAGGAAGTCTTGACGGGAAGTCGATTATAGCTTACCGCCCGGCACGTTTACCGGTGTCCCCAGAGGCTGTATCGTCTCCGACTATAGCCGATGGGATCCGACATTGGATCCAACAGAAGAGCTACTGTAGCTCAGACTGCTGAAAAGGTTAAAGCTGGTTCTGATAGAAAGGTGTCAGAACACACAGAGCATCAGTTTGTTGTGTATGGGGCTACGTAGCTGCAGACCGGTCAGGGTGGCAGGTGGTCCTGATGTTATGGCTGATCGGTGTAAGCCTGCCTAACCCTTCAGTTCTCAAGACCCTCCCGCCTGGCCAACTCCTTTTTTTTCTCCTCTCTCAAAGCAGGAACCACTGGGGGATGCTGAACCAGAAAGTGCGTTTAGTCGGTTCTTTGTGGCTTCAATAACGTCGACCCCTTTCGTCCAACTCCAATTCGACCGCTCTTTCATCCTGCCCAACCTCGACCCTCTTGCATCTTGCTCTTGTTAGCGAACACTTGGATGTAGTTGAGTTTTGTTCATCTTCAAAAATACTTTTAGAGGTTTTAGAGACACATTGTGGTTTAAATAAGCTAAGAACTAACGTAATATTACACTAAGTCAACGTTGACCTGTGGTATCTAAAGGGAATCGAACTCTGTTATTCCAGAAGAACAAGAGGCTGCATTTCAAGAGTTGGGAGTAAGAACGACTGACCGACTCAGCTCTCTGCACTGTTTTACTGCACGTATGTTGACCTCCAAGCTAAAGTACCTCCAAACCTGACCTTTGATACAGATGACTTAGATTGTCCACACGGCTTATGTTTGTAAAATAATGGACCCGCCTACAAGAGACAGTTTGTGGTGTTTACTCTGCGATGCATTGGTTTCTATGTGTGTTTCCTCATGTCCTGTGTTTGTCTTCATTCTTCTGCAAACTGACTCAGCTGTTTCCACATTCTGTTGATGCATCTCTCACAACCCAAATTAACAGTATCTTTTCTTGTGTTGAATTCTAAACTCCCTCTGAATCCCTCTGCCTTCTAAGAAAGTTCTCTAGGAAGACGTCTGTTTTATTTTATTCAGAGAATTATTTCTGACCATGATCTGATTTGTTCAAGATTTTGCCCTGGCCGCACGAGTCCAAGAATATCTGTATCAACTTCCAAGACCCACATCTGTCAAATCTAACATAATACGACACATGCTTGCATACGCGCACACTTCAGACACCCCTCCATCCCCTCCAGCGTTCGTAACAGGGTCAAGGGTACACACTTTGATGGAGCTATTGTTCGCCTGGTTTGCTTCAGCAGAGCAGGAAAGCCAAAGCAGTGGCTGCATTAAGGTCTTCAGCCAAAGCTGTCTTCTCCCTCCAAGGACGTGACCAGACCTCATGCCTGCAGGCCTCTCAGACTTCATATAGATTATTCATGAAAGGGAAAAAAAAAACTGAAGGGGAGGTGAGGACAGTGGAAACCCTGGACGTCAGAAACGCAGATATCACATGATGCGCTGAGCTATTTCTTTTGACAAGCCTGAATCAGGGCTGCTTTTACATTCTTAGAATCCTCCTCTGAGAATAATGGTCTTTGTTAGACTCCATAATACAGAAATACTTCAACTTTATACTAATACTTTCTCCAATCATTACTTTTTGGTACATTTGAACTCTGCTAAAGTCCCAGTACATGTCCTATAAAGCCACTAAGGCATCATCAGAAATCAGAGAGGGAGACATTCATTCAGGCTTTGATTTAGAACAAGATCTGTGTCGAGCTTCTGGACACATCTCAACTCCAGCCCCAGATCTCGACTGGTACACAAGCTTGATCAAACTTTAATGTGCAGACATTTTCATGGAGCAGTTCTGGGTCACAGTTCTGTATTTTGTGAAATTGAAATCGGAAACATTTTGGTGCTCAAAATTTGGTATATTGTATCGATGATCTATACTATTTGCTGATGTCAATATGTTAGTAATAGGGCTGTCAATCAATTAAAATATTTAATCGCGATTAATCGCATGGTTGTCCATAGTTAACTCACGATTAATTAAAAAATTAATCACATATTTTACCTGTTGTAAATGAACCTTAAAGAGATATTTTTTAAGTGTTTAATCCTCTTATCAACATGGGAATGGACAAATATGCTTCCTTTACGCAAATGTATATTTATTATTACTGCAACATTCCAAAACAAAGACAAATACTGTCCAGAATATTCTACAGAATCACCTCAAAGGTACTGCATGCTCAAAAAATATGCTGGTAACTCTGTTGAAATCAACAGTAAATAGAAATAACTTCTGTCTTGTCCAGAGAACATCGAGCAGGGCTCTGAGGCTGAACTTGACATTTAAAAGACCCTTTTCTTTATCCATTTCTGCTCACAGAGGTTTCTGCTTGCTATCCACAACACTACCGCTGCATCGCTTCCTGATTTCCCAAACTACGGGGCGGGCAGAGGGTCATAATAATAGAACGTGCGTGCGTTAACTCATTAGCGTGTTCACTTTGACAGCCGGAGTTAGTAATGATTTAAAGTCAAGATAGACTGGCAGAAACCACAGTCTACAGACTGAGTGGTAGCGTCACACAGGTTCACGGGGTGTTTGGCTCAGTACATTACGTTCTGCTGTTTGTTTTACAGTGCACTGTACACCCAAACACCTGGCAGTGGTGGATGTTACAGTCACACAAGTCAGGTAAGCCGTATGCATGCAGTACCTCTAACAGAGCCGCAAAGATGAAAATCTGGATCTTTATTTAGCAAAACAAATCTCCATAAGTGACCCTCACGGTGCTTAAAAAAATAAAGTGATAAATGAGTCTTGAAGGTAACAGAGAAGACTCGTTTTAAAGAGACAATTTTGTTGCCAAATGTCCTGTTTCTTCTAAATACTAATCCAAACACTAAAAAAAAACATCTGAAGTCAAATGACTTGGACTGCGCTCAACCCACAGTGAGCCGGGATGGGAGAAAAAGCGAGGGTGCATTAATTTAACGGAGGGTCCAATGCACCCTCGTGGAACTAAGCCCACAGAGACTGCAACCCAATAAATCACTGTGGAGCTAGAAACGCTGGCTGGGTTAGTTACAGTGTCTCTGAAAGGAAAACTTTCTAATAGGAAAACGTCTCTGCAGACAACGGTGCCAAGCTCAGCCTACCCGCAGTCCAAAAACTGTAGCTGAGAACTAAGATGATCTCTCTTCTTACAGACGGCCTGCTGGTGTAGGGCATGACTCTGAGGCTGCTTGCATTGCTACAAACTGTTTCATAGAGCGACAAGGATACTCATGAATGAGCTTATATCTCTGCTGTTTGTGGGTGATTTAATTATGGCTACATCACTCAACTCAGTGGAGGTGGGAACAGCTGATATAAATGGAGGAATTCAGGTATCGTTGGTTCTAAGACCAAAGAAAGGATTGTAAGACTGATGCCTGCTCGGTGGATTGTGAGACTTTGATTATTTCTTTGTCGCAGAGCTTGAAGGGGGAAAAAAAATTGAGGAAACAGAAAAGCGATCACAAATCAAACCGACAAACTACAAGGCTTCCAGGAAACCAATCTGTGCTCCTGCCTTCATTGTCCATGTAATTGTTCTCCAGTAATCTCTGCTCAGCTGATCAGCCTTTCTCTGACTGAACTGGGCCTAAACTCAGGGTTAGAAAACTCGCCTGTGATGGCTTTTCAGAGCCTGTCAGAGAGCCTATCAGTGAAGCTATCAGTTTGGTCATACTGTCCATATTTGTATGAACCTGCTTTGGTAGAGTGTGAACTGCTCAGCATAAGAGTAGTGACGGGGTTGGCTGTAGCGATATGGCCTAAAAATTATATCACGATTTTTCACTAACTTTTGCAATAACGATCGTCATGACGATATTAAAAAAAGAACTGAATAATGTTTGTTTGTGATTTCAGGCAGCAGCATGTATTCATGCAAACAAATTAAAGTGCTTTGACAATTTCCCTTCTTTTCCGATGAACTAGGGCGGTCTGGGGGAAAATGTTTGCTGTAAAAGCCCACATGTGTTTGCTTCTGGCACATTTTCAAAGGAGAATTAGGCCTTTTGTACGTTTTAGGCCACCCTGTGCCCACCCAGTCAGTGTTCACGTTTGGATCTACATGACAACATAGAAACACTGCTGGAGCTGCGACTACAAGCTGTGATGTGCTCAGACTCTCTTCTTACTGATTAATAAGAGCTTTTTGATCTGCCACGTAACAACTGTCCCTGTGTGTTGTTTATCTATAAATCAGTAAATAAGCTGCCCGCTTTATTACTCTATATATGGCTATGCTACACATTTCAATTAGATGGTAATCTGAAGAGAAACAAAGAAAAGTGAAATGTAGGCTTTATTAAACATAATTTGTTCATTCATTAAGCCCATAAATGTAGTGCTTACTCTGCACTTTTTAATGCCACCGGTGTTTTCCGGTGTTTTCCGAAGCAGCACGTAACAGCGATGGGCACTCTCTTTGCATTTAAATGCAGTTGTTCTCCTTGTCTTCAATTCTTTTGCTAATATCAAACACTGAAGTCTGCTCTCTGCCAAATACGCTCTCCGCTCTCAGCTGAGCGCCCCCGCCTCTCCACACTCACACAGTCCGAGCATGCAGGGGCGGGGCTTACACGGACAGACAGGCGTCTCTCATGCTCGTATTGATTGAAAGCAGAGGGGGGTGCTTCTAAAATGAACAGGAAAAGCAATACGCAGCTTGTTAGCCGTAACAATTGTCTTGCAAATTTACATCTATCATATCATGACACTCTCTTTTCACATAAAACAAAATTATACCGGTATAATCTGAACAATATGACATGGCACAGCCCTAGCTGGCTGTCAGAAAGGGGGACACAGGTCGAAATAAACTCCAGATAATTTGATTCAGTACTCTATTATATTATATTATATTATATATTGTCTTATTATATTACACAATTGTCGGCTAAGAAGCCAAGCTAGCTGGTTTGACAACAGGTAGTCATGTGGGGTTAACTTGCAAGGAGCTCTGGGGCAACATCAGGTGTGGACTTTCACACAGCTTTTTGTTTGATCACTTAAAGGTACTATAACTACATTTTGACACAGGACATTCAAGTTAGTAGAGGTGGTCTATGTTCAATTTTAGTTGTTATACATATTAAAATAAATACACTATAACTTGTATACAACCCCTGTAGACTTGAGCCACTTACCTGAAGCAGAGGGGAGCTGGTGTACGAAATTCTGCTCCGGCTCTTGCTCCTCATACGTACATGAAGCACTTGCAGAAGGCTTTCAATTTACACTAATGTAAACCTATCTACGTCATTGTTTCACGGTTAGAGCAACTGCTCCGTCCGTCCATTATGCATGAAGTCAAGTGACGTAGTTAAGAGACAGATACAGTGGCAGTCCGAGGCGATGGATGGGTCAAACAAATCAGAACTTTAACCCAGGAGACCAAGGTTCAAGCTCGCTGTGAAACTATGTGTTCCCTCCACCTCACCAAACATCGAAGAAGAAATCTGTTTAAACTTTGTGTTAAAGGAAGAAAATGAACCTGAAACAGACACTGAACAGACACTGACTGCCAGCTCTGTATGAGACGCCAAAAATGGGCCGTGCCATTCAGGTCCATATCATTCCCAGATCCAGGTAACCAGCAGGTCTTTGAAATTGAATTGGCACTGCTGGCCCATCTCTTTAGCTTCACTCTCACCAGTGTACACAGTACATGTGAGGGGTGTCTGCTCTCTTTATGCACCTCTGAGCTGTAAGTAGTCGTCAAAGCTTCACTGGGAGGAACTTTTACTGCGCTTGTTGAGCATTAAGTGCCATTTTGGATTTACATCGCTGTGCATGGAACAACCCATATTGGCTTCCAGCGTTGATTGTTTGTTGTGAAGGACAACACATCAGTCACTGTGATGACACCATACATCATTACGCCTCTTTCATGCGACCATAGTGGCTCCAATCAATTGGCAGAGATAAGAGTGCCAGGGAACATGCCGACGGATTTACAGCACCATTATGTCAGGAACACCGCAAAGCATCTGTGAAAGCACCACAAGCTTTCCCATTTCTCACTAAACAACTCTCACTTCTGTCCAACAGGCACAGTTCCTCTAATCTTCCCTTTTCTCAGCACTCAAACATCGTCCGACTCTCTCTCTGCGTACTTTGAACAACTCTCCTCTCTTTTTTCTGCTTCCTCCATGCCTCTATTTTCCAGAGTGCAGTTGTAAACTATGTTGATCAATGAGAATGAGCCATAAATCTAAATGGAAATGCAGCCATTGCCTTTTAGTCTGTAAATGGATGTATTTTCCCAGGTCTCTAAAAGCACAGCCAGGTGAATTATAGGATCCGCCGGCTGTGTGGCTCTGGGAGAGCTGCCTTGCATACTGAGCAGGCTGGTATAATGCCACAGCTACTGGACATATGGCATCACTTGTATTGGTGAGTGGACTCTCATACAAAGTGAGAGGCTTATATGACAACAAGACAATTAACATCTGGTATGGCCAGCTGCCTTCATTTAAAACTCGTAATTCAGATTAATTTTGACAAACAACAGGAACACATTTGGCGATTCTGATTAGATTTTCAAACTGTACTGAAATGAATGGAAACCAGTGCATTCCCAGAGGAAACAGTAAGACTACAGCTGTGGTAGTGTCCTCCCGAGCTGTGGCTCTGGGCTGTGGCCTGGTACTGGTCCACGCAGTGTTGGCTGTCGGTTCACTGATATTTCGATTGTTGGCGTATTCTGCGACGAAAGTCTTAAGGGAGCCAGGAGACATTTAGCTCGGGTCCATTTTGTGTCTTGTGTATGTCATGAGTTATTCTAGTTTATTTCTGGTTTTGATTTGTATTTTGGTGTTCAGTTATGATTTCTTGTTTTACCTTGTCACTTTGTCTCTTGTCATGAGTACTCCTCGTTTCGTTTATTCTGTTCTTGTCAGTATTTAGTTTCACTTGTGTCTCTTTGGTTAGATCATTTCCTGTTTTACTTTGACACCTTGTCTCTTGTGATATCCACTTCCTGCCTTTTTGATTATGTGCCCCGCCCTGATTGTTTTCACCTGCCCCTTGATTGTCTCACCTGTGTCTGATTAGCCTCACCTCCTAAGTTTATGTAGTCTTTGTGCTCCCCTGTCTCATTGCTGGTTCATTGTCGTGTTACCTGTGAAACTGTCGCGTTTTCTGTGGACTTTTGCCGTTCTTTCCTGTGATACTTTGGATTTACCTGTTTCCTCGTTGCTCCCGTGTGTTTCTGATTTTTCCCTTTGGATTATTTTGTTACCTGGACTCTTACAGAGTCAGCCTTTTGTTTTGCCTTGTTTTATATTTTGTTTTATTTAATAAATTAAGTCTGCACCTGGGTCCTCACCTTTTTGGTTAAACCTCAAACCATGACAGTGTAGCTCAAAAGTCAAAGTTGAATGACTTTACCTGACATAAATGGAGTCACGTATATAACATGAAGCAAACCTTACTCAATAGTTTAGTTAGTTCAATAGTGCCGGGCGCGTAAAGCTTCTTCTGAAAGGCATAGTAATGTAATTGTATTGTATTTTAATTAATTCCCATATATGCTGCTCAGAGAGTTCACGGCTCCTCTGCCAACATCTCCGAGTTGCTCTCTCTCCTCTCGTCCCGTGCGCAGCAGCACTGCGCAGGCAGTCAGGGGTGGGCAGGGCCGGCAGGGCCGGCCTGGGGCAGCAGGCAGGAACAGGACAGCGGCCAATCGGGCAGCTCGCTCGCTGCAGCAGTGCTGTGACAACCGCTACACCGAACCATCCTAAAGATGGATAAGGACAATGATGGTTTTGAATTCAACTGGCTCTTATAGGCCTGGGTTTTGTTATTATTTATTTTAGTACATAAGAAATCTGCCTTTCAAGCTCTCAATTTTGATGGTCTTGAGGGTTTTATTGTA
Source organism: Semicossyphus pulcher (assembly GCF_022749685.1). Classification (NCBI taxonomy): domain Eukaryota; kingdom Metazoa; phylum Chordata; class Actinopteri; order Labriformes; family Labridae; genus Semicossyphus; species Semicossyphus pulcher. The sequence goes on along the minus strand of NW_027211693.1, from coordinate 29,037,517 downwards.
AATCTGTGGTTCACAGGAGAGAATCTGTGTTTAATGTTAGAAAGATGCTATTAAACAAGTGTTTTAACTTAAATAAACTTCTTTTGTGTTGATTCTATATTAATTTCATGATTTTAAATTTAAATATCCATTATTACAAGCTTTTGATCACAGCAAATTGTGCAATGAATTAGTAATTTTCTTTGAATGGATAGACAGCCTAAGTATAATCACTTTATCATTTAAGCTGAATATGAATCTCAGGATTCGACTAAAGTTTTGAAAGTTCATGTGTGTTGTCCTGGGTGAGCCTGATCCCTCAGGGTGCCTGCTAACTGACTTAATGCACAAATATTAAACATAATTCTCTATAGTGTCATAATTGTTTATTCCTTCAATGCATTTAGTGTGTGTGTCACCATTTTTAGTGTTTTGTGTGTGTTTTTTTCATACACAACCCTGTGTGTTTTTCTGGGTTCCTTTTCATTCCTCTGGGATTAGGTTTGTGATGTATGGCAGATGATGGATTAGAACAAGAGAGCGCGGAGGTAAACATCAAACTCAACCAATCAAAAGTTCAGTGGAGTGAAGTTTTAACCTACTTTTTTCCATCTTGATGAAGTCACACTTAACTTTTTTATTTTAAACTTTAATAACTTTTAATTTACACCCATAGTCTCATCATTAGCATAGTAATAATTCATTGTAAATGAAGAGTTTCACACAGAGCTATCAGAAGTCGATGATGGATGAGGAGAATGTGAAGAGGCCGACGAGGAAGCAGACAAAGGTAGGACCTCATTGCAAGTCTGTGTTTCACAGCTGATGGTCTGAAATTACCCCACTGTGACACCGTACCTCTGTTATAAAAGTGCCAACACCTCCATCGTCGTCGTCATCACGTGTGGTGAGAGGAGCAAGGTGTCCCTCTGCGTCGCTGCTCGTGCTCTGACACCACAGTGACAGTTTGAGACGTCTATCTCATCTGTTGTTTCCTCACCGCCGCCTGAGCGCAAGGTGACAATGTGATGACATCAGCCGAACACTCAGAAGTCATTAGTTCGTAATGGGCATCAGATGGTGGCACACCTCCAACATCACAACACTGACCGGAGCTGTGGTTAGCTGTAAGGGAGGAGGGGGAGCGATCTGAGCAGTGTACAGAGGCACTATTCAGTCGATATTAATCACCTCTTATAGCATGCCCATCAAAAAAGTGCATGCTTCTGATTGGCTGAGAGGTGTTGAAATCATTTAAAGAGGCCACATTCAGTTTCAGAATATAGTACAATAGCATTTTAGTGCTTGATTGTGTGGCCTTATTGTCCAGTGTGGGGCAACAAAGGCTGTATTATATTGTAGAAGTGGACTACTGTTTTTTGAAGCCTTAAGTTCGGCAGTTTTGCCGTCATCATCTGTTGTGTTTTTGAAGCCAGGCGTGTCCGTAATTCGGAGGAGAAAGTGGAGCTGCAGAGGAGCGAAGGGGGTCGAGTTATCAGCAAACACTAGTGCAAGCTTGGTTGATCATACTGACACGAAGTAAAAGGGAAATGTAAAAAGAAGTAGTCTGGAAAGTAGTTAGCTTAAATTAAACTCTGAAATAACCAGAAGTTTCCAAATGCTGCCGACTGCAGAGGATACCTTCTGAGCATCTCTAAGCAGCGAGTTGGAACATGTTCTGTCTTCTCTCGCCTACTTTGACAACATGTATGACATGTTCCACGACTTTGACCAAAGCAGTGCAGATGGCTCTCTGTGAACAACATGTCCGTGTGAATCAGGAGTTGTCGCTGACAGTCTGAAAAGTAGAGTCGCTCTCTGGCACCTCTAATATGCCGTTCTGTCTCCGTCCTTTTCCACCGCTGCTCTGCACACGGAGGCCAGGCTGAAGGAAAAATCTAATTGATATATCATATTTCTTCCTGTGACACTGACTTTACAGGAACAACCGATCAACACAGTGTCCTCTAAACCTTGCGATTTGACAACCTTGCAGGTGATTGAAAAACCCTCCGAGTGTCCTCGTATCATTTAATCAACAGTTTACAAGGTTTCCATTGATCTGTCAGGGCCCAAACATCAGCATGCACAGCGCATCGGTGTGCTGTGTGATCAATCTCACTTTAAAGAGAAATGAAAAAATAATAGGACAAACAAATTGGAACATAAGTGCGGCCTTTAAACGTTAGATTTTTGGCCGAGTTTTCAGAACTCCCACAGAGTCGACGTGTTCCTTTAAGGCGGACGGAGGCAGCTTTTACCGTCTGCCACTCCTGAAGCTGCTGATGAAAATCCTCCCACACCACACCAACTTCAGGATGAATCTGAATCCTTCCCGAGGTGGTGACACGGACTGACCAATATGTAGCCTGATTCTTTATCAGCAGGCCTCGAGGAGCTGAATCAGTGGTGCTGAGGCGAGCTAAGTGGAGTCCTTTTCCTTTCAGGAGCGTCGTACGTCCCCTTAATCCCTACTGACGGAGGTCATTGCCATACCTGCTCCCACCTAGTGTTGCCACAAAAAGGCCTGTCTCCAGGCATAATGGGGTGCAGATGGGACTCCACCACCCACACAACAACAAGCAGGTAGCTGTGTAGTGGAAACAACAAAGGCAATGAGAGAAAATGAGGGAGAAAATTGGAAGAGGGGGCAGAGGGAGACAGAATAAAAGAGAAACAGGAGGGAGGGGAGATTCAGGATGGCATATGCAGAAATAGAGGTGAAGCTAAGAAGAAAGAGGAAGAGGATAGATTGAAGAGGATAAATGGAGGGAAATGGAAAAAAGGAGACGGGGGCAGACAGTGGAAGTGGTAATTGGTGGATCCAGACAGCCAGTGTCTGAGGAGAGGCTTACAGGCTTGTCAAAGGGGCTCCTCGGGGTCCTGGAGGCCCCTCTGAGGACAGCTCACATTCTGTTACCACGTCCCGGATGGCCGGGCCTCAACCCACCAAAAAGGGCTCTCAATTAGAAGAGGTGTCTGTGAATAAAAAGACAGGAAGCTGACAATCGAAGGGGGTTTCTCAGCTGGGCTTCAGGGAGACAGAGAGACACTGTTTACTGCGAGTACAGTCGCAGCCTTTGGTATGTAAATAACCTGCTGTTCTCTTTCCCTGACCCCATCCCCTCACACACACACACATGCACGCACGCACGCACACACTTTAAATCCACCTCTCCACACTCCTTCCCTGCCTCTGCCACCTCCAAAGGGTGTCCAATTTACATTGTTGCATGGGGTGTTAAACATTTCAGAGTACACGCACAAGCAGATTCGCTTCAGAGGTGGAAAAGGCTGAGTTTTCACACATTGCCTGTTTTTGAGGCTTTTCCCAGCCAAGCCATGAAATGGGATATTGTGTTGTGCCAAACTGTGTGTGTGTGTGTGCGCGTGTTACAGTCTCTGCATCTTGATGCAGGCACATATTCTTCAGTTCTTACATCCAAAATGTGCCTTGGCAGCTCCATGTGAGAATGTATAAAGTAAATGTTTCTTCATAAGCACCGTCATAAGATGCTAATATAATTAGTCATAACATTTTAACATCATTAGTGTCATGTGCCGAATGCCTCTGTCCCCGGCTCGATCAGTGTGTGCTGCCTCTGACCTTTAATGTGTGTGTGGCAGTGCAGCAGCCTGCTGCAGTAACCCATGACTTCCTCACTCACATGATCTGTTCTCATGTCATTAGGGGGAAATTGGATGTTAATTTAATAACCTCATTATTGCCGGAGTCAATGCATCCCATTATGAAATGCTGCCTACCCCACAAAGCAGAATACAAAGTAGAGTTTGGTGAAGAACGAAGTTTAACTTTGTGACATTTGAGCGTGGTGGATGGAGCGTGTGTGTAATGGAGTTTGGAGATGTGTTAAGTAAGTGTAAAATGTTTTGTTCCCCCCGCAGATCTTTACCTTACATGGCTTCATATTGTTATGCTCGGTGGAAAAGATGACTTACAGCCTTTTAAAAATGCACGATGAAATTGGTTTGTTGCTCTCAGGGGAAATAAGGACAGTGATTAAAAAAGAGCATCAAACGGTGTCTGTTTCTTTTTTGTTCAACAGTCAGAAGCATCTATGCATAAATCCCTGTTTAATGAACTCTACCTGTGTATTTATCTGTCTAATTGATGACCCGGCTGAGCTCTCCCGTTTCTGCTCTGAATCTCATGTTTCCTCACAGTTTTTAAATGTCAGAAAATGTTTAAAAAGAGAAGGATTTTCTGAAAAAGGGAAGTTTTTCTGTACTTTCCAATCCGCTGAAATTGCACAAATACTGAATGAGCTTCTGCCTTGAAGCAGAAGTATAAAAAGTTTTAAAAGGGAGTTTGGATATTTTAGGGTCTGAAGACTGAACAAAAGATAAAAGTGGCTGACAGACTCAGATTGTTGACTCTGGTGTTTTCAGTGATCAAGGCAGCGGCAGAAAGAAGATTTCTGTTTTTGTCAATGGAGTCTTGAGTCTTTGAAGAGAGGCATGTAACGTCTGTTTCTGGTTTACAAAGTACTAATAATACTTTACTTTAAGGTTTCTAAACAGACAGCTTTTGGATATTTCTGACGTGTGTGTGTGTGTGTTTTTCTTTACATTATCCACCTCTCTGACCTCGCTCCAGCAACATCCATTTCTTTGTAACACTTCCCCAAATCCCCTCAGGTTTGTCTAATTATTTCCGGCTTTAGTGGAAGAAGACTATCTGTGTTGGGGCTACAGCAGCGCGCACATTCACAGGAAGCTGAAGAAAAAAAAGGGAAACACATCTGGACAGGCGGAATAGGATCAAGCTCAGCGGCTGTTTTCTCCCTTCAGCCTGATCCCTGTATTCCTCAGCGCTGAGCGCCGCTTTCTCCCGCCTTATCTCCTCAGCCGCTTGCACCTCGCCTGCGAAATCTCAAATCCCAGCCATACCTAGAGGCCAGCAGCCCGTGCTAACGCGCTAACACTGCACGCCATTGAACAACGGTTCCCTAGCAACCTCCTGAATGAAAAAATGCTTCAGATGCTGGGCTCCAGCGTGTGTGTAAACGTGTGTGTTACAGGTGCGGAGATGAAGTGGTTGTGTATGTGCATTAATCAGTTTTAAAGTCTGAAAGTCAAGTTCAGAGGATTATCTCTCTCTGGTTAGCTATCACTCTACAGGGCTGATTGATATTAAAAGTAAGCTCATGTGTTTTGTCCTTTATGAAGACAAAAAAAAAAAACTCTGCTGGCACTGGAAACGTGCAAAGTTGGCGCCTCAGCCTAAAAGTTACCATCTGCTTTGAGCAGCACTCTGAGATGAAGGACAATAACTGACTAAAAAATTGTTTCTAAGCGTCGGTACGGCTGAAAACAAAAGAGACCATCTGTTTTTATTGTGACCAATAATCTATTAAGAGTCCGTCTTACTTAAGTCAAGCCAAACGAGATCTGGAGAAGTACTGTAAGCATATGTACTCCAGTTTGTACCAAGAGAGTGAAGTTTGATTAAAACGCCACTGAGAGAAAAGTTGATCACATAACAAAAGACTGCTTTTAAAAACACAAGAAAGACATCTGCATTTTTATTTGCTCACATTAAAACAACCTAATTGAAATGTTTATCCTGACGGATAAATGTGTAAATGACGAGTCTGGCTTCTGCGGAGCAAACGCTTTAAGGGGCATGTAATCCTTGGCCCTCTTATGACACATTTTAGAGCTAAATGTCTCACAGGTCCAAAAAGTGTTTGAATGTCTCCAGTAGATGTGTTCAGCCTGCAGCAGTGAAACAGGCTGTAACGGCTGCAACCCCAGCTGGAAAGTTCTGAGAATGTTACGTGCGATGTTCTGGTGTTTTGGGCGGGAAGTTTTTATCTGGTTCCCAGAATGTTCCTTTTAATAGCAGGAGAACGTTCTCTGAAAACATGTTCAGAAAGTTGCAGTGAGAATGTTCAAATCACATTTCAGGAAGGTTTTATAAATCACGTTCTGATAGTTCAGGACGTACTAACATCCGGAAAAGCTCCTCAGGATGTTGCAGTGAGCATGTTCTACCTTTGTTTTTATGTAACATTGAGCAAATGTTTTATGAAAGGCGTTCTGACATCCCAGGCCTCAATAACATCCTGAACATATCTTTAAGTTTTAACGTTACAAGAACTTTATTTGAAATGACATCCTTAAAACCTTCTTTGAATATTAGATTAAAACGTTTCCTTTCAGGTAATGTTAGACAATTTTAGGGGAACATTTCCTGCTAGCTGGGACATAATCCTTGATGGATCGAAGTGCGTCCACTAAAAGTTCTTGTTGGAAAAGATTAATTAAAAACAGGCAGCTTAGGGCCTTGACAGATTTGACATGTTTGCACTTGAAAAAAGGTTATGAAAAATTAATGAAAACTAAACACGAGTTTACGCAATTAAGCAAATAAAACATAAATTAATTAATAAAATAAAAAATCAGGTTAAAAAGCTGAACTCATATCAAAACACAGAGTAAGAAGCTTAAAAGCCATTGTGTGATAGACCTTTTTGGTACAGGGGAAGATGATTTTTTTAACCACAAACAGACGTTACATCGCTCTCTGCAAACACACCAGACTCCATTGATAAAAACAGTGATTTAACCTCACAGAACACAGGAGCTGCTGCTCTATCTCTGCCTATATTAGTCAGTTTGTTTGTGTTAATGTGGAACTAACCATTTAAAACACCAAGTGAATCAACAACAATAATATTTAATTTTATTTCTCCTAAAACATTTTTAATTGAACGTAGTCTGTATTGACAAATTTAAAAACATTAGTGTGCCAAAGTATTGTACAATAAAATATGATCGGAACCATAAATAAACTACAAATCAGACCAAGACAAAAGGATAACATGACAAAAAAAGACGAAAGGAAAGATTAATTAAAAACAGGCAGCGTAGGGCCTTGACATGTTTTCACTTGAAAAAAGGTGAATTAAAAATGAAAAGTTAATGAAAGCTAAACACGAGAAAGAAATGTTTACGCCAAAACAAAATCAGTATAATAAAGGTTAAACAGCTGAACTCAAAGCGCAGAATCAGAAGTTTAAAAGCTGCTGCCATTGTGGTCTCTCCTCGGTCTCCCTCCATCACGGTGAAGGAGTTCTGTGTGTGTCGGTATGGCATATGTTCAGGTGTGGGGCTGAGCTAATTGCTGGTAATTAACACAGTGTTAATAGGCACATCAGGAGCAGCTCTGAGCCGGATTCTCTGGGATGATGCGTGAAGCGGAGCTGCAGCAGCTACTATTCATCAAAGCACTGCAAAGTCACTGCAGGCTGTTGGCTCCTTTACAAAATACTTTCCAAAGTACTTTTTTTCATCTCTTGACTTTTTGGAGCTCTTGTGCGCGGGGGTTGTTTCTGCTTTGTGTAACGGGGAATTAGGGGCTTTAGTGTGAGCGATGGATGTGGAATTGTAATCCTGGTGTCTGGCTTCGTCGGGGAGCCAGAGAGCGAGATTTACGACACCTGAGGGTCTGAATGGTTGGCCTTTGAGATAACTGGATGTGTGTGAGAGTGAATTTACTGCCACGGGAAGCCCATAGATTTCATGTCTGGACTCTAAACTCCGACCTGGGTGACCCGCTGAACACAGGTGAGCCTCAGATTTACACATGAGCAGTACAAACAGGGAGCAAACAGCTTCATTTAACATGATGGAGTAAAATTAGCTCTGGAGGTGTAATCAGAAGTATTTTACTGGCACAGAGAGGCCATAATACATCAGCAGGGGTTTGTTAATGTTGCTCTTTAATGCTGGTCACTCTGCTGTTAACATCAATGGATGCTGAGATTCAAAGCTGTTTTCTGGGATACACACTCAAATAGCACTATGTAGCCGACACTGTCTTGAGTAAAAGATCCAGCTTCCTGTGACGGCTGAGTCCTTCCAGGCCCCTAAAAACTAATTACGGGCTCTGTGTAATTGCTGGGAAAGATTATGCCACCAGGCCCCATAAAACACCCGTCAGCTCTGTGTATGTTCTGTATAAGTCATTCCTTCAAAGCCCCTCGAACTATCTGCTGTGATTGTCAAAGCTCCATGGACTCTTGAGGCCAGGTCAGAACAATGAGTCACAGCAAGATGAGATGACACTTGCAAATATTTGTTTATATAACGTTCTAAAACCTGCCACTTCACACCACCCACTGTGCATGAAGACGGATGATGATCATCTCCACTTCCTTTCATTGAGCAAAAGTTTTAACCTAATTGAAGCATCTTACACTGGGGAAATCATTCGCAACCACAGTCTGCACATTAAGGATCAGTTGTTGGAGTTGGCATGTCAAAGTCCTGCCTTTTCCTCAGTATTCGACATACCCAGGCTGCTGCAGTCTGATGGTTATTACAGCTAGAGGGTTGTTACAATAAGGTAAATACAACAACAAACCACGCAAGCATGTAAGTAACGTAATTTTAGTTAGTTTTATGAAAATTAAACATAAATATCACAGCTTGGTGGACGGCCAAATCATCCGTCTTTAGCCACGTTAGAAAGTTTGTAACTAAGAATAAGCTATGCAAAAAAATGTTATCTAGAATTTGTTGTTTTATTCTAATTTAAGACAAAGAAAGAAACCAGGTTGACATCAGAGGCCATAAGTACATATAAATATAGCAGCTTTCCCACTGGTCAAAAAACCCGCTAACACTCAGCTTTTTTGCTGAATGGGAAAGGCTAAAATCGGCATTCAGACCCGGGTCAAATGACTCTGCAGTAGACCCGGGTTATTATCGCCTTGGTCCGATCTGCATGGATGGGAACACAAACCGTGTCGACACGTTAATCTCCACCCCCTTTCCGGCGCGATGATATGCTTCGTCGGTAACTTGTGCGACTCCTCGTCATCTCAGCTACAAATTCCACCCGTCTCCGTCCGAGCGGCGCTCGAACTTCGTTCCAAATTTTTCGATTCCTGAGTTTGATAAATAGACTGAATGATTAATAGATACAATAAAGACCCACCGCAACATCTTCACTGTTTACTAAGTACTACTGAGACAGACAGGAGTATACTTCACTGGCAATGGGAACAGAGACAATCGGCATCTATAAGCGGGTCTTCTCGGGTCTGCATCACCACGTTAAATTTATGTGGGAAAGTGGTATGTTATGGACATTTTGTCTTGCCTCTTGTGACTTTAGCAGCAGATTTTCTTCAGAGAATAATTCAAGCAAAAAAAAAGTTTTTTTAACCTTTCCGTTGGTTTGAACTGGTCTTTAGTTTACAGCCACAGTTTGTGTTTTTGAAGGGGAATAACAGGGCAAACTAAACTAACGGTTGATTCCTTTAAAAACCAACTGTCTGCCTGTTTGACTATTGTTGTTCCACATTGTCAGACCTCTTTAAAAACACATGTCGTGCTGCACTTTGTTTAGTTTCTCTTAACAAAGTCAAAATGTGAACTCGTAGCAGCAAAAGTTAGCCACATACACTATCATATTAAGTTGTTCATATATGTAATTATGTATAAACTCAACAGCAACAGCCCGAGTGCTTCTTCTTCTTTTTCTTGACGTAGTTTTTAAAGAAACACCCTGAACAACAACAGTGTGTCCTTTGTCACTCTGCATGTTAGGAGAACATTTCTTACCCACATAGTTTCTGCCCCCGCCTACACATTTTCAGTGGCTTGGGGACATAATAACATGCCAACACTTAAATTCAATAATCAGCCGGTGGGGCCGACCAAAAATATGTCTGCATAAGTCTTGTGATCATTGTTGGCACACTGTCAAAGTTTCTGTATCACATGAGAGTCATGAGAGTCCGACACAATAACACACTAGTCCTCCACACTGATTCATTCGTCTTCAGCACGAGAAGTGAAAATATATTTAGTGTCTTTTAAAGATTAATATTATCTTTTGACAAGAATAATTAAAGAGACATGAACCGAAGCTTTTGTTATTTAAAAAAACTGTATCAAACACTGAGACTAATTAAACATGCTGTCAAACTGGAGGATTCTTTCAAACAGAGATGCAAAAGTTGAATTTCTTCTGTTCTAATGAGAATAGAATTGATTAATAAGTTCACCACATTATCTGAATGCGTTTGCTTTCATTCAGGACCCCGTCAATAATAAAGTGCCATCTCAAGGGGATATCCTCATAAAATATTAAAATGTATTCTCATCAGCAATAATTTAGGAAGTTATAACAGTGTTAATATGAGTGGAAGTGACAGCAGCAATAATAGGAGATGTTGTGACAGCAAACTAGCAGTTTTTGGCTTTTAATTCTGATAGAGGAGACGAGAGTAATTTATCATCAATGCATCAGGAAAGAGAATCATTACAGCCCTGTCAGGAGTCGCGCTTAAAAGGGAAGCGTGGTATTTTAAAACATCGGCCCAATTATTATTATTATTATTATTATTATTTTCACATTTTAGGGTTTAAACAGGACGAAAAAATGTTTAAATGTCTCCAGTAGATGTGTTCATCCTGCAGCTGTGAAACAGGTTGTAATGGCTGCAACATAATCCTTGATGGATCAAAGTGCGTCCACTCAAAGTTCTTTCCACTGACAGGCTCAGATTGTTATTCTAAGTGTCTAACAACATTACCGAAAGGATCCCTACAGAGAGAGAGCTTTTTGTTACAGAGGAAGATGATTTTTTTAACCACAAACAGACGTTACATCGCTCTCTGCAAACACACCAGACTCCATTGATAAAAACAGTGATTTAACCTCACAGAACACAGGAGCTGCTGCTCTATCTCTGCCTATATTAGTCAGTTTGTTTGTGTTAATGTGGAGCTAACCATTTAAAACACCAAGTGAACCAACAACAATAATATTTAATTGTGTTTCTCATAAAACATTTTTAATTGAACGTAGTGGGTATTGATACATTTAAAAACATCAGCGGGCCAAAGTATTGTACAATAAAATATAAGAAAACCATAAATTAACTACAAATCAGACCAAGACAAAAGGATAACATGTTAAGAAAAGTGTAAAGACCAAAGGAAAGATTAATTAAAAACAGGCAGCTTAGGGCCTTGACATGCTTGACATGTTTACACTTGAAAAAAGGCTATGAAAAATTAATGAAAACTAAACACGAGACAGAAATGTTTATGCAATTGAGCAAATAAAACATCAATAAATGAATAAAAAAATAATCAGGTTAAAAAGCTGAACTCATATCAAAGCACAGAATAAGAAGCTTAAAAGCCATTGTGTGATAGACCTTTTTGTTACAGAGGAAGATGATTTTTTTAACCACAAACAGAGTTACATCACCCTCGTCAGACACACCAGACTCCAACGATAAAAACACTAATTTTATTTTACAACGCAGAACACAGGAGCTGCTGGTCTATCTCTGCCTGTTTTATTGTGTGACTTTAAGACATTAGCTCAGATCAATAACACAAACTTCCCCTGGTGACATACTGAGGTCTTACAGAGTCCTGATGGGAATAAACGCATGAATAAAAGACAGATTTATACAACACTTTGATGTGCGACCCTGGTTGGTGTTTCCGTTGTAGGTCAGATTATGTGTTTGTTGGATAAAACATTGAGTTTGGGTAAACGCAGATAACAATAAGGACAATAATACCATCAGTTTGGCTGTAAGCTAAGTGAGTCTGCATAACAACTCATTTTAATGAGGCCTGTTGTACTTGCTGGGGTAGTTAATATTCCATGAGAATCTCGTGTTAATTATGGGATGGAAGTAATTGTGTTTCCTGAAACAGTCAGACCCTCAGGTAACACAGCAGAAACAGATGCTGCTGTAAGAACTTTTAATTCTGCAAACTGAATAAGCCCACATCACCTCTGTTTTATCCTCAGATGAGGTTTTCTGTTAAACTCTGTGTAAGCAAGAAAGTGAATGTGTGTCTGGGCATCCTGCCCCCGAGGATTTACCTCAGGTAATTTATTACAGCGGTATGTAGAATGTAAAAAAGCCCAAGAGTAATTTCCTCTCATTAATGGAGGTGTACATCTGCTGAAATATTGTTAGTATAACGCCTGACCCCACTCCAACGTGCTTTACACAACAACTCAGCAGATCCTGACCAGACTACCAAGAGACGATATCATCAGATCTTACTGTCAAACATTAATGCTGAGATCTCTGCAGCAGAAACGGTCCTCCTGTGTTTCAGTGATCTCAATTCTTGGAGAAGTTTCAAATACTTTATATCACTGGAATCAACCTAAACTAAAAGATAATGTGAGGCAATAAACCATAATAACTGATGAAGTGTTAAAACCTTGTCATGACTTTCTTTAATCAATCTTTCTTAAAGCTGAAGTAGGTAACATTATTAAAACTAACTTTTTGTCATATTTGCTCAAACTGTCACTTTAAACATGCAGTAGTTCATGAGAGAGATAATCTGTGAGAAAAACCATGTTCCTCTGGCTCCTCTTACTGCTCCTAATGGCATTTGTAAGAATCAAACGGTCATGCTCAATTTCCTCAGTGAGCGTCAGCCATTTTTTGTCCACAAAGGCTTAAAAACAACCACCAGGAATGAAAAAACTGCCCACTCCTCCATTGCCAACAAGGCTTACACTACAAAGACCGTTAAACCGAAAAAGAGAAATGAGGAAAAGGAGGCTAAAAAGAAAGAGTTGGACCGAGACAGAAACGAAACGAGAGTAAACATGAAGCAGCATTTCTGAGGTGGAGAGAGCTACGAGACCTGACAGGATTAAAAAGCGTTGCTGAGTTAGACAGTTCTGCTCGACAGGTAATTACCCCAGCTTCATTTCTGCTGTATTTGTTTCACATTGCTAAGTTATCTGTGTTACTGTGACTTTGTGTTACGTTGATGTTGCAGTCGGGCTAACGTTAGCTTGTTCTCAATGTGGCCGCTGTTCAGTGTTGTTTCATGGCGGTGCGGCTGAAAATATCTTTATGAAGTGTCCAGGCAGTGTTACCGTTTCAGACTTCCTCCTGATAGTTCTGTGTGATTTTGGTTTTGCTCAATAGAATTAGCTGTAGATTACCGTTCACAGCAAAAACACTGATTTCCGCTGGTTTGATGTGTATCTGCTTCGATGGTGTTGGTGGTGTAATACAACGGCTGCGGTTGTTGTCATTTCATGCTTTTAACGGTGTGTCCTCCATTGTATATCTGGCTTCTTCAGTTGTCGTGGTTACTAGCCTGCGTGCGCATGACAGCCTCCTCTGCGGGGAGGGCTGAGCGCCATGGAGAGAGAGGGGGAGGGACCTGGAGGTTGTAATCTCTCAGATTTACAGCAAAGTCCGCTCTCTTCTCCATCTTACCTACTGCAGCATTAAGAAACAAACAAATTGTTTTATATCCCTAAAGTCTGATCCATGTGAAGGTTATAATTATGGATTAGCGTTTGTGGTTTTTATTTTAGATCCATTTAAAGCCCCCCTCCAGTGAAAATGAAGTAAACCTTGTAAACATCTCAATGTGGTGTTTCTCATGTGCTACAAGACATATCAGGGACAACATCAGCATCATCTCCATGGCTGGGCCTGTCTGCTTTTAAACTGCAGTGTACCAAGGACAGGCTGAACAACACGTTGGCAGGTTTGAGACGTCACAAACCTAAGGAGCCAATCCCTTTAATGGACGGGGTGGTGCTATGCATATCATTATGTGTAACCTATGGCAACCATCACTTCTGACTACTAACGTTTATGTTACTACTACTAATTACTACATTTCAAGCTAGGTAAGTTTCAACAAGTTGGCAGAGACGTGCTTTGTTTTCAGCTGTAATTTTTACAAAAGGAGTAACGTGGCACATAGTGGGCGAGGATTCTGCAGATTGGAGAATTTAAATGAGGGAGAAGGAGGAAATGCCTTGGGAGGATTTTTACAAGGTAATTAAGCGTATTTAGCAGAGAAAACATAGACACAATTTATTATTTCAAGCAGAGCATTTTATATGTCTTACAACATGACTGGAGCTGCTCTTATAAACAAGATTATTCACACTGTGAGTAGTTAGACAGTAGCAGCTCCCTGCCGCCTGCACTTTCAACCATGTTTTACATCGCACATAGCATAGCAACGTTCTAATAACAATTTGCAGACGCTCACAGGTGGTCCATTGTTAAAATCTAAAAGTCTATATCAAATATTACTTTTAAACTCGACATTACAGTGATACATAATGTTGCATACTGATAACTTGGTTAGGGGTCTGGGAGGATGACGGGTGGATGTTATCTAAAACATCCACCTGTACTTGAGAGCATTCATTCAGGATGACCTAACTGAGGTGAGTCAGAACAAGCCAACAAATCATTGCAGTTGCTGCCTGACACATGTAAGCTCCACATCAAGCAGAGAGAAAAATGGTCAGCCTCAGAAAGCTTCTTAATCCTTCTCATGCATTCTTTCCAGCAACTCCTCTGAGCTTTCCCCTGTAACAGGATGTGTTATCTATTCGAGCAGTAAACCTGCAAAAATACAATCATAATGACATCTACACTGAGGACAGAGTGATGGAGAAACACAGGAGAGCAGGAGGGATTATTAGCAGTCAGGTGGGCTCAGGGTTTCTCCTAGGACAGCTCCGGGTTCACTCCAGAATCCTCCCCGCCGCCATCGTGAAAACCATTAAATAAACAGTCACCCTGACCTCCTCCGCCCTGCTTCTTGTTGCCGTTAGAGAGCCCTCAGGCTTCACGGAAAACATTAACTTCACTTTGCAATGATCTAAAAGAAAACTCTAACATCTCCTCCAACAGGTCAACAGCAACGGCGGAGTTGTGTGCGACTCAAATAAGGTGCTGCATTTATACTGTCTGATTGAGTGGTGCCGAGATGGAGGAGTGCCTGTGAAAAGGTCGCAGGAGGTTGCGAGGGGTTTAACTGTTCCTGTCTGAGATGTCACCTGCTTTATGCACTCAGAGTGAGGATTAAAAAGAAAAGACCTTACAAGTGCTACAGAACAAAAACACAAATGCAGGCGTGTGTATCATCAGTACATTGTGTACATTTATACAAACATCTCTCTGTACACGCTCACTCGTCTACTCTACACCCAGTCATTATCTCTGAAACCAGCCCGTTTATATTCTGCAAACGGAGGCAAATTAGAGTGAAATGGCTCCCCTTCTAGGTCGATGGACTGAGGAGGGCGGCCATTTTTAATCTCTAACTCAGCCTAATCTGACCCATTATGTGACCCTTAACAGGCCTAACCTAAGCCGTGCATTAAACCACCTTTTATCACAAACAAAAGGAACCAGAAATATATTCACTCTTTTGCATCATCCAGCAACAAACAAATGACACTATCTACCCATAGCCCCCCACACCTTCGCACACCAAACTCAAATCTCCGTGATGCATTAAGCAACCACCCCCACACACACCAGCCTCCCGCCTCTCTTGCCCTTCCTCCTGCCTTAGATGCTGTTTCTGCTGTCACATTGCATTTCCCTCCGTGTCATTTTGGCCGGAGCCGCGTATCCAGCGGGGACAAAATGAAGTCTCCTCCGAGAGAGAGCGCCCTGCGAGGTGCGAGCGCCAGCGCCAGTGTCTCCCTCTGCCAAAAGCCAGGGGGGTGGGAGAGAGAGGAATAACAACCCGCTGACTCTCCTTCATTTTATATTTCCTCTGTGCTCATTTTCTCAAGAGCTCCTCATCTATTTTGCCAGCCGAGCTCGTTCAGAGAGGCCGCCTTGTTAAATAAGGCATGAGTCATCTACGGCGCGCAGCATTGAAATGATGCCGCCTGTTACGGTGCCACCGTGGTGAGCTTGAAGGCGGTGGTGGCTGTCGAGGCCTGCAAGGAAGAAAAAAGACTAGCTGGAATAAAAGACGACAAGATAAAATGATTAAACCTAAAAAAAGCTCAGTGATTGTTTGTCTTTAATCTGTTCGATTTAGTTCTCAGATTTCTGCCTTTTGTGTTTTGCCTGAACAAAATCAGAGTCAAACATTTTTAAATACTTTACAAATACATGACCCTGGATGTTTCTCCAAACACAGAGGTCATCAGATCTCCACCGTGAACCGGCATATTGGAGCCTTTCTTTTCTCTCCTCTGTTCTTCAGTTGCGATCTTTGGCTGCGTCCGCTCACCGGCTTGATGATGCAAATGCATCTGGATGATTGAATGAGTGACAGGTAACTAGGCAACTGTCAAGTGTTATTATGTCAAAACATTCCTGGCAATGTTAGATGAAGTTGTGTGTTGGGAAGCAATTCAACAGCGTAGAAATGAGCAACACAAAGAATTGACACATTTTCAGGCAACTCAGTGAAGCTCATGCTGAGCGTAACACTGGATCAGAGTCTGCTAATGTTAGCACCGCAAGCATTAGCTTTACGACAGACGGCAACAGCCAGCTAGTCCACGATGAGCTTTGGGAGCAATCTACAGTTACAGATATCCCCCTCAGTTTTCCAAGCCCAGAAGACTCAGATGTTTTCACCACACAGCAGCAATTATCCACGGTATGCGTTACCTCAGTCTCTCAAGGTGACATGTAGTGTACAAAGGCTGCACGCAGTCTTGACATCATATCCTCTGCATTATGTCAGAAAATATGAGTAAAATACACACTTAGTTCATCCTGTGCAGGGTCAATTTCTAATTAATAACTTTATTATACTATTATAATAACTATGATTCATGTAGTGCTCTTCTACACAAGGTTACAAAGTGCTTCACATAAAAAAGGAGAAACGCAGAAGATAAAATAGCACAGCTATCAACATAGCAGATATTTCACATTTCTCAATTCCTTTCTCTACAATATTTTTAATACACGACTCGAAAGAACATATCGGTGAAGCATTTTTAAACTATGCGAGTAAGGCTTGAGCTACGACTACTTCTGTACAGGCAGAGCAGAAAACAAGCTGCTAGAGCTTAACATGACAACACAATGAATATATAAGCGCTCACTGATCTGATGAATATGGAAGTCCTGTGAAAAACACACCTGATTACAACCCAGCAACGTATGACAGCAAAACGCTGTGAGAGGAAATATCTTTGGAAGGATGCTGTTCATCTCTCAAGTTCCATTTCAGCTGCAGATATACTTTATAACCTTACGTTCTCCTACACAACCGGCTGTGTCGTGAGCGTAATTGTTCACTTACTTGTCTCTTCACGACGCGTGCTACTGGAGGATACCTCCAGAGGCACACCAGAGAGCTCAGGCCGTGTGCAACTACCGTATGTGCGGGACCTAAACAATAGACATGGAGACACTCGAGGTTACTGTTATGTTCATTCTGAGATCAGGGAGAAAAAAGTGACAGCTTTTGTGTGTTCGGTGGACAGAACACACAGTCTGCCCCGGCCCCACTCCGTTTCTCCGTGCACGGACGTAACAGCCCTGGACTTGTTTCCGTTTAGTTTTGACAGTTTGTCTCTGTGCAGATGTGGATAATTGTGGACTTGGTCTATCAGCTTGTCTTCTGCCATTGCTGTCCCTGCTGCTGAGTTGACCCTGTCACTTCCCCTCTGCCTCTACGCTGCCCCTACTGCTCATGTGCACACTGCAGCTCGCGTATGCGTAGCCTACATTTTTGAGGCCGTGCAAAGCCATCATGCACACACAAAGGCATACTTTAAAGCAAGTATATCTCCAGCTTCACTTGGACATTGTAGGCGCATTTCCACCAAAGGAGGGACTTTCTCTCGAGACGAGGAACCCTTTGAGGTGGTTTGTTTCCAGAGTAAAGACTTAAATTAAGTTCCAGGAACATTTATTAACCCAAAAAATCCATTGTAAGTAATGCTAAGTAATTGGTCGAGTATTGTTTTGTTCATTGTGCTTTGACACATACATGGAGCTACAGAAACAAGCATACATAAACAGACCAGCGGCAAACTCCATGTCCTGTTAAGCATTTATGCTGAGGGGCAAAATGCACTGGGGATTCTAAACAGGGACACTGATGATACAGTCCTGCGTAACATGGCGTCTTGTTTTTGTTCTGTCTAACAATGTTGTTTTTAAAAAAATCAGTGGACTAATTTGTCCTCATCTTCCCAGGTTTTTAGACAGCAGGAGGGCGCAGCCAACAACTAACTGAGGAACCTTTTAGTTCCCTGAAAAACAAGGCACTTAAAGTTGAGGGTACTTTAGGCAGAACATGACTTATGACAAGATTTTAAGACTCATAATGAAGCCAGTTTTTCTTTTATTATTCCATGTATTTGTTGCCCAACAGCAGCTGAACAACAATACCTGTTGGTTTCAAATAAGTGAAAGCTTTCAAAATGTACAATAAATGTGAAACAACAGGGCAGAAAACAGATAAAAGGTTCA
Source organism: Semicossyphus pulcher (assembly GCF_022749685.1). Classification (NCBI taxonomy): domain Eukaryota; kingdom Metazoa; phylum Chordata; class Actinopteri; order Labriformes; family Labridae; genus Semicossyphus; species Semicossyphus pulcher. The sequence continues at coordinate 29,019,281 of NW_027211693.1, read as the reverse complement.
TCTATGGAAAAAGGGAAGGACACTTGTGCTCATGAAACCCTTTCAGGAGCTCGTTGATTAATCCAGAAACGTTTCCTACAGAACAAACTGGAGCATCTGTGATATCCACACCATCGTAAAGTGCAGCAGCTTGTTTGTCTGCCTAATGTTCCTGAGGTGTAAAATGGGCAGAAAAGTTTTATTGCAGCTCATTCCTGTCTTGTAGCTGTGAAGCAGGAAGTCAATGAGTTGATGCTGATTTGATAAATTGGTCATTTTCACTCATTACTCATGTAGTTAACCAAGCACTGAGCGCTGCCACAAAGACTTCCCAGCACACACAGCTCAATCCTCAGGCAGCTGGGGGAAGGCAGGAACAGAGAGGAGAGGTAACTCATCTAAATGTCTGACTTTAGTGGACCAACTTTAGCTTTTGTCCAAAATAACTTTCTATTGGTTAAATTAATAGTAGCCTGCTGTTAATCTTCTTTGTATTTAAACAAAAGATGGACTTGTCAAGTGAGAGGTTTAGCCAAAGACAGATTTATCACCAACTTTACTGAGCTTTTTAGCCTCTTTCAGCTCCATGTTATTGATTATGTTCAGTTTACTTTTGGCTTCATTGTTTCGGTTTCATCTGCCTGGATTTCCAGCAGCAGTAAGAAGCTGTACTCCGCCTGTGTCAGGGTACACACTACAAGATAGTAAAGCTGATTTTGGGCCTGATTCCCTCCTTCAGACTAAAGTAACAAAGTCCTGATTTTCTGATGGTTCTAAAGATGATCTCTCCAGATGTCCCTGTGGTGTGAGGGATGTTAAGAGAGATCTGCTCAGAAGAACGTCGTGGCCGCACCGATTCTTAAATGATTCCCAGTCAGGAAGCAAGCTGACTGAAGAACAACCGCAGCCATGGCGACAAAAGCAAACATGTACAGCCCATGTTCACACCGTCTCCACCTCTTCATCCACAGTTTGTTCTTTTTTCTTTGTGAATTTTCAGTAAAAAGTCATCACCAATTTTTCCCGCCCGTCATCCGCCATGTTTGTTTACTCTAAAGTCTCATTTGAGCTGTCGTCACATGTGGGTTCTAAAAGTCTTTTAGTGTGGGCCAGCATTAAGGAACCAGGTGATTCTATAAAGTCCATACCAAACAGACCGAAACAGAGCTAAAGGGAGGGTGAATATTGCAGTTACAGTCATCAGTTGGAGAGCAACATTACTGCACGTCACTGATGTTGTTGCCCAGTGTCTGCCTGATGTGGGAATAAGTACAAGGAAAGTAACTTTATACAAGAGTGAAAATTAAGGCTACTGTGCAGCTTTGTCCTTGCCCAAGCCAGCTACTGTTCTGATCAACGAGAAGCCAATCCTCGAGTCTGAAAGGCCAGCGCTGGGAAATGAGGAGCAAGAAGAACTCTCGCGTCTAACTATCAAACCACTGGATTTGCTACTGGTTCGGGTAGTCATCAGCTGCTAAGGCTGGTAACTAGCACGCCAATGCTAGCAACATGCAGCTACCTGATCCATGCATCCTGCCCAATCATTACTTAGCATGTGCAACACTCAGCAGAGATTAGAAGGCAGCAAGAGCTAAATATGGTGCAAATATGATGTTAAGTCAACCATTGGGGAGTCAATGGTTAAACAATGTTGTGTTTTAAAGAGACAGATCTGTGATGAACAGGGCCACCTCTCAAAACCTAGAGACTTTTAAAATTCCTTCCAACGAGGGCTCTGATAACATATAAATGAATAAACTGATTTATTCAGACATTAGTGTCTTTTATTCCTGCTGTGCACATATTTTAAACCAGATTGATATTCTGATGCAGCACGACAGGGATTTAGAGGCTCTGTGTGCTGATCTGAAGGTTAAATGTCACTTTCCAAGACAGAAACGATCTCTCAATAAAAAGCAGTTTATTTATAGAGTAAATACACGGTATTAAGGCTGATATTTGCGCTACTGATGGTCAGAGTCATTGCTATATAACACATCAATGTGAACAGCTGTGTTTCATTAGATATTGGAGGTGGGCGGTGTTGGACGAGTGCCTCATGAGAGCTGCATACGCTATGTTCAGGTTGGAATATTCACAGTTCATGATGGTGGACGGCGCCGGTCTTGTCTGGCCAAAGAATCGACTGAGTGTTGAACCTTTCTCTTGATGTTTAACTGACGTGGACCTCGAGCAGCCGTGTGAATTATTACTGGTGTCTGTCAGAAGTGAAGCAGTGCAGCAACTTCACATTGTTAGGGAGACGCATGCTCCTCATTGCAGGGAGGTCGGGAAAGGTCAACACAGCCTCAGGCATTGACCTGGCAGAACGTGGATTGATTCCATCTTTTCATGAACAAACAGACACATGAAAAGAGGCAATTCACTGTCAGCTTTCTGCACATACTACAAACAGGTTGCCCTCTTTCAGTCTATGGGCTCAGCTGAAACATCTCTTTGAAACATAACGATGAATTATTTTACCCATGATGATGAAGGTTCCTTAACTTTATCAAAGAAGCCAAACCTCCTTTACTTCATGTTAAACCTTTAATAGCATTCCATGTCAGTGCAGAGGACATGTTCTAATGTTTGTTGGTTCCCAGGGAGCAAAATGTTCCCTGTCATATAAATAATATTACACATAATGTCCCATTATTGCACAATATTTCCCTGTAAATCAGAGAGTTGTAATCTGTGCAGAGACAGCGATCCAGATAAAGAGACCGCTGAGAGGAGTCTGGAGCCTCCTCAGCTCCTCATGCTGTCCATCTCTCAACATGAGGTAGATGAGCTGCAGGGTTTGATTGCAACAGGAGGAAAGGAATTCCTGTTGTGTTCTCTGGTGCGTCGTGGAGGAGCAGTCTACTGCTGAAGGGTGAGAGTTTTCTCCTCTGTGAGACCAGCACGCTGTACGAGTCAGAGACCATGATGCTCAGAGGTTTGAGCAACAACCGTGTAAAAGGTCAGTCACATGACGGGCCGTCTGTGAACAAGCTGGTGTTTCTGATCATCAGAGCACATTTTCCTCATCATATTTCAGCCATGACGTTGGTGATTTAAACGTTGGCTCTGAAAGAAACGATGGTTAAAGCTACAAAAATAAAACACAGTTTGTACAAAGGATCAAATTGTATTAAGTAGCAGAGAGAAGTGGAAGCATGCGCCCGTAGCCTGATCAGATCCACCTCCCAGAGGTCAGCAGGAGCACTTTAATTAACAGTTTTACATCCAGTAATGTGTCAATGTAAGAACAGTTTTTTTCATGGAAGTTGACGAACAACAACATGCACGACTTAGCGTCATTTTTGCACTAAAAGGGTCCTGGCTTTTTTTGGTTGGTAATCCTTCCTGCAGTATGACGGAGTATTAGGGCCACATTGAAGGGGGAAAAAATTATCAAAGATTTCGAGAAAAAGGTCATAATATTACGAGAATAAAGTCGTAATTTTACAAGAAAAAGGTCATAATATTACGAGAATAAAGTCGTAATTTTACAAGAAAAAGGTCATAATATTACGAGAATAAAGTCGTAATTTTTACGAGAATGAAGTTGGAATTTTTACGAGGACTATCTTATTTTGAAGGGTAATATCAGAAGAGCAGCCAGTCGCCTGCGCTAAAATGAGACCACGAGTCATTTTTAAATTAAATCACTTTTTAGAGTCCTGATAGTTATGACAAAGTGGTGCTGATGTTCCAAAAGATATTTTGTGAAACCTATACTAAATATAGTGATTTATAGCTGTTTAGTGTGCTTGCGCATTACTAAGCAGGAGATCTCGCGAGGTACAGGTATGCTATGCTTCCATGCTACCGGGTGTGCTCATTAAATACAGCTCTGGCTCAAGTTGTGATAAGCCTCCTGTGCAATCATTTACAAGCATAACTTCACAAGATGCTCACTGTGAAGTTATACTTCATACATTCCTCATTGTAGTGAAGGTGGCTGGATGCTCTTCTGATATTTATAATATTTAGGTTACGACATAATATAACGACTTTATTCTCGTATTTTTACAACGTTATTCTCGTAATATTACTACTTCTCATACTAATACTTCTTTTTTCTTGTAATCTCTTTTTTTTCCTATAATGTGGCCCTAATACTCCCTCATACTGCAGAGTTCTAATGGACCAGCCCGTTCTAAGTCCCAACTCAAATACAGCAGCTTGGTCAGTGACCAAACTCTGAAACAGTTTTTTCTCTATTTCTAATATAAGAAATATATCATATAGAGGTATCAGTATTAAATTATTAAAAAACTTCTCTCAGTAAGTTTAACTGCAACCGTTTGACAACGTGTAAATGATTGTGGCACATCCAAAACTCATTAAATGTGTTTTTCAGCAAGCTTTATTTGAAAGTCAAACCCTATGTTGTTTATTTGTTATTGCTAACTTAACGTGTAAAACTGACACTAGAGGGGTCCCTCAGCTGCACAGTTTGAAGCGTAGGAGCGCTGATGTATCAGACCAGTCGGACTGAGACGTGTTTTCTTGCCACAGCCTTCAAAGAGCTCAGCGGCAGGCGCATTTGAATCATTGAAGGAATCAGGAGCTGTGGGCAGTGATTCAGGCTTTTGGAGCCTGGATATTTACATTGTGATGTGAACTGAGCGTCTTTATGCGTGAAGTTGTAATTTGGAGGTGTTTGGATGTCTGCTGGGAGACTGTAAATGAAGCACATTAAACACAAACAGAGGGCGAGGTTGAGTTCAGTTCCTCGGTGCGTTGAGAGCCTGTCTGATGCTATATGTGATGTACACTACCCACATGCAGAGCACAGCCTGCCTCCACACATCTATCACTCATTAGCATTCTCCCTCCCTCTCTCCCACATATTGATTTGACTCCTGAAATTAGCGCCTTTTTTCTTCTGCCCACACACTCCCTTTCTTGCCTTCCATTATCAGGGCGCTAACTCTGCGCCGCCTCCCTCCCCGTGTCTTTTTTTTTTCCAGCGCTCACCCGCTGTCTCTCTGGGTTAATGCAGGAACATTGGTATTCTTGTGCTGAACACAGGACAGAAGATGGGATGTGCAGCAGGTCAAGTCTGCCTCGCTTTCATCCTGGTGCCTTTGAACAGATAAAGAGACTCTAATTGCATTTGCATAATCACACTAAGACAAAGTCACACACACACACTTACACACACACACTTCATAAAGACGGTGAGTACGCTCCCTCAAAGATGAAGATTAAAGACAGAAGTGTTGACTTACACTCTCCATGAACATAAACCTTTAACTACACACAGTCGACTGCAGACTGAATCTGACAGCTTGAGTAGAAGTAGGTTATATTACCTGCTTCTGATTGGTTGATTCAGTGTTTAGTCCAACCCAACACTGTGTGACTCAACTATTTGGTCATTTATGTAAAAGTAAATGACTCACTTGTTTGTCTCTGCATTGTTGGCATTGCTCTCTCAGATCAATTAAAAAACACGTGAACAGGATGTAATAAAGAATTTCCCTCAGGCCGTTAAGAGAACGGTTCATGAGAAAGGGACAGACAATGAGATCACTGTGACCTTTGACCTGTGCCAAACACAAAGATTTTGGGTAAAAAAAAAAAATGCCACTTCATCTTTTTACCCAGATTTTTTTCACAATAGGTGTGTGAAATCTTTAGTCATGACTAAAACAGGTTTTGATACATCGGTGACCTTTGACCTTTAATAACTAAATTCTGATCAGTTCATGAGTCCAAGTTGTGGCGATCCGCCCCAAGTTATTGTTTAGTCTTACCTCCCACACCTGGAAGCAATTCACTTAGTAGCCAATCTGCTCTCGATCATGAAATACCGGCTGGCCCCCCGAAAGCTTGGTCAAAACCGCTAAATAGTGTTAGTCACTTTTTGTTTGTGGATGAATTTGTAAAATGTGCTCAGAGTTTAAACAAACATTCTTATGTGAATATTTTGACATTTTGTGAGGTTTGCTTATTCACTATCTTATTTCCCTGAATGTCAAACTGTTCCTGAGATGTTTGAGTTTTGGGGATGAGGGAAGGATTAAAAAGATGTTATTTGTTCAGTGTGATTTTGCACTCACTGATCTTCTCTCCTAATTTATCATTTGGTCAAAGTTTCTGCACGTTTCATGGTTTTCTCACTAACTAATAACCAAACTGTGGATATTCACGGCCCAGTTTCCTTAACCTTTCCCAGAACCTCCACACAAGGACAATAAAAAACACATTAAATAAACACCTAAAACTACATTATGTGCCGTGTTGTGTCAGTGTAGCAGCAGAAACAGGCTGATTGCTGTGTTTCAGTCTGTATAAACACGGAGCGCAGCCAGACCTGTTTTCTCTACCTCACCTCATTTCACTTCATCAACACACGTCACTCCTCTGAAATGTCAACATGTTACACACACAACTGTTGCCTCGGCTCACACACCATGAGGATATTTGGATTTGCAGTCCGGCAGCAGAGCAGCCTTTCAGACTCTCACTCTGAAGAAATAATGGTCACATTTTCTGCTCCATGTTTTGTTCTGCTGGAGTCTATTTTAGGATTTTCTGCTCTGTTTTCTCTGCCCGGCCTGCACGCCGGCTCGGGTTGGAGCTGTGCAGCGGGAATGTTAAACAAAAACCACAGTGAACTCTTTATTTAATTATTCTGTCATTCTCCATGAAAGGTCAGAGGGAATTAATTGGGGAGCAGCGCGCGTTGGATTAATTTAAATGTGCTCCTTTGTTTAGCCGAACAACTGTGTTCAGTGACCAGTCAAGGTTTTAGTCTGCAGGCTGTTTGAGCTGCATCTGATGAAAGGATCGAGCAGAGAAAAGCTCCCCTGTTAGGCCTTTGAAATCAGCTGCCTAACTTTTGTTCTCAGTCCTCACAAAATTATGTGTGATTAGTGATTTGAAGGCCTCAGTCTGGAGCAATCACGTGTACATACAGAGGAGGGTCAGATGTGTAGGTCCGTTCAGTTCTTATAGCTTACAAAACGAAGTGCAAATTTTTTTAATTGAAATCCTTCAAAGTGTTGACATCCTGGTCATCAAATACTGACGCTCTGTTATACACAACATGCTCACTGTAACGTCTCTTATTCCTTACACACGCGGTTAACATGGCGTCTGTTTGGTTCAGGCATAAAACCTACTCGCTTAACTTTAGTAAACACTTCATGGTGAGGCTTGAAACAGTTACTCAACATTGTCTCCTGGTTTAAGTCCTGCGTTATTGCCCACGGACCTCCACTACAAGCAAATCATCTATCATTCTTTCTGCTAGATCACTGTACATCCAACATGCTGGACGGTTGAAGCCGTCGCTCTGAGTGTCTAATATCACTGTGGATAGGTTAACTTTGTAGCTAGTTCAAGTCTGGTGCGTCTCCTGCTGACCCTGAAGGGTACCTTATCTGTCTGACAAAGCATTGATAATTGACGAATTGGGAACAGGCTGCTCTCATGTTTGTGTGTTAACTACAGGTCAGGACCCTGCTAGCCTAGCTTAGCATACAGACTGAAAACAACTGTGAGCTCACTAACATGTGGTATCATGTTTGTTTAGGCCGAACCATAGCCTGTATAAAAAGGTGGACGACATGACAGCTCCCTAAAAGTGAAGCCAAACCCTCTCTATCGCTCCCTGCTGACTGGCTGCAGTATAGGCCATAAAGCCCGCCTCCTCCATGTTAACAGATGGGACATGAGTCAAACTATAAAATCAAAATACACGTCAAATACATTTTTCTCAAACATGGTTTCTGTCATTATAGTTAGTTCTTATCATGCTGATTTATGTCCAAGTGTTCATTTTTCTGACAAGCTTATTTTAAATTAGTTATTTGATGCTGTCAAAATGATGATTGACAGCTCTGTTGACAAATACGGCTCCTGCAGCCGATCAGTTTCTGGATTAGTAGAGTGGAGGACGATCGGTGAGAGGAAATGTAACAAAAACAATCACTACAGTCATTGAAGTTTCCATACCTGTGAACCTTAACCGCAGACCAACACAAGAAGCTGTTCTGCTGTTAAACACGCCGGCGAGCGGGATCCTTGCTGTTTTTTCGATGAGTTAAGTGTGTGTTTTGGTTAGCGGAAGTGGCTACGGCTACTGTGCAGACTCTGGCTCCATATGACGTCACCATCGCAAGATGGCAGCACCTATCACAGGGGCTATTTTGGCATCACTTTCGTACAATGGGAGCAGATGGAGACGCGTCGTCCATCTATATATATCTATATATAGATATATATACAATCACTGGTCGAACACAAACTGAAACTTAAAGGTGACAGCTTGCTGTTTAAGGGGGAGTTACATGCTGACATTATTTCTTGCCAATCAACAATAATACATGTTATTTTATTTATATTTCATTGAAAGGAACATTAGGATGGTTTCTCCTGGTTATCTGCGCTGTGTGTCCAGATACAGGATCAGTTGGCAGATATGATCTTTGGCCTCTGTACCAGCACGATGAAACCAAATCTGACAAGCTCAGTAAGAAGTGAAGACATGAGGAAGCGGAGGTGTCACTGCACATGTCTGTGGTTCAAAAAATGATTGGTATGAGCATCTTTAGTTGTGCTTTTTACACTTCTGTTTGTGGACAGAGTAATTGAGAAGTTAGATGTGTGTCAGCTCTACAGGAGTTGGTGTTTTATGTGTAGTTTTGACCTTAGACAGAAACACACTGACTATTTCCCTTTACTTCCAGTCTATAACATAAGCCAGGCTGACCACGTCTCCAGCTCTGTACTCACACACGCAGACACGATAGATATCATCTGAACATCCACTCACAGACAGGAAGTGTAGTCCACAACATGTTGAACCTTTCCTTCAAAGGCAGAACCTGAATAAGTGAGGAGAAGAAACATAACTGATGCAGACGCCGCGCTGCAGGACGAGGACTTATTGAACCGTGTGTAAAACAACATGCACACGTTGTTTCACACACAAACACTGGTGGAGAGTTTGTGTGATACGGTGAAGAGGAAACGAACATGAGGAGAGACAGAATCGAGCATGCGGGGTTAATCTTTAAGGTTTTACAGGCAGCCATGTTCACTGAGCCTGCACATCTTAATAATAAAGCAGATTACTTTAGTTAACTTACTTTACATATCTGCTTTCAATTTAACAGTTTCATTATATTTTTGTCTACTTTAGGTCGTTCGTTGTATCTTTACCTTATTCTTTATCATTTTAATGCTGAGAACATCATGGCGTCTGTCTCTCTGGTAGGACTTTAAATCATTCTCTGTGATTCTGTGGGATGTGACAGGGTCAACACAGCAGCAGGGACAACAATGGCAGAAAGTTCTGAAGACAAGCTGATCGACCAAGTCCACAATTATCCACGTCTATACAATGTGTCGTTGCCACAGCACAGAGACAAACAGGCCTGTCAAACAGCTGCAGACAGATAAGTTCCATTTTAGAAGTCGACGTGGAAACCTGCAAAACTAAATGGAAACAAGTCCGGGGCCGTTAAGTCCGTGCACGGAGGAACATTCTGGAGAGACGGAGCAGGGCCTGTGCTGATGGTGGGTTCTGTCGCTGTTTCTGCCGTGATCTCAGAATTAACATAACAGTAATCTATAGTCACAGATTCTGTAGTCAGTGACGTGGATTTAAGGGATGGTACGCTTGTAGTCTGAGTAGTATTGACCAATCATGTATCAGCAGGCTGCGGCGTGTGCAGGAAAAACAGTCCGTGTGGAGAGCAAAATCAGGTGGAATGTTGACTTGTTACTAATCTGCATCATAATGTTGAAATTAAAGCAAACGTAAGACCTGTTAATTAAAGTCAATCACAAGAAAAACGGGTTCTTCTCTGTAAACAACGCAGCACGCAGAAAAGGAAGTCTTGACTAGAAGTTGTTTATCGCTAACCGCTGGCTACACGCCTGACATGTTCACCACTGTACCCAGAGGCTATATGGTCATCAGACTATTAGCCAATGGGATCCGAGACTGACATAATAGAAACCTCCTTGAGTGTCACCATGTCTGAGGTTTCCATCCCACACATACAGTAGTTGCATACAGCCTGAGCTCTCTGGTGTGCCCTCTAGAGGTATCCTCCAGTAACATGCGCAGTGCAGAGACAAGTACGTGAACAATTACGGTCACGACGCAGCCGGTTGTGTACACAAACACAAGGTTAAAACATAAGTTTATCTCTGGCCTTAATAGGGAGACAAACTGCTACTGCTAACTGCTAAACTTCATCATGTTGCTAATGTCAGCGTTTAGTTTAAAGCATGTGTTTAAGTGCACACAGAGGGTTAATATAGCTGTCATTTACTTTTTTATGAGGACTAGCTGTACTGAGGAGATGTGATTGAACTGGAGGGAGGAGGTACAACATTTAAATACCTGTTCCCAATGGAACTTAAACTGGGAGCAATGGGATCACACAGCCAGCATCTTATACACCTGAGCCACAGGTAAAGTCAGCTTCAGCCAGATCAGGTGATGATGACAGATTCAGGCCTCAGTTTGAAGCCTGTGCAGAACTTGAGCCTCAACGTGACGATAAGTTTGATGCATATATATTACATTTTTTCTTGAAACAACTTTTTCACCTCACAGTTTGATGCAGCTGGCTCCTACATTTGATAAACTTTGACACTCTTCAGTTAAATGGAATGGAGTTTGTTTTTCTGGCTGCTTCCTCCAACATACCATTCAAAGTTACATCACACGTGTGCGGTACAAGTCTGTGGCGCCCATCTGCAGCACTCAGCACAGATGGTGAAAGGTGACAGTTTGGAAATTTTGACTCATATTCAAACTGAAAAGAAGAATATTTGCTGGTAATCTCGTATCATGGTGGGAGGAAAGAAAGCCTGGAGCGACACCAGTGGGGGGGCGTTCTTCAGAATACGCCGCTCACACACTTAACCGCTGTGTGAAACCAGAGCGCTGCTTCTTCTCAATACCCAGCATTCAATGCAGCCTTTCAGAGGAAGCTGCACACTGAGCATTCTATAGCTCACATGCTTTTAGCTCCATGTAGCTGCAGGATAATTGCTCCAGTTATGTGCAATTAGCTGAATGTAACTTTGCATCTCCCTCCTATACCCCGTCATTATCACTCTTCCATTTCAGGCAGCTTGTACATGATAAACAGTATGGTAGTCAAACACTCACAGCGCTCGCTGATGGCTCGGCCGCTCCATAAGAATAATATCACATTTTGTGTTGGCATAAAAAATGTCACCGATGATTTCTGGGGCTCTTTCTCTCCTCCTCTCCGTCTCCTTTCTTGCCAGCCAGCTCGGGCTGAAAAAGAGCTCTGATATTTTAAGCCTGTTAACCTATGAAATGATTGATTACCGCATTTAAGTCTGTTTCATTTTTAATCACCGCTCCAATGATGTATTTAATGGGCCCGGACCTTGATGAAGATGCCTGTTAAATAAGGTGGGAGTCGGGAGGAAGGAGGGGGGAAGTCCACAAGCAGCACTTCCTGCCTCCTCCTTCTCCTCTTCATCATCTCTCAGATATATGATTTCAGAAAGAAAGAGCGCTGCACTCATGAATATTTTTATATGACCGATGGATCAGCGACTGTGTGTAATAGAAAAGCAGTCAGTCAGAGTGATGAATACGACTGACTTCCAGTAGCCAGGTCCATCTTTAAAAACTCTTTAAATCCTGTGTTGCTCTTATTAACACTTACTCCGTAGTCATCTTCATCTTCCTCTTAAATAGTTGTTGCATTTCTTGCTGCATTACTGCCTCCAACGGACGGCACCAAACCAGAGGACAGAACGTGTGTGATGCAGATGTTTCAGCAGCGTAACGCAAACACGTGAGGCGAATCCTGAGTGGGCCCATTTACTGCAGCACATAGCAAAACACCTTTCATAGTGAGGATACTTATCATTTCAAAGTGGCAACAACATTTAACAGAGCACTTTATAACACTGAACACAGTTTATGGAGTTAATTGTATCGAGTACATTTTAAACTGTTGGAGCTTTTTAACATATTTTACTTCATTGTGTTTTTAAAATGACCACCGTGCGCCCTGCAGCTTCAGCGTCAGCTGAGGGAGACCCCGGTATGCCCCCGATCAATCTCGTTATAGTCTGATGTTGATATAGACTCTGTGGACACTGGTGAACATGCCGGGGTAAACTGGAAATGACCTCCAGTCAAGACTGGAAGCGTGCTGCATTGTTTACAGATAAATAAACAGTTTTTCTTGTGATGCACTTTAATTAACGGGTATGAATCATGAATTATGATGCAGATTAGTAACAAGTCAACATGAAGCTTTGTCAGGTCTGTCCTCAAGAGGAGAAGAAAACTACTTTAAAATTACAAGTTTGTTGAACGGAGGTCAGATTTAGTAGACTGATTAGTTTTAGAATCATTTTGAAGCCTGAAGTTATTTTTGCAGTTGCCATCTTGTTTTTTGGAGCCAGAAGTGACCATGTTTAGATTACAAGTTTGGGAACAAAATCAGTGCAGTCTGATGTTTTGAGTATGCTAGTCTCCTTTTCTCATAGACTTCTAAACAATTTTTTTGAAACCAGTGGAGAGGCCCCCTGCTGGAAATTGGACAGAATACAGGTTTTAGGCACTCTGCATTGGCTGCAGTATAGGTCATAAAGCCCGCCTCCTCCATGTTAACAGATGGGACATGAGTCAAACTATAAAATCAAAATACACGTTTACTTTTAATTAGTTATTTGATGATTGACAGCTCTGTTGACAAATTGGGCTCCTGAAGCGCTCTGTTCCCGAGTAGCAGAGTACAGGAGGAACGGCGAGAGGAGACGTAACTAACACTAACACTACAGTCATTGAACTTTCCATAACCATGAATATCTGCTTCAGACCAACACAAGAAGCTGCTGCAGACTGAGCCCACCTGAGGGCTGCAACACGTCAAGGCCACAAGCTAGATGTGTGTTTAGGGTAGAGGAAGGGGAGTGCACACACTTTGGATACAAATCAGCAAGATGGCAGCGCTCGCTCCACGGGGGTTTAGGCTTCACTTTTGTACGAGAGGAGATTGAGACACGTCGGACATCTTTATTCATTAGTTATTGTAAATTGTAAATCACCTACCTCCTGAACAATGGCCCATAATGGTCTATCTGGTGTTCCCAAATACAAAGTAGGAAATCTCCCTCCACCGTTCTATCTACATTAAATTAAATCTCAGATCATGTTTTTTTATTTCACAGCTTTATTGTCAGATGTTTTAACCTACACAGACCGCAGATTTGTATTTGATCAGCAAATTTGAAACAGGCTTATTATGTGATGAAAATGCTGATAAACAGCAGCTCTAGTTTCATCCCACTGAACTGTTGAGCCTCTTTGAGCTCAGTTGGCCCCAAACCAAGCAGCAGACAGACATTGTTAGGGAGCAGCTGGTAAATGTACCTGAACAGATGTTAGTCTCCGGAGCTGGAGGAGACCACACCTGATCTAAAAGATGATGCAAACATGCTTCCAGCTTGTTCCACTGCACCGAGTGTCAGAAACTGTGTTGAGAATAATAGTTTTAGCTTTCCAGGAATGATTCAGAGATTGTTGCAGACATTCACGCAGACTGCTGATTAATAATACTAACTGCAGAGAAAAATATAGAATTACGTCTGCGGGAAACATCTTCCTCTTCTGTTATAGTAATCCTTCTTTTATTATAGAACTCAAAGGTACCCTCAGTGAAAGAGCAGCATTGTGTCGCTGTAGTTTAGCGATAAATGCACTCAACATTAGACTCATTCAAATCATTTATTCACATTGCTGTGTCGTCAGTGTTTGAAGGTTGAACTAAATTGAATGTGACCATCGCAGAGCCTTTTAGGGATACGGCTCACAAAGAATGAATAGTAGCAGAGGCTGACATTAAGACTCCGTCCTCCTCTCACATAAACACACACACACAATACACACACGCGCACACACACACACACACACGGAGTCCTTGGTGGATAAAGGGGAGAGGAGAGCCTAATGGTGCATTGCAGGTGTGGTTTCAACAATCCATTTGTCAGGAGAGGCATTCAATTAGTGCAGGAGCCACCGGGCCAACATGACCGTCTGCTCGCTGCGCTCTCATGGACGTTTGCTGAGCACAGTGTGCGTTTGCTTTCCTGTTTTCATGTGTGAGAAGTGTTTGTACCTGTGCAGAGGGCTCAGCAGAGATTCACATCTCTAATCACATGTACAGGTTGTAAAAGAACGTCTGAAATAAAGTCAAAATGATGTTAATCAGCTCGTGTTTGCATTGGATGTTACCCCATGCATTCATATCTCTAGAACATTGTACATCTTTTTTAATATATTTTAATGTTTTACTTTGTTTATCAATTTATTACTTTGCACAAACACCTGATTTGCAATGCCCGCACTCACCTTTGGATGACATCATTAAAATTGCAACGGCAGAATATGGTTTGGATTTACTAAAAACTTGGAGCCTAAAATGGAAGTCCAATGGAGGACATTTTACTTCAAATTTCAGTGTGATTAGTTTAAATTCTTGTGGCATGAAAGATTGACAAAATACTTTGCCAAAGTATCAGAGGGATCAGAAGTCCTGACATGACTAACCCTAACCCACAACTTAATATATTAACAATAATATTTGATATATGAGTCATGAGAAACTCTTTTGGCTGCACGGTGGTGCAGTGGTTTGTAACGTCACCTCACAGCTAGAAGGTTCCTGATTAGAATCCCGGTTCAGACGCAGTGGGCCTTTCTGTGTGCATTTTGCGTGTTCTCCCCGTACATGCGTGGGTTCCCTCCGGGTACTCCGGCTTCCTCCCACAGTCCAAACACATGCTCGTTAGGTTCATTGGTGACTCTAAATTGCCTGTAGGTGTGAATGTGAACAGGAAAGGCTGTCTGTCTCTATGTGTCAGCCCTGTGATTACCTATCCAGGTGTAACCCCGCCTCTTGCTTCAGCCCCCCCCACAGGGGTGTAGGTTAAAACAGAATAATTTAGAAACACGGCTATTGGAATAATTTAATAGTTGAAATGTTTTGTATGTAAATATTGTCATGACCCGCCTCACAAGACATGACAAAAAGGGAAATACAGGACTCAAAAATAAAGGTTTATTACAACGTAAGCAAAATTAAGTGTACAAGGAGCATGAAGTGTGCAAGTCTGTTAGTCAATGTGTCAGCTGTTGGATGAAGGGGAAGTGTAGGTTGTGAAACCTAAACAACAAAATACCTCTGAAGCCAACTAAACAAACCCGCCCACCAATAACCTGCAGCAAAAAACAAAACCAGGAAAAGGAAACAAGCAGCAGACTCTCAATAATGGGAGGGCCGTCACAATATCCAGCACAGAACCAGATGTAATGATATCCAATCTGTACCATCTAGTCCAGACTCTGATGTATGAATAACTTCATTATGCAGATGACACTCACATTTACCGAGTCCCATAGATTTTCTTCTAGTGCACTAATCCACGCAGGGATCGAATAAGCCTGAAGTTCCTGAAGCCTGAGTCAGAGCAGGCTAAAAACGTTTTTATTATGAAAGCATAAGAGGCAGAAACAGTGTGTGAAGGTAAAAACATGACAGTGTAATTAATAGTAAAAAGCCCTTTTGTCAGCCTCTCTCACAGCTACTTTTCAATGAGCCAACTCCTCCATCACAGCAAAGCAATGAATAAACTTTTTCAAAGTATTTCAGCCTTCAGAGTCCTGGCTCTTCAGCTCAGTTATCTCAGACACATCTTCAGTCTGAGAATAAGAACAGGTGGAGGAAAACACACCAAATCCACCTTTGTCTTCTAATAACAACTGAGTGGCTTTCAGTCTGTCTCTGTTTCCATCTTGTGCTCCTTTTCTCTGCATCCTCCTTCCAAGTCCGGTTCGGTAAACAACTTTTATTGCCGTGGGTATTTCCACCATAAACAACCTTCCCAGAAGCACTTGAAACTGAAATAGTAGATTGGAAAAAAAAAATAACACACATCCACCCAACTTCAGGCTCTTTTTTTGGCAGAGAAGGAAAGAGTGAGCGAGCGGGGAGGAGGACGGATGGAGGGAACGTCTGCTGTGTCTCTCGCTGTCCGATTCAGCTGAGAAGATTTTAATGAGCATCCGGTGAAGGCCTGCTTAACAAGAGGAGGGGGTGAGACAATGAGGGAGGACGGGGGAGCGGGATGGAAGCTTTAATAGTTTGGGAGTTGTGTCAATTGAGATGCTGATGATGAGAGGGATCGGTCAAGCAGAGATGACATGACGCGGGGGATGAGAGGGGATCGAGGCAGTCTCTGACTTCTCCCATCGCCCACACAGTTGTGTCAGCGATACACACACAACACACAAAGCATAGAAGGACCACCGACACATCTGACCCAACTAAAAGTCCATCGCTGAGTTGATTACTCAGTGAAGAAAGGCAAGACACACAATTTAAGGCCTTATTTTTTAATCCCAAAGTGTAACAGAAACTGGTAGTTTGTTCGTGTATGTGTAGTAACACAAACGCAAACATGGAAGCTGAAGCGGGAGACACTTCAGAGAGTGCGGTTGTTAATAAACTTGCAATTTTTCATTCTGATGTGCGCAGAGATGTACGTGGTGATTCTGAAGCAGCCTGGTGTTGTTTGCTTCTGATTTAACGGCGGGAAACACAGTGGACAGTCGAGCGTGATCAACCCCGCTGTACGATTTCTGACTCCTTCGATAACCAGCTGAAGATTTTATAACACAAGACAGCTGCAGAGAGTTAAAGGTGAAAGTCTAAATAGAGTGCACGAGACCCACATCTGGACATTTCTGTCAGACATTTCTGGACATTCAGCTCTTGAAATTCAATTTCAGTTTTCTGAGACACACATTCGGTCGATGAGGAAGAGCAATCGAGTGCAGATTCACAGCACTCCTCTTTGGCCAATCAGCAGCACCGATGATATTGACCATTTCTTTCACTACATGGAGCATCTGGTAGCTACCAGAGCTAATGATAGCTAGTTATATATAGTTATATCATTAGTCATAGTTATAGTATTACTTTTGGTGGCTACCAAGACCTGCCAGAGCTTCCGCGGACTATTATTAGCAAATGATAGCTAGTTTATTAGCTGTTTGCGCTACGTTAGTTTAACCCGGGAGCTCTGGGGGGCAGCTGCTGCTGAAACGGGGAGCTAAAACCAACTGATTGCCAATGTGGTGGGGTGTCAACGACTTGCTGCTTTTACGTGGGGGAAAGGGGACTACATCAACAACAAAGATGGCTGATGAGCACTGATCTATAAACATAGAGAGAGAGTGAGCAACGTGCCAGGCAAAGAGAGGAAACTATTCATATGTTTTACAACTTTACGCTTTAGTTTACTGATGGAAAGATAATTCACACATGAGCAAGCTTGGGCTTGTTGGAAAGCTCTAGTTTATGCGGAAAAAGTATCTGTTTCAAACCTTCGAAGAGTAATGACACTCTAAAGACAGACGACATGGAAGTTGGGCCCGTATGCAGGCCAAGGGTTATTAAGCAGCTTTCAGCAACACATGATAAAGGTGTGTTAGATGCGTTTCTCTGCCAGGCAACATTTGGACAAATCCTATCAGCGCAGAGATTCTCCAGATGTCCTGATGTTGCATCAGAAATGGTCGATCGTAACTCCATTGAAAAACCAACCATTTTAAAATGTACTGCTCTTCTCATCTTGCAAACAGACGTGACAAAACCTGCAGCATGATGTAGTTGTTGCAGCATCCATTTGAATTAAATATCAGTGAAATCTGTTTATTTTGTGTTCATTACACTGTAAACTAGATTAGAACCAATGAGAAGGATAAAGCTGAAACAGAACGCCGGTAGTTGGTGTCCATCAGAGAAATCCTGGTACTGATCCGAGCTAACAGCTCATCACACTGGGCGCTGGTCGAGGAGCTGGAAGCAGCAGGAGAGTTCATACAGACACAGCTCATGGAGGAGGAGGGAAAATAAACTGGAAATAACCCTTGTAATGATAAACCAACTGGAATAAAAACAAACGATCTCACTGCAGTTCTTTGAGCTAAATGCTAAATCAGGTACATGGTAGGTACATGTTCATCATCTCACTGTAGAAGGATTAAATTGACGGGTTACGTGATGCTCAAACAGTGATTCATGGCAGGCTTATTTGAATATAATTTGTTAACTCATCTTTTAAATGTAATTGACACTCCTGTATCACAGAGGACATGGTGATGTGGAACTCTTGCATCCACCTTGCATCCTGTGTGTCACCTCCTCTCCTTCACACTCGAAGAGCAAACAGATTTTCTGAAGTTTTGCTAAATGTTCTGAATAAGTACAGCTGTGTGCCACTCGCATGACTTCCACCTGCTCATCATCCGAACGCCCCGCGCTGCATTCGGAGACGAGCCGCGCTGTCCCGCCCCCTTCAGCGGCTCTCTCCTTTTCACCAACATGTCCTGTTCTCCTCCTCTTCCTCCTCCTCCTCCGGTGTTCGGATGTACAGCCGGTGTATAACTCATGTCTCTCGGATGACTAAACTCGCAGCCATCCTGCCACCGCACTCTGCTGAATGAATAGGGAAATATAGGGCAGTGGAGGAGAGGAGCATTCATCCAAGTGCTTTCACCCCCGTTGCGGTGAGCGAATCGCAGGGAGACGACTTTTTCTTCTGTCAAAAGTGCTCTCTGCACTTGCAAACTGAACGCTCATCAACTTTAGATGAATAAGCACCGGTGAATGCGCTGGGGCTCGCAGCGGGTGTAGGAGAAGAAACAAGAAAGCAGAGGGTGGAAACCCAACAAGGTGGTGGCAGGCGGAGCACTGGGGAGGCATATCTAGATGAAGTAAGGAAATTGGTGTTATGAGGCTGAGACACTTGCAGTCCGACTCCCTGCCTGGCGCTCGGCTCCGCTGTGAAGTGCTCGTTTGTTTCTCAACCTTATCATACCTTGGTTTCCCACCTGGGTGAACACACACAGATACGGAGCAAAGGTGCACACGGCACATCCACAGAGAAACTGTGGGGAAAAAAATAAATGTTTCCTTTAGAAAACAAATACAACTTCTCGGAGTTTTCCCAGAATGCACTGCTGCTCTGCTGGAGCTTTCACGAGACCACTGTGCTTTAAATGTATCCTCTCCAACACACACACACACATGCACACATACACACACAACAACCCAATGACCCCTCAACCTTAATCATGCTGCACAATCCCAACACACACACACACACACACCAGCCCAGCCAATCCCCATTTAACGCTCATACACAGCCTCAGGGGCCTCAAACCCAATTAGCCAGGAATGTGAGCTACATATGCGGTAATGGTGGCACTGTGTCATTGTCAGCTGTGTTAGCGCTGGACAAACACAGCAAACAGGCCAGCAGAGCGGCAGGTTGGGGAAAATACTCCAGACCACAAAGCAAGGACACGGTCGGCTTAACAGCCAAACTCACAACAGAGGAGGAAGCTGGATTGTTAGTGTCGAAGCTTTAACTTCTGTTTGAGCTTCACACATGGAGGTAGCTTTAGGTTACTGTATCATAAAGATGTCCTCATTAGGACTCAGCAGAGGAAAACATGGCCGACGATGAAGCTCCAGCGTACGGCTGTGGGTTAGAAGAAAGGGTTGAGACTAACAAAGATAAGTTAGTGCAGAACCTTTGATGTAAAAAAAAATATGATGCTATAGTTTAAGATGTGTTGCAACAAGAGGGGTTGCCGGCTGCAGAAGATGATTGGTTAAATGCTGGCTCAGGTAGCATGTTGACTTAAACATGCTGTTTGGGCTAGTTGGGGGCTCAGGATGTATGCTCTTAAGCCTAGCATGCTAGCTAACATGGCTGTTTAGAGGCTCAGTAGCGTTAGCCTAACCTGATGCATACAGTCTTGGTTGCTGAGAGTGATTACATTAGTAGGTTGAGCAGCATGTTACAGTGGTAGCAGCGTGGCTAGCTCTACATGGTGTTAGCTGGTTGTAGTTGGCTAAAATGTTGTTAGCTGGTGATATTATGACTCAAAATTAAAACAGCCTGCAACAGAAATATTGTTGAGGGGGTTCAGGTTAAGAAAGAAGTGTTTGTAGGACGCTGGGAAACTGTTGAGCCTTCTGTGTAACAGGTACAACTCAGCAAAACACCAGGTATTGAGAGGGAGCCCACCTGGTCAGCCAGTAGACCTGTCTACAATCTGCATGTGACACAGCTTTGCTCTGTTTTTTACTTCAAATATTGCTAATTTGGTCATTTTCTTTGAGCTTTGTGTTTGTACCACTGGTTTCATGGCTACATGCTCATAAAGTCTGGTGATATAAGAATCAGAAGTCTGCACAGGGTGTTTTATTTTGAAAAATAGACTGGAGTCCCTTTGTCACTGCTGTGTCTGACTTCCTGCCCAGCTCATGATTTCTGTGTATTTTAAGATAAGATAAGATAACCCTTTATTGAGTCATCTCCAAAAACGTTTTAACACAGGCATCAAAAGAGCCAGAAAACTACATTTTTTTGTCAAGAAAATCTTAAATATATTTTTTTATGACAACACCGTTAAGCAAAATAAGAACGTTTTAATTGTGATCAATCGGGTGAAAATGTGTAAATCTTTCAACCATAAGCAGCCTACCTGTGATTACAGGGAAAGGTGAATAAAGAAAACATATATTTAAGTTCACTCTGCTCTTATTTGCCGGAGCCAGATGCTTGGCATCTTTTCTTGGCTGCAGGTTCATTCACGTTTGGGGTCAGGTTCTGAGCTGTGGACGCTCTCAGGATGGAGTGAAGGTGTGCACCAGTTGCTTACACAGCTATGTGCTTCCAAACATGCAGAGCATTCGAGCTGCTTGTAGGCGGAGCTTAGGGCATCTTTTCAGAGTTCTATCAGCACTATTTGGATGTTTACAGGTGCTCTTTCCACATCAACTACAAACAGATTACTGAGCAGTTTCAAACTGGGCAAATAATTGTGTGAACTCTGGCAGGTCCGCTCAGTTTATCAGCAAAATTTGCACAGCACAGTGTACACAGCGGTGCAGACCTGGTTTGTCTGGTAGCATGAAAAGTGACATACTTTCCTTGCTGCATCTGAGTCTCCCACAGGGAGGTCCCTCCCTGAAGCTCGGGGTTTAGCGGAGTGAAAAACTTTGTTACATCGCACAGAAATGCCATCATGCTCGCAGGTCTTGATTGGCACACCCGCAGTTGCAGTGTATGCTGGGATATGTAGTATCAGTGGTGTGCGTGCTGTATACCCGCGGGCCAGTCATGATAGACATATGATATTATCTCGCGGGCCTGATAGTTTGAGACTCCTGAGTTAAAGTGACATTTATGGGTTAAAGTGACATGGTACGCAGCATGAGATAATACAGTATGGTATGAGGTCTAAGGTTTACGATATGGTACAATATAAGGTGCAGTATAAAAGTGCGTAAGTAAAAATTGCAATTATATAGTATTTATAGTACAGTGTGTTGATGCAGTTGTACAGGGACTCGTTAAATAAGAGACTACAGTGAATGTGTTATTATACAGGTTACTGCTGAGTGCATTTTATAATAATCCGTGTTCTGATGTAGCCTGAGAATCCAGTCAGACAGGGATATCAAACACTGAGTTGAGAACACGACAGGTGACAGAGAGACTTTTAGAAAAGGTTCACCAATAAAACCATTGTTGGCAACGTGATCTATGGCAGGTAGCCACTTGTACTTAATTGCTACTTCAGCTAACTCATACACGTGTTTTCATTTCAACAGCAGCAGCCCTGAGAATGAAGTACGTAGTAACAGGACAGTTTTAGTTTCACTGTCTCGACCTCGTGGAAACACATCGTCCTCTGTATGTGTGTGTGTATGTGTGTGTCTGCTGAGACAGTTTGCTAACTCAATACCCAGCTAGCATTAGTTATTTAACTGCTGCTGTGTCGTTGTTAGCTCTAGCTTTATAGCACGGTATTTTTCAAGATCGGCAAAGAGAGTCAAACACTTTTTTAATTCGACTCCAATCATCCTCAGCTCTACTTATAATTACTTTGCAGATTGATTTTACAGAAAAGTTATAAAACTATGTTGTTTACTGCACTACCCAACCTTTTACATAAGATGTACAGTTAGCTTTGCCTTGCCTTTATGCACCAAAAATACTGCTTAAATGTTCCTGTACCAAGGTTAAAAAATCCAGTGTATAAAATAGATAAAAAGGAACCATTACATAATGAGTGCTTTCAGTGTTCCCCTGATGATGTACGGGTAGTTCACCTTATTTTCTGGCATTCTGAGGTTCAGACTTTAACTTGTGATGCAGATTTTATCTTGTTGCTATCTGTACTTTTACGTAAGCATCTGAATACTTCAGGTTCACAAGCTCACAGACAAATTGTTCACCGGGGGAACAGAGGGGGTGAGACGAGTGCTTTCTCTTCCTTCTTACCTGCCTGTGAGTGACTTGGCTGAGAAGTGCGAGGCTCAGCAGCGAGTCAGAAAGGAGTGTAAAGAAGCAGAAAGGATGGCATGCAACAAAGGCAGAGAGGCAGAGTTGAAATGACGAGCCCTCAGGATGTGCCTCAGCTCGCTCCACCATGGAGAATAGCAGGGATTGGATTTATGTTGTAGAGGCGGCTGAGAGGCTCGGCTGGAGGCTGAGAGCAGCTCCGTGCTCCTTCAGACCTCACAAGGTAAGTTTTCATAAGAGTTCAGCCTGATTTAGAAATAATTCTGCCATAAAAGCTCTTTGAAGCTGGCTGAGGTGTTATGAGAGGGGCTGCAGTTGGTTTGTCCAGTAGGTTTTATACAGTGTTAACAGTATGCATAGGTGGATATTACATGGAAGCACCCGTTCAAAGGAACAACAGTTAAAGGTGAACTTGCTAATGCTCTAAAGTCGAGCAGCAGAAATCTATCGTACAAGTGCGCCTGTGAGCCGGGCAGCCTGTCAGGTTATTGAAGGAAACCTGCACAATTTGTTTTTCTTTGTCGAGTATCAAACTCTCCGCTGCGGTGGAAATTACTCGTAGTCTGTTAGTACGTTTCCTTTAAGCAGAAGACAATTCCAGAGAATCTTAGACACGTTTAGTTGCAGCAATAAACTTGGTAAAAGTTAATGTATTAATAAAAACTACTGTGCAAAGTAGTGCATTGAAACCAGAGTTCACAAATAAATAATGACAGACATGAAGCATGTGACATTTTACACTGAAGAGCTGACACTGACAGACGTGTCATTTTTCCATAATTTATTCCACATGGTTTTACATCACTATGTAAATCTTCTTGCAAAATGTTCATGATTCATATTTGAATGTATTATTTCATGCTATAACTAACTAAATAATCTTTATGATGTAAACTTTAAATTGAATCCCAGGACTAAAGCCCCCTAAGGACCCGATCAGACAGAACGCGTTATAGCAGCTGGGGGCTTTTTTGTCATTGTTTTCAATGAGAGGGACACCTCGCGTTTTATCCGCTCTGTGCACCTCGTGTTTTTGAGGAAACGCTCTGAGCGCCTCAAGTTGAAAAAACATCATCTCAAAGCGGAAAAGCGCCCGACGAGACGCTCTTTTTTTTAACTGTAGACTTCAACAAAAAAGGCAGTGCGGCGCGCCTCGCGTTTTTCAGCCTGCAAAAAGCTTTCTGTCTGATCAGGCCCTATAGCAGCCGCTAAAGCCGAATTCATTGACAGACTTTGTTCAGTGTGAGCCGATGTTTTCTCAAAGGCCCTGCTGTATCGTCTATGTTCAAGGTTGTTATTATTCTCTGAAGCTAAAGCAGACACTCAGTGGAACTTTCAAAGGACTAAAGAACAGCTTTTCAAGTCCTACAAGGTTTTATTTTACCTGCCTTTTTGTTTCATATTGACTCCCAGCACGGATTTTGTATTTTAAAGTTAAACAACATATTTGTAGACCCATTCGCTGCCGTTAGAATACAGCTAACATTAGCATTCATCCACACCTGAGCTAACATTTCTGTGTGCTGCTTCCTGTGAGGTATCCTGTAGCTGTAAAATGTCTTTTGTGTTCTGTAAGTACCTGCCTTAGGACGATACGGATGACATTTAGCTATTGTGCTAATATCAACATATATTAATTTGAAGTGTATTGCTGGTAGGTTGTTTAATGTGCACTGTCCTAATTAAATAAATTCAATTTAAAAAACACATTACTATTAAGCAAGAAGTTTACTCCTTTCCAATCAAATAGTGTAACACTATTAAACTGTAATTTGAGCTTATGTGTGGCCTAAGGGCCCAAAAATTTTACAGCCTGCAAAACGCGCTCTGTCTGTTCCGGCCCTAAGGCTAACATTAGCTTTTTTCTAAAGGCAGCTAACAGACTATCATGTTGTTTTAATTGTCTGTACTGTTGCTGATTAATCAAGAAACTAAAAACAAAAGATTGGCCTCGTTCCCTCCCCATAGACCCCCATTCTGTAAACTGCAGTCACCTCCATATCTAAATTCGAGGTGAAATGAAAAATGTGATTTTAATCCTTTTAGATCACATCCCCGGTAATATTGTGCATCTATTTGACAATATAGGCCAAAAAAATACAGAAAATCCATTTCTTCGTATTCTTATATCAAAATCCGATCTTTTTTTTTTTCGGTAAAACTAAATTTCACACGTGCTTACGTAAGTTAGCACCAAACTATTTGAACCAATCAATCTGCAACATTTAGCCGCAGAGCACCAAGAACGCTCGGTCAGTTAGCTAGCTACTGCGCTGTGGGGAACGTCTGTCTACGCCCACTTTTTAACGATCAAATGAAATCCCTCTAATGATATGTCCCGCCTGCACGTCCTGTTTCACTAATACGTCACAATACGGAAGCTAGATACTCTCGAAATGCCGTCTCATCTGGACTTTAAGGTCAAATATAAATCTTTCTATTCTGAATTTTGGATCTGTGAAGGTTTGAAACTTTTCTTGGGCAGAGTGAAGTGACTTTAAAAAGCGTGACCTCTTCACATTGGAAAGTGTACGGGCCGAGCAGGAGCCCACGGGGCCAGCAGAGAAACACTCTGCACATATTCAGTGACACACATACTGGAACTAAACCAAGAAGTCCTTTGGCGTATGAGCCAGGTGAGCGATTCTTATTGGACTGAATCATCTCAGGGTCCATATTCAGGCCTTAATAATACATGGTCTTACACAGCAAAATGAATGCATGCATGCATAAAAAGCAAATGAAGAGCAGAGAAAGTTTCCTCTCCACAGTGCAGAATGAAAAGTGTCTCTCATATATTCCTCGGTTCAGTCTGAAGTAAATAAACAGTTTATTTCTGCAGGAACGTTCACTGGAAACTGTTTCAGCTCATAGTTTATACTTTAAGAAGACTAGAGACACTTGACTGATGTTGATGAAAATCACGTTCGTGGTTGAATAACCTCTTCATACGAGAGGCTGCTGGTGCTGCTGGTGAATACAAGGAATGTTTTAAAGAGTTTATGAAGATTTTCAAGATATTAAGAGAAGTTAAAGCAACCCTGACATTAACATTCATATTCTTTAATGCATAATAACTCACAAAATCACACAAAGGAAAATTAATTATAGATTAATTTGCTGCATGAAGGCTAAAAGATAATTTAGGAGCCACTCATGTGTTCAGATTTTAAACACATACAAACACACACACGCACACACACGCACACACACACACACACACACACACACACACTGGTGGCTGGCCTGTGTAAGCGGCCTGTGTCGAGGGGAGCAGATTAGATATAATAGAGTCCTATGGGCTGCACAGCTTCTATGTGATATAGTGGATGGGCCTGTCACTTTGACAGACAGCTTATGGTTCTGTGGCTGGATGGGTGCAGAGAGGGGGAGAGGTGGGGGAGGGGGAGGGGAGGCACAGGAAGAGAGTGATGGATGCCACCCCTCTCTGGGCCGTAAGGAATGAGTGATCTCCACAAATCTATCACCTGACGAGAGGAAGGAGGGATGGGAGGAGAGAGAGAAACACAGCGCACAGACAGGCACATCCATCCCGCGCTGGTCCGTTCCCACCCGGCCGGTGGGAAGCTGAGGGGTAAATCTAGTGCGCCTCTTTTTGCTGATTGCCCTTCTGACAAGATAAAGAGCATGGAAGCCCCCGGGGGACGTCCCGAGCTGTCCCTGGGCCAATCACAGAGCAGACAGCAGGCGTAAATCTGCCCAAACACACATACACACATGCTCGCTGGCGGTGCTGTTTTGATGGATTTATATCAACCCTCTCTCTCTCCCTCTCTCTCTCTCTCTCTCTTTCTCACACACACACACACACACACCAGCCCATGATGAAATACACTGCAAAAGAAGAGAAAACCTCCCCTTTAAATGATCATGTAAGAATAACTTTGTTGTTTGAGGAACCCGGGTGCTCTGAAGTCTGTCACCTGTCACACAGTGACACAGGAAGTTAAATCACTAAACAGCTCATTGTTCCGTCGACCTAACGGCTCCCTGCTAAGCCTTTCTAACGCTCTACACTCCCCAAATACAAACACAGTCTCTCAGAAGTTTGTCAGTCATCTCTCATAGAAATACAGATCTGAGAACACATCAGCCGTCAGCTAACACTTTATATATTGCTTTGTATTTTTTCACGTTGATCCCCACTGTAACACGAGTGAATGCAGCTTCACCCGAGCTTTTCACTGACGAACTGCATGTTCAGTTAATTAATCTATCAGTGTCTTATTTGTTTGTTTTTTAAGGATATAAAACTTCAGTCAGGAGAGTGGGTCTCTGCACAGCCAACCTCTCAGAGCTCACTTGTAAGGCCATCATGCACACTGCAAACACAATAGCCCTGTGCCGCCCTCTGAGTGGAGTTACAAGTCCCCGAGTAACGTTACTTGTCTAAAACGGTGGCCTGGTCAGTGGACAAACACTTCATAACATGGCCTTAAAGTTCCCGTCCAGCAACAGGTTTTCTAGGGAGAATAAGAATGCAACATCCGCTTGGACAATATTTAGCAGTCAGGTACGATATGTAAGAAACTTCAGTTCACATTTTTTAAATTAAGCTTCCTGAGAAAAATTGGGCATGTAAGTTTTGCACATGTGCTGATAAAGATACATAACTTAAGGAACTAACTTAAGAGAAGTCAACATTTAATGTTGGCTTCGCCCCGGAATCAAACCCCGTCCTCCTGGATTAATGTCCTGTTTGTGTGACCCATCCATCGCCTTAATTGTCACACCGAAGGGGGCTCTCCAGCTCTTCAAAGTGTGGCAAAAAGGACTTTAATGACGCATCAAACTGGCAGTGTCTTTTTTATTTTCAAAACCAATGCAGTTTGCTGTCTTCAGTGCTCAGCGTCCTCAGTGTTTTTGCCGCTAAGCTCTCAGCGCTCTCAGTTGAAAACAGTTCAACTTTTGGAGCACCGTCACGCTCGTCAATGTCACTTCTCCCACACCGACCAATCAAATTCAAGAAGGGGCGGGACTTACGATATTCAAGATATACATAAAAAGGCTAAAGCATGGAGAGATGTTGCCACATCTGTCGGGATGTCAGGTGAGTGTCTTTTTTGTCAAGGTCGTATTTCTTGACTGACTTCAGGCAAATGCAGAGCTGTTCAGCTGGGCTGATGGTCTCCCTAAAATTGGTCTGCATTCGCGCGATTGATGGGCCGATCTTTTCCAAAACTATGTCTGAAGTAAGCCTTGAAACGGGCATCATCCAGAAGCAACTCTTGTCCCAGTCGGTGAAATTCTCTGAGCCTTTTCCTCGAACGGTTTATCTGATGCACCCAGGCTCGTTTTTTCGAGGGTACGATTTCTAGGTCAAAGAGCTGCTGCTAATGCCAGGACACCATTCCTTTCCATTGTTTTATGATGCCTTGGTTTTAAATTCCTCTGTATGCTTAATAATTGCTCTTATTCTAGGAAATTTTCCTGAACTGCAGAGGAAAGCGGAAGTGCCGTCAGGCAACTTTGGTAACCTAGCAACAGTAAACGATGGCGAGACGCGCTCTGAAATTGAGGTTGTGGGCACTGCGCAAGGAGCAGCGTTAATGGACACAGGCCCTTAACCTGCAGCGACTGCTCTTACTGTGACATTATTTTTCTCTGTACACTCAGCAGCAGTGCGTCAGTGTCCATCAGCAGCTCATAACTTGGCAGATTTGTAACTGACATGTTCTGTGTGGCACATTGACTGTTTATAAAGATGGCCGACGCGTCTCCTGTCAATCATGAGGTCCCACCCCCTTTTTATAGCATCAAATAACTAATGAAAAGTAAAGTAAGGAAAAATGAACACTTGGACATATAAATGGAAATGAATGCAATAAAATCAGAAGCCCTCTCACTGTAGGCTGCTGACTATGAGCACATAAACCCCACAGCTGTAAGTTATTAGTAATAAATCTTTGCCCCCTGAGTAACTATTGATCACTATTGTTCAATATGAACCTTCAATAACTCCATGTGTGGAATGTATTGATTACTTTGACATTCTCCACATTGATTGTCTTTGTGTGGATGATAATTACCGGCTTTATTTATTATTAAGTTATTCTATAAATATGTTCTTGATGCTCTCAATTATTTAAAACTCAAGTAAAGGTGCAATCAGGCGGTGCACAGCAGCATAATGCTGCTAATATGTCGTAGCTTACAGCATCAGACAAGCTTAAAGGAATGTATTTGTTTGCTCAGTGTAAGCTTACAACAGCTTGACAAATCCTGATACTACAAATTAATTGGAAAACAATGGAGCCACTTTCACCTGGTCCTTTGTTTACCAGTGTCATAGAATTACTTTATTGATATCAAGGCCACAATATGAGAGTAGGAGTCGCCTGACATGTTACCTGGGTATCACGATATGGTTGTAAAGCTGAAACTTTAAAATAAAACTTCATAAATAAATGTTTTGAAATGTTCGTCATATCTCACACTTCTATTGTCGGGTCATCTATGTTGCAGAAAAAGAAGGTAAACACTAGAAACAATATTTGAATGTAGGTCAGGCTTTACTTTTAGCATTATTAATTGTTCCCTTTAATCAGAGTATGAATCAAGTCTTCCTGGAGGTTGTAATTAAGGGCTGAGTTAGCTTTATTTAGGTTTTCAAAAGGTTTTGAATTTATAGTTATGTAAGCTGAAAGGGAATTAATGTAATAGTACTAATTTTGATATGGCATACAGTCATTCTTGTGTAAACTGACTTTAAACCCAGAAATCTGAAAAAATAAATTAAATGTAGTTGATACAATTGGTAAACATAAACTAAGGGATTGTACAGAAATACAAGTTTATCGTCTGCATAAAGCTACAGTATGTATCATGTGGCCTCGACTGCAATTTGCCCTGTACAACATCAGGAAGATCAGACCATACCTTTCAGAGCATGCAACACACCTGCTGGTACAGGCTCTCGTGATATCACACATTGATTACTGCACCTCCCTACTGGCAGGCCTTCCTGCATGCACATTCAAACCTCTGCAGATGATCCAGAATGCAGCAGCGTGACTGGTCTACAATCAACCCAAAAGAGACTGTTCTCCTCAGTAGTCCCCCGGTGGTGGATCGAGCTACCAAACTCCATTCGGTCCGCAGAGTCCCTTTCACCTTTAAGAAGAAGCTAAAGACCCAGCTCTTTATGAACACCTCTGACCTTAATGATATTGATGCTATTGATGATGATGACACTGAGGATGTTGTTGATGTTGATTAGGATATTCATGATGACAAATAATATTGACCTTCTTTATGCTGCTGATGATTATTATGAAAAAACAAAAAAAAAACACATATACCCTATACACTGCCTGTCAGCACCTGTATCTGATCACACTTGAAGCTGTTTGTTGGCTCTTACTGACTTTGTTCCCTCCTGTCTTCATCGTTAATAATATTTCATGAAATCCTCTGTAAAAACTGTGTGTGTCATAATGAATAAGGACAAGCAGATAAATGCAGATGTCAAATCAAGCTTTTTTCAGCTGCGGTTTTTATCCAGAGTCAAGTCTTTTTCATCTTTTAATGATTTCAAAAAAGTTATGCACGCTTTTATCACCACCCCTCTTGACTCCCGCGGTGCACTTTACATTGGTGTTAGCCAAGCCTCTCTGTCTCGCCTGCAGCTTGTTCAGAACGCTGCAGCTCGTCTTTTAACTGGTACAGGCGAGCACATTTCCCCTGTTCTGTCTTCTCTGAAGCTGGCTCCCCGTGCATTTTAGGATTGATTCTAAGATTTTATTATTAACGTATAAATCATTAAATGGGCTTGCTCCAACCAATCATTTTGACCTTTTATAACCTCATGTTTCTTCAAGGACACTCGGATCTACTGACCAGTTGCTTCTGGCTGTCCCAAGGTCAAGGTTGAAGCTCAGAGGTGACCGAGCCTTCTTCAGTTGCAGCTCCAAGGCTCTGTAACGCTCTTCCTCCACATGTCCGGCTTTCCTCCACCCTGCCTGTTTTTAAATCAAACTAGGGCTGCAACTAACAACTATTGTGATAATCGATTAATCTGTCGATTTTTTATACCATAAGTCGATTATTAATCCAAAAAAAACAGCTCAATTTTAGTATTAGCGTTATATTCAAAACACAAAAAATATATCTTGGTTTCTTTTACAATGCAATATTAATATATCAATTATGTAACTCAATTAATATCTTGTTTAGTTACTTAATAATTTCACATGAAACAGGAAAGTACAGACAGGCCTCTACAATAAAAAAAGGAACATTGGGGATGCAGCCGTGAACGGAGTATAACAAGGAAATGTAACTAACTGAAATATATTTAATCAGACACTGCTCAAGTTTCTGTTGAATAAATAAAACATTCACTTTAGTCCGTCTCTGACTAACGGCATGAAATATTGAAAAACTTCATAACGTTATGTTACACTCCAGTGTCTGTCCGACCGAATTTCAGCTAATTATCGATAGCTTAGTGTCCGTACTGACGGACAAACACACAATTACAAGTTATATTAAACATAGCGTGACGGACACAAATACTTCCTGTCAATTTTCTCTCCATGTTGTGAAGCCGGACATTAGCATTATCAAGAGTTAGCGTTAAATTAGCTTTACCAGTGGAGACATTGTAACTTCCTGTTATTCAACACCTGAGCTAAACAAGCCGCGGCATTGGCTGGCTGCCCCCGGTGATGTTTTCGCAGCGCATGCCGTGCATCATAACAAAGATTCAACTAATAGATGATGAAATTCGTTGCCAACTATTTTAATCATCGATTTTAATCGATTCAATCGATTAGTTGTTGCAGCCTCAATTTAAACCTTTTGTCCTGGCTTTGGCTCTGCATGAGAGTTAGGCCTACATGCTGTTTCCTTTACGAGTGGTCTTAGTACTTGTTATTGTTTTGTTGTCCTGTTGTCTTTTAATTGGTCTTGGTGTTTTATTGTGTTGTTTTTATGGCTTTATGTTTGGTTGTGCAGCACTTTGGTCAACTTTTGTTGTTTTTAAATGTGTTTTATAAATACATTTGCATGTGGATAAAATAACTATAAATATTCTAATGTCCCCATAGAAGTATTTGTTGTGGACTCCTGTCC
This sequence comes from Semicossyphus pulcher, assembly GCF_022749685.1. Classification (NCBI taxonomy): domain Eukaryota; kingdom Metazoa; phylum Chordata; class Actinopteri; order Labriformes; family Labridae; genus Semicossyphus; species Semicossyphus pulcher. Next base: position 28,987,802 of record NW_027211693.1, on the reverse strand, counting down.
TGAAGTTCCACAGAGGATCAAAATCGTACAGACTCTGTAGAAAAACACAGAATGACACATTACAATGTAACAATTTGAACGTGCTACACCATCTGACCACATACTGACATGACCTTCTCCCTGTATGTCACGGCAGCACCACAGGCTCCATGAAACATTTAATGTAAAGTTAAAACAAACAACAGGGAGGACTTGCCGGGTATTGATTGGTGTTTAGAGCGGCCGAAGTTGCCTAAGTGTGTTGAATTTTCATCACGTGGGGGCAAGAAATCAGGAGAATTGTAAACCTGTCGTGATTTGTACACAATTTGTACACAGATCAGACCGGACGCTGCCGCTGTACTGTAACTGCAGTATTTATATCATACATACTTAGGCTGCGCTAACTGCTCAGTATGGTATGGACCAATCACAACCAAGCATCCTCAGCATCCAAAAGGGGCATGTGTTACAAGCTTCTAAAACTGCTCAAAACAAATCTCGTCAATATATTATCTCGGAATATTACAGAGGACAGCAGGAAGATGCTAACCGAGTAGCTCACTTGTCTCGGTTGGTAACTGGCACAATACATAGACATGGTGGAGGGACGAAAAAGTTGAGGAAGCATTTCATTGGACCCTACATTTGTATGTTGGACGACATTTTTTAATGTCTTCCAAAAAGACACACAGAAGACATTTTTAATATATTCCAAGAAAGGACACTGATACTGGTGTACAAGGCTCAATCAATGCAAAAGAAATGTTGGAGAAAACAGATGATGGTTTTAGGAAGTACTTGATCTCGCTCTGTGTGTGAGGGTATCAAGGATTGTTCCATTCTGCGCAATATAAATTAGAGTAAGAGTTCAATGACACAGCTCAATGGCACATTAAGTCATCAGATCCACACTGCTAATACTTTTCTTTCACAAAACTCATTTCTCTGTGTGAATATTCAAGGCTGCATTCCATAAGTCATCGTAAAATATCATGACATTACATGATGTAAAGTATTTTGTCGGATATTTTGTACACTTTTATTCTCTTTACTACAAATACGGGGGTCTATCAGAGTGTTCAGTCCTTTTGCTGAGGCTGCCTCTGGGTTCTGCACCTCCTCTCCCATTCTCCGTGGATTAGCAGAGAAAGCTCCGTGACATAAGCTAGGACGGATATAATGCAGGAGACAGTGGGCTGAGCACAGTCAGTGTGTGTGTGTGTGTGTGTGTTTCATGGAGGTATTGTGTGTGGGATCTTCTGCACCATGGAGGGTTAAGGCCCCTCAGTGTGATGGATAAAGATGGAGAAAGGGAAAGAAGAGGAAGATGGAGTGAAACAGAGCAGAAGAATGTGAGATAATGACTGAAAGTAAGAGGAGATTAAACAGAACAAAGATGGCCGTCGTTCTGAGAGTTTAAATATTTCACATCTTTAGGCCGAGCCTCAGTCTTTGGGGTGGATGTCTCGCTGTGGACGCTTCAGTTTGAGCTTTAGGTCCACAAAGGAAACGAGGAAGCAGTCAGAGAGCAGGATGTTCATGTGGCTGATCAAACACTTTAAAACCTGGAAATATATTCTAGCAGAAAAGAAAAAAATAATATTTTGTGGGCTACATTTGAAGAGAAAAATGTTGTTTTCTACCTATTACTACAGTACCAACGAGTGTCTTTAGCTTTATTGAGCGACGTAACACCTACCTTTTTAATCTGGCCACTGATGTGACTCTCTGTCTATACGGCTCTGGATACTTTGCTACTACTCTCCTCCGCTGTCCTCACCTACGTCCGCAGCGCGCACCTGCTTTCGAACACATTGCCATCGGCCTCATAAGGATAGTCCTTGTAACGCATTGCCCACAAAAGCGCACAGTGACCTGATGATGTCAGCCACATACGAGGTTTTGACCTCTTGTTTATGTTTGTAGGACTCTTTTAAGTGGCTAAAGTACGCAGTACTCCTGACCCTGTCTGCGGCTGTGCTTAGCTTAGCTTCTGTGTAGGAACTCCAGCAGGCTTCTCCTATCAGGGGCCGTGCTGACTGTTATCAATAGTAAGTGTACTACACACAGTAGATAAGGACCTCATGCAACCCCACTGCAAAAAACCCAACTATCCCTGTAAGGTGTTCCCCAACCATTCTGCATGGTGTCTGCCATCGGTGTGTGAGTGTGTTTGTGAATAAGGGGCAAAAATCTATTAGAAAAGCATCAGCAGTTTATTTCAGTCTGCACGTAGATGTTATATATAAACTACTAATAACATACACTGAGGGTTAAACAAAAAAGGAAAAACTAAATTACTGTGTACGCTGAAACTTAATTTTTTCATATCCACCCTTTTAACACAACATGTACTTATAGGCCACCCTCTCTCTGCTGCACTAAAGCACTCTGGGTAAAAACTCAAATGCAGTCGTTCACCACTTAAGAAATCACACAGAAGGGAAAAAAACACTTCACCGTAGTTATGAAATCAGTTTAAAAAACACTGACTGAGAGTGAAAATACTTGAAGTTCTGATTGTTACATCAATCGCTTCAGCTGATGATTATTTCATTATGAATGATTCTGTTAAAATAGTGATAAGGTTTGCTGATTTCAGAGAGGAGCTCATCACAATCAGGTTGATTAAAGATAAAGCTTAAGAGCTATTTACTGTACGGGGAAGCGACGATTGTTAAGTGAATCAAACTTCCTGCACGAGTGACAATGAGTATGAAAGGTGAATGGGACTTTTAATCCTGGAAACTCACCTTCAACTCCATGTAGTGGTTTTCTTTGTTTGTGACAGGGTCAAACTTCCTGATTAATTTCAACAGCAGAGAGAAGAGGATTCTGGAGATACAAGGTTCTCTCTGGCTTTCTCTCCCTGAATGACCTCGGTATATCAGACTCTGTGGACATTTGCTTTGTGTGAAATATAATAGAAATCATGTCACTAACACATGGGCATGCCTTCACCGAGCTACCACAAATCACCGTACACACACACACGCACACACATGGTTCAGATTTGAAAGAGCGGGTCACACTGACCATTTCTTCTTTCAAAGATTCTGATTGTATGAAAGTTGTTTCTTGTCTTAAGCAGCTATTGATTTCATCTTAATTTCTATTTACAGATTCTAACATCATAGACATGTAGAATGTGTAGGCAGGGACGTGGCAGGCAAGTGTTCTGTTTGAACTACGCTTGTAGTCCGAGTAATATTAACCAATCAATATTACTAGTCCGTGAGGAGAGCAAAAGCAGCGTAATCCACCGTGATGACATCCCGGCTCCCATCAGCGTGATCTGACAATGATTTAGCTTCTTATTAATCTCTATAAACAGACACCTGCATGCTAACAGCTAACAATCTGTTTTTAAATTTAACTTGAGATGAATTCCCTTGACGCTGTGTCATGAAAGCCCTTCAGCGTTTAGATTTCCCGACTTCCTCGAATGCATCAGAACGATCCGACCTCCGTTCAACAAACGAGCATTTTAAAAGTTCTCCTCTTGAGGACAGACCTGACAAAGCTTGGACTTTTACTTCTTACAAATCTGCATCATGATGTTGAAATGATAACAAGTTAATCACAAGAACACGGTTTCTCTTTCTGTAACAATGCAGCATGCGGAAACGGAAGTCTTGACGGAAAGTCGATTATCGCTTACCGCCCGGCACGTTCACCGGTGTCCTCAGAGGCTGTATCGTCTCGGACTGCAGCTGATGGGATCTGAGATTGATGTCATCTGAACTCTTTAATGTCTCTTTTTCAGCCAGACACAAATGTTTCCATGATTATCGTCACAGGAAGTTCTCTTTCACCGCTCAGATGAGCTGATCAATCACACAAACTTTTTTCAGCTGGTTTCCATCATGAAGACCTACCTGTCACTTAAATCCTGTGTTTGTATCTGATCCTTCCTGCTTGGTTTTATTATGTGATCTTTGGATAAACTGACTGAGTGATTTTAACAGCTTACTTAAAAATAAGTCACTAAGTTTATTTTAAAAGTAAGTTGTAACCTATGACATATTTAAAATGATCTTATATTACATATAAGTTGTACAACTATGTTTATTTCCTCTACAAGTTTACTGCACCCCAGTGATTCCCAAGATAAAACATAACCAGAAATACAATAATTTAATAAGGAATACATACAGAGAATACATTCCCTGCACTCTGGCAGACTTTTGGTTTTGTCTACACATTAAAACACTGACTTGTATTTTTTCCACTCCTGCAACGTCTCAGATGTTTATCATCCCAGAGATGGTTCCTGGTTTACTGTGAAATATTTAATATAAGTGCTTCATACTAAGCAGTACTTTTGTCTAATGACCAGCTACTTCTGCAAAGCAAGGCAACAACCTCCCTGCTAGTCTCCCTCATCATGAACCCGGACTCAAGTTTGTCTGCAAATTATAACAAACACTGCGTGAACAACACAATGTTTTTCTTTCCTGGATTTTATCAGACAGTCCTGCATTACTGGAACTATTTTCAGAAACATAAAAGATGCTAAAGTAGTCTTTAAGCACTCCTTTGCTGCGTTATTATTCTGAATCAAAGACTTTACACACAGCAGCTCTGGCTCCTGCCCCACATCCGTAAACAGCCTCCCCCCTGCAGCTTCCTGCACAGTAACACTGAGTCTCTGGCAGAGCTGCTGCTGGAGCTCAAGCTGGATCTCCCTGATGTAATCACTGACTCACCCACCCACCTCACCCACCTTCTGTGAACAAAGACAGGAAAACAGGTAGGAAATTACACAGTGGATTTCCCTTTCGATTTCCTGTTGGCTGGTTCGGTGCCTCATTACAGAGAGCACAATGTGCTGCACCTTCTCTTCCCACATCTGGAGCTCTGACTGAGGCTTTACTGACGCTTTTAGAGATTTGGGAGGCTTACTTTGAAATCTTGAGTCGTTTATGCAAATCCCGGGCCGCTGGTCTCACGTTACTTCTGTCCCTGATTCCTGGTGGTTGTGCTGGTAACGTCTCACTTTCCAAATCCAAGTCTGCATGTTTGGCCCCTGATTAAAGACTTTTAGCACTGATCTGCCGAGGGAAGAAGAAAGCGAGCTGTGCCCTCTTTATGCTCATGATTTTTGTAGACTTGAATCTGTTTATTTTGCACTTTATAAAGGAGCAGGTGATTCCATGTTTTTTCTGGAGGGGCGCTGATGCATAGTTGGCCTTTCTGTTGGACAGGTAGGTGCCTCAAACTGGGTGCGACAGGTAGTTAGCATGCTAGCGCAAAGGTAGCCGGCGGTTAGCATGCTAGCGCAACGGTAACCGCGATGCTGTTGGTGTTAGCTCGGCGGGGTGGGCGTGTTCTCGCACGAGAGAGTGAGAGTTAGCTTCAGGTGACGAAGAGCACAGGAGGAGGGGCCCAGTTTGAATGTGTTGTTTACAAAATGCAAGAAACAATTCTACTTATTATATCTATAAACTGAAATGTAGACTATAAGGTACGTTTATAACTGTTCTATTTATTATTATAGGATGCCTAACAACATCAGGCAGAGAGTCTTCCAATGAAATGCCTTTCAGCTGACTGTGGGGCATCTACAAGTCTATTTTTTATGTTGAACTTTATTATATCTTTGAAATAACAATATCAGGTGATAGGAGACCAAAAATAATTCATGTCATTGCTTGTACATAACAAAGGAAAGTACTGGAACAGATGGATGTAGAAATAAAGAAAAACAACAATAAAACAAATTCAGAAGCCACACAAGATACTTTAAAAACTATATTGAGATGTTCTGCAGGACAATCCCCCTGCCAGGGACGTCAATGTGAGCTAGCACAAGCGCTAGCAAGCTTCTCCACTGGCTATGATTACCTTCTGACAGAAGACTTACCTTTCGCAAATATAGCAAGGCTACCGAACATAGCAACAACATTGAGCTTCTCCAAGAGCCTCTTTCTCTCACCCAGAAACAAACAGACGTGAGCACAGCCACGGCCAAATGGTTATTACAGTAAAATCCTCACAGCCAGCCAGACAGTGATCTCACCAGGTGGGAGGGGCATCAATGATGAATTAAGTCCAGCATTAATATAAAATGATTACAGCACTAATGTCAATATATCAAGATATCTTTGGGACAATTAAATGGATTCTTTGCACAAACCTTCTAGCTCGATTACACTTTAAATCTGGATGAATATGTGCGCTCAGTAAATGTGACACTAATGGAGGCGGCTCAGGTTGGCTCTTAAAGCTTCAGAAGACCATTTGGGCCTTCATAGGACAGACAGACATCTTCAGCGAGGGCCAGAGTAAAACGATAGCTTTACATTTTTCATTACACACAGTCAGATGTATTTTAACCGCTCAGCTATCTTCACACTGCTCGCATGATTTGTTTTTGCGTGTGTTAAGAGGAAAAAACAAGATTTTTGACAGTGGTTTGGAAGAGCCGCAGGGCAGAGCTTAATTGAGGCCAAAGAACAAAGAGAAGAGAGAGAAGCAGAGAGAAAGAAAGAGACGGAGGATGCGAACAGAAAGGTAGAGGAGCTGGGGAACGAGTGCAGAACAGAGCAGGGAACCCCAGCAGTGAATAAGCGCACATCTCTTTGATTTCTGCCCTCCCTTTCTTTCCCAATAATGAGCACTTTTAATGGTTTCTCAGAATGTCAACTCCCAGTCTGCACGCAGCCGAGCTCGGCAGTGTGTGGGTGGCAGAGAGACCGGAGGGACGGAGGGAGAAAGGGATGCTGGGAAGAGAGAGGGAGCATGAGGGGAGGAAAAGCAGAGGAGTCTGCATAGTTTTCTAATGGACGTAATTATTGTTTATGCTGCTTCGCAATAACTAATCATCTTTAGCCACAGTGGGGTCACTGGTGAGCTCAGGTGTGTGTGTGTGTGTGTTGTACTCTGTGTGTTTACAAGCTGCACTGTGTGTGAGCATGTTTCAGGGGCCCAAAAGGTCCTGAAAACACAATTTCAATGAAGTATTTCTTTATAACATTAAGGGGGGAATTTACTTAGGGATTGCACAGTTTTTATACCCGTTAAACCTGTGCACATGACACAAAAAGACTCCGCCTCATTCTCCAAGCACACGCAGAAGGCTGAATGCACCCCACAGTGCGCTGCAGAGCAAACAGCGTCTCTGTGCACCGCGCACTTACAGTGAAAATATACCGCCTGCAGAGAGCTGGTGGGAACTGCGGCGCACTGTTATAAGGGCTGTCAAATCCCACCTTTTGTGTGATCCAAAAATGCATTTGTCTATAAAAACATTCTGTTAATAATATTTTGGCATTATTATTATAATTGGGAGACCAATCAGTCCGGGGCTGTGCGAGGCTCAACCCCAGCACACGGGCACACAGAGCTGTTCTGGAGCTGTTAGCATTACGGGGATTATTACATGGACGAGCTGCTGTTGTGCGCTCATTTAAAAAAAATGAAGCTGCCTCACAAGCAGTTAAACTAGTAAACACCTGTCTAGTCTGGACTTTACAATAAACTGTTACAAGAGCGGCTCCCTGCTCATCATCGATCTGTGCGTGGAGTTGAGATCCGTCAGTGTGGAGCTCAGTTAATGCCTGAGAGAGCAGCACAGCGTAGCAGAGAGAGGAGGTGCAGACAGCTTCACAGTCAGACACAAAACCAGAGCAAACTGAAAGAATCTGTGAGGCTTCATGGGCGTGTTTGCGCTTGAATATCCATCCATCCATTATCTATACCGCTTATCCTATTCAGGGTCGCGGGGGGGCTGGAGCCTATCCCAGCTGTCATTGGGCGAAAGGTGGGGTACACGCTGGACTGGTCGCCAGTCAATCACAGGGCTGACACACAGAGACAGACAACCTTTTGCACTCACACCCACACCTATGGGGAATTTAGAGTCACCGATTAACCTTACAAGCATGTCTTTGGACTGTGGGAGGAGGCCGGAGTACCCAGAGGGAACCCACGCATGCACGAGGAGAACATGCAAACTCCGCTAAAAGGCCAACTTTTGCCCAAACTGTGACCTTCAAGCTGTAAGGCAACAGCGCTAACCGATGCACCACCTTGCAGCCCTGCTTAAGTATCATAAGTAATATTTGCTTTGTGAATCGGACCTTGAGACGGAGCAGAGCTTTTTTCATGGAGCCATCAGCGGCCACAATTCATTCTTAGAGAATTCCCCCCTTAATATCCATGACTTATGAAGCACAAATATAAGTTGTTTAACAGTAACATCCATCCAAGGATTAAACATGAATCTGAGGATGATAACAGGTCAAAGAACAGTTGGAATTGGAAAAAAGTATTTTTAAAACAGAGGAAAAGTGTGAGGAAACATTCAAAGCAGGACATAAATGAACAAACAGCCTGATGTGGAGGGAGTTCGACCGGAGGTGGGAACGATCTGTGATGGAGGGGTTACGGACTGGTCGGGGCTTCATACATATAGTTTGCGATGGAAAAAAGCTTCTATAAGGAAAGGTTACAGTGTGAGCAAAACATAAGCCAGAAAGAGCAGGAGAAAAGAGGAGGCTCAAACTTTGTAACAACTTTTCTGCACTCCATCTAAACCTTTCCTCTTGCACTCTGCTGAGTCAAACGTTGCTGTTCACTGAAAAGAAGCTCCTGTCCTTGTACTGGCAGAAATGTTCTACTTAAACCCTTAAACTCTGTTGTGGAGCACTTTATACTCAAAGAAAAGATTTCACAAATCAGACCATCACGTTTTGTTTTACTTAGTCTTTTATTTTTGACTCTGCAGCTGTCCTTACACTCAGAGATGAACGCTGTCAATAAGGTTAGCTATTGAGCACACAAGGAAGTTACCTGGATTCACAGCTGGTTATGAAGTTACGACAGCCAGTCTGTAGTAGATGATCGGTCATCACTCTGCCCGGCGAAGGAGGCCGGACACAGCTGAAATTTGGTCTGACTCTAAAATGAATCATGTGACAATCACACAATTAAAATAGAGGAATAAGACAAAACCTTAAACTAAAAATAAATCATTTTGTCTTGTATAAAACTACAACTAACCCTTCGATTCCACAGGGTCCGTCTCCAGCGCGTTCCGTGTGCACCACGACCTCCGGAGTCGATCGCGCCCATTCAAGTCATTGATCGTGATTCCACAGCACACGCCGCGGTCCGTCTCCGGCGCGTCCCAGAAGCCTGTCTCCGCTCTGCTCTGCTAAAGATACGCGCCGGGTCTATTTTTGACGGAGGCCGCTTCAAACACGCGTCAAGCTGAACAGAGCAGATCGTTCCAAACAGGAAGTCACACACGAAAGCAACATACAGCGTCCGATCATTTCAAAATAAAACACCATGTACAGACCGGTACAGACTCCCATTTTTTCCGTTTATTTTAAGATCAACACACTGAAATCTCGAAAAAAGAACTCTTTTAATAAAGTAGTGTACTCCTCCATAGTAGAAGCACAAAAATCACGAAATTATTTCCAAATGAGAAGATACGTGTGTTGCGCTGCGGACCAGACACTTCCTGTGGGCGAGGGCTCGCGCTGTTGACGGACCAATACAATAACAGCAAACAATAACATCAGTTAATAAGTGCACGCTTCAATATGGTGAAGTTGTTATCATGATGCCTGAAATCTTGCAAACAAAGTGAAAGACATTCCTCCCTTTGCAGGGTTGAAGCCAATAGACTGACCTCCTGAATGTCAGAAAACACATCAGTCAATAACAGAGAGCCTTTCCAAAGTAAAACATGACCTGCCCCTTTAGTGCGCGCTAATGAGGGCCGTGTTTCAGTCTTTAGATTAAAACAAAGAAATGCACTAAATAACAGTAAGAATATGTGATATTGAGATGCAGCAGATATGAGTCTGTTCACCTGCAGGCTATTCATTCCCACACAAATAAAAAAGAGGAAATAAGTTGTGGAAAAGAGAAGTGAATCAGAGGAAGTCAGTGATTGCTGTAGGAGAGGATGATGAGAAGGAGGTCGTTCAGAAAGAGAAGCAGCGGATTTATGACAACCTCCTGTAGAGAGCTGAGCACTAAGAGTTTTATCTGTCCTCCACGAGCTCTGCCTCCAGGTGGAACCCATTTCAAAGCTGATTTTCACTATAACTTAATGTGCAACATGGTTGAAGTGAGGCAGCACAGAATACGTTTAAATATATAGAGTGTGCTGGAACTAACTAAAGAGAACTGCCACTTAACGTGCTTCAAAATTCTGAAAGACTGAAATATAGAGACTTAAAGTGTGCAGTCTGACATGCAGAGTTGGCCACAGCTTTAACTGTCCACAGGTCGGTTATGAGTCAATCAAGAGTGTGTTTGTGTTAGCACTGGTTTCAGGTATCTGAAACTAATGTAGCCATTGTAGAGGTGTTGTAACAAATGCCCCATGGTGATGGTTCTGATGTTCAGAACGGAGGATGTTCAGAGGATGTAGTTTGGGATGGTGTTGAATTGTGTCATTTCTGTTATTTTTTCCTCTCCATTTGTATCAATGGGGGAGGCTTAATAACAGGGACATCTATCTGTATAATGCAATACAGATACACAGAAACACAAAGTACTGAATATTATGGTCGATGAATCCAAAGCAGAGAGACCCTGATACTGTACATGTCAATGATGTGTCCTCTGCGCACACCAAAGTTAGTCATGGAGTTCCACATGGTTCTGTGCTCGGACCGATTCTTTTCACTTTATATATGGTAGGAAACAGTCCATTAATTTTCATTGTTATGCAGATGATACTCAATAATACTATACTAATCAATGAAACCAGATGAAACCAATCAGCTATCTAAACTAGAAGCATGCCTTAAGGACATAAAGATCTGGATGACTTGAAATTTTCTGCTACTAAGTTCAGTTATGGTGCTCGGTCTCAACACCTCAGAGATTCTTTCTCTAATGATATAGCTGCCCTAGATGGCATCCACTTGGCATCCAGCACTACTGTTAGGAATCTGGGAGTTCTATTTGATCAGGATATGTCCTTCATCTCCCACATAAAACAAATATCAAGGACAGCCTTCTTTCACCTTCGCAACATAGCAAAAATCAGACACATCTTGTCTCAAAACGATGCAGAAAAACTAGTCCATGCATTCGTTACTTCCAGGTTGGATTATTGTAACTCGTTACTATCGGGCTGCTCTAATAAATCTCTAAAGACTCTTCGGCTGGTACAAAATGCTGCAGCACGTGTGCTGACAAGAACTAGAAAAAAAGATCACATCTCTCCTGTATTAGCCTCTCTGCACTGGCTTTCTGTAAAATCTAGAATAGATAGAATGTACCCCTCTAGAACATTGCGCTCCCAGAATGCAGGCCTGCTTGTGGTACCTAATCCAATTCTTATCGCTTTATGCTTCCTCTGTGTAACATCATAAGGTTCATTGTTATGCAGATGATACTCAATAATACTCATCAAGGAACCCAGATGAAACCAGTCAGCTATCTAAACTAGAAGCATGCCTTAAGGACATAAAGACCTTTGATGACTAGAATTTTTTAAAATCCTTCTCACCTACAGAGCTCTTAAACCAGCCAGTGTGGGCTTTAACTGCTGGTGGACTTTTTTTCTCTGTATCTAGCCCAGACTATAAGCATTATCACAAAGGAAAATTTGAAGCCTACTCCTAAAAGTAGAGAGGGCGTCTGCCTCCCGGACCCTGACTTGAAGATGATTCCAAAGGACTGATAACAGAAGGGGTTGCCTCCAATACTACTTGCAGACATTCTGCAAGTTCTAGTGGGGTGACAGGGAACTTTAAACTCTTTAGGATATGATGGTGTCTGACCATGAAGTGTTTAATCAGATGACAACCCATCCAGCATATATGGTTTTCAGGTTATTTAGTATTGGCGATAGTGTAGGCCTGACATGACGACAAACCACCGAGCAGTTCGAGTGATCATATTTATAGGTGCCAACAGCTCATGGTACATCAAGTCTCCAGATGTCTTATTAGTGGACATCCCCCCCCGGTGCACTATCTTTGCCAAATTATGTTTCCCACTTTAATTTTAAATAAAACATAAACCGCCTCTGCCTCACAACGACGCTGCTCGTTGGCTTCATCTCTGTCACCTACATCTTCTCACCTCATTTTTCACATTTACATTCTCACACTATATATCGGCTGAAATGCCTTTGCAAGCATATTTCCCTTCTCTTTACTATTCACAGCTGCAGCTCCATTATGTAGTAAAACTGGTGCAGTGCTCTCTCCACAGCCTTGCCTTGCAGTGTACTAAATTCCAGACTAAACTCACCTTTGTGTCAGGCCTTAATTTGCGGCACAGGTCTCGCCAGCTGCTGTATTTCCCTTTACTCCTTTCAAGACTCCTCCTGCTTTCACTCCCAGTCTCAAGAGGAGGATGTCTTAATTTTCTGTCATCCTTATTCGAAACACGGGCAAGTTTCTTACACTATTGAACTTTTGCCTTGAAGAACATTATTCACTGATTTACTCATGCTGCTTTCGTATGCTCCTCGGATGGTTCAATTTCCCAAGTTGGAAGGTTCTTCCTCCCAAGTTGGTGTGTTCGCCAGCTTTAAGTCATAACATGGACACAACATGGACTCAACAAATAAAATATGTTGAATTTTAGTGCTTAACTTGTCTAGTTCATTCCACATGGACATCAAATAATGGTTACAGTCTATACCTTATTGCACATTACAAATGAGCCATAGGGTTGGGTTCAGGTGGCAGCAGGCTAAGCAAGTGAGCCTAGACGTCACACAACATTTTACAGCTGTTCCTGGGGGATCCGATGCATTCCCAGGCCAGGTGGGATATACATTTATAATCCCTCCAGCGGGCTCTGGGTCTACCCGGGGTCTCCTCCCAGTTGGACTTGCCCGGAAAACCCCAGGAGACACCCTAATCAGATGCCCAAACCACCTCAACTGGCTCCCGATCCGCCATGTTTCTTCATAATATGACTTCAAACTTGTCAACTCGACAAGTCGGGTAACAAAATTGTATCTGACTTGCCAAGTGTGTGCATGGTCTGCTGCTATAGCTCACTTCCTCTTTACAATCCTCTTTCAACATTGCCTCCACGATTGCAGCCTGAGTAGTATTCTTGCTAATCAATACTGAAGCGTCAGGAGTTACAGATTCAGTCCCGAGCTTCTCTTGCTGCCAGCGCTCTGAATCTTTGTGTACTCTTTATGCTTTCCTACAGTATAATCTGGGCATCCACGGAATAATGCCTAATCCGCTACAACTGATACACTTGGACTCATACAGCTATTTAATCCTTTCTAATCTTGGCCACTACCACAATGCTTACAGGGACTCAGGCCTCTGCACACAGCTGCAGAGTCACATCATGTGTGACGCTTGCAAATATTGCCCTCCTTCAAGTTATTCTCAGACTGACTCATTACATTTATTAATCTTTGCCCTTGGTGTGAATCCCTCTGCCCCTTTCCCCAGTGAATCCAGATCAGATGATTTGCAGAGTATCAGCAGAGTTTCGTTGGTTAGCCAACTAGCATGCAGCGCATCTCATCTACTTCTTTTGATCCTTTGACATTTCCAGTGGACTGACTGAGTCAAAGCCTTCCCTTCAGTTTAATGAGGAGCGCCAACTCTCTCTCTGCCTGCTCATCTGTCTGTATCTGCACTTGTTGGTTTTAAATGTCTCTTTTTTTTTTATGCATTTAAATAAGCTCAAGCAGCAGAGGGGAAACAATTCAATGCTCTTTGTTGACTTTGTATATACTACTATAACTATTGTGATATAAAAAAAAACAACATGAAATTATGCTTGATAAACCGTGTGTTTTCATGATTTTTTATTATTTTTTTCTATTTATTAAAGACTATTTTTCTCCAACAACAAAACTGCCTCTTACTTTTACCACACTTGATTCAGCTCTGACACCCCCATGAAAAAGAAGAGAGTGGAGCGACACGTTTATTTGTAAAATAACAAGACTAGGTCAAAACCTGGTATGTGACTGACTGCATCAGCTCAATGTGCGCTTTTGTGGGCAATGTGTGACAAGGACTGTTCTTATGAGGCCGATGACAACATGTTTGAAAACAGGTGTGCGCTGCGGATGTAGTTGAGTACAGCAAAGGAGTAGTGGAGGAGATGCCCCGCCTACTCCCCGAACAAAGTATCCAGAGCCATATAGACAGAGAGTTGCGTCAGTGGAGGTCCAATGATCCGCCATTGTGATGTCGCAACTCTCTCTCTCTACGGCTCTGAAAGTACCGTCACTCTCTCAGTCAGTCAGTCAGTCAGTCACATACAGACCCATGTGTAGGGCTGACCCCGGCGGTCAGCCAAAAACCAACTTGTGGGCTGCAGTTGAGTTATCCTACGTATATCATTTCTAACAGTGTTCATATGTATGTGTAATCAGTGTGATCAGCCCGGTGACCTTAACCTTTGGAAATGAAAGCTCACCGTCTCCTATATCCTGTCAGCACACAAAACCTCCCGCTGTGTATGCGCTACAGGTGAAGCTTCTTAAAGTAAACACATCACGGTGCGTCAGTTGCATTAACAGTCCATTTAGTGTGTTAACAAGCACCGGGACGAGGTGCCGCCGGTACTGGAATATACACACTGAAAAGCTGCCTCGCGGAACTGAAAGCCTTGATCACGACAGTCGACAGTGCGTGTGACGGCCGCAGCTACTTGCAGGTAGGTGCTGCTATGTTTATGGAGACAGCCTCAAGTGGCCACAAGAGGAACTGCAGCTTTTGACATTTCTGGGTTTGAGATGCACACTTTTCTTGCTTCCAGCCACAGTCCCCTGGTTATAGAAAGCAAATAAAAAGGGTCCCATCAGATATGTGAAACAGAAAAGTAGCACATTACCAAACAAAGACAAGAGTCAGTATCAGGTCCTTGGGGGACATTAAGCCCCCCTTGAAGAGATGAGTGTTCAATTACTATGACCGATTTAGACGTGGTCCCTTTAGCGGCGTTATTACATAAATGATCACCTGGTGTCCACATCCCTGAACTCTTCACACACATTTTTTCTAGTGCAGAGTTACAGAGTTAATGAGTTTGATTTGTCCTCAGAGCAAACTCATCTCAAACGTGATGAAAAGGACTAAAACCTCTCAGAGGAATGTTGAGTTCTTTAACAGAGGGTTTTTTCTATGTTGCTCAGGGCGAGGTTTGTTTGCAGAGTAAATGAAAGTCTACATTTCTACAACCAGGACGTGTGTAACCTTAATTAACCCGTCCCCTCATTTGACTTAAAACAACGGCCGTTTAAATAGAAAAGAATAAGATAAAGACAGGTACATACTCATTCGCTAACAAAGAATCAATTAAAACAGTAATGCTGGGTTTGCAACTGTGTGTTTACGCCCCAAAGGGTGATACCAACTAGGATCTACTGCAAAACAATACAGAATCATCACTTATTTTTGTTCTGCTTTGAGCTCTTTCAAATGGTTTTCTTCCCTAATGTGTTCAGCTGATATTCCAGCAGTGTATCCTGACAATTTTATTTCTGTTGTAAAGTTTAAAGAGCAGCTTTGCTAAAGCAACATGCCGGTTAATTCCAGCTTGTTATGAACATTATTGTGCCCTGACACTCAAACAGTAACCTGTTTCTGTTTAAGGCTGCACGCTTTAATGCTACACTTGACTGGTGAGTTATTAAGTACTTAAAGGTATAATAAGTTGGATTTTCCTAGAAAAATAAACAGACATTTACAAATATAATATAATATAATATAACTTATGGGCCTCTATACATGTGTGTTGGTGAGTGAGTGGACCCTTGTGAGACCCTTCCCTCTGCTTCTATTCTGTTGTTTTGCTCTGCACGGGACGTTTTCAGGAGGGGCGCTGTTGTGGTTCCCTGAGCCAATCACAGCGTACAGGTGAGTGTGGGAGTGGTTCAAATTAGCAACTGGGCCTCATTCAGACCGGCAACATGGCGGAAGAGCGATGCAGAGTTGGCCTTTTTTCTGTTGGACAGGTAGGTGCCTCAAACCGGGTTGGACAAGCTAACCGGCGGTTATTCTAGCGCAAAAGTAACCGGCGGTTAGCATGCTAGTGCAAAGCTAAATGGCGGTTAGCATGCTAGCGCAAAGGTAACCGTGATGCTGTCGGTGTGATCTTGGCGGGGTGACCATGTTCTCGCACGAGAGAGTGAGAGTGAGCTTCTGGTGATGAAAGAGTCTAGGAGGAGGGGCCCAGTGTGAATGTGTTGTTGACAAATCCTACTTATTTTACCTTTCACTGTTCCTCTCTTTGTCTCTTACTGCCCGTTCAGTAATCAGCCTGGTTGTAACCTTTGTTGTATTTGTCTCCAAACAAAGAAAAAAAAATCATAGTTAATAAAATGTTTGCAAAGAGATTTTCTTCAACCTGAGATAAAAGAAAATCCAGAGATACAGAGCAGTCCTCTTAATCCTGTGATTGTAGCAGAACAGGCTTCTTCCAGTGTTTTAATTCTACTGTAGATCACATAACTTCAGTTACATGGTAAATGGACTGTACTTATATAGCACTTTTCTAGTCTTTGCGACCACTCAAAGATGCTTTTACACTACATATCACATTCACCCATTCACACACACACACATTCATACACGATACACACAATTTGGGGTTTACTGTCTTGCCCAAGGACATGTAGCCTGAGGGAGCTGGGGATCGAACCTCCGACCTTCCGATTGAAAGGCGACCAACTCTACCACTGAGCCACAGCCGCCCAGTTATATAACATTTATGGCTGTGCATCTTTTTGTGAGTGTTCCTGTTAAGTCTGAAATCAATATTTATATATGTATAAAAAGTGTTTAATATTAGACCTCATGGAGCTGCCTGTCAGACCTTATTTTAAAGTCATCACAGGCTGTAATTAGGTTTGTTGTTTCATGTAAAAAATATAAATGATTATCTTGAACAGCTCCAGACTGGATTCCTGCAGTGATGTCTGCCCAGAGTCTCTGTGTGGAGACAACACAGTTGGAAAACAGGAACATTTATTAAACTTAGTGAATCATAATGACCCCGTACACAGGGGCGAATCCAGACTTATTTGACTGGGGTGGCCCAACAGGGGCACTGACTTATGCAGGGGTGGCATGAAGTATGTGTCCACACACACACGCAAATGAATGAGATTTTTAATTAATCATTTAATTAACCCGTCCTTCTCAGCGTAATGAATATGTGTGGTCAGGGTAACAATTTAAGTACTAAAGGAAATGTGCCACATTGAAATGGAAAGAAAGCTACTAGCAGCCTGTTGCTACACAGCCCAAATAGTTGACACACCTGCGTTAACTTGAGCAGGTGAGCTTTGTCTTTTTAGAGAACAGGATCGGTACTGATCAATCAGTTTGATTCATGCAGGACATTTGCATTGCACTGGATTCTGTTTCAGCCTTTTTTAACCCATTTTAATTTGTATTTAATTCTATCCAGCAGCTTGTGTTAACCCGTGTATTATTCTAACGCTGTTGAAATATTATGCTGCTTCTCTCGCTCTCAAATGAGAACATGAGTCACTGGTGGCGGTCCACAGAGGACTCTGGTCACATTCATGCTTGACAACAGAAAAAAACTAAATTTGACTCTTTTGTGAAAAATGAGCTGAAATGCAAAAAAAAGGTGCCCCTAATTATCAGGGGCATTATTTGCCCTCTCATTTTTAATTTCACTGGCATTTTACGGACTTTCAAGGGCAGATTCAATCACCCGCACAACCTTCAGAGGTTAGAGACACATTTGGTTACATTAGCAACAGAGTGTGAATGCAACACTCCAGTCCAAATACACTGGAACAGCCACACAGTGCAGAGAAATGTGTTCTTGCAAAATGTGTCAGCCAAAATCCCAAAGAGGGCATTCGACAGAGAAGGATTGCTGGGATTTAAAAGAACTGAAGATGTAACAATATTTACCTCATTAAATTATGTTTGTCATTTTTACAGTTAGTAGGAGCAGATTTAAGCATTTAGAGCCACAATATTTGACTTTCTTTCCTCCTATTCCCTTCAAATACAGCAGCTTGGTCTGAGCCCTCACACTTCAAAATATGACGCTGTAGGTTCCCCTCTAGTGTCAGTGTTACACATGCATGGCTCAGGGTCAGGTTAGCCACAAGAAATATACACGTTAGACCACAGACTGTATAAAAAGATGGCCGACATGACAGCTCCCTAAAAGTGAAGCCAAACCCTCTCTATCGCCCCCTGCTGACTGGCTGCAGTATAGCTCATAAAGCCCGCCTCCTCCATGTTAACAGATGGGACATGAGTCAAACTATAAAATCAAAATACACGTCAAATACATTTTTCTCAAACATGGTTTCTGTCATTATAGTTAGTTCTTATCATGCTGATTTATGTCCAAGTGTTCATTTTTTGACAAGTTTACTTTTAATTAGTGATTTGATGCTGTAAAAAGGGGGTGTGACCTCATGATTGACAGCTCTGTTGACATATGGTGCTCCTACAACGTTCTGTTCCCGAGTAGCAGAGTAGAGGAGCAACTGCGAGAGGAGACGTAACTAACACAAACACTACAGTCATTGAACTTTACATAACCGTGAATATCTGCTTCAGACCAACACGAGAAGCTGTTCTGCTGCAGACTGAGCCCACCTGAGGCCTCCAACAAGTCAAGGCCACAAGGTCAATGGTAAATGGACTGTACTTATATAGCGCTTTTCTAGTCTTTGCAGCCGCTCAAAGCTGCTTTTACCCTACATGTCACATTCACACGCACATGCATACACTTATGTCAGAGGCCGCTATGTAAAGTGCACAACTGTCAGTCAGTCCACACGTGTCACCGTCATTAAACAGCACACAGCACACAGGTGCTCCAGGTGGTGGAAGAATGCACAAACTAAACAGGAAGCTGTAAACCACAGGAAATAAACCAAACAACCAGAAAACTGGGACAAACCAGACCACAGCCAAACCAGACTAAACAGAAAAAAATAATTTTGTTTTGAGTACTTTTGATTTATTATAAACAATATTCTTTTAGGCTTACTACTATCACTTCACATCCAGCAGCAGGTTTTTATTTCATTACAGCAGATTCTGAGAGAGGAAGCCCGAGCAGACGGTGGTGGGAGGCTGACTCCACAAAGACTCCAAAATGTTTTACCTACACAGTTTGACCAAAGTACACAGAAAGTGTAAAAAACAAAAACTCATCACAAAGTTGTCTTAACTTAGAAATCATCAACTCATCAAACGAGCCTACAGCAACATGCAGAACATCCTCCCTCTGTAAGAACCAGAGCTGTGATTCACTGCATCAGGACGGTGTCAGTAAGCGTCACTTGTGAAATAAATAATTAAATATTCCTCGTCATTCTGCCAACAACAACATTAAGAGCTTAAAAGCAGGAAGTTCTCCGTCCCCCCTTTTAGCTTCTGGCAGGCAGGTGAGTGAGAGTGAGCGGGAACAGAGACAGCAATCGTTCAACTCAAGGAGACTCAAGAGTGAAAAAATAACTAAAACATGTCTGTGTTTTCTTGTTTTAACCAGAAAGTGTTGATGTAACAATAACAATTAATAGATAAGTGTTAGCAGTGTCACAAATGGTACACTAGTTAAACAGAAAAAACATAAGCCAGAGTGCAGCCTCTGCGTAACTTACTGTTTACAGTGAAACTGAGACTCAGCACAAACAGATGAATGGGCGCTCCTCCGGGGGAATGAACCAAGAGATGACAGCGCTTATTTTGGAAAATATAAACTGGAAATACAGAGAAGTTGGCCGTCGTTCCCAGAGGATATACCATCGTCAGATGATAGCAGATGGGTACCTAGATTGCTGTAGAGAGAAGCAGTCGACTGTCTGACCCTCTGCCAGACTGTTGATGTAGCTGCTCTGTGTGTCTGTCAGTGTGTCGACGTTGCACTGTTGCCTTTTTTTGGTCATTATAAGGTTGTATCTTTCTTTGCTTGACAAAGCTTTCTCTAGTCTCTGTGAAGTTCACTTACTGCCATGAAGGACTTGAATATTTGTAAATTTGATTTTAGGACGTTTCTCTCGCTGTCAGAAATATCTCCAAGAAACAGCTGGCATCCTCCCACAGTCATCAACAAGCAGGATGTGTTAACTAGGCGAGTTTTCCCCATCCATGTAAGTGGTTCTTTGTCTCTGTTGCCCTTTTCACACAGAGAGACTTTATCAAAGCCATGACATGCCTATGTACTTTTACACTGAACCACACAGTGCCATGATGTTGCTGTCTCAGTGTGTGTTTTTACA
Organism: Semicossyphus pulcher; assembly: GCF_022749685.1. Taxonomy (NCBI): domain Eukaryota; kingdom Metazoa; phylum Chordata; class Actinopteri; order Labriformes; family Labridae; genus Semicossyphus; species Semicossyphus pulcher. The sequence continues at coordinate 28,967,620 of NW_027211693.1, read as the reverse complement.
GTGTTACGGCATTTGGAAGAAAAAGGCGCAACATGTCAACAAACACCACAAGCTTCACACACACACACACACACACACACACAGACACACACACACACACAGCGCTGTTCCATGCTGCCGCCTCCCCCGTTTACACAGAGATTACTGAGATTGTAAAATCTTCAAAATCGTTCATCACTTTAACCTGAGAGTTAGTTTTTGTTAGTGGGGAGAAAACGCAGAGGAATAATTAATCTGACTTCTGCAAACAAACAAACAAACAAACAAAAACTCTACAAATAAAAACAGGAATTTAAAGTGTTTGAGTGTAATAATATGCCTGTACAACATGCACTGTTAGGGCGTTTTCAAATTAGGTACGATTGCTGCGTACCGTACCCGAGTACGGTCGCCCCCCCCTCTCCTCTCCGCTGCCGGTCAGCTATCACATTAGTAATTTTGTACCGTATCTGAGTACACTTGCGGTAGGACTTGGAAGCAGTAGGTGGTGGTAATGCACCTCAAAAACAAGGAGAAGAAGACGAGTATCATCAACTACAGAACATTGTTTATGTTGTCGTTCCAGTGTCGAAAAGCGTGCAAATCACATGATCCCAAGCCTGTACAATGGATCCGACCTTCTCACTATGCCGACTATTATTCATATTTTGGAGAAAATCTCAAGAGCGACCCTCTCACCTACATTCCTACGGTATCAGCCCTGGCCGTGCAGTTCAGAGGATGAGTTGAGCGGTGCTGCGCGCATACGTGGATTTCGGAGGAGACGTTATAATAAGCAGTCCACTTCCGTGTTTTGGCTTTCACACCTGATTCGTACCATACCCGAGTACACATGAAGCATACTCCAGACCACCTTTTCAAGTGGACCAGGGCATGGATCAACGAACCGGACTTAGGGGTCAAGTGTACTCGGATCCAGGCCCGGGTCCCTTATGTGAAAGCCCCCTTAGTTAGTTAGTAAGCTATTGGATTTAACTTGTCAAAATTAAAGTCAAACAATAACATTAGAAAAACAGATCGAGAGATAGGGCAGCATCTCCTGTGTTCTGTGAGGTTAAATCACTGATTTTGTCAATGGAGTCTGGTGTGTTTGAAGAGCGCGATGTAACGTCTGTTTGTGGTTAAAACAAAAAGGTCTGTCTCTGTAGGGATCCTTTCTGTAATGTTGTCAGACACTGAAGCCGTTTTCCCACTGGTCAAAAAACCTGCTTACAACCGGCTTTTTTGCTTGATGGGAAAGGTTACAATCGGCATTCAGACCGGGGTCAAATGACTCTGCAGTAGACCCCGGTAATTATCGGTTCAACTCCGATCAGCATTGATGGGAACACAAAACCCGTGTCGACACGTTAATCTCAGCCCCCTTTCCAGTGCGATGCTATGCTCCGTCGGTAACTTCTGTGACTCCTCGTCATCTCAGCTACAAATTCCACCCGTCTCCGTCCGAGCAGCATTCGAATATGGTTCCAAATTTGTCGGCGCTGAGTTTGATAAACAGACTGAATGAGTAATAGATACAATAAAGACCTAACCACCGTAACATCTTCACTGTTTACTAACCCTGTTTCAGGCGTGTTTGTGACGTCAGACGGTGACGCAGCAGAAAAGAGACCGACAGGAGTATACTTCACTGGCAATGGGAACAGAGGCAATCAGCATCTATAAGTGGGTCTTCCAGGGTCTGAAAACACGGTGTCAACACGCTAAACTTAGGTGGGAAAAACACGAACTTTTTGTGGACGCACTTTGATCCATCAAGGATTATGTTGCAGCCATTACAGCGTGTTTCACTGCTGCAGGCCTAAACCATCTACTGGAGACATTCCAAAACTGGGTCATTGTCATAGTCAAAATAGAGCAGAGTTTCAAAAATAACAGAATTTTCCTTCAATCTCTTTTTGTCAAATAAACAGGATGACTTTTCAAAAAGAAGAAAATGTCTTCGTACAATGGTTCTCATGATTATGAGGCAATAACTCGGCAGACACTGCAGAACACTGTCACTGAAGTTTTTGTCTGTGTGACTTCTCTGTTTGCAGGTTTGACTGATTCAGAGAAGAAACAAGACAGATTGTTTCAACAGTGTGACAAAGTCAGCTTTGAGGAGAAACTGCAGGACACATTGGATGCATACAACAACAGTACAAAACAACCATTTCATATTCAAATAATGTATATAATGCATTCAAACAGTCCAGACTGTTCGTAGCTATAACTTCAAAAAGTAATGCCCTACTATACACCGATCAGCCATAACATTATGACCACCTGTCTAATATTGTGTAGGTCCCCTTTTGCCAACAAAACATGCCTGACCCATCTAGGCATGGACTCCACGAGACCTCTGAAGGTGTGCTGAGGTATCTGGCACCAAGACGTTAGCAGCAGATCCTTTAGGTCCTGTAAGTTGCGAGGTGGGCCTCCATGGATCGGACTTGTTTGTCCAGCACATCCCACAGATGCTCGATTGGATTGAGATCTGGGGAATTTGGAGGCTGAGTCAACACCTTGAACTCGTTGTCGTGTTTCTTAAACCATTCCTGAACCATGTTTGCAGTGTGGCAGGGCGCATCATCCTGCTGAAAGAGGCCACTGCCATTAGGGAATACTGTCTCCATGAAGGGGTGTACTTGGTCTCCAACAATGTTTAGGTAGGTGGTACGTGTCACAGTAACATCCACATGATTGGCGGGACCCAAGGTTTCCCAGCAGTACATTCACACTGCCTCCGCCAGCTTGCCCTCTTCCCATAGTGCATCCTGGTGCCATGTCTTCACCAGGTAAGAGACGCACCCGGCCATCCACATGATGTAAAAGAAACCTTGATTCATCAGACCAGGCCTCCTTCTTCGATCGCTCTGTGGTCCACTTCTGATGCTCACATGCCCATTGTGGGCGCTTTCAGCGGTGGACAGGGGTCAGCATGGGCACCCTGACTGGTCTGCAGCTACGCAGCCCCATACACAACAAACTGTGATGCTCTGTGTTTTCTGACACCTTTCTATCAGAACCAGCTTGAACTTGTTCAGCAGTTTGAGTTTCAGTAGCTCTTCTGTTGGATCGGACCACGCGCATCAGTGAGCCTTGGCCATCCATGAACCTGTCTCAGGTTGACCAGTTTTCCTTCCTTGATCCACTTTTAGTAGGTGCTGACCACTGCAGACCGGGAACACCCCGCAAGAGCTGCAGGTTTGGAGATGCTCTGACCCAGTGGTCTAGCCATCAGAGTTTGGACCTCGTCAATGTCGCTCACATCCTTACACTCAAAATGTTTACTTGCTGTCTAACATATCCCACTCACTGACAGGTAACGAGATAATCAACATTATTCACTCGTCCTGTCAGTGGTAAGCCATGTCATTGTGATCCAATTTGGAGACACTCCGAGCAACATGCTATGTCTGTCCAGCATGTGGAGAGTCAGGTACGCTACGGACGGACCTATACACTCCATTTTGGACGATGGATTGGGTCAGACAATGCAGGACTTTTCCAGGAAACCATGTAGGTTTTGTGCCTAAACCGCTCACCACATGTAAGAAAGGACGAAAGATGACCTGAAAAGATGCCACCTGGTTGATTTGTGACAGGGTGTCCGTATTTGACTTTGTCTGATTACAGAAGATAAATATGCAGACATTTCCTTCAGATATCACATAGACAAGGATATGTTGAACTCTTACATGAGGAGGATTCCAGCATTTTCTTGTGTTTCCAGTAAATCGATTGGTAGAGGATGACGTTTAATTGCAGCCCAATTGATGGAACCTTTAAAACACAGAGACAAAAACTAAGTGGAGCTCAGCCGGAGCGGTGGGTCGGCTTTGTTCTCTCTGACTGTTCGTGAGATGCATCAGCGCCTGATGGCAGCCATTTATGGAACTGTTAACTTTGTCAGCCGAACAATGACTCCTCCTTAATTGACAGAATCCATTGTGGTTACATCTCTCTCTCTCTCTCTCTCTGAGTCTGTCTGTCTTTGTTTATGTCTCTCTATCCGGCTCACTCTGCCCCCCCCCCGGCCCTGCAGGGTGCCATGTTCCCAGCAGTGTGCGAGAGCTACCATTAGACTGTGTCAGGAGTGTGTGTGTGTGTGTGTGTGTGTGGAGGTATAAATAGATCCTCTTACCAGGCTGAATTGATTAATTGCATGTTGAGGCCCAAAGAGTGGCGTTTGGAGAGGCCACTGCTGGAAGAGAAAAGAGCCATTAGGATTTCACTTTCATGTTCATCGACTCACTTACACACACACACGAATACACACACTCACACACAACTTGCATGAAGACTCCTTCCACAGCAGCAGATTCAGATTGAATACAAAAGAAGAATCACACACACACACACACACACACAGGCGCGCACGCACACACAATGTAATCGAGATGCCTGGCAACTGCGGCGCTGAGAGGTTTGGAGAGAGGGAATAAAAGAGGCCACCTGCCTCAATTAGTTTGAGGACGGAGGGGTAGATGAGTGTGAGAGGGAGGGATGAATAGAGAGGGAGAGAGTGGGTGGAGAGAGGCTGGAGGGAGACAAAGATTGAGTGAGAAAGAGAGAGAAGAGTGGAGGTAAAGAGAGATGTTTGTGGGCGGTAGAGAGAGGGAGAGAGAGCGCACAGGGAGCGGCTGATTGGGGCTTTTGAAGGCCGATACTGATGCCTCCAGATTTGGAGTGAAGATGCTGATTTCTGGGAGTCTGATACTCAGACAGAGGGAGAGGCCATTTTGTTCCCTCTGTTATTCAGTTTGAGACAGAGAATAAATGTGAAACCTGGAAAATCTAATGTAAAATCACACTAACTTTAGTTATAATTTAACCTGTTACTTAAGTTAATCAGTCAGGGGACGATTAAAGAGATGTGGCCCAAGTGTCCTCCGTGAGCACTACTAAAAAACAATGCAGGTGTTTCCTTTAAGGGCAGGGGTCTTAAACTCAATCAGGGCCACAACACCATCAAGAAAATAAGAATCTTTCAAATGTGATCAATCTGGTGAAAATGTGTAAATCTTTTATCCATAAGCAGTCCACCTGTGATTACAGGGAAAGGTGAGAAAAGAAAAGATGCCAAGTATCTGCCCTCTACTCTTATTTGCCGGAGTCAGATGCTTGGCATCTTTTCTTGGCTGCAGGTTCATTCATGTTTGGGGTCAGGTTCTGAGCTGTGGACGCTCCCAGGATGGAGTGAAGGTGTGCACCAGTTGCTTACACAGATATGGGCTTCCAAACATGCAGAGCATCTGAGCAGCTTGTAGGCGGAGCTTTGGGCTTCGTTTCAGAGTTCTATCAGCTCTATTTAGATGTTTACAGGTGGTCTTTCCACGTCAACTACAAACAGATTACTGAGCAGTTCAAATTTTACTTTCTGAGCTCCAAATCCGGCAAATCGCCGTGTGAACTCTGCCAGGTCTGCTAAGTTTATCAGCAAAATGCGCAGTCAGGAACACAGCGTTGCAGACCTGGTTTGGCAGCATGAAAAGTGACCCAAGTTTCTTTGCTGCATCTGAGTCTCCCAGAGGGAGGTCTGTCCATGTAGCTCGGGGTTTAGTGAAAAGCTTTGTTACGTCGCACAGAAATGCCATCTCACACAGCTGGTGCTCACAGGTCTTGATTGGCGCGCCTGCTGTTGCAGTGCATTTTGGGATTTGTAGTATCAGTGGTGTGCATGCAGTATACCCGCAGGCCAGTTATGATCGACATACGATATTATCTCGTGGGCCTGATGTGCCTGATCAAAGTGCGTCCACTAAAAGTTCTTGTTGTTTCCACTGACAGGCTCAGATTGTTATTCTAAGTGTCTGACAACATTACAGAAAGGATCCCTGCAGAGAGAGACCTTTTTGTTACAGAGGAGGAGGATTTTATTAACCACAAACAGACGTTAATTGTTTAGTTTTTATTTTATTTTATTTCTTTTGGCCTTTGCCTGTATTTGGACATTGGATACAGTCTGAAGTATGTGACAAGTAACAAGGGGTGTTGTCAAAAAAAAAGGCATGTCGCTCACTTTGGAAGCAATGTTATATATATTTGTTGATGGCTGTGAAACATCAGTTCCTCTTGACAACACAACAGATAATTTCTGCAGAGCGCTAATAAAAGGCTCAGAGGGTTAAACGCTCTTTCAGGCAGGGTGATGACACACAATGGCAGATGAAACCAGGAACAAGGGCTCTAAAGGGCCAACCCAACCTTTAACACTGAGCGTCAGGATGAAGCGTCAGTCCTTCACATCATCACTGAGTGCCGCTTTCATTTAAGAGCTGCAGTTTTGTTCTGTTTAACAATCATGAAGGGTAGAAAGATGAGGCAAAGAGGCCAATTTCTTCATCTATAGAGGCTTTAAGAGAGAATACAAGCAGCTGCAGCACAGGTTGAACTTAAAGGATCGTGGGTGGAGTCTTATTAAAGCTTGAAGACGTTAACACCTGTTAATGCACAAATTGAGTGTGAGATGGAGACATGTGTGACTCCATCAACACGTTATCTGATACAGGAATTATGTGTTTTAAAAAGGGAGATGTAGGAAAAGTGAAAGAATAGCAGACCAAAAATAGCCCGTTAATTTCGATTCATTTATTACAGAAAAAAAACTCAGAAACACATGAAAGTGTGTTACCTGGCTTTATATTTACTATTATTTTATCCATCTGAGACCGATCAATATGTGGACGATCTGCCCTCACTCTCTCCCCCTCCTGTAGCCTACCTGTCACGAGCAGGGTCTACACACACACACACACGGTCTGCAGAAACTCACACACACGTCCTCTACGTCCCTACAGTGTATTCATTAACTGAGCAGCGGCCCTTTCATTTAAATTTAACCTAAATCTGTCGCTGTTTTAAAGCCTGTAAAAGGTGATGTGCGTACGCGGCTCACGTGCTGTGAAAACTGAACCTCGAGAGGAAATATTTAACTTTTGTGACTTAAAAAAAAAGACTGGCAGACAGAAAGAGGGGGCGGGGCCAGCAGCTGTGTGCAGAGGTGTGTTGGGGGGATTGAAGCAAAGCGATCAGATTAAAGTATTTTGTGAATAAAGACTTAATAAGGTGAAGAAAAGAGTACAATTAGTGTAAAAGTAAGATATAACGATCCAGGAGCAGGGCTGGGGAGTACGTCTACATGTGATGTGGTGCTTCTCACAAAAGTAATTTATGTATGTGATTAATAGGGATTAATTAATTACAAAGTCTGTCATTAATAGATTAGATAGATTCATTAGACATTAGACTTATTATTAAATAGATACGGATCTTTTGTAAAACTCCGGCCAGGGTGAAAACTTTTAGAAACTCTGTTTCCATGGAGACGTGTAGACGGGGTAAACTGTGTATTGGCTCGTGGCGTCAGGCTTTGCGAGGCGTCACTAATGAGGCGACATTCCTTGCAAAATGACGTCCACGTTTTCCTGTGTTTTACTAACTTTATATTTCAGTGTGATATTGAGGAATAGCTCCAGGGTTATATCACCGCCTGTTGGTGTGGCATTCTCATGACAGCGTTTCTGGTGCATTTTTGCATTTTTGTTTGAACGGAGATATTTTTATAACCGTGCTTGAGTGGACAAAAAACGAAGGAGAGGGAAAAACTCAGCTTCGAAAAATACCTGTGTACGTGTAGACATGATCTGACTCTATCCAATGTTCTATCCAAATGTGATATTAACTTTGAGACCTTCATACTTCGAGTTTCTCTCCTTGTAAAGTGCTCAATCATCTGGATAAACTGTTGTTTGCTTACTACCTGTTTGATCAGCTGACTGTAAAGATCAAACCGAGTCTTGCAGGCTGAATCGATCAATTCTGTTCAATGTTAAGGTGTCAAAGATCTTACAAAGCCTCTTTAAGTTATAAACAGGATCAGGATGATGGATTGAAGACAACAGACAAGGGACTCATCCAGGAAACAAAGGTCCCCATGTGATACAAATGTTCTTTTATCATGTTGACTTCTTTGTGATGCAAAGAACATTAGCTCACAACATACTATTTTAGTTTCATACGTACGTTATTTAAATTATATTAATAACATCACAAAATGAGGTTCAATTGCTCTTATTTAAACTCAAACCATGGTCTCTTTTCCAAAACATGAGGTCGTTTTGGTGCCGAATCATAACCAAACTGATCCTAACTGCTCGATGATTTGAGTTTGAAAGTCTTACTTGACTTTGCATATTTATTATTACAAACTTGACCACGGAGTCCTGCATGAGCAAAACTGATGCTACAGGAGAACCTACATCATCATGTTTTGTAGGCCACTGACATAGACTCCCTAAAAAACACAGTATTTCACCCGGATGGGCGTGGCTTTGCAGGACGTAACAGTGCACGTGTCGGCGAGCTCTGCGACCGTCAGCCGTGTTAGCAAGCTAACTTTACGTTAACAGGTTTCCTTTGAAACAAGCCTCACGTGCAGAGCACTTGGTGAGGTTTGCTATAAAGAATACCCGAGTTTAGTTACCCGAGTCTCTTGATAACGCGAGTTAAATGCTACAACCCCAACGTCAGCAGTTTGTCAACAAACTTAAAATGAATCACACCTCATGTATGTATGTGGAAGCTTACTGCCCTGTCAGCTCATTTGGGCTGGCCATCTATTGACTCCCATCTGAGTATATTTCTGTTTTTGGACATAACTTAGTCTATCTAAATGTCAGTATTTTTAGTTGTTCATATTTTCCATTATAACGTTATGATGGTCAATTTGAGAATGTGTCAACAGTCAGGTAGAAGTCATTTGAAAATTTGCAGGGAAGTCTAGTCAAGGTTGTAGCGGGGCCAGCAGCACAATGAGCCAGAATCTAAGTGTACCTTCATAAATCAGATATCAAAAAGAAATAAAAAATCATCTGTTTGAAGTTACAACCAGGCATGAGGTCTCCTGCAGGTTTAATCTTGGAGTAAAAGCTAAAATTGGGGTAATTAACAACATTGCAGTTTACGGTTTTGCTAGTTTATCCGGACTAGACAAGATGAATGCGAGCTGACGAGAGCATGCATCAGAGAAAAACTCCGCCCCCGGGTGAAATACCGTGTTTTTAGGCAGTCCCCTCTGAAACAGCTGCCATATTTGAGAACTTGTTGACGTATTGGGGCATTTAGCGGCTGAAGAGACACATTTATGTCAGTCAGTGGAGACCAAAAAAGGAGCTAAAAGCTTAGAAAATATTGCACTTACATCCATCTATTGGACTCCAACATGGCTCTAAATGAAAGATACTGTCGCTCTGTGTCTGCAGTTTTCCTGAGAGGATACGCTACTCATGTAACATGGTTTAAAGAGGATGTAGAGAACATTGTAGCCCAGGTTTGGAATGAAAAAGAGGCAAGTAAATACTGGCCCTGATCAGAACAATTAATAACAGCGTAGTCTCGATCATCCAACAAGCGGAGCTCGGTGCTGGTCTGAAGTTAGAACAGAGGTTCTGTGTGCAGGGCTGAAAGAGACAGGGGGATGAAAGAGAGAAAGAGAGAGACACTGTGGTTTTGTTGTTAGCACTAAAGCAGCTACAGGTATTTTGGCTCAGCCTTCTTTAGATGGTTTTGCTTTTTAATAACTGCCAGCTTGACTCTGCTGCAGACTCCCTGCTGGGCGAACTATATTCAAGATTATACACCGACCTGTCTCTCTCTCTCTCTCACACACACTGACACACACAGACACATTAAAGCAGTTAAGTAACAGCACTGCATTACACGGAGAGGCCGCGAGGGAGTTAAAGTAAGAAGATGGAGATATGGAAGGTAGGATCAAATGTCGGGAGGGGCTTTGATTTCTTTGTGTGTGTGTGCGTGTGTGTGTGCGTGCGTGTGTTCTCGTGCTTCTATCCTTGTGAGAACCAGTTTGAGCTGGAGACTTTCACAATGAGGACACTTTGCCAGTTCTCATTTCTTCCCGGGTGTAGTGTGGGATTAAGTCTGTGCTTGTGTACACAGACAGCACAGTGGTAGATATGAGGGCTCGTCTTCAGAAGAAGCCACTTTGCTGCCATTCATGATTGCACTGCAGGAGAAACGGCCTCCACGGGGAGAGCATCCATCGCAGTAAACAAGCAGCGGCGTTTCCTTTGTCAAACTTTCTGTTTAATTCTGTCTTCATTGTGTCAGAGTGGAGTTTTCCATAACAGCGCACACATTCAGGGACTCCTCATCAGACCACACAACTTTACAGACTCTTTGATGAGTGACAAAAATGGCACCACTGCTTTAAGCAATAAACTTTGCTTGAATGTACATTTTTCAGCAGCTCTTCAAATCCAGCTGCTTGGGTCAGACGACCAAAGCTTCATCGTATGACGCTCTCGATACCCCTCTGTCTTTGATGATCTGCTAATTATTCAAACTGCACTTTGTTACTGTATGTGCACATTAACAACCTATACACTGTGATTGTACATTTACAACTGTGAAGACTGTATGGCACATTAACACCTCTACCTCCCTGTGATGTTTGTTTACATTTAAATTATATGTGAGTTTATATTTAGATTTACTTGAGTTGGTTTACCTTTAAAGATATGTTTATATTTAGTTATATGTTAGTTTATATTTTAGGTATTATAGTTGAGGTTGTTATTTATCATTGCTGTTAGAATTCCTGGATGTGTATATTCCTTCTTCTAGGGTTAGGGTTAATTTCCAAGTTTGGGAAGGTGGTGGTTAAAGGTTGTGTTCAACAATCATAGGACTTCTTTTTTAAGGCACATAAACCAGGCCTGCACGATATGAGAGAAATCTTTATTATGCACTAACATTGTTCACTATTGTAATGACAATACGATGTACGATAAATAGACATATATTGTTGTCTCTCCTGACAACATCATTCCAAATATTAGAAGTACTGTTCAGCCGTCTTTCTAGCTAACTTTACAGTCCCCACCAAGTTTACACCAACTTATCTAAGTGTAGCTGACGGCTAGATAGCACACATGTTAACATCGCTATGATGTTACAAAGTGATTTATTTTGCTGCCCTAATGTAAAGCATCATCATCTGTCTAAACTGTGACTGTTTCACATTAACCACAATCATATCATTGTTTGACGTCCACAACTCATGACGTGATTTTTTTTCTCATCAAGCTGTATTTATGATTTTGCTAATTGTTTTATTGTTGATGCCCAAGCCCTAAATATGTCACAGGGGCACCTAGATCATGTGGAGCATTGCTTCAAGGCTGCTTTATTTGAAGGGTTGGAAGTGAGAACATGTTGACCTTTTTGACACCATACCGGCCTGATAGCTCAACGCAACAGACACTTGTGTTTCTAATGAAAATAAGTGTTGAGTGTTGTTTATGTTATCCTGTGTGTGGGCTGATTTTCGAAGTAACCTGCGTAGCGTTTAAAAAGTGAACAGAGCCCATGTGAACATTCCAACCCCTGAAAAGTCTTACAGTTCTGTCCTATGTACAGTTGTTGCTTTGGAAGCCGACAACAAATCTGAGTATAAGTTTAATTTAATCGAACAACATTTGGTGGGTTAAGGTTACATATATAATACGTTTTATTTACTTGTAAGTGCAAAGGATGGATGGTTTGAAAAACTGGCCATGTCATGGCTGCTCGGTGGTGCAGTGGTTAGTGCTGGTGCCTCACAGGTAGATGGTTCCTGGTTCGGACATAGGGGGCCATGCGTGGGTTCTCTATGGGTGCTTCCTCCCACAGTCCAAACACATGCTCGTTAGGTTCATTTGTGACTCTAAAATTGCCCAACTGGCAATTACTTCAGGTGTAACCCCGCGTATAGAAGGTGTGTGGTATAGATAATGGATGGATGGATGGTTAGTTAAGTGAAGCCAGCAATTGGGAAATCATAATTGTATTTATGACAATGAGAATGATATAGGTGAGAAATATTAACCTCAATGTTTGGCCATTAAAAAGAACTTCAACAGATTCCAGTATTTACTGGTTGGTAATAGGCAGCAAACAGCTGAGCTGTTGAAGTCAGCAAGACGACGTCCCAAATAGTGAATTTAACGTACTGCAGCCTGCCGCTCTTATGAGTTTGGACTCCTGAGTTCAAACTGCCATGATCCCAATTTCAGACTTGGCACGTCCTGTCTGAGAGCGGGCTTAGAGAAGGAGCAGCACCGGCCAACACGCTAAAGGGAGGAGACGATTATTATCGATGTGGTGTAATGAAGGAAAAAACAACCTTCCTGTTTTCAAAATGCTGTCAGTCTGTGACCTCACTGAAGCCTCTTCTTCTGTGGTGCCGTTACATCACTCAGTGACTTCTTATCACCGAAAAAGCAGAATAAATGTTAAGAGAGAGAGAGACAGAGAGAGAGAGTGTGTTGCCTCTGGTTTCATGTGTCGGTCGTCGAGTTTAAGAGTTAGCGGAGAGACGAGACACTCGGATCAGGCAATCAAACCTGGGCCGGAGTGGAACACAGGCCTCCTGTTCTCTGCTGAACAGCAGCTGGCCAATGGGCTCTGGGAATTGGGGTTGATTTACACACACACACAGACACACAAACACACACACACACAAACAGGGGCTCCGGTCACAGGCCTAATCCGCACAGGGACATGGACTCTGCTTCCCTATCTCTAATTGAGATGTATTGCCTTTTGTTCCACAGCTTAGATATGCCACAGCACACACACACACACACACACACACACACACACACAAACTAACCTCAGTGGCCTCCAGCCTCAAATAGCTGCTTCCAAACTGTGGTCCGGGGACCTCTAGGGGTCCTCGGGGAAGTGGAATAAATTCTTTCTGTCTTTATGGGGTACCAGGTGCCACTGAGGGGCCAAAACAGCTGATTTCATCTCAAATAAATAAATTAAAATGAATATTTGAGTTAAGGACAGTGGATCTCAAACTTTTTACAGTTACGTACCCTCTTTAGAGCGTTAGGGTTAACCCTTTCAACTGATGGTGTTTTCTTGCCTGTATTTTCTCCTTGTACAACTTCTCTCATTGGGTAAGACAGGTCGACGGTGTTTCATTAACTTTTGCAATGTTCAGATGCATATGTGGGACTGATTCTGCTTTTAAATACCAACATTGGCCATACTTTTCCTCTTTACAGTCATTCTGTAGGCGTTCATTTTCCATATCCTAAACACAAGCTCTTAATGAGTAATTCACCAAGAGGAAAATTACAGCCTAACACTGGAAGTAATTACTATGCAGACAGTAGAACGATATTATTAGAAGTAATAAGCGAGGATTATACTTCATACTTGGTAAATTGGCACGGACGAGGGCCCTTCAATTGAATCTGGAATGAGGAGAATTAATCATGGAGAAGTGTTTGAGTTAAATATCAATTATCAGAAATGAAATGTTTCAATTCATGAATCTGAACTCATTTTTGCCCATTTCAGCAGCGGTGTCGCCGCAGTTATCACTGTCAAAGTTCATTTCCATTACCGTACCCTCATCACCATCACCATCACCATCACCAGCAGATGGACAGTCATGGCTGCTCATCGCATTAACACCCTGTTCACCATCATCACCATTGTGCAGGAGCTCACACACCATAAAGAGTTAAATTCTTATTATAATAGAGATAATTAATTCAGAAGTCGCTATCAGTATTAGAATCACCATGGTTATCATTATAACCCTCTTTGTCATACTGGGCAGATGGTGACTCATCCACAGTATTGATTTTCATTACACTCAGTTGAACTTTATTTAAAGCAGGTTAAGTGAACATGGGTTTGGAAATCTGATACTTGTAGCCTTTTTAAACAGCAGCTGTCTGGGGCCGACAATACAAATCTGTATTTTTAACTTTCTGTATGTAAAATAAATCCAGAAAAAGATTCAGTGCCTGCTGCAGGAATTATAGTCGGATAAAATATAAGATGTTTCAGGAGCTTTGCATCACTTTAAAGCGAGTTAATCAGGTTCTAAAGCAGGTTGGATGATGTGGTTCTGTTGGCTTCATCACACTGTGGCCTCCAGCAGGCACTTTGACGGATTGTAGCTGAGTTTGAAGCGATTGGGATTAGAGTCAGCACCTTCATGTCTGCTGGTTTGGTTCTCTGCCGGAAAACGGTGGATTGCTCCCTCAGGGTGGGGAGTTGGTTACTGCCTCAGGTAAAGGAGTTCAAGTATCTCGGGGTCTTGTTCACAGTGAGGGTAAAAAGGAGCGTGAGACTGACAGACGGGTCAGTGCAGCATCAGCAGTGTTGCAGGCATAGTACCTGACTGTCGTAGAGAAGAAGGAGCTGACCCATGCAAGGCCAAGCTCTCAGTTTACCGGTCAATCTACATTCCAACCCTCACCTGTGGTCATGAGCTTTGGGTAGCGACCGAAACAAGAGATTGTGGATGCAAGCGGCCGTAATGAGTTTCCTCTGCAGGGTGTCTGGGCTCTGGACCTACTTCTTAGCATCGAAAGGAGCCAGTTGAGGTAGTTCTGGCATCTGATTCGGATGCCCCCTGGGCCTCCTTGTGGAGGTTGTCCGGGCACATCCAACTGGGAGGATACCCCAAAGCAGACCAAGAGCTCGCTGGAGGGATTATATATGCCACCTGGCTTGGGAACACCTTGGGATTCCCCAGGAGGAGCTGGAAAATGTTGTTAGGGAGAGGGACGTCTGGGCTAACTTGCTTCGCCTGCTGCCACCACGACCCGACCCGGAAGTGGAAGAAAATGGATTGATGGATGGTCGAGCATTATCCCTAACGTAATTAGCACTGATGAGGAGATCAAAAGACAGATCAAAGACTGGATGTGACTCAGTTTTCTGAGACTCACATGGTGGAGGAATTTTAATCTATTGAGATTACAGAGTCTGGTAGATCTTTGCATGTCTTTAATGCCTCTGCTTTATGGCTTGTTGACCCTTCCTGGAATTCTCGTGCTCGTGGTTTCACGCACATGCTGCACATGCCCTTTAATAGCTCTGTATCGTAACAATTTGACCTCACAAAACATTCTTTGTGTCTTCATATGCATCTTTCATCTTGACAAACCGCCTTGTAGCTGAACGTGTTTGCTGACGTGATTCATTTCTTGACAAAATGTTTCTGAGAGGAGAGCAAACACGTTTTTTTCTTTCATAAAATCTTTTGAAGCAGAAGTTGTTTAAACTCGATTCCGTCTTGAAGCAGTGAGAGTGTCCAAACACAATTCATCCTCCACAAAGCTTTCTCTGTCAGCTTCATTCTTATCTCGAGAAAGCTTTGTGGAAACAGAGCGTACACAGTTTTCTCTACCTGAAAGAGGTGGCTGTTTGTGCATCTGGAGAGTCTTTGTCACATACGGCTGTGTTGTTGTCTCATATTGTGATTTCTTGGATGTACTGTGACAGTGTGAAGCAGGTAAACAATGATGCCAGCAGCAGTTTGAAGGATCAGTTTACAGAGGGACACAATGGATGCAGCCATGTAAATAGACCAGTTTGATTGGCACGAGTTAATTAACCTAAACCAACAACTTTGAACTTGCTCAAGCTGACTCTCATTCTACAGGCCTTTTGAGATTTCTAAGCTCTAAAAAATCTGTTTGTTTTTAATGTGATCTTTGACCCGCCTATATGGAGCCCGTCAATAACATTCAAGTTCTTTTTATGGCTTGGTGGCAGTCGTATGGGGAGCATTTGGTGTAAGTAAGTGTTCTTTGAAGTTATGTAGCAGCATTTTCAAAGCCCTGTTGTAGCACTACTTGGATACCACATTCTTCTTTGTACTTTTAAAGTGCCTTATTTTAGGCGTTCTTGCCATAGAGATGTGGTACCTCTCAGGAACAAGGGGAATGGATCATTGGATGTATTATATATCGCTATTTAGGTGACTTGTTTGCCTATTTACATCTTTTTAGACTAGTTAGCCCTCAAATCAGTGTCAGCCGATGACTCAAACAGACCTGTACATAAAAGGTTGCTCTATAGAGAAAAAGGCCCGCCATAGCCTCGCCTTGTGCTTGAGTTCTAGCTTGAGCAGTTTTCCCATCTTGAAAGATACAGACAGAAACTCTAAGGAGTTATCTACACAAGAGCGAAATACACAGTTTTCATTTTGTAAAAATAATGTGTTGGTGAGGATGCAGCGTGTCCAGAAATCAGTAGAAGCAGACGAACCAGTAGGGAGCACGTGGAAGGTAAGAGTTTGCAGGACGCACGTATAGGGAAGTATAATAGTATAGTGTCGTCTCAGGGAAACACCAAACAGCCAGGGGGAGAGGCAGACAGAAACCTTGGCTGAAGTGATTTCCGGGGTTACGACAAGGCAGGCAGGTCAGAGGCAGGCAGGATTGGGAATCAGTCCGGGAATGAGTGTCTGAAGTCTTGCACGGAAGGCTAAGAACAATCTGGCAATGATTGTGTGAGCAGGAGAGGCTTAAATACTGGCTTGGTTGGAGATGGAAAGCAGCTGCGCACACAGGTGAGCAGGGTTGGCTGATGAGGTGGGAGTGGCCGGCAAGCAGAGTGGAAAATTACTGGGAGAGAGCATCGGAGCAGAACTGTGACACATTCATCAAAGGTAGCTCAGTAATGTTAGCATCTGTTAGCATCTTTGGTTAAAGGCTCTTCTGTTCTGCAGTACAATGATATTGGTTCTATCCAGGACTTTGTATGGACCCAAACTTTTTGTGTTGGTACTGATACCGTAACAATTCTTTTAGTTTCCCCCCCTATGCTACAGGTTATGTTCTCTTGAGTTCTTGGTGTGGGTACCGTGGTGATGTTAACATTTTACAGTCCTGTGGTGAAAAGTATCTTTAGATATGGTTCAACACTCAGACAGTCCAGCTAAAATAGAGACTGACAACATGGCAAGAACTGCATTAACAATGATAGAGAACTGCTCTGGGACCTTCTGATGGACCATTTACAAGCTCAGTACTCCCAATATGATTTATTATTTATGATATTTTCTCTCATGTCTTTGACAGCACTCAACAAAGAATTGATCAATCCTCACTGATTCGATTCTCATAAGTCAGGAGGCAACGTTGCTCTTATCTCTGCTTTGAGTGTGATGGGATTTCATATTCTGGGGAATGATGTGTTTTGAATTCTTTTCATTGTGAGACATATTAAAAGGGTTATTGTTTGCAAGGATCAGTGCAAAGCTGTATTCTATAGTGTGTGTTAGCACATTGTTTGGTCCAGGACCGTGTCTCTGTGTTTTTGACGATTCCCTCCTGAGAAGTATTGTTCCTCCTGTGATCAGCATCTGAGTGATTTGACGTCACCAGGTTAAACAGTTTAAACTGTCTGATATTTCTTAAGACTAAAACTCAAATGGTTGGGTGTTAGTTCCTGTTTATGTTTGCTGTTGTTTTGCAGTTGTTTATTGAGGGAGGTGTCCACCGTAGTGGGCAATTGGCTGAGTCCGGGGGAAGGAAGAGGGACTTATTGTGATAAAGCTACTTTTAAGCAAGAGTTCGGCATTCTGGGGAGAAGAAGATGCATGTTGAGCGAGCAACAGCTCAGTGAGAAAAGCAGTTAGCAGTTAGCCTGTGTGTTGTTTTCCGGGGACACCGCAACCTCGGGTCAGCTGTTGCTGCGACAAGGAAATAAATGTGGGCTCTGTTGAGCTAGCCAGTTGTGCTTGGATGACATCATTCTCACAGGAAAGGGTAAGCAGGTAGGAACACGAACGTTAGCCACGTCATTTTAAACATTTGGACTCTGCATTAGAAATAGTCTACGAGTGCCTTCATTGGTATTTTTTACTTACTGTGATGTCATTTCTTAAAATATGTTCAAATACTTCAAAGGTTATGTAAATATTAAGTAATGCTTTAGTTCTTGTGGATTTTATGTGAGATACATTTTAATAGCATTACACAAATGACAAAGTCCCAGAGCTAGATCACGTTCGCCCCCCGCAGAATCGCATTTTGGTTTTTATGCCGCATGCAACATAAAGTCTTGAAATAAACAGACCAACATGATTTAAAATACCAAAGCAAAAAAGCCTGATTTCTGCACTTGATATAGTTTTTAGTTAACATCAATCAAATCAAATTTATACAAACACAAAAATAATGAAATTCTTAACCTTTAATCTGCAAAATTTAAACCCAATCTATCTCTCAGTGGAAGTAATATAGTATTAAATATTGTACATAATGAGCTCTGTGTGTGTATCTGCATGTGTTTATGTTAGTGTGAGATATTTATTCAGATTAAATTGTGTCTGAATTCATCACTTGTCGGTTCATCAGCGCTCTGATTCAGTTCACTCACTTTTCCATCTGCTGGACTTTATTTTCATCAAGTCTCCTCACATCATTTCCTGTGAGTGAGTGCGCCGCGCCTCCTCCGCCGCACCTCCACTGCTATTACTACCATTTTCCTCCATCACATTCAATCATATTCCATTACATCCCATCGCTGACCCTGTGAAGCTGGGCGCCACGTTCCTCTCCGTGCCAGCTGAAATGTCACCCATGTTCCCCTGCGGGTGTATTATCCCTCCAAGAATAAGACCCACCGCCGCCGGCACAGACGCTTCATTGTCTGGGTGTGTCGCTCTATCAGTCCCTCTCTCTCCGATATCTTCTTTTTCTCTTCTTTCACCGACCTGCAGCAGCTGAACTCTTTACTGTGCTGCATTAAAACTATGAGGGATTTTTTGTCTGGTGATCACATGTGGTTTGTTCCTGAGAAATGAAACACACACACACGTGTCTTGACAGTCCAGCTTATTGTGGGAAAACACACATGCAGGCGATGTAGCATAATGCTAAATGTGGCTGCTGTTCTTCATCACATCACATCAAAGCTCGACACACGCTTGCATGCACACACACACACACACACACACACACACGCACACGCACAGATTCCCCTTAATGCCCTCTCTCATGGCACCTTCAGAGCAAACATAATCAAGGATGACTTGACATTGCTTGGAGGGAAAGTGTGCATGTACGCTTGTGTGACTTTTTAAGAGGCTGCACAATTTGAGGAGGGGGGGGGGGGGTTAAAGAAGACCTTAAGAAAGACAAAAGAAGATTCAGGAAGAAAGACAGAAGAGGTATGTTGACAACTATGATGTCAGACAAAATAAAGAACTGGGCCTTAATCACATTTATCTTGTTTTACGCAACACGGGATTATATAAGACCCTAACTAGTTCAGTTATTGCTTTAAATGAAAACTCCCTGGTAACACAACTACATCAATGGTTCTATAATGTCTAAAATTATTATGAACTTTTCTTGTGTTCTCTACAAAGTTTGCAGTCATGAGACCCGAGTGATGTTAGCGTGCAACATCGTTTATTCAGGGTCAGGGTCCGAAGTGCTTTGCTGAATACACACTGAGGAAAATAAAAGCAGGAGAAGGAAACAAAGACAAAGAGAAGAAGAAAATGTCAGAGAGGTGGAAAGGTAATAAATTAAGATTTTAGACTCTTAGAATCAGACGGTGGGGGAAGAGACCTCCATAGCTTTGGGACAGAGATGGAAAAGGCCCTGTCTCTGCACAGACAGAAGCCTTTTGTCAGACCATCTCAGTTCTCTGACGCTCTGGAATTCTGTGATGTAGGAGTAGGAGATGTATTTAATGCCTTTTAAACAAACAGTTTGGTTGGAGACAGGATAAACAGGACTGGGTGATACCAAAATATAACGAGTTGCAGTAATCAAGGCAGGAGGATATGAAGGCATGGATGACTTCTTCCAGGTCAGGAGTGCAGAGAATTGATCGGAGTTTGGAGATGATGCGGAGCTGCGTGAAATTGACTACGTGATTGATTTGTCAAACTTCTGTTTTGTTCTTGTTGAGCTGAAAATAGTTTGCAGCCTTTCCAGGATGTCTTGAAGACAGTTATTGAGGTCGGTTAGTTTGGCTCTAGGGGAGGTAGATCTGAGTATCGTCTGCATAACAGTGAAAATAAATGTGTTTTTGAATAATGTGACCGAGCGGAAGCAAATAGATGCAGAACATGGGAGCTGCTGATGTACCACTGCCTCCATCTGTCAGTTTGTTTGTGTTATCACCAGATAGCTTCACTTTTTCCTGCTGTGTCAGTGAACACGCAGAGCTTCGTCTGGCCTGTTTGGAACAGAAACTCGCCCTGCATCTTTTACTGTGAAGTTTCACTCACTTCATTTCATGTGCAGACGGAGAAGTCACAAGCGATACCGAAGTACAATCTCATCCCCTCGTCTTAGTATATCTGCAAGATTAGGGCTCCAACCACCGTAATTTGCCTGCTTGCTGTTTGTTAGATGGAGGTGTGCAGGTCTCACTGTCATTAGTTTGATTGAAGCTTGGACAAAACCTGTTTATGGAGCTGGATAGAAGTTCAGGGGATCCGTCAGTGCATGGATTAAATGTTTAGTTCATCCAGTAATTATTTCAGTAATTTTAATTTGGGCTAAAGTAACAGACAGACAGACACACTGCTAGTGTAATAAAAGTAGTAAAATGAGACAGGATGGAGGGAAAAAGCAGAATAAAGAGTGGTTTCTCGGAGAGCAAAGAGAAAAGAGCAGCAGATCCAAATTTGTGGCGACCCTCGGCCACTCTGAGAAACAAATTAGATTGGTGAGCCATTTTCCCCGCTCTCCCCTCATTCATTACAGCTCTCTGCAGGATAACAACAAATGAATGGCTGCTGAAGGAAATCTATGTTCCTCTAACTGTGTCAACATGGCCCTCCCTATTCAATGGCCGTTCCCCCCCCTCCACAGCCAAAATACCCCATAATGCTCTTCATTTCACCCAGTGTAATCCTCATCGACAATCGTTAAGCGCTACAGAGAAATGAATTGTGCACAATGATCGAGTTATGAGGCGGATATTTCTCAGTGCAAACACACGGCTGGGCACAGCATTAGCCTGCTGATATATGAAGCCAATAGTGCTGTTTTATGGCTTTTATTAGAATTCAGATATCCTCCAGTTAATCCATCCTCTCTCTGTTACGGAGCTTTCTCACTGACTACAGCTAATCCATGTGCTTTTATTACTATTCTGATTCCGACTCAGCAAAGCACACGCGTCTCTTCCTCCTCTCTAAATGTACTGACACGGAAACAGGCAGACAGAAACAAGATCAAGGTCAACAAAGGTGAACACAAACATTTAACCTTTTAGACCCCAGTGTAATATTAGAATGATTCTGCATTTCATTGACAATCATCACTTTGTAAACTGCAATCCAAACAAACAGCTCTGCTTCAAAGACTGGAAGAAATGAATTTAAAAAAACACACATTACCATTTGGATCATTTAAAGTTTGACTCTTAAACTTTTAAAAACCACAAGAAAAAAGAAGAAATAGCTCTAAAACTATTGTAAACAGCTTTTTGCTTGAACCTTAAGATGACAAAACTGTCAAGATCTTTTCAAATTTCAGATTTATGAACCACAACAATATTCTGAGCTGACGTTCAGAGTCTGACAACAAAACAGATCCTTCTTTGGCAACTGGACAGAAAAACAAACGTCTGTCTCCAGCAGTGACAGACGGGTAAGTCCTGCTGTTTACCAACAGTCACAATTTATTACTTTGGCATACAGGTACATTCGGGCCTACCTGATGTTGGAAGGACACAAACAAGAAAATATTTCATTGGATGCAAAAAAAAAAAATATGTGAAATAAATCGCAAACACCTTTGATTGGACACTAAATGTTTCATGCCTCAGTGTGCGAAAAGAGTCATGGTTTTTTCCTGGTTCGAATCCCGGTTCAGACGTAGTGGGCCTTACTGTGTGGACTTTGCATGTTCTCCTCGTACATGCGTGGGTTCCCTCCAGGTACTCCGGCTTCCTCCCACAGTCCAAAGACATGCTTGTTAGGTTCATTACAGCACGGTAACGCAAACACGTAAGCTGATTTGTAAGAAGTTAAAATTCAAGCTTTGTCAGGTCTGTCCTCAAGAGGAGAAGAAACTTTTAAAATGCTTGTTTGTTGAACGGAGGTCGGATCGATCCTTTCTGATACATTCAAGGAAGTCGGGAAATCTGAAAGCTGATCGGCTTCAGGGAATTTTTCACAAGTTGAATTTTAGGTCTAGAACAGATTGTTAACTGTTAGCATGCAGATGTCTGTTTAAAGAGATTAATAAGAAGCTATATCACCATCACATAGCCGCTAATGGGAGCAGGGATGTCATTACGGTGGATTACATTCCGCCTGCTTTTGCTCTCCTCACGGACTGTTTTTCCTGCATACGCGCCTGCTGATACGTGATTGGTCAATACTACTCGGACTACAAGCGTAGCTCAAGCGGAAACCAGGACACTTGCCATCCCGGAAATCCACATCCCACGTCTGTAAATAGTAGCCCAGATAGGTACTTTTTTTTTTTTCAATAGTAGTTGACAGGCGGGGGGCGGGGCCCATATGGACTGCAGGGCACCCACGGTATACTTTACGGCGGTGGTTAATTGTTGACTCTAAATTGCCTGTAGGTGTGAGTGTGACCGTGAAAGGTTGTCTCTCTCTATGTGTCAGCCCTGTGATTGACTGGTGACCTGTCCAGGTGTAACCCGCCTCTCGCCCACTGACAGCTGGCAGGAGATGAGAATACACTAACAGATATGTTGACTTTAAGGTAAATTACTAAAACTGTATTTGTGTGGAGGGCTTGTTTGGTTGTTGGGTATTGAACATGTGAACAGATGGACTGAACAACCAGAAACACCCTGCTTGGGCCTCTCCATGAGTAAAACATGTAACTGACTTGTCAAATTTTTATACTGGCAAGAACACAGTGTTTACTGGCAGCACAAACAGGAAACAGTGAGCAGCAAACAGTGTAACGCTGCACCGGGGGAACTCTGAGTCTCATCGCTCAGACTCTGCCAGTCCAGGAGAGTCTGATTCCAGAGCCTGTGGGCCGGCCTCAGGTGCTCTAACAAGAGTCTATCTACAGTGTGTGTGTGTGTGTGTCTGTGTCTCCTCTGAGCTACATTCAGAGAAGAAGAGGAGGAGGAGAGGAAATGTGTTTCTGCTGACTGAAACCTTCATGAATTGTGTTTGTCAGAGAAACAAACTGAAGCATGTTTTTGTTAAATGACTACACGACACTTTCTCTCCCCTCATGTTCTCATCTCCTGAAGTGCCCGTACACATTAATTATCTTTAACCCGCTCACATGTCGGATATTCATGAGCTACAGGAGCATCCAGCAGGCGGGATGGATGAGGTTACACGGGGCCATATGGGAGAGGAGAGGGGAGGGAGAGGGGGAGAGAAAGTGGTTTTCAAATGGACGCATCAAGCTGCTCCCAGCCTCAGAGAGAGAGAGGAAAGGTCAGCACCATCCTTTTAAATTACAATTCGCCTAGTGGGTAGCGCTCACTTTGTGTGACCGCGGAGTTCAGCCGAGTGGGCAGACGGGTCACATACGGGCTGGAGAGTGTTCAATCTCACCCCCTCTCTCCCTTTCACTTCTTCTTCTGTCTTTGTTGTGAGCTTCTTCTCTGATGTGATTACAGCCAAGCATGCATTTATATCCATGTCTCACATTTCATCATGGCCCTACATTTACATTCTGTATTAACGAGGTATTAAATATAAAACAGTGTTATGACCGGGGAGATACTCGAGCTGTCAAAGTAACTACTGCATATTCTGTTTAAGTATATATATATCAGCCAAAGGATGACACGTAATTAAAAGAACAAATAACTAAAGAAAAATAAAGCAGAATTCTGTCGGGTCACAGTTAAAGTTACAATCTCGAACTTCTGCATTTAAATAAATGTCTGTTAGTCACTATCTATTGCTGAATGAGGTAACACAATGGTGATTGAGCCTATGGCCCACTGATGAAAGCCTTTACATTTGCAGTATGTAATATTATTATAGACTGTCTGTGGCAACATTTACGGAAAAAATCGGCGCCCAGTTAGTGACGTGTTTTCCATCAGCCAGCAGTGGTTGGTCTGCCAGAGAGGGTAGGCGGAGCTAAGCGGCTGCTTTTCTGGTCTCTGTAAGTGTTGCGAGTAAACAGTAATCTACTGTGGCTGAACAAACAAAGAAAAGATTGATGACTACAGATACAACTTCAAAAACAAGTGAAAATCCAAAGAAAAAGAAACAAATTTGACGCTCAGATGAAGGCAAACAGTAAAGGTGAAGAAAATACAGAGTTAGAGCCATGACAAAGGGAGACAGACGTAGGCGTCTGGTTAAATTGCGACGAGTGCTATAGGTTATTGTGAGTGGGAGGTGCACAAAAACTGACATGTCTCAGATTAGTTTATATCTGCCTTTGCAGTCATGCTGGAGCCGCCCCCTGCTGCCCAAGTGTTTTTACCGTACTTCATAACACATGTAACATGACGCAATGACAGCATCAACTAATGAACAAGTCGAAGATGTCAAAGACAAAGGCCTTAGCTTTCTGTTGCAAAAACAATCACTTGATCAATTCAATCAATGTAATCATGATGTTTAAAACAATCCCTCATGGCTGACAGAAAGAGGTCTGTTTTTAAAGGGTTAACCTGTTGGGCCAAACTGCAGAGTTTAGAAAGAACTAGTTCTACTTCTGTCTGTGGACCGACTGCTACGTTTTCAGTCTCCTATATATAGTTTACATTATATATGTGCCGTCTGTTTCTGTTTTAGTCCACACTCCTGACTGTCCAGCGCAGTGATTTGCAGCTTATAGTGGACACTTGTATGGCCGAGTGACGGATGGCTGTTCCATATTATCCTTTTAATTATGCACATTGATTCCCCCGGCGGCCGCTGCCTTGTTTACTTCCCGGCTGTAATGCATTTGTGTCGGCTGCTGCATTGATGAATGTATCCTAATCTTAATCTGCGCACGGCAACATCCATCTGCCTAATGCAGGACTGTGGGATAAATCACCAGGGTCCTGCTCTGAGCGCTGCCAGCCGACTGCAACCTCTCTCTCTCTCTCTCTCGGAGTCTGCCAAATCCTCGCTCCTTTCTTCTGTCTCAGCTACTCCTTCTGTCTCTGCTAAACTTCACTCGCTCTCCCTCAAACTTTGACTCATCTCATTTGATTTCTTTTGCTCCTGCTCTCCTCTGTATCATTTCATTTTGAGTTCATTTGAATCACACTTTAAAGTGATCGAGTCAGTCTGCCAGCAGAACTCCGTCCAACTCTCAGCTGCCTGTCTGCCTCCAAAGCGCTTCTGCATATCCGGCCCACATGCTTTCAGACATGAATCAAGCATTCAAGAACACACGCACTTGTTATCTGCGCACCTTGGCAATGTTGAGTGTCACCTGGCTTCTGGCCAGAAATGTGCTCAATCAACCGAGAAGAAAACACAATCAAATTCTCACAAGGTCTCTTGTTCCTTTATTCAGCTCCATCATTACAAGGCAGCACACTGCATACAGGTGTAAGCACAGCACTGTACGGTTCATTCATATTTCATCTGCTTATGTTTGGTGTGGGAGCTCAGCCAGACGGTCTGCATGCTTCTGTCGCACTGAAGGTCTCATTCAGGCCTAAAAATAATTAGAACAATGAGTCCATAGATTGTTGCTCCAAGGGGAGAGCACCAACAATTTGCAGTCTCCTTGAATATTTAGTTCGTAGAGAAGTAATCTCTATGAGCAGATGTCCGCTTGCCAAAGAAAAATCTGCATCTAAAAGACAAGATTTTACAAGGGTTCTGGTTCCTGTTAGAAGTCCAAGTAGTGTTGACCAATCACGTCCAACATGTTGGGCAAAATGCAATCCCACAGCCCATCAGCTAAAACTCATTTAGCTTTTTCCATCTGTATAAACATAGATCTGCAAGAGAGTGCAATATAACACAACAGTGTCTAAAGTTTCTAGTAAGACTGTGAAGAAGAGACCAGCGCTCTAGAGAGGAAGTCCTGGCCAGGATATCCTTCATTACATACTCAGAGATGCTGTCTGAACCGAAAGCTACAATGTTGGCTGTTGCGCTCAGAAGCTCCAAAAAATAACCAGTAGAGGCAAATGAGCAACTCCCATCTTCTCCAAAGTAAAATCACTGTTTTTATCAATGGAGTTTGGTGTGTTTGCAGAGAGCGACGTAACACCTGTTTATGGTTAAAAACAATAATCTTCCTCTCCAACAAAAAGGTCTCTCTCAGTAGGGATCCTTTCTGTAATGTTGTCAGACACTTAGAATAACAATCTGAGCCTGTCAGTGGAAAGAACAAGAACTTTTAGTGGACGCACTTTGATCCATCAGGGATTATATTGCAGCCGTTACAGCCTGTTTCACTGCTGCAGGATGAACACATCTACTGGAGACATTCAAACACGTTAACCTTTAGTCATTTAGACCCTGAAATACAGTTACTTTTTTTGCTACTCTTATTTGTACTCTCCTCTTAGCTTGCTGGGTGAATTCGGGCTGTTGGTTTTGGACATGTAAGGGTTTATTTTCCCAGTTTGCTTAATGTCCAGAGTAAATGAGACCCCCTCCACAGTTGTGTAGTGGAGTGTGAATGACAACAAAACACCCCTTCCTGAATACACAACTGTTGAATCACTGCATGATCCGTCTAAACCCAGCCAGTATCAGCCTCCTGTGGGGCACCAGGGATACATTTTTTCCTGCCTTGAGCATTTCATGGGCCAATAGGGAACACCAACACACACACACACACACACACACACACTCACTGTCTCCGTCTTCCATCTTCTGTTTCTCTTACTAATCAAATTGGTTTTAATCGGTTTTATTAAAATGACACGACAAACGCTTCTGTTACCAACGCGCTGTATCACATTCTGCATATCTCTAATGACATCAGTCCTGTCAGCACTTCCAGCATTATTGTATTCGCTCTCTAATCTCTTTTCCTCGTGTTCTCAACCTCTTTTCATTTGCTCTTATTATTAAATGGCCGACGACCGCCAGTGTTCAGTTCATTTCAGTTTGATTCAACGCAACAGGATTTATTGGCTCGCAGTAAGCAGTGAGATAAAAGATGAACATGATTGGAGTAAATGTGTGTTCATCTAAATATAAGAGCTTTAATTTCATGCTAGCACGAGGCTCGCATTAATGTGGGGCAAGCGGTTCATTTTACAGGCGACTGGAAACTTTTGCTTTTGACTGTCATTGTGTTTTCACCGTCTCAGTTCAGCAGCTGGAAAGGATTCAGTATGTTTGGTGTAAAATGTGTTTTCATGGAGCCCGAATCTGTAAAATCAAAGAGAAAGAACCCTGAACTTCTTTTCTTTCAACATGTCTGACATGTTTTACTTTATTTATTACAATGTATGGCCTAAATTCAATGCTTTGGCTATTTTTGAGTCCTTGAATATACATTTAACTTTGTTTCAACAGTTTCTCACGGTAAACCATGTTTTTATGGTATTGCAATAATATGTTTTTGCTCATTTTTACTTAATATGCATACATCTAATGACCACAGCAGTATGGTGACAAAAGCAAGACAGTCTGCAATTTTAAACTTGCACGTGAAGTACACGGAGGGGTGCATTCCCACTTCAAATTGAACTCTGCAGTGTTTGAGCTGCAGCTGAAGAAAGTGGATCTCTTCAGTTAAAAAAGTAATGCATGTGAGGGCAACTGAGGGGCACAAATGTGATGTTGAAGGTGAACTCCCCTTATCCCTCAAAGGCGAGGATGGATGTAAGTAGCAGCCCCATCAGCCGACGTCCTGTTTCTGCTGGGGAGCATCAGCGAGACGCTAATGTTAAACACAAAACTGCTTTTTTGGCTGACCACAGGGGTCAGCCCTACACACGGGTCTGTATGTGACTGACTGACTGACTGACTGAGTGACTGAGTGACGGTACTTTCAGAGCCATAGAGAGACAGTTGCGACATCACAATGGTGAATCATGGTGCATATTGGACCTCCACTGATGCAACTCTCTGTCTATACGGCTCTGGATACTTTGTTGTTCCGCCGCTCGTCCGCTATCCTCACCTACGTCCGCAGCGCGCACCTGCTTTCAAACACGTTGTCATCGGCCTCATAAGGACAGTCCTTGTAACACATTGCCCACAAAAGCGCACACTGACCTATAGCGGTCAGCCACATGCTAGGTTCTGACTTAGTATTGTTTTAGTGTTTGGGGGGATTTAATTATCTTTACTTGAACAGAGAAATAATCTTGCTTCATGTGTGGCAGACAACTTAAGCACAAGTTAATGAACTACATTCTAAAGTTTAACTAGTAAACTGCCTGGCTTCTTCAGGATACTCTTCAAAGTAGCTGAATTATCAGATAAAATGTAGTGATACATACAGACATTGATCTATATAACAAAACAAAAATGCCCTGCACTATGCTCCTGTATGCTGTAAAAACAGGAAAGTAGTTTTTGAGAATTTATCCTTGCGTTCAGTTTTACACCTCGGTGGTTATTTTTAAGCACCTGGAGGTTTTAGAAACAACTACAAACGAACTACCTGCCTCAGGAGTCAGCCATGTCTGAGTCGGTGCCATGCCATTGTTCTAACAGCCCATTGTGGGAAAATTCCAATCATCTAAAAAAATTCCCAATGGACAAAAAGCCTTTTATCTGACAGTATGTCATCCTAAAAACAAGACCTATCGGGAACAAAGAACTAAATGTCCCCCTGCAGTTGTTGGTTCAGAGACTGTCGGCTCTGTCCGTGGTGCTGAATCAGCTCGGGTTAGCTCCAATATAGAAAAAAGGCTGCAAAGTCCGTGTCTTTCACACCCACATGCAAATATATACGTGTACTGTTAAAATCATGAAGTACAACAATCGACATAATATATTCATTCAATAAGAAATGTCTGTCGTAATGATGTGAAGGGGTCACATCTCTCACTATCAGTTTCTAAAATCAAACAATTAATGAAATAATTGAGAAAACAAATCTGTATATGTGTAATATACATATATATTTATAATGAAAATAATCACAAGTTAGTAAAGCAGTTAAAAATAAGATAATCTTCAACCAACTACAACAGTGAAATGCTTCTTAAACATTCATATTAAGTAATAATAATACAGTTACATAAAATATAACAGAAAAACTGTCACAGAGGACATTTTTCACGTACTTACTTTTATTGACTTTGAGAAAGATTTTTAAAACATGACTTTGCTTTAAGATTGAGATTTATTTTTATAATCCAGTAAAGGATTTGAGTTCCTCCAGATTTGATCCCATCTCTTTATAAACTTGCCAGCTGTAACAGAATCATCTCCAAAAATGAAAGCATTGATAATGAAAAAAACAGATCTCTGGCTTTACTGAAATTACTTCATGTGTTCAAAACCTTCGAAAAAGTGAGTTTAAACAAGAAGAACAGAGTGACCTTCATCGTTCAGTGTGTGCCTGTTTCTCTGCAGTTCTGAGGGAATGAACCACTCTTAACTACATTTGAATAACATGAGGTGCGTCTGATTTATCTCTGCTCACACTGGAGCGCTATCACAGGAGGTCACATCATTAGCATGCAAAGATAAACAAAGTGAGATGGGACAAACTTTTCTGCAGTTTTGTCTTGGCAGCAACAAGGACACAGAAGAAGAAACCTGACAACAAACAGTAGATTCAAGTTCTGGAGATTTGGCTTTAAAAATTAAAAACGCATTAATGATATCAAGTTTAATTTAATTAAGTGTGAGTGAATTTAAAAGAAAAGCTGGATCATTTTGGTTTTTACACCATTTCTCAACACTATGTAGGCGTGGCCACAATTTGATTGACATGTGCCTGGCTCCGCCTACAACTTTGGTTTACCTGTTTGAGAGAATCCATCTGAAGTTATTCTTTTCACTGCTCCTGAGACGGTGAGTTACAAAATGCTTTACTATCATATCATAGTTAGCAGTTAGCATACACATGCTAATTTAGCTGAGATACTCCTGTTTGTTCTCAAAGCTAAATGATAGCTCTGTAGTGTTAGCTAGTGCTATATTATTATTAAACTAAACTCCCTCTGCCTAAGCTCAACAACCACCGCCAAAATTAGATCATCAACGGCCCGGACTAAACTCCTGCAGCCCAAATTGGACAACTGCAGCCGTCAATATCAGCCGCAAATACCTGCTATGTTTCTATTCTGTTTTTTTATTGTTAAGGGCATAAATGAATAACAGCGGTAGAGACATAAAGTAATACCCTACCGTGAAACCACATAAATAATAGCCATACTGAAACCACCAATCTAAAACAGCACTGTACTACAGAAATATACACAGGACACCAAAACGTAACCACTGCTGAAAATAGATCAGTATTGGCCTACAATTAAGACCTGAAGCCACAAATGGACAAACAAGGTCAACACTCGACACCCGCGGTCGTCAATAAACACTGACAGACAACATGTGTTTACTCTGGGTGTAAACAGACGAATAGCTGCAGTGTGATTTCTGAGAATATCTGAGTATAACCATGCTCACATCAAACCCAACGACAGGAGAGCTTACACAAACTATTTTTATGCTTTTATGCTCTTTCTGCTAAGAACATAAAAACCTAAATTACACAGTCAGAAGCCTTTTGTGGATTTGAGTGATTATATTGATCGTGTGTTGCTGATCTGTGGGGCCCGGCAGCCCGTCTTACCCTCCACGTCTCTGATTCATTTAAACTATTTTCATGATGTTATGCATATGCCTCATTTCTGTCACGTCTCCCATGTTGTTTTTACTTCATTCTGTGTTTAATGAAATAAAAATGATGTAATAATCTTCTCCTTCTTTTGATGATGCCATCTGAAGACAGATCTGGACCCCCAGCCTCCCCCTGCCCTCAGGCTCTCTCCCCCCTCTCTCCTCCCCTCTCCCTCTTATCTCTGTCAGCCCGTCTCTATCAGCCTCTGATCTGCTCTCTATTATCTCTACAACACACACTGAAGAATAATTGCACGGTGACAGCGGAGGGAATGATATTTAAAAATGCAATCTGCCACAGGTTAAAGATTATCTCCTTAAAACTGTCGTCTGCAATAAAAATCTGCCAGAAATCATCAGGTGAGCTTCGCCTGCAGCAGCCAATCAAACCTGTTAAATAGGCGATCTGTCTGCAGCACTGTGATCATTATCACACTCTGATGTCACACTATAGATTACGCTTACTCACAGAAATGTCTTTTTCCAGCAATAACTCATGAGAGAATATAACAACTGGTTCATGTAATGTCTTGTAATTGAGTCATGTGAAATAAACTCATGATACAGGAAGAGGACAAAACTCCACTGCTTTACCACGTGACATCTGACGTTCAGATTCTGTTCCAATGCAGATCGTGTGGAGACACTTTCACTGATACTGTAAAGGGAAAAAGAAGGAGCATTAAAGAACATTTGATATTAATAAGGGGATATTAATCAGGACGCAAGCTGACTAAAAAAGGTAGCACAACAACCGCAGCCATGGCGACAAAAGCAAACGTGAAGCATGAAATAACATGTACAGCTCGTGTTCACGCTGTCTCCACCACTTCATCCACAGTTTGTTCTTTTCAGTAAAAAGTCCCAAAACTATCATCACCAATTCTTCCTCCCCGTTGTCCGCCATGTTTGTTTACTTTGAAGTCTTGTTTGAGTGCGAGAGATTTAGTGAGATTTCCGGCTGTGAGAGTCGGACTCTGGCTGTTGGTGAATGAATCTGTTAGTGTGTGGTGTGCTGTTTGGGTCATATCGTTGCTCTCCACACACTACAGGCACAAAACTGTTCAATCTATCGTTATCTGTCGTCGTGTGTGGGCTCGCTCACATTTTACACATCTGGTAACATTTGAAACATGTTTTAGTGTGGGCCAGACTTTATGGAGAAAAGATTAAATGATTTGAGGAACTTTTTCATAAACTTTTTACCGTCTTTGGTCATTTACAGAGAAAATTCTTCAAGGAACTAATTTTGTTTTTTTATGAAACTGCCTAAAACTGGTCAGCTCAGAAATGACCTGTACTGACCTGAACTATTCAAATCTTGAGTTTCTGTGGTGAAAGGGCATTTTGGTGTTTCTTCATAAAACAGGAAGTTGTTAAAGCTCAAACCAAAAGGGTCAAATTAGCCTCAAACTTCAGCACATGTCTACATGCAAACTAAGTCAGAGTAAAAAGCAATATCCAGTTATACTTTCAAAATAAAGTTTGACAAACATTATCTTAAGTTTTGGCTCTGCAACAATAGTTAATGTTGTGAAACAGTCGTAGTTTGTGTATGTTTCGAGGTTAAGCTTTGAAAAAAAAGATCAAGCTTTGGGTTTAAATAAGTAACATCAATACATTAAAGTTATAATCTCGAAGATCTCAGTTTCGTTCTCTTTGACGGCACCTATGGCGATAAACGGGAGCACACTTCCCAGATATCCAGACAGTGTTGCATGTGTGACGTCCACGGTTGGCTCCGGTTGTAACTCTTGATTTTCCTGGCTGACGGTCGCTTTCCTTTTTAGACTGTTTGCTTCATCTGAGCGTCGAATTTGTTTCTTTGCCTTCGTGTGATTTCCCGCTTGTTTGATTATGTGCCCTGTTTTCACCTGCCCTTGATTGTTTCACCAGTCATGCCTGATTACACTGACTTCCCCAGTGGGGGGTTAGGTTAGGGTTTAGTCCTTGTCTTCCCCTGCCCCATGTCTCTTGTCTAACAATTGTGAAGTCACCCGTGGTTTCTGTAGTGGACTATATAAAGATTTATCCCTGGACCTTTGTTTTGGCCTTGATCTGTGTTTTTGTGTTTGAATAAATATCCATGTCTGTATCTGGGTCTCTCCCCTCTTGTTTAAACCGAAATGTGACATTAACCTACATGTTAGATTAAGTCACTAAAGTTGGTTACAAAACTTGGAGTCAGAGGGGAGGGGAACATACAGCGTCATATGTTGAAGCGTTGGATGTGAGAACAGACTGATACTCATTATAACTCAAGTGTAAACATGTTTTTAGTTTGACCTCTTTTTATCACCATACTCCATCAGAGATGAAGGAGAGCGGCTGTGAAACACTTCAAAAGGACATTTGATCTGCATCAAAGATGTGATTGTGGTGCAATCTGTTTAACACAAAGAGCACGGACACGGGGGGCAGGACTGAGAGTAAACAGGGGCAGATTTTCTCAGCCTGGTCTAAGGTTTCACACACTCACACACACACACACACACACACACACGCCCCGCCAGCTTTCAGCACAGACCTTGGTCAAGCCTCGATGAAGAGTGCACCATCTATTTGTCTGCTGTGCTGCTTCTCCCCCAGGAGAGCTATTTCATTATGGCGTTAGCTGCCTTATTTCCGCTTAAAACTAGCTCTCGCACAACAATCAACTCGGAACGTCTCACAGGAACACTGCATGATCCATGTGTGTGTATGTGTGTGTATGCACTCTGACTGTGTGTGCGGCGGGATATTCCCAGGAAACGGGTGTTTCTCCACCTCACTGAACAAGAATAATGAGTTGCTGGTCCGTCGAGGGAGGGGACAACTCGTATCGCCTCGCTCCTCTCCCTCCTGCCATTATTTGCCAATTACCAGCATGTAAAATGTCTTATAGGTGCCCACCACCAGCAACCACACTCATAATGGCTTTGTAATTTACTCATTCATTCTGAGGATTTGAGGTATTATTTGATGAGCTACTTCAGCTCAGTAATTGGAATGCAGAGGTGGGGGGGTTACATCGCTATGATTAGCCAATTAGTTCAATTAGAAAGCTGGTAAATCCCAAACCCCTCCCTTTAAGTGTGCATGATTATAGGTGTTGAGCCCACATTATTGTGCTTTATTTATGATTTTGCACCTTGTTATGCCAATCCGAGAGCGGCGTCTTGAATTATCTACTGTAAGGAGGCATTAGCAGGAGTGCTGAAGGGAGAATTTCCATCACAGCTGGGATTGGCTGCACCGTCAGGGCAGCTTTCATTATCTTTCTGAGAGGTTTGCATCGGAAAACATCCCCCTGCAGCCTGGTTCCTCAAACCGTGCGTTCTGCTTTCTGCCTGTGTAGATAAATAAAATGGAAATTGTAATGAAACTTTGATCCGGTGATGTATTGTATTAGACTTGTGGTAAGGGATGCAGACCATTTGCACCATAATGAACCCTGAGGCTTTCTCCTATTCTTTCTTATTCCAGGCTCACTGATATACGGCCTCTTTCATTACACTGCTCTAACTTTGTTTTGAAAGTCTGTCATGGAACATGATCAAAAATAGATTTTCATACTGTTTCAGAAATGTTCAGGCTGCCTCAGCATCAATGCCCCAATTCATCCTGTACGGGTGTTTGATAGAATCACTGAGACTATTTTTATGGAGACGACAGTCTGACATGAGATTGACCTCTGCAGCAGCTCACTCTGGATCCATGGATTTATTTGGGCCTTTTATCCACCCCCCACCCTGCATAACTATACATACAAAGAAACCCACAATGCAGTCAGATTCACCATATCCACAGCATTGCACTACATTATTACATTCTCTATACGTGGGAGCAGAAACAAGCAACCTGATACCTACAATATCTTATGACTGGTTTTGTCAGAGATACTTGACTGCACATTGTACCTGATAACAGAACCTAATATATACACTCACCGGCCAGCGTTTTATAAATATTATAAATATATATATATATATATACACTGAAATATCATTGGATTAACACCTCTATGATAGCTTAGAAAAAGCCTGTACATTACAGGCAACATAAAAGCAAATCTTATGGCTGAGCTGGTGTGTTAGATTACATTAGATTTTTCAGGTGTACCTAATGAAGTGGCCGGTGAGTGTATCAATAATAACTATGCTTAAAGGTATAATAAGTAGGATTTTTCCTGCATTTTGTCAACAACACATTCAAACTGGGCCCCTCCTCCTGGGCTCTTCGTCACCAGAAGCTCACTCTCTCATGAGAGAACACGCCCACCCCGTCGAGCCAACACCGACAGCATCACGGTTACCTTACGCTAGCATGCTAACTGCCGGTTACTGTTACTTTTGTGCTAGCATGCTAACCGCTGGTTAGCTTGCCTACCCAGTTTGAGGCACCTACCTGTCCAACAGAAAGAAGGCCAACTCTGCATTACTCATTAACCATGTTCGCCGGTCTGAACGAGGCCCAGTTACTAATTTGAATCACTCCCACACTCACCTATATGCTGTGATTGGCTCAGGGAACCACAAAAGCGCCCCTCCTGAAAACGTCCGTCCCGTGCAGAGCAAAACAACAGAATAGATGCAGATGGAAGGGTCTCACAAGGGTCTGCACACACACTCAGCAACACACATGTACAGAGGCCCATAAGTGAGGATTTACCTATAATTTCCAGCCTTTTAATGCTTCTCTGACTTGTGATTTTTCACTGGTTTTTACCTGCAAGTAAAAGAGTGAATGCATCCGTAAGGTATGGAGGTGCAAAATTGCAAAAGACAAAAAAAAAAAAGTACTCTTGCATAATGTTGCTTTAAGGTCCCCTTACATTGATTTTGTCCCTTTCTAAAAAACTTAACGTACTGAAGAATAAACCTATATAACTGAAGTACGTAAATATTAGCGTTCGACCTCTCGTAAATGTTAAACTGAGTGTACTTAACCAGAGCCTTTCTGGTCTTCAGACCACTCAAAGCACCTTTCACAGACACTCAGAGAGCCATTTGAGGTTCAGTATGTTGTAGATATTTGGCATGTAGAGTGGACGGGAAACTCACTCCACCTCTATGCCACAGCTGCAAAGCCATAACGTGTGTCTACTGTACTAGTTAGTCACGTCAAAGGTTATTTACGCCAGGTTAATGACTAACACACACATCTAAGTGCTTATTTAAACCCAAAACATGATGTGTTTGCTAAACCTAACCAAGTCATTCTGGTGCAGTAACAGTAACCAAACTGCTCCCGTTTCATAACTCTAACCACATTAGATATTGTTGCAAAGACTTTATTTTGAAAGTCTAAACAGACATTGCTTATTTATAGTTACTAACTTCACCTCTTTAATTGGAAGTCTAGCCAGAAGTCTTATAATCATTATCCCTAACTTGAGTATTAGGGCCACATTAAAGAAAAATCTTAGATTATGAGAATGAAGTCGTAATTTTCGGCTCTAAATGTTATTATAAAGGGGAATATCAGAAGAGCAGCCAGCCAACCTGCACTGACATGAGGAACGTGGAGCATCTTGTGAAGTTATTATTGTAAATGATTGCACAGGAGGCTTAATACAACTGTAGCAGGAGGAAGCATAGCATACATGTACCTCACGAGAACATGCAAGATCTCCTCGTCTCTTATATTTAGTACTCTCTGACTCTGAAAAGTGATTTTCTTTAAAAATGAGTCGTGATTTTTCTCATCATGCTCTTCTGATATTTCCCTTCAGTATCACATACAGGCTAACCACAGACTTTATTCTCGTTATCTCAGATTTTTTTTCTATAATGTGGCCCTAAAACATCATACATACTCAACATATTTACTGAGGCTTCTTGTACGTCTTAAGTCTTCCCTGAGCTCTAATATTTATTATGGTTAACTATACTGTTTTATTTTGAAAGTCTAAGCAGATCTTCATATACAGCTTCTTTTTTTTTTTTTTTTTCACTTGAACCTTTATTGATTTTCTCAACAAAGGAAACATATTTTACTTGCATACCAACTTAGGTATCTATAAAAAGTAAAAAAGAAAAACAAAATGAACAAAAAATAAAAATGAGTCTAAATAAAAAGGAAAAAAAAGAGGGGTTATATGCAGCTTCATATTTTGAAGCGTAGGGCCGCTGACCAAGCTGCCATATGTGACAAGATGGGGATTTTATTTAAGCCACAGCTGCATAACTTTTTTGTATTTTTGCAACAGATCTCCAGCTGGGTGTTTTTCATACAAACTAAACTATAATCAGGATTTAAAGGATTCATCTTGAGAAAAACTAAAAGTTCTCTAATTCCATCCCAAGGGACAGGTTGTGCACCACAGAAGCTGCTGACACTCATGTGATCATCTAAATACCAGAGCTGCTGCGATGTGTTGCTGCGTTTACATCATGTGAGAAAAGAGGCTGTCAATACAACTTGTTAGAGCAATGACTGGGAAGAATGTGAGCCTCCACATTCACTTACACTCGTCAATACGGCCTGATTGATTTTCTTCCTGCAGGCTTTGGTTGTTCCTGCGCAGCTGTTTCAGTCTTTAAGTGCTAATCCATGAGTTCTGTGTGTGTGTCTGTTTGGGGGAGTTTTTAGGAGCATGATAAATACAACCCCCCTTAAAAACATGTTGCACAAAGCAGAGAGTCAGGGAAGATGTATGGCAGCAGGAAACAGGTCAATTAACTATGACACCTGGCAGAAGAGGGCACCTGGGGACGGAGCTTTTTTCTGAGGGTCCAGTGCAGGGCAACTTACAGAGCCACAGGAGAGCGTGGGCCCACTCCACAGTCCAGGAGGAGATCCGCTCTGTGCAGGTGTGGGGCAGCAGGTCAGAAACAGAGGCCCAGACTAATCGAGCCACTTTAAGACCATCCACAGAGGCTGCATCCACGCAGGGCCAGAGTGATGGAGGTGCAGGGTAGGAGGGAAAAAGAGGAAGAGGAAGATAAAGACAGGAGTCGGAAGGACTCTGAGATTTAGGTTTATGACAATATTAACTAAACAAGCAAAAATCAGCATTTGAAAGTAGAATTATAGCGAAGTACATGATTATTGGTGTTGGAAGAGTTCTAGTTTCTTTTTTCAGTACGAGATAGAGCACTTTTGACTTTTGAGGAAGCTTTGGTCATACACAGGAACATTTAGGAGAAGATACAAGGTGGAATGCACTGGACGAAATGTAATCACTTTTTATTCATCTCTATAAACAGATATTTGCACGAGTACATAAAACAACGCTGTCGTTGGCGTCGACACAATAATGAAAGGGAGCGATGGGTAAAACCGGGGCCTTGTAGAAAATGGTGAAAAAGTTTGACAGGTGAGCTGTCGAATGAAAGGCAAAACAAATGAGCTGAAAGAGAAAAAGTACCACAGACAGCATTTTAACTTTGTAAAGGTCACAGATTTCAATCTAACAGCTGAATTATATCTTAAAAAGAGGATATTTGATGGAGGCCTCAGGAGGTTCACACACACTGAGCTGTTTGTTTGAATTGCAAAGTCTCTTTATTCTCACTCCACTTATCATTGAGAGGAAATGTCGTCTATTTGACTATTTACTGTAATATTTTCACAAGACTTTATCCTGAATACTGAGAGCAAAGCACTGTGAAAAAACAGGAGGCAATGGAAAGAGGAAAGGAAATCAACAGAAGGATATATTTGACATGTTTAATGTCTCTTTAGTAATGCACTCTCATGTAATTGTTGGATTAAAAAAAAGATAAAGAAAGGTGCTCAGATGTTGTCCTCGTCATATGACAGCCAAACAACATCCTCAGAGGTTGAAACAATAAGAAAATGCAGAAGTGCCAAAAACGGTCCTCTAGGACTAGATTTATAGATTGGATTTTGGTGCTCAGAGGTCAAAGGTCACTGTGATCTCTCAGAAGACTATTTTGCCAATAACGTAAGTCATATACTGCAGAGCTCGACATAAGCACTGGCCCAGTGGCCCGACAGTATGTTTGTGTCCCCCCGGGCCAGTAGATGTAACTGCCCAGTGTGCCAGCAGGATTCACAAGTCCAAAATGTAAACAATAGCCCTCCCCAGATTCACAGTCCCTATTACTTTCTATACAGATCCCGCGATAATCTCCATCCGATGTCAGCATCACTGCCGGCACTTTGGCTACTGCTCTCAACAACGCGTTACACGCTAGTTGCTGCACTCGCGACAGAGCAGCTGTCATTCTAGAACACGCTAACTCAGGGGTCTCAAACTCAAGGCCCGCGGGCCACATCCGGCCTGCTGTACAATTATATAAGGCCACTGAGATAATATCATGTCTATAATAACTGGCTTGCAGGTATACGGCTCACACACTGCTGAAACTACAAATCCCAGAATGCACTGCAACAGCGTGCGCGCCAATCAAGACCTGCGAGCACCGGCTGTGTGAGATGGCATTTCTGTGCGACGTAACGAAGCTTTTCACTCGGCTACACCCCCAGCTTCAGAGACGGACCGCCCTGTGGGAGACTCAGATGCAGCAAGAAAGTTTGGTCACTTTTAATGCTGCCAGAAAAAACAGGTCTCCACCGCTGTGTTCACGACTGCGCATTTTGCTAATACTGAGCGGACCTGGAGAGTTCACATGGCGATTTGAGGAATTTGGAGCTCAGAAATTTTGAACTGCTCAGTAATCTGTTTGTAATTAATGTGGAAAGAGCACCTGTAAACATCCAAATGGAGCTGATAGAACTCTGAGACGATGCCCAAAGCTCCGCCTACAAGTTGCTCGAGTGCTCTGCATGTTTGGAAGCACATACCTGTGTAACCAACTGGTGCACACCTTCACTCCATCCTGAGAGCGTCCACAGCTCAGAACCTGACCCCAAACATGAATGAGCCTGCAGCCGAGAAAATATACCAAGCATCTGACTCGGGCAAATAAGAGCAGAGTGCAGCTAAATTTTCTTTTTGCACCTTTGCCTGTATTCACAGGTAGACTGCTTATGGTCGAAATATTTGCACATTTTCACCAGATTACAGAAAACAATATTTAAGATTTTCTTGACAGATTTTATTAGAATTATTTAGTTTTTCATTGCTGATGTGTCTTTTAAAAAATTTTTTTTTTTTTTTGATCTCATTTCTTCTTTTCTGATGCCCTTGGTTTGTTCTGAAAAGATTTCTTTGAAGCAGTAAAGTTCAAGTATGACTAATTTGTCCAGTTTTTAATTTCGGCCCCCTCTCTGATTGAGTTTGAGACCCCTGCGCTAACTGAAGTTAGCAAGCTACCTTAAACTAGTAAAATGTTTTTCAAAACTCTCCTACTCCTAGTCAAATGCCAGGAAACAGGGCAACAGTTGAAAAAAAAAAAAAGCAGTGTGCACTGGACTATAAAAAAGAGAGTTTCCCACACATGAAAAAACAGTCAGGAAAAGTCCGTCTGGTATCACATTAGAGCACCGAGTGAAGGGACTGCTGTTCATACAGAGCCTGTGTGTCACCTGCCTGTAAACTGTAATCACGCGCCTGTGGGATGATCGAGGTTAACAGGCAGTTACACGAGGTGGCAATAAGTGTGTGTATTCCTGTTAACAGCCGCACCTCGTCCCGGTGCACGTTAACACTGTGGCTAAATCAACTGACCGTTCACTGAGCGGACTTGCTGCGGACTGTACTTCTAACGGTTACACCTGCAGCGCACACACAGCATAAGGTTGTGTGTGCCGACGCAAAGTAGGAGACGGTAAGCTTTTGTTTAAAAAATTACTGTTATTAATAAACCTCTTTATTTATACCCATACGCTTATTTGGGTCTATTTTTATGAGTTTATAATAAATCCCCAACTGAACACATATTCAGAATAAGAACCCTCACATAAGGAGAAACAAAATGTTAAAATACCGACAGAACAAATTATTCCAGGACCAGTGCAAAATTGTGCTCATTGCCAACCCCTGTACTGGTGATGACACAATTTTGACTAAACAAGTCTTCAATGAGCAATTGTATAATATGATGAAGTGATGAGATTTTTACCCAGAGGTCAACTGTCAATTTTTATCATTATCTTCTCAAACAACACTTTTCTGACTTTTATTCCCATTCTTGAACGAGATATCTCAGGAACACCTGCTTTATAATTTTTTATTCATCTGATTTTCTTCAGTTAAGCTGTGACCTTTGACCTCCCTGTGGAGGGAAAACAGGCAGTGTATTATTCAGTAACAATAAGACACAGACAATCATTATTAATATCTGTGCTTGTTGATGTGGTTTGTAAATCTGTTCAGTATATTTTTATATCTTAGAACTGACTTCATGATAAATGTGTTCTTCATAAAAACTCTAAACTTTAAGAGCTCTTAAAGGGAAAACACACACACACACACACACACACACACACTCTTGCTGGCACACGGTCACAAGTTCATATGAATCCGTCTCTCCTGCTAACACACCCTCAGCTCTCTCCGACAGTCCTAACAGGATTTGAAGATGGGTTTGCTGGTGGAAATGAAGTGCACATGGCGGCAGCTCGTGTTGCCCAGGGCAGCTTCAGACACGTCAACAAGGATGTTTAGGAGGAGACTCTCTCTGTAAGAGGGTTAGGTCCACTGTTCCTCCACCAGTACTGTCAGCGGGCTGCTACACACACACACACTGAACTCTTTTAATGACTTAAAGGGGCAAAAAGGCAAGGATGTATAAAGTTACATTTGTTCTCAACCAGTTTGACTATTCTACAAACACCACAAGGACACCATATTAGATGGAAAAGCTCTTTATATAGGTTATAGTAGTTTATATATTTCCTATTTGTTCCAAATGTCAACACCAGAGTACAAGCAGTAACTATTGGGGTCACTTTTCAATAGTTTGAATCTGGTGAAATATTAATAGTTCCAACTGTAATGATGTGACCGAATTCAAAATTGAAGCGCAGCAGAAGACGAACAAATGAAATCTGCTTTCCTGATCAAGTTTAAAGTAGTGTGCCTTGTAATCCAACAGATAAACGCAATCCAGCGCACTAACACGCTGCCTGCTACAAACCAATAGAGGAAACGAGCTAAGCCATTGTTAACCCTTCCTGCTTCAGCGTCACGACCATAGTCAGAAAGCACAGGGGAGACTTATTGTTGTTCTGCTCCAGGGCCGAAGCTGGAGCTAGCTTCAGTGCTAACTCTGTCACTTTAATACACGAGCAGCATGCAGCAAGCAAGACACGGGGCGCGTCTCAGGATCTCGACTCATTTATCTCGTTATCTGGAGATAACAAAGCTGGTGTTCTCGTGATAACGGTCATTGTGATACTACAGAGCAGGACATGCCATGCAGCCATTGGCTCACACTAATGAGGTAAGTTAAGCCTGTTTCTATGTTTGTTTTGTGCTTTTGCAGCTCTGGGGATACGAGTTATGATCATCTGGAGTGACGGTGGTGCAGCTTTGTTATCTCGAGAGATCTCAATAAAACAATTGGAATTACTTGTTATCACAGGAAAACACAGTAAATTAAATAAATGGATGCATGTCTGCTGTACAACAATGGTTAGAAATAGGGATGTGCACTTTAGTCAACCGTTACCAATACAATTTTGCCTTTTTTAACATACATATATATTTGAGAAACACATGTTTGTTGTCGTTAGCAGAGCTGAGCCTGAGAGGAGAGCAAAGTGAAACGAGCAGTTAAACAGTCTAAAAAATGAACAAACAAAGCTTTGCTGCATATTTCTGCTCCTGGGACATCACAGTACCGACTGAGCGGGTATTCTCCGTGGTGGGTCTCACAGTCAACCGACTGTGCGACAGACTAACCCCACAGCATGTCGACACGTTGCTATTTCTTCATAACACAATCTTCATTCTCCTACATAATGAGGACTGGTGTAGGCCTGGCCTTTTTATTTTAAGTTTCCGTAGCATATTGTTAACGTATTGAATGTTTTTGAGCAAAAACGATACTTCACATTTACGCACGAGGCACAGCAGCGTAACTCATTCATTATTTAAAACTCCTGACACTCCGCCAGGATCGGACATGATCTTATGTTAATTAAAGTTCTGTGTGCTGACCATCAAAGAAAGGTCGGCTGTAAATGTGTATTTACTTATCGTTGCTGGTTGTTGACTGCCACAGGTAGTTATGTCTGAGGATTATAATAAAGTTACCTCTTAGTTGCGTGTGTGAGAGTGTGTGTGTTTCTGCGAGTATTAGAGAGAGCGTGCGTCAGAATGAGTGCGCATGATGGAGAGCTTGTTGTCGGCCTCCGGCTGTTCTATAAATGATCTTTAATTCTGAGAGGTTAGCGGTTATTAACCGTTAAGAGCATCAGTTAACCGGTCAAAAAAAAATTTCTAAATGCACATCCCTAATTAGAAATGATTGGAAATTTGTTATATGGAAAAATGATTGATCAACTTAGACTGTGAGAAAATGTCTTTAGTAGTAAAAGAAAGAAATGGATGATTTATGGGACAGTGTGAAATGCTTACAGACTAACTGAAACATAAACTTCAACATACTGGATGTGTACTTTGAGAAGGGACTCCTGTAACCATGGCTGTTTGTCTACTCTTTGTTGTTCTTTGTCCATCTTGCTGATTGTGAAAAAGTCATAGGCTAATATGCATGATACCTTCTTTTATCATCACACAAAAATCAATTACTAATATAAAAAACATCTGAAAATCACTATAAAAAAGTGTTTTCAGTTTAAAAAGTAAAAACATAGTATGACATCAAATTCATACATCTTTTATTTAAGTTGTTATGTCTCCAGTCTGATATGTTAATGAACATGCATATGTAACATATTCAGCGTGGACGCAGAGCATCTGATGTTTTATTTATGACTCACCGTCTTGGATAGGACTTTGTAAAAGAGATTCTTAACCTCAGTGGGAATATTCCAAGTAAAATAAAGGTTAAAGAAAATTGAATTGATAAAGAAAAGTACAACATCCAAACCTTTCTTTACAGTTATCCACCAACACATTTAACATATAAAAGACTTAACTACCGTATAAAACATCCATTGTGAGAAAAACAACCTAAAAAAGCAGAAACACGAAGAGTGGACGCCATTAGAAGCAACCTCACACAGTGACATGGATGGAGGGAGAGACTCGACTGTTGGAAGGCTTCACATCGAACTCCTCCACTGCTGCCAAAGCTTCATCGATTAATAATAAATTAGAACGATGTTACATGTTGGAAATTAAAATGAAAGGAGGAGGAACACCGCATACACACAGATATAAAATCGGCTCCCTGCTGGCCTGTCATGTGGCCCGGTCCCGAGGATTTATAAGGAAAGATTAATTAAAGGAAATGAAATTATGAGGTAGGAGTGGGAGGGGCTTCCTGAGCTAAATGAAGGCACAGTGCTTTAATTTGTCTCCACTTCCTGTGCAGTCAGAGGCCAGGGGTCAGAGGTCACAGATGAGTTAATATGGATGGTAATGTGACAGCAGCAGACAGAGGAGACGTTGTTCCCGCACACAGACACATGAAGCAGAGACAGACAGGGTGGGCAGTCGTCTGTCTGCAGCTCTAAACTACACAGAGAAACACGTGTGTCTTTGAACGCTCTCCAGCCGGCTGCGAGGTCTGAAAATCTCCAAAAATAACCCAAATAAATAAAACATTTTGTGTTCAGAGGAGGGAAAGAGCACTGTTTAACATGTCAACCAGAAATCTTCCTCCTCAAACCCACATCTGTGTCAATAATGCCACATTTAAGTATGTCACTCAGCTAAAAGCCAACACGTTTTTAACCTGGAACTCTTTCCAACATTTTTGGGACAGTATTTAGGGCAGCAGTGTGATTTAAATGAGCCTTTGAGT
This sequence comes from Semicossyphus pulcher, assembly GCF_022749685.1. Lineage (NCBI taxonomy): Eukaryota > Metazoa > Chordata > Actinopteri > Labriformes > Labridae > Semicossyphus > Semicossyphus pulcher. The sequence continues at coordinate 28,923,313 of NW_027211693.1, read as the reverse complement.
TAGTTGAACAATTCAACTCAAGTCTGATGCTACAATCAAACGACATTATCTTATAATGCAACAAATATGTAACACAGTATTTGTTTTTTCTACTTTTTACTCAGCCTCTACATTTTTAAATCCCCACTGCAATCCATCTGTAAGCTCCGAGTCTGTGGCGACGTATACATCACTGAAATTTCATCAGATTTGTCAAATCATTATTTTAGCACTTAAACCCACTTGGAGTTACACTGTACTCTAATATATTATGGACCAGTGTCTAAGTCTGTAGGGATGAGAGAGTAATTTGACAGACACAATAAGCAACTAGAGCCACAGTGTACTTTAGAGGTAAAATATATATTGATAACCTTTTTAACCTTTTTAAATCAGCAATAAAGTGCTTATTAAATTGTACACCGTGTTAAAGTTCAGTGTAACAATACCTTCTTACACAGTAGATCAAAGTTTGAACAAAACATAAAAACACACTTTATAAAATGAAAATGTCTCTGTATATGAGAAAGTTCAAGGTTCCTTCAGTTCTTACTTTAAAGTTTACAGTTTCTTTGTTAAAAGCAGGTCAGTTAGCTGCAGTCAGGTAGTTTAGTGTTACTTTAAATTTCAAAGAGGTCTCATGTTCTGGAAAAATCCAATAGTCAGGTGGTGAGAGAAGAAAATTCCTACCACATACTCAAGTGATGAGATTGAAGGAACGGTGGTTTCCTCCTCAAAAGGTGATCTCCGTCCGGCTCCTCTGGATAAGGAGGTGATTGGTTCAGGGTTGGCTCCTCTGTCGTCAAGAAGATTCCAAAATCCAAACTCTGAGGGGTTTCCAGGATATCTCAAAAGCCGAGCCTCTATCAAAAACAAGGACATTACTACATAGAGTCACTTAATTCCCATTCTCTAAGGCCATCATGAATATAATTTCAAAGTCTCAAAATCACTATTGTAACACAGTAGTGATTAAAACAATCATGAATTATTATGCGTTTTTAAACCATGAAATTAAGATTAGAAAGTGACATGTGTGTCTCTTTAAATCATGAACTACAGCACATCATCACACATTTTACACCTCGCATTCATATGTTTAATGAAAGTGCGTAAAGTTTTCTTAAACATATAATTTTTAGCACTTACTGTGCACTGTGGCAAAATATTTTGCTGAGGTTTACACTTTTCTATTACCTTACTAATGCAGAAACAAGCGTCACTAAAGATTTTACTCTCGTAATTTCACAGCATGAAATAATTAAGCAATATCACATGAGAGGGACTGATGCTGTAGCTACTGGATATCATCACAGCTTTGATTCGGTCGTAGATAATGACAACAACATATTTTGTATTATACGTATTGCTTTTTATATTTTTATTCTTATTGCCTACTTTGTATCTTATTCTATTTCAGTCTTTTACTTATTTTTATTCTAGTTCTGTGTTAATTGTTCTGCACCAAAACAAATTCCTTGTATGCATAAACCTACTTGGCAATAAACCTGACTCTGAGACAAATTATTTTTAGAATAACTTACTTACGTTAACTTACTCGACGTTAGTTATGCTAGCTAGTTAGCCCGCTAGCTACCTGTTGCTAGGCGACAGGAGCGGCATTTGATGAAGGGCAGACCAGACCGTCTCATTTCAATTCAGCTTTAACGGTCTATTCAGGCTATCGAAGGCTGCAGCCCCTGGATTGGGACACAGCAACCATCTCCTGTGGCGCCTCGTGATGCTAATGAAACAGGCTAATATGACTAGCCACGCTAGCTTAACTCAGCTAAACTTACACAGACGCTGCCAGAAGTTGTTAAACTCCAGCACAGGTCCTACAGTCATCCCTCCCTCTTGACTACAATGTTGTCTGAAATTGTGCTGAGTATTTATTTCAAAGTATAACACTTAAATTTAACTTGGGCAGCACTCGTTTGTCTCTGTTACACTGCACCGTCTGACTTCTCTCGGTAAGGGGCAGGACTTAACCTTCAATAGCCAATCGGGAATCGGTGATGACTAGTATAGCCTATAAGAAAATAATCTGAGTGAAACTAGTCTGATTGACAGATCGCTCAGCAAATAGGCAATAATATTGAAAATGAAGTAGGCTATATTTACAGAGCCCAATTTTCTACTGGGTTGCAGCACCATTTTAGAACTAACCTTTGACACACCTGAACCATTCAGTAAACATGGGTAAACCGCTCACACAGAACAGACACAGGCTCTTTTACCCTACATGTAGGGCTTCATGTAGGGCAGCGATGTATTTTTCTGCGCCGGTGTTTTAAAAACTCTCTGCTAAGGCGTCATCAGATGAGGTCTTTAGCATTTTAAAAAGTCTCAGCCACAGTGCAGTGTACGCCCAGTGTGACTGTAGCAAAGTTATGTGTTCAAAACAGAAACATTTAAAACAAAGTGCACGTAAACAAAATGTAACTACACATCAGGGTCATGAGCGCAGTGTGTGTGTATTTGTTTACACCTCGCACACGTTTTGCTTCCGCAACGCTGGAACGCTATTTAAAAACACACACTGGGGCAGCTTTAAGCCGGCGTTGCTTGGTTCAGGGCTCAAGTTTCCTTTTCAATAACACACTTCTAACGAGGTCGTCCACTGCAATCTTTCTGCTCAACATGAATCAGCGTTTCATCACAGTGAAAAACAATGACAGAGGGGCAAACAGAAATGAGTTTTACACCACTGTTAATGTGTGCAGAACAAAACAAACACTGAATTTTAAGCAGGGGGAAATTACGCATAAAGTCAATGCACTAATTTGTGTAGAGGACGGAAATGTAGTTGGTTTTATGTAACTCAAGCGAGAAATTGCAGTGACAGTGTGTCACGAAAGTCAATTAGCCTGAGATTCTGTCCCAACTGTATCGGAAATGTTCCAACCAAACTCCATTAAAAAAATGAGCATTTTAAAGTAGTTTTCTTGTCGTCTTGCAGACAGACCTAAGAGGGCTTTAATTCAGACTTATTACAAACCTCCGTCATGATGTAGTTATTTCAGCATCCCTTCCTTGTTTCTTGTCATTAAATCTTCGTAACATCTGTTTATTTTGGGTTCATAGCGCTGTAGTAAGAGATTTCCAGCTGTACAGTGAAACTGCCACTCAGCAAAGACGCTCCACAGCTAAAACAGAACACCAGTAGTTGGTGTCCATCAGAGAAATCCTGGTACTGATCCTCGCTAGCAGCTCATCGCACTGGGCACTGGTCGGCCTCAAGGATCTAGAAGCAGCAGGAGAGTTCGGCGGTTATCGGCACACCCACACATTAAAATGTCTTCACAAGTTTGGTGAACAAATGTGTCTCTGTTTCAGTAGATTGCTGTGAGGAGGATTTAAGATCGAGGTCCTGAGGCTATCCTGACCTTTGAACTCCCCTCCTCCCCTCCGGTGGCCCTTGTCTCTTCCTCTGAGGCTGTGTTGATGTCTGACAGCACTCTCTTCATGCGTGTGACAAGTTAAAAAGAGAACAGAGCATCAAAAGCCCTCCGTGAAGAAACAGAGCATCAGTGTCACTCGGCTTCAGCTCATTATCTGCTCCATTTCATCGCTGACACACACACCCCTCCTTTAATTGGGAGGAAACTTTACAGTAAACACGTGTTGGAAATCACAGGAATAATGTTCCGCTGTTTGTATTCCCCGCAGGCAGAGAGGCACAGGTACACTGGCAGAGCGTTCAGCCTGCCAGGGACAAAATGGCAGTCAGATCCCACCCACTGTCCCCCCCGTCCCGCTGCTGTCAGGACCAAAGTGCGGAGGTGTGAGCTGGCATGATTGAAAAGAGTCAGGGGCGATGGCTGGGGGCGTGGTGTGTGTGTGTGTGTGTGCGTATGTGTAGGGGGGTGTCGTCAGAACCCGGGGGGTTAGCTCGTTAAGATGAGGCTGTAAATTGAAAGTGGCGAAGCAGCCGACGTGACTTAAGAGTTACAAATCAGTACAACACGCTCCAGTCAACCTGACACACTGCTGCTCCCTGACGCACACACACACACACACACACACAGTGAGACAGCTAATTAGACTGCACGCACAGAGTTGGTGCTTAATGACATCTGCACACGATGTTTCTACACCTCACAATGCAAAGTGTGTGTGTGTGTGTGTGTGTGTGTGTTGGGACGTGCGCACATCTCTGCTGTCACTGTCACTTTTCTGCTTCACAGTGTGTGTTTGTCCCAACTTTCCCCTGTGAGAGCGTTTCTAAGTTTGCCTTTTCCCCGGCTGACAGCGGGTGTGTGTGCGAGTGTGTTAACACCTCATGTATGTGTGTGTATGTGTGTACCAAGAAAGCACGTGAGCATGGCAGCCACCTCAGAGCGAGCTAGCTTCCCTGCTAATGTAGCTGGTGTTCAGTCCTGCTGGCTGCCTCTGTGGGGGGGGGCTTGACTTGTTTTGGATGTTGTGCTGCAGAAGTTTGGTTCTTGCTCCTTGGAAGTATAACGGAAACAGTATACTGTGCTCTCTTCTTTCAAAATAAAGTGTCCTGAAGTCAGGTGACTGAGTATGATCATAGAATGTATAAGAAGTAGATGTATTCACGGTGATGTCACTCATCAAGTGTGACGTTCCACATTTTGGCCAGTCCCACTGGAGCCAGAAGTGACCATATTTGAAAGAGAGGTTGGACACACATTGTGACCTCTCTATAATGGTTGACAGGATGCCATGGTAGTGATCTGTCAATCACAGCTAGCCCCGCCCTAAACCCTCCCCTGCTTTATGGTCTCTGTGACTCTGTGAAGTGGGAGCATCATTGACTAAAAGAACTTCATGCTGTGTTGAAGAAGACTTGAAACTAGAGATTGAGACCATAAACTCAAGAGAGATAAAGGACAATTTTCTCATAGACTTCTATAGAATTAAACTGCTTTTAAAACCTGTGGAGTCGCCCTCTGCTGGACATTAGAAACAATACGAACAAGGCATTTCTTCACCGGCTTCACTTTTATTACCAAGAAGCTAAGCCCAATTCATACATAAGGTCCATGAGTATGAAGAGCACAGAGCTCAGGGTGAAGGTCAGGGGGGTGAGAAACAAAGTTCACTGCTTGTAAGAAGGTGACTTGTTTTAATGTAAGTAACACTTTTCCTAAACAAATGAAATAGTTTTGAGGCCTAAACAAAACCAAACAGTTTCACAATGGTTCCCACGTTCAGGTTAGCACATGCTGCATGTCTAAAACACGTGTTTATTTTGAAAGTGTAGTTATTGCTAGCTGATGAAGTCTTTACTCTGGAGACTTTTGAGAGAAACTGCTTGAAAAACAGTGCTTCATATTAGCATGTAAACTACAGTGAAAGTTGAAGTTACCTAACTTAATAGCTTTAGCTAGCATAGCAGCTATCATTTGGCAGTGAGAAGCTGAACCAGGGAAGTTTAATACCCCTTTCCCACCTAAATTTAGCGTGGCAGGTTTTTCAGACCCGGGAAGACCCACGTATAGATGCCGATTGTCTCTGTTCCCATTGCCAGTGAAGTATCCTCCTGTCGGTCTCTTTTCTGCTGCGTCACCGTGACAGGGTTAGTAAACATTGATGATGTTACGGTGGTTAGGTCTTTATTGTGTCTATTACTCATTCAGTCTGTTTATCAAACTTGGCGCTGACAAATTTGGAACGATGTCCGAGCACTGCTCGGACAGAGATGGGCGGAATTTGTAGCTGAGATGTCGCATAAATTACCGACGGAGCATACCATCGCGCCGGAAAGGAAAGGGGTAGGAGATTAACGTGTTGACACGCGTTTGGTGTTCCCATCAATGCCGATCGCCGCCAAGGCAATAATTACCCAGGCATAGATAGGACTAGTTGTGCTAAATGTGAGTACAGTAGAGTTTAGTTAGGCCTTTGCTTCCCTATTCGCTGCAAACTGGCCCAAATTAGTCCTAAAAATCTGCTCAGAGAGAGAGAGAGAGCAAGCTGGTTCTGTTACCTCTCTTAATCTTCCTCTCAGACTGGCTGAGGGCGGCGATGAGGATTCTGAGCAGTGTCACTGTTCTGTGTTTGTGTCCCTGAACAGAGACTCCAGCTCAGCTTCCAGCTTTGCTTGCTGTGTTCACAGTGGCTTCAATCTGCATCTCAAACTCCAGGTCTGCTACTGAGAGAAGTCTTCATGCAGCAAACATCCAGCTTCACTGCCTCCACATGAAGAGATGAGTGTCTGATCTTTGGTCTCTCAGGAACCACGAGATCCTCCTGGGACGGGAGAACAATTACAGCGTGACATTTATTACTCAGTCGTGTTTTTACAATGTACAATCCAGAGCTGAAAGAGGTCCATTGTAGAAGCCTCAGCGGTAATGTATCATTCTGACATTTAAAAGAATCCCCTGATGTACCTGACCTGCTCGGTCTTTGCATAGAAACTCTCTCTGTGCTGGTCTTCATTTGAAATGGATTTGGATTCAGAGTAGGGACAGACTAGGAGGGAACGATACAGGTCAGATAATAACCTCGATGGACGTCGTAATGCAAACCACAGCAGCATCTGCGTCATCAGCTCCAGGCTACCAGGCCTTTTGTCTGACATCTTTAACAGGCTCCGAATCTTTCTGACGGATGAACAAAATCTGTAATTATCAGGACATGTAACTGATTTAAATCTGGACCATCCAAACCCTAGCTGCTGCCTGCAGGTGGATCAGTCAGGAATCAATCAATTATTATTTGAAATAACAACAGACTCTATAAATAGTAAAAATATGTCTAATATCAGCAATTACTTTCGGCAATCAGTTTAGGGAGACGGCAGAGGTGTATGGACTGGGTATCATCCTCCTGGATACAACCTCAGTCAGTGCAGGTGTTACCGCGCCGGTGTCTGCCTGCGCTCTGCAAGAGTCTGCACACCATTTGACAGTTATCCCACCTGCGGATACACCTGATTCCAAGGTGCTGCTGAGTTTTAGCAGTAAGAGTGGCACCAGAAAGATAAGGTACAAACAAAAGTCCCAGCAGTGACGGACTCACTGACCTCTCAGAGTGATCCAAAAAAGATGCAGACGGTATCTTTCAAATACTCCTAAATTTCATATATACAGCTCACATAAACAGTTGATATAACAAAAAAAATGTGATGGGACACATATTTACTCACCTCAGCCCCAGATGGTTCAGGCTCAGCCACAGAGCTGCACAGCTCTCTGAACACCTCCACACAGCAGAGACGGCTCGTTTACAGCCTTTACTTCACCGTCAGCCGGACAGTCGGTGTCACACTGTGGAGCCTGGCGGTCAGAGCGCTGCAGGAGATAATGGCCTTCATGTTTGTATGACAGAAACTCTGACAAGTTAAAGTGTGGCAGTGCAGAGCAGTGCTCGGTGTACATGTGTAGCACACAGACCTGCAGTCTCTCCAGCACACACACACACACACACACGCGGCAGCTGATTTACATCTCACTTTGAAGGAAGACGCCTCCCTGCCCTCGCAGCTATCATCCTCACTCACTCTGATGCTGTCGGGGGCTTGTTTACCACCCTGATAATGTATCCTCAGACACCAAAAATGAGCTAATTGAAAGGAAATTATGGCAGCATGATGGTATAAGTTGGGAGGAATTATCTGGCCTGGAGTTAATTACTGTTGTCTATGATGTACCGCAGAGTGTGATTAAATAAATGTCAACCAGGGTCCACTGGGAGTTTTAATAAATGAAGTCCATCAGCTTATTTTAGCATTCTGTTTGTCTGCAGCGTTCAGCGAGCCGCTTTGAAGGAAGCCCACGCACAGAGAGCAGCCATCCATCCATCACAGCCAGGAGGGAGCTAAAGGATCAGATCTACTGCAGGAGACGAACACGATGCATTTTCCTTTATCTGTAATTCAAAGTTATGTCTGTGCCTACATTCTTGCGCATCTTTTAAGCTCTCTGACTTGTCGTATGAAGCTGAGTCCCCTCACCCACTAATTCTTTACTGGTCCGCTGCCTCGCTGAATCAAACTCTTGCATTTACTTTACCAAACAAACTGTGCTTGTCGCTCCAGCAAACATTAATTTGTTACTTGGTTTGTCCAACAAGTTGTCTGGGGACTTCTACAAATACTGAACTAGAGACAACAAAGGGGTTTCAGTTCATTTAAAGATGTGGCTCTGCTCAGACTTCATGGCTCGTACAACCAGATCATCCCAGTGACTGACATGTTATCAGAACAGGAAGGGGGCGGGACTAACATCATTTGTAGATCTTCAATCATAGATTAATGATGATACTGGACTATTTATTCACACATACTTCTGCTTCCCACTGAGATGAAACAAGCACCAACTTCCAGGGATAAAAAAATGAAGCCAAGGCAGAAGTTCCAGAAAGTGCAGTTCCTCTCGTGTCCACTTGAGGCTGTCTCCAGCAGTGAGTCAGTCCCCATAGAGCCCCATGTTAAACTTTACAGCAGAAATAAACATGTTTACAGCCTGGTGCAAAAAAACAGTTTGGGTCTCTATAGCTCATTTCTCTCTTCATGACAACTGTACGGGAGAATCTTTATATACCTCACCTGTTTACATTGATGCATCATTAGGGGCGTGGCCTCTTTGAGTGACAGGTGGGAGCTGCTAGCTGTCTGCTAGGTGTCACCTCAGCTAATTCAGTCACTGAAGAGATTTTGGAGATTTGTTCATGTAAATATCAGACAAATAATCTGTCTTGCTGTGCGCTTTATTGGACTAACAGACCGTCCAACAGGTCTGACACACAGTTTTTGCACTCACTGTCTTATTTATATGTTAGCACTGATTAGCAGCTATCTGTGTCTGTGCTCACCGGACCTGGCTTGTTAGCTCGTTCAGTGTTTGTCATACAATGATTTATTTGTGGCGGCTCGTACAGGGAGTCAGGACTGTTGTTGGCTTTTCCTGCAGAGAAGACGGCAGACTGTAGTCAGTGTTGACAGATCAGCCTGAGAGTTTCCAGCCCAATTACAACTCAAAACCAGCCCAATTCATTAAAAACCAGCCCAAATCATAACCTTGCCGGAAACCCATGTAAACCCGTAAAACCATTACATATTGTGACAGTTTGACTTTTGGTGCCTCTGTTTTATTTTGTTATTTTGTTTGGGGTGCCAGCCAGGTTTCTCACCTGGCATTTAAGATAAGTCAGTCAGTTTGTTTTGTTGGAATCAAATCTCACAATGGATGAACACATAAAATGCACACCCACAATAAATGACAAAGCCCCACCCAGCAGGAACAACAAACTCAAAATCCTCAGTTGCAAATCAATATATTTAAAGCACAAAACAACAAATCCCACAATCCCATAATCCACAAAGCAATATAAAACAGTCCAACTCAAAACTCCACTTCGGGTTTTCTTTTTTTTCTTTACTCATCTGTTTAAGTCCAAAAATATATACACTTCCAAACAAAAAATATAAAGTTAAAATCAAAGTCTCAACTGAGTTTTTAAAATCAAAGTTTGAGTGATACAGCAGTTTTAATGTAGGCGGAGGACAGATGACGACGGTGAACACACAAATTAAGGGATTAAACAACCGTACTTTTTTTTTTGCGTTGTGGAAATGGGTGTAGCAGGGGTGTGTGTGTATGTGCAATCCTTTGGGATGAAAATCCAGATTGTCACAATATGCAATAGAAAACAGATCATAAGCACTCAAAGCTTCACATCTGCATCAAATAGCCAAAGCTAAAATGTTAGATATATGCCATCGCAAACCCAAAAAGAGTGCTGTTATACAAACAACTACACAAATTGGCATCATACAACAATTTAGTGATCAAATACTGCCATGAAAAGTGACACCAAAACACCAGCCCATTTTAAAACTATAGGGTTATGGAGGAATGAAACTGCCATACTTGTTCAAAAATAATGCATTATTTAGACATTTATTAATTGATCAAATGTGACTTAAAGCTCCTGTGAGGAACTTTCAGTTTGTGTTGATTTTGGCGCCCCCTGTGGACAAAGCTGTGCCTCTTATCTCTTCCTGATTTTGTCCTGTACATGCTTGAGTGGTGGTTTTTAACAATCACCCTAAAATGACAGCTTGTTTAGTGTTCAAAACCCCCGCCAAATGTTGACAGAAGCAGCACAAAATTCATCTACCAGCCCAACGCTATTTTCCCCAGCCCAAGGTAATCAGAAGAAGCCCAACTGGGCGGAAACCAGCCCAATCTGCCGACACTGACTGTAGTGATGAGAAGATTTACTCTGAGTCATCACTCTGGTCAACTTAAACCACAAATGTAATCTCATTCATTGCAAACGTGAGCCCGCTAACGATTTAGCCTTGGGATGAGACTGTTTTGATAGCTCAGCGTTTGTTAACGCCTGCCTCCTCTCCAACTCCACCCTCTCGTTGAAAATAAGGTCACGTCTGGGTACAAAAAAGCAAGATGGCAACGACCTCAAATCTCTATTCACAGCAGAAAAAAGAAACATCAACGTGTCTATAAATGTTCTCCAGTAGGTGATGCCTGTGTGCTCTAATAAAAGTCCGACACTAACCCCTGACAAGTAGAGCTTCTGAAAGCTACTGTGAACCTCTGACCTTACGGCTAACCTCACACTGAGCTTATGGATGCTCTTGACAATGACAGGACTTTGATAAGATAAAAAAAAGCTCTTTGATGGCCCATCATAGCTCATGTGTGCATCAACCAAGGTGATCCAGGCAGCTCTAGCTGTTAAAGAAAGGCCGTCTTTGTCCTGAGTTGTGCGTCTTAACACCCTTGAGGCCTTGGTGGTTGGGAGGTCTTAGACAATGCTGCACACAGCTTGAGCACACACCTTTAACCTGCGGCTCCTCTCTCCATGGGCCGCCAAGGGCTGTTGAAGTAATCCTTTATCTGACTTCACAATGCTGTGTGCTACAAAGGCCCCAGGGTGATCTACACATGACCTACATACATTTATTTCTGCACACATCTCTGGACATGAGCTGGTACAGCCTCTGATCATTTTTCTCCATCAGTAAGGATGTCTCTTCCTCGTGTCTTATGTCTGTAAAGAATTTCTGGACATTTTGTGTCCACAGTTAAAGCAAGGGACACAAAAACTTGCAAAATGCAAGTGACAGAGAAAATGCAGAAACAGACAGCATTTCAGGTGTTTTTGGAAAGCACCAGCAGGTGACATAATGTACAATCTGGCAAAGATACATCACACGTCTGCTTCTTCTTAATTTAAATGAGCAGATGAATCACAGCAGATATTCTGTGTATTTGGCAAAAACAAGCTATACATATATCTGCATTTGCATCTGTAAATCTGTGGGGGCGGGGCGGGTATGGGGGGTTTGATTCCTGTTTGACACAAAGTGATTGTTTACTTCTTTAAAGTTGACTTCATCTTAACGTGTAATAATTTAGGTCTTTATTAGTTACATAACTAACATTCATACTTTATAGTGTCACATACAGTATGTTAGTTATGTCATGTATGTTATCTTATGACTTTTCAACCCCACATGATCTTTTTCCTGAACCTAACGAAGCAGTTTTGGACTCATGAAACCAAACCAACATGTTTCAGGGATAGTTCAGATTCTTTGAAGTGGGGTTGTATAAGGTACTTCAATAAATAGGAGGGTTAGGGTTACGAGAGGCAGGCTGGAGTTCCTACACCGAAGCTAAGCTAAACTAAGCAGCGCCTCAGACAGGGTCAGGAGTACCACATGCTTCAACCACTTAAAAGAGTCCAACATTTAAACAAACATGTGGTACTCCGGACCTCGTGCTGACTGTTTCCCTTTAAGTTTCTTGAGTCCAAACTCATTTTACTGAGCTTTACATTTTTTCTCAGCAAGCTTTATTTTGACAGTTTAACCAGATGCTGCATATACATTTTTGCTAATTTAACACAAAGCCCTGTAACCGCAAAACAGTCACCAGAGGGGAACTAGGTTGTTGTAATGATAAGCTTAGCTCTCTCAGTCAGTATCTCCTCCTCATCAATACCTATATGTATATATGTATGGGTATATTTATGTACAAATACGTGTATGCATATATGTATATTTTTTCAGTGCCATAATTTTTTCATATATAAGTAAAAGGGTGTGAATAATGTATGTATATGTATATACACATTTTGGACACATTTTCTCATACAAGTGAATGGGAAAGTGTGTCCAAACTTTTGACTGGTAGTGCATATATATGTATATATATATATATACATTATATAAATATATATTATTAATCAGGGTTCAGGGTTGCGGGGGTCTGGAGACTATCCCAGCTGTCATTGGGCGAAAGGCGGGGCACACACTGGACTGGTTATATAATTAATATTGTTATTTTTATTATTCTTTATTGCTTATTTTCATCATTGCTTTTATTGTTTGTATTCATGACAGTTTTTGAGCTGTTACATTTCCCCCATTGGGGATCCATAAAGATGATCTTATCTTATCTTAGGGCCTCTGACCAAGCTGCTTTATTTGACATGTTGGTGGTCAGACGTGTCAGACTTTCTGAACTGAGCTCCCGTTGGCTGCTCTTTTGTTTTGGCCACAAAAGCTACTTGGTCAGGGAGAAGAAAACATCCCAATCTCAAACTCAATCAGAGAGGGGACCGAAATTAAAAACGAGAAAAGTCTATGACGAGGGCCGAGAAGGGTCAACATTATTTGGACAACAGACTTATATAAGACACAGTTTTATTATTTATTATATTATATATATTATATTTTATTTATTAGGTATTATGACAAATTAGTCCCACAGAAATATGAACTTAACTGCGCCAAAGACATCTTAAAGAATTCAGAACAAACCAAGATCAAATTTAAAATAAAAGACACATCAGCATCATTAATTTGTTCACGTCTCCCTCTCTATCAGCAGTTTTTCCCTGAGCCATTTCCAAAAAAGCTTTATCACATGCATCAAAAAGAGCCAGAAAACAATATTTTTTCTCAAGAAAATCTTAGTATTTGGGTTTTTTTTTCATTCACAACACCATCAAGACAAAAAGAAGATTTTAATTGTGATCAATCTGGTGAAAATGTGCAAGTATTTCGACCATAAGCAGTCTACCTGTGATTACAGGGAAAAGTGAAAAAAGAAAACATATATTTAAGTTCACTCTGCTCTTATTTGCTGGAGCCAGATGCTTGGTATCTTTTCTTGGCTGCAGGTTCATTCATGTTTGGGGTCAGGTTCTGAGCTCTCAGGATGGAGTGAAGGTGTGCATCAGTTGCTCACACAGATGTGCTTTCAACCATGCAGAGCATTCGAGCAGCTTGTAGGCGGAGCTTGGGGCTTCACTCTATCATCTCCATTTGGAAGTTTACAGGTGCTCTTTCCACGTTAATTACAAACGGATTACAGAGCAGTTCAAAATTTAAATTTCCAAAATCAAAAAAATCACCAGACCTGGTTTGTCATTGTTTGGCAACCTGACAAGTGACCGAAGTTTCCTTGCTGCATCTGAGTCCCCCACAGGCTCAGCTTGGCTTGAAAAGTCTGCACTCGGCCTCAGAAATTTTCATCTTGAGGCACACCTGTTTTTATTTCTAGACAGTCCTCATGAGCACAGAGGCCACACAAGGATGCAAACGTTTTACTCTCAGCCGCTGCGGCAGATCCGATGATGGAGGAGAAGCTGGTCTTCATCACGCCTGTAATGAAGCGGGAGGAGAAAGTGGAGCGGCTGGCAGAAAGAGTGTGAAAAACAAAGTTCCTGGTAACTTTTGAGAGCGTTTGATGATCAGCAGCCTGATTATGAGTGTGAGCTGTCACACACATTTACAGGCGCACTTCACTCCCACACACAGTCGCCGCATGTTGTTACAGTGCTGTCAGCCTGGGAACACATCCATCGGCTGTTTGTGGCCAATAAACACACACCGCAAACACACTCCAGCGGTCGCATTAGCCTGAATAAAATGAGACCATATTTTCACTTCCTGTTCTGCCTGAAATCTCCATTAAAGTTTGAAGGATGGTTCAGCCGAGAGGCGCGGAGAGCTGCTGCTACATCTGAGTGTTAGCTGGTTTTACCCCAACAAGGTCCCACAGAGCTGTGAGTGAAAGCTGGCAGAGACAGTCACAATACATTTGCACTTTCTGTAAAGCCTAAAAATAAATGGTACAAAGGTCCAAAAGAGAAAAGTCAAATGACCTCAACTTGCCTTGCATTGATCGTCACCTATATGTCAGTATCTGGCCAAATAACCCCAAAAAGTAGTTGTCATCCTATTTTAGAGTTTATTATTTTATGGAAAACATAAAAAATGTTGTCATGGTGCATCCTGATGATGGATGTTGGGTGTGCTGAAACACCTTCCCACGTTTTTAAAACCCTACAACTTGACTGAAAATTCTGACAATGACACCTGGACCCTAGGATTCAGAAGCTCGCTAGCAACTTAGCGTCTCATGCTTGCCAACCCTTTTGATTTTCACTCTCCCTGATATTGCCTTGGAGTTTAATTCCTCAGAATTTTTCCCTTCATGTAATGAAACTTTCAAATTTGCCCGTCCGTTGTGTTAAGTAGACATAATATCACTGCGTTTTTGCTGGTCAATTGTTTCAGAACAACGAGACAGAGACGGTCAGACACACACATGCAGACAGAAGGGAAGAGATGATGTAAGAGCTGGTTTGTACCAAAACCTCGACCTTTTTGCTCAAACTAATGAAGTAGTTTTAGTACCAAAATGTACTAAACTGCAAATGAAGTTTATCACGTGTTTGTTTCTTTGAGGATAGCACTTCATTTGAACACATTTGTAATTCAGGTGTTATCTGTACATCCATGCACAAACACAGCTAATGCAGCAGGGTTCAGATTCATTACAGGGGGGGTATTATGCTAATTTCAAGCTTCATATTTCACTCTGAGATACCTGTGGATTATCTTAGCATAATTTACAGTTAAAAAAGCTCCTCATGTTGCTCACACTGGTGCTCTGTGTGGGCCCTCATACAACCTCTGCCTGAAACCACACAGTCAGCTCTGTCCCTTTAGGAAACCCCGCCCCTACAAGCAAGCTTTCTTCTGATTGGCCAGCTCTCTGAAGCCTGCTGAGGCTGCACTTTGTGACGCCACAAAGTGTAGCGTGTAGAAGAAACTGTGTGAAAGCTGGCGTTCACAGCAGACTGAGCTGAGAAGCCTGGGGATTACTCCAACATACTGAAACGGACAGATCTGAAACCTCACCCACGTTTAGTCTGGACATCCAACATTTTAACATTATATGTCTTACAATGTGAATCAGCACAATTCTCCCTATTTAATGTCTAAAAAGCTGACAGCTAACCAGGTGAGCTGTTTTTAAGCACAATGAAGGGTTAATGAAAAGCATCAGGGAAGAGAGACCACTCTGGGTCTCAAGACCTTAAAGTCCCAACCTCACGGTGTGGCAGTTAACACTTCATACTGACACCTGCTGTGAGGAACTGTACAGTATCACGGACAGATAACAATAAAACCCTAATATATAAAATGCCTTGTTAAAGTGAGACAGACTTTTTTAACAGATAGCCAGTAGTTCTACCAGATGTAGGCCTGTTTAATTCATCTGCTGTATTCACTGTGTTGTAATGGATTGGTTTCCTTTATCCTGATTGGTTTCACCACTTTTCAAATCCAAGTTTAAACTTTGTTGTTCTCCTGAGACTTTGATTGATTGCTCACTCTCCTGAACTTTCATCTTCTCTGTTGGACTTAAAGCAATTTAAAGTTGCCCTGTAATCTGCACTTTAAACAACAAGTTAGGTTTTTTCAGTTCATGTTATTTTTTAACATCAATTTAATTCTTTCTTAGTTGATTATTATCCATCCACTGCCTTTATTTTCATGTTTTTATTCCTCATTTATTTTCCCATGTAAGGCCCTGTGTTTGAAATATGAAAAAATATGTACCACTAAAGCTTCCTTGACTTGTTTAATTGTCATGTTATGTCAGTAAATCAGTCAGGCTCTTCTGGTCATTAAGCCTGCAGAGTATGTGAGCAGTGCTGTCAGTGGGAGGTTTAGAAGGCTAACGCAGGACTGATGAAGACTGATCGGAGAGTCTTTTCGTAGAATTGTGTGACACTTACATACACACACACACTGAAGTGCATGTCCATACATGCGTACTCACACAGCTGCCTCTGTAGCCCAGCCTGAGGTGTGTGTACATCACTGTAATCTGATAGCAGGTGAGCCAGTCTCCCAGTCTCCAGATGTGCTGCGTGGTGCTCACGGGGGGGCTGAGGCGTGGGGGTCTGGGTCCACAGAGACGCAGCCAGCGTACCGGCTGGCCGGCCGGGCTGCTGAGGGACCCGGGGGCCACGGGGCCAAGCTCATGAAAGATGCATTAATGTAGCTTTCTTTCTCTCTCGTCGGACTTGTAATATGGCTGCTGCTCCCTCGAGGTTTGTATCTGTAATTTGACTCACATCCTTTCTCTCTCTGTCTCTGTGTGTGTGTGTGAGTGTGTTTTACCTTTGTGTGTGTGCATTATTCATCTCCTCAGTCTTTTTCATGTTGTGTTGACATTGGAGCCTTTGAAGTCTTTTTATGTGTCGATGCAGGTGCATGAGCTGCACGTCGCCACACTTTTGTCATTGTAATTAGTGATGAGCTCTCATTACCACTCAGGTAGGCGGCTACAAATAGCTCAGCAGACAATGCAGAGCAGAGATGTGTAGGAGAGTGGATCGCGCCTTCACAGAGAGAGGAGAAGGAGCTTTTTCAGTGTGAAACCCCCGGGCAGTTCAGCTGGTGACAACTTGTCAAAGAAACAAATCAACACTGTTGGACTCCGCTCTTATTTCAGGCTGATCAGCACATGCATACGGCTCTTTGTCAGTAATTAGCACAGCCCTGCAGGAGTCAAACACAAAGCGTTTTCAAGCTTTATTGCCTTAAGTAACCTTTCTTTTTATAGAGAGGAGGGTGATAGTGTTGAAGAACTTTACATTAGATAAGGCTGCTGCTGAAGGCTGCTGCTCAATGTATGAAAGCCAGATGTACTCTGCAGCTCTGTGTCTGAATTATACATCCTGTTTGACTCCTCACAGTGTCTGCTATCAAAAGTGACATCCTGGTTTCACTGTAGTTTGATAGCTTGTATGACTGCACACGTGAAGCTATGTGCCCCCTCCTGATCTGTGAAGAAGATGTTTGTGTCTTTGTTGTCTTGACACGACGGATTGAATTGTGATAAGATACGGACACAAGCAGTCACTGTTTCACCTGTAGTTAAATATATGTGAAGATGCACATGAGGCTACCATGTAGATTAGTTGCAGAGGTAGCTTTGTTCCCAGAGTGATTAGGTAGTAAAAAGCCATAAACAAAAGCTTTTCGACAGCAGGAACTTTCCAGGAACTAGGAACCTTTTGAGGAACTCTGGAGTGTGTTTGATCAGCAGGAAGCATGGTCTAAATTTGGTTCTGGGGTAATTGATTCACCATTTGGTTCCTTGCAGAGTAGTTCCTAGAACTTTTGGTTGAAAAGCACCTAAAATTATCCTCAACCATTCATTTCCTGTTATCCAGACTCACTATACGTTGACATTAACATAAGCTAAGTCATCTGCATGTCCACTTCACCTCAGCTCCTCTGAATAATTACCCCCCTCCTCATGTTGTAGGTCTGCCCCGGGGCTCTACAGGCAGGCTGGACCGTAAATGGACCCGTATACTCTCAGGTTCACCTCAAGGCTGAGCACCTGTCCATCTCGAGCTCCATTATCTGAACTCTTAGGTGCTTGAACTTCTTCACTCATGGTAGCAGCTCACTCTGGACCTTTACTCCAGCAGAGTGCTGACCTTTCTGACGGCCGCACACTCAGACCGACGCAGAGTGAGCCAGGAGGTCACCGCCTGCCAGGACCACCAGGACGACATCCCGGACTAAAAGCAGAAATAAGTTCCTGAGGTCACAGACGTGAACTCTCTCCTCTCTCTCTGGATGAACCGCAAGTTCTGTCATAAAGAGAAGTGGTGACAAAGTGCAGACACGATTAAAGTCTCAGCAGAAAGTTATGTGATTCAATCCCCCAGACAAACCTGGAACAGGAGGCGAGAAACTCTAAAGGGTCCAGTGTTCTCCAGAATACTGAAACTAGTTCATACAAAGGATCATCACAGCTGTCTGAAGGCAAAAGTAGCTGCTCTGAGTGCCTGAAAATGGGGAGAAAGCCTGCCCAGATAGAGAGGGGCGAGAAAACAACAGCCTCATCTCTGATGCATTTATGTTTCAATCGGTTGAAAAGTGAAGGAAGCAGCTCTGAAAAGATCCTGTCAGATCCAGTCAACAATTCTTCTGTCAGGAAGTTCTAGAGGAAGAGGTTTGTAGTTTGTAGAAGAACAATAAAATGAAATATTTCAATGAATGTGACTCAGACACTTTTATGTGACTCAGTCTGGATAACTAAAGGTTAAAAAACAGGCCAAGTGTTTTTCCATTTCTCCTCTTCACCTCTTCCAGCTGTGTCGGCTGGATGTAGTGGTGTCGGCTGACAGCGCCTCTTCTCTGCCTCTGGTGCGTATTTTCCTGTCTGCACTGTGACGTGGGTCAAGCAGCAATTGCAAAGGGTCAGTTCAGCGAGGCAGCAGAAAACAGTCTGCTTTATTGACAAAGACTCCGGCTGATTGGTCCTCAGGGAGAGAAGCTGTTACTGCAGCAATCAAGATAGCATGGCTGGGCAGGCGCTCTATTGTCGAGTCCCCCGGGACGCGGCGACGCGGAGAATACCAGAGTGGCTCTAAGAGATCTGGGAGTTTGTAAATGTGCGTTCAGTGCACTCGTGTCATCTCTGTCACTTAGGTCGTAGGATGCAGAGTGCAGTCGCTGGAGCTCTCTGCACACAGCAGTGACATGAAACAGACATCAGAGGAGAAGGAGGAAAAAAATACTTTTGTTTCATACATATCTACTGTTTGTGGCAGGAGTTTGCATGAATCAAAGCCTTATTCAATGTTATGAATGGTTGTGGCCGTGATAGCTTTCCATAGTTGTAGTATTATGATTCGCTGTGCAGGGTGCGTCATACACACTACAGATCGCAGCATACTGTGACCTTCCACGTTACCTCCCACGCCCGGAAGCAATTCACTTGTTAGCCAATAGACTCTCTGTCATGATGCCGCCGGCGAATGATAAAAATGGTGACGCACCGAATCAAGATGGGGTTCACAGTAGGTCAGTGTCAGTGTACAAGCATCCGTGGCTGCCCCAACTTTAAGCCAGGTACATTTGAGGTAGTTGAAATCCCTTGGATGTTGGCTCTGCTTCCTTGGACACACCATCTCCGAATTCTACCTGTAAGAACATCCCTCGATCACGCTTACAAGAAGACCTTCAAAGCCCGGTACCGGAGGTAACTCACTCAGAGGTCTCACTAAGTAAGAGTGAGTGGACAGGAATGCTCACTCTTTGTGGAATTTGAATATTAAACTGTGGTTTGGTGAAGTTTGGTGGATTTTTTAACTGAGAAAGGGTTAATATTTTGTTGAGGAGACCTTTCGTTGAACTGTTTTTGCTTTGCTTCTATTCAATATATTGAGTCACTAAACTGTGTTGCTTGGTTTGCCTCTTTACTTCAGTTGTGGCTTGTTCCATGTTTGTTTAATTTTACTGCATAACTGGGCACGTCTTGGTCTGGGAAAATAACTCCTTGTGGTGGTTTGATTATAAAACAAAAACCTAAAAAATAAATTGTCAGTTGAAATACTGGCTGGCACCCCTAAAGCAAAACTGCTACAACACACGCTATCTTGGTGCTGATGGGATTTTTATGAGGCTCGGGCATGAGGCCTGCTCAAGCTGAGGGTGATGAAGGGTATTCATATAAACAAAGGTGTACACTTGATATTACTCTGCTCGTCTGTTGTGCCTCCTCTGCAGAACCTGGGTGGCTATCTAAGACAGCTGCTTTGAACAAAGTGCCATCTACAATGTAGAAGCCAAAGTAGGCTACTTCTACACGCTGGTTCTCAGATGCTAACAACTTCCAAACTTCCTGGACCGCTTCTCTTTGATATGCTAAGCTAAATGTGCCCCCCAAGCTCAAGTCAAAACCTGCAGTTCCTCTGGTGGCCTCTCCCATCTTCTCCACATATAGGATCCCAAACTCGAGGCTTCACAGCGATGGTCGACAAACCAATGGGTGATGTCACGTTGGCTACGTCCATTATTTGCAGTCTTTCAAGCCCCAAGCTCTTTTTTCTTTTCAGATTAATGTGATTTGTTTTTTTCCTGAACACACTCTTTGTTCGTATGGGTCAAATGGATAAGCCTCTAAAAAGACACACACAATTAAACCTCTCCAAACCTGTGATTACAATAAACACAGGTTGTGGAAAAGTGGTTAAAATGGGAAATAATTCAAACTGCGTAATGTCAGAGAGGGAAGAGGCCGACTGCAGCGGCTTTTTCTAACGCAGCTCAGCCTCTGTTATTGACCAGCAGCATTGTTGACGTCACACTAAGGTTAGAGAAGCTCAAACGTTTATTAACGTGGTACTGATGTGCTCCAGGTCTGAAAACATTATAAATGTAGGGAAGCTGACAGTTTGCTTCTCGGTTGATCAACAGAAAAGACAATGACAGTTGAGATCTTGAGGAACAATAATAGATACCAAAGCGTCATCCATCCAGTTTTATAACATTAATATAACATATATTAACAGCTTCTAACAGATTAGGAGCTTCCCATCTTGTGACGTCAGAGGAAAATGGTTGCTGTTAGCAACTGGTGCATTAGTTTCACTAACTCTGCTCTCTCTCTTTCTGTCTCGTCTTTAATTATCAGACTTTTACGTTTGTTAAAGTGTACTGAATGTGATGAACACAGTCAGAGTCACAGCGCTCATACTGCTGGAGCCACAGCGCTGTAAAACCACCTCCCCACTACCACTGTCAGCCCGGTAACAGACAGCAGCCATCACTCCACCACCGGGCCTCATAACACGAGTTGGTTTTGCGTCTGATGGGCCCATTACATCTCAGTACATCTGTCATCTCACAGCCGGCCTGACGTCTGCCTGCCAGCCTGCACAGAGGCAGCATGGAACAAAGCAGGGGCTGCTAGTTAACATTTTACTGCCGAGGAAAAGTCACTTTACTCCTGTCATGTCTCCTTCCTTTAATATAACACACACTGGGGTCGTGTTTTTCACCGGTGCCGTGTTCTGCTGAGAGCTGACTGGAAAATGACTTTCAAATACTCGTAAAGCTTTCATATAGGCTAACATGTCAGGTAATGTTTGTATGTGGCTGCTGCTGAAGCTCTGACACAACAGAGGACTGGAGAGTGAACACCAGGTATGAAAACACACTGTCCTCACCTCCATCATCAGTGTGAGTAAACACACGGCTGCACCGCTAACGTGCTGAAGTACTAATCTGTGGCCCCGAATGATGATTCGCTGCAGGTTCAGTAAATAACCGTAATTGTGCTATTATCAGAGGCAACATGCTCAGAGCTGGACGATATTGCTGATGCTTTTTCTCTTTCAACCTTTCACATCCGTTTGCATGACGATGCACCTCAAGCAACAACCTGTTTCCTCCCTGGTGAGTCATCATCAGTGCCTCCTCATGTGTGTGATGAGGATTTTTATTTCTCTAACTGAGAGTAGAGAGCAAACATCAGAGCTACACAAGAGACACAGTTAGACACACCAGGAAAAATGGAACCCACCGACACTGCATATGAGAGTGACGACCACATTTACAGCATTAAGAAAAACACCTAATATTGTATAAAAAAACCTTCAGAGGGGAAACTCCCTTAAAGTCCAACACAAAAACATCCCTTCTAGCAGTCAAAAATGAGATAAACTGTTTCCCTCTGAGTGGGCAGGACAGAGTTTATGTTTGATTGACAGGGGAGGCGGCAGAGACAACAATACAAAATGCCTCAACTGCAGCACGCAAACTAATGACAGTCAGTATTTTATCAGCAGTGGTGTCAAATTACCGAGAACAAAGACCACTTCAGCATCTTTAGTTAGTTTTCTAATGTGCTATTATTTACAAGCTAATTAGCCAGCTAGCATTCAAGCTACTGTGGTTTCTTTGTTTAACAAGCTGAACGTGCACAAGACAACATGAGACATGTGTCCATGCTGGTGGGTAATAAGGAGACATGGGTCTGAAAATAAAAGTAAGTAGTTGTTTAAAGGGATAGTTTGATAGATTTTTGGACGCCAAGTTGTATGAAGTACTTGCTACTAGTGTAGTGGATGCAAAGCTATTAGCTTACTCACTGAGTAAATCTTCCCCATCACTTTCATAGTCATGCGTTTACTTCAGTGATGATGCGAATCACTCAGAATCAACGTGAAACAGCTACTAGGTTGGCTTACCTGATTAACCAGCCTGCCGGCATAGTGATACTGGATTGTTCGAGAGAGAAAATAGTGCCAAAAGAACGGTGCAGTATATGAAATCCCTTGATATTGTGTTGAAAATGAATCACCATCGCCTGCGTGTTGTTTTTGTAGAGTAAAAACTGTTGGTTTCATGACCCTGGCATCTCACCGGAACTACTTATTCTATGTTCAGAACCGGCCAGAACTCCGACCACGGGACTCGGTGAGTGAGCTAATAGCTTTGCATCCACTACACTACTAGCAGGTATTTCATACAACTTGGTGTCCAAAAATCCAAACTATCCCTATAAAGTCTGTTTTGTTTCCAGCTGCTGTCAGAGGTTCTTCTTAATGTAGACACAGTTTAAAATTAAAGGACTTCATTGGCCTCATGAAATTGATTCATCTACACAGTCAGAGGAGCAGCTGCATTCTGATTAATGCAAAGAGACGTCTACTTTTTATACAGGGTTTTAAAAAGTGTTTAAAGTGTTTTCTTACATTTATTATAATTGTTAACAACAAATGCTGCACATTTTATACCAACAATTTTCCCTTTAAAGTAAACAAACTGGTTTATATGGTTGATATAGTTCAGTGGCCCAACGCTTTTACATAAGAAGCTGTAGGTACCCTTACTGTATATAATGATAGCCAACACATTTTCACCTCCTCTCGTTGTACAAAAGTGAAGCCTAAACCCCCCCCCGGAGCCATCTTGCTCATCTGTATCCAGAGTGTGTGCAATGGAGATTGGCTGGTGAAGCTGCATTATTGACATCCCGCCCCTTCCTCAACCCAAAACACACATTTACCTTGTGGCCTTGACGTGTTGGAGCCCTCAGGTGGGCTCAGTCTGCAGCAGAACAGCTTCTTGTGTCGGTCTGAAGCAGATATTTATGGTTATGGAAATGACTGTAGTGTTAGTGTTAGTTACGTCTCCTCTCGCCGTTCCTCCTTCACTCTGCTACTCGGGAACAGAACGCTGCAGGAGCCCGATTTGACAACAGAGCTGTCAATCATCCTTTTGACAGCATCAAACAACTAATTATAAATGAACTTGTGAGAAAAATGAACACACATAAATCAGCATGATAAGAATGAACTATAATGACAGAAACCATGTTTGAGAAAAATGTATTTGACGTGTATTTTGATTTTATATTTTGACTCATGTCCCATCTGTTAACATGGAGGAGGCAGGCTTCATGCCTGATGGATGATGAAAGTAGAGCGTCCACAAGTCCTACTCATAAAAACAACAGAGCGTAGCATCATCATCTCACTGCAGAACTTCTGATTCACAGGTGATATGCATTATTGATGGATTTTTTTTTTAAAGTGGCTTTGCAAACTCACAGAAACGCACACACACACACACACACGCACACGCACGCAGAGCTTCTCCAAGCTGTTGTGGCTTGTCATTCGGCTGTGCTGGCTTTGTGATGTGGCTTGGCTTGGGACATTAATCATTGAAGACTCCAGACTGTAAGGCTCCCATTGTGTGTGTGTGTGTGTGTGTGTGTGTGTGAGGTACCATGATAGAAGGAAGATAGTGCTGATATGAACGCTCAGATTTCCCCTGAGACAGTGCAGGACACAGCCTCTGCTGCTTTCTCTAACACACCCTCCCACACACACACACACACACACACACACACACAGGTTATGTGACAGTGATGGCCATCTGTGCTGTGGAGATCAGGTTTATGGGGTTCCACTTGTATTTATGATCCTCAGCATGTTGAGCTCATAAGCAGCCACTGAGTGTTTTAAAGCAGCGTTTGAGGAACTCTGAACATGAAGGCGACTACAGCTCTACTCTTTTATTACAAACCCATCATGTTTAATCAGGCACATTAAGTCTAATGATGTGGAAAGTAAACATGTGAACACATGAGGGCAGGGGAGAGTTTACATGGGGGCTGAGGCCTGATTGTTTGGAGGTCAAACAGGAAGTGCGTTGGGGTCACAGAAGTTGGGACAGTTTAGCCCCGAGTGTGTGAGTCTCTCAATTAGACCAAAAGGTACAGTCACATGTTAAAACACTTACTTCCATATGTTCAACACACACACACACACACACACACACACACACACACACACACACACACAGACACACACTACTGTATCATGTTGTGTTAAACTTTTAAGAATCGTTGCCATACATTTTCCTTGTTTACAGTTTTCTAGATGTTTGTAGCTTCATTCCAGTGTAGCATTAAGCTAGCAACAATTAAGACAGAGATAAAGATTGAGATAGGGTAGCTCAGTCTGTAGGGACTTGTCTTGGGAACAGGAGGGTGGCCAGTTCAAGTCCCGGTACGGACCAAGCTCTGTCGAGGTGTCCTTGAGCAAGGCACCGAATCCCCCAACTGCTCGGGGCGCGTGTCCATGTGCAGCCCCCTCACTCTGACATCTCTCCATTCATGCATGTCCGTAGGCTCCTGTTTGTGCATGTGTGTATTTCAGGCCTGTGTGTGTAGCATGTTTGTAAAAACGGAGTCAAAAAATTTGATTTTCCCTCAGGGATTAATAAAGTATGTCTTCTTCCTCTAAAAATAAGATAAAATACGCTTTTTTAATCTCCCACAGGGGTAATTTACCTGTTACAGTAGCTCTCAGAGAGAGGCAAATTATATCTAAATTATATTGTAATCACACGATAAACATACATCCGATAAGGAAAAAATCCAAAAGGCAATTAAAGGAGATGGACACCACAGGGTTATTTTGTTGCACAGAAAATTGTACAGGCATTTAAAAAAGAACACGTGATGTGTAGAATTATTTTTATTAAAGCATTAAATGAAATGTGACCTGGTAAGTGAAGTGCCTGTAGTATAGTGAATGTTGGATGATATGTACCAAGAAGTACTGTTATTAAAAACAGTCATTATTAACTTGTTAAAGGGATAGTTCGGTTTGTTTGAAATGGGGTTGTATGAGATACTTATCAATAGTAAGTATACTTCGTACAGTGGATGCCGGTCAGCACGGCCCCTGTGATTATGAACCGTCTGGAGTGCCAGCACGGAAGCTAGGCTATATGGTGCTGCATCTTCACCTTCTACCTAACACCACTGTAACTCAACAGTACACATGACACATGAAGAACAACATCCTCTGGTCCCCACCGTGAAGTCTATAATATTGTATTTTCTTTAATTTGTTGTCTTTTCTACAAACCAATGACGCAAACATCTGATCCGACACCGTACGCTGCAGGTTTTCTTACTGAAGTGAAATGCGGTGAAATATTCAAATATAGCATACAATTGATACCACTATTGATTTTTAGGTGGGACGTCCTTATAAGTGGATAAATTACGTGTGGAACTGACCCTATCTGCAGCGGCATATAGCCTAGCATCTGTGCCAACACTCCAATCAGTTCCTAAACACCGGGGCCGTGCTGACCAGCATCCACTGTACGTAGTACACTTACTATTGATAAGTATCTCATACAACCCCACTTCAAACAAACCGAACTATCCCTTTAACAAGTTAATACGCAAAAAAAAGGGTTCCTACAACCAGAGACATTTCCTCTTTATAATCATGTTAAGGTTATTGACCTCATTGCATTGCCCGAGTTATAGATAGATTGGGTCTTTAAGCTTGAATCAAAAGGGCTTTTTTAAGGAACTCCTTCTTTGTTAATATTTCTGTACCTACATAAAATATAAATGTTGACTTCTGTTAAGGTTAGATTCAATCAGGTATGTCGGCCTCCAGTGATCGATCAGGTAAAATGTCATCCCTGTGCCCGGAGAGTCGAGATAATATCAGACTAAATCGAGAATAAAAAGTTAACAATTATGTATTTTTGCGTGTTCTTTATGTTTTTGTTGGCTTAGCATACTACAGAAAGGTTTCTTGGTTGGTTCTTAACTGAAAAATAGGTTAATAATAAAAGCAGAGTGCTCAGTGTTACCTCTCCTCCTGCTCTCTTTCCGACAGCTCACACACGTCTCAGCGGGGGATCTCTGATGCAGTCGAACGTTTTTCTCCACTGAAACATCATTATTCCTGTATCGATCTCTACAATGGCACCTCATAATTATAAAAGCCACCTGTGTGTGTCTGAAATGTATAAATCATGCCACTAAAAGCCAGTGTTTCACCCCCGAGGAAGCTGTTTGCCTCGCCTAAACACCCACGACACCTCTCAGCTCTCACACTGTCACAGTAAATACCTCCATCAGTCCATTCAGTCGCTTACTTACTTTATTTCTTCCACCCAGAGCCTGAAAAGTGACGTCCCAAGTGTCAGTGTGTAATAGTTGATTCTTCTGTGGGGACTTGAATGATGGATTTTATGTTTATGTTGTGAACTTTTGATTTGTTTATTTATCTACTTTATTTGTGTGTTCATAAACCACATTGTAACTTTGTGTTAAAAAGCTTTTTTAAATAAATACAGCTTTACTTATTTGAAACATCCTTAAATGTTGTCTTCTAGTTCTGGCAAGATTAAGTGATCAAAATTCGCAGAGTAAAAAGCTCAACATTTACCTTTTATTGAAGCAGAAAGAGAGTAAAGTGGCATGAAATATTTCCCATCATGCTCCTGATGGAGTAAAAACCCACGATGGATCAGAAACTAAAGCAGCGTCTGTCCACAGCTGCTCCTGTGTTGCAGCTTTAGTATTAGCTGGGTTAGCATTACGAGCTAGCAGGCAGCTTGCAATAAATTTCTTTCCGTCCTACTTAAAACTTTCACTGGTTCACGGAGCTAACATGGTGTGCTAACAGTAAGCAAACTTGCAACATGGCGTCTCATTCTGTTTGGACACGGTAGCTGTGTCCCAATCCACGGGCTGCAGCCTTGGACGGAGGAGGTCAACGGAGGATGCTCCATTCACAGCCTGCATGGACTGTTAAAGCCGAACTGAAATGAGACGGTCTGGTCTAAGCTTGCGTCACCAAACACCGCTCCTGTTGCCTAGCAGCAGGTAGCTAGCGGGCTAACTAGCTAGCATAACTAATGTCGAGCAAGTTAACCTCTTATTTTAAAGATAATTCGTTTCAAGGGGCCTTTCGTTTTCTTTCTCATTTGTATCTCTAGCTATTTGATTGAGTTGAAACCAAAAACTTTTAGATTTTAAAGTGTATTCCTCGGCCACATAAAAGTCCACTATTTCGTTTGAATTGGCGCGTAATGCATCTCAGGATATGGTGGGCCGTGAAGGATGCACCTGATGGATCCTTTGCGGCCGGGGAAACGGAGGACGCATTTATTGGCCGCACCTGAAGGAACCTTCGAATTGGGACAGCCTTCAACGCGCTTCTGTGAGCCTTCAAATCAATGACTGTATATATAGATGGACGACGTGACTCCATCTGCTCCCATTGTATGAAAGTGATGCCAAAATATCTTCTATGATAGGCGCTGCCATCTTGCGATGGTGACGTCATTTGGAGCCAGAGACTGCGCAGCAGAGATCGGCGGGTGAAGCAGCCGTAGCCACTTCCACTAACCAAAACACACACTTAACTTACCGAAAAATCAGCAAAGATCCCGCACGCCGGCATGTTTAACAGCAGATCAGCTTCTTTGTGTTGGTCTGAGGTTAACGTTCACAGATATGAAAACGTCAATGACTGTAGTGATTGTTTTTATTAGGTTTCCTCTCACGGATCGTCCTCTGTTAATCCTGAACTGATCGGCTGCAGGAGCCGAATTTGTCAACAGAGCTGTCAATCATCATTTTTACAGCATCAAATAACTAATTAAAAATTGTTAAGAATAAATAAATAAAAACTTGTCAGAAAAACACTTGGACGTAAATCAGCATGATAAGAACTAACTATAATGACAGAAACCATGTTTGAGAAAAATGTATTTGACGTGTATTTTGATTTTATAGTTTGACTCATGTCCCATCTGTTAACATGGAGGAGGCGGGCTTTATGACCTATACTGCAGCCAGTCAGCAGGGGGCGATAGAGAGGGTTTGGCTTCACTTTTAGGGAGCTGTCATGTCGTCCATCTATATATACAGTCTTTGCTTCAAATACGGCCTTCGAAGGCTGCAGGCCCTGGATTGGTACACAGCTGGTGAGAGCAGCCCTCCTCAGAGTCCCCTCTGTGTTGCACGGTTTACTGCTTCCTGTTTTCAGCTGAAGGGAGCGCTCCTATTGGCCGTTGACCATGTTCATGTCATTTAACTTCACAGTTTTTATTATTGCACATGAGTATTGTGTTTTTTTATATGTATATAAAATTGCACAAAATAACAGAACATAAATTATTTTCAGTTTGATGTGTGCTTTTATTGTTCTGTGGGAGCAGGTTAAACTGTAACTGCAGCAGGAAGGAAGGACTTGCGGTATCTCTCCTTGTCACACACCGCGGGTGAAGCAGTCTGTCACTGAAGGAGCTCCCATGTGCTGTTACTGTGCCATGCAGGGGGTGGGAAATGTTCTCCAAGAGAGATGACAGCTTTGTCATCCTGCTCCCGTCTCCCACCACCTCCACAGGATCGAGGGGACACCCCAGGACAGAGCTGACCTTCTTCACTAATTTGTCAAGTCTTCTCCTGTCTGCAGCCGTGACGCTGCTGCTCCAGCAGACCACTCCATAAAAGATGGCTGATGCCACCACAGAGTGGAGAGCTCCCTGCACTCCAAAGGACCCGAGTCTCCTTAGCAGATGGAGTCTGCTCTGGCCTTTCTTGTTAAGTGCGTTTATGTTATCTGTCCAGTCCAGTTTATTGTTCAGGTGAGCACCCA
Source organism: Semicossyphus pulcher (assembly GCF_022749685.1). NCBI lineage: Eukaryota > Metazoa > Chordata > Actinopteri > Labriformes > Labridae > Semicossyphus > Semicossyphus pulcher. The sequence continues at coordinate 28,894,276 of NW_027211693.1, read as the reverse complement.
GGCACTTGTAAGAGTCCACAAACTCAATGTCCATTGCCTGGATGTTGACCGGTGTTGGAGGAGTGAGTTTCACTCCAAAATCCACCACCAGTTCTTTGGTTTTTTCCTGCACTTAACTGGAGGCAGTTCTGCTGGAACCAGTCCACAAAGTCCTGCTTCAGTTCCCTGTACTTCCTATCGTCCCCATCAGTGATGAGGCGGACGATGGCGGAGTCGTCATGAGCCAAGTTAAAACACAGCAGGATTTTATCAGAACGTTGAGACGGCACAAAGTGTTTTCTAACCATGTAGCAGCAAACAGCAGCAGCATTTTCAGCAACAGTGGAATCACTTGAAAAGCAGAGGGAACATTTCTTCCTTTTCGAGGTAATTTTACAAAAACTGTCACTGTGATTTGAAAGGTTAAATGTTATTGTTGAAAACAACAATTTGAATTTCACCCCAACAACTGTAGCCAATCATTTTGCCTCACCACACATTCTCCTGTGTGTGTCTCTGAATCTCTCAGGTATCCAGCTGGAGCGACTGCGTCTCTTTCTGCTGCTGGTGTATTGAAGGAGGACTGCTGGGTGGACTGGCAGGTCCTCGGGGAGCTCTGTGATGTTCAAAGTAGAACGAACTTCAGAATAAAACTTGCGTCCCTCAGGATGTCACTTCCTGTGATCTATTCATAATGTATTTCCTGGTTAGTGTAATTGCAGGAGATTTGCAGACTGTGAATAACTTCAGTTTTACATCTTTCAGACAAATTAAAATAAGAACAGTGATGTTGTTTTGTGTCTTTCAGTGGTTTAAATGAGGATTTAGAAGATTCAGGGGTCTGATCCCAACTCAAACACAGCAGCCTGGTCGGTGGCTTGAGGCCTCACAATGTGACTCTGTAGGTAGGTCGAAGATGTGGATGCTGTCCACTAGAATATTGTCTGATGTGCTGTTGAAGTCAGGTGACAGAGAATAAAGAGGGTGGTCTTGGGCGATGGATGGGTCAAACAATAACTGGACTTTGATCCAGGTCGACCAAAGTTTGAACCCTTTTTGAAACAAAATTGTCAATTTGGATGTCTTTAAAAAACATATCATTGTACGTATCTACAATATGTATGTACAATAGCTCACTCAAACCATGATCTTTGAGACTAACAAGGCTGTTTCGGTCACTATCAATCAATAAATTTGTGTTTATATAGTGACAATCAAGACCAAAGTTATCTGAGGACATCACAAACAGAGCAGGTCTAGAGCGTAACATTTGTTGGACCCAACATGAATCCACAAAGATCAAGAAAAACTTCCTTTAACAAACCTCGAGCAGAACCACTCATGGTGACCTAAACCTAACCAGACTGTGTGCCAAGAACAGAAAGTCTGTGGCTGTGTCCGAAATCACACACTCCTCCCTCCATAGTGGGCTACAGTGAGCTCATCGGCACAATAATAAATACTGTCGGACACTACTCACCGTCTCAACGTTAACTTGTATGGAGTCACATAAAGGTAAAAAAAAATTGAACTCGCAAAATGATGTTCACAATTAACTTTACAGCCTGCAGCTGTATTTCACCTTTTGTATGAATGTAAAAAGAATTTGCAAGCGTCTAAATATGTGAATGTGTGAAAAAAAAGTGTCCTCACATATTCAAGTTTGTGAATTTGTAAATAAGTTTTGCAGGTGTAGAAATATTTTGTGCTCACAGATAACATTTGTAAATGTGTAAAAAGTTTTTGTAGCTGTAGAAACTTTTTGTGGAGTTTATCAACTTTGAGATTTCACAAAGTCTGAGTGACACATTTCCCTCTGCGTGTGTGAACCGGAGGTGACAAGCTGTGAGTTACAAGCACACATTTTGACAGTTTCTTTACACCTCAGCCAACCAGCCAATCAGCTCGCTTCCATGTTGTCAACTCACCATCCAATCAGAGGAAACTGATTCAAGCGTGCAAGTCAAGGCACAACATTTCACTCACAGATATGGATCATGCTATCTCCACTGTGTGAAACAAGCTAATGCGCTCTGTCAAGCCAGAAAAGCAAAACAAAGACACATTTTCTTTTTGGACTCTCCCAGCGCCTTGGTAATCTCCCTCCAACCAGCTGACACTTCATTCAGATGTTGTAGTGAAATGAGGAGGTATCACACGGTTAACTACTCATCTGAACTTCATGAATTTACCGTTCCCTGTCCATGTCTCAGGTCAGGGGGCGTTGACTCAAAACCTTGTGTTGTGTTGCTTAGCGCTGCGTTGTAAGACACTCCAGAAGGAAACAATGAAATTAAGCTGATTTCGTCGCTGGTGCTAACTCGTGTTGCATGCTGTTAGGACAGAGTGTAAGAAGCCTTTCAGGCAAAACTAAGACTAGATGGCAGGCACGTGCACAGATAGGACCCAATGGGGGCTTGAGCCCCTGCCCATGTGCCCCCAGAGTCAAAAAGGGCCCTTAATAAAAAAAAAACCAAGTAATTCTATTAAAAATATTTATCAAAGACGGAAATGTAAAGTAGAATCCACGAAAAATATGCCTCATCAGTTTAGGAAGTACTCTGCATTCCCTACCCCTCCCCCTCCCAAATGATTTTGCCTCAATTAATCAATTAACATTTCAATGTGTCTTGACTTGTCCCGAAAAGCACACATCACTCCAGCCCCACCCCAGTTTGGTTGCAGTGAATTATATCATCAGGTAGGCACTGTTTTAATTATGAAATCAACCAAAACAACACTTTTCATGTTAAAAACAAAATGATTCAGTAGGTCAGTAGGACTTAATTTCCTCATTATTAGCCTCTGTAGTCTGTACTCGCTAGCAATCAAGCTAATTTTCTAGTTTTCATTTAAACAATGTTTTCTCCGTCATGCACGGCAACTTACAAATATGTAATTAATTTCTGAAGCAGGTTACACTTTCATGGTTTTGATAGTCACCCCCGCTCCCCTCTCTTTATAGCCAGTTTTTTTAAAACGTGATGTTTAAAAGTGTGTTATTGTTTGGGCATGTCACAGTTGCACGAGTGTGTTTTTCCTGTTAAAATAAAAGTTTTAATCAGTCAATAAACAAGTTTTGGTTGGGAAATAAGAAGCAGCATAAACACTGCAAGAAGAGGCAAATGCACCTTTATCCAGTGAAAGGCAAAATACATCTTTCTCACCTCCCTGACCCTGGATGAGCAAACCATGTGCACGGATGTAACACTAGTTGGCTGCGGTGTGACAACATCAGGGTGGGAATTAGTGCATGTTGGTGGGGCAAGTGCCCTTTTTTTTTACTTGAGCACCTGCCCCCAAAAATGCCTGTGCATGGCCCTGCTAATTGGGGAACCTGGCAGGTCACATCATGACGCTGAGGCCGGGCTCAGACTACACTAGTTAACAATCCAACCTGATAAAAAAATCCTGTTTGATCTCACGTACCAGGAGAAACCTCTCTAATCTGAAACATGAACACACAAGATATGAAATTAACGGATCATCAATCATTACAGTATATTTGAAGATGACCATGTGTGACAGAGGGAGCAATGCACCACGCACCATGACAAACCAGATCTCATGCGATCTCACAGGAAGCAGATGCAAACAGTCAGAGCCCGACTCCACCGTGCTGCAGTGAGCATCACTGTTTGTTTTCTGTCAACACTAGCCTGCAAGCTAATGTTAGCATGAGGGCCAGAATGTTTACTGTTGCTTGGAAACAAGCCACCGGCTCTGTCGTCTTCCTGTGTGAGGAAGTACTGAAATAATCCAGACTTTTAAATCTATATATGAAACATGCTGACATTATCAGGGCGGCTCCGATGTGACTGAAGAGGTCAAAGACTTTATCTGTTGACCCCTCAGTAACCTGATAATCTGGGAGTACAGCCTAAGCTCCTGTAGTCTGAGAAGGTCTAAAAGACATCCCAAAGTAAACAAATAAGATACAAAACAAAGACAAGGAGATGTAAAATGTTGCACAACCTCTGTGTGATTAAAGGTATAAATACAAAAACTGTATTAAAATGAGGAATGTTGGATAAACGCAAGGGTGAGGGCTGTTGTGGTGAGTCTGTGTGGTTTGAGCTGCTCTCCTGTCTCCCTAAATCAGAGGCGGCTAAAGATCCACCAGGGAGCCGTTTTGTAGTGCAGACCTCTCGGGGGCCATTCTCTGCCTTTTTAAACCAGAGGACTTCATCCACAGTAATCCTTAATTAGGCCTGTGGCATTTCAGAGCACTCTCTCTCTGCACTCACCTCGCCCTCCTGCCAGTACACAGCCACGCTTTAAACAGTATCGATCAGCGGCCCTGTAGGGGGGCGGCCGCCTGCGCATCAACATGCATATATGAGTGTGTGTGTGTGTGTGTGTGTGTGTGTGTGTGTAGGTCGCTGATTTAGAAACAATTTGAAAGCACGATTACAATCCAGGCGCGTTCGCTGACCCTTCTGCAGCACTCACAAATGAGGGCCAGCTCTGAATAATGATTGGCTGAATAGTTTGAAGAGGCGGAGAATTGGAGCTGGACATGCTGAATGCTAACAGACGCAGTGGATTCTGAGTGGGATGGCGTGACGGATGGGTGTGTGTGTTTGCTCACTGCAGTGGGGAGGTTAGTGGGTGTGCTGCCAGGTACAAGAACTCGGACACACACACACACACACACACACACACACACGCGCGCGCGCGCTTTGCTACAGGAGCATGCTTCATGAAACACACATGCTGCAGAGAGTTTGTACGAATGCAGAACAAGTGAGAACTGAGGGACCACATCAGAAATGTTTGTATTTTTACTGAAAAATCACACATGTGCAGGCTGTTTATTTATTCACTATAATTTCTTCATAACCCACATCATGCTGAACCAATTAGAATCCATCTGAGGAAATACTTGACACTCAGGGCCCTATTGAGGCGGCGGGAGGCGCACAGTCTATAGTGCATGGTGCTAATTTAGGGCGTGTCCAACCCACTTTTGCTAGTTACACGGCGCGCAAATCTGGGCGCAAAGAGGTTGGCTTAAGTCCCTGGATTATTCATAGGCGTGTTTTCAGCATAACATGAATCAAACCAATCAGAGTGTCAGCTCTCATTCCCTTTGAGAGCCCGTTGCGCCTGCAGGCAGGCGTGTTGCTTTTTACATGGGAGATTTTAGTCATTCTTCTTACATAAACTGAAGTCAGACCAGCATACTTAACCTGTTTCTTTTCACTGTGCCCCTGCACACGCAGAACACACACAGGTCACTGTTCGATACATGTCTAAGCACGGATTGATGTTAAAGCCACTGAAGCGATCCCACTGCCCAACAGAAACAAACATGAAAAGAGACGTATATTTAAGCTGTGTACATTTACGCATGAGGCACAGCATTAATGATTTTAATCTCCAGGCGAACAGGATCTTATGTTTATTAAAGTTCTGTGTGCTGACCATCAAAGAAAGGTCGGCTGTAAATGTTTATTTACTTATTGTTGCTTCTGGATTGCATAGCTGTATTGTCCAGTGCGTGCGTAATGGACACTCGACAGTGTATTAATGTCTGTGGGCATGATTGTCGATGCCACAGGTAGTTATGTCTGAGGATTATTATAGATGTACATCTTAGTTGCGTGCGTGTGTGTGTGTGCGTGTGTGTGTCTCAGTTTGGTGTGGCAGTTTTTGGCCAGTGCTTGGCTCGAGCAGGAATCTCCATGAGGTGAAGCAGGTGTGTGTGGAGGCAGCAGTGAGCTTGTCCACGTCTTCCTGCACTTCTCAGCAGATCGGTAACAAACCTAAAGCAGTATCATGATTTAAGGAGACGAGGGAAACAAAAGCTTGCCGTCTGTCTCATAAAGAAAGTCATTTTACTTTAAGTGCTTTGTCCTTATGAGTCAAAGCGCTGCTGTGCGTCCCTGTGTGAGTGACGAGCACAGACTCGTGTTGTGAACTCTCTGATGTATGTCCATAATGCGCCCTCTAAATAGCAGTTGGTTGTTGGTCTATGGTGCAGTCACTTCCTGCATCCTCAAGACAGCAAAACGCCACCCGTTTGCCTGACCACAGTTCATTTTAACGAACCACGTTAGGTCGCTGAGGCGCTTTGCGCTGGGTGTACAATAGGGACCTCGGAGGGACTGCTCCGGCCCTCCATGACTTGGGAATTCAGTTGCCGTTTTAGAAAGAACAATGCGGCCTGCCTGAAGAGGTGGTTGGTGGCGTGAAACTGAAAATGAACATTGAGTTATTTTAATCCACAGTATGATGCGATTCACATTAACAAGTGTGAGAAAGGAAGAAATCAGACCTTTAAACTGAAGCTAAACAGACCTTCTGTGCATGTGTGGTATTACATTCAACAAATGATGTCTACATATGTTTATGTAAGTATTAAATAGTGACCGCTGGACTTTTTCCTGCAGCCTCCGAGTAAAATGTCAGCAAGATGTCGGGGTGAGCCGATGGGTAATACTCGAGCAGGCAGGGTGATGACGTTTATATCACGTGAATCCAGAAGAGTGACACATAACAGGACGATTAAAACCATGCGAGGTTGAAGAAGAAGGAACATTTACACGACGACAGCAAATATGTCTGCAGACTGGAGAGATGAAGAGATTCAGGAGTTTCTGGCTGTGAGGGACAATGATGAAATGGTTTGCCAGTTGTGGGACTGCAGCGTAGTTTTTACATCATGCCATGCCTCATGAGACCCCCTCCGCCCCCCCGTCTGACAGGGAAAATCTCTCACTGTGAGGGACATGTGGGAAAAGGGTACCTCTGGACAATTTCATAGGCAGACTGTCTTGAAATTTTCTGGAAATGATCAGGAGTGCATGTGTGAAAGGGGCTTAAGATTCTCTTTGACCAGTCGACGGTCTGCAGAGTTTGAACTTTTAATTTCAGCTTTGATTTCTCGCTCAGAGTCTGTGCGGTCAGAGACCGTAATCAAACTGCTCCAAATTGGTCGAATCAGGTCGAGCCACATCAACGCTTACCATGCCGGGGTAGCGAGGCAAACATACTGTGTATTCCTTCATGTTACTGGGTACTACAGCTTAAGGTGCTGGTACAACCTCACGCCGTATGTGTGCTGACGGTATAGCTGCTAAAGGTAAACACTCTGCAGCACGTCCGCTCTGTGAGCTCTCCGTTTGTTTCCTGTAACAGCGGCACCTCGTCCAGGTGCTGGTTAATGCTGTGGCTACACGTGGCTACGTCTAGCTCTGGTTCACGGAGTGTTTACCTTTCCTGCACACATACGGCGTGAGGTTGTTTGCGACGACAGGAAGCAGGAGAAGTGAGTTTTCTTTTCATAAAGCTACTGTCATGGTGCAGATCACGCTGATTAAACTTTGATTTGAACACCATTAGAAACGGTTGATGACATATTGTCTAAATAACACAACAGCAGCCCACAGGTCGATTTGTATTTATTTTATAAGGAAACGTGTCACTCCACCTACTTTTTCATAAGAGTGTCTGAACCAAGAGTGGTAAAAGTAAAAGGGGGGATTTGTTATGTTAAAGGAAAATACACTTAAAAGTCCCAAATAATAAGAAATGTGATTGTTAATAGTTCATATGGACATGAAAACACACTGCATTCATCTGGTGTAATTTCCTGTATTTTTTAATACTGAAATAAATATTGCAGAACAAACAAAAAGATATCGCTATGTATGTTTTTTTCATTATTGTGCAGCCTTAGTGTGTGAAATAAAACTGCAAGTACTCAACCAATCAGAAACTATCAGCACTGCAGGCACCGCCCTGAAAGTTCCTGGACCTTTGGAAAATACTACCCCCTGAGCAGGGACTTTTCAGGGGGTAAGTCAGCTACCCTGGAACTAAATCTAGACCCTGGTTCCTGCTGTCGATGCACATAGTTCCTGCACATAGTTCCTTAAAAAGGTTCCTAGTTCCTGGGGAAAGTTCCTGCTGCTGAAAAGCACCTTTATTTACAACCAAAAAAGACACTAAATGCCGAATGAAGAAGAGGCTGAGTTGGAGGCCTTCAGGTCTGCAGGTGTTGATGACCTGATGATGGTGAAAAACTCAGAACGTCTTTGGATTCATCTTTGTCTGACTGACCAAGGGCTAAAAAGTGCCGTAAACAGGCTATCCGTGATGTTTTTGATGAGTTGAGTATCTGGTGTCTGCAGAGTTTCCAGAAGGTTCATTTTAAAGTCAGATTAGAAGACATGATGCTGTTGGTCGGTTTGATGAAGTTAATAACGTCCTGATCACTGTCTGTGAAATACTTTCAGGGTGAATACACAAATCCTCTTCCACACACACACACGCACACACACGCACACACACGCATGCCCTCACAGCAGGATGGTCTTATGCTGCTTTAATCCCGTATCCATAGAGACCAATCTGTCCATCGCCCCGGGGACGAGAAAAGATCAGCCAGCATCTGTTTTTTCTGTCCTTCTGTCTGTCTGCGTGTCCGTCTCTCCTCCAGCCCGTCTGTCTGTCAGCCTGTTTGCACATGTTGCCGTCTGTCAGGAGACGTTTCCATCAACCGCCGACCGAGTTTTAAAATAACAGCCAATGACATTTTTATAACAACAACTGTCCTTTTCGCTCGTCGCTGACATTGATTGATATCGTACAGTCGTAGTTCAGCTGCAGTCAGAGCAACAGAGAGTCTAACAGAGGAACGATTAAGGAAGGAGATAATGTGAGCAGTGAGACACATTAAGCGTGACAAATAAAGTGAAAGATATCATTCTCATTACATAAGGGGGGAAAGATTAAAGATGACCACCTTAAATAAACCTTTTAAACATCATAAAATTAAAGGTTTCTACCAGAGCGGTTAAAATGAATATCAGGCCTCTTTATTCTAAACAGGCGAAGCATTCACAGCTTTTTGGTGAAATATGAGCGAGTATAACAAATAATTCTCATAAATTTATAGCTGAAACAGTTTTCTACAGATCATGTGCACTTTAATAACATCTGTGCAACAAATGCGGCTCTGGAAACGCAGAATTTGGATGTTTCCTTTCTACAGAAATCCATCATGAAGCCTCCTGGATGCCGCTCGGTGTAATCCGTTAAGGTCTGCATCATGCTTTGTCACTTACATTATTTTTGTGAGTTATTTTTCACAGAGTTTTTTAATCAATCTGCTCTTAAACTGCAGCACCACACAAAATAAAATTGATATTATCAATTCTGACTTGATGTTCAGTGTGATGGATTACAGACGTGAAGCAATCTCAGTCTGCAAATAGATTTTATACCATACAGGGACGAGTGGAAGCAATCGATGCCTGGACCAGTCGCCCAAATAATTCCAAAACAATATGAAGCATGCAATAAAAAAAAGATCGAGAACTTCATTCAAGTTGTGAAAATTGGCTTAATATATATATGTACGATCCTGTTAATTCTCACTTAAGTCTGAACCATGTTTAAACCAGATGTGTAAAATGTGAGAGAGCCCACACGTGACGACAGATAACGATAGATTGAACAGTTTTGTTTCTATAGTGTGAGGAGAGCAACGATCTCCGAACAAGACTTTAGAGTAAACAAATATGGCTGATGATGGGCAGGGAGAATTGGCTGTGATAGTTTTTACTGAAAATTCAGGAAGAAAAAAAGAACAGACTGTGGATGAAGTGGTGGAGACGGCGTGAACATGGGCTGTACGTGTTACTTTATGCTTCACGTTTGCTCTTGTTGTGCTTCCTCCTTCAGTCAGCTTGCTTCCTGATTGGCTATCGTTTGGTTCCACGAGAAGATCCACAGAATGCATACTCAGCTGTCCTCGGGTTTCCCCCACACAACAGGATATTAGATCGTAAATACTGAACATGTTTAATATTTATGATTTGAAATCAGTGCTGCCACGACTTTCTTCCGAGCAGATCAGGGAAAGTAAAATCCCTCTTAACATCCCTCACACCACAGGGACATCTGGAGAGATCATCTTTAGAACCATCAGAACATCGGGACTTGTTAGTTTAGTCAGAAGGGGGAATCAGGCCCAAAATCAGCTTCATAATATTGTGGTGTGTACCCCGCTTTAGCTAACCCTGTTTGCAGTCTTTATGCTAAGCTAGGCTAACCACAACCTGAATAAAACTGAACTTAACACACAGTCCTCAACTGAGAGCTTCTGGAAGCTCATGAGAATATAATATATTATTTTAACTGAAGTTAAACAATCACCCACAGTGTGAAGCTTCTGTCGGTCCAGCAGAAGCATGAGGTTACAGTAAAGTTTCCTGTGACATTTTCATCTTTTAGTCCGGAGTAAGTCTCTGTAATGTATCATCACTTTTTTCTCATCAAATTTCTGTAACACAGATTCATGTAATCCATCACTCTCCTCCCTCACTGGCTGCTTCATACAGAGGAGGCGTGCAGGAGATGAAGGATGAAGGCAGAGTGTCGGTGAATAAAGATGCTGGAGCTCCCGCGGTCCTTAATGGATGCCTATGGGCCGTACAGGTGACTGCGCTGCACACTGGGACCATTTGATGCTGACTTATGTGTGAGTGAGGGAGAAAAGAGCAGAGTGAAATATGGAGAGGCGAGCCAGAGGTGAGCGGAGAGAGATAGAGAGAGAGAGAGATGGAAAACAGATGAAGAAACGGAGAGGCAGAAAGAACCTCTCTCTATCTGTCCGTCTGATTCTGTCTTCATCAATCTCTGTGTGTCCATCTCTCCATCTGTCTATATATCTGTTTATACACGTCTCTCCATTAGTCTCACTTGCCCATCTCTCACTTACACACACAAACACACACACACAAAATATGTTAGAAAAACAAACACTTCGATTGGGATCTGATATTTTTACACTCAGTTCATACATCTTTTTAACCTGGGCCCTATTTGAGATTCTAAACAAAACAAGCTGTAATGGTTGCAATGCAGGGGGGCCTGGGGGGCACAATTGCCCCTGCTGGTGCCGCCATGTTTGCAAAAACCCCTCATGGGTGCCCCTGTAGTAGATTAAAAAAAAGCCCTTTCGAGTGCCCTTCCAATGCATATAACATGATAAAGTGCCCTCTGCCCTTCCAGTGGATAAATGATACATGTTAGCCTCCACACACTCCTACATGTAAGACAATGTGCCCGAATGGGATGCCTCTTTATTTGAAAATGCCCCTGTTGTTGTTGTTGTTGTTTTCTAACCCTTTTAAAAACAGTTGAGTGGCAGCACGATTCTACCTCATTTTTATTCCTGGTTGGAGCCCAAAAGCTCCATTTTGGAGTTTGTTAGCATGTTAGTTAAAAAGTTACCATGTACAATTCAAATGTACCTTCAGGAAGAGAAAACACAGTATGTCTGTCAACACACACACACAGACACACACACAGACATACAGAGACAGAGAGAAAGTGATGACCCGTGATAAAGATCAGTGCTGCATGTGATTAGAAAAGAGCAGAGGAGCAAATTTGCTTGTTGACCGGTGTGGAGAAATGTGCTCAGGCTCCTGCTCACGTGAGAAATTACACGTGTGTTTTATTACAGAGGTGCAGTAGTTATGCTCACTTAATATAACAGTTTAATCTAAACCAGGGTTTGGTTTCACCATGCACTGTTTAAAATCAACTTCCTGCGTGCTGGTGCCCTATGGCATACAGCTGGTGCCCTTTTTATTTTTTTTGCCCTTGCCCCTCAAACAGCCTGAGTACGCCACTGTTGCAATGTTATCCTCGGAGGCCTATGCGCCCATCAAAGTGGGCCTCGTAAAAGTTCTTGTTGTTTCCACTGACACAGATTGTTATTCTAAGTGTCTGACAACATTACAGAAAGGATCCCTACAGAGAGAGACCTTTTTGTTACAGAGGAAGAGTATTTTTTAACCACAAGCAGACGCATCGCGTCATCGCTCGCTGCAAACAAAAAAAATGTCATTTTGCCTCACAGGACACAGGAGCAGCTGGTCTACTGCTGCCCAATTTTGGATCCAATTAACATTTAAAACACTAAGTCATTGAATAACACAGAAAAAGTAATTTATTGAGGCAGCAGTAGACAAGCATCTCCTGTGTTCTCTGTGGAAAAATGACGTGAATGGATTCTGGTGCTTTTGAAGAGAGCGATGTAACATCTGTTTGTGTTTACAGGGACCAGGTTTATAAATCCCCGGACTTCTCCTTTAAAGCATAATGCTAACCCTGACATTAAAGGTGGTACACAAACAATTATTCAATTATTTATAACACACTATAAAAACGATTAATTAAGTTGCAATTAGATATAAGGACATTGTCAAATGGTTACTAGTGTCAACAACGATAACTCCGATCTTTAAGTCTCAAACTCGTCTACTAACTGATAATGAATGACTTCAATATCCTACAAAATGTAATTAAATACAATATTTACTTATATGCTCTATGAATTAAATCTGACGTATCTATTAATGATAAAAAATTACATTTGTTTAGGTATTATTTATTTTCACTGATGCCAAAAATATTAATTAAAAATGATTTACTTTTGTATTAATCAAGTATGTTCTTAGCAGCACCATTAACTATATTTAGAAATAGAAAAAAAAATATTGAACATTGTATATGGTACATTATATTATGTAGATTATCAAAGGAACAAAATGCAGAACAAAAACATAAATAATGTTTTTTCTCTTCTAAATAAAGATAAACATATTACATACTTTATTTATCCCTCAAAACACTTAAAGCTTCATGAAATGAAATAAACAGCCGTATTTATCTGTAAGTAGAAAGATGAAATTGACAGAATAAAAAAAGGTGAAGAAGCTGCATAAAAAAATCATACATATGTGGAGAGATTGTGGATATGTAGCATTCTTTATGATTATTTATTTATGAGTCGCCCCCACCCTCACACTCAGCACCGCCCCAAACTCAGAGCAGATTTGTGGGAGGCCTTGAGGTGCTGCATGTTTTTCAGGTCCTGAAGGAAAGATTTGATAAAGAACAGAGAGATTTCACGGTTTTGATGTTTTAGGAGGAAGAAATATGGAGGGTGGTTGTGTTTTTTTGGCTTCGGGCCTAACGTTGAATGACAGAGAGCTTTAGAGGCTCTTTCCATCTTCTCTGCAGGAAGAGCCAACAACCAACCTGACTCCCTGCACGGGACGCCACAAATACATCACTGTATGACGAACAGTGAACGAGCTGACAAGCCAGGTATGGTGAGCACAGACACAAATAGCTGCTAATTAGTTCTAACATATAAATGAGTGTAAAAACTGTGTGCCAGACCTGTTGGACGGTCTGTTAGTCCAATAAAGCGCACAGCAACACAGATTATTTGTCTGATATTTACATGAACAAATCTCCAAAAGGCTCCAACAGCACAAACATGGCCCAGAGGTGACTGAATTAGCTGAGGGGACACCTAGCAGACAGCTAGCAGCTCACACCTGTCACTCAAAGAGGCCACGCCCCTAATGATGCATCACCTTAAGCCTTAATAAAAATGTAAACTGGTGATTTATATAAAGATACTCCCGTACAGTTGTCATGAAGAGAGAAATGAGCTATAGAGACCCAAACTGTTTTTGTACCAGGCTGTAAACATGTTTATATCTGCTGTAAAGTTTAACATGGGGCTCTATGGGGACTGACTCACTGCTGGAGACAGCCTCAAGTGGACACGAGAGGAACTGCAGCTTTTGGGACTAAACGTTGTATTTGTGTTTCAGGCCTGGGTGTTTCTGCTGGTTCAAATACAGCTGCTCGGGTTATTTTGGTGCATGTAAGCTCTTTGAGGCTCTATAATAAAATCAGGGCGTGTATCTTTAAACGGCTCAGTCAGTGATCTGTGAGAGAACAGATAATCTGCTTCCAGACTCTGGATGATGCTGTGTGACGATCCTTAACAGGCAGAGCTGCTTTCCTTTCTTCCCCAGCGTTGGAGTATGATTGTATTGTTATATTCCTGCAGAGTTTTCCTCCTCGCTGCTGCTCTTTATTGCACCTGAATCATTGTCCTCTGAGTTAAATGCAAACCCTGATTGTAATGGCTGCCTCACGCTGTTCATGGGGAGGGGGGAGCTCGCACAAGCGCTACTGTCTCTTTCTCTTACACTCATACACAAACATTTATAGATTTGTGTGATTGCAGACACACAGCGGCAGTGCATTAGCAGCAGTGCTGCATTAGCATATAAATGTGTTCCTGTGTTGTGTGCGGATAGTGTGTGTAAACTCGTGCACACTTAATATGCACGTCAGGCAGAGTGGGAGATGATAGTGTTCTTTGTAAATGTTGATCGATCAGAGAGATAGCACAGCAGCAGCTCCGTGCGTGTGTGTGTGTGTGTGTGTGTGTGTGTGTGTGTGTGTTTGTGCGTGTCTGCCTCCCTCAACCCTCTCTCTCTCTGTCTCTGTTCTTGACATTAATTAAACGTAAACCACCGACCATCTGCTGCCACTTAAGACGACTGACCTGCTGACCTGGAGACTTGGCACGCACGCCAGCCCTCATACAGTGTGTGTGTGTGTGTGTGTGTGTGTGTGTAACGCTCCTACACACACATTAGTATTACCATCCCTGTGAGGTCCTCACTGCTCACACACACACACACACACACACACAAACTCTAACACACATTGAAGTGATGCTGAGTGATGGTTTCTAGTTTTTAAATATGATTTTGAAGCACATAAAATGTTCTTGTCCTCTTTGACAATCTTTGCACAGTCAGCCAAACTGATGCATCTTTTTAAATTATGCAGTATGCACTTGTCTATACCAGATTTTCTCTTATGTTATGTAGATGCTATTTGCATTGACCACATATAGAAGTTGACATGGACACAGTGAGGCCACCCATTGGTTTGTGGTCTACCGTTTAAAAGCTTGGACTTTCTGACATTTCGGGCAACACTTTTCTTTGAGCGAGAAGTGACCATACTTGGTCGAGAGGGTGGTTACGCATTGACAGGTTGCTGTGGTAGCGACTTGTCAATCACAGGTAGCCCCGCCCTAAACCCTCCCCTGCTTTCTGGTCCACGTGACTCTAAATGGGAGCGTCATTGACTAACTAAACATCATGCTGTGTTGAAGAAGACTTGAGATCACAAACTCATACTTGTCTTGTGTTAGCTTAAAGCTAGGTTAGCCACCATGACCTGATACTGTGAAGGTCAAAGGTCAAAAGGAGGAGGAAAGTTTTGAAGTGCTAAATGCCTGTGCTAGCTGTAGTGTGATCAGATGAATACCTGTGCTGTTCGTTAGAAACAGGAAGTTTCTGTCAGCCAAACTTTTATTTTCATTATTCAGCAAATCAGCATCCAGCTCTGCTTTTTTCTCTTTGTATTGTTTTTGTGTTTTTGGCTGGGATGTCTCTCACTAAGTGAGCTGTGTGTGTGTGTGTGTGTGTGTGTGTGTGTGTGTGTGTGTGTGTGTGTGTGTGTGTGGAGTGTGTTTACACGGAGCCTTTTAATCCAACAATAATCTGATTAAGACCTGAATGAGAACAATAACCCTCTTAAATACGCCCATTAGAGTAAACAGGCCTTTGTTAGAGACATGTCACTCTGTTTGAAAAGCTCATGAGAATCTTTAATAACACCATCAGAAAAATGAGAAAAAGCCTTGTAAACGCTCTGATTACCTTCTTATTTCAGAGTAACTCTCTGAGCATGCTCAAACACTAACCTCTCTATCTCATCATTTTACCTCTGTTCTTAAACTTTAACTAAATGTAGTTTGCCATACGTTTGTGCTTTACAAGGACAGCTTCAGCAACAGAAACAGCAGCAAATGGTAATGGTAATATTATTAAAATTGGCTGAAATATTTAAGATAACTTCAAACAACAATCCATTAAAATACATTTTAAAAGGGAAATGTTACATTTTACACCCTAAATGTGCTTTTTTAACATCAGCTGTGGAGCAGCAGGCGATCCATGCAGGAACAGTTAACTCCTGTAACCAGAGATGTGGACTTGAGAATTGGTGACTTGGACTCGAGTCGACACGTCACTGTTTTGATGACTTGCTACTTGACTTGACAAAAAATAAATTACTTGAGACTTGACTTGGACTTGCAAGTTAATGACTTGAGACTTAACTTGACTTGAGGCATGATGACTCGGATGACTTGCGTGTGTTTTTTCAATATTGTCAAGTTTCTGTCTTACAATCAAGTATGTACGCAGCACAAACTGGGAATCATGATTGGACGACTCAATAAGCTCTATGTGATTGTCCTGATTGGATGACTGGCTGTCAGTCAAACATGCAACATCAAAGCCCCCAAAGAGAAGCCTCATCAGTCGTACTTGTTACTACTCGATACGGTCTCAGAGCAGACCATCATCATGGCTGCGTCTGTGCCAAGATAATACAGATACAATTCACTGTCATACCTTTGAACAGGTTACATAAATTGGCCAAGAATATCATTATTAGATGAGCTGCTAACACCTTGTCTTTTCTCTTTATAAAGACCAGATACTACAGGTAAGAGTGCTGGATCTTGGGTGGAAAAAAAGTGACTTGACTTGACTTGCCCAAGAAAAAATGACTCGAGACTTGCTTGATACTTGAGCAAAGATGACTTTCAATCAATCAATCAATCAATTTATTATTTAAAGTGCAAAATGACCATGGTACATGGTATCAATACACTTTACAATAAAATCAAGTACAATAATAACAGACAATAAAACAATATTAAAACACCACAGGAATATTATAAAACAGTTAAGAATTAGTTTAAACCAAAATATTGAGTAAAGAGGTATGTTTTAAGACGGGACTTAAAAATTGCAGTGGATGTAGCTTCTTTGATACCTAGTGGGAGGCCATTCCATAGAAAAGGAGCACGGTAGGAGAAGGCCCTGCCACCAGCTGACTTTTTATTGATTGGTGGGATGACAAGGAGGTTCGAACTAAGAGAACGAAGAGGACGTGGCGGAATGTAGGGAGAAAGTAGTTCAGTTAAATAAGATGGTGCAAGTCCATTTAATGCCTTATAAGTTAAGAGAAGAACTTTAAAATCGGCTCTAGCCTGAATGGGCAGCCAATGTAATGATGCCAGGACAGGAGTTATGTGACAGAACCTACTTGTTTTTGTTAAAAGTCTGGCGGCTGAATTTTGCACAAGCTGAAGGCTCCTAGACTTTGTCACAACACTGACTGTAACTGATTAATGACATAATAATGCTGATTCACACTGAATACAAATGATTTATACATTAATATCTTATAACTGATCTATAAAGCATCAGTAAATGATTTATAAATATTGTTACTATTGACAGATTTAAAGATGAGTCTTGACTTTGGAAACAGAAGGTGAGACATTCAGAACCTGTTTAACATGGCCTTCATCAGCTGATGGAGTCACCATGGGAATATAGATGCTCAGCTACTTCTGTCGCTGATGTTTATTAACTCTGTTAACTTGTACCTGCAGGTGTAAACGCCTTCTCACTCCCAACTCGTCAAACAGCAGCTTTATCAGTGACCCTACGCTTCAAAATAAGACCATCCAGGTTCTCCTTTATTGTCTATTTTGCATGATCAGAGCTCTGAGGTCAAGTAAGTGATAATAAATATGCATCATCAGCTTTCAAAATGACACCATCAAGTGCAACATAAATAATTTACAAGCTTTATTTTAAAAGTTGAAGCAGACGTGTGAAAAACGTTTCACATTTTAAAACCGCAATAAATCTGATTCATTGTGATACAGCCCAGTTTTTTATTCTTTATTTAACCAGGCAAGTCATTAAGAACACATTCTTATTTACAATGGCGGCCTGGCAAAAGGCAAAGCCTTTCGAGGGAATGGGGAAAGGGGCTAAAAAGGAAATGGTAAAAGGGCAGCAGCACACATCAAAAGATTAACAACACGCAGTACATACATGGCATGCAGTCTAGCACACAAGCAGTGGGCAGGTAGCTAGCAGGCAAACAGTGACAGGCAATACAACAAGACAAAGCGAAGCATACACAAGCAGTATGACAAGCAGGCAAGACAAAAAAACAGCAGCAAGACCATGGTTTGGTTTCAAACAACACAATTATGTAACAGATGTAGGTTAGGTAACTCAAAAAGAAGTCAACATTGACTCACTTATTTCTCACTCAGGAATTGAGATGTGGACTGCCAACCCAACCTGACGTTAACGGCACATCAAAACATTAAATTAAAGGACCGCGCCAAGAAACTCAAAACCTGCAGCTTTGAAGAGTTTGGCCGCTGAACAGGCTGATCAAGTTGGAAGTGAGATCCAGCAGATTTTTTTCACGACAAACAAGAAAAGTCCATCTGCTGAAACGACCACCTCCTCTAAAGCACAATAAATGTGTGAGATTTATCTGATTTATAATTTATCAAATGTATATGTGGTTTACATACAGGACAGATGGACAGAATGTTTAATGTCACATGTTGGAGTATAGAGCACATACAGCACAAACACACACACACACACACTCACACACACACACACACACACACACACACACACACACATTAAAGACAGCTCCTGACAGTTTGCTGGGTGAGAAGATGAACCAAAGGTCATGTCAGACACGCAGCAGCTCCTCGTTCTGTCCATCTGTGTCAGAGAGACCCTGACGTTCATTACAGGAACACGACTGACCTGCAGGAGGAGGAAAAGTACACCTGGTCGACCTCTAGCCTACAGAGAGAGCAGACCTCAGGACACACATCCAATATGTTTCTGTTCCTTCATTTATTAACATTAATATATGCAGACTGAGAATATAACCAGTCCTTTTAGGACTCAAAACAATCCATCAACTGAAAAGTCTAAAAGTACTTACATTTGGGTACTTACTGATACCAAGTACCAATAAGTACTTAATAATACCTTTACAGTTCTCATAATGACTTTAAAAGCAGGTTTCATTATGATCAGGTGTTCCTCACTTTCTGACTGTAACAAAGTAAATCGACAGAAAGACGCAGCTGTTGCTGATTTTAACACTTAACTTTGTTTTATTTAACAAACATGACACTATAACCTTTATCACATTCAGTGGATTTCAGTACAACACAACTTACCACATATAGTGTAAAAAAGATCACGTGATGAGCGCTCCCATTTCTAAACGCACCTGAACGCGGCACGACTCAGCATCCCCCTGAAACACGGCAGTGAGGGCGACATGCCCGGACTTGTTTACTGCACCGACTACAGAGACATCAGTGATCGCAGACAGACTCTTTTTATCGCGTGTGCGTCCATGAATATGTGAGTGAGTTTGCCTTAATGTTTGTGTTACAATCTGTTAGCTTCAGTTTGGCCGTGAGTGTACATGTTAGTGCTGTCTGTGAGGACTATGCCTTATTCTAAGTGACATTGCTCCTTCTCCGCCTACCTGCTGAACTAACAGGAGGCTAACATCAAGCCATAAAGTGGTATCGGTTCCATTTGAATCGGCATAGTTTTCCGAGTACGAGTACTTAAGCTCCAATACCGCTCGATACTGGTATCCCCACCTTTTATAGTATAATCAGTGTGTTATGTGATAACATACTGTGTACTTTACCTTCCAGTCTTTACAGGAGAGCCCACTGAGAGGTGATCATCTGTTAGTCGATTAGTTGTGTCGACCACGTTTAACCCCGTCCTAAACTGCAAAGTGCTGCACTTGTGAAATGATCCTCTAATCACCTTAAACTCATAATCCTGCCTGTAAACAAAGAGATAAAGCAGATCCATCACCAGAGAGTCACTTCACTGATTCAGTGTGAGTTATAATCCAGACTCACTTTAGGATTTACTGTTCGTGCTCCTGATCGGAGTCTTTTCCTGGTTCGCTCTCCTCTCCATATGTCGGCCCCTCCCTGCAGGATAATCAGGCTGATTTTAGGTTTCATTTTAGAAATCTGATTGTGGGCTGGTTTTAACAGATTATCAACCCAAATAATCCATGCAGACATAATCTTAATGTTTCAGACTGGATCAGTGAAAATGTATATGCAGCTTCTTCCAAAGTTTGATATTAACAGCTTGAAATCCTGCTTGAAAGGAGCAGCGATGAAACTGTGAGAGAAGACCAGCAGCCAATGAGAGCGAGCCGACCGGGAAACATCACCAACCAGATGATATTTAGGAACCCTTTGGTGTCTGTATGAGGCACACAGGCTTTGAACTAACCCTTCAATCTCAGACACATGATGCAACTGCTCTAAGCGATGGAGTAAAAAGATGTATTAAGTAGCTTGGAGCGATGGATGGGCCAGACAACACATGAAGAAAAGAGACGCGAAACCAGCGGCACCTCGTGTGTCAGCATGAGACGCTGTGAGAACCAGAGATGGGAACACGTTATTGTTAGTTGAATGCCCGTTGTGTCATGCACCTCATCATACAAGCAGCCAGTGAACTATAGTGGATGGAGCCACTGCATGCAGGAGAATGCTTCCTAGAGTTGCTTGTGATTTCTCCAAGGTGAGGAAATTTCAAAGCAAGAGCCAAAATGTATGTTAGGACTGAAACTATGTGACGAGTCGTGCAGACGCCAATCTCGGATCCAATCAG
This sequence comes from Semicossyphus pulcher, assembly GCF_022749685.1. Taxonomy (NCBI): domain Eukaryota; kingdom Metazoa; phylum Chordata; class Actinopteri; order Labriformes; family Labridae; genus Semicossyphus; species Semicossyphus pulcher. The sequence goes on along the minus strand of NW_027211693.1, from coordinate 28,873,814 downwards.
CTATAGTCTGAGACGATACAGCCTCTGGGGACACCGGTGAACGTGCCGGGCAGTAAGCTATAATCGACTTCCCGTCAAAACTTCCTTTTCTGCTTGCTGCATTGTTACAGAAAGAGAAACCGTTATCTTGTGATTTACTTGTTTTCATGATTTCGGCTTTTGTGACACAGAGTCAAGGGAATTCATCTCAAGTTAAATTTTAGATCTAGAGCAGATTGTTAGCTGTTAGCATGCAGATGTCTGTCCATAACTAGATTAATAAGAAGCTAAATCGTCGTCAGATGACAGCTGGGATGACATTCCGGCAGATTATGTTCCGCCTGCTTTTGCTCTCCTCACTGACTGTTTCTCTGCATACGCCGCAGCCTGCTGATACGTGATTGCTTATTATTACTCAAACAGAACACTTGCCTTCCTGGAAATCCACGTCCCTGCCATAAATAGAGATTCAGGGACAAAGCTTCGGTATTTGACAATTTGGGATTGAGGAGGTTGTGCAGCCTACGTCGCTCTGCATCTCTGCATAGAGAGTTCTTTATTGTTGATTGCTGCACATTCTGCCTCTGCAGACACAACTGTTATTTTTGTAAAGTTAACAAACTTTGAAAACTCAAAAAGTTGCTGTTTCCACCTTTTGCATTCCTGTTTTTGACATAAACAAAAGATTAAACTTCTGTGTTACCGTCAGCAGGTCCTGTTATTACCTGCGCACACTGCTGCAGACAGAAACACAGGCCTATAATGCAGATAATTACCTGTACAAGCCCAACATAATGCTGAAATAATAAAGAAGTGCTTTATCGCTCTCATCCCTCTTCAAGGCAGCGCCGCTGATACCGGCTGTGTGAATTTGTGTGACACCCTGAGAAAGCGCAGCGACTAACTCTAAAGATTTCCTCTCCTGATTAGTTCAAAGCTGCATCACACGTTTCGGCAGGTGATGGTTTCTCCTCGGTGTCGCCGTGTGGAGCGAGCGGCGGGCTGCATGAATAACACCCAGAATCAGACGCGGTTTGTCTTTGTTGAAATGAAAGGCTCACAGAACAAGGCTTCTACTTTATTATTTCCACAATGGAGAGACAGAGCGTCTTCATGTAGCGGCGGAACAATGGAGGCTTTTCATGTGATGTGCGGCGGCGGCGGCGCTGCTTTTCATGCTCGCAGTGTAACGAGGCTGCATTTACCTTGCAAATAGGTTACAGCTGCTTTCTTGTCCTTTAGCTCTTTCTCTGCTTTCAATTCACCAAAAACATCCAAAGACTTTCCCCGAGTGTGTGTGTGTGTGTGTGCCCTCCGGTGCATGTACTCTATCTGTGTTAGTGGGTGCATATGTAAATGTGTGTGTGTGTGTACTGAGCCTCTTTCGAGCTGCCAGCGCACTTGGCCTCATTCTCAAAGCGAGCCACCATATGTTGACGGTCTTGAGAAAAGCAGAGGGAGAGAGACGTCAGCTCAGAGAGGCCAGAGTAAGAGACAACAGACGATCAGCAAACAGTTTGTGCATTCATTCCTCCTTCGATAAGCTGACCCTCCGAGTCGTCGTGCAGGAGTGAACATGTGTCTGACGGGGCTTCACACTGAGGCAAAGTGGCATGGGGGGTGAGAGGGCTTCAGACTGTGTGGATACACAGCACAGTATGGATCTGAAGTAATGACCCAGGAGGCTCCACAGTGTGGGACGTGTTCTGCAGCAGACGATCACACAGCTTTTTCTTCGCTTGCTTTCCATTTTATAGCTTTTTATGATTTTATTATTATTTTACTTTATTAATTTTCTGTCACTTTGTTGTAGTTTTTCCTTAATTTCTTTTTATTTGTTATTCTGTCTGTGGAATTTTATTTTTATTCATTAATTAAACCCCAGTGCTGTCTTGAGACTTCAATCTCCAGGGACTTCCTGTTTAGTAGAAAATAAATAAATCATTATAAATTAATTATTTACTGCTATTTTTAAGATCTAGGTCATTATCTGTTGTTCCACTGAAATAATAATGTGCTGGAAATAATGTCTAAATAGATAATGCATCGTTTTCACCTGCTACATGACGGGTTTAATTTAATATACGTGAAAATAACAACTCCCAACACAAATGACCACACAGATATTTAATTTGAACCCTCTAATACGACCAACAGGAGCGTTACTTAAATGAACGCCTATACTACTCAGTTTAAATAAAGATGATGGTTTTATTTTAAATAAGTACAAGTTACGCTCTTTATATTCATTAAAAGGTGATGTTCCGTATGTAACGAAGGAAAAGTTAGTGTCTTTATTAAAAGATTATAACTGCATATTATTTATTTAAGATACATTTAATTCATTTATTTCATTGAACTTGTAGTTCAAGGAATTTACCAGAATTCAAATATGTTTAAACAAACAGATGATTACCTCTTTGTGCACCTCTAACGTTCATCATGTCCTGATGTGGGAGTTTTTCTATCTTATTTATATTATTCTATTCATAAGAATTCACAAGGTAGTTATGAAATGTAATGTTACATTCTGTTGTTTAATACAAGTATCCATTACCGGAAATACACATGTAGCCCACTGGTTGCTCTTCAGGTTTATTGCTAAGTAGGTTTACACATACCAGGAATTTGTTTTGGTGGTTTTGGTGCAGAACAATTAACACAGAACTAGAATAAAAATAAGTAAAAGACTTAAATAGAAAAAGATAAAAAAGGCAATAAGAAGAAAAATATAAAAAGCAATACGTATAATACAAAATATGTACACAGGTGTGATTAAAAACTGTAGAGATGTGCAGGATATTAGTGAGTGCAAAAGCTTACAGTATAAGGTTAAAGTTAAGAATAAAAATAGTGCAGCGTACAGACAATATAAGAGTCCAGTGTGCATTAATGTGACGCATAGTCTGAGTCTTAAACATTCGTTAAGTGTTGAGTGACTGAGGGGCTGAATGAGAGTCCATGTCACGTGGGGGGGTGGGGTCGGGGTCTTGTTGACGAGGCTGGCAGCAGAGGGGAAGAAAATGTTCCTGTGTCAGGTTTTGGTCCTGATGGAGCGCAGCCTCTTGCCAGAGGGAAGGGTCTCAAAGAGACTGTGTCCGGGGTGAGAGGGGTCAGCCTTGATCTTACCTGCATGTGTTAGGGTCCTGCAGGTGTACAGGTCGTGGAGAGATGGCAGATTGCAGCCAATCACCCTCTGCAGAGTGGATGATACGCTGCAGCCTGCCCTTGTCCCTGCCAGTAGCAGCAATGTACCAGATGGTGATGGAGCAGGTGAGGATGGACTTAATGATGGTGGTTTAGAAGTGCACCATCCTTGTCTTTGGCAGGTTGAACTTCTTCGGCTGCCGCAGGAAGTACATCCTCTGCTGTCCCTACTCTACCTGCGGACCTGTAGTAATTTTTAGTAATTGTGGAGGTCATCTGTGATAATAATTTGTCAAGTAAAATTCCAGCACAAATTAGCTACCATATCTTTGGCAAACACAGAGGTCATCTGATAATATTAGTCCCGTGCTAATCAGCATCTCCGTAGTTCGGGGTAGAATATTTTTTTTCTGTTTAGTTTTGTATTTAATGTATTCTGTGTTCTTGTCTTGATTCTACATTTTATTTGTGTTTCATTGTTTAGAGATCATTTCCTGGAGTCACAGTCCTGAGTTTGGTTTGTAGTGTTTCCTGTTTTATTTTGTAGTTCTGGCCCCATGTGTGTCATGTCTTGTTTTACTTCCTGCCTTGTTTGTTTTCCCTCCTTTCTGATTGTGTGCCCTGCCCTCATTAACCTGCCACCTGTGTTAATTAGTTTCACCTGTCCCTGTTTACCCCCAGTGTATATAGTCTTTGTCTTCCCCTGTTACTTCGCTAGTTCGTTGTCGTCTTTCCCTGTGAAGCTGTCGTCTGTTGTCCTGTAACCTTCATGCCAGTGTTCCCAGTTTGGATTTACCTTCTTGCTGTATTTTATGTTTCTACCTTTTGCTGGATTTTTCACCACCTGGACTGGGAAGAGTAAGCCTTTGATTTTTCCTTTTGTCTTTTTGTTTAAATAAATCTCCCGAGTCTGCATCTGGGTCCTCTCTACTTTTGTTTGTATCCTCATAACCGTGACAATGTTTTTGTTATCTCTGCGCCTTTTTCCTGCCTCTTTCCCAGTCAAGAATTATGAGGCTGCGGTGGAACTTATAAATGAAAGTTTTGACAGCATTTTGGGTGCAAATTCAGGAGGCTCATCTCGCTACACAGCATGGGGACCCATTCGCAGTAAGAGCAAACTCAAATCCATCACAGGAGCCAAATCTCGAAAGACGATGAGGCGGATGATGTGCATGGCAACATGCGGTAAGGAATGCAGTTCTATCTGTCAACAGAGCGGCTTTAAGCAGATGTTATGCGAAGCCTTGACATTTTCAATCACAACTGTGTTGATAATGTCTGTAAGTTGTAGTAAAATACAGACATTTCTAAATCACTTGAGGTCCCCAGGTAATACTAGTCCTGTGTGAATAGGGCTTAAGCTGTTAGTAGAAATAATGCGCGACACAGAGGTTAAATGCTTTGGCAAAGTGCAATATTTGTTACTAACCACACGAGTGAGTGCATCTTTATAAACCACATCCTCTTGTGTCTGATAAAAACACCACTGAGCCTCTTAGAACATGTCAGCTTGTTGTATCCAGGGTGACTTCTTGTCTCTGACGATGTGACATGAGACGCGCAGTTATACACACACAGGTATATTACACTTCATGCAGCGTAGTGAACAGAAAAAGAATGCTACAGACCTCGGTGGTGGTCAGAGAGCAGACTGAGGCTGAGCAGCAGACAGTCATACCTTAACAATAAACACAACAATAAGTGGTTCAATATAATAAACACTCAAACACACAGTATTATGAGGACATTGTTCGGCCTCAAAAGAGAAGAATAAGCCTTAAACTCAAAGCAGGGACTGCAACATATGAAAAGAAGGACGGCACACAAACGATAAACATTTAACCCACAAGCTTTATTCAACCCAAAGTGTGTAAAATATCACAAATAAACTAGGGGAAACAAAAGGGACAGGAGACCCCGGCCACAATGAACAAGAGACAGGAAGATGCTAGGCCAGCCAGGCGATGGGCCGTCGCTCCCAGCACCTCCCCCTAAACTATCTATAAACAGGAAAAACAACTAGAGCTGAATAACCGGAGATCTCCAGCCCAAACTACAACAGCAAAACCAGCCAACACATGCTGGACAAAAAGTAAGAAGGAGTAAGAGGAAAACCAAAAATTCCAGCATGTGTGTGCACTCCCTGCATCTCTACATGTCCACCTCCTCCCTGAGCACTCATTGCATTCAGGTGCACAACAGGAGGAGGGAGACCAGAGAGAGACAGAGAGAGAGAGAGAGAGAGAGCAAGGCAAAATCAACACAGGCCACATGTAACACAAACAGCAGTTAGAAGTGACTGGAATGAACCATGGGGCTGCAGTGGTCCTGGTTTGTTTGTGTTTCTGCTGAGGGAGAGTTTGATGAAGACTTTAACAGTCAGATCACTGTGTCATGTGTCTGATAGTCTGTCAGGCTGAATGGATTTATTAGAGAAACAAGTGCATTGTGGGTATAAATTTCATAATCACAGCATGCTGTAGAACGTAAGAGAGAACAAAGTGTGGAGTTAATGCTGCGTTCCAGACAACTGGGAACTCAAGAACTTCCAGTAGAAATTTCCGACTTCCGAACTCGGAGCAAGTGGCTGACCGTGACGAGCTGATGTTTTTAGCCGATTTAACTTGTTTTTTTGCAATTTTAACGTTTTCCAGAATTACTTTTGTGGAGAGAAGATAACTTTAATCTGAGAGATTATTTAAAGTAACCAGCTACCTTCAAATGTTCATGCAGAACATGTGTTATATGATAGTTGATAGTTTACCATTGGCGATGTGCCTCTCCATTCTTGTGTGATGTCAGAAATCTGATAATCGTGAAGTCGGGGTAGAGGAATCTGCTCTGAGTTCACAAGTAGGAATTCCAACTTTAAATGGCGTTCCAGAGCAATTCAGTGTGTACATAGAGGAGATAATCAGCGGACTGATGCTGCGTTCACATGGTTTCAGGCAGACGGTAGACGGCAAACTGGATGTCATTTAAATGGACGAGAGCAGGACGGTAAAATGTGGTGAGGCCGACAGAGATCACCGGTAACGGTAGACGACATTACCATGCAAACTTAAAATTGTTCTAACTTTTTGCCGTCCTACACAACAGAATTTAAAAACCGGATGTGACGTACCTCCCTATCACAACAAGACAACATGAGCGATCTGGACAACGAGAGGCTGATCATTTTGGTTCAAAAGCACCCCGAACTTTATGACCATATGCACTTTTGTTTTTGTCTCTTTGTCAGACACAGATAAACAAGTGATTCAATTATAGTTTATTTAACATCACCATAGCAACATCTTGTCATGCGTGGTTCGTTTTGCTGTGAGTGTTTGTTTGCTTTGCCTGTGCCGTGCAAAAGGAGTTGTCCGTCTGCCTGAATCCATGTGAACGCAGCATAATGGCTTTTTTCTGCAGTAGATTTGAGCTCCTTACTGTTGTGTTGTAGACATAAAGTATTCTTTATCTACAATATGTACTTAAAACTGTGAAACTAATACCAAAGAGTAGACACTACAGTCCCCGTTAGTAAGAGGAAAGTGTTTATGCACCAAAAGACTTTGTAAGATTTGGAAAAAGATCCTGTTTTAGGTTTGAATAAGTACAAATGTAATTTTGGTTATGTAGCTAACATATGGACATGGGTTAACTAATTGACTGTATGTTTGCCATAAGCCCCTTTTGTGAACTCTTGACAATTTCAAGAAATTATTCAAGAAGTTTCTCACAGTGGGAGATTTTCCCTGTTGGACGAGGGACAGGGGCAGGACTTGACATAAAAAGTACACTGCGGTGCCCGTAATTTCGTCGTCGTCCCTCACAGCCAGAAGCTCCTGAATCTCTTCCTCTCTCCAGCCTGCAGACATCTTTCCTGTCATCTTATAAACGATCCGTCTTCTTCAACCTCGGATGTTTTTAATCGTCACATCATCACCCCGCCCACTCGATCACAGAGAATCTTCCTGACTATTACCTGCTGCGTTAACGCGTCGGCTTACCCCGGCCTCATGTGGACATTTTAGCAGGAGGCTGCAGGAAAAAGTCTGCATACAGTCAAAAATTCTGTCATCTGCGTTCGCGCGTGCAGCCCAGCCAAACAATGTGGGGACATTTTCAGAGAGCATAAGAGCATCCACCTCCTGAACATCAGAGCATCCACCTGCTTCTCATCACTCCGCCTTTGTGTAATCTCTTCAAAAATGTGAAATATTTCTGTTTAAATGCAGGGAACAGGAATCTGCATTTAACTACATAATAGAGTTTGGCTGAAGATAAGCTCCCACCTGTGTGTCTCACCTGTTCCTGGCAGAGACGACATTATCTCGCAGCAGCAGCAGAACCTCCAAAATAGGCGCAGCATTGACGCATTTATCGGTGGCCTCAGCAAACAAGGCAGCACAGCAGGCTGATGTAAGTTACAGACAGAGCAGTGTGTGTGTGTGTGTGTGTCACAGTCTTGAAGTCTACACACAGATCAGCAGAAATATAAACATATAAACACTCAGAGAGGAGGAGCGTCCATAATGCCCGGCCTGGATGCTCTGTGTGAATGAGCGGCTCCTCTCTCTCTGTAACGGGACACTCCGAGCTGACGCCGGCCGCTCATTTGTCACGCCCGCCCTCCAACTCTCTGACATGATGGATGCCGGGACCTCCCTCGCTCTGATCCACCGACCCGCCAGCTCTGGATTAAAAATCCATCCATGCTGACGTTTACATATTAAAATTGGTAGTTAGGGCAATCGTCCATGTGGAAACAAAAGAGAGTTATCGATCACTGACATTACATCTGAGTCTGAACGGGGACAAGAGGAGAACGTGTTTCTGATGACACTACGAGGATGTTGGGCCTGGACTCGTCCTCGTCCTGGCTGAAACTAAATCAAACCAGCGATCACTGAAGTCGGATCATCCACACAGACACTTTATACATGTATACATTATGTATGTGTCACTAAATGTTTGTGTATTTTTGTAATTTTAAAACTTTATAATCATGAATGAGAATGCAGCTAAAGTCTGTGCTCAATTTAATGATGACTTTTTAGTATTAAAGCCTAACCAGGGACAGGGGTTCCAAGTTAGCCTTGGCTAGAAACCCTATATGCAATATATGTTACTGTAACCTGCCCCGATGTCTTTTCCAGTGTTTCTGACAAATAAACTAATAACCAAAATAAAAATGACTTCTCTCCTTAGCCTTTTTTACACTGCGGTTCCTCAGCATCCTAACGAAGCTCCGTCCTCATGCCACCTTTGTCATTCTACATTGGACCATGCAACGGCGGCGTGAAGCCGGCCCAGTGTGTGTTTTTAAATAGCGTTCCGCTGTTGCGGAGGCAAAATGCGCACATGGTGTAAGCAAACAGCGCATGCTTCAAATACACATACAGGCTCTGCAGTTTACACAGACGCCGTTTCGCCTCTGTTACTACCTCTGATGCCGGCTCAGAGGCGGAACAACTTCGCCCCACCATTCCGCCTCCGTGCGTTCTACATAGACGACAAAAAATAACAGAGGTGTAATAATCCCGCCTTGAGTCCTGAGTCCTGACTGAGTCTCTGAGTCCTGACTGAAAGAACCCCTCACTGCTCCAATTACAGCAGCAGATCCTTGGTCATCTTTACCCTCTCCTTCTCAGCTAGATATGATATGTGCTCGACCAACAGTTCTCACCACAAACTCATCACTCGCAGTAGCTCTGTCTGTGGCCCTACGCCTCAATATATGATGATCTAGGTACCACTCTAGAGTCAGTTTTACACGTGTAGGGCTCAGCGTTCCTGTGAGCTTCAATATTGATGCAAAATCAAGTAAAAATTTCTACATCAAGCTTTTAAATTCTTGAATAAAGTCCACATTGACGATAGAATCAAACACTGGGTTCCTGGATGACCCATCCATCACCAATAACAACATATGTACGCTACGTTAGCTAACGCACCATGAATGGCCTGTGGTTACATACTGTATGTACGTTAAGTAAATTGAAAGGAAATCAAGTTCTTAACAGTTTCTCTTCATTCACACAGGAATCAAACCCAGATATGAAAATGTTTGTGTGACCCATCGTCTCCCTGACCTCCACCCAGACAGACTTTAAAGCTCTTTATACAGCGTCACAACTGTAAGCTCGAGGACAGTGACGGAGGAGAACCTACAGAGTCATACTGGAAACATGCGTGAAGCTTTGGGCCACTGACCGAGCTGCTGTCTCGGATGACTGTGGAGTAAAATTGGCTCTGACGTGGAAAATAAAACCACATTTGTGGATAGTTAAAAGATGTTTGTGTTCGTTCTACTCCAATAGATACCTGCACAGGTGGTCAGAAACCTGAATCATGATGAGAAACCTGATTTATTTTATGAAACTTCATCTTGATGTCCATAAAAAGAGAGGAGGGCACCTACAGGATATATTGTCTACGAATGTTTAGTTGTCATAAATTTGATGTCAGACTATCTGTGTTCAAAGAGCACTTCACATCCAGGTACTTTATTTTGAAACTTACTGACGTTCATCTGATTGTGTTGCTCAGTATGAGGACAGCTATAATAATCCCATAACCCTGTAAATAAAAGAAAGAGTAAGAGTTTTTAATGACTGGTTTATATGAAGTTTGGCCTATATCACTTTTCAATAAAAAACTGAAAAACTGTGTTTTTAATGCTGCAGACAAAAGTCAGAGTATTGAAATTTGCATTGTGCTCAAACACCTGAAAGCTCTCTGAGCTCTTACCTTATGTTGATAGTAAGACGGGTGTTTTGATCGGCCGTGAGACATTAAAAATGAAAGCTTCTCTGCCGGAAGAAGCACCGAAAGGGGTCAGAACTGCTGCAGCTGATTACAGCCGGAGCAGCTGATGCTCTTTAAAACCTGAGAGCAGAAAGACGGGAACTCTCTGAATCGTCTGAAAGCGCCTGGAGGCTGACGGCCTCAAACAGAGGTGTTGTGATTGTGAGGAAATCACACCGATCACATCTGAAGACTTGGAAAGCAACTCAAAGGTTATTTCTGCTTTTTTTTCAAGCCCACAGTGTCTCTCTCTCTCTCTAAAGGCAGGTGAGTGTTTTGAAGGCAGCGTCTGTGATGTGAGAGCATCACAGCACAAGACTTCAGAGGAAATCACAGAGAGAGCGAGAGTTAGAGGAAACACCTCCTCCATGTGTTTCAGATCCTCTTCAGCTGGAGTTTGTGCAACTCTTGCATCCCGTATATTACATACTTGTGTATACTGTATGCGGATGCAGATATGATGGACTGATGGGACTTTTTACATGTATGCTGTTTGTGACGCAGTGTTAAAAGCAGCTATCACACAGTATCAGAATCTTTATAACACCAAAAAGGTGTTTTTTCAGGCTCTTCAAGACGTTTCTCACAGTCCAGTATGTACTCACAGTTAGCTGATGAAAGTAGTACCTGTGTAGACACTTCTTTATATAGCAGAGCTTTAAGGGTTAAACCACTGAGAGCGCCTTACATCAGATTTCCCCTGAATGTAAATCAGCCTGCTGACACATGAGTCTTGCTGTGATTGGTAATCCATCATAGTGAAGTTTCAGGTGGAGGCAGAATGGGAGGAGGAATGTGTCCGGACCCCCCTGCTGTGAACATCATGTCTGCCTGTAAATGCTTACATGTGTTGTGTTAACATAGCGTCGTGTGGTGCTGCAGTGCTCTCTCTGTAAAGGCATCTTTATGTGTGAGACCTTCACGTCCCAGGATGCTCTAAACGCCCCCCCGACAGGAATACGATCCTGGCAGAAGCTCTCTCATTATTGGCCTGTGAGACGCTCTTTGATGCCCAAATTCCAGTTATTGGTGATCTAAGTTGGATTGGATATCTGCTGAGCCCAAACTGAAGCCCTGCTAATGACACACCCGGGCTTAAAGGAGACCTGCAGAACGCTGGCAGGCCCCGGTCAGTGTGGGACATGCGTGGGGGGGTGTGTGTGTGTGACAGATGAACTGTGCAGATTGTGTTTGTACAATGTTTAAATCAGAGGATTATTATTGGTTATCTGTGAGCTGGGATATGAACGTCCAACACATGGGACATTTGGCTCTTAACAGCACAGACTGGGACACACTGACGGCAATTAAACAACAGTTAGATTCTGTTCAATGACAAGAGAACATCTCGTACAGCAAACAGAGGGCCGGGCCAGCACGAAGAATCTCTCCATTGATCACGTTCAATCTCATTGTGCTGAATCTGCTCTGATAATTGTCTAACAAGCTTTTGGTTCAAACATTTGCATGAAACAATACAGTGGACAAAACTATCTCACACTTGGTCGCTGTTCTGGGCTCTCATTTATAAAAGAGTGCGTAGAATCCAGACTTAATGTACGTACTGAGAAAACCCAGAAATAATTCAGATTAATAAAACCGTGCACACGCACACCTGCACGCTGTGTTCCCTTCATAAATCACAATCCACCTGGAAATGTGCACATGTGAATTAGCTTCTTGTTCCGCCCTCTACACGCCCACATTACACCATAAACGCTCAGTGCAAAGCACCTCATGAATGGAAATACATACAAATGATCACAGGAGGTTGTTTACGGTGAATCACGGAAACAACCGAGAGGAAGCCGAAGGAAAATAACTGTCTGACAGCTCGAGCTGCTTGTGACTGAGCTGGAGTTCAGAAAGCACATGTTGTTTGGAGGACACAGCGGGGGGTCACAAACACAAGACAAACCAACGAGTGACAACAGGTTGTGACAGCATTCACGTAGTTCACCAGCAGTGTCAGTGAATCCATCAGCAGCATTACGCACGAGTGTCCCCGCTGTTAATGTGTTTACAGAAACCACATTAATGACTTCACATGACTGAATGTTGGCGTCAATCAGAGGTCTCCTCGCTCCAGGATATTATCTGATAGAAGACTGATCGGCCTTTTAATTCATGTGGTTTAGTTATGATGAACTTGGCCTGCTCGGTGTTTGGGACTAATTAAAAGCATATGTAATGATTGTGTCACTCACTTCATTTGTACACTTTGCTCATTTACACGATCCATATGTGTAGGTGGTGAGATGACAGGTGAAGCAGCCACTGAGAGTCTGACAGCGCAGTCGTAATCATTGAAGTTAATTAAGTCACAATATCTTTATTAAAGCAAAAAATCCTACTTGCTCATATGAACACAGGATTAGAAGATGTTAGTAAAAACTATTGACGCTCTGTTCTTCAACCCTTCAACACTTTTTGATGTTATTTTGGATTTCTACATCTGACGATTCAGGAGACGGTCTCTCCTCAGCGCTCTGGTCGGCTGTGAAGGTGAGACAGTGCTGATCAAATATTAAGAGGACTTTAATTTAAGATTTGCTTTTATCTTTACAAATTGAAAGATGCTAATTTAATATGGCTCACTACAGGCACGAGTAGGCCTACTAATAACACTGCAGGTAGATCGCTCAATAGCGTTTGATATTTAGTGAAATGAAATGTTTGAAAGGCATCAATATACAACCTCACCATCTGTGTCGACAATTGTACGTACGCATGGGTCACATTTTGCTTACCAGTGCACATTTTCCCGTCATGTTTTTCTTTATAGATCACAACACTGTTTTAAAGCTGCCAAACGTAGACCCAGTTTTGCCTTAATTCAAAGAAAAATAACAACATCTATTGTTCTCCTTAAGTCTGAAATGGAAACCTGCATCAAGCAGTACTGACAAAGTTCTGACATGTACATTGGCAATTTGTGTATTTTTTTCATAGTTTGGCTGTAATTGACTAACAGGTACACAAAGTGTTTGAATGTCTCCAGTAGATGTGTTCATCCTGCAGCAGTGAAACAGGCTGTAATGGCTGCAACATAATCCTTGATGGATCAAAGTGCGTCCACTAAAAGTTCTTGTTGTTTCCACTGACAGGCTCAGATTGTTATTCTAAGTGTGTGACAACATTACCGGAAGGATCCCCACAGAGAGAGACCTTTTTGTTGCAGAGGAAGGTGATTTTTTTAACCACAAACAGACATTACATCGCTCTCCGCAAACACACCAGACTCCATTGATAAAAACACTAATTTTACCTCACAGAACACAGGAGCTGCATTTCAACTTAGGTTAGTATGTTTCTGTCACTGTGTGTCACACAAATATAGTGTTAGATCTGAACTAAACATGATAAACAACAAAGTCACACAATAATGAAAACAAACTAGCCGATCGAGGCAGCAGTAGATCAGGAACTCCAGGTTCTGTGAGATAAAATAAGTGTTTTTGTCAGTGGCTTTGAGGAAGCTCTTTCACAAAAAGGTCCCAGCATTAAAAAAAAATACAAGAATTACCCTTTAAATTCAGCTCATAAACATGAACACAACCTGTGCACATTAAACAGCATGTTAACGTACCTGCAAGTAGGAGAGCGACTACTTTCAGACCATTCCTTTGGACCGCATGTGGATGACTGTACGAATATTTAGCCAGTTAGGACTCCTACATCCTGCTCTGAAAGGCTTAAAATATTCTATTTCTGAGACTTGATTATTGTTGTGTATGAATCATCCTGGACACATAGTCCTAAAAAGAAGATCAAAAATAACATCAAACACAGAGCGGTGACAAACAGAGACGAGATAGTGAACGCTGCCCTCAGAGACATGTCTGTGTTCCGCTGCTTCCTCGTTGCTCAGAGTTGATAGTGTCAATAAATGAGTCGGTGGAAGCTAAGTGATTCAACCCTGCTGGTAATTAAACACCATGTATGAGTCACACAGCAGAGGTGGGTCATTACGAGGCAGAGAAACAACGTGCTGAAGTTAGCAGCGCTGACAAACAGGAAGAGGCTCAGATGACATTTCTAACAACGCCTGAATCATTAAAGGTCCACATCACAAACATTCAGAACTCCTCCTTTTTTACTGATAGTCAAAGGAGCACTAACTCTGCTCTGAGCGAGAGGCACAGGAGGCCCAAACATCCACCTGCTTGTTAGCTAATCTTTACTTCTCATGCTCTCACATCCAGCCTCGCCTCCTGTAGTGATCAAATAAATATGAACATATACACTAAATCAGCTCTGTGAGGCCAGTTAAAAGAAGATACAAAGTAAAGCAGCTCATCCTGTGGTGAGTTACACTGATGAGATCTCACATGTGTTCATGTCTGGGGGGGGTGTTCCTCTCTGCTCGGAGGTAAATCCATCTAATGATGGAGAGAGCCGAGCACGAATGAATCATCGAGCAGCTCCTAAACAAACTGCATACTGGAGTGTGCTAATTTGTCAGGTGTGATGTTGGCACAGTTCAACATGTTTTTCAACGCTCAGACAGATGAGACGCTTCTTTGAGGCCCCGATGCATCATCCGTAACGGTCTGTGGAGCCGCTGGAAGCTCCGACAGCTCTTTGGATGCAGCTCAATAAGGAAGAATTAGCTAGCAGCAGATATGGAGAGGGCAGCAGGTGATAATCATTCACTCTCTATCTACACAGTCTGCGTTTAAAAGCCCAAGCACACAGGACAGGAGTCTGGTATCACAAGTGTTCTGGTTTCTGTTTGTACCCAGTAGTATTGACCACAGATGTGGACTTGAGACTTGGTGACTTGGATTTGAGTCGACTCGATTACGTTGACTTGCGACTTGACTGATAAAAGTTAATGACTTGAGACTTGACTTGAGGCATAATGACTCGGATGACTTGAGTGTGACTGTTAGGTAAATTTCATCATGGCTGCGTCTGTGCCAAGATAATACAGATACAATTCATTGTCATACTTTTTGAACAGGTTATATAAATTGGTCAATAATATCATTATTAGACGAGCTGCTAACACCTTGTCTTTTCTCTTTATAAAGACCGGATACTACAGGTAAGAGTGCTGGATCTTGGGTGGAAAAAAAGTGACTTGACTTGACTTGACATAACCTGTGACTTGACTTGACTTGACTTGACTTGCCCAAGATAAAATGACTCGAGACTTGCTTGAGACTTGAGCAAAGATGACTTGGTCACAACACTGATATTGACCAATCACGTATCAGCAGGCTTTGGTTGTATGCAGGAATCACAGTCCATGTGGAGAGCACAAAGGGTGGAGCACAATCCACCGTAACACCATCCCAGTTCCCATCAGTGTCTTCTGACCATGATTTATCTTCTTTTTTTATTTATCTGGTCTGAAAAAGACATTAAATTTGTTGCTAGTCGCTTTTTTGAAAAAAGTTGCCTAGAGGGAGAGAGAGAGGCGCTAAATTGGCAACACTGAGAGAAATTGCCTGAGGAAGTAAAGACAGGTTAATTGTGTTATTTTTTTTAACATGTTAAATATTTCAAATTAATTGCAAAAAATGAACGCGTTACTTTTGACAGCACTACAATAAACAGATATTGGCTGGAAGTCCTCTATCTCTAACCGCTGGCTACACGGCAAGCCTCAAAAAGTTGTCCACCAAAGGATACGTCTTCATCAGATCATAGGCAATGAGTTTAGAGATGAGCTAATTGGTTACTCCATCAGGTCCTTCAACCTGACCAGATACTTCGTTCTTTATCCCAGCTGTCTGCTACAAACCTACAGGAACGTTTCCTAAATTAGCGCCTCTACTGATGGCAGGAAACACATCCTCATACCAGCGGGTGGCCTATTTTCTTCTTAACACTTTTTCTGGCGTCTCATAGAGTCACACCCTTTGGCCTCTACATGAGACGCACACAACTTTTAATCAATTACAATGTACATCCATCCATGGATTAGTAGAGAGACCAACATAGTCCACTTGGGTTGATATCGGGAGCGATGCATGGATCGATAACAACAGGCAACTTTCACCCAAGAGATCAGAGTTTGAGTTCTGTGTGAAACAAAAACTCAACGTCGAGTTTTATTATAAACCCCAAACATTGATGTTTTCTCTAAAGCCAACCAAACAGACCTTTACATGCTTTTACCGGTTTGAGAAGTAAAAACAGAAGCTAAGTGACAACCTGGTAAGAGAATGCTTTGAATACCTACAAGTTCATGTTGTTGTAAATCTTGTGAAACTGTCCAGGTCTGTGTTCAGGCACCAGAAGTACTTTGCTAAGTTTAGAAGAAGATGGTGGTTTGGACCAAAATAAGCACAGCAGTGATGTTATGTAATGTAAATATATGTGTTATGTTCTGAAAGGGACTTCGGGCCACATCTTGAAAGAGGTCAATGCTGCCTGTTGGTTTAACACAGTGTGTGAACGCTGGTCTCATGGTTTGAAGTCTTATATCTGTTTATCCAACAATCTGTCCTGACTTCCACCCCAAACTGACCTTACTGTCCTGTCAGAGTTACTTTGGCGACAAGCAGTAGCTGCCTGAGAATAAAAGCAAACATGCGTGGTAGTAAGCTATTATCCAGTCAGGCTACATGACATTTGGAGTTATGTGGTCGCTTGTTTGAATACAGATGGAGTCTTTGTCTGACCAAATGTCCAGAGATAAATGCTCATCTTCACACCGAAGAAGCTGATAACAGAGAGATGTAGTATTTTTCTGCTTGATAAAGGACTAAAGTTAGTTTTTATGGAAATTATGGATTTTTCTTCAAGAGCGCTGACAGAAAACAGCATGCAAATACAGATTTTAAGCAAACAAAGTTGTTTCTATTTATGTGTTTAAGCAGAAGCGATCGATTATTCCTGCTGACAGCTGCCAACCAATGTCAAATGTGCTGAAACTGCTTTGAGCCAAGCTTTAAAAACACTGATAGCATCTTTCAGTCAGACCACCTGAGCTAGGTAAACTACGTCCAAAGTGTGAAATTAATCCTCCCTTTAGTCCTGTCTAATGTTTCCAGCACGTCACATCATGCTCTCTATCCCGCTTACCACACTGTATCTGTGATGAAGCTTCTCCTGCGGCTGATACTTTCCTGTCATGCTCACCTGAAACACTCACTGCCTGGATGCTGTTGTCTACAGATGCAGTGATTTTTTTGTCATCACAGGAATAACACGTGTAACAGGAAGAAAGTGATTTGATTAAATTGGCATCTGAGGTTGAAAACAAGCGTTTCTGTGTTGGTGTTTATGGAGCAGAAACGCTGCGCTTGCTCTAAAGGTGAACCAGCAGAGATGTTTTTGGGTGCAGCGAGTGTCTGGATATTAATTACATATTCCAAGTCTTTGAACCGGCTGAATCTCTGGAGACAGGGCCTGATGTGTGTGTGTGTGTGTGTGTGTGTGTGTGTGTGTGTGTGGTGGGGTAGTCTGATTCCTGCCAAGCAGACAAATCACACAGAGCCGGGCCCCTCCATTATTCATCCTCTGCCTGTGTTATTGTTCTGCCTCCTCTGCACAGTTATCAGCTCTGTTCTCTTTGTTAGCCAGCGCTTTTTCAAATTATTTTTCATTCATTTGGATATTTGTGTCATAAAGAGCTTAAGTAGTGTGGAATTAGTGAGGGGGGGCTGTTTGTTAAATGATCTGCATTCCCCCGGGGGGCACAGACCTAAATCTATTTGGACATGGGCTTAGAGCTTGTAAGCCATTATTCCCATCTGATTCAAAACAGCACATTGTGTGAGCAGTGGTTAAAGTGATTGCTTTCAGTCCTCATGCTGCCTCACACACACACACACACACACACACACACACACACACTTAATATGCATGAATGTGTGTGGAAATGTGAGAGCTTTGCATTGTGTTGCAGAGTGTTTTCGCACACACACACACACAGGTACACACACACACAGTGTGTACCTGTGGCCCGGCTGACTTGCATTGTCACAGAGCCGAGTCTAAGCTGCAGATAAAAGAGCGTTGTTTGCTGCTCCCTGATTGGCTCTCCTGCTGCAACAATGATGGCTCTGAATCTCTCTCTCTCGCTCCTCATTGTTGTTCTTTTTTTCTGGAAGTGTTGAAATGAAATCTGAATTGGAAAGAATTGAAGGGAAAGAGAGAAATGCCTTTGTGTGATAAGAGAAATGCCGTGAGCAGCAGACGCTGTGTTGTCGTCTGTCAGTCCCCCTGACGGACACTCGGAGGTCCAAACGGCCGATGAACCGACCCGCTTCACACAGCGCGTTCATGGAGCTCAACCCGGCTGGAAATAGAGTGGAAATCAAGGGAAATTGAATCCCTTCAGGTTGGAATTGTGGAGGATAATGGAAAAAAAGCTCAAAAGAGGCTTCATAGAAAGCTGGAATAACCAGTTAATGTATTAGTGGAGGGGGAGGGGGGTGTTCAGTGGTTCAGCCCCCCTCGGCTCTCCTCTCACACAGCCAGACAGAAACATATCATT
Source organism: Semicossyphus pulcher (assembly GCF_022749685.1). Classification (NCBI taxonomy): domain Eukaryota; kingdom Metazoa; phylum Chordata; class Actinopteri; order Labriformes; family Labridae; genus Semicossyphus; species Semicossyphus pulcher. The sequence continues at coordinate 28,855,435 of NW_027211693.1, read as the reverse complement.
TCACTCTAGTTTCAGCAGACGTCCTGAAACGTGCTTTAACAAACAACTTCAGTAATGATTCAAACCAAACTCAGCACAGACTTCCTGGAAGACCAGAGGACTCCCAGACGAGGGTTTGTGTGTACCTTTTAGGCCGTCACTGCTCGTCCAGAGTCCAAGAAGAAGAGCGCTGTGCTAGCAGAGAGTGTGACGTTTGTCAGAACTAGTTAAATGTTACAGTGTTTTTAAATCTCACATTTTACAGCTTTTTTCATTTAAGTTTTACTTATAATACCAGTTAAAGCAGATTTCTCCAACACTCAAACAAAGACAGGACGTCTAGAGGTGCGAACAGAGCTGATGCTAATGTTAGCTTAGCGTGTTTTTAGGCGCTCAGCTAGTATTTAGGTTAGGATTTGTTCAGTTTCTGTGCCAGGCTGTTCAGCAAGGACAGCAATCATATCACATCTATACAGGGCTCGTAATACGGCCTGGAGCTGTGAAGCAATCATCATAATGGTAATGAGTGTTATTGTACAAATCGTGCACTGGTAAAAAAACAAGTTGAAATCACATGATATAATTCTCCTATACCACAGAACCCATACTACTATTTACAGCCAATATAATAATATAGCTGAGTATAAGTAAACTGCACAAAGTAATAAAACCAGAACTTTTATATAAACTGAACAGATCACGTCCTCCATCACTGTGAGAGTCTCTGCTGTCGGCTGCTGATGGAGCGCTCAGGTCACAGTCACCATCCTCGCGCAAAGATAACTTTTCTCCTCTGATGATTTTTACTTCAGCGTGGAAAGTCCATGAACGCCTCATCAAACACCTGCTACATCAGGTCAGTCACATGAGCTGTTAAACCTGACAGATTCAGTGTTATTGTACATCACACCTGTCATGTGTGAATAAAAACACATATTTCTGCGGCTTTCTTGTCATTGTTTTCAATGAGAGGCTTTTTGCGCGCTGCTTTTGCGTTGCTGAGCGCCTCACGTTTTTGAGGAAACGCTCCGAGCGCCTCGAGTTGAAAAAACTTCAAGTCAAAGCAGAAAAGCGCCCGACATCATTACTGTTTTTTCTCATTATCCACTTGGATGAAAGTAGAGGCGGGCCTTCTGTCAGTTTACAATATAATGGTTAGGTTAATGACAGCTATGATTCGGTGGTTGCCTTAACAGCAGTAGAAAAAAAGGCACAGGGAGATGCTCTTTTTTTAACCGTAGGCTTCAACAAAAAAGGCAGTGCGGTGCGCCTCATGTTTTACAGCCTGCAAAAAGCTTTCTGTCTGATCAGGCCCTAAAAACGTTCTTTGAATATTAGATTAAAACGTTTTCTTTCCAACGTAATTAGAACTTGTAGGTAATGTTAGACAACGTTATGGGAACGTTTCCTGCTGGGTTTCTGGAACACTTTTTAAGTAAGCTGAACTCAGTCAGCACTCAGATTAGTCACTTTGTGGTTCAGCCCTCAAATCGTAGTTCTTCTTTTATCCAGCACAGGATTCCTCTGGAATGAAGATAACATGTTGAAATCACCACTTAAATCCAACATTATCAAAGATTTCTCTGACGAGGGTTGTTCAGGGAAACCATTTTTTTAAGTTCCATTAACTTTCATCTTCTGTGTTTAAGAGCGATGGGAAGAAAAACAGTGAGCCGTGTTTCAGGCTGATTCTGAAGGATCACTCTGCTTGTTCTGTTTCTGTTCTTTTAGCCTGAAAATGACTCCAAGTTTGCTCTGATTTTCATAAGATTCTGATGAAGCCTAATTTTGGCTTTTTGGAATATATGCCAGAACAGTACACCCCCCCACCCCCAGCTCATGAGACCCTGTGGGGGTCCCACTCAGGGGAGGATGTCGCTGCAGCTCTTGTCTCAGCCCGGGCCGGATAAATGGCCCCGCTGTGCGCCTGTGAGATCCGGCTGTTATGCAACTCAACATGAATATTTAATGTCCGGCTCGCCGCAAACACGGCGCAGGCAGGATGTTTGGAGCAGGAGGACAAATGTAAGGAACCTGAGGACGGCTGGGGCGGCCGCAGAGCTGTCAGCACTGATTTACAGGAGGCTGTCTCCCCGCTGAGCGCTAACCTCTGTGGTCACTTTCAGATCAATAGTCAGAAATAAGTTGTGGAACAAACGCGGTGATATGGAGGTTATTAGAGACGGAAGCGTATTGTCGGTCTGAACTCCTCCTCCTCATTTGGCCACGATTCCTCTCCAGCACCTGACAGTCATGTTGACGAGCTGTCATCTCTCTGCAGGCTGAGCGAGCAGCATCTGTGCGGCTCGAGCAGCAGACGGAGAACACAACTGATCTGCATTTAAGAGGCGCATTCTCGGAACGCTTTGCAACTTTTTCTCCTTCAGTTCTTCTTCTTCTCTTCTTTTCTTCACTGGAGTCGTTTCATCCACCTCATGACCTCCGTGCTCTGAGGCTGCCAACTCCTCCTGCTCAGCTGTGTCTATCAGCTTATTTTAACCCAGCTCGACTTTATTTAAATATCTGTGTTTAGAAAGAACATTGTAGAGGAAAATGTGCTGTTAGCTTTATATCAGATAAGTTATTTATATCTAAATATTGTGCATTCCTTCTTTTCTGTGTGTATTAAAGTCTGCATGCTTTGGAATCCACCAGCTTTTATTTCTACAGTAAAGTCCGTCAACAAAAAGACATTAACCAAATTAAACCAAATCAGAATAATGATGAAATGACTGCACGTTAAATTATTTACTTTTTGTGCTTGGTGTCCTCAGAAATGTGCAACATCTTCATTTTCTGTACATTATTATCACGGTGGACTGAAGTCCTGCAGGCCACATCATTGATTTCAAATCTTTATTTCTCGACGTCTGGAGCACAAGCAGTGACTCTGACTGTTTGGAAAAACTTCAGAAAGTCAAAGTCAGGCATGAATATGATCAAAATGGTTCAAGAAAAGCTTTCAGCTATTTTTATCCCACATAAAAAGTTTAGTTTTTAACCACCAAATTGATTTTTTTAATGCCTGAAATAAGAGTCCAACGTTTTGCTCTCTCAGGCCTGAGTGTGCAGCTCTGTGACGCTGCACTGACTAACTAAACTACTAACTAACATTTTCCAATTAGACTTAAATTAAAACAACAGATGAGGCAGATGGAAATGAGCTCCGGTTCTGTAGGTGTTTGTTCATTAAACAAAGAAAAATGAACGTCAATGTGGTGTTACATCAGAAGTCAGATCAGTTCATCCTGCGGGGAACATGGAGGAATAAATACCATGGTAACACACAAAACATGAAGTGTGCACCTTAATATAGTGCTAGATTAAAAGTCATGTGATCAAACAGTCGTTAGGATTCTTATCCTGGGGAGCATGAACACACGGACAAGAGGTCTTCACAGGTCCAAAATTTCATGCCCGAACCCTAAGAGAGCCGGAATTGTGCGACCCGGAACCGAACCGGACCCATCTATTATTTGAAGGCCGGAACTGAGTTATGTCGGACCCGAGTACAACTGAATGAAACAGACCCGATCAGCACCGACTTCACAGCTGATTACTCTTAACAAGTTACCGTTAGTCAGCTGTCGAAACAAACCTTTTTGTTCTAACCGTGTGACGGAGCCTTCTCCCCTGAGCCTGCCGTGCATATAATCCATCCTCCGCCAAGAAAGTTCATAAAGCACATCCAGGTTTTCTGTTACCCATGTCGTGTTGATAAAAACAGCGATGATAATTATCAATAATCACTAATTATTTCAGATTAAAAGTCCACTTGCTGTCACACAGACGGCTGACAAATGCACGGCTCGTTTAGAAGCCACACACACGTGTTACATGTAACTGCGCTTACTTTCTTCTCGTCTTTGTCCACAATTTACATAAACGAGATTTTACCTATTTATTTTCATTTTCTTTTAGCTTTTTTGTCCACATCAGCGAGGAAGGTATCCATCTTGGCTGACCTTATTACAGGGGCCGAGCATATAAAACTCTCTTTACTGCATGTTCAGCTGTTTAAATCTGTGCACGCACACAACATATACCTTTCATTCTTAGAACCCCTCATACAACTGTTCTCACAGGGTTTTCCTCATAGATTTCAATCACCATGAGATGACCACACCCACGACTTACTATTAATGGCTTCCAGCTGCCAAATCTGCATACAATAGAGTCAGCATCGGGTTCTCTTGGAAAGGGGGAAATAGTTGTTGCATTAAAAAAGTAATGGAAGTAGAAGACGTGCAATTTCACCTGCTGTGAACTCGAGATTATGTTTGATGGAATTAAAAGAAGGAAAAAAACAACCATTTGGAAAATGAAGCTCTGACAGAAGGCCTACCACCTAAGCTGTGAGGTGGGAAGACGACTGAAGTGCTCAGTCCAGATTGTGCAACGTAGCAAACACTTCTACCCGTGGCATCCACACATTACCTTTTTTTTTTTTTTCAAACCCCATGCCGCACACTACCACATTATGGGTCAATGCTTGTGCAGTCTGGTATGGCACAGGGAAAAGGACCAAATTAAGACTATCTAGAGGCCAAATGAGGCTATATCCTTGCTGAAGCCAGCTACTGATCTGGCCAGGGATAACCCAGCGCAGGTAACTCAGAGACCAGCGGTGGTGAATGATAAGCCGCCTATTCATTCGACCAGGGCGGCAAGCCATGCGTCTAACATAGCAACGCATTGGATCAGTTACTGGCTAGGCTGGTCATTAGCTTCCCAGGCTGGCAACTAGCACAATGAAGCTAGCAACCCACTGGATCGGTAACCGACTGGCTGGTCATTAGCTTCCGAGGCTGGCACCAAAGCTAGCTATATTAGCCATTGATTTGGCTGGTCATTTTCTTCTGTTGTTTTTTGTGGCGTATTGGAGACCAATGTGCAGCTTTACCGCCACCAGCTGGATACGGAGGATTTATCTACATTCTTTTAATTAGTCCATTTGCAACAAAGAAAGTATTTCCTCTTTCCTTTGCTGACAATTCATGTCAGGGGTTTGTGAGAGCTTTTATGCATATACAGTACATCATCACCAGAGGGTTAAAAATGTGTACATTTAATGGTTTAAATTGCAGGAAACAGAAATGAGACATGTGTGACAATTATTAAAATATAATGACAAACATTAACCAAAGAATGAATAAAATTTACGCTGGTTGAAAAACGGTTGCGACTAGAGTATCATAGTAGTTTTTTTCAAAATGTAGATCCAATTTAGTGAAAGTAAGAACGCTCTGAATAAACTGTCTCTCACATCACTCTCTTAGTATCTTGCAACATCACACCAGACTGTGGGACACGCATGGTGTGAAATCTGTCCATAGGTACTCACAGATTTATCGTTTGAAGACTGAGCGGTAAGTTTATGTCACAGGTAAAAACACTATCGCCACAGAACGACCAAACATGTCAAACGTAGTGGTCAGAGAAAAGGTGAAAAACAAATCGCAGCCTGCGCACGAGAGGCGACGTTTAGAAATGAACCCAGAGGAAGTCTAACAGTGAGACATCCAGCAGAGCTCTTGTTGTGCACGCTTCTCTCCGTGTGCCGACGGGTCCTCTTCCTAAATATCTCCAGGTGGCTGCAGACTCCTTTGTCGCTGGGTTCATCTGATTTATGCTGCACAGCTCATCTTTAAAGGCTTCAGGCTTTATTCTCTGCTGGCAATAACTTAGAGATAATAAGCAGACACCTGTCCTCTGACCTCCTGCCTTCTTATTAGAGGACCTTCATATCTTGGCAGCTCCACAGTCCCACTGACAGCCCGACCCGTTTTGGCTGCAAACAAACTGCTGATGAGGAGTCCTCTCAGCACGGACGATGAAGACGCTTCAGCCCCGTGCCTCGCATCGTCTCTGTATAATTAGTCTCTCCCCCAAAGTTTTATTAATTAGTCTAATTAACTCTTTTTGACAACTTACTATGAAGTCTGAGCTGAGCTATTGGGTCTCATTTTTTAGCCTCCACTCAGTGCTTGTGCCACACAACATTAATAATGCTAATTAAGCGCTTTGACAGTTAATTTAAGATAATTAATACAAATACTAATATTAGATGGCACACAACCGGAGCCAGGCAGAGCGAAACCAAACGCGTTTCACATGTGCCAAAAGTTTTACAGGGGAAGAAAAGAAGCTCTAAAATACCTGCTCACATCCATTTTTCACAGCCGGCTGTCAGAGTTTTAGATGAGTGCTAAAATCACTGCGATTCCTCTGCACGGGAGGCGCCAGCGTCAGAGCCGGGCCGGGGCCGAGAGGAAGCGTCTGACGGTTTCTGTGTCTTCAGATTCCAGAAGTTCATTAAATTTTGCCCATTAGGTCTGTTTATAACCCGCACTTTCTCATCTGCTCCAACCTTAATGAGCAAATTGCCATTTTCTCCATATAGAGATACAAAAGCTTTAAAAAATGACGGTCCAGTCACACTGCCGGAGCTATAACAGGCCGTCCAGATGGTGCTGGAGACGCCTTGGCTGGCTGAAGACAGAGGGGGAATAAGTCACTGTCTCCGCCTTAACTACCAAACACATTACCTCTGAAGTATCTGCCATGTGGAATGCCAGCCTCATTTTTAACATCTCCGAGGCCGCTTAGCCTGATCCCCTCCTCTGAACAAGTCCAAAAGATTAACATAGTGCGGGGCTGAATAGTCCGTCTCCTGCAGTCGATATAGCTCAGCTTATCTCAGGAGTGCTGCTCGCTCGGAGCCCCGGAGCTAATGGAGGCACTGAGCTGCTTTTTCACAGCGGGGCTGCCGCGCGCTGAAATAGATGGTGATTGGTGTTTAAATAAAGACCAAAGATACAAGAGAGGAGGGCACAGATAAATAAAGGGGGCAGAGACGGTAAACTTTAGGAGGAGGAGGGGGAGGAGCAGCAGGAGGAGGAGGAGGAGGTCGTTAGCTAGAGAAGCCCGGGGCTCAATTAAGAACATAACAGCGCGTAGAGCGTCTAAACTGCCCTCCGTAACATGAGGAACATACATTAACGATCCAGCAGGGACCGAGTGATCGGAGCACCATCGGACGTATAACACCACCGCCTCGCTGCACTCTGCCCCCCCCGCCCCACCCCGCGATGGGTATTGAACCGAGGATTGGAAATGTTCTTATTTATCTCCTCCTGACCTCCTCCCCTGACACTTGTCCTAACCTTCCTGTGCTGTCTTAATTGAATGAGCAGGAAACACGTGTGCGTGTGTGTGTGCGTGCTGGTGGCAGTAGGTAGGAGGAGTTTATTATCCCGCTGCGGTTAGTGTTTCCTTAATGAAGCTGGAGCGCCGCGCGGCCAGAGCTCGTTAGTCGGGCCCCAGGGTTAATGTGTGATGGAGCGGCTGGCGGGCCCGGAGGTAAACAACACAAACCTGAACCTGTGGGGGGGTGGGGGGGGTCATGCGTGGCCGTGAAGTTTGTTTCCTGATGTCACACACACGCTGCTCAGGTACAGAGGAGTCCTCCTGGACTAACATTATAATGTAAAGAGAGTAAAACCCACAAACAAGAGTCACAGTGACAGAGAGCTAACGTCACACGCAAGCAGCACACACACTGACTGTATATTCATGCTGCAGGATGGAGAGAGTAAGATGGAGAGATCAACCGAATGTTTCCAGTAAAGGAAGTAAATTGTCTTCAGGCCTGGTTACAAACCTTAAAAAGTGTCTTTGCTCAGCACATCAGAAGGAAACTTCAGCCTCTGCTGAAGCTTTGGTGAACTTTGACCCCTGACTTTGAACCTCTGGTCAACAGAACTGAGAATATTGACCTCTGATTGAACGCAGAGCGAGCACAGAGGACAGCGCACGGATTTATTGTTGTGGAGTATTCACCTTTTTATCTGCCCGCAAGAGAACTCCTAATAAACAACCAAAGCAGATATGTGCAGGACTTTAACAGAGACAGAAAGCTCTGTCAAAGCTAAAGATGGCCGACACATCACATCCTCTCGTTCAAATGCAGTGTGTGTGTGCAGTAGAGATAGGCTGGTGGAGCCGCAGGACTGACGCCCTGCCCCTTCCTCTACCCAAAACACACCTTTACCTTGTGGCCTTGACGTGCTGGAGGCCTCAGGTGGGCTCAGTCTGCTTCTCGTGTTGCTCTGAAGCAGATATTCACGCTTATGAATAGTTCAATGACTGTAGTGTTTGTGTTAGTTACGTCTCCTCTCGCCGTTCGACCTGCTCAGGTGTGTTACATCTCTGACAGCTCTCAGCTCCGCCCACAACTTCCTGCAACAGAGCGGAAACAAAGTAGGATGAGATAACTGCTCTCCTCCTCATGTTCTTAACATTCTGTAGGCCACGCATGTGTGTGTGTGTGTGTGTGTGTGTGTGTGTGTGTGTGTGTGTGTGTGTGCAGTCCTTCATGAACACTTGACTCCTCAGACTGCTGTGACTTTGCTGTGAGCTGCTTCTCTTTGACTTTGCCTCTGCGTCTATAAGTTAAGAGGAGGGAAGGCGACGGGCTGCACCGCTGTGCATCAGAGCGGGAAACAAAGTCTTATATTTCCCTCCCCCCGCCCCCTGCCCTCTCTCCCCCTCTCTCTCTCTCTCTGTGGCTCTGTCTCTCCTGTCCTCCCACTCTCCACCCTGAGGAGTGTGTGGAGGCGGTCTCTGCCGGTCTGGGGGCTGTGTCCTTGGCTGAAGGTCTGCGTTGGGGTTGTTTCTCTCAGACTTCAGGGAATCCGTCTGCCGGCTCTTTAAGTGGCCTTTGGCTGCTGACGGGGACTCTGGTCCCTCCCCCTCCTCCCCCCCACAGCCTGCCGTACGGCTCCTGTCTGCTGCTGCCCTAACCTCCTCTGCCCTCACACCCCCTCCATCCTTCCTGAGTGTTTCCAGCTCTGAGCTCGAGCCCCCCCCCTCCGGTCCCGGGTGACTGCAGAGGTTCATTACAGCCCCACACCCGGCCGAGCCTTCGCCCATGAGCATCTTAAACCTCCATTAATGCGATTCATCATCATAATGGAATTGCTTGTCAGCTCGATGGTAATGATTTGTAAGCAATAAAGTCACGCGCCGCTTTTTAGCAACTGTGCTAATTTCCCTCATATCAATTAGCCTGTGTTACCGAGTTTTTTCACCGAGGGGACTTTAATGAATGTTATGAAACATGAAATCAATAAGAGTCGCAGAGGCAGAGCTCAGGCTGTGAGTAACTTTCTGAGGAACACGACACATCACAGCACAGATCGGCTGTGATGTGTCGTGTCCTGGCCAGACTGTACCCACACCTTGTGCTGCTGCGTGACACACACACACACACACACACACGCACACACACACCTCCTTCTGACAACATTTCCTGCTAATCTCAAACTAAACTTTCACCGCACCTCAGGGTTTCTAAGCGTCAGGATCATTTAAAGGGAAGTTGATGAAGTGAAATTAGTTGCATTGTAATTTAAACTCTTTAAACTTTAAAGGCATAAAAGTTATTTCAAATATAGAAAAAAGGTAAATATTGTTGAATCCAATAAACGTAGCCTAAAAGTCAGAATCTCATCAGACAAATTTGGAGACGTTCAAGATAATTTTTTCTCTCCTGTTTGGATCAAACTCTGACAGACGTCGTAGGTACACAACATTTTTATTTCCTCCCATGAATTCATACAATTAAATATTTAATTCAATAATTTTGTTGTTAGTGCTGTTGCCTCACAGCTAGAAGGTCACTGGTTCAAACCCCAGTTTGGACAAAGTTGGCCTTTCTGTGTGGGTTCTCTCCGGGTACTCTGGCTTCCTCCCACAGTCCAAAGACTCGTTAGGTTCATTGGTGACTCTAAATTGCCCGTAGGTGTGGGTGTGAAAGGTTGTCTGTCTCTATTAACAGCCCTGTGATTGCCTGGCGACCAGTCCAGGGTGTACCCCACCCTTCGCGATAGACCCCGCGACCCTGAACAGGATTAACAGTATAGATAATGGATGGATGGATAACCTTCCTAATAATAGTCATGTGGATGTGGATGTGGTTACCTTAGCTGTAGATAAAGATGTATGAAATATGTTTTATCCTGATTGCTCTGTTGTTATTTTAGTTTCAGGTCAATACAGGGTTAGCTCATCTATAACTCAATAGTTCAACATGATTACAGTATTTCAGCTTCACGCCACGTGCATGCTGTCAGAGGAAAATGGCCACAGTGTTAAAAAACACTGTTTCTTATTTTAACACCAAAGTCCAGGTTCTTAACTGGTGCCATCGAGTGTTAATGGATAAAATGACTTCACTCAGGAGGTGTCAAACACACACACACACACACACACACACACACACACACCTACACACACACACACACACACACAGGTTCTCAGAGAACAGCATTTATAGCTCTCTCTCTCTCCCTCCCTCTCTCTCTCTCTCGCTCCCTCCCTCTCTCTCTGATGCACTCAGTGATGTAATTGAGAGCAACAGATGTCCCACTTGCTGCCAGGTGTGTTATATGTTGAGCAAATCTCCCATAGAGCAGCACATAATCAATCGGGTTTAGTTGTGTATCCTTCAGAGTTCACACACATTTGCATCCCCTTCCAGCATTTAGACACACACCTGCTGCTTGCGTGCGTGTGTGTGTGTGTGTGTGGAGTGTGTGCTCAGCTAAACTACCTGGCTGCGGTGACTTTGTTTGAAGCGGAGCTTTAATGCGTGCCGCGTTGCTGACTTGTGCGTTGGCTGTTGGCGCTCCGTCTTTTCCATCACGGAGGAAATTGTTTTGACTGGTGTTGTCGGAGGAAGGCCGGCTGTGGTGATGTCTGCGTCTCCATGTGTGCATAATGTATGTGGACTTCTTCTCCTCTATGAGACGCACTAATTAAAGGCAATTACGTGGAGCTGATTGCTGATTTGTGGTGACAGATGAAGTGGAATCTGCTCCCATAACGTTACAGGCTGTCTTCAAAGCAAACAAAGCCCTGCTCCTTTAGGACCCCTCCGTGTTGCCGTAGTTTGTGATGAGCTTCTCACAACCAGCTGATGACAGGTAGGAGGCTGCACGGTTTGAACTGAGGCTAATTAAACGGTCGAACAACAACTGGGAAAACACAACAGAGCTGTTTATGTGACAAGACAGTTTCCTGTTCGCTTCTTCTGTTTGTTTCACTAAACTGGTTCTACAGTCTGATCACAGGCGAATATGTTCATTTATGAAAGTTTAACTTATTCTCTAACAGAAAAGTGAGCTTTGTGAACATTGCTGCATTGTAAAACACGTGTTAAAGTGTGTGATATAAGGTGTGCGTCTGTAAGGAGCAGGCCACGCAGCACTGGACACAAGTCCTTTATTCCTGAGCTGCTCAGTGACGCATGAAGCCAGAACAGTTTGACTAAATTACCCAGAACTTCTGGATATCTTTCAAATCATGGGGCTAGAGCACGAAGACGAGTGTCCTTTAACCCCGGCTGTGATGCACATAGGAAGGAAAAATAACCCTGGATTCAGCCCTGATTTACAGACGTCTCTCTCGCAACCTTAAAAGACAGAGAAGGTCTTTTTTGAGTAGTGTGCATCATATGACTGCTCTGTAATTATGATGACATGGTTTTGACAAGAGGAAAACAGCAGCTCACAGATCCAAAATGTGCACGTTAGAAGGAGATCAAAACTTCAGCTCATTGTGGACGTAATCTGCGAATAGTTTCCGCAGTAACGTTCTGACGGTTTGTTGCTGAAATGCGTTTGTTGTTTAATAAAATAAGAGGACTTCTTTATCTGTGATTACCAGAGTTACATGGATCGGCCACCGTGTCAGATTAGCTGTAAAGTCGGGACGCTTCCTGCAGGCTCGTCTTTGATCAGCTTCTCCACGAGACAACTGTTGTCATCAAGACAGCCACCACAGTCAGTGCAGTTTGAGTATGTTTACTATAATGACTTTATACATAAGGCTGTCTTCTTCCCCTGTGCCATAGAGCTCTATTGTTACACTATTAAAAACGCATCATCTGAAATCATCACAAAGAACACACAGCCGTTTGTTTTGACTCATTCGAACAAATTCCTGTCCAAAATACTCACTAAAGCGCCACATGTGGATTCATCCGCCGCTGAAAATAGTCCCAGAAATTCCACCTGTTCCTCTTATTTTTTAATGAAATATTGAACTTTTTTTTAAAGTTTTATATCCATAATGTGTTTATGAAATAATTTCTAATATGTGTGGCTTTACATCGAAATAAGTGATCTTCATTAATTACCTATTATTAAAGGTATAATAAGTAGGGTTTCTCCTGCACTTTGTCAACAACACATTCAAACTGGGCCCCTCCTCCTGGGCTCTTCGTCACCAGAAGCTCACACTCACTCTCTCGCGCGAGAACACGCCCACCCCGACAGCATCACGTTTACCTTTGCGCGCTAGCATGCTAACCGCCGGTTAGCTTGTCCTACCCAGTTTGAGGCACCTACCTGTCCAACAGAAAGAATGCCAACTCTGCATCGCTCTTTCGCCGTGTTCGCCGGTCTGAATGGGGCCCAGTTTCTAATTTGAACCACTCCCACACTCACCTGTATGCTGTGATTGGCTCAGGGAACCACAACAGCGCCCCTCCTGAAAACGTCCCATGCAGAGCAAACAACAGAATAGATGCAGAGGGAAGGGTCTCACAAGCAACACACATAACATAACACACAAACCCATAAGTGATGATTTATTTTATATTTGTAAAAGTCTATATTTTTTTCTTATTGTACCTTTTAGTAACTTACAGTAGTTTAAACTTAGTTTAGAATTTCTTAGACATTAATTTACCCTGACTTTAATAGTTACTGAACCCTTTGTCTTTGCTAAAGTTCAGTTTAAAGACATTGTTGTTGACTTGTATGATTCATGTTGTAGAAACTCCACTAAAAACATGAGAATTAGATTTGTAAAGCAGTCCAGGACAACACAGTCTCTGTCATGTACCTAGAAAAGCACATATCTCAGGTCAAACGTAGAGAAACAGGAGCACAGCTGGGCTAAAGTGATTCCCTTTTCAATAAGCGCTGCCTCCCCTCCCTCCTCTGCTCCTCCTGAACCGTGTGCCGTCTCTTTGACCCAGACAGCTGCAGATCTCTGTGAAAGATCCTCCCAAAGTCCACAGCGTTTTAGTCAACAACAAGAAGTAATAAATTCACTCTTCTATAGAAAAATGATCAGACTGATCCCCTCCGTGATGTGTTCAAGGGCCACGCCGTAATCAGATTTGCAGGAGCTGTGTGTCGGCTGCTGCTCCTCACTTCCTGTAAATATTAACTTGTGGAGCTTTCTGGGGAGAGCAGACGATCAAGGAAGCGACGTCTGGGAATTCCCAGAGTCAGAGAGAGAAGCACTTTATTGTTTGGAGAAGTGCACGCTTCCATGGAGGATTATTTGAGTTAGTTTCAAGGATTCTCCTTCAATGAAAAGTCCTTCTGTGAAACCCAGAGGGAGTCATTCTGATTTCTGCTGAAATTACAAGCCGGGGCTGAAAATCTGCAGCTTCGTGCAGCTCAGATGATTTCATATATACAAAGAGAGCTTAGTGACAAGTTAATAAAGACAGAACCTCCAGGTATCAGTTTGCATCCAATCAGCTGTCCGTCACACTAACACGTAATAAATTTAAAAAAAATTGGTTAGTGTGGTCAGCTAGTCTCAGTATGTTCAGCCAGTAAGACGGAGAGCCAGAGTGCTGAGCCTGTCCTTCAACATGCAAGCTTTAGCTTAGCCAATCAGGCTAACAGTTAGCTTGTTGCAGGGCTGGGAGGTAAAACAGTGATGATTAAGGATTGTGAATATAATTTACATCTATAACGTTGGAGATCTAACAGCCTCTCACAGCATAAATAAACATGTCACCAGTCTGCTGAATATCGAAACATTTCCAGGTGATCACTTTCTAATCACTTCAACAGACATCGGTGTACTAGCTTACACTATTTTAACCAGATGAAGGATTTTGGTCATACTTGTGGTGAAACGAGTTAAAGTTAGCAGTAGCAGTAGCTGCTAACTTTCCACTCACGAAGCCCCCAACTACAGAGCGTCTAAAAAACACGGGTTTATAAAGTGAAATCGCCTCATTCAGTGTTTTTACTGGTTTTAATCACCAGGTCTGTTTGTTCTGGAGAGGAGGAGGCCTGTGAGGATCAAAGAACATTGAAGGATTTCTCAGCTGATGATGAAGCTAACGGTAACAGCAGCTCGGCCTTAGGATAACACATGAGTCTTTTGGAGATTAGACGTCTCCATGTATTTTGAGGGGTGTTGCAGGATGGACACCCTCCTGATGGAGTCCAGACATGCTGAATGAAGGAGGCAGGATGTGATGAGGAGTGGATGAGGATGAGCACGACTCGGACACTGCTGACGTGGACTGAATGAATTATAAAGTCTTCCTGAGCTTCATTTTACACGGGATCATTTCCTTAAAGTTCAAACTTAACTGATCTAAAACAACATTAGTTCAAAAAAAGAAACAAATCTGATCCTTTAATTTACAGACGGCTGACAGATGATTATTTTCTTCTGTTATTTTTAAGCAAAAGACTGCACTACCTCCAGCTAGTTAATCTAACCACCTGTGTTTTAATCTTTGTTTGGACCCAGTTCAGCCCCTCAGACAGTGCATGAAGGAACAGGTGAGGCAGCACCAGGTGCACTATGCAGTTACAGGTAGCCTCGCCCCAAGGGATGATGGGATCCCTGAACCACGTGACTGTGTTTGTGACAAACAGCCCCGCCTCCCCCTCTGCCCCCCTCCTCCCCCATTATGGCTGTGTGTTTATCTGTGCGCTGATGCAACAGGCTGCAAACGCTGATGCTAACTTGCACTCGGACGCCAAAAAGGACTCGTTGGCCTTTTGAAGCTCATCTTCAGGGAGTTTAGTAAAGGTGGTTGTGTGAAGATCACAAGTGATTAAGAGTGGTGTTATCAGGCGTGCGATCCGCCTTGCCAAAGCTTACATCATGGCCTTAATGATGGCGAGGAGGCGTACAGAGCAGAGTTTGTGTTTGTGTGAGGTGAGACTCTTTCTTTGTGTACTACATTTTTCAGCTTTAAAGGGAGCTGAGAGGTGTGAGCGAGAGAGAGAGAGAGAAGTGTTGGACAGATGCAGTGTGTGTGTGTGTGTGTCTGACATGAACACTACATGCATGAACACACAAACCTGCAGCTATGAGGAAACGTAATTGCAGCCGCTGTCTGGCTGCTGCTGTAATGAAGGCAATCAGGCAGCGTGGAGATAAATATTCACTCCTCAGAAAACGTGGAAGTGATGAGGAATGTTGCTCAGTAGTTTTGCTGCTGGCTGCAGTTTAAAATGTGTCATTAAATGTAAATGTGTGCATACACATTTGCATTACATAGTTAAACATTGTTACCATTTCCAGATGCTCATACATTTAATCTGTTCCTCTGTAAACATTTCAGAGTAATACTTCCACTGTCAGGTAAAACACAGACTTGTTTTTGCAGGTTGCAAAGTCGATGTAACATCAGTTTTAGGAGTTTCACGGCTGGATCCCACAGGATCTGTGTCCGGTGCGTTCCGTCTGCACCGCAGTTCTGGTCCGTCAGACGGTGCGAGCCCTCGCCCACAGGAAGCATGTCTGATCCGCAGCGCAGCGGAGCGCTGGCCCAGGCAGCTGGAGAATTGCGAAATCAATGTTAAACAGAGCAACACACAAACAACAGTCCAGTTTGCACCTCCGAGGTTGATTATCTGCTCATCTGGAGATCATTCCGTGATTTTTGTGCTTCTAATATGGCTGAATACACGACTTAATTAAAAGTGTTCTTTTTTCAAGATTTCAGTGCGTTGTTGTCATAGACTGTATAAAAAGATGGCTGACATGACAGCTCCCTAAAAATGAAGCCAAAACATTTCAGGCGCCCCCTGCTGACTGGCTGCAGTATAGCTCATAAAGCCCGCCTCCTCCATGTTAACAGATGGGACATGAGTCAAACTATAAAATCAAAATACACGTCAAATACATTTTTCTCAAACATGGTTTCTGTCATTATAGATAGTTATTATCATGCTGATTTACGTCCAAGTGTTCATTTTTCTGACAAGTTTATTTTTAATTAGTTATTTGATGCTGTCAAAATGATGATTGACAGCTCTGTTGACAAATTCGGCTCCTGCAGCTAATCAGTTCCGGGTGAGCATAGCGGAGGATGATCCGCGAGTAGAAACGTAGCTAAAACAATCACTACAGTCATTGAAGTTTCCATACCTGTGAACGTTAACCTCAGACCAACACAAAGAAGCTGTTCTGCTGTTAAATATGCCAGCGTGTGGGATCTTTGCTGTAAGTTAAGTGTGTGTTTTGGTTAGCGGAAGTGGCTACGGCTGCTGGCTCCGATCTCTACTGTGCAGACTCTGGCTCCAAATGATGTCACCATCGCAAGATGGCAGCGTCTATCACAGGGGCTATTTTGGCATCAATTTTGTACAATGGGAGCAGATGGAGACGCGTCGTCCATCTATATATACAGTTGTTGGTCTGTACTGGTCTGTACATGGTGTTTTATTTTGAAATGACCAGATGCCGTATGCTGTTTTCGTGTGTGACTTCCTGTTTGGAACGATCTGCTCTGTCCAGTTTGAAGCAAGCTTGAAGCAGCCTCCGTCAAAAATAGACCCGCTGCGTATCTTTAGTGAAGCAGAGCGGAGACACGCTTCTGGGACGCGCCGGAGACGGACTGCGGTGCGTGCTGCGGAATCACGAGCATTGACTTGAATATGCGACTCCGTAGGTGTGTGCATGAAGGACTTTAACTTAAGAAACCTTACCAGGCGGTCACAGTCATTTAACATTATTGATGTTTTCTTTGACTGAAAGAATGAACAAGCGTCCTTAAAGTGCGAGGATGCTCTTTTATGTCATGTTAAGAGCAAAACAATAACAGTGTACTGATTATATTTAGATATGAGGACATTACATTATGAACTTTTAATGTTTATCATTAATTATCTTTATGTTCGTTGCTGCTCGCTCTGTGAAAGCATTGTACAAAAATATCATCATGGTGTTTGGATGTAATATCAGGTAATGAACAAACAAAGCGCGCGCGTGTGTGTGTGTGCGTGTGTGTTGCAGAGTGAATCTGCTGTTTAATTACCTCCAGCAGAAGCAGCAGAACATAATTACTTTGTGTTTCACTGTTTTGCTGCCTGATTGGGTTCGCTGGCATTTCGGCGGCGGCGCGTCGCTTCCATCATGATGGATGTGACAGGTGAGGTGGAGGCCACTGCTGCAGCCGCCGCCGCCGCCGTGTCGGCCGGGTGGATGTGGATGGATGGACGGGTGGATGCAGACAGTGACGCAGGCGCGAGGCTCATCGGGGACAGCAGAACAATGGATGTGATCTCAGCTGGGGGGATCTGTGAGAACTGGGATCCATTTTTCTTCTTCTTTGTTGTGTTTGCTGCAGCCAGGAGGAAACACGGACAGAAGGCTTCAGGAGCAACACATCCATTCTGTTTCCACTCATATTGTTACCCATCGCCTGCACCATTCAATATTTCATAACCTTTGACCTTCCAGCTCTCTGCTGTTTTACCTCATGGTATATTCAATTCATGTCATATATTCCATAACACCATGGAGTATGTGAGCAGTGCTACTAATGTTCCAGGATAGTTTTTCTTTTGGTTTTCTACAATTTAAATTAGTTTTCTGCACAGTTTATCCACATGTATTACATACAGCACAAATATATCTATATAAATATTCATATAGGAGAGTGTGTAACAAACTGTCAGTGGTTCAACATCTACAGACAGTAAACCTGCTCCGGATGGTTGTATTTGAAGGCGGTCGCAGGCTCCTCCTGCCTGCACTCATCCAGCTGCTGTAGTCAGTGTTGTTACACTGCATTCAGGCACACACCAATTATACTACTTACCCTAAGTAGTCCTTGAAGTGTCTGACAACGTAACAGAAAGGATCCCTACAGAGATACACCTTTTTTTTAAGGAGTTAGATGCTGTAGTTTTTTTGACTTTGCAAAGCCACCAAACTCCATTAACAAAAACAGTAATTCTTCACAGAATACAGAAGGTGCTGCTTTAACGCTGCCTCCATCTGTTAGTTAGTTCGTCTTATTGTGTCAGTAGGAGGAGCCAGGTGAGGTGGTTCGGGCATCTGGTTAGGATGCCTCCTGGGCGCCTCCCTTTGGAGGTTTTCCGGGCACGTCCAACAGGGAGGAGACCCTAGGGTAGTCCCAGAGCTTGCTGGAGGGATTATATATCCCGTCTGGCCTGGGAACGCCTCGGAATCCCCCAGGAGGAACTGGAAAATGTTGCTGTGGAGAGGGACGTCTGGGTCACCTTGCTGAGCCTGCTGCCACCGTGACCCGGCCCCGTATAAGCAGAAGAAAATGGATGGATGGACATCAGTAGCTTTAGATCAGAAACTCCACAATCTCTGATCCCATCAGCTATAGTCTGAGACGATACAGCCTCTGGGGACAGCGGTGAACGTGCCGGGCGGTAAGCGATAATCGACTTCCTTTCCCACGCGCTGCATTGTTACAGAAAGAGAAACCGTTTTCTTTTCTTACCTTTGCTGAAATTTCAACACTATGATGCAGATTTGTAAGAAGTAAAAATTCAAGCTTTGTCAGGTCTGTCCTCAAGAGGAGGAAAAAACTTTAAAATGCTCGTTTGTTGAACGGAGGTCGGATCGATGTGATGCATTCGAGGACGTCGGTGACAGTCAGTGAGTTTGGGGACATAGAGTCAAGGGAATTCATCACAAGCTACATTTTTTGCTCTAGAACAGATTGTTAGCTGTTAGCATGCAGATGTCTGTTTATAGAGATTAATAAGAAGCTAAATCGTCGTCAGATCATGATGATTGGAGCCGGGATGTCATTACGGCGGATTACGTTCAGCCTGCTTTTGCTCTCCACACAGACTGTTTTTCCTGCATACGCCGCTGCCTGCTGATACCTGATTGGTCAATATTACTCGGACTACAAGCGTAGTTCAAACAGAACACTTGCCTTCCCGGAAATCCACGTCCCTGCATAGAGATCAGAAACTCCATGACATGTTCTTCAAGGTAAAATTAGTTAAAAGGTTAAAAGAATTCCTCTGTAACAAAAAGGTCGCTCTCAGTAGGGATCCTTTCTGTAATGTTGTCAGACACTTAGAATAACAATCTGAGCCTGTCAGTGGAAACAACAAGAACTTTTAGTGGATGCACTTTGATCCATCAAGGATTATGTTGCAGCCGTCACAGCCTGTTTCACAGCTGCAGGCTGAAGCAGTTCCAAAACTTCTTCTATCTGTTTCTGTCATTTAGACCCCAAAATATGTAAAAGTATGGCAAAGGTTTACAAATATTGGATTTCCCCTTTTAGATGTTTTATTTATGAAGTGAACACTTTGGTGCAAAGATCTTTAAAAGACTCTTTAGTCCATCATGAGACACTAAAGCTTTAGCAGCCCTTGAAGGCAGGTGACCCGTCCCACCTATTGAATGATGCAGGTGAGTCCCCTTGACTCCACAGTCAATATTTCCTGACCTGCAAGCTAATTCAGGATGAACGAATCAATCCTGCTCTGCTCTCCGCATCCTGTTTTCATAAAAACATAGAGTCTATCAGACCTCTGATGATGGGTGCGACCCCTCCCAGCGCCTTTATTTAATATGCAGACGTCTGTGCTGCGCTCACTCTGTGATGGTCTATGCCCTTTGAATGTAACCGAGCCGTATATGGCATTTGTAGCTCTCAGATCTTAGCCAGAGTGCTGCGCTTTGCTTTCAACACAGAGAAGAGAGCGCCATCCAGTCCTTGACTTCAGCACCTCCCCTCAGAGACACATAGGTCTTGTAAATTGGCACCTGAAGGCTTTCAACAGAGAACCATCGCAGCCACAGAAGCAGCGGAGTCGTGGGGATCTCGCTGCTGCTCCGGCCTGCAGCAACGCGGCCGCTCGCTGCAGCAGGAAGGCCATGAAAACTGCAGCAGGAGGAACATAAAGAATGGCTTCCAAACCGCTAAATCCAAAATAAATCCCCCCTGTCAGCTATAAATGAGCAGAAAATAGAAAAGAGTGCCTCTGTTTCCTTTGCATCTGTAAAAAGCTGCAGAATCCACCCACCCTGCAATCCCCAGATGTGCACAGCCTCAGGCTGGAGCTGACGGGATACAAAAAGAGGAGACCTTTTTAGCTTGACCTATCAGTTCCCTGTCAATACTTCTCCCCCTCCTCGAGCGATGACCCCCTGACCTCCGAGGCAGCCAACAGGAGGTGGAGGAGTCACAGGCAGGAGGGAGGAAGAATGCGTCTAATTCATCTGAAGAGTGGGAACAGATAGATCGAGACAGCCAGGCAGGCTGGCAGCGCTTTTTCAGCAAGGTAATGACGCGTGGTGTTTTCAGTCTCTCAGTGTGTGTGTGTGTGTATGTGTGCGTTTCTGGGTTTGGTGATAACACACAGAGAAGACTCCATGCGGGTACTCACATAAAGGAGGACAGAGGAGGAGAGAGGGAGCGAGAAGGGAGGGCGCGAGTTAAAAAACAAAGGGAGAGGACAGATACGGAGGAAGTGCAGGATGCAGTGACAGAGCGGGTGCAGAGTGAGACTTCAGCGGGTGACGGGGGAGCAGCAGAGGTGAGCGCAGAGGGAGGTGGGATGTATGGCTTTAGATGGAGAGGCTCCCTCACTTATCGTCCGTCATCAGAGCTCCAGCCGCGGCCCCCCTGTCCTCCCACACTGAGCCCCGGGAGAGGTGCCTGGGCATGGGCCACTTACACACTGACAGACCTCCTGCCTGGATACTTTATCATCTCGAGCAGACAGAAGCAGGGGCAGCAGACAGCGAGGACGGCTCCTCACAGGGAGCAGGAGGAGACGCTCCCTCCATCTTTCTTCTACAGATGAATATTCTCCTCCAAAAACATGCTTCATCAAAATACAGTAAAATGTCCTCGGTTCAAAATGTGTCTGGCATTTGTTCATTACTCACTCTATAATGTATATTTAATTTACATTATTAAGAACCATATAATTAATGTCCCAACATGATGTTGGGACATTAATTGGTTACTGAGGTCACAGAGGTCACAGAGGTGCATCTTTACCTCCAATAAAAACCATAACAGCCGGAGCAGCCTTCTTTCTTTTAGCACAGGAAGCTGAGGTCTTTGTCTGTTGCATCATCATGTTGTGTGTTCATAAATGACGTCTGGTTAAAACGCATGAGTGGTGGAGGGAAGATGATCGTTTGCATAATTCTGTTTAAACTGATCTTAAATAAAAATCATGATAGATACTGCAGAACTCAGCTGAACATCACCCTCAGCCACTCTGTGCTCTACATTTGGTCAACTGACATCTCTCTGTGAGTTTGCAGTGACTTTACTGTCTGTTGATGCTAAAATGTGTTCATGTGTATGGATCTAGTTTCCATGCAATTTCACTGTTATTGTATCAGCTGACAGGAGGTTTCAGAGCTGGAAGCAGGATATGTTTCTGAGCACGTTTGTGATGATTACCTCACTGTGGTTGTATTTTGGCTTCAGGACTGGAAGCAGACAATGTTAGGACCTCACAGGAGAAGCAGTGTGTGTGTGCTGTGTTCAGCGTGTGTTCGCTAAAGACTAAAGAATCCTGCTGCAGCTACTGAAATAAACTCACCCGGCGCCTCTGAACCAGCTCTCCCTCCCAGAATCAGCCCTCACAGGTGATCCTCTCTTCTTCTCTTGAAAACTCAAACAGAGTTACTGCAATATAAAAAAAGGTGTATAAACGAACCCCCTGAGCACAGAGCGGAGGAACTTTTCTAATTAAAACTCACTGACTTGTTGCCGTTTACAGAAACATGGACAGAATGTCGACGTCGGCTCAGACTAGATAAGCACAGGGAAGTGTTCATAAAAGAGATGCTAAAACTGTTCACTTTGGGGCCAACAACTTAGTAAATAAGACTTCCGTCATGCTAGCAGCTCTGTGATGCTGTATGGCTGCAAAGCAGAGCCTTGAGCTACATGCTAACATCTCTTTGCTAACATTCTCACAGTGACATGAAAACAAGCTGTCAAAATGAAGAAGAAGAAGAAGATTTACTAATTCCAGAGGGGGAATTCAACAGACGAGCGGGGATTCGGTGCCTTGCTCAAGGACACCTCAACAGTACCGAGGAAATAAACCTCTTCATCTACCAGTCCCAATTTCCTTTCTTGGTCCGTACCGGGACTTGAACCAGCATGGGGGGCAAACAGATCTATAGGCCATGCTGCTCTCATGGCTGAAGAAGCTTTGTATTCCAGTGACAGACCTTACACCCATTGCATTAGGAAAACCTCTGTGATCTTAACTACGGGTGCTTTCACACCTGAAGTCTGTTTGTCTGATCCGAATCAAAGACCAAAATTGTTACAAAGTTGCCTCGGGTTTGGTTTGTGTTCATACGGCAGCTTTTACCAGTGGACCAAAAGCTTTGAACTGTGAGGAAACTGCTTTTTGAGTGGTCAGAATTTCCACGTGGGAAAACTCCCTGAAGTAAACAGAGAGGGAGAGAGCCAGTACTCAATCACACTCAACACGATCACAGACTTTAACGTTCTGTTGTCTCAGTTTTTTTTTTCTTTTAACCGACATTGTTCAAGCTCACCTCGGTGCTCCTCCACAACGGTCTACTCATCTTGCTGCCTGGCTGCCAGGCTGCCTGACTGTTTCTGCAAGTGTCAACATCCTTTAACCAGTGTTGTGACCAAGTCATCTTCGCTCAAGTCCCAAGTAAGTCTCAAGTCACTTGGGTCCAAGTCTCAAGCAAGTCTCGAGCCATTTTTTCTTGGGCAAGTCAAGTCAAGTCGAGTCCCACCCAAGATCCAGCACTCTTACCTGTAGTATCCGGTCTTTATAAAGAGAAAAGACAAGGTGTTAGTAGCTCGTCTAATAATGATATTATTGGCCAATTTATATAACCTGTTCTAAAAGTGTGACAATGAATTGTATCTGTATTATCTCGGCACAGACGCAGCCATGATGATGGTCTGCTCTGAGATCGTATTGAGTAGTAACGAGTACGACTGATGAGGCTTCTCTTAGGGGGCTTTGATGTTACGTGTTGCGCTAGTGAGGAGTTTGACTGACAGCCAGTCATCCAATCATGACAATCACATATAGGGGAAGTCCAGTCATGATTCCCACTTTGCGCTGCATACATACTTGATAGTTAGATTTTATATTTAACAGCTAACATTCACACTCAAGTCATCCGAGTCATCATGCCTCAAGTCAAGTCAAGTCGCAAGTCATCAAAACAGTGACTCGAGTCGACTCGAGTACAAGTCACCAAGTCTCAAGTCCACATCTCTGCATTTAACTACCCACAATGCACAGTGTTTTGGTTTGCTTCCTGTATCAGTTCCTACTTTAAGTCTGTTTAAGTTCTCAAACAAACTATCGTAGTGGACGTACATTTTTTTGTATATTTTGTGCCTTCAACATAAAATCCTTTTCTTGTCATTCAGCGCGCCTGTATTGCTTAGTGTTAGCTTGAAAGACCTTTTTGGTTCCTAAACCAAAGAACAATCACTGCCAGATGAATAATCAGGTTTCTATATGTCCCACATCACATCTTGATTGAGATTAAAACCAGGTAAAGACATAAACTGGGACACTAAAGAGGATGTAAACATACTCGTAAAGGTCTGATGTGTTTGAGTTATACTTTCAATTACCTATAACTATAACTACTTTGTACGAGAGTTTAGCAGGAAAATATTCCGACGTCACTGAAGTAAAGAGTGAATCTCCTCAATAACGACACCCCTTCTTTTCTCTCTTTGTAGAGACACTGAGTCCGTCTCAGTCTCACTCAGCAGGTTATGTCTTTTTCATAAAGCAGAAAGAGACGGAGGGAGAGCAGAAGTAACATCAAGGGGCTCACAGCGGAGGAGCGTTAGCCTTGAGGTTGAATTAATAATCAGCACAATTAATCTTTCATAAGGAGTAATAGTAAGCCCTGCTGGGGTATTTGTAACAACACAGAACAAGACGTCTCCTGACTGAACAACCAGTGTTCAGATTTTACTAACAGCAAAGAGAAGAGTTTGTTCTCTGCAGACTGATCTCATATTCATTAAAGCTGATGTGACGGAGGGAAACAAAGACAGCCGAGAGGATCGTGTTCTTGCTGCCTATTGATCACTAATGTGGTCAGAGCGAGGCAGGGTTAAACAGAGAGGACGGAGAGTAATGGACTTTAATTTCCATCCTTTGAGTCATGTTTCTTTAGCTGCCGTTAAGTGCGGCCCGGGCAGCGTGTGAGCACTCGAAGCGGCCGCCTCACGCAGAGCTGCAGAGAGCTGGAGCAGGCGGCGGGAGCAGGACGGCTGCTGCTTCTCACACGTTTCAATTACTGGTTAAAAGAAATCTGTTTCAAGAGTTCTCAGGTCGACGCTGAAGAGAATACGTGCAGAGGCATGTTATATCCAGTGCATCAGATGTTTCTGCTGGAACGACACGTGGACGGAAAGTGGTTTATCACATGAAAACAGCAGATTGTAACTTAAAAGACTAAAAAGCAGTTTGTTTGTGCGTTGCAGCTAATGGCTCCACAGATGGCTCATTCTGAAGCAAGGTGCACGGTGACAATAAAGTTTTTAACAATACAAAACTTTATTTCTGATCTGAGTCACTTCATAGATCATTCACAAATACAAGGAGAGCTGCATGATTATGGCCAAAATGATGATCACCACTATTTCACATTTAAATAAACAGAGCAGCTTTCAGTTCATTTTGTGCTGCATTCAGGCTCATGTGCATATTTAGCAACAAACTAAAACTTAAAAGTCCTTACCTGAATGTGGTGCATCATGGGTAATTTCAGTGTGTCTTTGGGAGTTGGGTGGATAGAAATTCGAGCTGTACAGCGTCTCTGTTGGACGCTGGACGAGGACGGGGAGTAGCTCGTTCTTTCTCTTGTCCTTCAAACACGTTGCACTTTGTGCTGTTTTTTTCAGCTGCTTGAACGAGTTAGTTGTGTTGCTTTGCGGCGCAGAAACAGGTTTCATGACCTGTTTACTGATTATTGTTTCTTCTTAACATCACTCGCCTGAAACCTGAAATACCTCCAAACAAGCGATGACGGGGGGGCGGTGTTACAGTTTAACGAGTGAATCGCTCTCTTCCTGTTTTAGCGCAACAACAAGAGCGTTAGTTGCCTACATCACACGTTTGTACAAATACTTCAAAGATGTAACAGAGAAGTGTTGAGATCGTAAAGAAAAATAAACAATGAGGCATTCCCGAGGACAGCTACGTATTCTCCTTTCATAAACTGCTGTAACCATGACAACCACAGATGCATTCAGCTGAAAGTCTCAAGCTAACATGGTCATTCGTTAAATCGAAACACTCTTCCACTCTAAACTGTCGCTGCAAGGTAGGCGCTCATCACATGACATGCCAGCTCCCCCAAAAGTGAAGCCTCTCCATCGCCCCCTGGGGGAGGGGCTGTTAGTTTAGGGAGCGCTTGGTTTGATATGCAGCAGAGTTTTCTACGGGTGGAGCAGTTTATCAATATCACCACCAATCATGTTTATTTCATCGTGGAAAGCCAAAAGCATGATCAAGATTAATATTTGATTAATTGTGCACCTTAACAGGAGTTGACCAGAAGTGCATCAAATAAAAGTGAGACGAAAATAAGTGAGATAATATTCTGCTGTCCCCTGAATATTTCATGTTGTAAATAAATGATCATACAGATTAAAATAGTCTTCTTTCTTACATCACTGCTTCAAACTTTATAACAGGCTGTAAACATGTGACTGGGGCCACACTGAGAGCACACCTTCGTGAGGGGACATGTCGAGCTCGCTGTCTATTTCAGGTACTTTTATTTTGCAGTGCAGCCCCTCAGGTGTGTGTTAGGTGTGAGGTGTCCTGCTCTGTGTGTGAGCGGCCATGTTGAGCCTGCAGGTGGTGAAACTGGGCAGCAGGATGTGGAGCGCTGTGTTGGTGCCAGTTTGGAGCTGTGAGCACACTTAACAAGAACAGGCTGTTAGCTTCCTCCTTCAGACGAGGACTGACGCTTAATAGCTGTCTATCAGCTCCTCTTCATCAGTGTGACAGACTGACTGTGTGTGTGCGTGTGTGTGTGAGCTGCTGCTAAGCTCAGGTGTTTTGTGTTTGTTTCCGCTCCATAATGAAGAAGTAATGAGCAGTCAGACAAGCTGTTGATTACCTTTTTCCACCCGTTTGCAGAGCGCTGCAGATGGTTTGCAATTGTCTCTTCTCAGGTGTGTGTGTGCGTGTGTGTGTGTGTGTGTGTGTGTGTGTGTGTGTGTGTGAGCATCTGTTTGCATGTGTGTGTGTGTGTGTGTGTGTGTGTTTGTTTCCTGCATGAGCGAGTGAGTGAATGAGGAAAGTATCGATAGAGTTTCCGTAGGTAACAAAGCAGTTAGCAAACTCTCTCTCTCTCTCCCTCTACCTCTCTCTCCCTCTCCCCCCGGGCTGAATTAGGATTTCCTTTGTAGTGAAGTACTAATAAGGCCAATGGACAGTGATGGATGAAGCGCTCCTCAGAGACTGACACATCAATTGTTCTTTCCATAATAGTTTCCTCTCGAGTGAATCAGTCGGAGTTTTGGAGGGGCCCTTTGTGAGTGTGTGCACACGTTAAATCAAAGTATGGAGCAGCAGCGGTCTGATATCAGGCGATACTACACTTAATATGTGATAAAGACACAAAGTGTCATCTGTCTCTGTCAGCTGGATGTTTCCGAACCATTACACCTTGGTAAATTGTTTTACTGAAGTTTATTTGAAGCATCACAATCCAGGCAAAAGATTCACATTCTGACAAGTGAAAGAAACTCTAGAGGACGCACACGAGACAAACTTTAAAAGAACGGACAAAATCAAAGCTGCAGAATCTGTTGAGTCTTCGTCTGTAGTTCAACACTCCTACATTACCCATAATGCCATGTTTTTATCACATGGTTTGCATTGATTGTCACCTTTATTGGCATTTTAGAGTTTATTTCCTGGAAACCATCAAAACTAGTTGATGACTAGTTTGGCACTCGATCATCTTGTCACAATGGCCTCTGGCAGTGGGCGGGATATGTTAGGCAGCATTTGAACATTTTGTGTGATAGACGTAGATGTGGGAGGCTTTGACGAGAGCAAAACTGTGATGGTTAGACATCTGGGTCAGAGCATCTCCAAACCTGCAGCTCTTGTGGGGTGTTTTCGGTCTGCAGTGGTCAGTACCGACCAAAAGTGGACCAAGGAAGGAAAACAGGTGAACCGGCGACAGGGTCACGGGCGGACAAGGCTGTGTGTGGTGAGTGAAGGCTGGCCCGTGTGGTCCGATCCAACAGAAGAGCTACTGAAGCTCAAACTGCTGAAAGAGTTCATGCTAGTTCTGATAGAAAGGTGTCTGAACACACTGAGCCTCACAGTTTGTTGTGTATGGGGCTGCATAGCTGCAGACCGGTCAGGGTGCCCATCAGAACTGGACCATGGAGCGATGGAAGAAGGAGGCCCGGTCTGATGAATCACGTTTTCTTTCACATCATGTGGATAGCCGGGTGCGTCGCTTACCTGGGAAAGACTTGGCACCAGGATGCACTATGGGAAGAAGGCGAGCCGGTGGAGGCAGTGTGATGCTTTGGGCAACGTTCTGCTGGGAAACCTTGGGTCCTGCCATTCATGTGGATGTTACTTTGACACGTACCACCTACCTAAACATTGTTGCAGACCAAGTACACCCCTTCATGGAAACAGTATTCCCTAATGGCAGTGGCCTCTTTCAGCAGCATAATGCGCCCTGCCACACTGCAAACATGCTTCAGGAATGGTTTGAGGAACACGACGACGAGTTCAAGGTGTTGACTTGGCCTCCAAATTCTCCAGATCTCAATCCAATCGAGCGTCTGTGGGATGTGCTGGACAAACAAGTCCGATCCAGGGAGGCCCCACCTCGCAACCTACAGAGGTCTTGTGGAGTCCATGCCTCAACGGGTCAGACATGTTTTGGTGGCAAAAGGAGACCTACACAATATTAGGCAGGTGGTCATAATGTTATGGCTAATATCAGTGATGAAAGACAGGCGAGGTAATATTCATACCCTCTCTATAAATAATCAGGGGAATGGAGGGCTGCTCTGCTGTGTAGGAGGAGACGAGTTGATGTTACAAGGACGACAGATAAACCCCCCTCATAGTGTACATACACACCCCCACTCTAACACAGTTTCACATTTAACCAGACTGCCTGCTCGTGGTGCTTTTAGAGGCTAAAAAAAGCAGAATACGAAATTGCGCCGAGATATGAATCAGTAATAAAGATCGGAGCTTTGATTTGTACAAGTGAAGAGGAGCTCAGAAATCATCAACCAAATTAACATCAAAGTCCTCCTCAGACGCTCTGCCAGACCTCTGCAGGCTCACACCCAGCAGCCCTGCTTCACTAAACTACACACTACCTGAGTGTGTGTGTGAGTGGGTTGTTTCAGGAAGGGATGTCTCAGTATCACTGCATGTTTTAATGAAATACAAAAACAAGACACATAATAAACACACGATGATCACCAGCTGCCAGGAAGGAGCTTCACCTGGACGACGTGTGTGGGAGCTTCCCAGTATGTCCCGCTAGTCCCGCCCCCACACTGCACCAGTTCCTGGACCTGCTACACGGACTGGGTCCCTCACAGGCCTCCCACCACCAAAGTCAGGTCAGAGAGGCTGTAGTCTGAAACTAAACACCAGGATTTAGCAGTCTGAGGCGAAAAATAAGAATCATAGCTCAGTAAGGCTGTCGCAATTACCATAATATAACATTAAGATGCTATTGACCTGCTAACCGTAGTTCTTTGATGAAGCAGAGCCATTTGTTTTACATTTCAATCTGCATGATTTTAATTTCTGCAACGGCAGCAATTTTCCACCCCAACTGTGTTTTCTGTTCTGCTGCTGCAGAGGTTAAGTCTTTGTTTTTTAACAGGAAACCATTGCAGCAAAACCAACTGTAACTTCACCGGTTTGGGAACAAAGAGAGAAACAGAAAGCCAGCGAATTTAGGCAAGGTAATATGCAAATTGTGCACCAGTGAGGTCCCTGTGAAATGGAAAAAGACATTGAATTTGAGGGCTTACCTGCTGAATCACACCTCTCCCCAAGCACCAAGTGTGAGGGAGCGTTATTTACTCCCTCAACAATCAGGTGAAAATACTCCTTTATTTATCCTTAAGTTGAATATTTGGTGGTGGTTATGTGATGTGTTTATCAGCTAAGGTTAGGATACACTTTAAATATGTTTGATTTATTATGTTATTATTTAAAGCCTTTGTTTTCTTGTTTCTTGGTGCTTTGATTTCTGATCATTGTTCTCTTTGAGGTCAACGTCCTGGTTGAGGGTGGTTCTCTCATGAACGTGCGCACATGAATGCCCCATGCTTCACCAGGTGCTGGCAATCTTGAAGGGTTTTTCTTTTTATATATTTTGTGTAATACCAGCCAAAGTAAGATTAACTAAGATTGATGTTTTAATAGCTTGTGTAAATGTACCCTTGCTAGTAATGTGGTTTCATCCAGCTGTATTTAAAGCTATTGATTTTTCCACACGACCTCTTTGTCATTCGGCTTGGGGACCCCTTTTTGAGAGTTTCCTCTGTACTTTCATTCAGATTTTTTTAATGTATGCTGATACTGAACGGAAGTAAAGGAGAGCTTTAAGATAAATACCTGGACTGTTCTAATTTTTCTTTTTTCGGTTCTCCAAATCTCCCAGAACTGCTGGTCACATCCTGATTTACAGGGTTTTTGAAATCCACACCAAGTCACAGAGCAGCCACAACTGGGCAACTATTCACAGGGCTAGTTGGCAAACTTCTATACTTGGTGAGTGTGCTTCTAGCCAGAGAAAACATGCTAGCCCTAACCAGTGTAATCTTTTTAAGCTAGCTGGCTTAGTACCTTTCAGTTAGCTTATTCAGTTTATACTACAGAGTATAGTTACTGTGCAAAGCAGCTCATTAGCCCTTTTATGAGCTAGCAACAAAGCTGTCAGAGACTGTGGACAACCCATACATCACACATCAGTGGATCTTTATTTTTAAAGGTAGTTTTGGTTGTTGTCTCATGCTAAGCTAGAATCCAAGTCAATCAAAATTAGACTCGCTTTCCATTTTTATGGACTAAAATCCTGATCCATGCGTGTGTTTAGAATCAATGCAGAGGCTAGGAAAGCTGCCTCCATGTGAACGTTCTACCATTACACCCCAAAACACTAGTAGGTTATGGGGTCTCTGTGCCACTGGGTCGAGATCCTATCAGCTTCTTGGTGTACTGCTAAATGTTCAACAGCTACTTTTACTAAAATTACTGCAGCACATTATTCATATGGAAGCTAACAGGAAGCTAAGAGGCTGCAGCAGCTAGCTACTAGTTAGCATAGAGCACAGTGTTCTCTTTCATTCTGGGACAAAGCTACAAAGCGTGACCAATCACCACATTTGTGACCTGTGACGTGTAGTTACATTTCTTTACGTATGGCAAAGATTAGCAGAAAAGTATAAGCTTTGTTGTTTGAATTTAATGAACAGAAAAACCTACTACAGTTGAGTAAGAATGGGAGATCTTGTATTCAACTGCAGCTACAGGTGTTTAACACTGAGTTTAAACACTCTGAGTCAGCAGCTTCCACAGGATCACTCCGGCGGATTCAGAGATTTCAAGGATTAGGATTAACCTCTTTAATCATATATTCCTTATTGGGGGTTGCTTTGTTTTGCCCTAATCAAGTAGTATCGCGTGACAAGTACAGGCAGCTGACGCAATGTTATTTAGTAAGTCAGACTTTCATGGAGACCTGACTTCATGCCTTTTTCAAATAACCCTAAACATCCTCTTTCCCTGAATTTAACCAAGTGTTTTAGTTTTCTCGCTGAAACTTTTTCCAAATCTTCCTGTTTGAAACTATCTATTAAATAGGATAACATCTGTCAATCTGTCTGCAAAGCTCTTATTGATCATCGCTTTCTACAGCTGCTGCAAATACCCGTCAATATTCATGTCATTGACCTATTTGAACCCGGGAACAAGTCAGCCACATGAGCAGAAATTCAGAGGTCTGGAACCAGGCTACCTGAGGGTAAAACAGAGCTGTGTGTCACGTATGATTGTAGACGAATTACTGCCTAGCTTTGCATTATCCTGACAGCACATTCAGAAACTGTTTTAAGTTGTTATCCTTGAGCTAATCTATGAACCCATCGGCTATCGTCTCACGATAGATCCTCAGTGAACAGCGGCCAACTTCTCTGTATTTCTGGTGTAGCCAGCGCTTAGCGATAAACAACTTCCAGCCCAGACTTTGTCAGGTCTGTCCTCAAGAGGAGAAGAAAACTACTTTAAATTGAAGTTTGTTGAACGGAGGGTGGAGCCATCACTTAGGAAGGCAGGAAATCTAAACGCTGAACGGCTTTCATGACAGCGTCATAGGAATTTTTGATCTAGAGCAGATTGCTAGCTGTTAGCATGCAGATGTCTGTTTATAGAGATTAATAAGGAGCTAAATCATTGTCAGATAACGCTGATGGGAGCCGGGATGGACTCCAGATAAGTGATTGGGAAGATAATCGTACTAAGAACAGAAACCAGAACACTTCCTGTACTAAAATCGGGTCGGGCAACTACAGACCATTTATGTAGCATCTATAAATAGAGATTAGCCTTTAGCTAATGACTCCGCTGTTATTCCTCCGACGAGCAAGTAACACGATTGGGGAGAGAACCAGGAGCAGTTTAGATGGAGTCTTGTGATTCGTGTCACATGGTGACCTTTTATCTGTGTTTTTTTCTTCACAACAGAGCATTTCTGAAAGGTGTCAGTGATCCAGCATCATTAGAGTTTAAAGCCGAGCCAGATAAACTCCCAGATGTGAACAAAGCTTTGATTTACAGCCAAACTTCACAGCATTTGGCTTTGATATCTGGTGAAGAAAGAGAAGTAGCAATGGCTCCTCCAAACTGCTGCTATAACTCCAGGAAAGAAGTTCTTAAACCTTCATGTTCGTTTTACAGTAGAATCGTAATATATCCAGCAGCATAAGTTATAACTCTGCTGCAGAACAAAAGGAGAGTAACTCTTACTTTGCTGAAAATATTAAAGCTGCATGAGTCCTGTGTTCACAGGGTTCACAAAGTCTGTGTTTAAACACAAAAGAAACCAAACGCGTATTTAAAGTGGGAGCTGACCCTTTAGACACGAGGCAGTCTGACACTGAGCAGATCCATCACAGTCTGCTTTCTCTCACAGGGTTAGGTTCTGTTTGTGTGTGAGCCAGGGGTCATTCAGGGTCACGCCTGGTTCTTCATCCACATAAACAGACTTCAGTTCTGCAAACAAACTTTCCGTCTTTTTATGTTCCTGACATTTATAACCACATTGTTATGTTGCTTTTGAACACTTCCCTCCTCCTACTCACATCATTTTTAAGCATTCTCCTTTCTGTCTGAGACGCTCCACACATTCGGCAGCACACAGCAGAATTTTAAACAAGAAGCATCGTCCGAAACTGTTTCCCAGGATGTTTTTGGAGGTTTTCTCTGGATGATCAAACATCACCATGGTGACTCAAATGTCAGCATCAGTCTCATCTGGACTTCACACACTCATGTTGTTGTTTATGCCTTTACTGTGATGTCGTAACTCTTGTGTGTTGTGTTGTATTTTATGTACATGTCTTCTAACATCAGGCAGAGGGCCTGCAGATGAAAACCAGCCTTTCAGTTCACTCTGGTTGCATCGTTCACTGATGATTCATGTTCATTGTTCCTTTTCAAACAAAGAATCTGAAGGGAATAAAAATAAAATTTAACAACTTTATCGACATAATAATGAAACATATATCCTGATTCACAGGCTGTTTTACCAGTAAACAGCTCTTCAGCACTGGCCTTTGTCTGTCAGAATATAATACAATGTTTCATGTTTGTGGAAATGCACAAGATGTTCAGATGTGTATCACTCTCATGTCATATCTGCTGGAGCCTTGATGTGGTCAGCCTAGCTTAGCATTGAGATTAGAAACAAAGGAAACATTTTAAGACGCCACATCAGGAAAAATACAAGAATCCAAGTCGGGCGTGTTGGAGACAATGTGGCTCAAGGGAGGCAAATCATTTCCATACAGTGTTAATTTAGGCAGCTATTTAGTCTTAACCTTCAGATGAAAATGTTTTAGTCATTTTATAATTTTAGCCTGGTTTTAGTCGACGAAAACTCAAAACATTTTCGTCCAGTTTTAGTCAATAAAAAGTCACATTTTAGTTCTTACTTTTAGTCAAAACATCCCCCATCCCAGTGTCCCTGTTCTCTTTTTACCTGTTTGCTTCAGGTACAATTAAGACTGACTTTCAGCAGATCATCCAACACCTCATCTACAGATCACCGTTCATCATCGCTTCTCATTCAAACAGTCTGACTGAAGCAGACAGCCGATGATAGCAACTTTTTGTGCAGAAGAATCGTCACATGACGCATAAAAATCCCCTTTTTCTGTGAGCCTGGGTCACACAGAAAGTTCACAACCACCTTCGTGATACCTGTCACACAGTTACAGGAATGCATTGCTTGTATTTTGACAGACAGATCAGATGCACAGTGGGGGAAAATATGCATTTTGAATGTCCGACAGAACCACTAACATTTTAGTCTCGTTAACTAAAACAAAACATACGTGTCGTCAGAGTTTTTATTATAAACAATCTATTTTTAGATCGTCAATGTCTCGTCTTCGTCATGGAAATTAGATTGTTGGCGATCATTTTTCGTCATTATTTTCGTTAACGTTTTTCCATATATTCTGAGACTGCCCCAAACTGAGTTTGTACTGGAATGACATTCACAAACCACTAAACAAGGTATTCAGGACTCAAGCACCCCTGAGTTTTGAAAGTCTTCATTTGGGTCACATTGTGTCGTTAAAAAGGAGGAGTGATACAAAGCTGCTGCAGGCCCTGCTGGCAGCCAGTTAAACATCCATCATTACAAAGTGGCTCAATCCAGCAGCACCTACACTGGATGACTGGGTCGGAATAATTGTGGACATTTTTACAATGTAGAAGTTGATTTACTCTTTGAGGATCCAAAAAGACAAATTCTATCTAATTTGGAATAAGTAGATTGAATGTATTACTTCAATGAGAGCAGACTTTGCATGACACCACGGACAACTCATACTCCCTCCCCCTTCTTTTGGGACACAATATAAATGTAAGCTCCCCTCATTCTTATGTCTATAGATACAGCTTTAATCATTAATGTGATGTAAGCATGTGTAAGAAATGAATGTGTAAACTGTTCACTATAGACGTGAAAGCTGGCAGGGTGCATACAGACATTATGTAAATGTGACTTTAACAGGCTAAATGGATGTATGCATTTGTTAAGGACTGAGTGGACTCACACAGGCCATGCGGCTTAACGTGTTTTCTATGCATGTGCAGTTATATGTATATAAAAGACTGGAAAAATCCAACTGTGGTCTATTTTGTGATATTGCCTTTTCCAAACAAAGCAATGGACCCAGCTAGTGCAGAGCGATTAACCCTTTTTAGCTGACCGCCCGGGTCAGCTCTACACATGGGTCTGTATGTGACTGAGTGACTGACTGACTATATGACTGAGTAACTGAGTGAGTGAGTGAGTGAGTGACGGTACTTTCAGAGCCAAATAGAGTAAAAAAATAACAACAATAACGGCCCGGGAAACCCTTCAAAACAAAAGCTTTGTGTACAAACGCGGGGAGTCAGACCTCCAGATCAGGCTTTTACTTTGAAAAAGCATACCAGAAGTGTTGACCTACTTTACTCTCCATGCCTGTGACTTTTACTACAGGAAGAGATGTTAATATTGCTGTCAGAGATCAATGGAGCCATCACAATTCATTTTCAAAGTGTAAAAATAGGCGAGCCTCATATTCTCTATATTTTCGACGCGTATTTTCGTGCATTTCAAATTAAAATGAAGACATCATGCACACGCCACGCTTCCAGTGTTGCCCACAAAAGCACACATTGACCTGATGCGGTCAGCCACATACTAGGTTTTTAACTTTGTCTTGTTTATTGTTCAGTCTGAACAGTAAACAGTCAGGTGACTGCAGACTCCTGAACACCTCAAGGTATCCGACTGTACCGCAGCGACTGACACAACAGCAGAAAACATCACACTGACCTGTTGGGTTCAAGGATAAAATGTCATCTATCTAGAAATAGTTCCTGTATGGAAGCCCGAAGCGGACATGCATTTATGTTGTTATCTGGAGATAACAAAGCTGCACCACCATAACGTTAGATGATCATACCTCGTATCCCCAGAGCTGCAGAAGCACAAAACAAACAGGGTGACAGAAACAGGCTTAACTTACCTCATTAGTGTGGCCAATGACTGCATGTAATGCTCTGTAATATGACGGTGACCAACCTGGTTTTCTTTTTTCTTCATCGACAGAAAATTATCCCGTTATCATCAGAAAACCAGCTTTGTTATCTCCAGATAATGAGATAAATCAGTCGAGGTCTCCAGAAACAACCGGAAATAACTCGTTATCTCGGAAAAACAGATTAGATAAAATGTATAGATGTATGTCCGCTCAGGGCTTCTGTATTCTAGTACATAATTCTTTTAATATTTCTTTCTGCTAAGCTAAGGCTAACGTGTCACCGCAAGTAAAATACTTCTCTGTTATGTAACTTGTAAAAAGGAGGTCAAAGTGTTGATTTAGAAAAGATCCACAGGAAATGTTCACTGTGTAAAAAATACCATCGCTACGCTAACTCAGAGAATACTAATTGCATTGAAACATTTTGAAATTACTTGCAACAACATATACTGCAATACTTTTCCGTGCCTGCCCATTTTAAACCATGAAGATTTCAGTCTTTATTTCTCTTTAATCATTCATCTTGCAGCATTATGCGACAGCCAAGCAGACAGGCTGTTGCAGAATATTACATTTCAAATCAACTTTACACTAAGGTTTGTGGAGCGCTGTAATGTTACAGGTATTTGGAACAATGCAACTTGCAAAAGAAGTTCGACAAACTTGAAAGTAAACTTCTCTCAAATTAAATGTCTCCATCCACTTCCTACCAGTCCAGCTGACCCCGCCACAAAATAACTCATCACCACTTAGTGAACAACAAGCCTTTTTCTCGTCCTCGGACCAAAACGTTTTATTTGTAGTTTGTACTTTGCTCGTTTGAGGATCGATACTTCACATCCTTGTATTGATAAAGTATTGCCACTCAAAACATTTCAATACGATGCTTTTTCCCAGCCCCCGGACACCGTCTGAACTCTTATAAACAACTTTATTCTCCTGTTAGCGCTCTCTTCGTTCCCCTGAACTCTCAGACTCGTCCTCTGGATGGGATACCATGAGATGAAGAAAAAATGGCTCAGTGTGAACGTTAAGAGAGGATCCGTCTCCGCTGGGTTTCCATCAGTCTGAGGTCGTGTCCATCGTCTCCGTTGTTTATCTGCTGCTGCTCAGCTGTCAGAACACACAGCAGCTCTGCTCACTCCAACAATACAAGTTTAACCTTTTAAATCCGGTGTTGATGCTCCAGTAACTCCACGCTGTGTATACAGTCCCGTGAAACATCCTCTGTGTGAGAGCCGTCTGCCTGAGAGACGAGGTGCAACACCAAACCACTGATGGGGCTGAAGTTTAGTCTGTTTGAGGGAGAGGCAGAGTCAGGACAGCTGAGCGGGAGGATGGAAGAGCGACAGTAATTCATCAAGAGGCATTGTTTCGTCCTGCTCTCCGATCACCTCTGTACTGTAAAGGTTAAAACACTACCTGCGTGTGGTTGGACGGACAGATAAGAGGAGGCAGCAGGTCAAACACACACAGGTTACAAACAGATGCTTTCTGCAGCAGGAGAAAGTGCTGGTTTGTTAAACATCAGGGTGAATCACAGCCACAAAGTTCATGACTAAAGAAGTGTTTGAACCTACAGAGGAGCAAAAGGTCTCGACAAACTACACACACACACACACACACACACACACACACACACACACACACACACACACACAGACCTCCTCTGGTCTATGTCTACAGATCACCTCCCCAGTCGGATTGCAGCAGATGGTTTTACACACTGTGTATGTGTGTGTGTGTGTGTGTGTGTTTGTTTGTTTGTTTGTTTGTTTAGTTCTCCAAATGGCCTGACCTCAGTCCTGTTTCAACCATCTGACCATTTGACACCAGAGGATGACTGACAGGAAGTGACATCACACACCAGCTGAGATCAGACCCCTGGAGACAAATCAGTGCTTTCACTAAGTCCTGAACTTTTGGTTGTTTCTTTGTTTGCTGTTTTTCTGCACACACTTTTATTTCATATTCGATTTTTTTCTTTGAATAATGAGCTGAATATTTTCAGCTTAACTTTATATTTAATTCACTCTTTTCATAAATGTAGTCGTCAAACAAACTGTCAAATTATTAACTGTCCGCTTCTGAGTTTCCTGTTTGTTCAGTAAAATCTGCCCTTGAAACATTTTCACTTCAAAGAATTGAATCAAATCCAGAGAAACTAGCAGGTCACATTTTAACTGTTGCACGTTTCATCACTGTTCAGTGTGTTCACCCTTCCTGTGTGTTTAACCCTGGCACTGCACATTTGTGTCATGGGGGGGGGTCTGAAGGGAACTTTTACTTCTGCTGCAAAAACTCTCACTCAGTCACAGACACACTAAATGTGCTCACACTATTTACAGCCTGCAGGTTACACTGTTCAATTATAGGATCAATTATATTCACACGGTGTACGTCCTTGTTGGAGCTGTCATTTATATGGATAATCATATTCATATATTGCTGTATTCATAACAGATTGTAAATCTTTGTCATATTTTCTTTTGATGTATGAAATTAATAGTTTAAGTAAAGTTATTCTTGTTTGAAGTGAAAATAAATCAGGGACATTAAGACAACAGGCTGAGTCAGCAGCTGCAGGGTTCATATCGCACTGTTAATCATGTGAATCTAAGAGTTTAGTATATCAAAAGCAAAGTTTGTTTATCCTTTCAAAAGAAGATGTCACAAAGTGCTTCAGAATGAAAGACAAAAGAAAGACGGAAGTGTTGTCAGCAGATCAATAAATGGGATCAGTTATAATGTCAGAGTTCATTACAACAGGTTCATTTGAAATAAAGACGCGTCTCTGATACGTGTGACTCTGTGGTCAGTCTGAGGTGTTGACATCTGTGGAGGTCAAATATTCTCAGACAGAAATGCAAAGCTCCAGAAACACATGTTTGTTGGATTTTCACTGAGCTGATTAAAGGAGCTGAAGCTGAATCTGAACCCAGACAGTGACCGGACGAGCCCATTCACAGGGAGACTGAAGGGTCTCATTACAACGTGAAGGCTGTGTATAAACAGTGTGTGTGTGTGTGTGTGTGTGTGTGTGTGTGTGTGTGTGTTCGTCTCTGTGGTGTGTGAGGCTGATGGTTTTTAGATTCTTATCTTCACACCGTTTCTCCTGCAGCAGTCACACCCCCTCCCACCCCCCTCACCCCTCCCCTCCCCCGCATGGCCTACAACTCAGGCCAAATGCTTCCCCAACTGTTAAAACATATGGAGGTCAGTCCTGAGGAATGACTGTATGTGTGTGTGTGTGTGTGTGTGTGTGTGTGTGTGTGTGTTTGCTGAGACCCACTGACACACTTGTAGATGCTGTTTTCCTTTTCGGGTGTGTAACTGCAGGCATCGTTGCATGACTGTTAGTGAGTGCGTGCGTGCATGTGTGTACGTGTGCATAAGTGTGCGTGTGTGTGTGTCTGTGTGCATGTGTGTGTGTCTGTGTGTGTGTGTGTGTGTGTGTGTGTGCATGTGTGTGTGCGTGTGTGTGTGTCTGTGTGTGTGTGTGTGTGTGTGTGTGTGTGTGTGTGTGTGTGTTTGCATGGGTGCATGTGTGCGTGTGTGTGTGTGTGTGTGTGTGTGTGTGTGTGTGTGCGTGCGTGTGTCTGTGTGTGGGTGTGCGTGTGGGTGTGTCTATGTGTATGTGTGTGTGTGTGTGTGTTTGCATGTGTGCGTGTGTGTGTGTGTCTGTGTGTGTGTGTGTGTGTGTGTGTGTGCGTGTGTGTGTGTGTGTGCAGAGCGTCCAGGGTCTGATGACACTGATCAGACCGTCTGTTATCAGGGACGAGGAGCAGGCAGAGGGAGGAGCGGCTGATAGAGCGACTCTGCGGCCCTCAGAGACCTGAAGGAGAAGAGTTACAGACGGAGGACAGAGTGATGCCTGCTGAGCGGCTAAACGCTTCCAGGCTGCTGCAAAGTAAAGAAGTCAACCTGCAACTTTAAAGATAATAACACTTCTACAGCCTCGCTGTGCTTTAAAAACCCTCTGCTGCATGCAAACAGCTGTGTTTCTGCACTTAACAGTTTCTGCGACACTCTGAGTTTAATTATTTTTTTCCCACCCTGGTCTCATGATTTTATTAGCACAGAAGTCATTTTTAGTTAAGGTCAGGATGGACAGACTCTTAAACTGAGTCAGAGTAAATAAAGGCCTGTAAAGTGCAGCTGCAGAGTGTGAGGACAGTGTGAGCAGTATGAACGGGTCAAACAGGTTCATTGTGTAGCTTCATTTCCACAGCCTGGCTGCACGGTACGACCTTTGGTACCTTATCTTAGAGCAGATATTACCTGAGACTCTTTTGGTTCAAAGTGAGCTGAGCTCTCCCCGCGAGCAGGGCACGTTCCCATAACATTGGCTAACATTACCTACAAGTTTTAATTACGTTTAAAAGCAGTTTGAAACAGAACTTCCTGCACAAACCCGCCACAATAAAATCCCCAAGCAAAGAATTACAGAACAGAATTTTTCATTTTAAATAATGAAAGCACACAAAACCTCGCAGTAGTCAGTCGTCGAGGCGCAGACGTGCAATTGTGTCTTGTTAAAGATGATGTCCCTGCTGTTTCAGGCGTCAGTGCAATGACAAAGAGTGAGGAATCCTGTCTGCACTGAGGGAAACATACCTGCAGTTACAAATCGAATTGAGACTCGTACCAGGTTGGAGCCACATGCAGGCTGATAATTAAAACAGTAAACGAAACAGTTATTTAACACATTTTTAGTCTTCTAAGCACTTTACACTACATCTCAGGATTCACACACGTTCCTACACTCTTGATGAGTTTGTCATGCATCATCTCATCCACACTGTCAGTGATCTCATTAGTGAAACATGAGGTGCAATGAGAATGTAGCACATCCAAAATCATCAAAACATCATTTTCAGGTTCTCGGAAGAATTTGACCCACAAAATCTTTCAAAAGCTGAATGAACTAACAAATGCATCGTCTTTAATATGAATCTTAACATTGAGATCAATGAGATTTGTTTTCTGTTTGCTTTTCTGCAGTGTTGCACTTAAACATCTCTTGAACCCACACAGCGGAGGGCTGCAGACTCTAACCCCGTCATCGGTGGATCCAACGTCCACCTGAGAGCAGCTGTGTTCACAATGAATCACTGGAGATAAACTGGACACGTTGTAAGTCAGAAGGCACATCTCTGCAAAATCTGTCTGAAACAGCTGCTTATTATTGTGAACATGGGGCTTTAGGGCACTGCACATTGCACTGAAAAACTCTAGAGTAAAGAGTTTTTTTCTACTGTAACAGAAACAAAAAGAGGAAAAAAAAGAAATCTGAAGTTTTTCCAAAGTTAAAGAAAATAAGATATTTTCAGTCTCTGCAAATCTTCTGTAAATACACAGTCCTCCCCCAGAAACTCTGATCTGAATAAAATTAAGTAACTCAAGACAAACTGAACTCTAAATGAAATAAAACCAGAAACTAACTGCAGCCCTGAAGAGTCGCCTCGAGGACGCAGGACAACACCACTTAGACAAGTCCGCCCTTATCACTGCACGTGTGTGTGTGTGTGTGTGTGTGTGTGAGAGAGAGAGAGACCACTGATCACTGTGACACTAAGCAGCCTCCGTCCTGAGTGGATCTGCTCCCCTGACCCCCTCCCCCCCACTGTCTGCCCCCCTGAGGGCTCGTCGGCTGGAGCCAGGGCAGATTGGGGCAAGCTGGGGCGCACAGGGTCAAAGAGAGAGAGAGTGTGCATGTGGTCTTTGAAGTTGGGGAGGGGGCCGGGAATGATCCACAGATAAAATCATGGCTGGGGGCTACAACCAGAGGGGTCCTCTCTTAAAGACTGGAGTCGTTCCACCAATGAAACACAGAGAAATACAAAGTTTAACACATGAAAGTTTCCTCTGTGCGTGATGTTAGCATTAGCAGCTTTTTGGAGGGAATCAGGCGATTTGAATCCACGTACAGAGGTTCAGATTAAATATATTGTAATAAAGTCTATCTTGAGGAAAGCTGTCGTCGTATAAAGAACACACCATCAGATACAAAGCACTGCCTGTGGAGGAAAACAGACGTGGTAGGTTAAAAAGAACAGTGCCAGAATGCAGGCTGTTGCCAGGTGAGCTTTTGTGTCAGCTTCTCCAAACAGGGTCCATGCTGACCTCCATCGACTGTAGATACACTGACTGATGCTAAATACCTCTTACAACCACACTGTGAAAAGTCTGAACTACCCCTTTGAAGGAGGATGTTAAAAGCACCAGTGGGTCATTATAAGAAGCTGTGGTGAATGTCCCCTTCAAGGTGAGCGTTAAAGAAAGCTACAGAAAGAACTGAAGTGTCTTTGTCCTGAATTCAATCCATCAACTTTTGTTTCTACGGCACAAAATCAGATCCTGTGACAGAAACATGCAGCTGGAAATGTTCCATATTTTAATGAGTCTGAACGTTGAACTTTCGCTGCTGGCGAACGTCACAAATCTGCAACGCATTAAAAATATCAGACGCACGAGGAAAGTGGAACACATTCTTCATTCTAGCCTCAACAAGGAGCATCGTTTATATTCTACTTTATTTTATACTGATTATCTATTCTACACACACACACACGTGCGCGCGCACACACACACACACACACACACACACACACACACACACACACACACACACACACACACACACACACACAGCTCTGGGATCAGGGAGGGGTGGGACGGGGCTGCTCGGGGCGGGTTGTCGTACATGTCTTTGAGGACATGTTCAGCTTCAGGCTTCCAGACATACAGAGCAGTGTCTGTGGGTGTGGGTGTGGGTGTGTGTGTAATGTTTTATAGGCCACATCACTCTTTGGAGTGGATGTGGAGCATTTTCTTAAAAAAAAAGGTTGAGTTAGACGGCTATTTGTCTTTGTGAAAACTTTAACAATATGTTTCATGACTTCAGTTTAACTTTTTCATACAATCACAGATAAGCGATGAATATTGTTGTGCAGGGTGTTTTGTGAGACCAGGTTTGGTTCATTTTTGAAGCATTTTGTGTTTTATTTTCTTGGGTAATAGACACCTGAAGATCGACAGGACAAGCAGGTGAGAGACAGAGAGGGGATGAGATGCAGCCCAATGTTCGTCAGGCCCTCCAGGAATTTCACGACATTTTCTGTGACTGCTGCGGCCTCTCATGTCTGTTTTCACGGCAGCTTTAAAAAAAGAAAAATAGAATGCATGTTGCTGTGTTTTAAATCTTTTGTGTGTTTAATATCCACTGTGAGCGACTGAGAAACACTCCAATAAAGCCATCTATAGGCTGAGAGAGTTGTTTCTCTTCTGACATCACTTCCTGTTCCTGACACTGAAGTCAATAGCCATGAGATGCTTATTTCACACTTCAATGCTGTCAATATTTGCAAAGGAGAATCTACATCTGTGTGAGTGGACCACTAACGATTTTTAACGAAGAAGAAGACATTGAATGTTGGATTTATTATTGTTAATTCGCTGTCTCCATAAAGAGCTGGAGGTCGGGTTAGAAAGCTCATGAAAGAGACAGGATCACGTTGGAGCTTTGTTAGCACGGGATCAGCTCCAGCATGCGGCGTTCCTGATTGTAGATATCTCCTTCTCCACCCTTGTTTAAATGTGAGCGGCATGATGAAGTCTCTTGTATTGTGTGTGCTGAAGTCACGTTGCTCTGAGCTGTGTGCTGAGGTCTCTGTGACCTTTCTGCTGC
Organism: Semicossyphus pulcher; assembly: GCF_022749685.1. Classification (NCBI taxonomy): domain Eukaryota; kingdom Metazoa; phylum Chordata; class Actinopteri; order Labriformes; family Labridae; genus Semicossyphus; species Semicossyphus pulcher. Next base: position 28,812,365 of record NW_027211693.1, on the reverse strand, counting down.
AGAGGCAGAGCTCGATGTGTCGGAAGACCGGAGGGGATAAGCAATCAATGCAACCATAGGCTGAAAAGTTAAAACAACATGCCTTTAGAGAGCTAAAACATCACAACATGTCAGAGGGTTATTTTAGTGCCAGATGTAAGGCAGCAGTTTGAATATTGTCTGAACACTGATGGTTTGTCTTCGTGTCTCTTCTGCTTGTTTTTATTAAAGCTCCTGTGAGGAGGTTTTGGTTTGTGTTGATTTTGGCGCCCCCTGAGGACAAAGTGTACCTCTTATCTCTTTGCTGATTTTGTCCTGCTCATGCTGAAGTGGTGGTTTTTAACAGAAAATCTTATCCTCCTTTCTTTAACAGTCATATGTAACACGCACTTGAAATATTTGCCCTGGAATATGTTAACAAAGGCAGCGTGCAGTTAATCGCTTCATCTGACACCTACCCCCCACCCCCCCGCCAGTGGTTTCAGGCATTAAAAGTAACTATATAGAAATAATCAATCTTGTCGCTGATGGTCTGGTTTGCTTCTGTAGGTCATATAGAGTAATCAGAATAAATCTCCATCTGTTCATAACCACTGAAAAACTCCTCACATGAGCTTTAAAGAAATGATGAAGTGAAATAATTTGATATTTAAGCTGTTTGAGTGAATCAGCGGGTCAGATCATCATTAAAGCTGACAAAGATCAAAGCTGATAAAAAGAAAAGAGGCTCCTTCAAGTAAAACAAAGTCAGTGGAGAGGCTCCGGTGTGGACGGGGCACAGTGAGCTCCTGAACTTCCTGTCCTGTCTTTCTCCCCGAGATACGTTCAAAGCCTCTCGCTCATTCACGAACATCTAAAGAGTTCATTATCAACCTTCACGCAGCCCGTCCACACTCGCCGGAGGTTTTATTTCCTCCCACGCTGATCAGCCGGGACTTCAGGCCCCGAGTCACCGACATGACTTTTATTTTCCCCTCTTTTTGTGTCCGATGGCGGAGCAGAGCTCTGACATGAAAAGTTCAGCTTCCTGTAATCCGCTTTGCCTTTGTGCAGAGGGTGACTTTCAAACTCGCTATCGCAATTACCCCCCCCCCACCCCTCCCAAACTCACCGGAAACAGAGAGAGAGAGAGAGACACGGCTCGTCCACCTCTCCGTTCAATCCTCCGTTTGTTTGGGGAATAATAAGTCTTTCTTTTTGTTCTTAACTCGGCTCTCATTATCCTCTGTTGCTTTTCTCATTTGCAGCCTGGTGTGCACAGACGCTCGTGGAAATTAAAACTTTTTGGTTTGTGTCAGAGATTAGCGTCGAGTGGAGGTCAAACATAATGGCTTCCATTTAACGAGAAAATAGATATGATTATACTGCACTTGCTCTGTGCTCAACTTTTGTCCTCAATCTAAACGGAGCCGCTCCGACAGCTCTGCCCTCATTACGCAGCAACAAAAGGGCCGCGGCTCGCTATTTGTCATCCTATATTTAACATCAGAATGAGATTGTGAAAGACTGAGACATTTCATCAGAGCTATTTACCCCCTCCCTCTGTTTGCTGTAATATTTATACCAACAAAGGCTTTTGTTCGCCTCAGATGAACAAATCGATGAATATTCAGCGTGTACTCAGAGATTAAGCAGGACTACACATGATTTAGCGTGTGTGTATCTGAACTCTGCCGCCTTATTGGTTCATCACCATCTGCAGATACCATAATCTATCTGGGATTACAGCCGCAGCATCGACTGCAGGCCATAAAAACACACAAGATCTGCTAAACCTACATGTCTGCGGGGCGGAGGAGCCGGTGGATTACAGGGAGTGTGTCGGCACGACCGAGGACAAGCTGACGGGATTTCTTTTTCATTTGTAGTTCAACATATTGAGGTCATGTTCGCGCATGAACACATGTTTTTGGGAAGTAAGCACACGTGTTCATTTTATGCTCAGATTAGTACTCAGGAAATCTTTAATCACTCATCTCCATCAATGAAGATGCATCCAAAGTGTTTATTTTGGAGGCCAGAGAAGCCGTAAATGTAAAACCATCATGACCTCATCACAGAGGAATTTAGTCCTGAACATCCCTCAGAGAAATCGCATGATACAAGCTTAAATGAAGTTCAAACTTACATCCAAATGTTTGAATATAAAGTTGTATTTTCAGCGTGTATCTGCTCATCAGTCAGCATAGTTTCCACGTCTCAGGCAGGTTAGAGCTGGTCTGTCGGGAACGTCAAAGCTCTTAGAGACCAGCAGCTTTTCTGGGTCTGAAGCACGGCTTGATTTCACCTTTTGTTTGCATTATTGGCTCATATATGTCAGTCATTGAAATATATCAGGTAATGTTTGTTTAGTGGTTTTACAGTTTAGATTAATTTATTTCACCAAATATGAAGGTTGAAATTAATTTATTTGCAAACAAGGAAAAGCAAAATGCACCAATTCGTTCATCCTGTAAGTTTAAATCAGCTTTTTATACATAATTAAATTAAATGAATGTTATAAAATCAACATAAAAACAGCTGATTAATGAAATATTGTTGACTTACCACAGAAAATAGACTCACATGTGCTTTAATTGTTACGTCAGACAGCGTCGACTTCATGTGTAAATGCTCAGTATGTGTGTTTTTTTCAGACGCATGAGGGCAGTTTGTCTGAAAATATTACACGTGGTAACTTTGACTGTGAACGCATCAAGGAAACACCTTGAACTCTTTCAAAATAAAAGCACATAAGACCTGAATTTTCACCATTTTTCAGTTTATTGTTGGCATATTGGTGTTTGTGTTTGTAATGTGTGAGAAAGAAATGTGTGTATACTGAACCCCCCCCCCGCAGCGTGTACAACACCTTCTGGCCTTTTGTTCCGTTTCTTTATAAATGGACCCTTAAAGTTTTGGTTACAATGACACAAAATTACCATGAATTTCAATCTAAACCGTCTCCTCCTCTTTATTTATAGACATGACCTTTATCCCAAAGTGGAAAAAATAATGAAAGAATGTCAAACAATGAGAAGTTGAGTTTTACATCTGCTAAGGCTGTTCTGTCTCTCTTCATGTCTCCCTCTGGGAAAAACAAAAAGCCTCCTTCAGGGGCACTCAAACCTCTGAATCAGAATGTGGAACCCAGCAAACGGATAGCACGCCTTCAGAACAAGTAGATATAGATAGATTTATATATAGAGTTTTATATTCAGCTTGAAACGTCTTAAAAGAGTACAGTAAACACTTCTCACACATGATAGAAACTACTCGACGCCTCAGAGGCAGAAAACAGCGGGCTGAACGTCGTTCACGCCCACCTTAAGGTGAACAAACCAAACCCAACTCAAAAAAAAGACAAATTAAGAAAATTAAAACATAAATAAAAAAATATCCTGCCCACAATCTTTTCTTACAAAGTTTAGATCGGAATAGAGACACCTGACCACACGAACAGAATAGAAAAATCTAAAACAGTGGTATTGCATTTTCAAATGCACAAAGATTCTCCTGTACAATTTGGCGTCTCTGCGAGTACAAACGCCTAAAGGGCTCAGTGGCGGTTTTTCTCCCGGTGGCTCTCGTATCGATGTGTCTTTATCGGCACACTTAAGAAGTCCTCGTCTGCTTTTATTCTCCTCACAGATGAATCCATCAGTGCTGTAAACAGGCACACAGATTGGAAAAGCTCAGAGAGATCAGTGTCCAGTTTATCTCTCCGTCATCAGAGTCCGTCCTCCGTTAGGTTCTCAGTCCGGCTGAGACAATGGGGTCCTCCCAGTAAGGCTATCCATCGACCTGCCTGCACCCCCCCGTCAAAAAAAGTCTTGCTCCTAATCCCGAAGGTGGGGGTGTCTTAAAAGCCCGGCAGTGCTCCAAGGAAGTCCAGAAAGGAGGGATCTCTTACTTCCTTAATTTGTGTGTAGTGTTTTTATTTGTAGTTCTTCCTCGGTGAGGAAGGGGGGAGAGGGTGGGGGTGGGGGTGGGGCTGTATGGTTTAAAACTTGATGCTTTTTTTTCATAGCCTTGGTCGTCCTGGAGTGATTGTGCAAAGTCACGCGGTCTCTGGTATGTCCACGCGAAAGGAGCTAGCAAACCCTTTTCCTCGCTGCAAGAAGCAGAAAGACAACAAGCTTAGTTAGCAGTGTGTGTGCGTATGTGTGTGTGTGCGTGTGTTTGTAATGAAGATGAGAGGGATGACACAAACAACACAGACCGGAAAACAGAAACCTGGGCCATATTTTAACATATTTTGGGGTCAAAATAGCTGAAAACAGCCATTAAATTGCTCCCTTCAAAGCCACAAGACTCCAGTGACAAAAACAGTAATTTTGCCTTGTGGAGCACAGGCGTTAGTCAGCTTCTGCCAACCTGTATTAGTTAGTTTGTTTGTGTTATTGTGAGACTTTTATGTTTGAAATGCTAAGCATGGATCCAACATTTGGAATACAAACAATAACACAGAAAGTAATATTCTGAGGAAGCTGCAGAGCAGCAGCTCCTGACTTCTGTGAGTTAAAATCACTGATTTTATCAATGCAGTCTGGTGTGTTTGAAGAGAGCGATATAACGTCTGTTTGTGCTTTAAAAAAAATCATCTTCCTCTGTAACAAAAATGTCTATCTCTGTTGGATCCTTTCTGTAATGTTGTCAAACGATCTGAGCCTGTCAGTGGAAACAACAAGAACAAATTTCTTTTGCATGTGAACAAAATATGTGAAAGTATGGCAGAGGTTTAAAGACACCAGGACTCCCCTTTAAGTGGCCTCGTTCACACAGATTTAAAGGGTCACACATGAAAACAGAGGAAGTCTCACACGTTTCAATTCACTGGTGTGAAATGGCTCATGGGTAATGTGTGTGTGACTATGTATTTGGGTTGGGGGGTTATGGGAAAAGTGGCCTTGGGGGGGGGCTGGTTATTATTTGGTGGGCAATTTATTTAGGACAACAACAAAGACCCCTTCCTCCCGCCTCTATGTCGTCTGATGACGGTAATCACAGGGCTCTAGCTACCCTCTCCCCCTACTCCTCCTCCTCTCTCTGTCCCCCACTCTGCACTCCACCCTGACACGACCCCAGGCCAGACCCAGGCCCGGGCCTGTATCCCCCCCGCCCCTCTTCCTTGGGCACAAAGAGCCTCTGTGTATCAGTGACTTGATCAGATTAGGGAGCCTCAGCCTCTTGGTATCATCATTCTATCCCTTCTTCCTCCTCCTCCTCCTTCTCCCCCTCTCCTCCCTGACTGTTGTTCCCTCTGTGCCATTATCCGCCCCCCCCCACCCCCCTCGCTGCCTCCCCCGCTCTCATTAGCATACGGGCCACAGTGATCTACTTTGCAGGAGGAATGAGTGTCGGTGTTCGTGGGAAACGCGGAGATATCGGGAGCTCTTCACATCGAGTGCTGCATCACAGGACCGTAATCAGAACATCCATGGAAACTACACACACACACACACACACACACACACACACACTGTGCACCATGAAGTGGTTTAGCTGCTGCTTGATGTTGTGTGCATGAAGTTTATATTTTTACATCTCATCTATAACTGGAGTTTGAGCCTGAAATTTGTTTCTTTTAAAGTCTTCCAGACTTTTATAGTGAAAAACATTGTGCTGGGCTGTTTTTATAACGATGTCATTATATTTCACATGTTCTGTTATTTTTACATTTCATTACATCCTGTTAAAGCATGAAACCAGAATCAGCAGCAGCCTTCTTACCCTGTTATTGAGGGACTCATGAACATATTCGTTAGCATATCAAACATTTTAGAAATTATTTTTCAATTTAGATTAAAATATAATTTCAGTTTATAAACAATAAAGTGACTTTGGGTGAAATTGGGCCTGAATAAGCTCAGATATTACGTAATTAAATCTGTGATGCAATAATATGCAAAGTCAGACCCAGCGTTAGCATCATCCTGTTGAGTGTCGAGTGCAGTTGTCTATTTTTGTGCTGCGGTGCAGCTTGCTGATGAACTATAGATGTGGGAGTTTAGTCATATAAATAAACAGTACTGGCTAACACAACCGAGCCATCATTTAGCATAGCATTCATAGCTTTAGAACTAGGGGCTACTCAGGTAACGTAGCAAGTGTATGCTAACGGCTAACTATGACAAGATTTTTGTGGGCAGTAGCTCGCCATTTAAGACATCAAGAGCGTCTACAAGCCACGATGTCACTAACGACGTTAGCTCAGTTTTAGGTGAGGATTCCTTTAGTGTTCACAAAGAGGAGCTGAATTATCCGCAGGCCTCTCCTCTCCAAAAAAGCTGACAGGGCAATTACAATCAGTGGAGCACTGAATGAAGCAGTTGGTTTTAAAACCAGTGTTTCTCCCGAGGTCTTTGGACGGGTTTCAGGAGCTGTGAGGCGAGCTGCTGCTACCTTTAGCTCAGCTTGTTGTTTTATGACTTTCAGACTAAATGAAGACTGAACTCTTACATCTGCTTCAAAAATGTACTTAAGGCATATAAAAGTTTACGCCGACGAGACTTGCACAGCAAGAAAGTAGTCCAATGAAATATTGTAAGGTCAAGTGTGCAAGTTAAAAACTGCAGACTGACTGCCTGTTGTTCATTTCTGCTTTATGATTGGCTGATAGATCGATCCCTGTTCAAAATGCAGCTTCCTACTGTTGTAACAGACGACAGGACGAGGCCACAGTCCTGGCTCAGTGTATCATGTTTTATTGTCTCTAATCTCTTTGATCTGTCGTCATTCTGTCTTCTGTTTCTTCACATTAAACCTGAACCTTCATATATTTTACATTATATATTATTGTATATATTTTATTTATATTATACTTGGTTTATTTATATTGTCATTATATGATACACAGTTTTAATGATAAATTCTGTTTGAAATAAATGTAGCTGAATGTATTCACTGCAGTAATCACCTTAAATCCTCACTGTAATTATTATGATTCATATCAACATAAATGTCTTTATTTCTTTGGCTTTAATTGTCAGAAGTCACAGCCTCATCATGACGGTATTTAATAAAGATTCAGTTAATGTCCGATTTAAATGATGTTGACTCTTAAACTCATTTATTTTTTACACTTTTCATGTACACGACTCTGCGCACTGTGAAACATTTCTGAAACAAGTGACAAAGCTCTGTTTTGTGTTTTTATGCTGACCATATTTCTCATGTTAAATTTCTGCTTGTTTTAGGCAGAGCTTGTTAAATGTAGTTATTTTACAGCTACAATATTCAGTCGTGTCGTCTCGTGCTACTATTATAAAGCAGAATGAGCTGACACTGCTCTCTACGAGACACTTTTAATTTACTGAAGATTTTTCTCGTTGCTTGTGAAGCTTTAATCTCACCATTACATCCCAACATTTAAAGTAAACTTTAACCCGATCCTGTGCTCACAGCGTGCATCCACCCAGCCTTTAATAAACCGTATTTTCACTGTGATGTGAGCAGTAGGTCGCCCGCTCGCATCACTTTCTGATCCAGGAGAAAAAAATCAAATGAATAAAACATTAATTAAAAACAGCGTTTTTCCTGCTGCTCCTCGCAGCACGGCGAGGTTTGAGGAGACGGCGCTCAGGAAGCAGCGCTGCTCAGACGGTTTGATAATTCAGCTGGCTGTGTGGATGATGAGAGAGGGGCCTCTTCAGGCGCTGCTTGACTAAATTATAATTAAGCATTATCACCAAATTGCAGTGATTGAGGATGTATCTCTTTGTGGCCTCTGAATGAGAGCTCAGAAACAGGCCTTCCCTGGGAAATGTGACTTTTTTCCCCCTCAATTATCTTAAACTGTTTTTTATCCTCGGCTCAGACGCAGACACGTCGGAGGAGCGTATAAGCTCACTGCCTGCCGCTCTTCTTCTTCGCTGGTTTAAAACAGACATTTAGTTTTCACGACACAGAGCGGCCTTAAAGCGAACATCTCCACCCACAGCCAGGAAACCTTCGGCTTCTTATATGTTTAATTTAGAGGCCCATCACAGCTGGAGGTCCCTGTATGTGTGTGTGTGAATTGAAACGGGTGAGGTGAGGGGAGATAAAATGATCACAGAGGGAGATAATGGAGATGCCTGAGAAGAGGGAAGAGTTAGTTAAACACTCTGACAGGACAGGGTGAGACCTGAGATGAGTTTCATGCTTCCTTCCTTCCTTCCTTCCTTCCTTGGAGAAAATTAAATTTGGACTCTTTTTTTTTTTAATTCAATCACCAGATCAAACAGAATACTCACTTAAATAAGCGGGGTTAAAAGGTGCTCTGGAGCTAGGCAGAAATGCTTCCAACTCTTTCCTCTCTATGGAGCCCTGCTGGTGGCTGTGGTGATGATGGTTTTTGAGGTGGTGGTTTTGGTGGTTTTGGTGGAGGTGACTGAGAGGCGTCTCTTTGCCAAACGTGGAGAACGACTTATCAGCCGTTAGCTCGGGGCTTTCAAATACCTCTGTGTCCGGGACTGAGTCCATGCCGGGCACGTGGAGGTTGCTGCGGTAGTCCGGGCCCTGGCGCCCGTCGGAGGGCACGAAGCTCGGCATCCAGCAGCGGTCCGAGTGGCCCAGAGCTTTACACTCCTCCGTGCAGTTAGAGAAGAGATCGGCGCCTGCGGAGGAAGAGGAGGATGCAAAGTTACATGTGATGTAACAGCACGCAGAGGCAGCTGTGATCTGTCTGTTTGCATGTTTAGTTCAGATTTAAGGGACATGAAGCGTTTGAATAAGCATCACAATGAGCAGAAATACCAGCGTAGACAGCGGCTGACTCATTCCTACAGCAGAGTTCAGAGGGCCGAATCTTCAGCTATGTTTGTTTCCTGTTTGGGAAACGCTTTAGTCTTTCACAGTTTGTATTTATACAAGCAGTCAGAGGTTTATGTTTCAGCACCGTTAACATCAGAGCCCACACCTCTGCTAACACACACACAGACATACACAGACATACACACACACACAAACACACACACTGTGAAACAGAGCTTGATGGGAGGTACTTTGTAAAGGCTTATCTCAATGTAAACTATATTTAAATAAACATGATGTCCTACATTTTTAAACCTTGGTCCTATTTTACAGATTTCGGGTGTAAACGACTAAAAGAAAGATAATAAGTCAGCAACATAATCCTTGATGGATAAAAGTTCTTGTTGTTTCCACTGACAGGCTCCGATTGTTACTCTACGTGTCTGACAATATTACAGAGATAAACAGAGAGAGACCTTTTTGTTACAGAGGAGGATTTTTTTAACCACAAACAGACGTTACATCGCTCTCTTCAAACACACCAGACTCCATTGATAAAATTAGTGATTTAACCTCACAGGACACAGGGTTTTTTTGTTTCTGTTAGTGTGTGACTGTGGTGTTTTTCAGTTACTTTAAATGCAACACAACATTTGTGACACAGTAACCCACAAAGCTATCTTTTACACACCTAATCAGGGAAGTGCAGGCCCAAAAAAACTTTGTCCTTTAACTTTGAGGCACACAAACAGGTAAACAGTCACTTTATATTTACTCGACTACATTTATCTTACAGCTAAATTCACCTTTGAATTATTTGTGAACATTGTATAAATGGAAGCTACGTTCCAAGACATTTACACATCAAATTTAGAGTGTTTTTTCAATGGCGTTTGGTACTGAAGTAAAGTATGTGACATCCTTCTGTCCTCTAACCTCATCCTGAGCTGCAGTCACTTTGTGTTTCATTATAAATGTTTTAAGCTTTAATTAAATCCATAAACGAACAGGCTCGACATGTGCAGCATTATGTTTTCGAGAATGCTTTTGGAGCAAAGATTTACATTAAAAACATCTTTCTCAACAATTACTGCAGACTCGCTCAGCTTCAAGGCCGATTCTCTCCAGAGAACAATCATTTCAGTTCATGTGTGGGGTGCTGTAATTTCACCTCCTTGTTTCTGGAGTGTTCTGTGTTAAGTGTCTCCATCCTCAACAGAACAAAGAACGCAGATGGCTGCACTTAAATACTAAAAATAATGCACAACACGACTGGTTAATGTGAAGATGTAAGGCCTTGAAAGTGATTTATAAAGTGCTCCAACGCACAAGTGTGAGCGCTCTGTTGACAGACGTCAGCTCTTATTTTAATGCTGATATTTATTCATGCCTTTAGTTATAAATCAGGCTTTTCTGAACAAGTGATTCAGTTTTAAAGCAGTCGAAGAATCTCAGTTTGTGATGCTAATGAAGTCAACCGCCAGAAATACACTGCATCCTGACACACACACACACACACACACACACACACACACGCACGCACGCACGCGGTGAAGAAAAGTTAATTTTATCTCAAAAGTGCCTCGGAGGGATTTAAGGATCTGTGACGCAAACGACATCCTCTGTCCTCAGAAAGTCTGAAAACTTGAAGAGAAGAGGAGCGATCGTCTGCAGGATCAGCCAACAGAAATAACTGCAGTCACAGTGCAATCAATACGTTAAGTTAGCACTGACAGCAATGCTAAAAGACACAAAATGAACAACATGCTAAAACTAAGGAATGCAAAAAAATTATGCATTTGTTTTTGGATTGTTCACTTTGTTCAATCTCTTCACAGTCATTCTCCAAAATCACTGAAATGTTCTCTCGTTCAAACACCTGCAGAACATGTAAACATGCTAACACAGTTTTAAACTGTAAAAAAAACTGCAGTAAGCATTTTGAAAAAGATAACACACAAAGTCTCAGTGTCTTTAGTCTCGACACCAAACGGACAAACAAAGGAAAAGGGGACGACCAGAACCCTCCCGGCATGCAGCCTGACTCATTATTGTTTCATCATTATTATCTCAGCCCTGACTTTACAGGAGTTTTTTCACACTAACCAATAAGATGTGATACACAAAACCTTTTTCATCCTTTCTGGGAGAAATTAATTTTACAGCAGCTATGATTAAAAATACAATATTAAAGGGTAATGTAGCATGGTATAAAAAAGGAGTTGCACAGTTTAATACAGATTATGAATTAATACTTACACAAATAAAGGAACAATTTAGCACTTTTGATTCTTTTTGTTGCATAAACTGTTTTAAAGTCTCCATAATGAACGATGTTAGAAAACATCATTAAAGGAACTCTCTGTCTCTTTGTTGGTGTTTTTCAGGTCAGTGTGTTGAGCTGATTTAGAGACACGTTTAGTGTTAGAGGTCAGATTTACTGTAATGCAGACTGTATGAGGCCCTGTGCAGGAAAAAGTAACTGTTCATTCTGTTAACTAATGAAACATAAATAAATACAGTTGGTCTAATGAAGCATAATAATCAGTAATAAAGAGATTACAAAGTGTGTGTGCATGTTCTCCATGAAACAGACAGGTATGATTCAGACAGAGGCAGGTAGTGAACAGGATCATTCAGGAGCAGAACCAGGGTTATTGACGAGCACATTCTGTTTATCATTTAAAGTCTCTGAAAACCAGTTCATTTAAATTCTGCTCAAGCTTTTAATTGCAGAATAAAAAAAACCCCTCAGGCTGATTAAACTCCCAAATTCCTCTAAAAACACTCTGAAGCTGTGACCTCAGAGGAGGTCACGACCCCAAACACACTCTGCATCGTCCTGCAGAGCTCGGCTCCTTGGACACATCGCCCTCGGTCCACAGGCTGACCTCCCAATCTTCAATCAGATGCTAAACAGCACAGGTCACCAACTGTGTGTGTGTGTGTGTGTGTGTGTGTGTGTGTGTGTGTGTGTGTGTGAGCTGCAGGCGGCTCATGCACAGACATGTGTACAGAGGAGTGGGCTGGGGCGGAGAGGTGGGTGCAGTCTTTAAACTTCACTTCAGCCTGGCATCAGATGAAGCAAACCACAAGCTCAATAGTGTTTGATTACCCACAATGCCCCTGTCCTGGCCCTCGCTCTCACCCTCTTTATGAAACCCTTTTGTCCTGCATGAAAGGCTGCAGGTACGACTGAGAACCGGTCTGAGCGTGCTCGCTTTCATGTGGGTTAATTATCAGAGCAGCTTCTACAGACTGACAGAACAGGAGGTCTCAGAGAGCAGGGTTAGCTCGACTGCTAGCTCGAGTGTTAGCCGCTCAGCTATTTGGGCCGGGTGTAAGCCTTAAGCCAAATTGTGTTTTCATTGGCCCATATGTTTTTAACTGCAGATCCTGTGTATGCATGTATTCTGAAACCTCAATCTGCTTGTTGTGTGTGTGTGTGTGTGTGTGTGTGTATGTGTGTGTGCGTGTGTGTCTGAGTCGCTGGTACAATCTGAACTGTCCAGCTAGGCTATCTGCTGCTAATCCCTCTGAATACAGACTGATTAGGCTAAGACTGCTGCCGTCCCGGTAAGCACTCTGTGTGTGTTGTTATGTGTGTTTGTGTGTGTGTGTGTTTGTGTGTGTGTGTGTGTGTGTGTAGCGGTCAGCAAAGGGGGAATTTGCTTTGTTACAAAGCGGATTAATTTGGCTCGCCGTCACTAACAGCTTGGAAAAGTGCCCAGACTCCTAACAAGAGGGTTTCTTATTAAATATTAACCAACATGCCATAAATACACCATCACATTACACTTTAATAACACGGGACCAAACGAGTCACTGCACGGCCTGACGGGGGAGGAAGCAGAGAGCATGCTGGGAGCTGACACACACACACACACACACACAGTGTGAGCACCTGGACGAGCTGCACAGAAACAAAGTGAGAGGAGGACGCAGAGATCTGCTGCCGCGACAAAATGGATGCTGAGTTAATTCTCAAAATGGGAACGGGGAAATGTGGCATTTAGACTCTGTCAGAGAGATAAGACTCACGCTCAGGCACACACACACACCCACACACAGACAGGGGGGGGGGGGGGGGGGTGAGAATGGGGTGGGAGTAATTTCAGCCACAAAGCCAGATCAAGACATCTTGATATTTCTTGACATTTTGGCTAAATTAGATGTTCTCCTGGCACATGAGACGAGCTATGTCGAATCAGGAGGTTAAAAACATCTCAGCTATAACACTGAACCCTTCACCACACACACACACACACTCTGAGCCGTGCTTCAAATGTGAATAAAGGTTCTGCTTAATACTTTTATCTCTCCACCACCAAGTTCTCAAACTGTTTTCTCAGAGCAAACAGTCGGAGGAGTTATTAGGTTACTGAGTCTGCCACACACACGCACACACACACGCACACACACACGCACACACACACACACACACACTTGAGCCCAGGATGAAACAGAAGTGTGTCAACATGTCTCTGTAAAGCAGACGGAGGGCTGATGTTGCAGCGTGCTGACCCTCGTTAGCTCGTTAGCATTCTGCTGCTGCGAACACAAACTCTGCGTAATAACCTTCATTTGGTAATTGGTATGCAGAGGTCTGAAAATGAATTACTGATCAGCGAGCTGTTACCACGGTGATAACGTGAACCGCAGGCCTGAGGAGGAATTCATCACGGCAGCGGGAGAGATGGGAGTGTGTGCGTGGATAAGCGCCTGGACGTGCGTGACATTGCCTGTATTGATAGTGTGAACTTTACACGTGTAGCGGAGGTGAAACGGGGGCCCTGAGGGGCCTCTGGCGGCCGCAGCAGAGCTCCTTCAGGGCCCAGTTGAAGACGAGGAGCCCTTTAATCCCACTGAGATTAATTGACAAAGAGACGTGCCCGTCACAGGACGTACAGATGACCTTTCACTCTGCTGCTGCGCTGACAAACTCTGAGACACTTAAAGTTCACCCTGAGGTACGATGTTTTAAACAGGGTGAAGACAGACGTCATTTATGATCTCATTAAAAAAAAGTTACACATGTTTAATTTTTTTTTCTCAATGCATGTTACATTTAATGTGCACTTTTAAACTTTAAATACATCATCAATGTTTAAAAATCACTTAGTTTTTCCTTAAAGATTACCAAAGTTATAAAACATGTTTACTATGAAGTGTCCTCCTGTATGTGCAGGGCCACGGTGGGTATGACAGAGAATAAATACACACGTACATATGCACTATAATATATATATATATATACAGTATGTATACATATATATATATATATATATATATATTTGTTATGCTGTTGCTCAGCAGAATCGGCATTCACCAAAGTCACAGCCTAAACCGGCGCTGGATTTACCACTTGACTGAACGGGACTGACTGGAGGAAGCACACATTATTTTTGCCTGAAGGTTTTTTTTTTCTTGGGTTTGTTACTTGTTTTCTTTTTACTGAACTCAAACTTTCATTTTAAAAACTCAGTTGAGACTTTGATTTTAACTTTATATTTTTTGTTTGGATGTATATATATATATAAGTCGGATTTTGAGTTGGACTGTTTTATATTGCTTTGTGGATTTTGTGATTGTGGGATTTGTTGTTTTGTGCTTTAAATATATTGATTTGCAACTGAGGATTTTGAGTTTGTTGTTCCTGCTGGGTGGGGCTTTGTCATTTATTGTGGGTGTGCATTTTATGTGTTCGTCCATTGTGAGGTTTGATTTCAACAAAACAAACTATCTGACTTATCTTAAATGCCAGGTGAGAAACCTGGCTGGCACCCCAAACAAAATAAAATAAAACAGAGGCACCAAAAGTCAAACCGTCACAATATCCATATATATATATACATACTGTTAAATTAATGTATGATGCTATATTGATGCTGTTGACGATGATGACATTGAGGATGTTGTTGATGTTGATTAGGTTTCTCATGATGTTGATGATGACTATATTGGCCCTTGTTGATGCTGCTATAAAAAAACAAACAAACAAACAAACAAAAACGCCCTGTGCACGGCACCAGTGTCCGGTCGCACTTGAAGCTGTTTGTTGGCTCTTACTGACTTCGTTCCCTTCGTCTCGATCGTTCCTTGTGTTGTATTAATCTCAGATGTACGACGCTTTGGATAAAAGCGCCTGCTACATGAAAGCGGTGCAGAGTTAATTTTCTTGCACAGTTTCTTCCTCATGCTGCTTTACAAGAAACACTAAAGTAAAGCCTGTTCCACTCTCACTGCAAACTGAATCCTCCCTCTGACATTTCTCTTCCATTTTAGAATATTCCTGTTTGTATTTTGTCCAAACATTTCATCATGTCGTTCTTTGATACTTGTTCAGAATTGTTCCTGAGCCGTTCGTGCTAATGAAGCTTTTGAAATGAAATTGAGTTGACGGGAAGCGTTTGTTATTGCATCACGACTCCACACACTTCACACAAACAGTTACACACTTAAACATCCATAAAAAGATGTTTGAGCAGGTTTGTGCAGGCAGACGTGAGATCGTTCTCTGAGAGCAGCAGGACGGAGGACTGTGACATTTTCTTACATTAGACTCACAACAACGTGTTACACAGCAGTTTACATCTCATGATGCTCAATATAATATCACACACACACACACACTCAGACACATCTGCACTCTGCAGCGTCTAATGGCTCATAATGTGACGGATTTGTTCATGTGAATCCTGCTTTTGACCTTTACTGCAAATCTTCCTCCCTCCCTCCCTCACACACACACACACACACACACACACACACTCTCTCTCTCTCTGTCACTCTGCACCAAACACTGAAATAATAATAATAATCTGAGCACTGATCCAGCCAACGAGGACTTTGCTCCACATTTAAGACCCAAACGAGTCATCATGAAACAGACGCATCTCTCATGTGTTGTTAAATTGCTGTAAAATGTAAATAATGAACGTGTGCGTGTGTGTTTTTAATCCTGTGCATGTGTTCGTCACAGGTGATTTCTGACTCTTTGTGACTCTTTCAGCGCCTCTTTGATCGGGGAAATGAGCGAGCAGTGAGCCTGAAGCAGCACAAAATGTTGGCACGGCGTCGCAGCAGCAGCAGAATAAAAGAACGCAAATGTGTGTGAACAAGCAGGTGTTGGTATTTGTCACAAATACAACCTGCACGAGTGTAGAGACGACACAAAGACAGAGGAGTGATCAGTGAGCAGCAGCAGCAGCAGCCTCCTCCTCCGCAAGGCCGCAGTCACAAACGCTCACGCAGATCTCATTTATGTGCCAGAATTTATCCTTAATGCTTTAATTCATTGTTCAACAGACTGAGCCTAGATAAACACCAATATGCTGCTTCAAAGAAACACACACACACACGCACACATACACACACAGAAACATCTGATCTCGCTGCTAACAGAGAGGCTAACACGGCCCGTGACGGACGACACAGACTCCAGTGTATTTAACATGAACATTATGAAACAGTGACTCGGCCGCAGTGTGCCCTCGCTGCTGACAAACTCAATTACCACACACACACACGCACGCCCACACACGGCTCGTTTTTTTAGCATTGTTGGGACGCTAAGCCACGCTATCAATTATCCTGATCAAACAAAGACTTAATGCACAGCAGATAATCTGTTTACAGGCTGTAAGCTGGCTGAGAAGTGTGCGCAGAGTAACTGTAACCTGTCTGCCTCAGCAAGGGGACTCAAAGTCACACTGTGTGAAATACCAGCACACCCGGAATAGGCCAGGACGCAGCCGTCTGAATCAGAGCGCAGTAGGAGGAAACACAGAGCGGTGAAAAGACAAAAGTGCTGCAGTCGTGAACTTAACACCTTAACTCTTCTGTCTGTACTGAGACAAGGCCAAACTGTCTGCATGTACCTACAGCTAACAGGTGAGCTGTGTTCTGTCCCCCCCGCTCACTGTGCAGGACATGTTGGAACAAATAACATCCCTGAACACATTCACTTCCTCCTTCTTGTTCCTCACTGACTGAACACCTTTGTCACCTGTTGCTGCGACTGTGGAAATAAAATATAAAAAATATAACGCAGCAAAAACTGTTCAGAAGTGATTTCATTGAAATGTTTGAAACTTGAGAATAAATGAGATTTTAAGGTTTTATATTTTGATCATTTGCATAATTGTGGAAGAATTACTGGCAGGTAAAAGTTAAACTGGCTCATTGTTCAGCCATTCACACGTCTCATTCTGCTCTCTGTGGTTTGTATCTAACGACTAACCTGACCTGTCAGATCTATAACCTCTTTTGTTTAATGTAAAAAAAATTAAGATACTCCTAATCTTACAGGTAGGAAATGACAGCCTTAGTTCTGTGCAAAATCTGCATTTATTTTTTTATAAAGTCCGACCTGAATTATGAAGAAAAGCTTTCAGGTTTCTGCACCAACTCTGATTTTTTATTTTCAAAAATCTTCTGAAACCAGATAATCCAAGCTTTTATCTCTGCACAGATCGTGGCAGCCCCCTGCATGTCATCAGACCGGTTAAATATTATAATGTATCGTTACTCAGTGAAAGTCACAACAATGTTTTACAGAAGCTTCAGCTTTCAGCTGCAGAAAGAATAAAGAATTCAGCTGTTATAATTTCAGATCTATTTGCATCATGATGCAAACACGTTTCTTCAGTCTGTTTTTAGGCAAAGTTCTTCAGCTGAGTTTGAAACATTTAACATTTGTCAGCTTTGGTTTATTAAACAATAAAAAGCATTTTGTTCCTCAAAGTGAGGCATCAGAATCAGGCGTCTGTTTGGTGTTGCCTGTATAAAATGTGAGTGTTGATAACAGTCTGAACTCTGCGTTCACTTGAAATGGAAATAGGACGAGTCCATGGCCATACAGCAGCTCACACAGCAGTGAGATGAAGACGCTGCAGCATGCTGAGGGTCTGACTCTGAGCTCATTACAGCCGGAGCTGAGGCTGAGCTGTCGGCTCGCCGTGGTTCTGTTTACTGAGTTGGCTGCGACCCGTCCAGGTCTCTGACACTGACAGGGGAGGAGGCAGGAAAGCTCCGTTTGGCACGGCGAGGGCCCCCGCCGCGGCTGACCAGACATGATGACAGGCCCCACAGAGAGCGCAGCTCTGAATGAAGACATAAAACCAGCATTCATAACTCAGTGGGGCCCTATTGTGAGAGCTGATGGTCCCTTTAGGACGGGGAGATTAAAGACGGAGAGGATGGGTGTGGAAGAATGTGTTCAGGGAGGAGAGGGGGAGGAAGAAGAAGTACGGGGGAGTGCAGAGAGTAACTGCATGAATGAATGCATTAATTAAATTAATGAACGAATGAATCGCCCGTTTTGTTTTCTACGGCCGCAACCTATTTGGTCCGCTTCCCAGCACTCCGGAGCGAGCGCAGCCTCATTAAAAAGCTCCTCACGTCTCATCGAGTGGTCTCCAGCTCCGAGTCACCAAGCTCCCAGAGAGCCGGGTCCTCGACAACACCGACGCATATTTACACACAACAGGGCCGCAGCTCGCTCTGTGCACGCCAACATCAAAGCATCTTGTGTCAGAGGAGACAGAGACAAACAATAAGAGACATGTTCCCTGTCAGGGCGAGCCATCCCAACCTTTATAGGCTCTGTGTTTCATGTGGAGGCTGAGCAGTGAATCAAAAGCCACAGAGTCACAGGAGAGATGCAGCATGTAAAAGCAGCATCAGCATAAAAGCTGATTGTCGGACACACTGAAAGGCCTCAGGTGATGCTGACCGGCCATGTTGGATGTTATTAAAACCAGCTTTCATTTCCCTCCAAACACAGCGAGCCACAGCCGAGCAGGAGGAGTCAGATCTGAGCTCCTGATGCACAACGAGCTCATCAGCAGAGCCTTCGACCTGCCCTCTGAACCTGCAGCTCAAACAATCAAATACACTCTCAGTGGAAGGAGAAGCTCGGCTGCAGCTCTTACCGGAGGAGTGGCCTCGGTTGGTGGCGTCGTGGTCGCTGTCTCCCTGCTCGCTGTCGCCGTGGCCGCTGTCTTTGGAGCTGACCAGGTCGGCCTCCTGGAACGCCGAGCTGAGAGAGAAGAGAACATGTTCAACCACAGAGTCACTGAGCATCTACATGTCTTAAGATTATTCAAGCTAACCCATCTCTGATCTTTCTGACACCATCAAGAGCATCGCCACAGTAATGAGAGGGAACAAAGAGGTTTACCTGTTGACGCGTCTCGGCCGGTCCACCAGGTAGCTGAGTTCGGCTCGCTGGTGTTTGGTCTGAAAGAGAACGACACGTTGAGACACAGAGAGGAAACACGATGCAGCCACACAGCTCCATGTTGATGTCAGCTGTCCATCACACATGTCAATCATGATCGGCGTTTGGGGAGGTCTGCTATCCCACGGGGGGGGGGGACTTTACAGATATGTTGCCAAGCTGCAGTATGAAGTAACAGACGATTCACACGTCTCTGTTGTAGTGCAAGTCAGCAACATTGTGAGCAGTATGCTTAATGTGAACGCTCCCCTCCCCCCGGGACTGTCTGTCTCACACACACACATGGACACACAAACACACATGGACACACGCACACCCACAGCAGCCAGCAGCCTCTCAGAACGTCGTCCTGACGCTCTTATTCTGACTTTTTACATTTCAAAGAGTCGCAGCAGAACATAAACATGCAATCTCTGCTGTTTGAGGTTCGACCCCCCCGAGGAGCTGCAGGAGACATGTCAGCTCAGCTCGTCTCATCATTGTGTTTGCTTTAATGTCCCCCCCCCCCTCGCCCCCCCGAAGACGGCTGCAGCATTTTGTAGGCGACCTGCATGCCACTGAGCAGAGGGAGGAGATGGAAATGGCTCCTGTATGAATGTGGGGATGTTTTTAAACCGGATCAAACAGGCAGGCTTTGGGGGGCTAAGGGGGGGGGGGGTTCTGAGTATGATCTGTCAGACATGCTGAGGGTCTCTGGATGGAGGGGGGGTTATACAGCAGGTATGAGAGGGACTCTTACCTCGTTTGATAAAATGCTGCCGTTTGATATGATGTCGGGCTGCTGGTCTGTGTACCCTGTCACTATGGCCCCGCACGGGTTGTGATCCGTGTCTGTGCTCCTAGACGGACTACACGGCTTTAGGAACATGAGGTCGGTTTTGGCAGACTCTGGAGTCAGACATACCTGGTAGCAATAGTTCTGGTTTTGGTGGTGGGAGCCGAAGCTCCCTGACTCCTCCACGGGGACCTGAGCCGTGCCGGCCCCGCTGACGTTACCCGCGCTCTGCACCAGCATGATATCCGACTTGCTGAGCTTTTTCTTGCGGGCACGGCCCTGACGGGAGCAGCAGGAGCTGCAGCTCATGCAGCAGTCGCTGCTCAGGCAGGTGTAAATGTTCAGCTTCTTGTCCTTCTGGCAGCGCACGGCCAGCACGATCATCACCAGCAGGAAGATGAAGGAGACGGAGCCCAGGGCGATGATGAGGATTAGGGTCAGGTCCAGGGTTCCCTCTTTGGCCTTGGCGGTGCCTCCCCGGTCCCCGCCGCCCCGGCCCTCTGCCACGCTGTCCACCAGCACCACCAGCACGCTGGCACTGGAGGACAGTGGCGGCTGGCCGTGGTCTCTCACCTCGATCAGTAGGTCGTACAGCTGGTGGGGGTCTCTCTTCACAGACACCCGCCTGGCCGTCCTCAGCTCGCCAGTCCTCCAGTCCATCCTGAACATCCCGTTCTCGTTCCCCCGCTGGATGCTGTAGGACAGCCGGGCATTCTCACCATCATCTGCATCCATCGCGACGATGCGGGTCACCAGGTAGCCCGGCTCGGCCGAGCGGGGCAGGGGCTCCTTGGCCGTGCCGTTCTTCCCGAGGGGGGCCAGCACCAGGGGGGCATTGTCGTTCTGGTCCACGATGATGACTTTGACTGTAGCGTTTGAGGAGAGCTCAGGGGTGCCTGCGTCTTTGGCCTGGACCATGAAGGTGAAATCCTTCAGCTGCTCGTAGTCGAAGGAGCGAAGGGCGTACAGGTAGCCGGTCTCCTCATTGATGGACACATAGGTCTTCACTGACATGCCCTGGATGTCACACTCTAAGATGGAGTAGCTGATGAGTGAGTTGGGACCCACGTCTGGGTCCAGGGCCGTCACAGCGTGTATGTACGCCCCTGGCACGTTGTTCTCAGTCACATACACATCATAGATGGGCTGTGTGAACGTGGGCGCGTTGTCGTTCTCATCAGACACCTGGACCCGGATGGACTTACTGGTGGCCAGGGAGGGGGTCCCTTTATCCCGCGCGACCACCGTGACAGAGTACGAGTCCGCCTGCTCCCGGTTTAACGGCCCGTCCGTCACGATGGTGAAATAGTTCCTGAAGGAGGTTTTTAATTTGAAGGGAACATCTCCGAGGATCTCCACGTGGATCTGTCCGTTCTCCTCCGCGTCCCGGTCTGTCACACTCAGTAGCGCGATGACGGTCCCTGGAGCTGCCTTCTCGCTCACGGACTCTGTGACGGTGCTAAAGGTGATCTCGGGCGCATTGTCGTTCACGTCACTGACTTTGACCAGCACTTTGCAGTGCGCGGGCACGGCGTTTGGACCTAGATCTTTGGCCTGGACGAAGATCTGGTACAGGCTGCTCTCCTCGAAGTCCACCTCCCCGCGCACCTCGACGCGCCCGGTGCGCGGGTCGATGCTGAACAGGTCCTTGACGCGGTTGGAGATGTGGTTGCTGAAGGAGTAAACGATCTCCCCGTTTAATCCCTCGTCCTGGTCGGTGGCGTTCAGCTGGATGACCAGCGTGCCCACCGGCGCGTTCTCCGACAGGCTCACCGTGTAGACCGGCTGGTCGAACACCGGCACGTTATCGTTCGAGTCCAGCACTTTCACCACCAGCAGCGCGGTGCCGGTCCGGGGAGGCTGCCCGCCGTCCACCGCGGTCAGCACGTACCTGTGCGCTGCCTGCTGCTCCCGGTCCAGCGGCTTCTCCAGAACCAGCTCCGCAAACTTGTTCCCGTCCGATTGGGTCTGAACATCCAGATAAAAGTAGTTGTTCGTGGTGATATCATACGTGCGTAAAGCGTTTGAGCCCACGTCCGGGTCGAACGCGCTCTCCAGGGGGAAGCGGGTTCCCGGAGTGGCGCTTTCTGAGATCTCCACCGTGATGTCGGTCTCCGGGAAGCTGGGCGGGTTGTCGTTAATGTCCACTACCTCGATCTCCACCCGAAACAGCTCCAGCGGGTTCTCCAGGAACACCTCCATGTTGAGCTGGCAGCTCGCGCTCTGCTTGCAGATCTGCTCCCGGTCGATCTTTTCGTTAACAAACAGGACTCCGTTCTCCAGGTTCACCTCCAGGTACGGTGACCGAGAGCTTGGCACCACCTGGAAGCGGCGCGAGGCCAGTTTGGTAAGGTCCAGTCCCAGGTCCTCGGCGATATTCCCCACCAAGGTGCCATGGTCCGCCTCCTCCGGCACAGAGTAACGAATCTGAGAGAGCACTCCATCCGTGATGCACAGCGCGAGCAAAAGCACAATCATCGCCGGAAAAACAAGTGCACTTGGGTAAAAAAAAGATAATAAATTATTATCCTATGTGAGCGCACAAAATGTCAATTTCCATCACCCATTTCAGTCGGGAGGCAAAAGTCTCCAAAATGCGTAAAAGTCTCCAAAAAACGTGTGAGGCGTCCGGAGAGATGTGTCCCATTAAAGAAGAAACATTTTGGTATTTCAGAGGAGTTTAGGTGGAGAAGAGGTTTTTCTCTCTCTTTTAGCTCCGCTGTGGGCTCAGACGCGTCCCGGAGAAGCTGCGGCGCACATTCCTCTGAAGCGCAGCGCTGCCGGAGTGATGAGAGCAGCCCGGAGAAGAGTTGGAAAACAGGAAATCATAATCCATACAAGAGAAATACGATCTGCATGTTGTGTCTCTGCTCTACTGCTCTCACATTCACTTTGTCCTGCTTGTTTTAACGGCTCGCTGTCCTCCTGGCGCCCTGCTCCCTCTCTGCGCTCTCCTCCACTCCACTCCACACTGACGCTCCAAACTCTACTGTTTGCTTTTTTCCCGCATCGCGCCTCCCCCTCGCAGCCCCCGCGGCTGTAAATCACGCTGAGAGCTCTCTCCTGATTGGACGGAGAGGTTGCCTGTCACCGTCCGCTCGGCCCTTGTCTCTCTCACAGCCTCTCTGTGTCTCTCTGCCTCCCTCTGAGCCCGGACGCACGAGGAGAGAGGGGGAGAGAGAGAGCGACAGGGATGGACGTTTATGACTTTAACCCCTCATCTGCCGAATCCTGATCACACTCTCTACCTGTAAAATGCATCATCTAATGAACCAACGTGTGATTAAAGTGAGGGGACAGGGGGGGCTTGTTGACTCGGTGCCGGGCTGTGTGGGCCTCAGGACCGGCTGGGCGAACCGGGTTAATGCATGCAAATGTTGTGATATGTATGCAGGGAATCATCCGCCATTCACGCGCTGCTCTTAAGGCTGTGTGCTATAATTACAGCCAGCAGAAGTAAGGTTATTAACTCTGCTGCAGACACACAGACACACACACACAGGCAGGGACAGCGGCACATTCGCGCCACATCCGCAGACCGCATACGACCCCTAGCGGCGGAAACGCAAACCAGGCTCTGATTTAGATCAAGGA
The DNA here is from genome assembly GCF_022749685.1 of Semicossyphus pulcher. NCBI lineage: Eukaryota > Metazoa > Chordata > Actinopteri > Labriformes > Labridae > Semicossyphus > Semicossyphus pulcher. The sequence continues at coordinate 28,789,059 of NW_027211693.1, read as the reverse complement.
CCATGTACGTATACTCCAGTCAAATCAGGTTTAATATGATTCTGTGGTTATTTGAATACATGGAGTGTTTCTTTAAGTGTGGAGCAGTGAATCATTGAGTGACACGCGGAGCTGGAGGAAATCAGGACGATCAGATATTTCTGTGAGGGCAGAAAACTCTTATCACAAAACAAGAAACTTTACACTCGTATAACTTTTATACATTTTAAAGAACAAACTGAGTCTGAGTGTTGTTGGTTAACTTGTGAGAACAAACCGAACCCTCCAGACCTGGACCTGGTTATCTTTTCTTACTTCATCTAATAATATACACGTTCCTTTGGGTCCACCTAATAAAAAAACAGTCAACATATGTCAATATAACATCTTTATCTTCTGTGAAAAACTCCTCTTTCTTTTGACTCTATAAAATGATCCTCATCAGCATATATATTCATATGTTGTGAAACTCTGCATTTTCAAATATGAGACATACTGATGGACAGGGTCAAAGGTCAAAGGTTGTTATCAGCCAGTAAGACAACTCTACTTTTGAACACAACTCTGAAAATGTTTCTTTAAAAACTCAGAGAAGTTTAAAATATATATCATGTACGACGGGAGCACGGCGTGTGAGAACAGAAATATGTTTTCTTCCAAAGTCTCACTGAGGTTAGAAACGTATTTTGCAGCAGAGACGGAATCAGACATTAAATAAAACAATATTAAAAACAGTGGGAAAAGCTAAAGAACAGAGTCACACAGGAAACAGTCAGAGACTCAGATTCAGACCGTCTCTGTGCATACAGCAGATAAGTAATGCACTCAAGGGGTACTTTTTATTCGTGATGTGAGATGAGTTTCTTACAAATGGAGGTCTGGGCTCCAGGTGAGCACGCTGCTCCACAGCGGGACGCTTAAATGACCTCTTAATTTCTACCCTGAAGCCCACTGTCTCTTTATCTCTTTATAGCTTTTTATTGATTTAGTTTTTAAAAGGTGCCTTCACAGTTGTCTAGATATCAATGTGTGTTTCAGTGTTTTTCATCTAAAAACTGACCTGAATAGTTTCCTCCTGTGAGTTTCTCCATCATCCATGTGTTGTTTTGTTGCTTTGACCAGAATGTCATGAGTAAGTTCCCCTCTGGTCAGCAGACACACGCTGTGAGCAGAACACCTGCTTTTACCTTTCCTGTTTCTCCATAAATCCCCTCCTCCTCCTCCTCTCTCCTCCTCTCATTGAACCGACTGTGACCTCGGCCATGACAGGAGATCTGCTCCTTCAGGGGTGGAGATCAGCTGATAGGAGGAGGACAGCAGATCAAGTGCTCCCCCTAGTGAGCGACTGCAGCACTACACCTACACACAGTGCAGCTTCCTGTACGGTGTGGTCTCACCTCTCCAACCGGACTCTGTGTGCTGTGATGGAGATCAGGGTGCATGAAGACACACACACACACACACACACACAGATAGAGAGAGAGAGAGAGAGAGAGAGAGAGAGAGAGAGAGAGAGAGCGAGAGAGCTACACAACAGGTCAGTGGAGGAGAAACATGAATTGACTCGAAGAAGAGATTTTCTAAATCAGGTCCTATCAAGTCAGTGGTGTGCTCAGACATGCATGAGTGTCTGCTCAGATAACCAGAGTGTGTGTGTGTGTGTGTGTGTGCAAACGATGATCCAGGGTGAGCGCTGATACAGAAACCATATTCACAGTCATGAACAATAACTGATTTAGCTACACAAATAAGATTAGAGTTTCCTCATCGCTTCCAACACACATTACTTCACCACTCAAACACACACACACACACACACACACACACACACACACACACACACTGATCCAGCAGCAAACAGCGCTCTTACCCTGATTTACATGCTCATAAAATGGTCGTGGAGCCATTTTTAGAGCTGAAATTATAGCACATGAAGCAGTAATTGCTGTCTCTCTTTGTGGGTAAAAATAATGGCCGTCTCACACATCAGAAGTCCCTCACACAATGCAGCGGGCACACAGGAAAAAAAAAACAGTGAAGTGTTTAAGCAGGGTGCCCTACAGCGATCCCACCCATCAGATAATGAGAGCAGGAGAAACAGCATGTACTCATCAAGTGTTCTGAAGCTGCAGGGAGCAGAGAGCGACTGAAACAGACTGTTAGCTTAACAAGCTCACCGTCAATTAACACACGAGGAGTCAAACATCAGGTGGGTTAGACGTGAGGGGAGGCGAACAACACTCAGACACATGAAGCTTAAAACACTGACTGATGGAAAGTGTCATGACTCTAGTCATGAATCAGATTACTACATGGCTTTATAACATTAAAGGAATTTACTATGCATTGTGTGTAACAGCTCTTTTCATTGTGACATACAGGGGCTGGAAGAAGATACAAAAAACATGATACACTTTGAACTAATTCTAAAAAGAATACAATATTTCTGTCAAATGTCCACACATACTGAAACTAAATGGTGACGTCATATGGAGCCAGAGTCTACGCAGTAGAGATCAGCGGGTCGCGCCACCGTAGCCACTTCCGCTAACCAAAACACACACTTACCTTGCCGTAAAAACAGCAAGGATCCCGCACGCCGGCGTGTTTAACAGCAGAACAGCTTCTCTGTGTTGGTCTGAGGTTAACGTTCACAGGTATGGAAACTTCAATGACTGTAGTGATTGTTTTAGTTACGTTTCCTCTCGCCGTTCGTCCTCCACTCTGCTAATCCGGAAACTGATCGGCTGCAGGAGCCGTATTAGTCACAAATAACTAATAAAAAATAAAAAATAAACTTGTCAGAAAAATGAACACTTGGACATAAATCAGCACAATAAGAACTAACTATAATGACATAAACCATGTTTGAGAAAAACATGGAGGAGGCGGGCTTTATGACCTATACTGCAGCCAGTCAGAAGGGGGCAATAGAGAGGGTTTGGCTTCACTATTAGGGATATTTTTATACAGTCTATAGGGGGGATTTCATGGAGTCATATGATGACTTGTGTAGGACAGGAAGCAAAGCTTGGGACTTGGAACTGACCTGCTGTTCATGACTTCTTGTGCAGGACCTGGGACTTGTTATTGAATTTAGACTTGTTGGTCTTGACCCTGGACATGTTTTTACCCTTTTAACTCTCCTGATTTGTGACTCGGGACTTTTCCCTGACATGAGACCAGTTGTTATCATTCTGGAGTTGTTGGCCTTGAATTTGGACTTTTACGGGACACAAGACTTTCTGGTCTTGACTTGAAACTTGTTCTAATTTTGGACCTGGTCTTGATTTGGGACCTGTGACCTGTAACTGACATTATGTTCTCGACTTTGGTTTACTTGTGACTTACAAAAGTGCAAAAGTGATCTTTAGACAAAGAGAGGAAAGACGTCACCTTCAGGTAAAAAAACCAAAAAGTTATTTCCTGTAAAATACTGTTGCAATGTTGTGACCGGACCTTATCTGATATTTTAACATATTTTGTATTTTATTTGTTATTGTTTCCCAATGTCAACTGTTAAGCACTTTGAGCTGCTGCGTCCATCTAGCGGTTTTTTTATTAATAACAGGATACATTAAGAATAAATCTGCAGCCGTGTTTAATTTTTGTTACACTTTTTGAGAAGGGGATAAAAAACAATCAATCAATCAAATTTTATTTGTATAGCGCCAAATCATAACCAGGGTTATCTCGAGACACTTTACAGAAAGAGCAGGTCTAGACCGACTCTTTGTTAAGTTATTTAAAGAGAGGCCCAACATGAATCACCATGAGTAGCACTTAGCAATTCGGCACATTGGCAAGGAAAAACTTCCTTTTAACAGGCAGAAACCTCGAGCAGAACCAGACTCATGTTGAACAGCCATCTGCCTCGACTGGATGGGCCGAAAATGGGATAGAAGGAGATGCAGGATAGAGACAGGCAAAGAGAGCAACAACAACATATGTTCTTGTTACCACAACAACATATGTCCTTGTTACATGAACAACAACAGACACATACTTATGGTTACAATGCCAATAATAGTGGTAGACTAGGGTGAAGATTGGCTAAATAAATAAATAAATAAATAAATTAGCGAGAGAAGCAGAGTAATGATAAAGGCTGAGGTAATCGTAATTGTAACAGTTGAAGTCAACAGGTCTACTATTAGCATTAGCAGCAACAATAATGATACTATGGGGAAGGCTGATGTTAGTAGGTGTTGCAGTCGAGCAGGTCCACAGCAGCAGGTGGTCTGCAGCAACGAACCTCAGGAACCTTCAAGACAAGGGAGCACAAGAACTCCCGGGAAGATATGTGGTTAGTAATGTTAATGGGACCAGAAAATACAGAGTTAATGAGCTGCATTAATATGACAGATAGAGAGAGAGAGAGAGAGAGAGTCAGAGAGAGAGGAAGAGAGAGAGAGAGAGAGAGAGAGAGTCAGAGAGTCAGAGAGAGAGGAAGAGAGAGAGAGAGAGAGAGAGAGTCAGAGAGTCAGAGAGAGAGAGAGAGAGAGAGAGAGAAGCTTGGTGTGTCAGATCCCCCCGGCAGTCTAAACCTATAGCAGCATAACTATGGGCTAGTCCAAGCCTGAGCCAGCCCTAGCTATAAGCTTTGTCAAAGAGGAAAGTTTTAAGTCTACTCTTAAAAGAAGAGAGGGTGTCTGCCTCCCGGACCTTGACTGGTAGATTGTTCCAGAGGAGGGAGGCCTGGTAATTGAAGGCTCTACCTCCAACACTACTCTTAGAGACTTTAGGTACCACAAGCAGGCCTGCATCCTGGGAGCGCAATGTTCTAGAGGGGTAATATGGCACTATGAGCTCTTTAAGATATGATGGTGCCTGACCATTAAGAGCTTTGTAAGTAAGAAGAAGGATTTTAAATTCTATTCTAGATTTTACAGGAAGCCAGTGCAGAGAGGCTAATACAGGAGAGATGTGCTCTCTCTTCCTAGTTCTTGTCAGCACACGTGCTGCAGCATTTTGTACCAGCTGCAGAGTTTTTAGTGACTTATTAGGGCAGCCTGATAGTAACGAGTTACAATAATCCAACCTGGAAGTAACGAATGCATGGACTAGTTTTTCTGCATCGTTTTGAGACAAGATGTGTCTGATTTTTGCTATGTTGCGAAGATGAAAGAAGGCTGTCCTTGATATTTGTTTTATGTGGGAGATGAAGGACATATCCTGATCAAATAGAACTCCCAGATTCCTAACAGTAGTGCTGGATGCCAGGCTGATGCCATCTAGGGCAGCTATATCATTAGAGAAAGAGTCTCTAAGATGTTTTGGGCCGAGCACAATAACTTCAGTTTTGTCTGAATTAAGTAGCAGAAAGTTTCTAGTCATCCAGATCTTTATGTCCTTAAGGCATGCTTCTAGTTTAGATAGCTGATTGGTTTCATCTGGCTTCATAGATAAGTATAATTGAGTATCATCTGCATAACAATGAAAATTAATGGAGTGTTTCCTCATGATATTACCCAGAGGAAGCATATATAAGGTAAAAAGAATCGGTCCGAGCACAGAACCTTGTGGAACTACATGACTAACTTTGGTTTGCATAGAGGACACATCATGAACATTAACAAACTGAGATCGATCTGATAGATAAGATTTAAACCAACTTAGTGCAGATCCTGTAATGCCAATTAAATGTTCTAATCTCTGTAACAGGATGTGATGGTCTATCAAACAAAGGTCCTCAGATGTAAATGAACTTCAAGTATGTTGAAAACATTTTGCCTGTGGTGCTTTCATATATGAAAGTGTAACTGTAAGTCATCACACACTGTGAGTAACAAGCTTCTCTGAACAATCACATTTCAGCCATGTAGATTCATACATTATACTAGAATAATGAAACTATTTCTCAAATATTGTATATATATACATATATATATTATTTTTACTATTGTTAAGGTTATTACTTTTATTTTATGTTACTGTTTCGTTACTGCTTCCTTATTTTATTATTATTATGTTTTAAATTCTATTTGTGTCTCTATATGTATTATTTTACCCTTTCTAATCAGAGTGTCCCAGCATAAGTATTTCACATGATTGTACTTGTATAACCGGAGTGACAGTAAACATCAGGTTCAAATCTTCAGAGTATTCACTGCAGATGTATTGAAAATCATTAAACTGCAGATTCATTCCTCTCTGTATTGTTACTTCACATCCAGGGGCGGATCCAGCCTTTTAAGACTGGGCGAGGCCCAACTGGGGCTACCATTTAACTAACCCGTCCTTCTAAGCTTAATTCTTTAAGGATTAAAAAAGAAGATGAATGACCAGAGTAAAAATTTTAAGTAACAAAGGAAATGTGTCACATTGAAATGCAAAGAAAGCTACTCGCAGACTGTTGCAGCACAGCCCAAATAGTTGATTTCAACATAAGGCCCGCCTCTAATGAGACAAATAGCCAATCATAGTTTAGGATTTTGGGGTGGCAGATTTCAAGGGGGGCCCTTGCCACCCACCCCTCTGGATCCACCCCTGTTCATATCCTCTCTGTTTGCAGGTAATGTGCTTACTTCTTTTGCATGCCTGCGTGTGTGCATGCCTACATGCATGTGTGTGTGTGTGTGTGTGACCTCCAGCATCTTGTAAATAACCTGTGAACCTGAATGAGCTGTTCAACCTTGTATTTCTCTCTGGTCATGAGTAAACGGCACACAGCAGACTCTTTGTCAGAAAACTAAATATATTAAAAAACAACAGAGCGGAGCGACGCTGAAGTCATTCACACCTTCACAGGCTGAACTCCACCGAGTGTGTCTGCATGTTCGTCTACACTGAAGTCTGTTAGAAACCAGGGGCAGCGTGTTGAGGATCAGTGCAGAGCTACACACAGACTGAAGGAAGGTTTTAGAAGAGGTTGATCCTGTTTTTATCTGACTGATGAAGCTGTAGTGAGTTCAGTCAGAAGACTATATTGTGCATGCTGGTTCTATTGTTCATATCTCACACCATCCTGCTCACACTTATGCTCACTCTTATTTTCCTGCACTCATCACCTGTTCTCATCACGTGGTCACATCTATCCAATAGCACAGCAGGACACCCTCATCGTTCGCCTATCATATTGTTGCTGTCTTTTTAAACATGGCCGTCCTTATGTGTGACCCTCCACCTCCCCATCACCGTCCAGTCTTCATCATCAGCTCATCTCCTAATCAGCCTCAGATGACATCATCAGCCAACACCTCCACCACTAGTGTCCAGGTTCCATGGGGGGAGTACATCTTGCGGCCGCTCAGGGCCGACACCCTTTGATCACCACATCTCCCCGTAGAGTCCAAGCGCCAAAGACTCTGACCATGACTTATTAGCACATCATCATTGTAAAATAAATGTTCTTCCTTACTTCATTTACTGGTCTCACCTGATTGAAATGATGTTTCGTGATGAAACAGAGCGTCACAGCGAAGGCTCCGTCTGAACCTGTGAAAACTCCTCTTCATCCTCACAGTCCTCCCGTCACCTCGGCTCGTGTAGCTCCCGTCCCGTCTCACACACTGTGTGTGACACCTCAAAGACACCGATACAGGTGCTGCAACTTTAATACAACCAACACACAGTGACAAGAAAACCACTGTCACACACTCACTCATACACACACACATATGTGCTCACTTTGCAAAAACCCTCCATGCATGCCTGCACACACAGATAAACACACACACACACTCAGGGTCCAGAATGGTGCTGTCATGGTGGCATCACTCAAGCAGTGGGAGCTTCAGTCCGTCCATCAGCTGGTGAGAGGCAGACTGTGAGAAGCCAACACGAGACCCCCACAGAGAGGGAGGGAGAGGGAGAGCGAGAGAGGGAGAGAGAGAGGAGTGGACAGATGGAGGGAGAAGCGTAGAAAGATGGAGAAGGAGCATCATGGCTGCAGATGGACGTCAGACAGCAGAATCAGCGGGCAGCCTGCCTTACATCAAACACTTGAGCATCTTCACAGAGTTTAACTGAACACAGCGGGGAGGCAGTTTCACTCAGGCAGCTACGTTAGGACACTTTAACCTGGTGTAAATGTGATCTGTATTATCTGCATTTATACCTGGTATTAACTCACCATCAAATCTATTTTACTTAGCTTTCTGATGCAATAAGAATAAAGGCTGCAGCTGTAACAGTTTTCATTTCAGATTGATTTAAAAGGGATTATGTAAAAAACCTCCTGCAGCCATTTTTAAAGAGTTACTTACAGTGGCTGGTTGGTCATGTTTGTGTGGATGTCAGTTCCTGGAGTAGATGCTTCATATCCCTGAAATGTGTACAAGCTAAAGTTTATGTGAGCAAACACCGCACCCAGAGGCTGCACCCCTGAGCGCTCCACCTGCAAAGGGTTAATGAGTGTTGTCTTGATTTCATGTTGAACTTGTTGTTTGATTGAGTGTGATTTCTGTAAAGTAATGACCACAGGTTAAGTGACTCACAGTCGGCCTGCAGGCTTTGGGCCCTCTCAGGGATTGTAGCTCCCAGGACAGAGAGTCGCTTTGCTTGTTTGGTAATCCCGCCATGGCTGTGAACGGGAGACTTAATAATTTCATCAGTTTCTGAGACACTTAACCCTCTCAAAAGGATCTAATATGACTCACATCATTACCGTGGCATCAACAGGGACCAATAGATGATCAGACAAGCTGTAAACAGACCAAAAGTTGAAACAGGTGAGATGTGTTTAGCACAGGGGTCTCCAACCTGTTTTCATCTGAGAGCTCAAATTAAAGAGCTACTTGCATCACATCGCTGTAATTGCTGGTGGCGCCCCATGTTGATTCTTTAGTCGACTGAAGCGTTGCTACCACAGACTAGGCACACACACTTGTCCTTCACATTCATGAATAAAAACTTTCCCACTCCCCGTGGAAACAGCATGTTTTCTGTTTTCTCTTGGCGTGTCTTCACTGTCCATCATAAATCTGGCTAACAGGCTAACAGCACCAAACTCCTCACTTTAGCTCAGCTAGCGTACAGCAGAACTGACCTGTTGATGGAGGTCACCGCTTTTATTGACAGCTGATCGGCCTATCCTGTTATTTTGTATTGGAGGGGGTGGGACACCTGTGTATTCGATTGAAGTGAAGTGGGAAGAGGCTTTCAAGGTGCATTTATTGTCGTCAGATTTTTTGTAGAGAGCCTGTGAACCTCTTGGCGAGCTAATAAAATCCAGGCCACAGGCTACCTGTTGGAGACCCCTGCTTTAGGGTGATATTAACCTGTGCGTTTATTCCTGTGATATTTATGTTTGATCAGTTGACCTCCTGGAGTCCATTTCAGACGGAGGTTCAACAAAGCCTCAGTCTAGCCCTGGACTGTGGTTTGATTTACCCTGAGCTAAAAGTCGCTGGCTTTTTGGTTTCAGAACAGCTGATCAGAGTTATTTCAATCAACCCTGAGTAGGTCCACTATAAAAAGCCAGCATTAATGGAATTTCACCATGGAAACGGTACACAAAAAGAGGTCCTCCTACGTCACACCAGTGGAGCTCAAAATCCTCACGCGGACGTTCAGCGAATACGAGCACGTTTTTAGAAAAATAAAGTAACACGGCTGCAGCTGCAAAAGAGAGAGAAGCGGCGTGGGAAGAAACTGCTGCTCGAGTAAATGCGCAAGTTTGAACTGGTCTTTTTATTTAATACTTAATCACGACCGGAAGCTAAAATTTATATTAATATAGAACATCTTTCAAAGGTGCGGCTCAGGCAGAACAGGCTCATGTCTGAACCCCACTTCAATCATATTTTAAATATTAAACAAAGTAAATATCATTCAGTGGCTGTTTTAATGTGCATTAGCTTTATCCCTAACATAATGCTGACTTCACATATATTATGTCCTCTCACCTAAATCCTGTTTAGTTGATTAAACTGAATTGTGTTAGTTAAAAAAATATATGTATTTCCAATTATACGGCTGCTTTTGTATTATATGTAATAAATGACTCATTTGTCTTATTTGAGCGCTCTCGGCAGTGGTGATGGAAAATCTACAGAAAGGATGACTTTGACACAGATTTGTCTTTTGATTTTTTTATAATTATAAAATAATTTAGCAAAGGGGTCAGAGCACCACAGAGACGCAACGTTTTTTTTTTTAATTCGGCCCAAGGTTTCCCTCATTTCAGGGTTAACAAACCCGGGGTTTTCTCTAACCCGCTTTCTGAAACGGACCCCTGGTTATTCAGATCATCTAAACTGGTTTATTTGGAGTTAAAACTGAGCTGAAATGTGGCTAATAAATCGCAGCATGCTCTCATCAAACTGGGTATGAATGACACGCCAGTGAGTTAAGAATTGTTCAGATGTTACGGCTGCACATTAAACCGTATTGTCATCATCGTGTTGACAGAAACATCGCAGAGACTGAAATGAACCGAGAAATAAGTTGCATGTAAACTTGCCACACATTCACAACGTGAGCTGTTTAGTTTGGTGGCGACAGTGAGGTGAGCTAGCACGCTAAGAGGAGGATGTGAGGAGGATGTGGTTGATGACGACCGTCTGGTGTGCATAATGATTTCTTATTGAGGTAGAGGAGTTACACACAGCCGTCAGAATCTTGATCAATGTCATTGCATCCTTATAAGCAGGCCTAAAGCATACATAAGATCCATCACTGTGATAAATGTGAGTCACACAGCGCTCTGCTCTGGATCACTGTTATTTGTAAAGTGATTGCAGCGACGTGTGCACAGCGTGGATGAGCATTTAGACAGTTTGAAACTTCAGCCAGGTATAAACTGCAGTTAGAGCAGACGGGCAGAGTGCAATAATCCTGAATGAGAGTAATGGTGTGAGTGAGTCACGGCTGGATTGGACTGGAACATAAATAGAACGGTCTGCTGAGAGGCTCCATCTCAGAGGACGGACGCACACATCCATTCTTATTCTGGGGCCGAGATTTAAGTTTGCTGCATCATTATTTAGAGGAGAGGACGAGAGCGAGGAGAAAGGAGGCGAGATGGAGGGGATCAGCGTGTGAGAGATGAAGAGGTGAGCAGACAGAGAGAGGGACTGATGAAGGCAAAGAATCGAAACCTGTTAAGATTTGTGAAATTTATTACAGCAACATTAAATTAAGCAGAACATACGAATCCTTTAAATTCTTTCAATCAATTCAAACACGAAAGTCTTTAAAAGTCTGCAGCCCTCAGCTAAAACACTCACAAACCGTCTCAGCAAGCGACAAATGAGCACATCACAGAAACTGTCTCAGAGGTCAGTTTATGATTTCATATCAATATCAAGAAATCAAAGGGAAACTTCTTGGCTTCAGGAGTCACGTGTCTCGTAGCAAAGCATGAGTTCAGCCTTTTTACAACCTGCATCATGTTGTTTCAGCATCCTTTCAGCCTGTTTCTTGTCATTAAATCTCAGTAACATCTGTTTACTTCCAGATTTCCAGCAGTACAGTGAAGCTGCCACTCAGCGGAGACAGATGGACAGGCGCTCCACAGCTGAAACAGAGCGCCGGTAGTTGGTGTCCATCAGAGAAATCCTGGTACTGATCCGAGCTAACAGCTCATCAAACTGGGCGCTGGTCGGCCTCGAGGAGCTGGAAGCAGCAGTTCATCCAGACACAGTTCATTGGAGGAGGAGGGGAGATTAACCCAGCTGTGTGAGTTTATGGTCAAAAATGAAAGTTTGCTTTTGGTCTGAACACAGATTCTCTTCCCAGTTCTCGCCCAATAACAGGATGGAGGTGTTTTGCTGCTGTTCCCAGGGATCAGCCATCTTACCTCGGCCCTTTGCTCTCATGGCCTGAAGTGATCCTCTGTCTCCAGGGGAGCAGACTGTGAGTCTTTCTCAAAGGCAGATTGAAGTTGTTTCTTCTCCCAGTCGGAGGAGGAGCAGCCCACAGTTACTGTGAGGCCCAACAAGCGATCCAAGCTCTCCAAAACATCAGATTTTGTGGTAATATTGTGTTTATCTGTTTCTTCTTCCTTCATCTGAGCTAACATACATCTCTCACAGGCTCCGTTTCCTGCTGGATGATAATGTAGATGTAGAACGATCTCGGAACTCATTGGCTATTGACGGACAACTTTTCTGGGCTTCCCGTGTAGCCAGCGTTTAATGATAAAGGACTTTATTTGTAGACTTCATTTTCCGTGCACTGTTTTACAGTCTGACTGGAAGTTACAATGGAGTTAGAGTTGAGAGAGTTGCACTCCAACGTGACTGTTTTTCCTGCATACACCAAAGATACGTGATTGGTCAGTATTACTCAGACTTGGTGAAATGGGCCATCTTAGCGGCACATTGTGATAAAGGTCTTCATGCAGACCTTAAACTTTCTAAGGTGTCTCAGTAGGAATCAAATGGGCTTATTTAGCCGTAGGAACCTTCAGCTAGTACGTTTTACTTCATGGTCCCAGTGACCTGTATATTTAGGGTATAACTGGCATGCAGAATGTCGCCCACCCCCAGCACCATCGGTTGAATTACTGGGTTGACTTCCTCTGGGTCTTTACAGCACAGCACTCATAATCAGGAGCCCCTTCTTCACAGGCAGAAAAGTAGGGCCTTCATGTCCCCCCGCGGTTCTGTGTAAAAGAGGGGTTTGTTGTTCGGAGTTAAGCCGGAGGTTGTAACAGAGGCGAGCATTTTAAATTTGCAACTAACATGCGGTAAGGCTCACTCAAAAAAAGGAGTAAAAGAAGGAAGTAGCAAACCTACAGCAAATTAACATGTCTGAGAATTGTAGCGTAAAGAGGTCAGGGAGCTCCTTACCTTCAACAAGATCACTCCCATACAACCGGGACAATTAACACAGCTGTGTTTACTTCCTGTGGCAATTCCTGTGATTGTTGCCAATTTAGCGACTCTCTCTCCCTCTTGCCAATTTAAAAGAAAATTTAAAAGACTCGGGACAAATTTTTTGACTTTTTCAGACCAGTGAAATATATTATATTGTAATCCATTCCAATGTTTGCTGCTCAGATTAATCGCAGTTCACGGCTCCTCTGCCAACAGCTCTGAGTTGCTCTCTCTCCTCTCGTCCCGTGCTTAGCAGCACCGTGCAGGCAGTCAGGGGTGGGCGGGCGGGCTGGCTGGCCTAGGGCAGCGGGCAGGAAGAGGACAGCGGCCAATCGGGCAGCACCGAACCATCCTGGCTAAAGATGGATAATAAATGATGGTTTTGAAATTCAACTGGCACTTATAGGCCTGGGTTTTGTTATTATTAAGAAATCTGCCTTTCAAGTCAATTGTGATGGGCTTATTGATTTCAATGGTTCTATTGTAAATCTGTGGTTCACAGGAGATATTCTGTTTAAAGTTAAAATATATTTATTTTGTGTTGATTCTACATTGATTTCATGATTTTACATTTAAATATTAAATATCAGTCTTAAGAAAAGATTGATTGACAGCAAATGGTTATCAATATTAGTATTTTATATATTATAAAAAAACAAAGCCTACATCATGACACTCTTTCCTTAGAGCATGATCGTGGGATCTCTTCATAAAATGGCTGCAAAGAGTTGTTCCCAGTGTCGCAGTGCATCATAGTTGTCTCAAGAGAAAACTGAAAATTTAACAATGTACGTGTTAGGTTAATATATGTAACTGTTAGCTGGCAATGTGTCATAAATTAGCATTATTTTTATTTTGAATATGGCTGCAACTTCACCAGTTCTTCCACTTCCAACATCAGATAAAATAAGTACACTTTAGAAACACTGAGGTGTAACTGCCTGGCTAGCTGTGATACTCAGAAACTCTCTAAGCTTTGTGAGGCCTCCAAACATCTACTGTTTCATGCCCTTCAAAAGGACCAGCTGCCTGTGCTCAGGTAATAAATTACTGCTCCTCTGACTGTGGTCACAATGACAAAACTACGATCCAACGCCGTCTTTTTGTTGATGTCTAACCGTTCTCTTAGAACCACCATAAAGCCAACATTTCCATGCATACAAAAGAGACACAAGGATATTGGGCTGTGAACAATAACCAATAACTCTCCTTTGAACTAGTTTTATCTTAGCATTCATCGTCTGTAAGTTGTTACCGGTATACTCTTGATTCTGCTCCAACCCCTGACATTCAAGAAGATGGTTTCATTCGTCAGAACAAGTAGGTTCTTCTGTCTTTCTGTGTCCTCTCTTTAAATGTCGGAGCCTTTTTTCTGTCTCTGTGCTCCATTTGTCCTCTGACACGGTTGTAAGTGGCTTCACTTGCTCTAGTTCTTTCAGGGCGAGAGGGGAGGGTGGAAATTGCCTTCCTTAATTGAGTTACCTTGCATATCTATTCCCTATTCCCAGCCGGTCTGATCACCCTCTCTCTCCATCTCTCTCACTCCGTCACATTATCATTTGGCCTGTCAACAGATTTGGAGGTGAAGCTGCCTTCTGTTCTCTTGTTTCACTTGGAGCCCGTCTCATAGACAAACTTCCTTTTCATTCAGAGAGACCTCAGAAACATCAACGATCAAAGTCAGAAAGACTCCCTCTTCGTCCTTCAAAAGAGCCCAAAGAGTGAGAACAGTTCCTAACGCCACGTCTACTTCCACTGAGGAAAGTAGTTCCAGGGTCAGAGGCAGATAGCTTAAAACAAAGAAGAGAACTGGGCAGCTTCTTGGTGAATGTGTTCGCTAATGAAACCCAACGTTAGGTTTGTTCGACGCTAAAGTATTGTTTTAACATTTTCAATCAAGTAATGTTCATCCTTGATCTTTGAAGCACCTGCTGAAACACCCATCAGATACCTGATCAGGTGTTTTCATGTTCTTCCTCAACACATAGGTGGATCAGTTCTAAGGAATCAAAAATTGAGATTGCTCCAAGGGTCTAACCTTTCTTGGTCCAAATCAATGACTGTATAGAAGGACCACGCATCTCCATCTGCTCTCATTGTACGAAAGTGATGCCAAAATAGCCCCTGTGATAGGCGCTGCCATTTTGCGATGGTGACGTCATTTGGAGCCAGAGACCCTGCAGTAGAGTTCAGCGGGTGGAACGGCCGTAGCCACTTCTGCTAACCAAAACACACACTTAACTTACCGAAAAAACAGCAAGGATCCTGCACACCGCCGTGTTTAACAGCAGAACAGCTTCTCTGTGTTGGTCGTTCACAGGAATGGAAATTTCAATGACTGTAGTGATTGTTTTAGTTACGTCTCCTCTCACGGATCGTCCTCCACTCTGCTAATTTTTTGGTAGTGCTTTTTTGGTAGTATATCTACAAACGGTGGATGAGAACAGCTGAGTTATGTCAGGTTAAAGGATGTAGTTTATACTCAGATTGTCTGATGGACCAATAAAATGTAACTCTTGACAATGAAGCTGTCTGTATTCTGTTTTTCGTGGCCCTGAGGCAGGTGTCCAGCTACCCGGCCTATCCTCTAGGAAAAAAAATCAAGCAATAGTTGTGAAGCCCTGTCCCTGCTCTCATGGTGATTATCAGCAGCAGCTTGTCTGTGTACGTTCGGCAGCAGTGGTAACCAGAGACTCAGTCCTCTGATCAAAGAGGAGGCGGGCAGGGCTGAGAGAGGGGTTAGACCAATCAATAGGCACTCATTAGTAGGAACACTACGGAAACACTGCAATCTGAACGATGCTTCTGGAAGTGTGCAACCCCCCCCCCCCCTTTTCTTCTGTCTATCCATCTTCCCGCTCTCTGCCTCCTCACATCCGTCCCTGCTCGTCTCCCTCAGCCTCCTGTCTTTACATCACCATCATCATCTCGCTCCAATCCTAACCTAATTACCAACACGCTTAACATTTATCTTAATTACCCCCCAAACCCCCCTTACCCCTCTAACTTAATTAAAGTAATCAATAATTAATTTAAATATCGCTTTTTAAATTAATTATTGTTGCATTGCGGCTAATTAGCCATGCTAATTAACCGAATGTGTGTGTATCCCCTCTGTGTATGTCACAGATCAGATTCATAAAGTGTTGGAGCCATTGTTTACAGGCGAGTCCTCATTATCAGCTCGCACCGACTCTCCCCGAGACGCTCCACGTCTGCTCCTCGCCTGTTTGTTTACGTTGACGGAAACATCCGTCCGTTCTGTTGCTAAGCTGCACGTCACTTAGGAGCTTTAATTGAAACGTCTTTTTTCCCTGCTTGTCCAACTTGTTTATATTTTACAGGTCGCACAGCTCACAGGCGGCGTTCTTTAGCATTCCTCTCATTCTTCTGTTTCATTCAGCCGCTCTGTTCGTGTTTTCATCATCCCACAGTCTCTACAGGACCATTTGTTTCCGGTGTTTCTCGCTCTGTCTTGACATCTAGCCGTTCAGCAGAAGGAGCTTTTATCATGTCGTGTTCCACCTACAGCACTGCAAACAACGAGATGCTCTGATGACAAGAAAGGAGTCGCTGATTAGAGTTCCTGCTTTACAGAGCAAACAGAGCGAGCTGCTACACGTGTACACGTCAACGATGACTTCTCACTACAGGATGATTTCAAAGATCAAACATTACAGACAGAACTACATACTGTCACTGTCACCGTTTTATTAAATATTTCTCTTCTCAGCTTCAGAGATCTGATGGGCCCTGTTTGGGACAGTTCCAGATGGTTCCAGTAGAAAAGCTCAGTGAGGCTGTTTGTTGCTCTTTTATCGGAGGTTTGGAAAGTTACCAGACGTACATTTGTCACATTAGTTAGACCTTATCGTTGGCTTCTTTGTTCTTGTCAAACTTGAATTTACACTCTGGAGGTGATCGCAAATATCAATGGGCTTCCAGTGCAGCCAGCAGATATCTGGATTTTCGTAAAGTGATATTGTATATCTTGGTCAAGACCTCCTCTTCCTCCACGCACAGGTCATTGTTGCAGTCCACCAATGTGTTCACCCTCTTTTGCTCTCCACGTGGACTGTTTCCTGCTTACAACCAGCGCTCGCTCTAATTTTGGTTGATTGGTCAATACTACTCAAAAGTACAAGCGGAAACCAGATCGTTCAGACAACAAAAACCTCGTTCCTTACAGACTCTGCGGGTACATGTAGATATCCTACAGCGTGAAAACACTTTTAATGAAGGATAAATCCTTCTGGTTTCCCAGATGGTTATCAGTGAGGCTCAATTGGCCTCGTTGCTGCCTCTTGTGGTTAATGTGGAAGGAAAGCCTATGACAGAAGCTTTGAGCAACTGTAGTTGCAGTCAGTGTCCGTTCTGACTCCAAACTTAACAAATACAGCTGTAATCCGACTGTCCGTCCCTCGCTAGTGTCACAGTGAAGACAGGTGAGGTAAAGGCTTCTTTCAAGTGACCGAACTTCGTTATTTAATGTTATGTATGTTCGTTTCTGCCTCAAACGAAGGAGTTTAAGTATCTCGGAGTCTTGATCATGAGTGATTGTAAAATGGATCGTGAGATTGACTTACAGATAAGTGCAGCATCAGCAGTAATGCAGGCGTTGTACCGGACCGTGCTGGTGAAGAAGGAGCTGAGCCTGAAGGCAAAACTTTCGATTTCCAACCCTTACCTGTGGTCACGAGCTTTGGCCGAAATGAGTTTCCTTCGGAGGGTGTCTGGGCTCAGCCTTAGAGATAGGGTAAGGAGCTCGGAGATCCGGGGGGAGCTCAGAGTAGAGCCGCTACTCCTTTGCATCGAAAGGAGCCAATAGAGGTGGTTCGCGCATCTCATCAGGATGCCTCCTGGGCGCCTTTTCTGGGCACGTCCAACTGGGAGGAGACCCTGGGGCAGTCCCAGAGCTCGCTGGAGGGATTATATATCCCGTCTGGCCTGGGAACGCCTCAGAATCCCCCAGGAGGAACTGGAAAATGTTGCTGGGGAGAGGGACGCCTGGGTCACCTTGTTGAGCCTGCTGCCACCACGATCCGGCCCTGGATAAACGGAAGATAATGGATGGATGTTAGTTTCATAACAACATACACTGACCACAGAGCTCTGCACTTGCAACATTAGAGCTACAAGCAATGCACAACATCTTTACTGTTGACCTTAAAAAATGTCCATGACTTTCCATAGTTTTAAACCCGTCTCAAGTGTTTCTGCATCTGATAAGACTTTAAATTCTCTGATCTGTTACTCAATTGTCTCACTAGGACCATTAAGCAAAAAGCCCCACTTATACAGGTCTCTGCTTTGTTTTAACGGTGGCTGATTTCAGCCTGAAAGCAGACTGACAGTCAGCCGTCCAACCATGAACTCTGAGGGGGCACCGCAAGCAGAAACACGAAAGATGTCAGGGGGCAGCTTTTATTGTTTTTGTCGTCCAAACTTGCTCTGAAAAACTTTGGTTCAATTTGCAGTTTAACTGAAAAACTCTGCTGTGTCGCAGCACCATAGTGTCACATGTTACTGTCTGAGTACCAGCCAGACTTCCTGCTTAGCTCTGTGTGTTTATTGTCTGCTGGGAAGACACTCGTACTCGGATCAGACAACCACAGAGATCACATGAAAATCTGAGTCTCACAGTGCTTTCAGTCCCAGAGTGGTGCAGGTCATTCATTATGAGAGAGCACAGCTCGCTCTTATTTTCCCAAGATGACTCTTTGTCTGGGCCCTGGGCGTCTCATTATGTAATGTAAACTCATTTGCTCTAACGTAAGAGGCTCAGAGACACTGCTAAATGTTGTAGATGTAGTTAAAAGATGGAGAATGACCCCTTGGGGTGGATGTTGATGGCGGTGGACAGATCAAACTTACTCCCAGGAGACCGGGGTGTCATTGCTCTAACCTACCCCAGGATGTTTTCCCTAACCATAACCAAGGAGTTGTTTTTGCCTAAACCAACCAAGCAAACGTTAATAATGGGTAAGACTGGGAGAAAACAGATGCTACCATGTGTGTCTGAATGAGACGCCGAAGGAGTCTGACACAGTGTTGGTGTTTGATGACCTGGGGTGAGAACGCATTGGAAAGCAGCCTGGAAGTGACATGATAATCCTGACAGCTCTGTCCTGCGTATGCTGTGTTGCAGCTAGGACACATCATTTTGTCATTATTTAGTGATGTTCAAGACCTGATAAATTAGATGAGAACATCTCATCATTTCTAAAATGCTAAGCGTTCCCAGTCAGCGATGTCGTGGGCGGCTCTGAGGGCAGAGTCGGGGGTTGGCCTGACAGCAGCTCACTCAGGATCATGTTCCAGCAGAGATCTATAATCCCTGACATGTTCCAGGCCCTCACCAACCTCTGGGCCCCTGAATCATTCAGCATCCCTGGAATAAATGTGTTATAAGAATGCGAGGCAGGCGTTTGGTGAAAAGGAGCATCGAGCTCAGCTGACTTTTATCGGATTAGGAGGGGAACGGTTGGGATGCTTGTCAGATCTCCGCAGGGGAGCCGCGGTTAAAAACAGGTCTGATCCCCGCAGCCTGCTTCCCTGAGCAAACGCTGCTGGATGCTTCCATTAAAAAAGGCCATTACTCCTCATCATGTCACGCAGAAAGAGACTCGATATAGAAAAGAGGGCATTAGCATGTAGAAGCAATTCTCTAAATCCAAACTCCCCGCAGATAATAAGGCCTGCCATGAAAACTTGAGCCTCGCCGCTGGCTGCTATAGTGGGAGCAAAGACTGTTTCCTGAAACTAAAGATATGTTTGAATACCACAGAAACCGACTCACTACACACACCACAGACCTACTAAAGATTTCATTATACAAAGATACAAGTGGCAGAGACAAACTTTGCTTACTGGAGACCAAATATGTCTTGTTTAACAGCTCATTACGACTCGTGTTTACTTTAAATAATTTGGCGGTGCCCTCTAGTGGCCGGAGTTAGGATAAGAATAAGACAAAGGTTTTGTCCACGTTTGTCTGAACCTCTCTTTGTAGAATGACCTGGCAGACACTAATTGTGCTTTAGCCACCAACAGTATTAAAATAAGTTTTGAAATGAGGAGTAAATGTGGTGTCAATAACACCGAATTTAGTCAAAGGTGTCGTGAACCTAAAAGGTAATGTCCACATAAGAGGGCACAGGGTTGCAGGAGGTTAACTACTTCACCTCTGTGTGTAAGTGTCTCACCTACCCGTTCACACACGGGGTCATGAGCTGCCCACAACTGTCTCCTGCTCAAGGACACGTGGTTAAGTGCACAGGAGGACCTGGGGATTGAATCCAGAGAAAGAGAACAAATTAATGTTACTATGTTACAATGTTACAGTTTTTTAAATTTTTTTTAGGTGTTAAAATAAATGATAAAGGCTCACAGAAATGAGGAAAGAAAAAAAAGCAGATGAACAAAAGAGAACAAAATTAAAAAAAAACTGGATTCAATCAGTAATAATTACATAAACACCTATCTCTGACCCCATCAGCTATCACCTGATGTCTCTTCGTCCTCTGAGAGTGACAGTGAACTTTTCCAGCATTCTGCTTTAGCGACTTCCAGTCCAGACTTCCTTTCCCGTGCACTGCGATGTTTACAGTCCAGTTAGCAGCTTGAGAAGCGACCGTGTGTTCAGATCAAAGTGAAGTGAAATTCTCCCTCCAGATATGTCTGCTAAATAAACGCTGACATCCCATCCCCCGGAGGAGCGCCTGTTCATTTGTTTGTGCTGAGTCTCAGTTTCACTGTAAACAGTAAGTTACACAGAGGCTGCACTCTGGCTTACTTCAGCGGGATGAAGCCCAAAAAGACTTTAATTAACGGCTCTTCAGTTTACTGAAATAACAACATCATGATGCAGATTAGTAACAAGTCAACATGAAGCTTTGTCAGGTCTGTCCTCAAGAGGAGAAGAAACTACTACCCAAACTACTTTAACATGACAAGTTTGTTGAACGGAGGGCGGAGCCATCATTTATGATGCATTCAGGAAAGTCAGGAAATATAAGTGCTGAACGGCTTGCAGATTTGTTGAAGTTGACATTTTTGCTCTTGAACAGATTGTTAGCTGTTAGCATGCAGATGTCTGTTTATAGAGATTAATAAGAAGC
This sequence comes from Semicossyphus pulcher, assembly GCF_022749685.1. NCBI lineage: Eukaryota > Metazoa > Chordata > Actinopteri > Labriformes > Labridae > Semicossyphus > Semicossyphus pulcher. Next base: position 28,768,196 of record NW_027211693.1, on the reverse strand, counting down.
TAAATCATCATCAGTAACCACTGATGGGAGTCAGGATGTTATTACAAGGTATTGTGATTAAGATCCACCTCTCCACGTGAACTGTTTTTCCTGCATACATCGAAGCCTGCTGATATGTGATTGGTAAAAACGACTACAAACAGAAACCAGAACAATTCCCGCACTAAAATCCGGCCAGAATCAACATACTGATCGTAGTTTAGTTGTTTCTGGCTGCAGTGATTTTATAGAAAATCTTCAGCTGAAAGATTCTGCAGGAATCTGTTGTTTTGCAAACTGCTCTAAAAGAATTCATATTAACTGTATCTCCCAAAAGAACAGACTGTATGTGGACAGCAGTACGGCCTCTTTTCTGTACAATGAGATTATAAATGATGTCATTTATCTTTGTTTGCATCAGCTGTTTTTTGATCTGTAATAGGTGCACAGGTGTATCTACTCTTTAATTTCTAGTTCCAGTTGTGCTATTGCTAAAATACATGATGAACAAAAACACCACTATCTGCTGCAATAGTTATAAGAATGAGACTGAACAATATACCTACACACACACACACACATGCGCGCCCAGCAGGCCGGTGCTTGCAGATATCGGTGGCTGTGGACCCTCGTGTGCTGCTGGCTGAAGCAGCCTGTGAAGCAGAGCCAAAAGCAGGCTGAATTTAATGACATGGAGGACAATTATTGTGCATCCCGTGGAGGCCGGCACTAATTTAATAAGTTATGCGTTTGTTCGGTGTGCCTACCCTCCAGCCTCATCAGCGAGAGGCTTTCAGAGGGACTCCTACCAGACTCCACCACCCTCATCTTTCTCTCTCTCTCTCTCTCTCTCTCTCTGTGCCTCCATTATGATAAGCTGTGGCTTAATTAATTTAATAGGGTCAGGAGTTATTACCACCTCCACTGCACTCACTTTATTACCAGGAAGCATCACCTCCATTATGATTTTTTCTCTTTCAGTGCACATATTTCTGAAGACTCTGCTCTCAGGCCTCCTCAGGTGCACAGCGAGGTGTGCAGCAGAGCGCGGCGTCAGAGGAAGTGATTTATTCCGCAGGGGGAGGAGAGCGCGGGTCACACACAGTACAAGTGATACCTCCTGCTATATTAACTTAATAACTTTTACATATAGCAAAAAACCTACATTTTAATTGGACTGAGAAGGTTTTTATTAAGACACTTTGGATACCTTATGATTTATAAGCCATCCAGCATCAGATGAGCAGATGTATAGGAATAGTATTTGGATAATATTTACACCTGTAATTACCTTCAGACTGTCCTGGTAGCACTAACTCAGCTCAGCTGAGAGAAGTGGGATTTTAAATGCAACAAGTCTCTGAATTCTTAATGAGAACAGAAATAAGGTCAAGTAAAATCAGGACAAATATATTTCACCTCCAGATAACCGCTCATCTCCACCAACATAACAAGCCGTCAGACTTCTTCATTTGAAGAAACAAGACGCTTATTTTACACTGGAAGATTCACTTCATATCAGGATCATTCATTTGTTCTATCCAGCAGCTCCTCACATTCAGCAGCTTGGTTGACGGCGAACAGGGCCGGCTCTCGCCATTTTGGCGCCCTAGGCGAGTTTAGAATTTGGCGCCCTCCACCGCACATGGTGAAATATAATTTTTTCTGCCACACAATATCAATTTTCATTTTGCATTCTAGTGTGCAACACAGTTATCCAGAAGAGACCTGATTATTAGAGTTGATACTGCGATAAAAAGCTCTATTTTGATGCAATTGTATGCACTGTTTATTCATATTGAAGGTAATCATTGAATGTAAAAATGTGTAACTGTTATCATTTAACATTTATTGACTAGACTTGGTGGGGCTGCACGGTGGTGCAGTGGTTAACGCTGTTGCCTCACAGCTAGAAGGTCACTCGTTCAAACCCCGGTTTGGACAAAGTGGGCCTTTCTGTGTGGAGTTTGCATGTTCTCCCCGTGCATGTTCTCCCTGTGGGTTCTCTCCGGCTTCCTCCCACAGGACAAAGACTCATCAGGTTCATTGGTGAACCTAAATTGCCCATAGGTGTGGGTGTGAGTGTGAAAGTTTGTCTGTCTCTATGTGTCAGTCCTATGATTGACTGGCGACCAGTCCAGGGTGTACCCCAGGTGTTCGCCCAGCGATGGCTGGTAAAGGCTCCAGCCCCCGGGACCCTGAACAGGATGAGCATTATAGATGGTGGATGGACTAGACTTGGAAGAATAGACGAGTAGGGTGAGCTAATCAAACAACAGAACGTACATTATATGTATGACAACACCTCTTACCATCCCCTCTCTTAAAAGATAGAGTTTGAGTTTTTCCAACTGGGCCTGAACGCACCGCTCCTCTCCTCTCTTGTAACTTGTGTCAGGAAGGGCACGCTGAGTGAGTGGTCGAGAAAGTAAGAGAGAGAGAGCGGTAGAGTGACGGTTAATGTGAGTGGAGCAGAGAGAAAGGTTTGGAGTGAAGGTGTCAGTCATGCAGTAGGCTTGAATCTATCATTGGGGAGTCATTTAAAATGTTTGAGGCTCAAACCAGCGACCCCGAGAACATGGTGCCCTAGGCGACCACCTATATCGCCTGTGCCTTGAGCCGGCCCTGACGGTGAACGTAGGATCATGTAGACTTTATACAAAAAAATGATTTTTGATAACACCCTATTTATTGGACATAAAACAATATGTATCATGTGGTTAAAGTTATAGTCTAGTCGCAGTGAGTTGTGTTCAGGGAGCAAAACTAAAATCTCCACAGTAGGGTTTGATGGAACTTGTGAAAATAACATACGTAACTGAGGTAACCAACTAAAAGTTGCTCATAACTAAGTCTTTATTTTGGCCTTTTATGTCTTTATTTCAGAGATAGGACAGAGTGTTAGAAACAGAGGAAGAGGTTGGCAGTCGAACCCAGGGCTGCGGCATCCATGACTGTAGCCTCTGTGTGTGGGACACGAGATTTAGCCACTGAGCTAAACCAGCCCTGCAAGAAGCTTCTTAAAAGAAGTGAAAATTGGGTTTTGGTTTCACACAGGAATCAAATCTGGTTTCCTGCCTGAGAGTCCCGTGGGATTCATCGTACTCAACTCCACCCCAAACACACTTTCTCTCTCTTCATACTGCGTCAGCTGTCTTCAATAGCACAACAAAATATCTACAACTTTCTATAACTAACGTGTGTTCTCATTAAGACTGGAACTAAGATATTTAGAGTCTGCATGAGCCAAAATGACCCCTTAGAGGAACCAAGCATCAGAAGCACAGGGACAACTGACCGGGCAGAGGTGTTTACATGAGAACATGTTGTACACACAGCTCCTCTGGCTGATGTGTGATAAGTTCAGGGTTGCAGTTCGTAGGTGAAAGGGGCTCCTGTCTGCTGCTGAGCAGGTAGTGTACAGTGGGTTTGTAAACCAGCTGCCTGCTGTGGGGCAGAAAATGACTCGATCAGAGAGGTGAGAGCGATCCAGACAAGTACAGTTAGCCAGGCAGCTAGCAAACGAGCTAAAGCTTACTATAAAGCTCCATAAAGCAGAGAGGCGCGGCAGATTCACATGATAATGCCCTGTCACTACGAGCCATGAGCAGCCTCTCAGGGGTTGTCACATTGCTTTCACATTGTCACATGATGTCTGTTACAGGCACTGTAAACCAAGCACAGACAGGAAGTAGAGAGGAAACTTCCCTCCATGACTGTTATGAGGATCAAATATCTGCTTCAGGCTCCCCTCATTCAGCCCTCCACTGTACACGAGTCTAATCGCCGCTGTAAGCTGATGTAGCGCCTGTAAGCACAGCCAGGTAATACAGGCTGAGAGCAGAATGTGTGCCTTCCTCTCCTCTGTCTCCTCCTCCTCACTGAAACTTCTTAATCCTCTTAGCATTCAGCCGGCTGCTGCAGGGCGCCCAGACGTCAATAAGCAGAGCGAGGATGCAAAGCAGGCCCTGAACAGCCGCTGCCAGAGGACCCGCGCCCAACAAATGTTTCAATTAAAGAGTCAACAGCGTTCATCCGGAAGCTTTAAAACAGGAGGAAGTTTCTGATCGATACGGGAGATAATTGATTCTCTCTGTTCTCCTGACAGCTCTGAAGAAAAGGATGAAAGCATGTTCACACTGAAGGAGGCAGAAACTTCAACAGGGGAAGGAAGAATCTGATTTCCAGCATCAGTCATCAGAGCGGGGAATAATCCCGTTTCCCTCCCTGTTTATAAATGATTTGATGTTTACTCAGCCCCTTTCAGTCTGGAGCAGCCCGGTCTCTCTCATCTCAACAGCATTCACATTAGAACAGGAACACAGGTGGCATTTTCCAACAGCTAGTGGGCCAAATGTGCTGCTGGCTGTGGCCTTGCCTGCTATTTTCTAAAACCACTGGTCAGAGCCTTCACCGCAATTCATAAGAAGGAAGGAGATTGTGGAATATGCAGCCTGTATCTCTGCCTCTGCATCGAGTCAGATCCTTCTAAGACGAAGATTATGCAACTGTGAACCTCAAGGCTACATAACCTCCCCTCTAATGTACAGATACAAAATATTTAAATAAAGATGTTGTTACAACAGGCTGACTGTGTTTGTCATTCCTCTGCTGACGCTCTTGCTGGACTGCTGTATGTAGGTATAATCATAAGTTTAAGTCAACAATATCAATAATTCATGATTAATAATGTTACAAAGAGCCTCAGAAGAAGAAGAACAACCAAACAAGGCAGATAAAATGATAAATGAAAGAAAAGAGCAAAAAGGAAGAAAAAAACCATAAATAACAGAAGATTAGGTAAATAAAAACTGTAAAACATTTCCAAAGGTTTCACAAAGGCAAAAGATTTTAGAGACGGTTTAAAAAAGTTAGTACTCAGTGTGTTCGAGTTCATTGGATTTACATAGAGTCAGGAGGACTCATAGCTGCAGCCTGATCACCCAGCAGATATTAGAAGAAGAAGGAGAAGAAGAAATACTTTGTTAATCCCTGAGGGGAAATAGTCCTGAAATACACACATGCACTAACAGGACTCTATGGACATGCACTCTATGGACATGCACTGATGGGGGGATTCGGTGGCTTGCTCAAGGACACCTCGACAGAGCCCCGGAATGACACTTAATGCTTAATGGTCGAGAGGACAGAAACCAGGTCAATCTAAATTACTATTGTGTCTCTGTTTCATTATTGTAATTATTCAAAGCAGGAAACTGTCGTGACTTCAAACATGATAAGAAGACTCGACAAACTCTCACGTTCTATTCAAGAAGCAGTGCTTTGGGATGCGGCGCGGCCGTGGCACAGTGGTAGAGTCAGTCGTCTCTCAATCGGAAGGTTGGGGGTTCGATCCCTGACCGCTACAATTACATGTCGAAGTGTCCTTGGGCAAGACACATTGCTCCCAGTGGCATAGATGCATAGATCATTAACCTTCAGATGTACTTTGCTTTGGACAAAAGTGTCTGCTAAATGAAATTGTAACACTGTAACACATGCAGGTCGAGTATATTATATCAACAGTCACATGTGACCTGGGACGATGTTTGGCAAACCTATATGAGCCCACATCATCACAAAACATGTCCCACTGTATCCGGCATTTAACCCGTGGATGAAGTTGATTATTGGTGAAGGATAGCCGGTGTGTTTTGGCTGCAGACCTGCTTTATTTAGGTTTATAGCTGCGATGCTAACCAGCAGACAGCGGTGAAGATATCCTCAGTTATTTTATTGTCCTTGGCGAGTGTGTCACAGTTTGGTTAGGTTTCGGGAAAGATCAGGGTTTGGGCTGAATGAATACGTCAGTGTTGTATTTTAGTTTCAGTTTAGGGGAAGCTGCGGTTTGCTGGGTGAAGAAGAAAACATTTCACTGTAAGAGACATGAAGAAAGCAGTGAAGAAAGCACTGCGACATCCTACAAAACCACAGCACCCACATCCAGCTGGACCACACCTTTGTCCTCATTTCAAACAGTCATCCTGTTTCACCCGGATTTGGCCCCACCCTGGAGTGTGACAAATAAAAACAGCACCTCTGGTTTGTCACAACTCTTTGTACTAACCAGTTTAATTGCAGCACATAGAAGGATCCTCTCTGTGTGAGGACTAGCTTGTATTTATAGTATTTGTCTTTGAACACTGGGCCATAATGACACAGAGACTCAGCGGTTGTTGCAGAGGAAGAACAATGTGAAAGCGTGCAGGAGCAGTGAGGAGTGAAAGTGTTTCTCTCTGTTTGGGTGTGCCCTTGCCTTTCCCAGGGTCATATATTTCCATCTGTCAGTTGGAGCGGGGCGAATGCTATGCATGCTACTCATGCATCCATGATTAGTAGCTTCAAGGAGCTTTGACAGAGGGAGAAGATTAAGAGAGAGGAAGGGCACAGAGCAGGAAAACACTCTGTCTCTCTCTGTTATTTGTCTCTAAATGTACGTTTACTGCAGATTTAACATGATTCACCCCCCTGTCTGTCCCTCTTGTGATATGATACATTATTAAAAATAAACCCACACAAATAATGAAACTTGTATCTGCATAACTGCTGTGTTACAGCCTGTTGGAGTGGAACATTGTGGCCGGGAGCAAAGGCTCTCTCTAAGAGTTTTATTCTCCTCTCCAGGACTGTAAAGGCCCGACATGAAATAAACTCATAACTCAGTTTGAAGCCGCAGACGACCCCTGGGCACCGGCCGCCGGTCACGCTGCAAATTCTCCAGCCTCACAAAGGCCACAGATCTGGCTCCACTGCAGCACATTTGAATGGGATTTGAATAGGACCTTCACCGTGTGCGGTTAGGCCTTTATGAGTGGAAGCAGCACTGAAGATCAAACAGCAGACTGACCTACAAGCAACAGAAAGAGAGGAGAAGAACTGACGACTCTCACACAACATCATGAACTCAGGAGAAAGAAGACTCCTTTCAGACTCCTCACAGGGAGGAGATGAGTGTGTCGTTCAGATGAGATGATGGTTTGATAGGCACATTTGCTCAGGGGGTAGTACTTTCCAAAGGTCCAGGAACTTCCATGGCGGGGCTCGCAGTGCTGATCATTTCTGATTGGTCGAGCACTCACAGCATTTTTATTTCACTCTGCAGCACGTCCGCTCCGTTAACCATCCGTTTATGTCGCCACAGCATTGGCCTGATTTGCATAATCTTCCTGGGACTTTAGGCCGCTGTGGAAACGCAGACAACAATGGGCCACGGGAACCATTTAGTTCCTTTCAGAGAAGTTCCTGGAACTAAAAGTTCCTGGTACTTTTGGTCAAAAAGCACCTTTTGATCCATCAAGGATTATGTTGCACTTTATGATAACACTTTTTATACCATTTAGACCACAAAATGTGTAAAAAAAAATCTGAAAATAGGAACCAGGTTTGAAAATACCAGGATGTGAAATGAAGAAAATGAGCCACAGTATGAACATGAAGAAAAGGTTCCCAAACCGAACATCAATGATGTTGCACAATAGCAGCAGCCTGGTCTAATGTAACAGAATCAGAGCTCATTAAAAGCTCCATTAACAGGAGAGTATGTGTGAGAGGTTGAGCAATCAGACATCATCTAGTGGGAACATTTCTTTAGATGAGGAGGTGCCGACTGTCTGAGAGCACACTGATGTGTTTGATCCTCGTTCACCATCACAGCTCTCAAAGCACCTTACTCAATGGCAATATGAAGTAACAAATGTCTTTTTGGTTTTGATGTCCCTTATTGAGAGTGGATCTATTTTCTCTGACAGTGTAGAACCAACATTTCTGTGTTTCTGCAGGTGTTTGGCCAACGATCAGAATCACAGCTGCCTGATGAGACAGCAGTACCTTATACAACAATCCTTACATTTTCAAACAGGCTCATTGCTTTAGCTTTAATGCACTGGAGGGGACAGATCTCAGCCCACAAGTATGAACAATACCACATGGACAAGCTGCTTCCCTGGTGTCTCCATCAGGTCATCTCACACAGGACAGACGTCACATGAAGAAAAGGAGGTAACAGACGTGTGAAGACAAACAGACAGAGATGGAAACTGGAGCGTGGAGAAGAGGTGTCGAGGGAATGTGATTTCTGAGAGCGACGGGGAGAAATCGAAACCACATGGATGAAAGTGGAGCAGCCAACATGGCCAACGACCAGCAGCGAGACACTCCCATCCAACTGATTTACACACTGGAGCAAAGTTAATGTTCATTATTTTCGCTATATTGTTCTTTGATTTGAAGTCACATGATTTCTGTTTAAAAGTGTCCAAAATGAGGTGAGCTTCAGTTAGCTTAGCACAGAAACAGCCGCCCGAGGGCCACGTCTTAATTTATACTGTGAGGACGTTTCACAGCCTGGACGCTGCACTCTTACTGCAGGACAAACAGTCAGTACTTCTACTTTTACCAGTCCTTTTGTACGTAAACTAGAGTAAATCTGTGTGTACTTTGCCTCCTCTGGTACTTTTCCTCTGCAGACTGGTCTGCAGAGTTGAACAGAGATGTTTCCTGCAAACTTTCTCCCCTGCTGCTCTTGATCTTCATCGGTGTGAGCAGCTCACAGGAAGGTGTGATGGGTGTGTTAGTCTTTGTTTTCCAGCCGGGACAGGTAGAGGCGGCCGGGGACCCGACCTGTCGCTGGATCCATTAACAGGCTGACATTAAGCAGAGGAGGTTCAGCCATGAAGGACATCATGGCTTCTTCCCCTGTCAGCTCTGCTTTTACACAGACTCCCTGACAGCACACACACACACACACACACACACACACAGTCACAGACACACACACACACACACGCACACATGCTCACAGCCTCCATCCATCCCACTGATGGGCCATGAATTGGTTCTTAGTTGGACACATATTAGGACAGATGGATGACCTTGGACCTATCACAACAATAACTCTGTCTCCTGGACAGTGTGTGTGTGTGTGTGTGTGTGTGTGTGTGTGTGTGTGTGTCAGCAGCAGTCACACCTCACTGTAATGACGCTCCAGCTGTGCACACTGGACAGGCTGACACACACACACACAGGCACACACTCAAACATACTTCAGTGTTTGTGGTAATAACAAAAACTTGGTCTTCATCTGAACACATTTACAGAAGAATCAGTGAAGTCCAGGTTGTTGCTGCAGGTGCCACATGTTTGTGTATCAGGTTTACCTGCACAGAGAGCTGCAGCAGTGAAAGACGTCTTTCCATCACCCTGTCAAAAGATACAAATCATGATGCTACAGCTCATTTCTCTCTTCATGACAACTGTACGGGGAGAATCTTTGTATAACTCACCTGTTTACATTATATTAAGGCTTAAAGTGATGCATCATTAGGGGCGTGGCCTCTTTGAGTGACAGGTTTGAGCTGCTAGCTGTCTGCTAGCTGTCCCCTCAGCTTATTCAGTCACTGAACGTAACCTCTGGGCCGTGTTTGTGCCGTTGGAACCTTTTGGAGATTTGTTCATGTAAATATCAGACAAATAATCTGTCTTGCTGTGCGCTTTATTGGACTAACAGACCGTCCAACCAGTCTGACACACTGTATTTACACTAAGCATTTTATTTATATGTTAGCACTGATTAGCAGCTATCTGTGTTCTCCGTACCTGGCGTCCTAGCTCGTTAGCTTTGTCATTCATTGATTTATTTGTGGTGGCCCGTGCAGGGAGTCAGGACGGTTGTTGGCTTTTCCTCAAAAAGAAGACGATGCGCCGAAGCGATACGTAAAGCAGTACATGTCATTAACCCAACAAACGATCTCCCTATAGAGATGTGGGGGATTGAGCAGTGAGTCCACTACGATCCACAAGCTCTGTAAGCCAGTGGTTCTCAAAGCCGTAGCCTGGGGGGCGGCAAGTGTTCTGGTTCTGTTTGAACTACGTTTTTAGTCCGAGTTCTATTGACCAATCACGTAGCATCCCAACCAATCCCATCAGCATCATGTGACGACAATTTAGCTTCTTATTAATCTCTATAAACAGACATCTGCATGCTAACAGCTAACAATCTGTTCTAGATCTAAAATTTAACTTGAGATGAATTCCCTTGACGCTGTGTCACGAAAGCCCTTCCTCAAATCATGATCCTTGATCATGATCAATACAACTTCTGTTCACCAAACGAGCATTTAAAGTAGTTTTCTTCTCCTCTTGAGGACAGACCTGACAAACGTTCTCCCCTGTCAGGGGTCCCTGGCTCCAAAAAGTTAGAGAACCCCTGCTGTAAACTTCTTTAGTCTGAATAATAAACTCCAGTCAATAACCACCACAGATAGAATTAGTCTGAGGGGAAAATGGTTAATTAGCTCATTAGCAGCTAATGACTTAGCCATGTGAACAGACTGTTTAGCTTTAATAACTCAGCCGAACTTGAGGCTTCAAAGGGCAGTCCACAGATCACTGTGCCTCTTCATTCGTTATGTATACAGTCTACGGGCTGGACAGTCTGAACTCATGTGATCTCTGTCACTCATCACACTTAATAAATAAGCAAAGATTGTCTTGGTATTTTACTGCTGTTTGGTCCTAATTAACAGAGACAATGTGAATTCATTTGGGAGAAAACGACTCCTTTCTATGCAAATGAGCCTCTTAGAAAAACACTCTAGTTCACAAACACTCGTGCTAACAGCTACTCACAGTTAAAGTGAAATTTATCAAATGATGCAGTTATTTCTGAGCATTTTTAATGCAAGATTTCAATTTCCTCTAGTCGATGAAACACTAAAGTGACAATAAAGTTGGATTTACATCGTTTCTCAATACACAGACAGTGAGGCCCCGTGTCCACATTGTGCCTTTCTCTGACAGAAAAGCTCTGGCAGGGCGCTGGGGAGCGCTGGGACGGTGAGAGAAAAAACGTTGCACACAGGTTTTATTTCTATGATAAGTTTAACTTGCTACACAGCTAACAGCAAGCTAACAATGCGTAGGGTGATAACAGCACAACACTTACCAGCAACATTTACTGTCAGATCGGCATTTTTAAGCAGGTCTTCCCGGGTCTGAAAAACCTGCTTCAACACGCTCAATTTAGGTGGGAAAGGGGTATAAGTGTGCACCCAAACACAGGCAGACAGACAGAATGGATTACAAGATGAGGGCCAAATGGAAAATTACCTGAGGCCAGTAGATCTGATTTCTGACTCTATTCTCAGTTCCACTTCCTGTCTGAGCTGCACAGGTCAGCGGTCCAGCAGCTTCTGTCCTCTCAGCAGGAAGCAGTGATGTCATAAAGCTGCGTGAGGAGCTCTCAGGAGAGTCTCTGCTGCCTCTCCTCTGAATCATTTCTACACTTGACTTCCTGTCTCTTCTGGGAATCCAGCAGTGAAATCCTGAGGGATCGTTTCCTAAAGTGGAGCACAATCCAACCTCCTTTTAGCTCTCTCCTGAAGGCAAAGAGTTCAGACGGCGTTCCCGTTTCTTCTTCACAGCCGCTCTGATGCTGGAGACCAGAGAGCTGTAGCATCTGTATCTGCTCATCCTGAATCCAGGCAGGAAGTCCTGGCTCATTTTCACCTTGCTTCACTGGTGAGCGTTTGTCTGCAGGATCATTGTGTTAAAACCCACCCTGCAGACGTTAACACTGTCATGTCTAAGGTCATGACATCTTCCCGATGTTGTTTGTATCTTCGCAGACATGAAGGTGTTTGGTTCTCTGACGTGTCAGGAATGGCAAATAGATTTGCGTGTTTGTGAATCAAACTCCCACAAATCGTTTTAATCAAAAGTTTCTTTGCTGCTGGTCTTGAAAACTCTTCTCTGGTGGATCCTCTGACTTTCTGCTGACTCCCTTCACTCATAACCAGCACAAGAAAAGGATTTGCATCTCATTTATGGCAACTGTGACTTTGTCATTTCTATTCGGCTCAAATTCTGTCATCATAAAGTTATTTTAGTGAAAGAAAATTTAGCGCTTCTCTTGCCTTGTGACCACTCAAAGCTCTTCATTCAGATCTATGCCCATTCATTCATACCCGACGGCTATGCCACCAGGAGCAATTTGGGGTTCAGTGTTTTGCCGAAGGACACTTCCACATGCGACTGTAGCAGTCAGGAATCGAACCACCAACTTTCCGATTAGGAGATGACCGACTCTGAGCCGCCCCATTGTTGTATCCTTCAGGTAGGTGCGTTTAAGGAACAATAATGGTCCTGTTGGAAGTGAACCAGCACTGACTGTTGCTTTAACATTAAGTCATTAATGTGTTAGAGAAAAGAGCAACCCTACATTTACAGGCAGCAGGAAGAAGATTGATGTTGGAGCACATTAAAAAGCTGGTCATTTTTAGCTGGGAAACAAAGCAGCGCTGTTATTTTGGCTGCAGAGGAGGTGTCGCCTGTTTCTGTCTAAATTCAGATTCTGTAGAGACGCCTGTGTGCTCAGTAAATCTTTGTTTCCATCTGCAGAGAAGAAGGAGGCGGGGAGACGAGGAGCAGCCCTGTGATTAGCTTAAACCTTGAAGGACATGCACAGAATCAAGCCCACTTAAATCACACTGCTGCTGAGAAATATCATTTCCTGCTTCACAAAGTTTTTGTCAGATGTGTTTGGAATAATGAAACCTTCCAGCGTGTGTGTGTGTGTGTGTGTGTGTGTGTGTGTAGTCAGCCCTCTTAGCTGCAGGGAGAAGAAACAGAGACATGGAGAAAAAAAAACCCACTTGTTTTCGCAGCACAGAGGTTTTCTTTCCTCTTCCAGTTGAGAAGCAACAGAACAAACATGTTTAACTCAAACAGCTTGTCCATTTGTCCTCCTGGTTGTAGTCGAGGTAACATCTTAGTTTCTGGCATTTTTGGAGTCTATTTAAAAACCTACATGTCCTTTAATTCTCCACTTGTTATGCACGTCATGATCTGGGTATTAAGGTATTTCTTTTAGATCATTTTAAACAGGATTATGTCTGACTGTATATAAAGATGGCCGACACATCTCCAACTCCTCTCGTTGTACATGAGTGAAGCTTAATCCCCCCCCCCCGGAGCGGGTGCTGCCATTTTCTTCATTTGTATCCAGAGCGTGTGCAGTAGAGATCGGCTGGTGGAGCCACAGTATTGACGTCCTGCCCCTTCCTCAACCCAAAAATCACCTTGACGTGTTGGAGCCCTCAGGTGGGCTCAGTCTGCAGGAGAACAGCTTCTTGTGTTGGTCTGAAGCAGATATTCATGGGGATGGAAAGTTCAATGACTGTAGTGTTAGTGTTAGTTACGTCTCCTCTCGCTGTTCCTCCTCTACTCTGCTACTCGGGAACAGAACGCTGCAGGAGCCCCATTTGTCAACAGAGCTGTCAATCATGAGGCCACTTCCCCCTTTTTATAGCATCAAATAACTAATTAAAAAGTAAACTTGTCAGAAAAATGAACACTTGGACATAAATCAGCATGATAAGAACTAACTATAATGACAGAAACCATGTTTGAGAAAAATGTATTTGACGTGTATTTTGATTTTATAGTTTGACTCATGTCCCATCCGTTAACATAGAGGAGGCGGGCTTTATGACCAGCCAGTCAGCAGGGGGCGATATAGAGGGTTTGGCTTCACTTTTACGGAGCTGTAATGTCAGCCATCTTTTTATTGTCTATGGTTGTATGCAAACAATAATATCCTGCATGTCTGATGTTTGTTTTCAAGGGGCTATGTTTTGGTGTCGGGCTCATGTGCCCTAAAATTGACCATCATAAATCGTATATTTGCCTAACTTGCATGATTTAAGACACTTTATACAGCAATGATGGAGCTGAAAGACTCAGTCAGAAACAGTCCATGGATGATGGAGAATATGTTTTCTGTCGTGATGATGATGGAGGACTACATCAGAGCACGGCAAGAGTATTACACCTGACTGGATAAGCTTTAGACTTGTTCTGGGTGTTAGGACTTGTGAGGACATCTCGGTATCCGTTAGCCCAGATAATTTTTCCACAGAAATGTTCCTCAGCTTTTCTGGATGAATGGGAGGTCTTCCTGGATCAGACAGGATATATAATCAATCCGGTCTTCTCCGAAGGAGAGGGCGGGATGAGGGAAGCACCTCAGCTGACTCCTTTCAACATAAAGGAGCAGCAGATCTACTGTGAGCTCTCTGAACTCCTCACCCCGTCTCTGAGGGTCAGCCCGGCCTGCTATGAAAACTAATTTTGGCTCCTGTATTCACAGTCGCATTCTGCAATATTCAGTGTCCGTAGGAGTGTTCAAAGATCACAGCAGCTTTCCTCTCGCTTCAAACTGATGTACAAGAGTGTTATCAGATAAAGCCGTACTTTGGTGATTAAAACTTCTATGAACTGGGACATTCAAGGTGTCAAGGAGGAAAATTATTAACGCCTCAGAGCATCAGTCTTTGTTAAGGGGGGAAATATAAAATCAATGTGAGAATTTGAAACACATCATATTTCCTGTTGGGCCGTGTTTCCCCCCATAACCCCCAAACCATCACAATGTTTAAGGGGAAGGTCTCCATTAACAAAGGATGGTCTTGGGTCCTGGTCCCATCTCCAAAACTTCATGTATGAAACCCACAATCTTTGGTCAACAAGACAATAAGACTTTGTTATGAGCACTGGGAGTACACGCTTAGTCAAACAGAGGTGTCAGAGAGAGGGAATTCCTGGTGAGTGATTAAGAAAAGGTTTCTGCCAATCTGACAATGTTTCCTGTGAATAACATCAGCTGCCATTCTGCAACATTTCTGCAAATATCACATCAGCTTCTTCCTGACGATCAACCACAGACACAGCTGTGTCTGCCACACAGCAAACATGTCCTAGCATGCTAACAGTTGCTTTTAAGCACTAAAGTGGTTAAACAGCTTCGTCATACAGCTGCAGTGTTGGAAAGATTAGAAGTTACAGCTGATGATGTTTCCAGATAAAGTCAGAGGATCACAGGAGTGTCTGGAATTCAGCTTTTAACAATCATACATTTCTGTGCAAAATTCCCTCACAACCCATCTCACAGTTGTTGAGGCATTCCAGTCTGAACCAAAGTTTTGGACTTGTCAACAGACTGGTGAAAATTGGCAATCACATAGATACCAAAAGCACAAAGGCTCCATTATTCCAGGTTTCTTTGGAAACAGTAGTTGTGTTAAGAGAACCCTCAGAAAACTATCCTAATCCTGCAGGTCCCCTCACCTCTACTCAGCTATTAAACATCCTTTATCTCACTGTTTGGATTTTACGTCCTGATAAGGCTGTGCTAACAAACCCTGTTTCAACAAGCAGGAAAAGCTCCGATAATGCAGCTGTACCACACCTGCTCAGCAGAAAAACAGACTCTGTTAGGGTCTATAATTGGTTAACCTCTATTTACAGATTCTACATAGAAATGTAGAATAGAAATGTAGAATCTGTAGGCAGGGACGTGGATTTCCAGGAAGCCAAGTGTTCTGTTTGAACTACGCTTGTAGTCCGAGTAATTTTGACCAATCACGTATCAGCAGGCTGCGGCGTATGCAGGAACAACAGCCCGTGAGGAGAGCAAAAGCAGGCAGAACGTAATCTGCCGTAATGACATCCTGGCTCCCATCAACGTCACCTGACAATGATTTCGCTTCTTATTAATCTCTATAAACAGACATCTGCATGCTAACAGCTAACAATCTGTTCTAGATCTAAAATTTAACTTGAGATGAATTCCCTTGATGCTGTGTCACTAAAGCCGTTAGCGTTTAGATTTCCCGGCTTCCTCGAATGCATCAGATCGATTGGACCTCCGTTCAACAAACGAGCATTTTAAAAGTTTTCTTCTCCTCTTGAGGACACACCTGACAAATGTTGAATTTTTACTTCTTACAAATTCGATCTGAGATTGATAGTTGGTGAACACAATGAAACATTTAGCAGCTGAAGAGACTGATTTTTATCTCAGGAGCTGGTGGAGACCAAAAAGAGAGCTAATAGCCAAAACAACCCAGACGAGAGAGAACAGAAAATGATCTACTTAGTTTTTCTAAATGTCTTTTGTCTCCTATGTTAAAGCAGGCCCCGCTCACTGACACAGAGAGGGGGGATGTGGATAAAAAAGTGTGGAGACGGATTGAAGAAGGAGGAACCTTAGAAGGAAAAGGGAGACAGTGAATAGAAATGGAAGAGGAGCTTCAGAGAGACAAAGAAAGACAAAAACACCTCTCCATCCTCGTCTCTGCTCTCTTTTATTCTCTCGTTTCTCTTTCATTGCCAACAAATAGACCTGAGCAGGAGGGATGGGGCGACTGATGGCTTCCTTATCTCCACTTCATACACCCAAATAAACCCTGTGAAAAAACTCTCAATTCATCCCGTTTAGTTATGATTTATTAGATCCATTTGTCCAGCGTGGAGAGAGTAGAGGAAAATAACACTTAATGTATGGATTGGCTTGCCTCCCAGCTGAAAACACACACACACACACACACACACACACACACACACACACAGTCAGTGATGCAGCTCTGCAGAAATTGCCTCTGTTGATTTTATTTTTGTGTTCATTTTTTATCTGTTTGGGAGGAAGGTGACCTGTTGATGGGTAATCTGTGGCCCGAGGTCGGCTTGTGTTTCCCAGCAGCACCGAGGCAGCTTTTAGAATTACATCGGAAATAATTTCTCAGTGTGCGTGTTGGTGTATGTGTGGGGTGAAATGTAAAGTTAGTGGATGTTTTAATTGCATTTGCTGCTCTGCAGGAACGCAGACGGATTGAGACATCCTGTTTTTAGCCATAAACATTAGAAAATGGTAATATGTCAAATATCTTTACAGCTACTGAGAGGAGAACCGTGTTGTTTGGCGCCAACATTCACACTCTGCAGAGGACATACTGTAAATGTATATGCAGGTCAGTCTGAAAAGCTCAAAATTTGCCAAAGGGATCGGTGCAGAGAAAGATCCCAGACAATAAATCCTGTAATTCTAATAATAACCAGCTAATTACAACAACGTCACACAGTCAGAAGCTCCAGAGCGAGTGAGTCGAGTTGAAACTGTTTAGTAACTACAGACAGTCCGAGCAGCAGAGCCAATAACACGCAGTGAGCTAAATATGTGTGTGTGCGTGTGTGTGTGTGTGTGTGTTTCTGGCCCCACAAATGTTTGTGTTTCTCTTCTGCGTGAGAGAGGACGGATCATCTCTGCATGTCTGAACCTCAGCTCTGGACCAGGGTGAGTGTTAAGTCAAATATACGCCACCCTGTTCTCACGCACGCGCACACACGCACACACACACACATGCACTTACTGTGCTCAGCTGTTGGCTGGTGCAGGCAGTGACCATATGTAAATGCTTTGTGTTCATGCATGAAGCCCGGAAAACCACCAACCACCTTCATTTGTGTGTGTGTGTGTGTTTGTGTGTGTGTACGTGTGTGGGCCTGCCCATGTTGTATTCTGGGAAGAAAAACAAAAGTATTTCACTGTTATTTTGAACAGAGTTAGATCCATAATGTCAGAACTTTTCTCAAAGGAGGTTAATCAGCTCCGTGTGTGAAACAGACACATTTCAGCTCCTGCTGCTTTAAACATCGTTTTCCATCAAGGTCACCACAGGAGGTGTTTAAATACAGGAAGTCATCAGCACCTCCACATGGAGCAACTGACAATCAGCACTTTAGAAACCAGCCTGATAAAATACTGCACATTCTGGAGCTTTATATAAAGTATATGTCCACACACACTGTGCATATATAAAAACCTGCTGTCATACTGGAGGCTTTTGGCTGATTGGTTGAAGAGCTTCAGAGCACTGGACCAGACAGGGGGTTTATATATGAGACACTGCAGGGCACGAGTGAAGAGACTGCATGAAGCAAGCTGAGCTCACCTGGCAGGTAAGACCTTGACCTTTAGTGGTAATTAAATCCCTCTACACCGAACAACTAGTCATTTCACCAGTGCTTCCTCTGCAGTTAAACCTGCCAGGTGGCCTGCTTATAATTTCCCCCTGACTTCAGGGGGACACCTGTCGTCCAACTATCAATTAGAAATGAAGAATAATTCACCATATTCACACGGCGGCCATTTTTCCTCTGACGACCTCAGGGGCTGGAAGCTCAAATGCTGCAGTGATGTTGTTCTGCTGTGTTCCACAATTGCAAAACTCATGGATGT
Organism: Semicossyphus pulcher; assembly: GCF_022749685.1. Taxonomy (NCBI): domain Eukaryota; kingdom Metazoa; phylum Chordata; class Actinopteri; order Labriformes; family Labridae; genus Semicossyphus; species Semicossyphus pulcher. The sequence goes on along the minus strand of NW_027211693.1, from coordinate 28,750,144 downwards.
AAGACATCTGACAAATTTCAGTTCACTGCTTTCCAACTGATCAGCACCACGGACAGAGAACATTTGGAGGAACATCGGCAATATTTTAAGCTTAAACTATTATTTAGTAACCCAGCGTAAGCATTCAACCAATTCATATAATCTGGTATGATCTCACTTAATCTGGTATGATCTCACGTAATCTGGTATGATCTCACAGGATCTGGTATGATCTCACGTGATCTCACAGGATGTAGTGATGCTCTGCACAGGGAAACAATTTAAGCAGAAGTCTGGATCAGAAAATGTTTGTGGAGACGTCTACACAGGTTGTTTATTCTTCTGAGGGAACTGGAGGTGAGATTTTACCTGTTAGCATGCTAGCTAACGTTAGTCCCAGGGCTAGAAAGTTTGCTGTTGTTTGTGTAGTAACAACACTTTTACAGTTTAATGTCTTTGAATGCACCACCAAAGAAGTAGGTCAACATCTCTCCAAGTTCAGCCCCTGATTAGTTTTAGCGTATTTAAAGCACCTGTGGCTGCCTTTTCCTTTGTCTCTGCCTGTTGGTTGCCACATGGGCGCCTCTCTGTGACTCTGAGGTTTTGTCATGCAGCCAAAGATGGTTTGAGGCGCTTATTTTAATGTTTGCAGGGACTTTGCAGGGACTGGGTGGCTTTAAGTTGCATTTTTTCGATATCCTCTCCTGTCTGACTGTCTACCAGGTCATATTGGTGTCTGCTTGGCTAGGATTGGTGAGAATCAATTCATAGTGTCAATGTTAATGAGCTGTGAATCTTACTGCAAATTGTCTATTTTTTATCTGTTGTACTATGTGTAGTTCCTGCTTACCTTAATGAGATGTTGCCTCAAGTTGGCTTCATTAAAGCTCCATTTAGTCCAGGAATGTTTAACTGTAGTTAGTGGTAAGTAGGCAAAGCTACACAGCTATTACATGGTTATTACAATGTTATAAACCTAGCATGTGATGTTTATCTTGTACTGTAGGTCCTTATCGGCTGCAGTTTTGCTGTTAGTATATTGTTTCCATTTTATCTACTGTTTTGCTGTAATTGCCTGAGACCAGGTTCATACTTCACACCGTGTAAAGGGAGGGAGACTGCCATTGATATTGTTTTACTTGTCTTGCTCAACACAACTTATTAGCTTAATTTACAAAGTGAAGCCTCTCACATCGTCACGTCATCCAACGCATTCACTGACATTCAGGAAAACTCAGTAACCTCAACAGTACCCTCTAATCTTGCTTCAAATTACACCCCTCCGATCTCCAGCACACAGCTTGTCATGAGTTTCTAGTTTAGTTCCGGTTTTCTTGTATTTTGGTGTTCAGTTATTATTTGTTTAACTATGTCACTTTGTCTCCCTGTCATGAGTTCTCATTGTTTAATTTTGTATTTAATATATTGTCTTGATTTAGTCTTATTTAGTTATGTAATTCATTTGTGTTTTATTGTCTAGAGATTTTCTGCATGAGTTCTACTATCACAGTCCTAAGTTTGGTTTTTAGTGTTTCCTGTTTTATTTTGTAGTTCTTGCCCTATGTATGTTTTGTCTTGTTTTACTTCCTGCCTTTGTGTGTTTTCCCGCCTGTTGAATTATGTGCCCTGCCCTTATTGTTTTCACCTGCTCCCTTGATTGTCTCACCTGTGTCTGATTAGCCTCACCTCCTAAGTTTATTTAGTCTTTGTGCTCCCCTGTCTCGTTGCCTGTTCATTGTCATCCATCGTGCGTGAGTCTATGTCGTCTATCCTGTGTCGTCCTTCTCTGGAGTTTTGTCGTTGGTCCATGTCCATGCATCTTGTCAGTACTCTCAGTCTTCCCTGGATTTTTTCACCTTCTGTTTTATTTGGATGACTTATTGCCTGCTTTGTTTGGACCTTTTTACCATTGGATTTTGTTTGCCTGCCCCCTTTGAATTCCTCATAAGAGTAAGCCTTTTGTTTCGCCTTGTGCCTTTTTGTTTAAAATAAATTCTTATTTCAGTCTGCATCTGGGTCCTCAACCTTTTGTTTAAATTTGAAACCGTGACACAGCTGATAGCAATACGGTTTATTTACATGACGTAATGGAGGTGTAAATTTGACGGATGCAGTGTGGACAGCGATGCGCCGGGATATCTGACGCTCGCATGCTGTTAGTACACGGTGTTAGACTGAACCAGCTGCTCTTTGTAGTTCTTGTTTTGTTTGCTTTGCTTAATACTTTTTATTATCCCTTTTAGTGAAGCTGGTTGCTTGCTTGTGGTGGAAGAGAGGCACTCTGGTTGGTTTCCCTTCACCTCTGGTAGTGAGAAGAGCACGGGACACAATATTTTACACCTGTTTGCCGTGGTTACGATTACAGTGAGTTCACAAGTGGTGAGCAAATTGCACTCCTGGAACTGCTCCTTAAGAGATAGGCTGCCTCCCTTCTGCTGGCTTCCACTCACTTCCCCCCTCCCTAACCTTAGTTGTCTGATTGGAAGTGTTTTTAATAAAAAAAATAACTAACTTATTGTAATAAACTTTAATGTTTATGAACGAGACGTCAGATTAACAGATTTTTGTTAAAATCAGGTTCATGTTTTATTCTTTGAATAGATTACAGTGCCAACGCTGCTGTGTGTCACATGTTTAGATATGATGTCTTTATTTACTGTCTGATCCAGTCACATGCACAGATTTCTATCAGTCTTCTTTGCACTAATTAATGATTAAATGCTCACACCATCTGCCGCAGATATGTGGAGTTGTTTCTGCACATCTTGACATCCTCCAGACAACTCTGCGGTTTCCTGCAGTCTTCATCTGTTGAGTTGTTGTGATGCGTCTCTGTGATCAGTGCAGATGTTCCACAGCGATGAGACTAGCTATCGGTTTTGCACTTTGTAGCTGCCTTGTAAAGAACCCTTTGAAAATAGACATACGGACATGGGAGGTCTTTTCTTACACGATCCTGTTGGAACTGACGTATATAAAAACTATAACAGGTTGAGTCTCCAGTCTTTCTGCAGCAGAAAGATAAACTTCACAATGACATCACAACACGCAAAAATACAAACGTAGTTATAGAGGACGGATTTATCCAACCATCATCCTCACTTATCCTGTAAAGTCTAAATAAGAGTCTAAAAATCATCAAACATCATCAGTGCGATGCAACTTTGCCACTGAACATCCTGCGAGATGGCCCCGAGAGGCTAAACACCTTGCACACATAGATGCAGAGATGCAGCATCTATAATGGAACAGGGAAGTATGCAGAGAAAAATACCACATGCTTAAATTCCATATTCTCCATTCAAAACAGCAACAGCATCAAACGAGCCTCCGAAAGAAACATTATTCACTCGTAAGAAGCAGGTATTGGTGTTGTAATACAGCAACGTGCACTGTTAGTTACGAGAAGCCGCCACACAGCAGCACAGAAACCAAAATGGCTGACTTCCTGTTCGGTTAACATCAGGACAATAATGAAAAACAAAGTATGATAAATACAGCAGATCCAGTAGGGTCCTCACACAGCTGCGGGGGCTCGACCCTCAAACTTTTTGCACATGCTCGGGTTGCACAGCAGTGGAGTTGTGCCGGACACAGAACGGTTAGAAGTGCTCTGAATTTTCTTGTATTTAAGACACTGCTTACAAGGGGTAAGACTCACTTGTTGTGTCCCCTTATGTGGCGCTAGAGATCAACATGCACTAGAAGCATATTATGTTGCTGCATATGAGTGTCGTCTCGAAAGTCAAATAACGTTTGTCAGACAAAGCTTACTTCCTGTTTCCAGTAGGTGACACCACTAAAACTAAATACCGTCATGTGTTCGGGCAGGGACTCTGATCAAACACGTAAGGTTTCAGGCAGACTGAAGACTTTTTTATTTGAGTTAAAACAACTCCCTGTTCCACCGCCACCACATGTAAACATTTAATAACGCAACCTGCATGTTTGAAGGAGGCAGAACACAAACAGGAAGATGTGTCCGAGTCTTGTGCACGTCAGTCAGCAAGCTACAGCAAGCAGAGAAGCATCGACTAGTTGTTACCTCTGACAGATTTTTCTGCCAGGTCTATGTCTACTCTCCATTTATAAACATCAGTAATGATAATTATGGCCACTATTTTCTAAAAATGAATAAATAAATCATATACCGGTTTAATAAATGATCAGTATCTGTAAAAAGTATGAGATTAATACAGTCTCTGCTCTGTTCCCCTCCAGCTCAGGTCGTGTAAAAAGCCGTCTGTATCCTCTCTATGTCTCCCGCTCTTTTTGTCTTTGTTGCCTGGTATTCCCCGGAGTCCTGTCCCCCTCCCCCCCACCTCCTCACCCGTCTCCTCCATCCCTCCGTTTTGTAGCTCCTCTCCTCCTCCTCCTCTTTTCTTTCTGACGGGGAGAAAGGGTAACATTTGGATTGGTTCAAACCGTATATCTGAGAAAAGGCCAGGCTGACATTTTACACAGCTGCTACATTTTATTACAGCCGTGTGTGTGTGTATGTGTGTGTGTGCGTGTGTGTGTGTCTGCAGGGACGAGCGAGCATAATGAGAGCAGATATGGAGAGGGAGGAGAGATGAAGATATGGTTTATAGATTGAAGAAGCTGCCTCTTCACTTCTTCATCCTCCGTCCCTATTAACCTCATTCCTTCTTTTTTTCCCAGCATCCTTTGAGCTTCGGTTCCTCTCTTCGTCGCCGTATCGTGTCCCTGGGACGAGTGATGTGCATGTGGACGTGCAGACTTCATGATTTCTCTGTTTTCTTTGTCACATGAAGAATGAAAACGCTCCTTCACTCTGCAGCGTGTGTGTGTGATGACACATGGTGATGTTCATGGAGCTAATTAAGACGCTCGTTTGATTCATGTGAATCTGATGAGCCTTAATTTGGGAGCTGACGTGAATAATTTCCCGTCACAAACAGTTTGAGGAGGACTCATTTGTCTCTCTGCTGCTTCGTTCATTAAGTCATCCACTCTGACTGTATAGATGATCAATAATGGATCACATGAACGGTCTGGACACGGTGCAGTGTGAGAAGACAGGATGAAGGAGTGTGTGAAGATCAGATCATGGAAATAAAAGTGTGATTCATGAACAGAGATGTTGAGCACACGTGTGTTTGATGTCTTTAAGGTGGGACTAAAAACAGATCTGTTGGTATATAAAAGAAAAGTCATCATGACAATTCGTACAATTTCGTACAAGAACAGTTCGAAAAAGCCTTTTTAACATCTGTTCAGAAGCTTTATAGGTTTAAAAAAAACGCTTTTAACTGGTTAGAATTCAATTCCAACATGTTAGTTTTTCTAATCAAAGATATGATGAGAGCTTTCAGAGTATCTTGGAAAGGGGGAGTGTCCAAACCCCACAGCTTATCCACAGGGATGCCTCAAGGGTCAGTGCTTGGTCCCATTGGTACCATTGCTATGCTGACGATACCCAGCTCTTCCTGTCATTCCCACCAGATGACTGCCTTGCCGATATCTCTAAATGGATGAGGGAACACCACCTCCAGCTCAACCTATCCAAGACTGAGCTCCTTGTCATCCCAGCCAGTCCCTCTATGCAACCACAGATCAATATCCGACTTGAACAAACTGAACTCTGCGCAGAACCTGGGTGTCACAATTGACGACCAGCTCACCTTTAAGGTTCATGCGGCCTCGATTGCTGGGTCATGTCGATTTGCCCTGTATAACATCAGGAAGACCAGACCCTACCTTTCAGAGCATGCAACACACCTGCAGGTACAGGCTCTCGTGATATCACACATTGATTACTGTAGCTCCCTACTGGCAGGCCTTCCTGCATGCACATTCAAACCTCTGCAGATGATCCAGAACACAGCAGCACGACTGGTCTTCAATCAACCCAAAACGGCACACGTCACTCCACTAATCATATCCCTCTAGACTCTTCTCCTCAGTCGTTCCTAGGTGGTGGAACGAGCTACCAAACTACATTCGGTCCACAGAGTCCCTTTCACCTTTAAGAAGAAGCTAAAGACCCAGCTCTCTATGAACACCGGACCTTAATGATATTGATGATATTGATGATGATGACATCGAGGATGTTGTTTATGCTGACTAGGATTTTCATGATGATGAAGATGACTATACTGATCTTGTTGATGTTGCTGATGATGATTATTATTATTTTAAAAAAGTACACCCTATACACTTCCTGTCAGCACCAGTGTCTGATTGCACTTGAAGCTGTTTGTTGGCTCTCACTGACTTCGTTCACTCCTGCATTCATTGTTGCTTGTGTCGTATTAACTCTCAAATGTACGTCACTTTGGACAAAAGCAATGTTACAATGATACAAAGAAATTGTAACTCATCAAAATGTTCTTGATAGCAACAATGAATCATTGTAGATATCTTTTACTTAATTACAGTCAGATTCTGACCTGTTAAAACTCCAAGTTAACATATCTTTATTCTGACACTTATTCACACCTGTAGTACCCTGTGAACTAGCTTAGAGATTATTCTTGCACTGTAATGTTTATTACTTGCAGAGTCTGAGGGAAATAAAGTGAATAATAAACCTGTAAATTCATATTTTCATATCTGTAATAAAAGCAGGAAAATAGAATAGAAAAATAGTGTGCAATTCAGTGGATTCAGTTGCCTACAATGTGTTAAAATAACTGTGACACTCCTAAAACTCCAGTTTGTTTTTTATTTTGTTCTTGAATTTCTGTCATTAATATCTTTGTCAACCTTTTATTAAATGTCATTTTTCAGCTCCAGCAGTGATGAGACGCTGCAGTTCAATAACAGCTGGAGCTGCAGAGGAGCATCACGGAGAAAATACGAGAGTGTGAACACAATTAGAAAAAAAATGTATTTGTTAGATTTGAAGAAAAATGCACAGTTATTGTACTGAACCTTATGTTACAGCAACATGAACCAGGGGTCAGGGGTCTTTAGTGGCACAGGTAAGAACAGGAATCCTTCCTCTGGCTATTAAAGTCGATAGATTCAAAAACATCCAGAAAAAAGAAATACATTAAAGGTTCTATTTGACTTTTTTTTAAGGTAATTCAGACTGTTATTAAATGTTACAAAGAAAACAAACTATGATTAGATGCTGAAATAAGAAAACAAGGTCGTGAAATTCAGTTTGAAAAGTACATTTATATTCTGTATGTCCTGCTATGTCTCAATCCTGCTGCCTGCTGTTTACATGTATTAAGGTAGTGGGTTTGTAAGCTTATTGAGTAACCTGATTGTGCATCCAGAGTTGAAACCAGGACTGTAAGTGTTGTTTTGTTGGTTGTTTTCTCTTCACAGTCATTTGCGGCTCCTGTTACCTCAGAGGATTCATTTCAGACAGGAGCAGGAAGTGAAAAAGTGCTCGTCTCCTTCCCACGTCCGCATGTGTTTGCACAAATCATGAGGTGTTACATTCAGAATTTATTTGGGAAATGTCCCAAAATACATTTACTTACCTAAATAACCTAATAATTAAAGTGTTTTAATTATTATAATATAACGTGAGCATGTACACAAGCTTCAGTGTGTGTTGAAGTGAAGTCAGACAGGCTTGTGTTTCCTGTTTGCTTTTTCCTCTCGTAACTTCTAGTGACTCGTCTGTTCATGTCGCCTTTGTGCTTTAAGAATCAGGTCAACATTAAGTTAATGTTATGTTACTGGTTTCATGATGTTTCATGCAGCTTCACTGTGTTCAATTAGAGTTGGTTCAGTTTGTTGTTGAAGGTTTGGATGTGTAGGCTGTTAAACATGGCACAGAATGAATACGAGATAGTTTTAACTCCTCCGTTGCATCTATTTGATTTATTTTAATGCAAAATGTAAAAACTTGTTCCTCAAATTGTCTCCGTTTTAACTTTTCTTACACAGATTGTTTTTTAACACAGTTCTAATCATTTTAAAACAGATTTAACTCTTTTTTACCTCCAATCACAAGAAACCTTTAAGGCTTCTATTACAAAAAAATAGGCTATTGTTACAAAATGCTGATGTTAGACATGAACATGTTTTTTATTGTTTAATTTTTGTCTTTTAGAGTTTTCTTGTAATTCTGTCTTATTATGTGAAGAGCTAGTGGACGTGTCGGCCCCACACTGTGCTGTCAAATGTCTCCTGACGTTCCATCAAAAATATTCCAACCAAACTCCATTCAAAAAACAGTCATTTTAAAGTAGTTTTCTTGACAGACCTGACAAAGCATGAACTCAGACTTTTTACAAACCTGCATCATGTTGTAGTTATTTCAGCATCCTATCAGCCTGTTTATTGTCATTAAATCTCAGTAACATCTGTTTATGTGGGGTTCAGCACTGTAGTAAGACAGATGATCCAACTCTTGCAAGTAACACAAAAACAGTCTCTTTGTTTGTCATAAGTATCAGTGAGAGTGTGTGCAGCTGCTGTGGACACTGAACATGGGAGACATCAGATCTGTGTCACATGCTGGAGAGAGAAAGAGAATTGGGACACTGAGCTCTTTGAAGAACAACAGTAAATCTGTCAGCAGCACTAACACATGAGTTTACTCTTCTTATGTGAAGTCTGTGTGTGTCACTGGCTTCTTCATACAGATGAATACAGCGTTCTGATGTTTGCGTTGTCTCATGTCCACTTTGACCCTGCATATAAAGGAGGTTTTAATGATGGCACCCTGTATCTAACAGAGGAGCTGGTGATGTTCTGTGGGTTTAGACTCATCGTCATTTCTGGTTGTAAATGTGAGCCAACAGGCTGCGCTCTGAATACGAGAACAATCCAACTCTGTGGGGACGGAGAGACACCATTTATGAGAGAAATGCAGTGATTTCTCCAGACAGAACAAAGCATAAAAAGCCTTTCTTTGTGTGTGAATATGGAAATAGGGCAGAGCAGAGCAAGGGTCCTCTGAGACACTTTAATTATGAATAGAAAATGAGAGACAGAGCGGAGAGGAGGTTTTCTCTGTCTCACTGATGTCTGTGACAATGACACGAGGACGTGTTGTGAAGGAATGAAAGTGATCTGCTGGAGAGGTCAGAGAGGCTGCAGACCCCCCGCTGACTGTGAGACACGCAGAGACATGGAGAGAGACATGCAGAGACATGCAGAGAGACACTTAGAAACATGCAGAGAGACATGTAGAGAGACACGCAGAGAGACACTTACAGAGACATGGAGAGAGACATGCAGAGACGTGCAGAGAGACGCGCAGGGACATGGAGAGAGACACACAGAGACATGGAGAGAGACATGCAGAGACATGCAGAGAGACCTGGAGAGGGACATGCAGAGAGACATGGGAAGAGACATGGGGAGAGACATGCAGAGAGACATGCAGAGAGACACATAGAGATACATGCAGAGACATGCAGCGAGACATGCAGAGACACGCAGAGACATGGAGAGAGACACGCAGAGACATGCAGAGAGACATGGGGAGAGACATGCAGAGACATGCAGAGAGACTTGGAGAGAGACATGGGGAGAGACATGCAGAGAGACTTGGAGAGAGACATGGGGAGAGACATGCAGAGAGACATGCAGAGAGACATGCAGAGAGACATGGAGAGAGACGTGCAGAGAGACATGCAGAGAGACATGGAGAGAGACGTGCAGAGAGACATGCAGAGAGACACATAGAGAGACATGCAGAGACATGCAGAGAGACATGCAGAGAGAGATGGAGAGAGACATGTAGAGAGACATGCAGAGAGACATGCAGAGAGAAACTCACAGAGACATGGAGAGAGACATGTAGAGAGACATGCAGAGAGACATGCAGAGAGACACTCACAGAGACATGTAGAGAGACATGCAGAGAGACACTCACAGAGACATGTAGAGAGACATGCAGAGAGACATGCAGAGAGACACTCACAGAGACATGGAGAGAGACATGCAGAGAGACATGCAGAGAGACATGCAGAGAGACATGCAGAGACATGCAGAGAGACACTCACAGAGACATGGAGAGAGACATGCAGAGACATGCAGAGAGACACTCACAGAGACATGGAGAGAGACATGCAGAGACATGCAGAGAGACACTCACAGAGACATGGAGAGAGACACACGTCTCTGTGCAGGTTAAAGTCATAACATGTTACAATGCAGCTCGTAGGGAAAGACAAGAATCAGCAACCTGGTGTTTTTTGTAAAATAAAGCTCATTATTTAAAAAAGGAAGTGATTAATTTCACACACAACAAAATAATTAGACAAACACAGCTGAAAAGAGGTTGTTTAATCTATATAATATTAATACATTGAAGAGAGGACGTAGAGGTGCGTCTGACCAAAGAGAGTCTTTACAGGAGCACACAGGTACACAGCTGTCATTCATCATTAACAGTTCACTGTGTGCAGGATAATCACAATCATGCAGTTCATTTAGGAGGCTAAAGTTCTGTATTAGTTCAATAATCTTATTATCAGTCATAAAATAATATTTACTTTCATGAAGTGTTTTATTATTTCATTTATGACTATTTTATTTTATATTTATTTCTATATATAGTTTTAATTTATATTTATTGATCTATTGTTTCTGTGATTGATCGTATGTATTCTGTTCTTTTTGCTGTTTTAATGTGTCTGTCATCTCAATGGCACTGGAAATGAGGGAAACCTCAATGTCCTTTCAAGAATGAATAAAGTTTGAAATGAAATGAAATGTTATTACTATCGTTGTCATTACTATCGTGTATTTTATTACGTTCTTTTTTTGTGTATTATTACTCAGTTGTACTTTATTACCTCTGTTGTTGTTTCTGTAAATCACGTTGAATTGCACTGATTTGTTAAAAAGGTGCCACATTTATAAAGTGTGAGTGATTTAAAGTCTTTATTTATAAACATTTGTACATACTTAATAATAATAATAATGTTCTAGTTATCGACCATCGATGCTTAAAACAAACACAGATCTGTCTCCAGCTGTGTTTTTAATGTGTGTGTGTGTGTGTGTGTGTGTGTGTGTTGTTTGTTTACTGTCTGCTGACTGCTGTGAATGTGTTTCATATGATTCAGTGTTTATTTTATCTTTCATGTGGTCAGCTTTATTTTAATGTGCATCATAAACATGATCTTCATTTAATGTGTGTTTCAAAACCTCAGGTACACAGAAGGCCGCTGGTTTACTGTGGTACCTGGTTTATTACAGAAACTGAGGGTGTGTTTTGTAATAATTTGTAATAAAGAAAAATATGAGTTTATATTAAAAGAGGCCATTATTATATTATTATTCAGTGTGCAGGTAAAAAAAAGACGAGGAATATATTAATTTAATTAACTGAAAATTAATTTGCATGAATAAAATATACATATTAAATACACAATAATATTATGCATTTCTGAAAAACAGTCATTTGAAAGACCAGCTGGACAGTGTTTGTTTATTGAACCGACTTGCTCACTTTATTGTGATGTTACATTTTTAATCTCTCACCTGACCACTTTAAAAATCTGACCACACGTTGCTCATGAATTAGAGTGAGACGTTACTGACTTTTATCACTAACTTGATCCTTTTAAAACTAAAGTGTACGTAGCACAGTTATTATTGCTAACTTGCTGAATACTTTATTTTGAAAGTCTAACCACCCGTTCCATATGCTAACATAGCAGGGCCCTGCAGGTGCAGAAGTGACAGCTGAGGAGTGCTTAGATTGTCACATTCTGAAATGTGTGGACACTGAGCTACTACATTTGTTGAGAGTTGAGAGTCAGAACGAGTTGTAAATAATTGAGGTTTAGGTGGTTGAGTATGTTTTTCAGTATTAAAAACAGGAACTTTGACTAAACCAAAAGAAGTGTTTCTGTCTCTGGTATCATAAATATTCAGTCTCCTTCCATCAGAAGTTTGGTTGTAGCAGAGAGAAGTCGTCCTGCACAGAGCACGTGCAGCGTGCAGCGTGTGTGTTCTCTCTGTGTTTGAATAAAGTTTCATTATTAGAACAACCTGAGCAGATGTGTAAACAAAGATTAAAGTCCTCCGCTGCTGCGAGCGGGGTCAGACATGAAATATTCACTCAGAGGTGTGTGTGGCACTCGGCTCTCAGCCAGGACACGCATCACTCTGGATCTTTGTTTCCTTACACCCCCCCTCTCTGAAATGGGAGAAAAGACAGGAAGAGCCAGATGGCCGCAGCTCCCAACACCCCCAACCCACATGAAATATTCAGCCAGGATCTGCAATCTTTATGATTGTCTTAAAATAGGAAAGATGGTAAGCAAACACCTGTTTACAGCCCTCCCCTTTCTGCTGTGGGTGCATTATTTTACGTGCATATGCAGAAATGTGCAAACTATCTACATTTCACGGCAGCAAATTCACACTTCTCTTTATCTGCTGCCACATGTTTCTCTCCTTCTCATGATCTGCATCGCACCTTCACATCTCAGGACCTCGATGCAACACTTTTTTTTAATCACAGTACTTTAGGTTGGATCAGCTGGTTTATTCTGTTAATAAAGAAATATGATGACAGCCTTTAAGGAAACATGCAGAAGAAGAAGAGGATGGAGACAATCCAAAAAACCAAAGATTTACACAATCAGATTTGGAAACAGAATTAACCTTTTTTTTTTGTTGTTTGCCTCCACAAGACAGTCGAGTGTTTCCCAGAGAATGACGTGTTACTGTGGTCAGGACAGACGTATTTGTATGTGGAGAATATTTGAATGATTCTAAAACAAACTAAGAGCATAAGTAGGACGACATTAAAATGGATACGTGTCATTTGCAGGAGGAACAAAACACCAGAGAACATCTCTCTCTGTCAGTAGACAGCTGCTCACCACAGCAGAAACAGATAGAAGAGAGGGAGAGAAGGGAGAGAGAGAGGGGAGATTGTTTACTAATTGATTGCAGATAGAGTCATTGGTTGGTTTATATTATTTCTTTCAAGAACAATAATAATAAAAACCCACATTGAATAAATTACCTTCAGGCGTTGCTAAAATACCTCCTTTACAAGACGGGGTCAGGAAAAATGCTCAGTGATTTTCCATGAAGTCACAGTGACAATGACCTTTGACCTTGTGTGTGTAAAAAATGTCATCATTTCATCTTTTTATCCAACATAGATGGACGACACGTCTCCATCTGCTCCCATTGTACGAAAGTGATGCCAAAATAGCCCCCATGATAAGCGCTGCCATTTTGCGATGGTGACGTCATTTGGAGCCAGAGACTGCGCAGTAGAGATCGGCGGATGACGCTGCCGTAGCCACTTCCGCTAATTAAAACACACACAAAACGTACCGAAAAAACAGCAAAGATCCTGCATGTTGGCGTGTTTAACAGCAGAACAGCTTCTCTGTGTTGGTCTGAGGTTAACGTTCACAGGTATGTAAACTTCAATGACTGTAGTGATTGTTTTAGTGACGTCTCCTCTCGCCGTTCCTCCTCCACTCCGCTAATCAGGAACAGATCGGCTACAGGAGCCGAATTTGTCAACAGAGCTGTCAATCATCCTTTTGACAGCATCAAATAACTAATTAAAAATAAAGTTGTCAGAAAAATGAACACTTGGATGTAAATCAGCATGATAAGAACTAACTATGATGACAAAAACCATGTTTGAGAAACATTTATTTGATGTGTATTTTGATTTTATAGTTTGACTCATGTCCCATCTGTTAACATGGAGGAGGCGGGTTTATTCTTATATGAGAACAGGTGAAATCCTTTTAGAATTAAAAATAGACTAATTAGTGCGTCAAAGCCTGAGATTCAACAATAACATCGTTCCCTTTAATCAGGTGTCCCCCTCCCCCTGCCCCTTCCCCGTTATCTCAACAAGCATTCAGTGTAACACAGATCAGCAGCATCTGAGTGAGAACATGTTCGAGCATGTCGTGGTTAAAGTTCTGCATCTTGTCAGTGTGTCTGTACACGTGTGTGTGTGTGTGTGTGTGTGCATGTGTGTGTGTGTTCGGCCTTAATAACACTACCTTATTCCTCAGAGACTTCCTGCTCAGAGTCAGTGGGGACTGAGATCGTTTCTCTTCCCTCAGGGAGGCTGTTGCTCCCCAAAGACCTGCTCCTCTCCCCAAGAATGCAGTGATGAACAACAACACATAACACCTGGAAAGTAGGCCACAAGCACGCACCATCCGTCCTCCTTCCTCCTAACTTTTGTGGAGGAGAAACGGGAGGTGGAGGTGTGGGTGCTGCAGGTTTACAGGGAAGAAGAGTCGTGTCTTTGTTGGGAGAAAAACAAAAACATGTCTTTCACTTCCTGTCGGAGTACCAAACTGCTGCTTTCTAACAAGCTTCAGGTGAAGAGAGAGAAAACAAGTGTCTGCTTTGGGAACAACACTTCTCTTTTACTTAACATCAGAACTGAACACAACATGAGGAGTATGAAAAATAGATTCAAATCTATCCTGAAAACATCCAATAATGATGAATGTATTAAATGTATCGACTGAGTACAAGAAAGAAAGTGAATGGAGCTTTTTTTTACACGAATGCATTTAGCTTAAAGGAGCTGTGGAAAGGATTCTGTGCCATCCAACCTCCATCTGTGAGGTTAAAGATTCACCTTCACCCACCTGTAAGCAGAATCTGCAGCGGACCTTAAACTATGGTTTGTCCTGCTCGCTATCAGGATTTCTCTAATGGACACCAACTACCGGTGTTCTGTTTCAGCTGTGGAGCGCCTGTCCATCTGTCTCCGCTGAGTGGCAGTTTCACTGTACTGCTGGAAATCTGTCTTACGCTATGAACCCCAAATAAACAGATGCTACTGAGATTTTATGACAATAAACAGGGTGAAAGGATGCTGAAATAACTACATCATGATGCAGGTTCATAAAAAGTCTGAGTTCAGGCTTTCTCATGTCTGTCTGCAAGACAAGAAAACTACTTTAAAATTGCTGTTTTTTCGAATGGAGTTTGGTTGGAACATTTCTGATGCAACATCAGGACATCAGGAGAATCTGATAGGCTTTCAGGACACATCATCAGACAAATTTGAGGCAAGGTTAAAGATATTAAAGTCATGTAAATGAGTACAGTTGTGTGATTGAGGTTCGGTCATTCCTTCGTTTACGTCACCGAGCATGATTTTGAGTTTGAATGGAACAGCATGAAAAATCAGCTTCACTTCATGGTGTCAAAAATCTGCACCAGAAAACAGAATGTGACAATCACTGTGAATGTACAGGAACAGTTTGTGTAAATAATGATAGTAATTATATAGTTTATTTCCTGCTCTCACCGCCGCCAACATTTAACACTTACAACTAGTGCGTGTGTGTGTGTGTGTGTGTGTGTGTGTGTGTGTGTGTGTGACCTTCTGATAACCAGCCCCGGGGCAGGGTAACAGCCATCCTCTGACCTTAACAGAGTTTGGAGATATTCATCCCCCTGGCTCTGACCATCAGTCTGCAGGGAGGCTGCTGCTGCTGGTGGTTGGTGGTTGTTGGGGGTAGGAGGGGTGGGGGGGGGGGATCATGTCTGTTCTATCATTGATCCAAATGTGCGTTTTGTCCTCAGTCCAAATCTGAATACAGAAATGTAACCAGACTGAGTTTAGTCCCATCACAGGCCTGGCCTGAGCTAAAGGTCACAGTCAGTGTTGAGTGAAAGTTCATCTGCTCGTCTGCTGCTCGTCTCTGCGGGACCAAACTTCCTGTTTCACTCTGGGTCACATGATCAACTCAGAGACATCGAGCTGTTTTAAAAGGCACAAATGATTTTACATCACTGAAAGGAGTTAATCCAGAGCAGTTTGGGCAAAGATTTTTACATGTTTATTAGATACAAACAGTTTTATAATCACCCCAGTAGACGGACCTTTCTGTTACAGAGGAAGAAGATTTATTAACACAAACAGACGCTCTCTTCAAACACCAGACTCTCTTGATAAAAACAGTGATTTGACCTCACAGAACACAGGAGCTGCCATAAACAGTTATTGTGTGTTAAACAAATATTGTGTTGGATCTGAAGTAACCTTTTAAAACCACAAAGTCACATAATAACAAAACAAAGTAAATGAGGCAGAAGTAGATAGGATTTCAAGTTGTCCTCTAAATAAAATACTGTTAATAAGAGTTTGTTTGTTTCTTTATAAAATGTATTGTTGACAGGAAGTGGCCTCGCTCTCTTCACGAGAACATGTTGGTGTTTCTTGTATCTGAATCAGCTGTGGCACTACAGCCTCCACCAGTGAGGGAGGGCAGCCTGCAGAGCCTGGGCTACAAACGCAGCAAAGCACTCTGCTGCTCGTTCAGCTCATGATGGAGGTTAGGAGGGTTATTTGTACGAATCATTGTTGGTTTGCATTTTATAAACTGTTGAATACTGTATTGTATCATGGTTGTTTTGCTGATGGGTCGGCATGAATCTTACTTTAAAGGACGTGGACCGTGTTGTGTTTGCTGCATGGCCTGTGCAGAAGCTTGTTTAGAAACATCATTAGCAGAGCTGCTGTTTATGAAATGGATCCTTGAGGAGTTGAGAGAGCCTCCTCCTCTGATTTAACAGCCCGTCTCTGCCCGCTCACGAGGTGGATTAACTGTCGAGTGTGTAACTAGCAGGAGGTCCGGGTGTCTACATCTAGTTTGTGTTTGAATCAGCGGCCCCTCTGGGGGACGGGAGTGCCGCGCTCGGCAGACTGGAGAGCACGGCAGGAGGCAAAACACTGATTTTTAATTGATACATTAAACAGTCAAACAGATTGCACAACCTCAGGCCATGAACAAAACAGCATGCACAACTCTGCGCCGCGGGCGAGCAGGGAGCTGCATCTCTCTCTGTCGTCCTCATGTCCTTATTCTTACTCTTATTCTCTGTTCCACAGGGACACACTCGTGTTGTGTTGTCTGCTTCAGCTGCTGAAAACAGTCTGCACACACACACACCTGCACAGAGTGTGTGTGTGTGTGTGTGTGTGTGTGTGTGTGTGTGTGTGGAGGAGTGCTGCTTCTCTCAGGCTCAGCAACCAGGTCTGTTATGGAAATCCACAGTTTCTTTTGTGTCCTGATTGCAGGCAGCAGACAAAGTTTCAAATTACATCACATGCTTCCTGTGTGTGTGCGTGTGTGTGTGTGTGTGTGCGTGTGCGTGTGATCGATATGATCTGCAGCTCCCACTCCAGCTAATGTGCTTTAAATAGGAAAGTGCTTGTTGTGTGGCAGGACTAATTAAAATGATTTATGCTAGCGTTGCGTGACATCATTGGAAGCCCGAGTACAGCCCACAAGATAAAAAACCAAATGAATTAATCTATTATCCAAACACATTCACTCTGTGACGCTCAGCCAGTGCAGTAAACGCCCGCCTGGATCAATGATATCAAAATAAAGGGGCACACCTCCAGCGTGTGTGTCTCTATGCCAACCTGATGGATTCTGGGAGAATTGTTGTCCAAATAAGCTCATGTCTATTTGATTCAAGGGGCTTTTACTCCATCTGCTACTGGTCCATAATCTGAGCTCTGTTGGTACCAAATTAACAGAAGGTAAAAACAGCTTGTTCACAGTGTCCGCTGTGACGTCACTCATTTGTTAGTGGACCTCCTTTTTGAAGCCTTGAGTTCATTGTTTTGGCTAAAGCCATCTTGAGTTCTTACAACCAAATGAGTTTTTAAAGCTATACAGCCTGTGTCAGGTCAATTCATTAACTTGCTACTTAAATAGTTAAACCACCATGTTTACCACAGAATAAGATTCTATTTCAGTCAGACAACTCACGTTATAGTTTGAAATGTTTATTGCAGCAGCAGAACATAGCTTGTGTTTGCCGTCTAGGCTCTGACCTCATCGCTCCTCGCAGATTTATTTTACATGCAGAAATTGAGGAGTGATGAGATAATATCTTAAACCCCCTATTCGGAGCCTGCAGGTGGATGCTGGGGTGGTGGTGGGGCTAAAATTAAGAGCGCACTGGTGCAGGGCAGTGATGGCAATGACAGAGCAGAGGGAGAGACCAAAAATCTTGCAGTTTAAATAGACCGCCAATTGGGAGGAAGTGTTGTCGGGTGATGTGAAAGTGACGCATATCAATTATTAAATCAGTGCAGATCGAGTTGTCTGCCTCAACTAGCTCGCAGGCGTCGCCCCATTTGTGGTGGTAGGTTGAGCAGTGTTTTTATTTACCAGACTATTAGAGGCTCAGAGAGCTCGGTGAATGTAGGGGACTTGTAGCTCGCCAGCCCTCATCTTCATAGGGAGAGCGGGTGTCAGGTGACTAACCAGGTACTAGAAAAGAAGCGTCTGCTCTTCTACAGCCCGCCATTTTCTCTGTAGAACAACAACAGTCCTGACTCCCTGCACGGGCTGCCACAAATAAATCACTGTATGACAAACACTGAACGAGCTAACAAGCTTTGGTGAGCACAGACACTGGTAGCTGCTAATTAGTGCTAGTGCAGTGGTGTAGTGGATCATCTCTCAATCAGAAGGTTGGTGGTTCGATCCCTGATTGCTACAGTCTAATTGTCCTTGGGCATGACACTGAACCCCCCATTGCTCCCGGTGGCATAGCCATCGTGTATGAATGGGCATAGATGAGATTGAAGATTGGCACTTCGGCCTCTGCCATCAGTGTGTGAATGGGTGAATGTCACATGTAGTGTAAAAGCAGCTTTGAGTGGTTGCAGGACTAGAAAAGCGCTATATAAGTACAGTCCGTTTAATATTTACCATATAAATAAAATAATAGTATAATGTGACTGAGTGTAAAATTTGTGTCAGACTTGTTGGATGGTCTGTTCGTACAATAAAGCGCACAGCAAGACAGATTATTTGTCTGATATTTACATGAAAAGCATATTTGCATAAACAAGTGAGGTTCCCCAAGGCTCCATCCTCGGCCCCCTGATGTTCTGTATAAACATGCAGCTACTTGGACGTAATCTGTGTCTTTCTGTGGATGATTACGTCCCATTAAAATGGTCATTGTCCTGTTGGTAGAAAGACAGTATGTGTGTCAAAATACTTTATCCAGAAATTTGAAAACACATCTGAAATCATCACAGTTTTACAGAAAATATTCGACTCTGACTTCAAGTATCTGTCAAAATCCTAGTTCTAATATTTTATTCTAACCATCTACATTGATCCCTTGAGTAAAATGGCATTAGAAGGTGGTGTTATTTATGTAACGACAGCTAAATGTTTCATATGAGCAGCAACAGAATAAGCACTTATTAGCTACGGCTGATACAATGTGCTGCCCCTGAGGTTTCATTCAGCTAACCAGCTATAACTTACCTGAATGTCTCCTAAGGAAAAGTGAGGACAAAGGGCTGGTCAGAGTGTTTAATGTTTCCTGTAGCGTTCATGTCTGAGGTTACAGAGATGGAAATGAAACTAATTAGCTTCTTGTCACCTCATTGTTCTCTGATCAGACAATGAAAGCCTGTTAACACTCCAAATGAAAACCTAACAACAACATAAACCAGCATGTTGGTTCAGGATGCAGAAACACAGTGTGAGTCTGCATCCTGGTTTCATGCACATCAGACAGTGTGAGGATCAGAGCAGGTGACCACAGCGAGTTTACACTGATGAGCTATTAAAGCATCAACATGATTCAAAGCTGCTCCAACCCCCCCAGAGGGTAAAATATAAACACAAGTTTATTCTTCAGCTGCTGGAGACAAAAGGAATAAAAGGAGTTCAATAAGCAGAAGCAGCTCTTCCTCCTGCTCTCTGTAATCCAGCGCTGCCTTTCATGCGTATTTATAAGCCAAGCTTTTACTGTATATATTTGTGGAGAGCACATGAAGCCTGCTGAAGCCTCACAGCTCACACAGATGAGGTGCAGATAGTTCAGCCTTCATACATATTCATGTCCTAAATGTGAACGCGCTGCAGATGTGAGGCCCTATTCTTAGACGCAGCGTGGTGACATGCTACATAAGGCAAAGCAACACACACACACATACACACACACACGGACAGGAGTCTAATGGACCTGTTTGTTGGAGTTTTCACACTGTAGTCAACAATGTGAGAATTAGAAAGGGCAGAATCTCATTAACTACCTTTGTAGCGTTGACATTTCATTTGCATCCAGCTCATCTCTTCATTTCACACTTTCACTTTCCCAATTTCCTCCCAGTTTCTGCGGCTGAGGAGGAAACAATGTTTGACAGTAATTTCCGCAGCGTGTTATTAATGCACAGATGTCACCGCAGCAGCGTTATATACAGCACAGGGTGTGTCTCTGTAGTGAAGCTGTCACCGATCATGACCTCTGAACCACCTCACACACTAACCTGTGCTCCTCTCACACTCCGAGCTCAGTGTGTCAGGTGTCTGTGTGTGTTTCCCACAGCTCTGACAGGAGCAGGATGAGGGAGGCGGTTTTCTTTCAGGCTCTTTGAACTGTTGAAGACTCACAGTGTTTTTGTGTTTTCAGTACAGATCAGACAGAGGCCCCTCAGCTCTCAGGAGCCTGGCTGACACCAGAGGCTGCTGGAGCTGCTGCTGTACTGCAGACCTGCCAACCTTGAAGAAAGTCTTGGACTACCACCTTATGCCGAGGAAATGTTCAGCTCCTGCATGTGTGTGGCCAAAAAGGCATAACACATACAGGGCCGTACGCAGGGTTTTAGGAGGTCCAAAAACTGAGACTGGTAGCGGGGTTTGGGGGCATGCCTCCCTGCAGAAATTTTGATTTCCCTGATCTAAATATGTGCATTTAATACATTTGGAGAGCCATGAACCATGTCAGTGGGCAGCAGCATGAGAATCAGGTTAAATGTTGCAATGAATGATCCATTCTTAAATCTGTAAATACAGAAGACTTAAATTATCACGAAACATCTGAAAATGAATGTTGACGTTTGATTATGATGTTTAATTAAAGTCACAGGACAGACACCATCTACTCTTTTTTTTTACCCTTACTCTGTGACTGCTCACTTGTCTCTCCTGCCGGTGCAAATACTTTTACTTTTTTTAATTTCATTTTTGTGTTTGAGTTTGCATCTGTACATAAACAAAATGTGCGTTATACAATTATATATTTATAGAATACTATATTATTACACCACTATTATGCAGTACTGTATCCTATATATCTCTGTGGTAATTGCATTATCTGAATTGGATCAGCGCAGCGACATAATGCTCATCCTATCCTGGGCACGAGTGTGCGGGTTAGGGTTTTACTCGCATCCACCCAACCCATTATGAGAGCCAATCAGCACCATGCCGAAAATATGCTTTACTCAACAATCTGAACCCAACCCGAACCACGCACGGCCAACTTTATACATTATAGTAGCACAATTATCAGGACGGAGGACAGAAACAAGGACTGAGTGCCGCAGCGCTCTCCAAGGTGTGTGTGTGTGTGTGTGTGTGTGTGTGTGTGTACGTGAGAGAGAGAGACAGAGAGAGGGGAAGAGAAGGTGGCATGGCCATCTCTCCAGGTAACTTTCTAGGATTTTCTGTGACGCCATGATCTGCTCTTCTCATTACGATTTTGGGTTTGGTTGCAATAATTAAGTCACGTTTAACCGTCTGTGAAACACAGACAATATAACTTACCAGTACTTTGTCAACTTAAATGACCGGTGAACAAGCAGGCTAGCTATCCAATAGCTATGTAGTGTTAGGCTAACTTAGCTTAATTCACAATCTCAACTTTCCACATCCCCGCCCCCAGTCTGTTTACCTTTGCAAAGCAGCTCAAAGAACGGTCCTCACCTGAGGAACCAGCCAGCCGTGAGAACGAGAAGGAATAAAATCCAGCTCAAGAGTGTTGCTGTCGATTTTGGGACCCTAGCTAACATTACTGTCCTTTAAAATGATATCACACACTTGTCAATCATCCCCGCTTGCAAAAACATATTTTGTAGGTGGGTGAAGGTAAGGGGAACGGATCCAGCACTATGAGTGGTCAAACTCTTTTTCTTCTTTTGCCTTTCAGCTGGCTCGACGCTTGTTAGCGTATCGCTGCTGCCTCTGGCTGTTAGACTTGCGTACTGCACAACTGGTCAAATTCACAAGGAGTCACCAGCTTTTTGAAAACTTTAGTAAAATACTTACAGATTGGCAGGTGTGGTACTGGCACCTGGCAGTAGTTGGTTGGTTGTGCATAACATTAATTTAATGCTTTGATGCTATAAAAAGGGGGTGTGACCTCATGATTGACAGCTCTGTTGACAATTGGGGCTCCTGCAGCGTTCTGTTCCCGAGTAGCAGAGTAGAGGAGGAACGGTGAAGAACACAAGAAGATGTTCTGCTGCAGACTGAGCCAACCTGAGGACTCCAACACGTCAAGGTCACAAGGTAAATGTGTGTTTTGGGTAGAGGAAGGGGCGGGACATCAATACTGCGGCTCCACCAGCTGATCTCTACTGCACACACTCTGGATGAGCAAGATGGCAGCGCCCGCTCCAGGGGGTAAGGCTTCACTTTGTACAATGAGAAGAGGTGGAGACGCATTGGCCATCTTTATACACAGTCACTCATTTTAACCAACAGACCTGATTTCAAGACAAATATGTGGCACTTGCAGCCTGAGAATATTCGCTTTCACTCTTGCTGAAGCCGGTTTACAGATGAATTTAATGGGAATTTCCCGTTTTGCCAAGATTTCCTAAAAAACTCTCAATAGACTCCCTGTCAATCATCACTTATGAGAAGTGTGTGCCGTCTGTATCTGCAGAGACTTTGCTCTGTGCCTGGGTTTCTTATTTCCCTGTTTTGTTTCTGGCTGCAGCCGACCAGCACGTCTGTGTGGCGAGAGACAATCGGTTCTGTGTTTTAGAACAGCCTTACCTCGCATTGTGTTGTAAAGCGGACAAAGGCCACACTCCCAGGGACTGTCTGTCAGCAGTTTTTTGCCACGCACCAGCCAACAGCTTAATATTCCTTACATTCACTAGGTCTCTTTTGCATCAATGCTCCGTGTGCATTTGTGGGAACCTGCAGCCAAAACAGAGAGTACATCAAGCAGAAAGCAAAACACTGTTGGGTTGATAAAATAAAAGCACTTCTCATTGAGACGTTCTACATCCACAGGTTAGCAACACATTTACTCTCACTGCTAAATATTTACATCAGCAGTAAGAAAAATGACGAATGCTTTAATCCTTTAGATCAATAAGGAAGCTGTCATCTCTTAATAAATTAGTAATTAAACTCAGTGACCTCCACATGTGTTGCTGTGGACTCGGAGAAGCAGCTAAAAGTAGCGTCTCCGACCCTCCCAGAGAGACGTGGAGTCGGCAGTGGAACCAGCCGCAGAGTGTGTTCTCAATCTTACTGGCTGCGTATCAGCTGCTGCCATCTGTGCCAGCATCATCTCACATTCAGCTCCTCTCTGCGAGCCCAGAAATCGAGCAGGCAGATTCTCCTAAAGCCTTGGCATTACACAGGGAGGGGAACAAATGGGATTTCTCTTGTCTTTGATCTTTATTTTCAGTCTGATGCCATCTGCATGCAGAGTCTCCAGCATGGCCCGCTGCTGCAGACGAGGGAGTCACATTAATATTTAAATGGAAGCAATTATCCAAAGAGGCCGCGTGCATTCTTGTTACCACATGTCCCATTGTGAGGCTGCCACTGCCATTCACATTCTGTTACACACATCACAACCGCTGCATGCTTGTATACTGTGCACACAGTGAACATACAGTAGCTTCAGAGCGACCCCCCAAACAAACACACACAGTCAGAGTGATGCGATTTAGAGTAATGATGTTACTGCTTTGGGTCGTCACATTCAGGGAGATCTTTAAGCATAATCACACATAATTACAGCCCATTACAGTCGGCAGCTCGGCGTGAGGGATGAAAGAGGAGTAATCCTCAGGAAGGTGGAGGCTGCTGCTGCTGGAGCCGAGCAAGCAGATACAATCCTGTTTCCTCTCAGCTCCCTGAAAATTAAATATCAAAGCGCTTTTTATCCAACGGAAATGAATGTTAACGGTCAAAGAAACACTTCTGCGTTGTAGGCAATGTGCTTAGCCTAGCTTAGCATAAAGGCCAGAAGCGAACAGATAGTCGCCTGAGTCCAGAGCTCCATCACACACCCACCTGTTTCCTGAACAGATTAAAGATCAGAACAGGCTGCTCTTTCTCTGCCTCCATCAGTTAGTTAGTCTGTGTTATCGTGTGAGTTTAGTGTAACGTAGTATAAGTGTAATAATAATAAAATTACTTTTTTTGTTAATGGAGTCTGGTGGCTTTAAAGGGAGCGCTGTAACAGCTGTTTCTGCCCTCCAGGATCACGTTGCAGCCATTACAGCCTGTTTCACAGCTGCAGGCTGAAACATTAAACGTTACAGGTAACTCTTTAACTTCACAGAACCTTAAAGGAGAAAGATTTACATTTACATTTACCCACCCTTTACATCCAGTAAAGAAACATCCTGTTTCAGTGCATCCTTGCTGTCGTAGGATAAAGCCATAGAAGACATCACTTGGGTTTGTTTTCATAATGAACCATTGGAACTCAACTGATCTAACCAATCAGAGTGTCAGCTCTCATCCCCTTTAAGAGCCAAGTGTGCCTGCAGGCAGACGTGTTGCTTTTTACACGGTGGATTTCAGTCATTCTTCTTTTATAAACGGAACCCGACCAGCATATTATTTCCACTGTGCCCCTGCACACGCAGAAAACACACAGGTCACTGTACGATATATGTCAAAGTAGGGATTGATGTTAAAGCCACTGAAGCGATCACACTGCCCAACAGAAACAAATATGAAGAGAGACGCTGTGAACGTTTACGCACGAGGCACAGCATTAATGATTCAAGTCTCCAGACAGACAGGATCTTATGTTTATTAAAGTTCTGCGTGCTGACCATCAAAGAAAGGTCGGCTGTAAATGTTTATCATCACATGGCTGCATTCTGTCGTTGCATAATGGACACTGGACAGTGTTTTAAAGTAGTTATGCAGGTAGTTATGTCTGAGGATTATAATAAATGTACCTCTTAGTTGTGTGTATGCGATTGTATGTCTGTTTCTGCGTGTGTTAAAGAGAGCGTGCATCATAATGGCAGTTTTTGGCCTGTGCATGGCTCGAGCAGGAATCTCCCTGAGGTGAAGCAGGTGTGTGTGGAGGCAGCGGTGAGATCATCCACGTCTTCCGACACTTCTCACCAGATTGGTAACAAACTGAAAGCATCATCATGATTTAAGGAGACGAGGGAAACAAAAGCTTGCCATCTCACAGGCCTCTGTCCCTTAAACAATTTTTTTTTTACTGTATCTGCTTTTTGCTTATGAGTAGAAGCACTGCTGTGCGTCCCCGTGTGAGTGCCAAGCAGAGACTCGTGTTGTGAACTCTCCGATGTATGTCCATGAGGCGCCCTTTAAATACCAGGAACATATGATAGGAACATCATTTTCTGCATCCTCAAGATATCACACCACTCATTTGCCTGAACACACCTCATTTTCAGACCAACATGCCCATGGGTGCTCGATCACTTGCTATTTACTTGAAAATGACGACTGCATCAGGTGGAAATAGCAATGACGCTAGCGCTCTGCGCTTTGGCAGTTTGCGCAGGATGGACGATAGGGCCCTTTAGTTTTCTTGTAAGCTGTGTCCTTAAATGCTTTATATCTGCATAATGCATCTGTACAAAGTAAAGGTTATGGAAGCTGTTATGGTTTTTATTTAGGATCCATTCAAACAGGATTATGCGAGCAACAATCATCAGCCCATTTTCATTTGGTTAAGAGAGAGTCCAATTTGTTCCTTATTTCTCCCCTTAGAATCCCAATTCAGATACTTTAATTAGATCTTTATTGAAGGTAATGGGTTTTACAGGGAAAAACAAAGTAAATTAGTTTGATAGTGGTGCTTTAAACACAAATATCTCACAGTTAGAAGGAAATCTAGAAGCTGTGTTTCCCCTCATGTGTTAATAATGTCAGCGTGTCCTGGGGGTGGAGGCTTTATTCCTCTGTGTTCAGCTGAAGGTGTCTCTGTTTGTTCACCTGTTTGTGTAAATGAACACCTTCTTCTCCTTTAACGACTTCTTAACCGCTGCTGTCTCTGTGCCGTTCGGCCGTCCTAATTGGCCCAAATCATCGTTTCTCTGCTCGCTGCCGGAGAGACCACCCCGCCCCCTCCCGCTGTGCAGGAGCTCGCCTCCTCCTGCCATGTAAATGAGGCCGGGCAGAAGAGAAAACACCGGCAGAATAAACTGTCCTTGCACCCCCCCCTCACCCCCTCACCCACAGCCCCAGCTCCCCACCGCCGTACAGCTCATTAACCCACAGAGGGCACAGGAAATGAAACCTCTGACAGGACGTTAGGGAGCAACTAATGACCCAATCAGCAGGGTGACACCCGCCAAATTAGCATTAAGCAAGCACTATAGACATGCGTGTGTGTGTGTGTGTGTGCATGTGCATGTTTGTGTGTGTGTGTGGAGGAGGCTGAGTGTGTTTCAGAGCGGCTGATGGGAGCCCTCAGGAGCATCATCCATCCTCTGACGCCCGGACCTGTACGAGTCTCCACATTAAAGAGAGGAAATAAGAGAAGTTCTGCAGGGTCTGATCTGCACACACTGACTCTCTGATGGGGGTTGGGGGGGTAATTTCAGCCTCCATGAAACCATTTGAAGAACATGTTGATGCAGTTATGTGTGTAAAGCCTGCCCTCGTGCATGTGCGGGCTAAGTAAAGCCTTCTGGGCTGTTGTTTGATGCCGGTTGATCCTCGTGAGTTCAGAAGTCTTCAGGATGTAAATAAGTGTTCTTTCATCACATCGTGTGTTTTACATGATTAGAGGACTAACACCGTAACATCCGGACCTGCTGCCGCCCACATCACACACGATTTACTCCATGCTACCTGCAGGCAGAATGTATTCTTCAGGTTTCATGATGCAGTGAAGGTATGGAACAGTTGGGGCAGCAGTGTGCTGTTGTTGTGCTAACACTGCCAGAAATAAAAGAAGAAGGAGAAGTCGTCCTGGTCCCGCATCAAAGCTGGTTATCATGTCTCCATTTGCTCTCTTCACCAGCGTTCCCAACCACTTCTATATGTTTACTTTTCCCTTAACTGACTGATTGTTGTGCAGCCATCTTTTTTTTGTCTGACAACAGACTTCTCCCTTTAATCTGTGTCGTCCAAGCATTGTCCTTAAAATTCCTCCCTCTCCCCCCTCAATGACGTCATTCACGGTTGTATTACAATGCACAGCTTCTGTTAGAAGATTTCACACAGGTAAAAAGCTGATGGCAGCACATGTTCCTGTGGTCACTGAGTCGTGTCGCTGCAGACTGTCCGACAGCGCCGCAACTGCAGCGAGATACAGGTAGAGTGTTTGAATAAAACACAGTCCTGGCCGTCCCCAGCTTCAATCCAGAGGAGAAACTCAGGTTCTATTTCAGAGTCCAGCTTTATTCAGTCTGCATCTACAATAATGTTAGTCAGTGCTCCAGACACACTGTTACAACTCTGTCTCCGTTACCGACTGAAAATTGTAAACGATGGCTGGAGTTAAAGCAGATACGTTACAGGCGAGGTCTTTAGAAAGCAGCAACAGTTTGACACTCAGAGATGAACAGTTGTTCTGCACTGAGAGCATCTTTCCAGTCTTCAGAACTCTCATAGAACTCTCCTTTACATGGCATCACTACATGCTGACTGTTTGTCTTCTGCTGAGTTTGTGTGACTTCAGTGTTTTAAATGGTTAGTTTGGATCCAGTTAACACAATGCTGCAACACAACACAGTGGCAGCAGTAAACCAGCAGCTCTGCAAGGTGGAATTAAATGACTGTCTTTGCAGAGAGCAATGTAAAGTCTGTTTGTGGTTAAACAATCATCTTCCTCTGTAACAAAAAGGTCTCTCTCTGTAGGGATCCTTTGTTGTCAGACAAATGTCAGACAATCTGAGCCTGACAGTGGAAACAACAAGAACTTTTACTGGACGTACTTTAATCTGTCAATGATTATGTTGCAGCCAGTGCAGCCTGAATCTACTATCTACTGGAAACATTCAAACACTTTCTGTACCTGTTTGTGAGTAAGATCCAAAAATTTGTTAAAAATAAACTGTAGTTCCTCATTCACTACAAAATACTTTTGTGGGGGAAAAAAGGAAAAACTCTGTTTGCAGTAAAGAAAAGGTTCCAAACTGAACAGCAGTGTTGCACAATAGCAGCAGCCTGGTCTAATGTAACAGAATCAGAGCTTATTAGAAGCTCCATTAACAGGAGAGTAAGTGTGAGAGGTTGTGCAATCAGAAATCATTTAGTGGGAACATTTCTTCAGATGAGGAGGTGCAGACTGATGTGTTTGATCCTCGTTCACCATCACAGCTCGTCCTCGTGACTTTAATTGATCCTGAATATTTCCAGCGTCTCTGTTTTCCCCTGATGTCACTGCTGTTCAATAACATCGCGCTCCTCACAAACACAATGACATTTACATCTTTAATTAGTGAACTATTTGTTTTTAGATGTAAAATTAGCTTTTCCCCTCGAGGATCTCACAGCAGCAGATCCATGAGTCTGTTCGCTTTAATTGCACATCACACATAACGAGGAATCGCACGACGGAGGTAAAAACCTGTTTTTAGAACACAGACTGAGTGATGCATCAAAGCAGGATTTAACATTCATATAACACTGAAAACAATGTGACAGAGGTGTTATCTTCTCTCTTCTTCTGCTGAGCATAAAGGAAACACAGACACAAATACATATATGAGGATTAGAGACTTAAATATATGTGTGTTTGTATGCACGAGTACAGGAGCAGCAGCAGCTCTGAATTACACGCAGCATTTCAATTCTATTGTCTCCTCATCTCCGGGACTCACTACTAAAATGCTCATATTATCATCACGTGTGTGTGTGTGTGTGTGTGTGTGTGTGTGTGTGTGTGTGTGTGTGTGTGTGTGTGTGTGCGCAGAGAAGTGGGACACTTGTAATGAACCAAATTCACTGCAGAGAGAAAAAAAGGAGGAACAAAAAGAGGCCGTGAAACTGGTGAATAAATGAATTTTTATACGTAATAGCAGAAAACGACAAACTGAAAGGAAACATCCTGCGGTATGCGTCTTCTTTATGTGTTCTCAGGATGCGTCCTCTGTGATCAATATATTTGTGAATAAATTTGGGAGATTATTGTTAGATCAGTCTCTATCTCTATGTAATCAAAGTGTCTGTATGTCTTCAGTAGATGTGTTCATCTAGCAGCACTGAATCACGCTGTAATGGCTGCAACATAATCCTTGACAGATCAAAGTGCGTCCACTAAAACTTCTTGTTGTTTCCACTGACAGGCTCAGATTGTTGCTCTAAGTGTCTGACAACATTACAGAAAGGATCCCTACAGAGAGAGACCTTTTTGTTATAGAGGAAGATGATTGTTTTAACCACAAACAGGCAGTTACATCGCTCTCTGCAAACACACCAGACTCCATTGATAAAAACAGCGATTTAACCTCACAGAACACAGGAGCTGCTGATGTACCACGACCAATGAATTTGTTTGTGTTACACAAATGTTGTGTCGGATCTGAACTAACAATTAACTATAAGAACACAAATAACACTAACCGACCAAGGCAGAGACGAGCATCTTCTATGTTCTTTGAGGTAAAATGTCAGTGGAGTCTGGTGTCTGAAGAGAGCAGCTTTCATCGTCTTCTTTTATCACAACAAACAAGCTTCAGAACAACAGACTCCTAAGTGGACCCTCACAGAAATGTAATATTGGGATTACTGTGAAGTTGTATTGTATTATTTATGAGCTCTGATCCTACATCATCTTTATATCGGCTTGTTTTTTTTGTTCAAATTAAGGCTGACTGATATTTGTTGAACGTGATCGTACATCACATGCTCTGAATTATCTTCTGCAGGTGTTTGAAAATCATTGGATTGGTTATTAAGTGCATAGTGACAAAATCAGATGTAAAGTAAACAGAAAACCGCCTTGTGTATGGGAGAAATACAGTGCTGCTGTCCATGGTGCTGAAATAACTAAAAACCTGACTAATTAGTTCTCCTTTTTTAAACGGTTAAAACACAGTTTTGTGCTAAACCATTTCAGTTTCAGCCCCCAAAAGCTACTGCACCCAGCAATTACACAACCAAAACAAGTCCTTCATTTGGCAGCGAAAACAGAAAAACTGGTCATTACAGATTTCACCAAAAACACAGCGAGCAGATTTATTCCCAACCAGTAAAAAAGCTCCTTTAATTTTAGTTGGAGTTTATTATTTGGAAGCATTCCTTAAATTCATTTAATGAATCATAAAAATAATTGCTGTGCTCTCTTCTGTCAGGAGCAAACAGGTGGGACACTTCATTTAATTCAACTACTCTTTGGAAACATGCCCATGACGCATGTTCATTGAAAGTGAAATATATTTGAGGTCGTGTGAGGTAACACAAACAGCACTTTGAAGATGCTGTTGTGTCCCACTCTCTGTGACAGCCTCTGTCTGATCGCAGTGTCTGACCAGACATGAGGGAGACGACATTCTGAGAGAGACGGGACACCAGGGAAAACGTCTCCTCCTCCTCTCTGAGGCTCCTCTGGTGTTTATTTTACGGAATTAGATGAGCACAAAAGCGAGCACAGCCAGCTGAGAGACACCGAGGGAAGCTCCAGATAACACGTCTGCTGTGAAAAGGGATCTTCATCCATGTGATGTTTCTGCTCATTTTGCTTTTCTCGACCTGTTTTATCTTCAGATCCTGTAAAGTGGCCTTCAAAGGGAAGAGTTCCATTTGGTTCTCACGCTGACTCACTTCGTTTCTGCCTCACTAGCTGTGATTACACTATTTATTCTAATTGTACATTTACACACAACTGTTTACATGTGATGTGATCTACTACGTCTGGTGTCCTGACGCATTTAACAGCTCTGTCACATGAACAAAAGTGACACATCACGCATCGTCCCTGATGATGGATATCTATCATCTGTTCGGCGCCGTACATGCTGTGACTGTGTTGCTCTTAATTATGTATTTATGAAGCCGTTTATAATCAGGATGTATTTCCAGATATTACAAAGATGTTTTAGACCATACCCACACACAGGCTTTTATATTGTCTCATCATTTAGAAAAGATGGAGCCACAGATGTTTGATAACTTATTTAAATCTAGTTTCATTCACAGTGGTACGACCCTACGTATACTCTTTACGTCCACTTTAAAGTTCTGGTTTTAAAAGAATCTTATTTTCCTGCAGACTGAATGAACCTCAGTCTTTACTGTTTTATTCACTCTGAGGCGTCTCTCTTCCTCGATCTGCACACTGTGTCAGCAGGAAGTCAGCGGTAGATGATTCCAGCTCTCACTGAGACGAGCAGCAGAGACAGAAGAGAAAATGACAGTATGTGAGTTTGATGGCGTGATTTCCCACAGGGTGCTCTGTGTATTTCCTGTCGCTCGACAGCAGCAGGGAGGTAATCCGGAGGCTACAGTACGGTGCAGACACACACATCAAACAACACAACACCCAGCTGAGCCTCTGCAGAATCAGTGTGAGTAAAGAGAGCTCTGCTGAGACGGCCTGAGAGAGAACACGCTCTAATGGGAGGCACAGAAAGGTGCAGGCGTAGGAACTGGAGGCTTTGTAGACTTTGAACCCTTTGG
This sequence comes from Semicossyphus pulcher, assembly GCF_022749685.1. Classification (NCBI taxonomy): domain Eukaryota; kingdom Metazoa; phylum Chordata; class Actinopteri; order Labriformes; family Labridae; genus Semicossyphus; species Semicossyphus pulcher. Next base: position 28,718,618 of record NW_027211693.1, on the reverse strand, counting down.
TTCATATCTGTTCTGCTTTCTCTGAATCTGCCTCATCACTAGTCACACTGATGACCTTAACTTCAGTCATGTTTTATGTTGACATTTGTTGTCATCTTTTCTCTCATCATCTACAATACGGACAAATAAAGAGTTTCCTAAAAAAAACACCTGAAGTAAAGACCATTGACTGTATACAAAGATGGCCGACGCATCTCCCCCTCCTCTCATTGTAAAAAATGAAGCCAAAATCCCCCCTGGAGCGGGCGCTGCCATCTTGCTCATCTGTATCCAGAGTGTGTGCAGGCTGGTGGAGCCGCAGTATTGATGTCCCGCCCCTTCCTCTACCGAAAACACACATTGACCTTGTGGCCTTGACGTGTTGGAGCCCTCAGGTGGGCTCAGTCTGCAGCAGAACAGCTTCTTGTGTTGGTCTGAAGCAGATATTCATGGTTATGGAAAGTTCAATTGCTGTAGTGTTAGTGTTCGTTACATCTCCTCTAACCGTTCCTCCTCTACTCTGCTGCTTTGGAACAGAACGCTGCAGGAGCCCCATTTGCCAACAGAGCTGTCAATCATGAGGTCAAACCAGAGATGTGGACATAAGACTTGGTGATTGAACTCGAGTCAACTTGAGTCACTGTTTTGATGACTTGTGACTTGACTTGAGAAAAAATAAATGACTTGAGACTCGACTTGACTTGAGGCATGATGACTCGGATGACCTGCGTGTTCATAAGTTTGAATGTTAGCTGTTAAATATAAAATGATAAAATTCAATGTTGTCAAGTCTCTAATTATCAAGTATGTATGCAGCGGTATGTGATTGTCAGGATTGGAGGGTTGGCTGTGAGTCAAACTCCTCGCTATGGCAACACATAACATCAAAGACCCCCGCTACCTGATGTTTTTTCCCCAAAGAGAAGCCTCATCAGTCGTACTCGTTACTACTTAATACTGTCTCAGAGCAGACCATCATCATGGCTGCGTCTGTGCCAAGATAATACAATTCACTGTCATACTTTTTGAACAGGTTATATAAATTGGCCAATAATATCATTATTAGACGAGCTGCTAACACCTTGTCTTTTCTCTTTATAAAGACCAGATACGAAATATAATAGTGCTGTATGTTGGGAGGAAAAAAAGTGACTTGACTTGACTAGCCCAAGAAAAAATGATTCGACACTTGGTCACAACACTGGGTCACACCCCCCTTACAGCATTAAAAATAAACTTGTCAGAAAAATGAACACTTGGACATAAATCAGCATCAAGCAATCAGAGGATGTTGAGCAGCCACATAATTAAACAGGTTGTGAACAATTAGAAAGTGTTACATTAATATGCAGCTCTGTACACACCTTTCAACACATCATCACTGCACTGCAGTCTGTTCTTCATATCCCCATCATCACCATCACTGAGACAGAGGAACACACATGTTCCGGCCAGAGGTGAGATATTTAGTGTGTGTATGCTGCATGTCTGAGTTGATCAATACAGTTATTGATCAGAGGGATGGACTTTAATTAAAAAGACACTTGAACACTCCGGTTAAAATATTTCTACGCTTAAATATCAATTTTATTCTATCAGCTGTGGAAAATCTCTACAAATAATCCATCCAGAGAAGACAACATGGGTCAATATGATTCATTGATTTGACATTCATGGAGATGGTTTGCAGAGGAATCACATCTGAACGAGGCAGAGAAGGAGAAGGAGAAGGAAAGGAGGAAAAGAAGATGTGATGAAGGTGGAGAAGAAGAAGAAGGTGTCAGTGGATAACAAGCAGGTCTGCTGAAGGTGATGGTGTGCAGTGAAAATAAAAGAGGCAAAAATAATGTGTTCATACTCAGGAACACTGTTAGTATTAATTAACACCTGCACTTACAACACACACACACACACACACAAACACACACACACACACACACACACACCTCTCTGGCATATGACAGGCAGGAGTGTTTTATTTCACATGTTAGCTCACATGTTAGCTTACGTTAAGTGGGACAAAGAAATGTCTGACTTCAAGGAGCAGCTTTGTAGAGCCTGTCAGGGTGAGACACAGCTGAGCAGGCGGATGTGGGAGTCATGTGACTGTGACAGGAGGGAACGTCTGATGGGGTCTGGTCAGTGTTGTAAAGTCGCCCAACGCTTCATAACATCCAGCTTGGTTTCTGATGCTGTTGAAACCAATGGTCGGTGTTTAAAGAAGACTTATTTTGTTTATTTAAAGTACTATTGTTACGTAAAGTTTGTACATTAGCTCTGTTACCTAAAGCTCCTGTGAGAAGTTTTTATCTGTTTATGAAACAGACTAAATGAATCCTGATGTCTCTATATGAGTTACAAACACAAACAGACCATCAGGAAGAAGATTCATTATCTTTATAGATTTAACTGTAATGTTGTCGGTGTCAGACGAGCAGATTAGAATCAGACGTCTCTCAACCAGCTACAGTCACATGTCAAAGTGTCCTTGGGCAACTGAACCCCAAACTGCTCCTGAAGGCAGGGCCATCTGTGTGTGAATGTGTGTAGATACTGATTGGAGATTGGTACTAAGGCCGTCATCATCAGAATCACAGGGGGCGCCAAATAACTTTAAAACAGACTTTCATTAGTTACATCAAATATGGTACTTTAGTTATGTTACTTTTTAAACACACCTGACCTGAGGTCATTTCAAAGTAAGCGTCTGAATTGTGTGGGAAAGTTGTTTAGTGAAAGGGCGGCATAAATAATATCTATAGGTGTGAGAGGGTGTCTGTGGCAGCCTCAGACACACAGTCACACTTATTCTAACCATCTGAGCCTGTCAGTAGCAAAAACAAGCGCTTCTAGTGGCTGCATATTGGTGTATGCACGGTGCCCCGTTTAGTTATATTGTATCTCATTTCGCGGCTGCCGGCCGGTGTTCCCTCCCTGAATACTGGATCGATTTCAATAATTGTTGTCTCCACTATTCACTTACACACAAACACATGGAAAAATAGGGTCTAGGTTGAAAAATCCCAAAGTTATCCTATAAAAGGAATGAGAGCTGACTCTCTGATTGGTTTGATTCATGTTATGACAAAAACAGCTATGAATAATCCAGGGATTTAAGACAACCTCTTTGCGCCTTGCACCTCGGTTTGCACCCAGATAGTGCGCCGTGTAACTGGCAAAAGAGTGTCAGACACGCCCTAAATCACTTGGGCTACAGACTTTGTGTCGTCCGCCATCTAAATAGGGCTCTGAGTGTTTCACAGTAAGGGGGAGGGGGGATCAGGGTTTCTTTGTAGTAGGTTTTAGTTACGTTGTATGCTGTCCGTGTTGTGTTTAGTCTTGGTCTGGTCGGCTTGTAGAAATGTTCCTCTCAGGCTGGTTGAGTTCACACCGAGTTCTGTTAGACTATAGTTTAGTAGTAGCAGTATAGCATAGTGTTATATTACGCCGACCTCTGTTAAAGGGCCCTGTCTCCTCTCATTTGTCTGATTTAGCTCTTTGCTTTTGTCAAGTTTCTAACTATCAAGTCTGTCAAATGTCGAATAAAATGGGCCTGATGTTGTTTAAAAACCTGTTCCTGCTCCTTTGTGCCTTGACTGCTTGGTCCACGACAGTGTCAGACTTGACTCTTTCAAAAGTCTTCTCAAGGTCCTTAAAAGTATCTTAGTGCACAGTCAGCATTACCTAATTTATTGGAGGAACTCCCCAAGTCCCCAAGTCTTTGATGGTTAAGTGATGCAGAGGACGACTTGTTGTCGTGCATATTTTAGAGCGCTTTCTCACCTGCGGCATTTAAAGGGTTAAAGGTGGGTCCAATGGAGCGGAGAGAAACCTCTGGGGGTTTGTGAGAACATTAATGATGTCTCATTCATGGGATGATTTGGCTTCATTTTTATTTTCTTCACTCACTAAGAACCTAAATTATTTCTCCACCTTTTGTTTCTCCATGTCTTTCTCTCTGTCTCTCTGTCCCATCTCTCCTGTGTCTCTCTCTCCATCTCATCGCTCTTGTGTCTCTCTCTCTCTCTGTCCCGTCCCTCCTGTGTCGCTCTCCATCCCGTCGCTCTTGTCTCTCTCTCTGTCCCCTCACTCCTGTGTCTCTCCTGTGTCTCTCTCTCTCTGTCCCCTCGCTCCTGTGTCTCTCCTGTGTCTCTCTCTCTCTGTCCCATCGCTCCTGTGTCTCTCTTTCCGTCTCGTCACTCCTGTGTCTCTCTCTTCGTCTTGTTGCTCCTGTCTCTCTCTCCATCCCATCTCTCCTGTGTCCCTCTCCGTACCGTTCCTCCTGTCTCTCTCTCTGTCCCATCGCTCCTGTGTCTCTCTCTCCATCTTGTTGCTCCTGTCTCTCTCTCCATCTCATCTCTCCTGTGTCTCTCTCCGTACCGTTGCTCCTGTCTCTCTCTCTGTCCCATCACTCGTCTGTCTCTCTCTCCATCCCGTGGCTCCTGTTTCCCGTTTCAGAGCTTCTTTGAAAGTCTTTTTTTGTTCCTCTGCCTTTGATATGCTCCCTCAGGCTCCTCTGTGGCCTCAGCTAAACTGTGTTTGGATCTGAGCGGCTGAACGGGGGTTTGAAGTGTCTCGTCCTCTGAATGGTAATGTGCCTGCCACCTCTGATAGAAGTGCCACACAGCGGAGCCGCAGAGGGGAGGAGGGGATCAACCTGTCAGGTGAGTCAGTACAGACAGGATCTCACAGCGACACAGTGATGAGGGACTATGTAAAGGTTAGCGAGTGGACACTTTGACACGATGATTTTACTGCAGAGGAGAGGACATTTTTGTATTAGCGTCAAGGTGTGACACCACACTCAGCATTACCAGAGTCACATTCCAGATCAGCCCGGTCCTTTTCTAACAGCATGTTCACTACAGAACAAGCGCTCCAAGGCAAAGTATGAAATGCTCACACGACTAATACTCCTCTATGACACTCAGGGGGTCTGGTGCCTTAAAAATCTTTATTAGCTACAAACTAAGGCACATGTTTCATCCTTTATGCAGTGATGGAAAAGTTTTCATCTTCTGTCCAGAGTCCTGCAAGTTTTACAAACCTGTTGTTGACCCTAAAGACATCTTACATTCAACCAAAAGCACGTTGTCTTTTGAATGTAGGCACTGGAATTCAATGTGTTACTGAACGTCTCAGCAGCACCGAGATCGAAAGTGGCCGAGAGCATGCCATGGCATGTCGCCGTCCTCTACTGACATGCCGCTGGATCAACAACCATACTCCGAATACACATGAAAGACAAACCAGAGAAACATTATTGCCAAATATTTTTTGAAAAATAAATGTTTTAAAGCAAGACCACGGGTATACATTCTTATATGCATCACTAGGGGTGGAACTATGGCTGTGCCACTGTGTTGCAGTCTGATAGTGGCCTTACACTTTTGAGCGTCACCTGCTGTTGTACGTGTGGAATTTCACTGGCACACCAATTCAAGTATCGGCACATGCCGCTGAACTACAGGCACACGCAGCGGCACATAAAGTGGCAAGCCGGTGTGTCTTAAAGAAGTATGCCCATACCCTGACAGCAGGGGGATCATTCCCTGTACACAAGGAATATGTAACGGAGTGGAGAGATGGACTCTTCACTCAGAGAACCAAGGTTAAAATGTAACCAAGCGTTACCAGCTGTTTAGAGCTGCAATGAAGCCCAAAGCAACAAGTAGCAGCATTTTCTGTAGTTCTCAGAAACATCTTCAAGAACTACAACCGAGTCCGTTAAACGTAGAAGTGGCAATGTAGGGAGGGAGGGTCTGAGCTTTGTGTTGCCGATAGTATAAAACGCAAACTCCTGACCGAGTCCTGTCCATGCCACCCAGAGAAGATGTTCCCTGGGGAAGGAGTCTCACCATCTTTGCGAATCGGTGGCGTTTAGTTTGCAGTGCTCGTTCTGTGTGCCTGACAGATGAAAGTAATGCACTAAAGGAGACAACTTTATTCGTCAGTTATTCAAAGGTTCAAACTTTCCTGCCCACATTCATTACTTTACTTTTCTACACAGAAGTAGAACATCGTCCACAATAAGGAAAAACTTCTAGATGTTTGTGGGAGAAATAATACTGCCCCATACAGCCTGCTCTTCAGTCACATTCACTCAAATCACTGAGTGAGGACGGAAAGCTTTATTTTGTAGCAACATTTAAAGCACAGGACGGTGCCTCTGTGGCACCAAGTTCACTCTACAAGAAGAATAACAGGTACAAAGACAAACCTTTGAAATGACCCAGAGTTTAGTTCTCTGATGTTGAGGAGAGTTTGTTGTTCATAGTGTGGTCGATCACTTTCAGTGAAAGTTTGTGAGTCGAGTCCAGTTTGATGCTTCAGGTTTGACACTTAGCAGACTGTTTTATAATACTGATGGACACACACACGCGCGCACACACACACACACACACCTACACACACACACACACACACACAGATTGTTCCACTCGTCTTGCCTCCTTGATTTATTTGGACTTTCTGCTTTCTGCTTTCAATTTCCAACACAGTGTCACTTCAATATGAAAGCAATTTGTTGGAGCAGCGCCCCATGCATGATGAGCCTCTGCACTCTGAGAGCTTCTGCAGCCTTAAATCATCAGCCTGCACACACACACACACACACACACACACACACACGGGAAAAGCTTAATGCAAATCAGCTCCTTGACCTACATTTAGCTTTGTCCCCCCTCCAGCACTTGGACAATTTAAACGTCCCTGTTTGGATATTTACAACAATCTCACAATTATTGATGATGCAGAGAGGAACAGATTCATGTGTGAAGTTCAGTGATTTCATCCAGCATCACATTATAGAGGCGAGGGAGGACGAGGAGGCAGAGCGAGGCTGCTTCATCACGATGCGCGCTCATTTTAAAGTGATTATCCTGTTTAAAAAACATAAAAAACATATTTGATGAATGAAATCATGTAGCAGCAATTTGTTCTGACACTCAATTAAAGTGATGGTGACCTATTCACAGATTAAAGAATGATTAGAGCAGAAAGTGAAGCTGCTACAGAGCTGTGATTCATGCTGCAGGAGAAAGGACTGATATGTGTTTGTTTCTATGCAATAATAATTATGAATTAAAACTTCACATGGTGGCCTGAGAGTGGAAACCCCTCATGATGTGGATCATTAAACTGTGACAAGTTATTCAGAAATGAGTGATGAGTGAATGATGTTAGGCATGATGATGAAGTGTTGATAATACTTCCTGAATAACTCTAAATGTAGGACTAAAACAGGAGAGCTGCTGTAATAGTAATATAATTTATATTAACTCCTTCACTGGATATTATATTAATTATTTATTTTATTTTAATAGACAAACTACCTGCTTCTTTAAAGCACGAGTCTGAGTTACACGTCTTGAAGCTGTCTGATGTTTGAAGCTCATGTAAGAATCGATTTAAAAAATAGCATTAAACACATTTCTGTGAAGCACGTTTTTTTTATCTAAACTTAAGACAATGATGGGTGGCACAGTGGTGCAGTGGCTAGCACTGTCGCCTCACAGCTAGAAGGTTCCTGGTTCGAGTCCCGGTTCAGATTTAGTGGGGAGTTAGCATGTTCTCCTTGTGCATGCGTGGGTTCCCTCCGGGTACCGCGGCTTCCTCCCACAGTCCAAAGACTAGCTCGTTAGGTTCATTGGTGACTCTAAAATTGCCCGAAGGGTGAAAGGTTGTCTGTCTCTGTGTGGCAGCCCTCTGATTGACTGGTGACCTGTCCAGGTGTAACCCCACCTCTCGCCTGATGACAGCTGGGATAGGCTAAAGACCCACCCCATGACCCTGCAGAACAGATATGCAGACAACCATATGGATTTTAGAGCCACAAAGTCACAACTTTATATTCAATAAATACCTTTAAACCTTTAAATCACTCACCTGTTTATACTCTGTATTCTGACCACTTTGATGTGAGTACTTCCTGATCAACTCTGAAAAAGTCACTGAGCAGCACCAAACTATTCACGACTCATTGATCCCTATGACTGACGTATATTTAATATTGTAAGTTTTACTTCTTGTGTTGCTCGGTGTGAAGCTGTTGCAGGTCTGTAAACTGAGCGTGAGTGTTTGGTCTGACTCACATGAGGTCCCTCAGTCGGTGCGCAGAGTGTGAAAGCAGCTGGACGAGAGCCACAGGATGTTCAGAGACAAAGAGAGGCTCACAGTGTCTGGACTGTGTAAGAGTTTACACCGGGATACAGCGCTGAGTGAACACTGTGTGAACCCTCACTGAGGAAATAAAGACGGAGCCATAACTGACAGCATTTCATTTAGAAGATGTAGTGCAGGATGCAAATGAGCTCAGGATACACTCCTCTTCTGGAAACCTAAAGTGACTGTAACACAGTAAGAATCCCTCTGAACAGGAAATCAGACACATCCAAATGTCTCTCCTTATCTAGGTCAACAAGAAATCCACAAATCAAAAAGTTTTATTACATTTCTCCGGAGCCACATGCAGCTCTTTTGCCCCTCTCCAGTGACTCCCTGTGACTTTGCCAGAAAAGAAAAACTTTTTTCAAATTATGATTTTCATTTATCATTGTTGTAGCAAAGTGTTTTTACAGTCTCTAACTGTAAAAAATGTGCAGCCTATACACCAAATTATTAATATTATTCGTATGTTGTCAACCTAAATGTGCCATATCCTGCGTCTACAGAACCTTTCCAGAGTAGTCATGGATGTCAAATCAATAAAAAGAAAAGTCTCATGAAAACTGAGAATTCAAAAGTGCATGGACAGATTTGTTTGCTTTTAGCACCACGCTGCTGGCTTACCAGTATGCTTGAGCTGCGGCGAGAAATAAGCAAACAGCGTTTTATTTATTTATGTTTCGCACGAGAACCCAAAGTAAGCCTGCAGCTCTTCATTGCCACTCTTTCTAAAAGAGGCATTCTTTTCCCCACACAAATGTTCAGTTTAGTGTTGTGCTGATAATGGCATTCCCCCCAAAAATAACACATGTAAACACTTTTCAGCTTTGTACTTCTAATTCCATAAATGCAACAAAATATGGTATAATTGTAATGGAAATGCAGGTTAAAGTAACAATCATGAAATCGCCCACTGGTGAAACATTTTAATGAATGCTCATTGAGATTTATTAGAAATGTTAACAAGCTTAGACTTAATAGGCTGTGTTACCTTTATTGTAAAGTGTTTTGCAGCTCCAGACAGATTTTTGGGGGGAGTGGTGTGTAAAAGGCTCCTGACCCCTGCTCTAAACCAAAAGTAATAACATAAATAATGTATAAATAAGTTGCAGCATATCAATCAAAGACAGCAAATATCAACATTCTAAAATGAATGAATAAATAAATAGCAGACACTAAGCGATACTGTTCAGTAGTCTGATCGCCTGAGGATAAAAACTGTCCTTGAGGCGGCTGGTTCTTGCTCTGATGCTTTGCAAACGTTTTCCTGAAGGAAGGTAAAAAAAAACAGTGTGTGCTGGGTGGGTAGAGGCCTGTGTGATTCCTTCCTCTTGCAGCAGCTGGTGTAAATAGTCCAGGTCTTTCAAGGAAAACTGGATAGGATCAACTTTATCCAGATTCATACCTTTAAGGATTACCAAATCGGCATTACCAGCGCTCGAAATGTGACTTCATGGCATACCTTGTCCATATGTACAGCAAATATTTGAGAGGGACATTCCTTGATTTCTTCCACAACCCTAAAGTCTACCTCTTCTACTGTCACAGCAGCGGTTCAGCGAGTTCAAGAGTAAAATATTTTTTAAAAAGTCTAAAGTATCAACATCATTGTGAAAACTGTGTTTTCTTTTATCTGTTTGAAAGTTTTATTCCATTTTGTGCCTGAATCCTCCCGTCTGCTGGGATCAGGATAATCAAAGTTATACCGATCAGACTCAGAAGTTTAGAACAATTAATACTCAAGGTTTTATCCAAACTAAAAACAGAACTAGATTATCTGACCGAATCTGCTTCAGAATCCTATTTTTCTTTTGAATAACCCTCAAGATTTATTCCAATCCTTTTGCCGTTGTCACCCACCTGGCCAGGTAATATTAAAATCTCTCCAGCTCCCTTAGAGACATAAGTCCTGTATGAACAGAGCTTCAGATGCTAAGTGTGTAGCCTGAAAAGAAGAAATAGAGAGATTTAGTAACAGTTGAGTTTATACCTAAGTATCTAAAGCCAGTCTAATGATGATCTCATGCTGTCAAGAAATCCTACTGAACCTGCTTCGAGCTGAACTTCTGTCTGTTCTGGACAATCACAGCACAGCCGGTAGTTTAACATTATCATTTAAGATATTTGCACACTGACAGGCGAGGCGACAGGGGGCGACAGTGCTAATGCAAACTTTTGGTTCTAACTCGTCAAGTTAACACCCATGAAGAAGAAGCAAGACCGGAACACAGCAGCAGGTGTGCGATGTGAGTGATGTGAGCAGCGAAAGACATGGGCTGCTTCTCAGGAAACCACGTGAGGAGAGACTCTGACTCTGAAGCGCCAGGTGAAGCGACGTTATTGATGACGTCGTCAGCTGATCAACGCTGGATCAGTGGTCAGTCGGCTTTAACAGCTGTTTGTGTCTGCTGACTGTATTAACTCTAACAAAACACACAATAACAGTGTTTTCTCTCTGTATCCTGTTACCTGTTTAACACCTGCGCTGCTTAGAACCACTTTTTTATTTGCCCAAGTGATAATTTTACTTAGGCACTTAGGCCTCTTGTATTTGTAATTGTTTATATTACCTGTTTGTATTTGTAAATACTGAAAATCTGATTGCAAAGTCATTAATTTGTATACCTTAATACATTTATGGAGTCATATAAACTATGGAAGTTATTTGCCAGTCACAAAATCACGTAACGCTGATCAAACCTGACGCTCGTTGTTACAGCTGTATGTGTTCCCCGTTCTGTTTGTCCCTTCTCCCCTTCTGTTCTCAACTCTGCAGGTGAACCTAATTGCAAATGAGATGCACCTGGCCTTGGATCAGTAGCCTTTTTAAGACACCAGCACTGACACCAAGAGAGGCTTCTGGAGTGGGGACTGATGTAGTTCTGCCTCTCAGCAGGGATTTTGTGTTGTGGTTGCTTTGTAGTTGACTTCAGTTAATGATTCAGTTGTTAGTATTGTCTTTACTAAACTTTTTTCTAGAGTTTCCTGTGAGTTTGTTGGGTCAGTTGTGTGTAGTTGTTAGCCCCATAGGTCAGCCTTAGGGAGGGGCGTAACACCCAGGATAGAAAGTGTTACCTGCTGACAGAGAGACTCTCCTGCTCTCTCTGAGTTTAATTCATTCATAATAAAACAGGTAAAAATAACTGATCATAACTAGAGATCTTTTTTTTTAAGGAAATTTAATAGAAATTTTGATACTTTGATGTTTAGACCAGCAATAAACAGATTTTTAGCTTGATAGGTAGTGACTGAAAAAACAGATCAAATAGGCAAATATTCTCTCTGTTTTGCGGAAGTTATGCTCAATATTTTGTTGTTTATAGTCGGTTTCAAGGCACCCTTCAAAGTGTCTTAAGGCTATGAGTTAAGATTAAGGCATTGTGACATTGCACCTGCGGACTCCACAGCACTGATTGTTGTGGGCTGGGCTGGGTCAGAGTCCAGGGCAGTCTTTCACTACCAATCCATCCCTGCCCTCATGCTGGACCTTCCTCCTGCAGCTCATCTGTAAACTGTGCTGAGACCATGAAAGGCCCTCTCACTGTTTAATGATCATTAGCGGCCATAAAGAGCAGGCTCAAACACAGGGCCAACAGATGGACTTCCCACTGATAAGAGGAATCTCATTTATTATTCGCTCCATTTGACCGGGCTGTCTCTGGGAGGACCAGGCCTCTGGGACTCCTCAGCTGGCAACTCCAATATTTTATTCCTTCTTCTCTGTTTTAATTAAACTCTGTTTTTTCTTCCTGCCACTCAGGGAGGTGTTGGTTTCTCGAAAATCTGCAGGTTAAAGTCGGTGAATTGTCATTACTATTTTAACACAGCAGACATGAGACACTTTAGCTGCCTACAGTCCTGCCATTCCCCTCATTAACAGGCAAATATATGCAGCAAGGTGCTCTGAAATCTGCTCACATCTTTATAAAGGCTCAAGGCGTCTCTGCAGATCAGCTGCAACGGTGGCAGATAAAAACACACAAGTTTGGAGAGCAGCTCAGAGGTTTAGCACAGAGATGATTGCTGCCTTCGTCTGAAGAGTTCATTCGTTCATTCGTGGAGGTTGACGTTTATGCAGCTCTGTCTCTGCTGGAGGACATGAAGTCAGAGTCCAGGTGGATCCAGGTGGTCAAAGATAGAAACTGAACACTAGCGGACCCATGACACTCCCTACAGTTATTTCCTTTCATCACAAAAACTCTGATCAGTCCTTGAGCAGGTCTAAGTCCCGCCCCTTTTTGTAACTGTTGCTACATCTGAGAACATTTTTATTTACACCATAGACTGTATATAGGAGGTGTAGCCCCTTGGTTTCAAAAGTGATGCCAATGACTTAAACCTGCATCCCCTCTAATGTCCAGCAGGGGGCGACTCCACTGGTTTTAAAATAAGTTTAATTATATAGAAGTCTATGAGAAAATGGTCCTACATTTTCCTAATGAGTTTATGGTCTCAATCTCTAGTTTCAAGTCTTCTTCAACACAGCATGATGTTCATTTAGTCAATGATGCTCCCATTTAGAGTCACAGAGACCATAAAGCAGGGGAGGGTTTAGGGCGCGGCTACCTGTGATTGACTATTACGGCGACCTATCACCCATGATGGAGGCTTCACAATGCATTTCCAACGGTTCTTCAAATATGGTTACTACTGGCTAATGAAAAAAAGATGGTGACGGCCAATGTGCCAAACTATAGGCTTCAACTAAGGGGTTACCAAACCTGTGGGTGGAGTCATAATGGCTACGTCCCCTCCTCTATGCAGGCTACGGTCCTTGATTTCAGACGGAGCAGGCTGCCCATTTCGAGCATATATGTCAATTAACTATTGATTAAGAATTTCTTAACAGTAGCAGAGTATCTCTCTAGGAGCCCCAACACACACACACACACACACACACACACACACAGAAACACACAACATGTTGAGATGTATGGCCAATCTGCCGTTTGTAGCAAAAGTTGCCAAATCCACGATTGAACAGTCGTTGTTGTAATCATCAGAAACAAATAGACACAACCTCTTCTTCCTCATCAAAGTAGCATTAACAATACACTACAGCCATGTTCATGTTCATGTTCATGTTCAGCTTGTTTATTAAACAGTGTTTTTGGGCACATTACACCTGCAAGCACACACATCAAATAATTCAGGTCTACTGGTTCTAAATATCTCAACTTTGTTTAAGTTATTGGCAGTTTGTGACACATTCTAGTTTTTTATGTTATCCTTTTTTATATTATTAAGTCGAAACATTCATTTTAATAGTGTTCAGTCTGAAGCCAACTATCCATGGAAAGCATACATAAAACATATCCAGCAAGAATGAAACAGTGAAACAAAAACTCGACAGAAGCATAAAGTACACAGAACATAAAGTCATCAGGAACAATATGCACACACATGTTTTCAAATTCACAAATCTGTGCATTGAAATGTGGAAGTTTGAATGCAGCTCCTCTTAGAATAGTAAAACTCACTAAAACAATCGTGTCTTCCCCTGACATGAACCGGATGTTCATCATCATTGTTTACATCCACAGCAGCATATCTTTGAGTGTTGACCCCTCTGTTGATCAGAGGAAAGGGGTGAAATCCTCTGGATCAGAACTTGCTGATGACGATGATGTGACAGAAAGTTACGGTTCCATAAAATGAGAATATTTGTGGTTGAAGTTATTTGATGATAAAAAGATCAAAGCCGTCAGAGTTTCTACAAAGAGAAGAGAAAGAGAGAAAGGAGGGGCAGCAGTGAGTCCTGCCTCAGGTAGTACAATGGATAGAGATGACCATGACTGCTGTAAAACTAACCAAGATCAAAAAGAAATAATCATGAGTTATTTAAAGTTTTCTTTTGGATCAGATCTGTCAGAAACTTTGGGAAAGAGTTACTTTAAACTAAACAAACGGGGCCAAAGATCTGCATCTCACTTTCATCAGAGTTTAGAGGCAGGAAGTTTCATTTCATCCTTTTTTTCAGAGCAGAGAAGCAAGATTCTTATTTGATAAACTGCAAATAATCTTCAGCCTTTACAGAGACACACAGCTGAGTATCATCAACAGCAACAGTTGATAAAAAGAGAGAAGAGCAGAGGACCGAGAGCAGAGCCCTGAGGTACTCCATATTTCACATAAGAATAATTATGTCATAGGAAGCATGCCGATTTCCTTCAGAAAGATTTTAAACAAGCAAGAGCCAGCCCAGGTGTGACTGATTAATTTTCCACTTTGTCTTGGAGCATAGAGTGATCTATTAATTCTACAGCCACACTAGCATCGAATCACAGAAGGTCTTTGGTGGAATCCCAATCCGACGTGAGCAGACGATTATTTACCACTTCAGTAAGTGTAGTTTCAGAGGAGTGACAGGCTCTGAAAACAGACTGAAAAGACTTTCAGACTCTTTCTAGCACTGTTTAAATAGATGGAAGGTTAGAGACTGGTTTACCTGGATTGAGGTGTCATTGCTTTAACTAAAGGTTTAATCCAAACAGGCACAGTGTCAGCCGTAAAAGACAAATTCACAATATTCATCAGTTAAGTGTAAAGAGGGTCTAGGATGCAGGTGCAGAGGACATGGAGAATTTAACAAGCTGGCATGAATTGCCTGATGGTGGGAGCTGAAGAGGCTAACAGGACTAACAAGTGGGCCATTGAGGGTTAAAAAACAAAACAGTTTGTCGGGGTTAGAGGTGGCTGCAAATCAGGCCAAATAACCAGCATCAAGTCATCCCAAACAGAACCACAGTCCTCCGCTCCTGTCATTTCTGTTGATATAATTTAACTAAAAACTTTTAATATGGAGATCAATACTTTCTCCCTAAATGTGTCAGATAAGTCTATCAATATAAATGTTCTTTGGAACATTCTCAAATATTCATTGATCTATGTAAAGTTTGTATAAAGACTTTCACAGTTTAAATCTATTCACATAAAACAAATACTAACATAAATCATGACCCTCATTTCCTGGGGGAACGGAAGCGCTCCTGATGATTAATTTCTATTATTTTAATGTTATTTCTAATTCACGTATTCGATTTTTCCTTCTCACAAACTGTCTGGGAACACTCGTCTCTGACTGTCTCTCAGATGAAAGCGTTCTTTAAAGTCACCGTGGTCGATCCCACATTTAATTATAGCTGTGGGCCTGGCTGCAGCCTGCCAGTCAGCCATGAGGGAAAACAGATAATTTAAAAGTTTTCGCTGTTTTTCAGGGTTAAATCTAATAATCTTCTTAATAGAGATTATGAGCAGTTGCCTCTGGGTATAAATTACAGACCACAAATCTAACAGACACAAATCATGAGTTTGTATCACTGAAGACGGACGGAAGAATTAAACATTAAACCAAAGATTAAAAAAAAAACACCTTAAATTGTTGTTAATCTCTGCAGTAAATTAAAAAGACTATGTTACATTCTAATGATGTGAACATGGTGTACTCCCACATGACAGGAGTGGCCGCTGAGTAATGTTTGTAACATCAAATCATCAGCATCATATTTTATATGATTATGAATAACATCACATGCTGTGACAGTCTGAGCTGTATTATGCTCTGAGAAAACTTCCATTATTACAACCTGAGAGGTGCTTTTGTTTTATGTTTTCACAAGCACAGAATCATTTCCACATCCTGATAAGTGACTTGTAGGGCAAAAATAACCATTAAGAACAGAAATATAGTGGAGCTAACACAGACACCCAACCAACAGCATGATCACCACACAAAACAAATGGATTAATATTTAGTATAACTCACTTCAAAGTCATAAAGGACAGTTGTTCTCAGCAGAGACTGGATTTAATTCATGGAAGCCTCTGGGTCATTTTTCCCATCCTACATCGTTGCCATGGCTCCATAAATGATGTAGCTTTTTCCCAAATCAGCTCCATCAGTTCACTGAATGAGGTTTTCTTATTGGCTTAGCTTGGCATAAAGAATGGAAGCATGGCTCCATGCAGACTTCATAGAAACATCTACCTTTTGTTTTCACTGATAGAAGCTGATTAATTGTGTGTGGATTTGGTGCCCCCTGTGGACAAAGTGGTCAACTAATCTCCTCTCTGCTCCTGTCCTGTTAGTGTGTGCATTAGTCTCTAAATAAAGATGTCATCCTGCTGTCTTTTAACGTCCAACGTAGTAGTCAGGTGCACTTTCAGCCTCACAAAGGGCACTTACCAACATTCACCATTTGTTGATTCGATCAAACATTCAATCTATTTCTATCTTTAAAGCGCCAAATCAAGTCAGTGTTACAGTATTTTGGGCATACACCAATTACATCACTCGTCCACCACCCCATCGTTTGACTTCTTTAAAGCCTCTAATAAACACTAGTCTGTTTTCAGATGCTACAGTTATAAACTAGAAGTGTCAGCCCTGTACAGCAGCAGCACAGAGAAGCTCTTTAAGATTTCACTGAGCACGTGTGGAGAGGAAGAAGAGTTGACCCAGAGTTCAACAGGCTAAACGAGGGCTGAGGTTAAAACGTCCACTAAAGTGACAACTGCTTTGCTGTCAACCTTTTGCCTAAATCCATCTGAATACAGCATAAAATATTGTCTGCCTACTGACACTAATGCTCAATCTTGTAAATTGCCTCTTATAATCATTAACACCAGTGTTTTCACAAGGTTAATACCAGTGGAAACATTTCCATGGCATGTGTAACTCTGCAACCATAATGCAGAATTTATAGATGATCAAACCAGTGTGAGTAAATCTGTTCTCTCCTTCCTGCTCAGAAACAAGCTGTTCATGTCCCCACAGACGGAGAGAGATACTCATTCAGAGTCCAGCTCGTGTTAGCCGCAGAGTTCCCTCCAAATGAAGCGGCCGTGTGCCAGCCGAGGCGACGGCTTCACATCTGTAATTACATCTCTGCCTCACCTCATCTTTACCGTTTGACCTTTGCAGATCAAATTAAAGCTGGGGAGAGGGGCACTTTTTCAATGGGACCATTAATTCCGGCGATGTATGCAAAGTCATTTAGCGGGTCGGCCCGGCCCAGGAGTGTGTCCATGTTGGCTCCATGTTACGACTCTCTGGGAAAAGAACGGCTCGCTTGGCTGGAGGAGCTGCAGCGCTGCCAACGGGCAGTTAGAGTCCCGCGGTGCAGGACAGACGGTGCTGACTAATACACCACACAGCAGCCAAGACAGAGAGACGGGATGTACGAGAGAGCCAGGATGGAGACGGGGGCTGAGATGACCACACAGCGCGTGAGGCCTCAGGCTGTGAGAGCAGGAGGAGTTATTACTGAGCTGAACGATGAGCAGGAGACCTGCAGCAGGTTTTACTGCACACAGACACGACAGCAGCTCCAAGGGGCAGCCGGTGCAATGAGCAGTATTTACTTTACTTAAACCTGGTTCTGATTTATCCAAAGCTGGACTCAATTTATGTGTTGGATTGATTTCATGTCTTTTCACTTATGATAACACTAAACTCAGCAATTACGCTAAAGGGATATTTGGAAGTGTTGAGTAAACAAAGACCAAAACTTGTAAACAGATTATACTGACACAGCTGCTTCAGTGTGACCTGCTGCACTGACTGTAGGTGTGCAGTTTCTATGTGCAATGACAGATTAATAGTTGAATGAGAATGAAAGAAGAATTACTCTAGGGGCAAAGATTTGAGAAAACCTCTTATTAACTTTGGAGGGAAGTTAAATTATTACAATATGCTCTGGCTTAAGCATGTAGGGGGCGAGGTTTGAGTCTCACATCAGGTGGTAATGTGATGAAATGTCATCAAATATGAATCTGACAGAGGAGACATTGTTACAGAGTTACAATATTACATTTAATTTATAAGATGCTTTTGTTCAAAGTGACGTCCATCTGAGAGTTAATACAACACAAACAACGATCAAGACAGGAGGGAACAAAGTCAGTAAGAGTCAACAAACAGCAAAAGTGCGATTGGACCATAGACTGTATATAAAGATGGCCGACATGACAGCTCCCTAAAAGTGAAGACAAACCCTCTCTATCGCCCCCTGCTGAATGGCTTCAGTATAGGTCATAAAGCCCGCCTCCTCCATGTTAACAGATGGGACATGAGTCAGACTATAAAATCACAATACATGTCAAATACATTTTCTCGAACATGGTTTCTGTCATTATAGTTAGTTCTTTTCATGCTGATTTACGTGCAAGTGTTCATGTTTTTGACAAGTTTATTTTTAATTAGTTATTTGATGCTGTCATAATGATGATTGACAGCTCTGATGACAAATACAGCTTCTGCAGCCGATCTGTTCCGGGTGAGCAGAGTAGAGGACGAACGGTGAGAGGAGACGTAACTAAAACAATCAGTACAGTCATTGAAGTTTCCATACCTGCGAACGTTAACCTCAGACCAACACAAAGAGGCAGGTTGGGTTCACACCCAGTGATGTGCCGGGCTGTGCGCACCACCCTCGCCAGCGCCTTACAGTATCAGAATCAAAAATACAAATGTCAAATATGTGCATTATATATACAATAAAATAAGAGATAAATGCTAAAAGTTCTATACATAAGAGTTATTTACAAATGACCAGTGTAGGCAGTATTACGTCAACATTATTACAAATTATTGCACAATTATCCAGCTTATGTAAATTAAGAGTTCAGTTCAGTGCACATGCTGGAGCAGCTCCCGTATCAGGTGGTGATGCAGCCTGTCAGGAGGCTCTCTATGGTGCCCCGGTAGAAGTCCCTGAGGATTTGGGGCCTCAGGCCAAACTTCTTTAGGCGCCTGAGGCCTTCTTGGACAAGAAGTCAGAGACTTGATTTAAAACTGTGCGCTCAAGTATTTTTGACAGGAAAGTGAAACCGACCTGTAGTTTTCAGCCTGGGTTGGGTAGAGGGTGGGTTTTTTGAGCAGTGGGGTGACCTGAGCTTGCTTGAATGCAGTTGAACATTGTGTCCTACAAGTGTTGAAACCAAACCTCTGCACTATTGTTCAAGTCTTACATGAAAGCCTTATCAAGAGCCGTTTGACCTGAGCATGTTAACAGTTAAAGGTTTGTCAGCTGGTCGCACCAGTTAGACACATGATGCTCGAGTCTGGCACAATGTGTCTGTCTTTTGTTTGGAGTAACATTTATCTACCTGGCGTTTAATACCTGTTGATCTTCTGCTGGCCTGAATGAACTCTTTGCTTGTTCTCCAAATCAGAAGACAGAATACGTCTTCTGTCCACATCCACGGGGATGACAAACAAAGCGTTATGTGTGATGTTAAAGCTTTAAACATTCACTACCAACAGTCTTTGTCACCAATAACATGATAATTATATAAATATGTTTTAACATGTAGGTTAACATGAAACTAACATAAAAAAGCATAAATATAGCACCTCACATCTCGATCCTGCAGCCCCACATCTCGAGCCCTCAGCTCTTTAAGTCTTTCAGTGTACCTACAGGACACAGGGAGATGGTGCCTTTGAGTCAGACGCTCTGAAGCTTTGGAAGAGTCTCCCAGTCAGCCTGAGGTCTCTCCACTCTGAGGACTCGTTTAAAGAGCAGCTACAAACCATCTGTTCTACAACCGTTTAGGTAGCACGTGAGGATTTAAGTTTTGTATTGTGTTCTGTGTGTCTTTATCCTTGTGTTTTTTTATCCGTGTATATTTCACCTGCTGTTTGATTTCTGTTTTATCTTACTTTTATTTCTGGTTTTATTCGCCTTCCTTTATTTGACTGTGAACCTTTTTTTAATCATTGTTTTACAACTTTGTAGAAAATGGGGATTTACATTTTTTTCATTAAAGTTTTTCCGCAGTGGGAAGCTTTTGCATGCATTTATGTGTTGAGGTAATCAGATTATCAGGTTTAGTAAGAAGGCTGGTTTCAAACCGACAATTATCCCATGTGAGGGTTTTTTTTTTTTTAGAGAGATCTGCTTTGAAAGCCCAGATGATCTTCCTCTTTGCCAACAGCTGGACACTCAGACATGGTGTGTTTTGAGATGTAGGTTGTATATTACAGGTAGTTGTTTCTGACTGAAGTAAGCTAACTATGTTTGTCACACATTTCTCCTGAGTCAGTCACCATGTGGTCTGTTTGGAAAGTTAACTGGCTCTGATAATATAATATTATATGATAAATTAATGGGAGGAAAAGTGAAGCATATTGGAAGTATTATATACGTATGAATATAAGTATCAGGATCTGGGTTTAAGTAGGTTTGCACATACAAGGACTTTGTTTTGGTGATTTTGGTGCAGAATTAACACAGAGCTAGAATAAAAATAAGAAAATAGAATAAGATAAAGAAACAGGTGTGATTAAAAACTGTACAGATGTGCAGGATATTGAGCAGTGCAAAGAGCTTACAGTATAAATGTAAAAATACTGCAGTGTACAGACAATATAAAGTCCAGTGTGCATTACTGTAATGCATAGTCTGAATTTAAGTCTTAAACATTCGTTAAGTGTGGAGTGACTGAGGGGCTGGATGAGAGTCCATGTCACGTGGAGGGGGGGTGGGGTTGGGGCCTTGTTGACAAGGCTGGCAGCAGAGGGGAAGAAACTGTTCCTGTGTCGGGAGGTTTTGGTCCTGATGGAGCGCAGCCTCTTGCCAGAGGGGAGGGTCTCAAAGAGACTGTGTCCGGGGTGAGAGGGGTCGGCCTCGATCTTACCTGCACGCCTCAGGGTCATGGAGGTGTACAGGTCCTCGAGAGATGGCAGATTGCAGCCAATCGCCCTCTCTGCGAAGTGTATGATACGCTGCAGCCTGCCCTTGTCCCTGGCAGTAGCAGCAGTGTACCAGACGGTGATGGAGCAGGTGAGGATGGACTCAACGATGGAGGTGTAGAAGTGCACCATCATTGTCTACTTCTTCAGCTGCCGCAGGAAGTACATCCTCTGCTGTCCCTTTTTGATGAGGGAGCCGATGTTCAGCTCCCACTTGAGGTCCTGGCTGATGAAGTAATATAAATATTGGGAGTCATTGCTCGATGGTTGGTCTGTGCCTTCACACCACGAATTAATCAGCACACAGGATGAACAGTCATGTTTCCTCTGATTGATTAGTTTTAAAATATAAAGAACAATCAGGAGACAAAAGAACACTTTAACCTAAACAGGAAGTCCTTCCTGCTCTCGCACACTGATCCTCACACACCTTCAGCAGCTGCGTGAAGTCCTTAAACCCTGACCTCTGACTGACAGGCCTCGGCAGCACACGGCTCAGCAGCACTTCTGCGGAGAGAGAGAGAGGAGGAGAAGGATGAGAGGAAGAAGATGTGGGAGGAGGAGGGGGCTGGGGGAGGGCTGGCTGGATGGAGAAGAGAGGAGTGGGAGGAGGTGGCTGCAGGCTGGGATTTGAGTCCATCCTTCTCCTGACTCGTGTTTCTGTGCTCTCCTCGTTTGCTGGCAGCGTCTCAGTGCAGCAGGAGGAGAGTTTATATGCAAACCATGAGAGACTGCAGGAAAGATAAATCACATCTGAATATTTACATAGATTTGCTTTGAAATACGGAGCGAACAACCAACACAGAATCCTGCAACGCCCACACAGCTGACAGGAAGTGTTAGCCTGATTCTTTCAGCTGCCCTTTAAAGATACATTACACCAACTTAATTTTAATTAACGCCACAGATTCTAAAAATCATTCTTTTCATTGTGATGGCACAGTGACAGACAGAGAAAGAGACGGCCCATGAGCCCAGAGTGTCTCTACTTCCTCCCTCAAACTGCAGCTCGGTGTTTCAGCCTCTCCTGACAAATTCAGGATGTAATATATCCTAATGATAACAGGTTTTATACATGACAAATGTTACTATATTATGTTTTTAAAGCACAGTGATATTTATGCAAGAGCAATTTTCAGTTTAGAGACAGAATAAGTAGAAACAAGATACAACAAACACAACATATATATTTATACATACAGCAGTAACTCATGAGGAGCGTTTTGCTTCTGGATCTGAAGACAAACATTGTTTTTAAACTGCTCGTGTCAGTGAGATCATATTATATTGTGCAAAAATAAAGTGATGTAATGAAAGCACAGACAGACACACTGATCATTAGCAGGAAAAGTATGTGCGAGTGCTCTAAATGTCCCAGAGAAATAAGAGAATGTAACTGGATGAGACGTGAATGGATGAATGGTTGTGACATTAAAAACGTGTAAATGTAAATTCATGCACATCTGACGTCCCGCAAAGCTAATACAAAGCCTGTGTCCCAGAGAGCAGGAACAGACCCGGACCTTTCTGAAGGCTTCCTCTACACGAACGTGTGTAACACATGAAGCTGGCTCTGCTCCGCTGCAGGCCGGCCCTGTTTGTGGACCCTCAGTGGGGGTACAGCAGTCGTGTAAATGCCCTGATGGACCACCAGCTGTCCGTGCAGGTGTGTTAGCCACCTGTTAGCTGCGGAGTGTCCAGAGACAGATCCAGGCCTCTGGGCTGAGGAGGAGGACGAGGGCCGGGGGGAGACGAGGGGCCTCAGGAGGGGCCACTGTTGAATTTGGCAGGATGGTATCTAACAGCCGGCTGTGCTGACCATCAGAGAGAGAGAGAGAGAGAGCAGGTAGGTGGAGGGAGGTTTAATTCCAACATGTCTGCTGCTGTCTCAGAGTCGGCTTCAAAGCCACACTTTGACTTATTTTATCATTTTAATGAGTTTGTGTTTAAAAAACAGTCTGGGATTATTTCCTCTCTGCTCTCTGGACACTCTGAGCAGTAAGTAATACATTTGAACTGCTTTGAGTCGTCAATTATACAACGATTACACACACACACACACACACACACACACACACACACACACACACACACACACATTGATGAGTGTGCTGTCTGAGACAAACAACAAAGCAAAACAATCACAAAAAAGAGGAAGAAAGAAAAATGTTGCATGACTCAGCTGTGTCATTAATCATAACACACACACACGCACACACACACACACAGACACACAGACACACTTGTCCTCAGTGGATCACACTGAGGCACACGTCACTCTAAAGACATGTTTTGAGAATTTTAAACTCACCTGAACAAACATGGCTGCCTCCAGTCATTTATCAGAACACATGGACGTGGTGCGCCTCCTCCTCTTCTGGCCAGAATATGTATTGTATTACATGTATGTGAATATGTATTACAATGACAAACACTTTTAAAAAATGGCCACAGTGCCAAAACTAATTTACCATAAAATGAAAAACGATCCTGTTTTTCTTTCTCTCTCCTGCTAAAACTGTTTGTTTTTCCACAGATGATGAATGTAAGTTGGAGTAACAAGCGAGGAAAAAAAATGTATTTTGACACAATTGAAAAAATGTGAAAATAGGAACATTTGATAAACTCAGTAACTTTGACAATGATGCTGGTAAAAAAACATTTTTATGCCTTTTTTAAAGAAAACTATTTAGATTGGGCCTCTCAGGGCTTCCATACAAAGCCTTTCATTTAAACTGAAACAAACCCTTTAAGGTGGAATTAAGAAAAACAAAGGAAAACTATATATAAATATAAATGCTGATGAAGGAGAAAGCCCGTATCAAATAAAACAAATGACTTTAAAAATACTGACTTCAGGTGCTGGTTTAGCTTAGCTGTCTGCTGATCATTTGGTGAACCATTTGGTCATCCCCCCTCTCTCTACTCCCCACATTTCCTGTCTCTCTTCAGCTGTTCTATCCACTAAAGGATAAAAGCCCCAAAAAATCATCTTTAAAAAAAAACTTTATTGTGCATGTATTTTCAGGGAATTTAAAGACGTTTAATCCTTGAAATGTGAATGAAACAGGTTAATAAAGTGATAGGTCTAAAAACAAATATGTGCTGTAAAAAGTTGAACAATCAAAGGTTCGTTTGTGTTTGAATCAGCGTTCAGGATGATAAAACAGATACTGAGTTTAAGATGTTAGATTAGATTTTCATGTGTGTATTTTACTCTGTGTGATGGATTTTTTGACATGTTGTAAATATTCGTACCGATGTTTAACTTGTGCATCAGATTAATTTCAAGTGGAAACGATCATTTCTGGAACATTTAGTGACAATATTTGAGAAATGGTTTGACATGATCTGATGCAAACTCTCAGGAGTGATTAACTGTGATGTTTGGTCGTCACCCTCCTCCTCCCTCTCCTCCTCCTCCTCCTCCCCCCACCCCCACCCCTCCTCTTCATGAATAAAAGTCATTTAGAGTTGGGGATGAAGGCAGCAGAGCAGTTGACTTCACTTGACTCGCAGCCTTTTATTATTGCTCCTATTATACCCTGTGCAAACAAACACAGCGCAGGGAGTGTGTGTGTGTGTGTGTGTGTGTGTGTGTGTGTGGTGGGTAAATGTATACTGATGCTCTCTCCTCTCAAGTCTATTCATTAATATACATATTTAAAAAAGGAACATTATGCTAATCCTGCTCCAGATGAGGAGGCGAGCTGCTAATTTGATGTGAAATATAATTCTGTGCACATTAACGAGTCACCTCCGGCAGCAGGACGATTCAGCGCGCTGCCGTCTAATTATAGACAAACATTCAGACTCCATTTGCTGCTCTCTGCAGGCGCGAGGCTGAAAGTCACTCACACCACTTGTGGAGGATTTCCCTTTTATTAGTTCTGATCCGAAACAATGCGACGCTCACGCTGAAATACAGACACACAATAAGAGCATGTGAGCGGCTGATAATCACCCAGAATGTGCATGTTTAAACATGAAGCTAAAAACAGGGCTGCTTTTTCTGACCCTGCTAAAGACTCAGAGCATCCAGGGAAATATTCATGTCTTCATTCTCATGTGGATTGTGGCTGCTGGAGAGAGGAGGAGGAGGAGAGGAGGAGGAGGAGGAGGAGGAGGCGGCCGGGGAATAATGGTGGATAGAAAGCGGCTGTCACAGTTGATCCTGCCTGGGATTCAGTGTGCTCAAACCCAAACAATGACTCCGTTCCTCTGCCAACAGATATTAAATACAGTAATTGCCTGTCAGAGTGGCTTCATCCCTCCAGACGCCCGCCGAGGAGGAAACTGCGCGGGGAAGGAGACGTTTGTGAGCCCCCCCCCCCCTTCGATAAGCAGCAGCCGACAGAGCCTGCGTTCGTGTCCCGGTGTCACTGTGGGCTGTTTAGAGAGGATCGGGGCTGATGCAGGGTAAGCAGAGCTCGGAGAGGATACAGTTTCTCCTGCAGATCTCTGAGGGGCTTTAGCAGGAGTCACACTGAAACAGAACAAACAAGCAGACAGATTTCTGTAATTGAAATGTCAAATTTGCTCTTTTTCTTATCAACACAAAGTGCGGTTTAAAGGCCATCTGATCAGAGATAATCCTCCTGTTTGCAGCTCAGATCCCGCCATCATGGGGAGATTTATCGCTCATATTTTCTGTAATTCTAACGCAAAGACGACACTTTTTCAGAGAAATCACTCTGATTATCATCTCTGAATCTGCTAAGGGTTTTTCTGTAAAGCAATTCATCTTGTAGTCAGTGGTAGGTGCCATAATGTCACAAGTTCCCATGACCCATACATGACCTTCTTTCTGACCACATGTCAGTCACTGTTTGTACTTTTACCCACAACAATGCACTACAGCATATAACACACCAATATAAGGACTTTGTGAAGCCCTGAGAGTCTGCAGCAGTCAGTCTGAGTCCTGACACACACGAGGCTTTCAGCTAACTCTGCTGTGAACATGTGCAGATAAATAAGATGTTCAGAGCAGCTGCTCAGCCATCCAGCAGGTGAGAGGTCAGGTGACTTTGAAGACAGACAGGTTAAGGCTGCACGGGATGCTGAGTGGGGAAAATGGACGGGTGTATAAACACCCGTCCATTTTCCATGTGTGAAACAGAAATCAGAGTTGAGTTGTGATTGCAGCTTATAACATCACAGTAGTTTGGGAAGTCGACAGTGGCAGGGGGCAAACGGATGTTATGATGTTTGTCTGTATGAGACGGCACAATGAGGGGAGGGGCGAGAACAAACAGCAAACAATGTTTTCATTTGGTGAAAAGTAAAGTGCACAAGGACGGACATCAAACAGGACAGACAAACTTGAGGTGGTACAAACGGTATATAAAACAAACAGGATGAAACAGTCGTAATGATGATGATGGTGGGAGTCTGCATGCTAATGCTGCGTTCACATGGCAGATGGTAGAAGACAGACCGGATATCATTTTAGTGGACAAGAGACGGGCGGTAAATTGTGGTGAGGCTGGCAGAGATCGCCGGTAACATCCAAAGTTAAAATAGTTTTCACTTTTTGGCGTCCTACGCAACAGAGTTTACAACTGGATGTGACGTACCTCCCTATCACAACAAGAACACATGAGCGATCTGGACAACGAGAGGCAAACCGGTCTTCATCCATCTTGAGCCGAGCTGATGAAATTCCTCATGTTTCCTGTGCTCTTGCAGAACAGGGTGCACCCACATGCGCTTGTTTCTTGTCTCTTTTTCAGACGCAGATAAACAAGTGATACACAAAGTGCAGTTGAACTATCCATGTTGTAAATGAAAGAATTAGCTTACGTTTTTAGGGAAATCCAACAATAATTTTATGTTCGTAATATAATATAAATAATAATAATAATCAATAATAAGCCTACATAAAAATGATGACACGAAATAAATGTATTGATTATAGTTTATTTAACATCACCATAGCAACATATCGTCATGCGTGTGTCGTTTTGCTGTCCTGCCGTCCCGTCGGAGTGTTTGTTTGCTTTTCCCGTGCTGTGCAAAAGGTGTTATCGGTCCATGCCTGACTCCATGTGAACGCAGCATAATGTGATTAGGGGAATTAGTAAATAATAATAATATTAATAATACTTTATTGATGAAACATTATTACATTACATACATTTTTTACAACACACTAACAGTTACTAAGATATCAGTTAAATAATGTGTGAGGATATGTTCATGTAAAGATGCTGATCAGAACACACAGACACACTGTGAAACACGACTAAAGACAGCTGCAGAAGAGACCATGGTTACGCTGTGTTATGTACATGTAACATCCCCCTGACCCGATGTCAGGGCGGCTCATGGCCCACGATTATAATCATGTGCATCAGATCACAATCAGATATCAGCTGTACAATGAAAGAGGTGCTTCTCCTTAGTGGCTTTATACGATATAAAAGCAGCATCACAACACAATGACGAAGACAAACAGAATATAAAATAAAAAATAGTTAATATTGCACTATCCCTCAGGAAATCTGCAGATTTTGTTATTGCACTTATCTGAGACAGTATTGCACAGTCTCAATATCAGTCAGTTACAGCAGCACAATCCTCAGACTCGTTCTTTGAAGGATAGAAACTGTTCAAATCTGTTGCTCGACGCACACATCGGGTTTTGTAAGCGAATGCAGCTGTGAGTTGGTGATCTCCTGTGAGTTAATGACTCTTTGCAGAACTGACCTCTTTTCATGTCAGTCAGCTTGAATTTCAAACTAATGCTTTGACACTGGATGTACAACTGGTGCAGGTGATATGAAAGCCTGAAGAGGTCAGGTGTGTTTGATGGGAGCTGCACGGTGGTCATGGAGGGGTCAAACACAAACTTCTATCCAGGAGGAAGAAGTTCACATGCCTGCGAGACCAACAGCCGAAGTGAAAGTGTTTTCTTTTTTTCTAAAGCAAACTGAAACCTTTGTTTATTGTTAGATTCCAAACCTACTAAATACAAGATCAATACTTTAGAGTTTTCTAATGTTCATTTGGAAGCCTGGATGTCTTGTGTGTGTAAGTCTGAAGAAAAAGTTGTGTTCCAGAGATCTTCTCTAACCAGTTTGGTGACGGTTGCTTAAAATGTATAGGAGTAAGGAAACAAACAAATTCAAAATGGTGGAAAATCACCCGCCGTAGATGGACTTGGCTCAGATGGACAGATTTGTCTTGGACCTCTATATCCAGGTCCTGAAAGTTCAAAAATTCCAGGCCCAAACGTAACGATTGGTGGTATATACATCGAGCTTGTGTTTAAATGCAAGTCCTCAGAAATACACCCAGCATGTGTGAAGATCTGATCAAAGATTTTTTGTTTTGTTTGTAGCAAAGAAACATTTGCTGCATTTCACTCTGTTATAGAAAGATAAACGAGTGTTCAAAGCTCAGCCCTCCATCTGCTCTCCAACTTTAAAATGATCTGTTTCATGCCTCCATGTTGCTCTGTAGGACTTATAAACCTCATACCTTTCCCCCGGCCTGTGAAACACTGACTGTGTTTCTGTGGCTTCCAGGAAGTGTGATGAGTCAGACGCTGTCACATCTCCCCTCCTCTGAGCCCTCGCTGTTTACGCTCAATCACTTCCGATCTGCCTCTCCGTCACCGGCAGACAGGTGGAGGAGACGATTCATCGAGCTCCATTCGGCTGCTGAGACTCCAAACAGGTGAGCAGATTCAGTCCATGAAGCTCGGAGCAGTTAGGAGGCTAACAAGCGCCAAGCACACGCAGGAATAGAGCCTTAATAACATGAATATACACATCAGAGATGGAGCAGATTATTATCTGATTGTATCACTTTGGATGTAAAAGGCTGTTTGATCGGCTTTAATTCACCGTTTGTTCAGGAACAGATGGTGTGGTGAAGGTGAGGAGGAAGGTGTGAAGTCTGCACTCTTTTTCTCATGTATTAAATCTCAAACTGTTTGACTGTTTCACACAAACACCCCCCCTCCCTGTGGTGCAGCTGATGCAGGGACAGAGTCAGTATTTGATCACCATGCTGTCCTCGCTGGGCGGTGAAGCACCTGATGGATGCACTCGATGGCTTTCTGCTGCCTCAGCTTACACATACATGTCCTTTCTTTTCTGCTGACTTCTTTACAAGTCACCACTTTCAAGGTTGTCTCTGTTTTTGTCATTCAATTAAAAAAGAAAAAATGAGATCCAAACCAGCTCTACATTTTAACCTGGTTTTCTTCACTGTTCAGTTTTCATTTAAGAAGCCTTTTAAACACAAACCCTCTCCTCCCAGATGAGCGCAGTTCAGAACTAACCTCTGTCCATGCTAACACAGCTGAGAACAAACAGTATATCACATGACATGTTAACTGGGCATGTGCGAGCAGGCATTGATTCTTAGCCAAACCAGCAGACCACCGTGTAGAGCCCAGGACACTACTGGACCCCTCATAAAGGAAAAGTGCCCCGACAGCTTATCCACAGGGATGCCTCAAGGGTCTGTGCTCGGTCCCCTTTTCTTTTCAAAATATATCACCTCACTTGGTGGAATCATTCACTCCCATGGTTTCTCTTACCATTGCTATGCGGACGATACCCAGCTCTTCCTATCATTCCCAACAGATGACACTACAACCCTGGCACGGATCTCGTCATGCCTTGCCGATAGCTCTAAATGGATGAAAGAATGCCACCTTCAGCTCAACCTATCCAAGACAGAGCTCCTTGTCATCCCTTTCAGAGTCCCTTTCACCTTTAAGAAAAAGCTAGAGACCCAGCTCTTTCATGAACACCTCTGAGTGTTCATGTTGAGAAGATTGTGCAGTTTGAGGCAGATAACTAAATGTTGAAAATGTAAAAATAATTTTTAAACCTTTCTGTCAGAACCAGCTTTAACTTTTTCAGCAGTTTGAGCTTCAGTAGCTCTTCTTGTGGATTTGACCGCATGGGCCAGCCTTCACTCACCACATGCATCAATGAGCCTTATCCGTCCATGAACTTGTCGCCGGTTCACCTGTTTTCCTTCCTTGGTCCACTTTTGGTCGGTACTGACCACTGCAGAGCGGGAACACCCCATTGGCATCACAATCCGGTCAAGTCTCTCACATCCTCACACTTGCCCATTTTTCCTGCTTTCCAACACATCAACTTCAAGGACAACATGTTCACTTGGTGTCTGACATATCCCACCAACTGACAGGTGCCATGGTAACGAGATAACCACTGTTATTCACTTGACCTGTAAGTGCTCATTTTGTTATATATATGTATATATATGTTTAGATAGATAGATAG
Source organism: Semicossyphus pulcher (assembly GCF_022749685.1). Lineage (NCBI taxonomy): Eukaryota > Metazoa > Chordata > Actinopteri > Labriformes > Labridae > Semicossyphus > Semicossyphus pulcher. Next base: position 28,688,504 of record NW_027211693.1, on the reverse strand, counting down.
ATAGATAGATAGATTGATTAAGACTGGACAGACTCGTATATGTTCTGCGACTGTGGCGATTATTAAACGCGGACATTGTCTGACACAGTCACTCCGCTTGTCTCTGTTAACAGAGACTCCAGGCTGCAGTTTAGTTCAAACACTTCACTGATAAACCTGAGAGTTACACAGAGCTACATCAGGCTTCATAATCATGACCAGTTTTCCTCTAATGTATGCACTTCTGTTCATATGTACCGGTATGTGCCCTCTCTCTCTCCCCCTCGCTCTCCCCAGCAGTCCGTCAGTGTACAGTGCGTTTAAATATTATTTATTTCACAGTCATTGCCTCTTTTAAAACTCACCATGAGAAAAAGTCTAACTGCAACTGATTTTTGGCAAAACATAAAATAAAATTTGTCAAACATAAAATATAAAGTGAATCATCCTATTGTGGTCAAATGTTGATTATTCTGTCAGGAGGCAGAGAGAGCAGCTTCAGTGAAGAGGTAAAGCTGTCTGCCATGTCTTTCTGCATGGACAACATTTTAATACCATTTGAATTATGGCTCTGGCTAAAATTTGAATATCATGCTTGAAGCACCCAACATTTATTATTTGAATTAATTTGTTTTCATTTACAAAAATAAAGACACTTCAGTCACAAATTGGAGCATAAAAATAAACCAGAGGACAAGGAAATAAAGCTTGTAACACTCAAAGTGTCCTGGGGGAGACCCTCCAGACCCCCCAACATACAAACACACATTTCCCTACCAATATTGAAAGTATTCACTAATATTATTGTTCAATTCTGAGAGCTCCCTCCAGCTCTGTGTGAAACTTAATAATAAACATTAGGAATGCACCGACACCACACATTTGTGTACTTGCTGATACAGAGCTGATACACATTGACTTTAAAAGCAGGTTTCATTTTGATCAGGTGTTCCTCACTTTCTGACTGTAACACAGTAAATCGACAGAATGATGCAACTGTTGCTGATTTTAACACTTAACTTTGTTTTACTGAACAAACATGACACTATGACCTTTAAGACATTCAGTGGATTTCAGTACAACACAACTTACCACATATAGTATAAAAAAGGTCACGTGATTAGCGCTCCCATTTCTGAACGCAGCACTACACAGCGCATCCCCCTGAAACACGGCAGTGAGGGAGACATGCCCGGACTTGTTTACTGCATCGATTACGGAGACATCAGCGATCGCTGACGGACTCTTTTTATTGTGTGTGCGTCCATGAATATGTGAGTGAGTTTGCCTTAATGTTTGTGTTACAATCTGTTAGCTTCAGTTTGGCCGTGAGTGTACATGTTAGTGCTGTCTGTGAGGACTAAGCCTTTTTCTAAAAAGTGACATTGCTCCCTCTCCTTCTTCCAACCTGTTTAACTAACAGGAGGCTAACATCAAGCCGTAAAGTGGTATCGGGTGCGGTTGTATCGGCGTAGTTTTACGAGTACTTAAGCTCTGATACCGCCCAGTACCCATCGGTATCGGTATCGGTGCATCCCTAATAAGCATTGTTGTACAAACTATTTAGCCTAAGTGTATTTTCTTTATTTGATTTGACAGACGAACAAAATGTATAAATGTATGGTACTGAATCATAACGCAGGTCGGTGTTCTGGACCTTTGCTTGAGAAAAAATTCTCCAACTGGACCTCTTTCAATTTTAATTGAGTACCCCTGACCTAAATGACTTTCTGCAGAGACATCATCAGATAAAACTTTTATTTTTGGTTATTTGGGTGAAACTCTTTTATCCCCCCGTGTTCATACAGACGTCACAAAGGTCGTAACTGTCTGATACTCAAAGTTAATAAGCATCTAATCACATTCTCATCTGCTGCAGCTCGACTAGGAAGGTGAATTAAATATATACTAAACATCACTATCAGTTCCTACACACAGATATATTCTCATGTTGAACGGTTAGATTGTTGACAGGAGAGAAGTTGGAGTATCTTAGTTGTTAAGTCTGGTAACAATGCAGCTGCAGGTCTCGCTGTGCATGCAGTGCAGTGGGTGTGTCCTACTTTAAACCGCCCTCTGATGAAATATGCATGGCCCAGCCCACATTAATGTTTCACCCCCTCCCCGGGACTGAATCTCTTTTAAGTTTTGGAGCGAGCCGGACTGAAAATGAGGCCGTCTTCAGCACAAAGCTTCACTTCTCTTCAGGATTGTGATGTCTGGGAGCGTCTGCGAGCAGAGCGGGGCTGTGAGGACAACATGTGCCTGTAGCTCACTTTTATTATTGACGGATTTAAAGGTTTAGAGGAAGAAGCAGGAAGTGGTGCGGGCTCAGCTGAAGGTTTCTGTTTAGCCTTTTACAGTCGTTCTGTGAGGCTGAGAGCCGGGCTGTGTTCTACCTCGGGACAGAGGCTGGGAGGTGCAACAAATTCCCTTTAACCAACATGTTAGCTCCTGATTTATGTCTTTCCAGCCTTTTCTCCCAGCAGGCCAGAGCCTCTGAGTCAGACGTCTCAATCTGAACATAGAAATTCACTCTTGATCTGGTGAACATACATCCAAAAGAATAATCTTCAAGAGCTCATATAATTAAAAACTTGTGAGCTTTAAACTTAAAATAACGTCACTAAACGTGCTGCCAACCATCATCTGTCAGAGAGTTTCTTCTGCAATATTCAACTTAATTATTTGTAGTTTATTTAACAGAGAAAGGGGTCTGTCTCAATATGACACCACCTGTTATCCATCATCTATACCGCTCGTCCTGTTCAGGGTCACGGGGGGCTGGAACCTGTCCCATTGGGCGAGAGACACCTGGACAGGTGACCTGTCAATCACAGGCTGATGCATAGAGACCAACAACCTTTCACGCTCACACTCACACCTACGGGCAATTTAGAGTCACCAATGAACCTAACAAGCGTGTCTTTGGACTCCAACTCCACACAGAAAGGCCCACTACGTCTGAACCCAGAATCGAACCAGGAACCTTCTTTTCTTGACAAAATATTGGCAATTTTTAATATTGTTTAATTTCTTGTGTGAAGCCAGTATTTCTACAGTAAACAGGGACAAGAATGAATTTTATGCATCAACATGTTTCTGGTTCTGTTCAGGCAGAGAGGATGGTGTTAGTTACTTACTGAAACGTCAACAGTGGCTTTAAGCATGTAATGAGCGTGAACAAGATCCACTTTATCTCAGAGTCTTTATTTAGTACAAACTGAGGTGCTCTTGATTTCATGAAGAGTTTTTGGCATTGACCTTTAAATGGATTTATTGGGACCAACCCCTAAAAATAGCAGCCAATCAGAAATCCCTCCAGTGTTCACCCTTTTGCAGGTGCTCTGACAGAATGAAATGAAACAAAGTGGCAGTTCACCTTGGGGGGAATTCACTAAAGGGCTGCGCCGCTTTTCCGTCTGCAAAACCTGTGCAAATGACACAAGAAGACTCCGCCTCATTCTCCAAGCACACGCAGAGGGTTGTAGGCACCCTGTTTGCACATATCAAATGAGTCATTATGAAACATTCGGGGCAAATTTGGCCCCTTTCTATCTAATTGAGCCTCGTGGCAAAAAGCACCTAATTCACAAACAGCAGCGCTGACAGCACCGCGCAGTTAGAGAGAAAATACTACTGCCTGCAGAGAGCTGGTGGTATCGCAGTATTATAAGGGCTGTCACGCTCTGAGTTTACACTGATGATGTCTGTTAATAATATATTGTCATTATTATTATAGTCTGGAGACCAATCAGTCCGGGGCTGTGCGAGGCTCAACCACGGCACACGGGCACACTTTGGAGCCATTACACATGATGGGGATTATAATCCGGATGAGCTTGTGCGCTGTAACACCTGTTGAGGCAGGACTTTACAATAAACTGTTAAAGAGCTGCCCCCTATTCTCTGTGCTCATCATCCATCTGTGCATGGAGTTGAGATCCGTTAGTGTGCGCTCAGCTGAGCGCGCAGCACGACGCAGCAGAGACAGGAAGTTCAGGAAGCTTCTCTACACAATCAGACACAAAACCAGAGCAAACTGCACGGATCTGTGAAACTTCATGGGCGTGTTTGCACTTGAATATCATCAGTGCAATATGCTTTGTGACCTTGAGACAGAGCAGACAGCGAGGGCAAATGATGCGCAATTTATGGAGCCATCAGTGGCCGCAATTCATTCTTAGTGACTTCCCCCCTTTGATTTTGATGGTTTTTTTACACCAGGTTTGCAGTTATACATCAACAAGCAAGCAGTTACGAGTCAAACGGTTATAACATCATTTCAGTGAAGGATGCAGTAAAGCAAAATAAAGTATCCACCTTCAGGTTTAAACTCTTCTCACTTCCTCACCTTCCCGGTGTGTCCTTCTCTGGTTCAGCTTACAGGCAGGATATTCCCTCACAGTCTGCTCAAAGTTAATCAGGAAACTAAATTAACATCAAAATGTATATAATGGATCTGACTTTACTGAGTGCCTCCATCATCGCCTGAAGTTTAACCTGGCCTGCCCGGTTCATCCGCAGCCACGGGGAGCTCCCAAGATAAAATCTCTATTAACGATTGAATCCACTAATGAATAGAGAGAGTGTGCGATGGCTGCCAACTAACTGCAGAGGTCTTTTTAGCAGCGGTGCATGCTGATAACCACAGCACACTTTGATTAAGATTCTGCCCTCACCGCACACGTTATATGGAAAACACTCCAGGAGAAGAAGTCATATTCACCAAGTTCAAGTTTGATACATGAAAATAAGGTTTGTTTCTTGTGATTTTATTTATATTGTTAGACCATTTCTTGTTTAGTTTTCCCAACCAATCAGTAACAAGTGGAGCATCCATTCCACCATCCAACATGGCGGTTTCTTCTTTCTGGCATGATTAAATAAATATGTGGATCTGTTTCTATGTGTAAACAGTCTCTAGAGTTTTGCTCTTCTTATCTATATTAATGTTTTTAAATGTCATTTAACTACAATCAAGTCCCAATTCCTGCAGATGCAGCTCCGACTGGAGGACTGAATTAGGATTATAATCATCTTCCTGCTTTAAGGTGAAGTAAAAGCTTCATTATAAAGAACAATACCGAAAGCAATCAAACCTTTAGATTTCCTCCTAAGCACCTCCGAAGGGTATGTATGCATTTTGTGGGAGACTGGTTGATCAGTCAGAGTCACAGCATCTTCAGCTCTCTCTCAGCAGCCTCTCCAGAGGACAGAGAGACGTCCGCCTTGTCCAAGCCTGAATGGAGATGACGTGCGAGCACTGACACCAGTCTGTTCCCCTGTCTGCTGCTGAGGTGGCGGCATGACGAGCTGACGGGCAGTCGAAGGGGAGATGATCACGATGGTTGAGCTTCAGCCCCTGTGTCTGTTTGTTGGGCTGAATGAGAGCTGTCAGATCAGTGAGGGCTCTGTGAGGGCGGGAAGCAGAGAGAGGGGAGGGGCATAGAAGGAGTAGAGATACATTCAGGGGTGAGGGAGTAGTAACGTTGAGATGATTGTGTAGCAAACCTCAGGGATGTTCAGCTGGTGAAGGACTGAGTAGAGAGTCTGATCAGAGAGATGATGGAGATGGCAGCAGAAGGATCGTAAGACGGCCAGTCTCTACTGTGACTGGCCCACAACAAGAGCCATCTGAGATTCCACACCTTTATGAGGCATTACATTATTCATAATAGGGTTTTGTTACCTCGAGTCTGCATGTAATTTGGCGTCTACACCAGTGAGGGAGATTCTAATAGTTGAACTACATAATACACCCGGCAGGTAACAGGTGGTCAGGAGGGCTTTGATGATTTGTGGAAAGAAAAACCTGGGTGTGGGAAGAGTTGGAGCAGGTTATGGAGAAGGAATGTTGGTTGACTTTGAGGCAGTTCTGGCAAACTGTTAGAGGATCCAGGAGGGAAGCAGGACATCAGTAGTGATGCCCTTGTGTACTGAACCATGGTGTTGAAGAGGGAGTCACCTGCAGGAAGCTTGGAGTAGAGCTGCTGCTCCATGGCATTAAAAGGAGCCAGCTGAGGTGGTTCAAAATCGTATCAGGGTCCTGGAGGTTTTTTGGCACGTCCAATTGATAGAAGACCAAAGGGCAGACCCCCTCACTGGAGGGATTGCATGTCTCGCTGGTAATGTGGCTTAGCTTGCTTCTTATAAAGTTAGCATCCTGGCAACATAAACCATTGTTTTAGGTTCCCCCCCCCCAATGGTCACTAAGAGTAGTACGGAAGGTAGAGCCTTCAATTACCAGGCCCCCCTCCTTTGAAATCATCTTCCAGTCAAGCTCCAGGAGGCAGACACCCTCTCTACTTTTAGAAGTAGACTTCATACTTTCCTCTTTGAAAAAGCTTATAGTTAGGGCAGGCTCAGGCTTGGACCAGTCCATATTTATGCGGCTTTAGGCTTAGACTGCTCCTGGTATCTTCCCCAGTTTGATTGATTGATCGAGGAGATCCAAATTTTGCTAAATGATACCACATACGGACTGCAGAGTGACTATGTCAGACAGATACTCCTCATCAAATGTCACCAGATGTTTCTTGCAAGCCAAGGTAACTTTGAGCTTTGAAAACCATTCAGTAAAACGGAGACTATAGTTCATGCAGATTACAGTCTGGCTTGTCGGAGGTGTCTCATGTAGCTGAGAGCATCCATCGCAGGTCTGTCTGAACTGTCCTACTTTGTGGTGATTTCAGTACACCTTGGACCTCTTCAAGTAGTTGTATAAGTAAGACAAATTGACTTGTTGGAAGTCTTTTAACTTTTCAAAGACATCGAATTTATCTGAGAATAGCAAGAATTAGTGAAGCACTGAGTGTTTCCATCGATCAATACGTTCTCTGTAGTTCTACAGCAGTACTGTGGAGGGGGGAATATAGCTGTTTGTTGGGTGTCTAGAATACCAAACCATTAATCAGAGAGGCCTCAGCACTCTGCTGACAGGTTCACAGCAGGGTTAAGCCCACTGAATGAATATCCTGTAGCCGTTAGACACTACACCTACAATTATTACATCCATTCATCCTCCCATTTGTTGTACTGTTCATCCTGAGAAGGTCACAAGGCCATTTGGTACATCAGGTACATGCTGGACCAGTCACAGATGAATCACAGGGCTCACACATACCTGGAGAAACCACAAGCAGGCATAGGGAGAACATGCTCAATGATGAGCCACAGACTGTATAAAAAGATGGCCGACATGACAGCTCCCTAAAAGTGAAGCCATCGCCCCCTGCTGACTGGCTGCAGTATAGGTCATAAAGCCCGCCTCCTCCATGTTAACAGATGGGACATGAGTCAAACTATAAAATCAAAACACACGTCAAATACATTTTTATCAAACATGGTTTCTGTCATTATTAGTTATTATCGTGCTGATTTATGTCTTAGTGTTGCTTCTTCTGACAAGTTTATTTTTAGTTAGTTATTTGATGCTATAAAAAGGGGGCGTGACCTCATGATTGACAGCTCTGTTGACAAATGGGGCCACAGGAACCATTTAGTTCCTTTCGGAGAAGTTCCTGGAACTAAAAGTTCGAAAAGCACCTTATCAAATATGAAAATTGTCTCCTAAAATTTTGTCTAACTTTCTCCCTGTTGGAAGCTCATATTCCCGATTATTCGGACATCACATGAAAGCAGGATCTCACTCTGGACCAAAGTGATGATGGATGGACAACAGCAGACACACTACACAGACTGACATTGTGCTTGTTAATCCCCTGTAGCTGTAAATGAAGAAAATCAATCCGAACATGTGCTGCTCCCTCTGTGCGCTGCTCACCCCAGTCAACATACAATAGTGCAGCAGCATTTACTGTTGAGTGTTAGCAGCAGTTATTTACTGCAGTGGAGCATCAGGCAGTTTCATGGTGTGTGTGACATTTGGACTGTGAGGATGCAGACTGAAGCTGGCCGGGCCTCTGGGCTGTCAGAGGCGAGTCCCAGCCCAACATGATTCATCAGGATTCCTCTCTGTTCATGCTGACACTCTCCTTTTCTGTGCCCCCTCTCTGTCTCCCTGACACTTCACACTCTCTGCTGCTTCATCTTTACAAACAAAGTGGCTACCAGTCTGCGAGCCAGCCACCCAGAACCACAGCCAGCTGCACGGTGTCATCACTAAATGTGCACTGCATGTCAGGCTGAGTGGAGAGAAGAGGACGTGCTGCTCGGAGTGAGGACACACACTCGGCCTCAGCTGTCAAACTCTCTGCAGCACATGTTCACAACCTTTGAAATGTTCTGTGCAAATATATTTAAACTCTTATAAGATTACTTTAAAGATGCTGGAGCCATCTGAAATGAATGTGGACACGTGGAACAGATGGGACATCATAATAATCAGTCCTGTCTCAGGCCTCAGAGCTGCTCTGTAGTCACGTCTTTTACATCCAACAGCAGACTATATTAGGATGCACTGCAGCTTCCTCTCTACTTACAAACACCTGCTTTAAATTCACAATGAATCCACGTCCACGAGGCAGACTCTCACATTCAGCATCTGATTAAGGTAGTAATGGGCCCCTGGGCTGCATTTTTTAAGTGGCCCCGACGATCACAAGCTACTTTTAAAAGAGTATGAAGTGTAAAGTAACACATTGTGAAGAACAGCCTGCAGGAAACATGGAAGAACGAAACAAGTGCAGACAGACAACAGACACACAGCAACGTCCTACATTCAGCTCACACATAAGACGGATATAAAACTAAGTAGGCTGAATTAACTGTGTCAGTATTCACACGCAATGCTATTCCTGCAGCAGAGGAAGTTTCCACATCATACGCTGGTTTCTCTGTGTTTTAGAGCCAGTAAGGGGAGCGATCGGGGTGGACACATTGTTATGCCCCTATCCTCCCCTGTTGTCAGGTCCCTTTAGAAGCAGCCTGTCAATCACAGGTAGCCCCGCCCTAACTCCTCCCCTACTTTACGGTCTCTGTGACTCTTAACGGCAGCATCACTGACTAAATGAACATCGGGCTATGTTGAAGGAGACTCCTATTCGAGATTGAGACCATAAACTCGTTAGGAAAATGTTTACTGAGGGAATAAATCAAGAGAGAAGGAGGACCGTTTTCTCATAGACTATAGGATCACACTTCCTGTAAAAGCAGTGGAGTTGCCGGAAATGGTCTACCAAGAGACAAAATAGAGACAGATCTACACCCTCATATCTGCACAGAGACGACAAAGATGGACAAATCTCTCAGATTTGTCGGAAATTTTTGGAAATCTCCAGACTGATGCCATAAATGTCTGCAAAGCCAAATCATGCCAGCCTTGAAGACTGTATCACATCTCTGTGTAAGAAACCCTGCAGGTCAGTCTGACTCCTCCATTAAACATCTCCTTCATCCACGGACCCTGAGCTTTCAGGATCAGCACCTTGGACAGCGACTGTGACACACTATGCAGTGTGTTAGCAAAGATCCATGTAGAGGCTGAAGATTATTAGGATCAACCAACAGTCTGTATCACAAGATCACAAAGGTCACAGCTCTGTGGGGGGACACGACCTCATGAACCTCCCCGTTACATTGTGGGACATCATTTAGTTATTCGAGTTAACCAAGGGACAGAAACACTGCGATACAAGACCACTGAACGTAACCACGCTGTCTGACTGCTGTTGACTGAACTTTTAATGTAAAAATGAAGCACAAATATGATTTGATCTGTTTCATAAGTAAAGTAAGCACTAAAGTTTATTATCTAAGTGAATAAAGGTACACGTGTCCGATCAGTTCAGTGAGTCGGTGCAGGTTTCAGAGGCAGCTTTTTATCTCCAGTGTTGGCTGGGAGAGAATTTGTTCCAGAGGGGCTAAGCTGTAATGAGATCAGCTCTTTCACAGCATTCCCACTGTCTCAAATAACAGGGAGCACGGCGGGGCCAGTGCCCAGACTGTGGCCTCTGCTGCCCCACATCCTCCCTCCGATGCTGCCTCATATCCTCCTTATTACCACCAACGCCCAGCGCCCAGAAAGCAGCAGTGCTTTTAAAGTTCAGCTCTAAATCACAGCTCTCAGCCTTCAAAGGAGTCCAGTCCTCGGCTCGGGTCGCCGGTCCTCCTCAGGCAAAACAGAGGGATGAAGTAATTTCACAGCCAGTGACACAACATGTGTCAGAGCGAGCGGTCGCAGCCCGGGTGTCATTTTCCCTCCTGGCTGCAGCAGAGAGCTGCTGCTCTGCTGTCATTCTGGCTTTCATTACGCCTGTTTTTTTGTTCCTGAATGACACGGCTGGCTCTGACACATTACGGCTCGCCTTCCACTCAGCTGTGAAAACAGGAAGCTCGGGGCTTATGTGAGCCACTATAAAACAAATTGTGCTGTGTTACTGAGCTGTGCTGCTTCACTCTATTTGGGGGTATTTGTGGAACTGCACAGCAGAAAATGATTTTGTGCTTTTCCAAAGATTGCATTGTTTCTTCTTAGAAACTCAGCTCGTGGTGTTTGTGATGGACTCAAACTTCTGCAGCCGCTGAAGAAAACTTTTGGTAATTTACCATCAGAGTCTGAATGCTGTAGTTTAACAGCATAGATCTTTGTTTGTTTGGGTCAACAGTACGGTGGCAATGAGAGCACAACATACTGCAATTTAAGAAAACACGTGCAAACAGATAAAACTTTTTTATAAGCTTTAAGCTTTTATAAAAGTGCAAATATGGGAAGAAGATAGTACTAAGATAAGATAGTACTTTATTGATTCCCAGAGGGGATATTTGGAAGATGAGGAATGTTTCATTAACGCCTGCTTTAGGTTGTGACATGGTTTCCCATGTTTAGCCATCATGATGAGTTAAAGATCCTGGTTTGACGAATATGTTAGTTGTTAGTCAATCTCAGATCCCATCAGCTATAGTCTGAGAGGATGTAGCCTCTGGGGACACCGGTGAACGTGCAGGGCCGTAAGCGATACTCGACGTGCTGCATTGTTACAGAAAGAGATACCGTGTTCTTGTGATTTACTTGTTATTAACGGGTCTTACCTTTGCTGAAATTTCAACATCATGATGTAGATTTGTAAGAAGTAAAAATTCAAGCTTTGTCAGGTCTGTCCTCAAGAGGAGAAGAAAACTTTTAAAATGCTCGTTTGTTGAACGGAGGTCGGATCGATCTGATGCATTCAAGGAAGTCGGCTTTCATGACACAGTGTCAAGGGAATTTATCTCAAGTTAAATTTTAGATCTAGAGCAGATTGTTAGCTGTTAGCATGCAGATGTCTGTTTATAGAGATTAATAAGAAGCTAAATCAAATAAAATAAAGGATGGTACGGTGGATTACGTTCAGCCTGCTTTTGTTCTCCTCACGGACTGTTTTTCCTTCATACGCCGCAGCCTGCTGATACGTTATTGGTCAACACTACTCGGACTACAAGCGTAGTTCAAATGGAAACCAGGGATTTCCTTCCCAGAAATCCACGTCTCTGCCTAGAGATTCTATGTAGACTATTCTACTGTGTAGAATCTGTAAATAGAGATTAGTTGTGAGTATCATGTGGCTTAAAGAGAAGTCTACACTGACTATTCACTTCAGACGGGAAATCAACGAACGGCACTACAGATGTTCACGCTTTCACGTCACTTGACTTCAATGACATTTTAACACAATGAGCGAAACGACGAGCGAGAGTGTCCAGAAATGAAACTAGAGGGGAGTCTACGGGGTCAAATGTGGAAGCTTTGGGTTCCTGACAGCTGGGAGTGAGAGCGGGCTGTCCAAACATTCACATATGAATGCAACAAGAAAAGCCAGCCGTCATACAGAGAGGTGGATTTTTTTAGGATGGCGACCCACATCTTTTCTTCTGGATTCATCGTGTTAAACTCAGTTGCTTAAAAGAAAATAGAAGAAGAGTTAGACTTTGAACTCTTTCTCTCCTCCCCCCCGGCCGACCTGAACGCTGCGTGACGCGTGTGTGAATGTTGGATGGTGTTTTCAAAAGCTACAGAAATGCTCACACACGTTCCTGAAAAGTTTGGGGGCTGTAGTGTTGATGCTCTTCAACCATAAGTTAAACATCTGCGTTCCTCTGTCGGAGAAAGGATGTATCTGTAAGCGCACGGACATGATGCGAGTCCTCCTCAGCACAGTGGGCCTGTGTGCTGCTTGCTAAGTGTGTGCATAAACAGAGTCCATGTCTGGCAGAGTGTGTCTCGGGGGACGGAGTGTCAGCCGCTGCCCGTCCACATGATTTCTCTCGGGCAGAGCCAACAGGGAGCGGACGAAGGAATCAATCACAGCAGGCACACACACTGATGCTGATGCTTGCAGATATTTCCCCTCCTCTCTTTTCTCTTTGCTGAGGATTTATTGTGATACACTGTCACCGCCATCGTTAAAGGTGTAGGCATGTGGGGGGGCATGCATATATAAACCTCCCACTGCCTGTGCTTGTACGCCTGCTCCCCCCGGGGACCTGATGTTTCTTCTAAATAAACCGCCTCATCCCGGCAGCTGTGCTAAATACAGGCCAGCTTAGAGGAGCCGCCGTGTTTCTGCTGCCAAATGCTGTTTAGATGTAAACGTCTCTGATTAATGAAGCCATTTTCTTCTTGTTGTTGCCATGGCGCCCTGGGATGCAGGCAGAAGTGGCTTGAGAGAACACTTCATCCCCGACAAAGAGGGGTCAAAATAATTCCAGCCTGTCCTGAGGAGAGATTAAAAAGCTACTCCTCTCAGATGAGTGTACATAATGTGCATTAGCAGGCTGCTGGAATAAAGATGCTGCTGCTGGAGATCCATCCATCTCTGACGCTCTCAGCACAGTGAGAAGAATGAGTCAGTGAGAGGCCGGCGGTGACACTCTGCATCCTAACCAATGAAGCAGCAGGATGTCAGAGATACACCACCTGCTCTGATTTTACAACTCCGCAGCTCCTGCAGGTACAGGAGGTTTAGGAGGCCAGCTAAAGTCTGGCTTTACACTCACAGGCTCTCACTGCAACATGAAACCAACGCCCTCTTTTATCATCGCACACCCTCACCTGGAAGCAGAGCTGTTAATCTGCTGATATCCATCAAACCGACTCAAGGCTGGATGCCGCGTGAGAATGTTTAATGTGGTTTCTGTACAGTTATAAAGAGAAAGTAGTTTCATGTTTTCGGTTCCCTCCAAAGGACAACCACACGGCTGTCTGCATTATCCTTTAAAACTGAATTAAAAGTTCAGTCTTTCTAAAACAGAAAGATAAGGCTCCAGTCTTTTGTATCATCGTCTGCCTCGTATGTTTGTTAATGACAAAGTTCAGTCAGACAACTCACTTGCTTGTGTTCAACGTAGCTGGAGCCTGCAGGTGGATGCTGGGGTGGTGGTGGGGCTGAAAGTACGAGCAAAGTGCTGGTGCAGAGCAGCGGTGGCAATGACAGAGCAGAGGGAGAGACCGGAGATCATGCAGCTTAAATAGATGCCACGCTGGGAGGAAGTGTTTGGCAAGTGATTGGAGAATGACCCGTCAGTGTGAAGTCAGTGCAGCTTGAGTTGCCTGCCTGAACTAGCTCGCAGGTGCAATGTGGAATGTTACAGAACAGCAGTTTTCAAAGTGTGAGGAGTGCCTCCCCTGGGGGGCGCCAGAGGACTTCAGGGGATGTGCAGTGTGAGAAAAAATAATGTGAAATAGCTGTGATGTGTGGGACGCCTGTGGAGACTGACGGGGAAGCTACACAGGCAACGTATTTGAAGCGTATTTTTGACACACATGTGCCGGGACAGAACCGCTCCAATGTTGTTCAATGCTGCGATCTCCACCAGTCGTGTATGCTGTGAGGGAGGCGGGCGAAATACATGAGTGATTTTCTGCTGCTCCATTTTGTTCGCATGAAATCTATTTTTCCACTGCTGCGCATCAGTGAAGCATAGAAAGTAAACACATGCCAACAACCAAGGAATCAGTGTTAGACGATGTGATCTCTTCATTTTGGCCAACTTCGATTTCAGCTTCCTATTAAAGTTATTGATCGGCTAGATGAGCAGGCAAGATTAATTTAAAACAGCAATAGATATTTACATTTCCTCAAATGAAACAATCTTATTCATTCATTCTCATTTGATCCTATAAAAACTGAATTTATGCACAATTAAGAAATAATTACTTTTATTCTACTGTTTGCATCAGACTGCACTCATTTATGGCGTGACTGCCACCCCTACTTATGGCCGGGAATCGTAACTACCATTGGCTGACTTTGAGACTCATCTTTGCTGTAGTCACAGCCGGTGTAGATTGAACAATAGATGCTGCCATGACACTTATGTGTCGCGCACGTTCCTCTGACGTGATTCCCAGTTACAATGTATGATTTTAGTTGTGAAATTTTTGAGCCTGTTTTCAGTTTAGTTAACGAATTGTGGAGGAGTAGTTTAGTAGTATTAAAAATGTGAGGTTAGAGCGTGCGCAGCTGCTTTTATGTTCCTTCAGGGGAGGCTCACTTTGCCATACTTTGAAAACACCTGATATAGAAGAACGAGCAGGGTCGCAACAGTAAGGCCTCTGCTCATCTATGTTTGTATAATCTGTTTTTAAAGTGTGAACAAAACTTTACTAACCTTTAGGTTGTTCAGATCTTACAGATATGAAGCATCAGTTATAAACAAACAATGAGAACACCTTCAGACTGATAATAAAATGAAAGAATCTCAAAAACTAAAAATGTTTTGTTATGATAAATTTGATGAAAAAAATCGTCTGTTTTTGTATTTTTGTTAATGATGTAAAAATGTTGATACTTTGTTCTGTTATTATGGTTTATTGACAGACAGGTAGTTAATGAGGCTTTTGAGAAAACTACAGGCGATGACATCACAATAAAAAAATATGTTCAGAGCAGTTAAAGTTATTTTTCAAGGTGCTCTCGCATGCTGACAGACACAATGATTCTAACAGTGTTGGATGTGGTCATATATTGTTTGTGCTCATAACTTAACGTCTTAGTCCTGCATGTTAAACACATATTATCTCTGGTTTGTTCACATTTGTATGACAACCAGTGCCATGACAAGTGGCTTCAACACTTTGTCCAACACTGAAAGCAAACATACTTTCATTTAGTTCATTCACACCTGCGACTGTATTCTGTATCATCATAATTTAAAGCAGTCTTCTTCCCTCCAATCCTGATAGAGAAGCAGCCTCTGAGGTAACCAGGCTATAGCTGCTCCTCATTGGTTGGTTGAGTCACATGGTCACGTCTGAGTCAGCACCCAGCGCTATCATTACTGTGAGAGGGAGCTGGGCTCCACAGGGGCCCCTGTCCGGCCCTCAGGGGCCCCTCTGTTCGGCCAACATGCAGAGAGAAGCAGGAAGTCTCAGTGCTGCCGCTCCTCGCAGGGTTAATTAAAAGTCCTCCCACACAGCACGGCCATAAGTCACGTCACGCTCACTGAGCTGGTAATGTGAGAGGAGAGTCACACCGAGCGGAGCAGGCAACACGTGTGATGTTAATGAAACACGCCCAGCTGTGCCCCCGTTCCTCCTGCCTCCTCCTGCAGGAGGCTCTAATGGAGGAGGAGGAGAGAAAGTGCTGCGTGGCTCTCTGAGAGGCCACATCTATAAAAGAACGGCTGAGTCGCACATTAAAGCTGTTACTGAAGCAGTTTAGGTGTAACCCCCACACCCTCCCCCTGCTCGGGAGGGGGGAGGAGGGGGGTGGCTTACAGGAGCAGCAGAGGGGAGGAGCCAACAGACAGGTGCCCGCTGGACATTATTCATCATACTGCTTAAATCCTCAGCAGGGAGCCGTGATTTACTGCCCCCCCTCTCACAGGAGACCCCCCCACACACACACACACATGCTGAGGACCTGAAGCTCATTAAACTTCCTGTGTAGATGAGAGGTGAGCTTCCTGCTGGATCTGAGGAGGTTCGGGACACAGCGGGGGGGGGCAGATCCAGCAGATCAGGGTGCAGCAGGTGGAGATGATGTGAATGTTAAGACTGTTAATACAGGTAAACACACTCTTTAATGTTGTAAGAACAGACACTAGAATCAAGTAAAGTTTGTCCGGTGAAATACATGTGCTAAAGACTGAAGAGTGTCTGAAGTTATTAATTCTTGTTGAAATGGAGGTACTGACTTTGAGATGGTCGATATCAGTGAATTCTCTAACTGAGAAAAGTTCTGTCCTCAGTAAGACACGATTCTTACAGAGGAATGATGCTCAGGTCTGTTTGGTGGATCCATTCTTCAGATGTCTTTATTATCTGTGATTTTGTCATTGATGACTGTATCTCGTAAAGATAAAATAAGTTAAGATAAGATAAGATCATATATACTATATTGTCCTCTCTGGGAAATTTCTCCTGGACTCCGTCCAGCTGCAGTTTACAAACTAAAATTACACAGTTCAGCAGTTACATCAAACAAGGAAACAATTTCACAGAAATTGATAATCCAGCATCCGTCCCACAGACTGTATAAAAGATGGCCGACATGACAGCTCCCTAAAAGTGAAGCCAAACCCTCTCTAGCGCCCCCTGCTGACTGGCTGCAGTATAGGTCATAAAGCCCGCCTCCTCCATGTTAACAGATGGGACATGAGTCAAACTATAAAATCAAAATACAGGCTACAGGCTATTTTGGCATCACTTTTGTACAATGGGAGCAGATGGAGAAGCGTCTTCCATCTATATATACAGTCACTGATCCCTCCCCATACACAGATGGCACATGCATGCACGCACACTATAATAATAAAAATAATAATTTTATGTATATTGCGCTTTTCAAAAACAAGTTACAAAGTACAACTAAAACAAAGCACAAAGTAAAATCAAGCAAATATTAATAAAAACCCACACATCAATAAAAATAAGTTGAAAGTAAAACAAAGCAAAAGGTTAAGAAAAATCCAGAAGATTAAAGTGAGTTTTAAGAAGATATTTAAAAGAAGATACTGACTTTGAGTTCCACAGTTGTAGGGCCCGAACTGTAAAGGCTCGGTCACCTTTTGTGACCAGTCGAGGTTTAGGAACCTCTTGCTGTCAAGTTCATAAGGGATTAGCAGCTCATGGATATATGCTGGAGCCTGATCATTCAAAGCTTTAAAAACAAGCAGGTAGTCAGTGAAGGGCAGCAAGGACTGGTGTGATGTGGTCGCTTCTCTTGGTGTTGGTTAAAAGCCTGTCTGCAGCGTTTTGAATTAATTTCAATCTTTGGATGTTGCACTTGCTGATATCGTAATAAAGTGCATTACAATAGTCGAGTCTGGTGGAAATAAATGCATGGATGACATTTTCTAAAAATAATTTTTGTCATCTGGGTGTCAAACGATAGCTCTGAACTGGGGCCAGAGGGGGAAAATTATAATAACTTGTTATGACGTGTCATCTGCGTAACAGTGGAAATCTATGCCATGACTATGCAGGATTTGCCCCAGGGGTAGCATACAGTTGAAAAGGAGGGGGCCCAAAGTAGACCCCTGTGGGACCCCACAAGAGAGGGGAGCACAAGAGGAGGAGGCATCACCAAGCATTACAGAAAAAGACCTGTTGGACAGATATGAAACGAACCAGTCCAGTGACACATCACTGATGCCAACAGTGTACTTCAGACGGCTGATTAAGACATTGTGGTCCACTGTATCAAAGGCTGAGCTGAGGTCAAGAAGAATTAAAATAGAGTATAGCCCAGAGTCAGCTGCAAGCAGCAGATCATTAGAGACCTTGACCAGAGTCGCCTCAGTGCTATGTTGGGACCAGAGCCCAGATTGAAATTCTTCAGTGGTCTGATTCCCATTCATAAAAGAAATCAGCTGAGAGGACACATTTCTTTTTAAAATCTTAGATAAAAATGGCAGCTTGGAGATGGGTCTAAAACTATAGAGGGATCAAGAGAGGGTTTCTTTAAAAGGGGATGAACTGTGGCATGTTTAAAATAGGAGGGGGAAACTCCAGATGACAAAGAGCGGTTAACAATAGTTAAAATGTCTGAACCAACCATCTGAAACATGCAATCTGAAAGGCAGTGCAACAGTGTGTTCTAGGGTTGCCTAAGAGATTTCACTGAAATGGTTTAGCAATGCTGTAGTCCAAGATTTGGAATTAAGCTTGATGATTTCAGTGTGAAAATGTTTTTGAATCTCTATTTTGTTGGTAAAATAATCGAGAAATTGTTCACACTTCTCTGGCGAGGATTCGATGGGCAGGCCGGGCAGAGGACCAATCACTGATTTTACTGTTTTAAACAGGAGCCTTGGATTATGACCTTGATTTGCAATGAGCTGTGAGAAACAAGTGTTTCTTGCTTCTTTGACTTTGCACTGATACGTGAACATTGAGTGTTTAAGAGCAGCAAGGGAAACACTGTGTTTTTCCTTTTTCCACTTCCTCTCTGCCTTCCTTCATTGCCTCTTTAAAATCCTTATTTCCTCATTGGGCCACGGCAGAGAGGAAGGTTTTAGTGTGTTGTACCTGACCGGGGCTGTGGAATCTAAAATATTAGCGCAGGAGCTGTTAAAAATAGTGACGAGCTCGTCCACAGTGGACCCCTGACCCCTGCTGTCAAGACATGCTTTTGAAGCAGTGAAAGCCTTTAGGGGACGGGACCGAATCACTGTAGTGGGTTTAGGATCAGGTAATCTCTATTTACAGATTCTACATAGAAATGTAGAATTGGTTTAATAATAGAAATGTAGAATCTGTAGGCAGGGACGTGGATTTCCGGGAAGGCAAGTGTTCTGTTTGAACTACGCTTGTAGTCCGAGTAATATTGACCAATCACGTCTCAACAGGCTGACATCCCGGCTCCCATCAACGTCACCTGACGACCATTTAGCTTTTTATTAATCTCAATAAACAGACATCTGCATACCAACAGCTAACAATCTGTTCCAGATCTAACATTTAACTTGAGATGAAGTCCCTTGACGCTGTGTCTCAAAAGCCGTTCAGCGGTCAGATTTCCCGACTTCCTCGAATGCATCAGATCGATCCGACCTCTGTTCAACAAACGAGCATTTTAAAAGTTTTCTTTACTTCTAATAAATCTGCATCATGATGTTGAAATTTCAGCAAAGGTAAGACCCGTTAATAACAAGTAAACCACGAGAACACGGTTTCTCTTTCTGTAACAATGCAGCACGCGGAAAAGGAAGTCTTGACGGGAAGCCGATTATCAAGCAGACGAGCTCTGGTATAAAAATGATTTAATCTCAACGACTGTGATTGCCATGAAAAACATCCAAAATCATATGTTGGTCAGGTAAATCATGGCTTTTGTAGCAGGTAGGTCACCTGCTTGCTTGTAGTCTCTAGCTAGTCTCTTGTTCATGTGTCGACGGAGATAAAAGCGATAACAATCAGATAGAAATTAGGATGAACTCTGAAACATCAAGCTAATGGAAGGCTGATACAGAGAGACTACATCAGGTGAGTCAGGCCAGGTAACAAAGGACAACCGTCATGGTAGCACTTCAGCTCAGTTCTGACAGGATGATAGCATGTTTATATCCAGAGTAATGATACAGACAGTGTGAACTAATAATGTAGATATTACTCAGCTGTAACAGTTACATGTTACTACTCTGTTACATGTCTTTGATGACATTTCTCCTGCAGTGAAATGTTCTTTAAAAAGTCATATTTCTGCAGAACTACAGAACAGAGCCGTGCAGCCTTACATGACTATCAAATGGTTGCGTGCGTTGGTCAGCGTGTGTGAGGCAGGCAGAGGAGAGAGGGGCGAAGAGCGTTCCAGGAAAACTAAGACGGAGAAAAAAAGAGTGATATAAAAAGGTTTCTATGGGTGCTGATGAGGTCAAGGTCTTCAAAACAAAAGTGAAATATAGGAGCCTCCGAGTGCTCCATCATGCTTTCTTTTACAGACCTACAGCAAAACATTGGACCAGCAGGAAGGAGTCAGGACAGAAGATCAGGGAGTTTATTATGGAGATTTATGTGTTAGAGTTATATGGAGCAGATTTATGTGGGATTTTGGACAGTAGTTAATACAGAGTATTACCAGAAAGCTTCACATACAAGTCCCAGCAGCAGCTTTAGGATGTCAAACACACTTTGCTCTGCCTGTAATGTTCTCTGCTGCTGCCCTCACACAGAGGCTAATAGCTAACAGCTTGATGTTTACCACACCATTAAGTTTTAGTGGGTGTGAGGTGTTTAACTTCCAGGTATCCTCTCTGAACTTTGCTCTGTATCACCATGATACAGTCTGCAGACACGTTAGCTCGGTGTTAGCTGCAGGGTGATTCTATAAAGCCTACAGGAGGGTTTTCAGCCACGTTTGACTTTGGGGTGGCTTTTTCTGTCTCCACTAATCATATCGACTTTGACCACTTAAGTATCTTAAAGATGTTGTATTCCTGTGTATATTCTTTAACTTTAACAAGTAACACAACAGAGTGGCGACATATAAATCTTCTAAGCTTAATTATTTAAGGCCTTAAAATGAAGATGTAATTGAAAGTACTAACAAAAGGAAATGTGCCACACTAAAATGCAAAGAAAGCTACTAGCTGCCTGTTGCAACACAGCCCAAATAGTTGATGTTAACATATAAGTCCCGACTGTGACAAGGCAAATAGCCAATAAAATTGTAGGATTTTGGGGTGGCACCTGGGGTGGCCAATCAGATTTCAAGGGGAGCCCAAGCCACCCCTCTGGATCCGCCCCTGGATACAAGTATCTGATGATTCACAGAAGCTAAGCTATGTGGCTGAAGTATGTCTGCTAAAACTCCATCCACTTCCGGCTTCTCCAAACAGGAGCCGCTCTGACTGTCAAATACTGAAAGTAAAAAAACTCACAGTTCCTCAAACAAACCCCCCTAAGAAAATTTGGAACTATTTCTTTTGTACGACTGAAGAGGGACAACAATAAATAACTGTATAATCAAATCAATCGATTGTTTAGCGCTAAATCACAACCAAAGTTATCTCAAGACACTTTACAGACAGAGCAGGTCTAGATCGACTCTTTGTTACGTTATTTAAAGAGAGCAGCACTTAGCAACATTCGGCACATTGGCAGAAAAACTTCCTTTTAACAGGCAGAAACCTCGAGCAGAACCAGACTCATGTTGAACAACCATCTGCCTCGACTGGATGGGCCGAACATGGGATAGAAGGAGATGCAGGATAGAGACAGGCAAAGAGAGCAACAACAACAACAACAACAACAACAACAACAACAGATAATACATACTTAAATGCTAATTATAATGGTACAAATGTGTAAAATTAGCATAGTAGCATAGTAATGATGAAAGGCTGATAATAGTCATTATAACAGTTGAAGTCAACAGGTCTTTTTTTAGCATTAGCAACAATAATAATGATACTATGGGGAAGACTGATGTTAATATTTGTTGCAGTCTGAGTCGAGCAGGTCCGCAGCAGCAGGTGGTCTGCAGCAACGATCCCCGGGTCTCATAGGTTACGAGATGAGGGAGCTCATGAACTCCTGGGATGATATTTAACAGACATTTAATTATCACATTTTGGCAGAACTTTAGTTGTTGTTTTCATTTTAATTAGATTTTTATGATTTACATCTTTTGTATTAATGTGTGAATTAACTGTAAAAGAAGGCCTGAGTCGGGGGGCAGACACAGTCTCTATAACATTAACATTGTGGCTGGGAAACTGCTCACAGGGAAGCACAGAGGAGCGTGTAGGACTCTCAACTCTGGCTTGTCACGTTTAACGACTAACAAACTTACTTGACAAAAGAGCTGCACCATCCAAAGTGGGATGAATGCCGTCTCTCCCAATCAGACCAGGCTTTCCCCAGAATGTCTGCCTGTATGATGAAGCCCACATCGTTTGCAGGACACCACCTCGACAGCTGTTGGACGATGACATGCGGCTATACATGTCATCACTGGCAGGGGTCCGACATCGTCTTAGCAAATGCACACACCGACTCCACATTCATTTACTGGAGTAGTGAACATGATTGTTTCAGGCGCTAGTCAAACCCTCAGGAAACTGAATTACAGCTTAAACCGTCTTCTTTTTTAGTGACGGTGGTATTAGCAGCATAATGCCCTTCCAGGTGTTCATTATCAGGATGTTATGTAGCCATAGCAGGCCTACACACAGCGAAGGGCATTATCCCTTATGTGTCGTAGTGAAACAACAGTCAGTGCAAATAGCAGCAGAGTGTCTGACACTTCCTCTATCAGAGAGCACAAACAGCCAGTTGGCATGCTGGGAGGGAGCAGAGCACTTTCACTGGGAGCTTTATGCTAATGGAGACCTTTAACACAATCCATATTTGGCAAACACTGGAGTCAGAAACAGCAGAGGGAGCCTGTGCCAGCCCCATAAGATCCCACACACTCACACACAGTACATACACACACATACACAGGACTGTTACTGCTGCACCTTTGGGGACACAGCTAAAAAAAGAGAGTAAATTTTGTTAGAAAGCCGTGGATTTAAAAATAATCCCTCACATCACAGGAGCAGTTTGTCTTTATTTGTGCAGCGTGGGGATTTAAAGTCCCACCACACACACAGGGCCACACACACACACACACACACACACACACACAGGGCCACACACACACACACACACTGTACTGTATAAACACAAAGGCTAAAGTAGCTGCCCCACACGCACACACAGCCTTCATTAGCTAGTCCCCTCAGCGTCCTCTCACTGTTTCTACTACAAATATTTACATGCAATAACATTTAAACAGCACTGATGACATTCATAGAACACTGTGCTGTCAGTCATACTGAACAGGCTGGATTTGCGCTCCAACAATGACAAACATGCACACACACACGCACACACACACACACACACACACACACACACACACACACTGTAGTGTAGTTCTCAGGTACTTATAGAGAAGTTATAAACTTTATACTGTGACTCCTCTGAGTTTTCTGCCAGCTGGAGAAACCCGTCCACTCGCCTTCTGTCGCTCAGATCTCTGTGAATAGCTGCATTGTTGTTCACTGTGGTTGTGCTGATGAGCGATGCCATCAGGCATGTGCAGCGTGTCACCTCCCAAAAACTAAGAACATCATCGTCCATCACGTTGTTTCACTCTGGACACTGTTATACTCCAACGTGCGGTGCAGGAACAACAGCATGATGAACAAGCTTGTTTCTCTAATAACTCAACACACAGACGTCTGATGACTAAAATCCTTCGTCTGTTTGAAACATATTAGTGCTCAATCTGACTGAGAATATTTCAACTATTGGTCTTTTTATTGCATTGCATTTTTCTTGCCCCATCAGCCTGCATGAGTGTCATATTTACCTGTAAAGGTGTGGACCTCTTTAAAAAAACTTTTTTAACATTAAACTGCTTTCTTCAGCATTTTCACCAGTTTCAAACTGTGTTCAATGATGCTGCTTAAAAACTCAAGTACAGCGAATAAACGACCAAATGTGAAATGACTTATGAAATATGAACTTTACAGGCAGCTCTTAAAGATATTCTTAAAAAGGACGGAGACGTGACCTGAAACACTCAGAGAGTTGGTGGTTCTTCTTATATGGCGCTTATGTCAAACCCTGTTAAGGTGATATAGTAGTTTGGTGTAGAAGAACAAGCAGTCGGAGTTTTGTGTTGAACCACTGAATAGATAGATAGATGTACTTTACTGATACCAAACTGGGAAACTGTGGAAATCTGACTTACCTGAGCACACTCTGAGTCTGGCCCAGCTCCTCTTTACATCATAATAATAATAAAAAGAATAACAATAATTATACATTTTATTTATATAGCGCTTTAAAGGGTACTCAAAGGCACTTTACATGAAAGAAAGAACACAAGCAACAACAGCAAAGACATTAAGAACATATACAGTGAAAAACAATCAAAGTACAAGACTTGCAGTTAAATAAAGTAGGTATATAAAGGTAAGAGAAAGCAGATTTAAATAGGTGAGATCGTGTTTTGAAGGACGGGAGTGGAAGAGGCTCTGTCCCCCCAGGTCTGGTGTTTGGTTCAGGTGAGAGGGGTGAGGAGGTTGGTGTCAGTAAATCTTTGGTTGCAGGTGGGAGTGTATTGGTGAAAGAGGTCAGTGAGGTAGGACATAAAGAATCTTCTACCATCGTTTGTTCAAAGCGATCAACAATGTAAATGTCTCATGAAGAACAGCTTCATAATGTATTAATGAATAAAGCTGATCCTACCTGACAGCAGGTAAACCTGTCAGAGTAACTGAGCTGACCCGTCCTTCGACACTCTGAAGCGTGTGACAGTTTAATAACACTTCATGACATCTTAATATAGTCTTATATAGAAGTGCTGTGTTTGTGTTAAACCAAACCTCATGACAGTTTAATGTAATTTAACACGTGTAGATAATGAGTTTGTTCACCTTTACTAAACCTGTCTGCTCAGGATCTTATTACAAATACATGTTAAGCAATGAACACTTAAATCAGGGCTCGACATAAGCACTGGCCCGGTGGCCCGACGGTATGTTTGCAACCCCCCGAGACAGAGCAGCTGTCATTGTAGAACACGCTAACTGACGTTAGCAAGCTACCACGGACTATAAACACACACGTTTTGGTTATATGAGGTGGCAATACGTGTGTGTATTCCCGTTATCAGCTGCACCTCGTCCCGGTGCACGTTAGCGCTGTGGCTACATTAACACACCGTTCACAGAGCGGACGTGCCCCGCACTGTTTAACGGCTACAGGAAGTAGGAGACGGTAAGATTTCATTTCAAAAAGTTACACTCACGGGCTGATCACGCTAATTAAACAAACATCTGAACTGCGTCAGAAATGGTAGGTACAGCTTATAAGTAACGCAACTGCAGCTATTTCTACTTATTCATGCAGGTGTCAGAGTTGCTGAACCAAGAGTGGTAAAAGAAGCCTCTTTATACCCATATGCTTATTTTGTTTATATAGTTCCACAATTGAAGACATATTCAGTAATAAGAACCCTCACATAAGGAGAAACTGAATTATACGTTAAAATAATACAGAAATAACAAACTATTTCAGGGCCAGTGGTTTTAGTCGCAGGGCCAGTGAAATTGGAAAGTTACTGGCCCGGAGTGCTACTGGAAAATTGTGCTCATTGTCGACCCCTGCTTAAATGACCAAATGACATATTTCACGTGCTGTATTCTGAGATTTTATAAACAGGTTTTATAAAGTGTCTGTGTTAACATCGAGTAACTTATTA
The DNA here is from genome assembly GCF_022749685.1 of Semicossyphus pulcher. Taxonomy (NCBI): domain Eukaryota; kingdom Metazoa; phylum Chordata; class Actinopteri; order Labriformes; family Labridae; genus Semicossyphus; species Semicossyphus pulcher. Next base: position 28,663,380 of record NW_027211693.1, on the reverse strand, counting down.
TGCTGTGTGTGTATTCAGATATGAGATCATGATTTCAGTGGAAGAAAGAGCAACAACTAAGCAGCATGGACGCATTTTAGACGTTTTATTTACGTTTTTCCGTGATAACGAGTCATTTCAGTTGTTTGCTTGAGATCTCCACTTATTTATCTTGTCATCTTGAGATAACAAAGTTGCACCAGCGTAACGTCACATGATAATAACTCTTACCCCAAGAGCTGCAAAAGCACAAAACAAACATAGAAACAGGCTTCCTCTTTAGTGGGGGCAATGGCTGCATGTCCTGCTCTGTAGTATCACAGTGAGCAGCCTGTTGTTGGAAACTGATCCCGTTACCACGAGAAAACCAGCTTTGTTATCTCGAGATAACGAGATAAATAAGTTTACTTGTTATCACAGGAAAACAGAGTAGATAAAATGTTTGGATGCATGTCCGCTCAGGGCTTCCGTAGATACTATTATATAAGCTTAAAGGTGGTGTGAGGAAGAAAGTGAGTTCATGTTTGTATGAATATGAAAGAAAGCAATTAAAGAAAGAAATGAAGAAATTATTTAAACATGTTTAAAAGTTTTGTACTGAACACGTTAAAAAACTCTCAACAGGCTGGGCCTCTTTAAATATGTAGTATAACTGAAGTAAATATTTCTCATGAATGAAAAACACTCTAATGCCACAGGACGGTCAGGGGTTAAATCATCAGGCCACACAGTAATTTGACAGAAATGTTGATTTGAAAGTGATTTTAATGGTTTAAAAATGTTTTATGTTTGACCAATCAGGTTGAAGCATTCGGCGTAGTCATGTGATCAGCAGAAGTAACCACAGGTAGAACAGATCAGTTCAGATGTCAGAACGACCGGCCGAAGCAGCGAGACGTTAACGATGCAGTGATTTCACAGGTCAAAGGTTAACTGTTCACGAGGAGAGCTGCTGTGAAAACATCAGTCCCGTCCAACGTATCATCGCGGTTATCTCAGCGCCAGCATGGAGACGACATCAACACAGACAGGGTGCTACGCAGAGGAGAGGGAGACTTCACCAGGCAGGGAGAGGCTCTGCTGAATGATCCTCCACGCTTCAATATGAACTCTACAGGCTGTTTCTCTTGCTTTAGACGGAGCCACACATTCACAGAATACTGATGAACTTTAAAAATAAGTTTGTATCATGAACATCAAGCAGCCTGATGTTTTACTCAGTAACATGGAGATCCCACTCAGCCCGGTTTGATACAAACTCAAAGAGCAGAATCACAACATGCTGCCAACATTAGATTACACATCTCTGCAAACATCCAGACAGAGACAGAGGAAACAGCTGAGGTGACCCGCAGGCTGCTCAGCACAGACACTTTCAAAATAAAAGCGCCTTCAGTATCTGTTTGTGTGTGTGTGTGTGTGTGTGTGTGTGTGTGTGTGTGTGTGTGGTCTGTTAGGCCACAGTGATGACATTTCCTTGCCTCTCAAACAACCTTTTTCCTTTTCTTAATGTGCAGTATGGACTCTCTCTGTGTGTGTGTGTGTGTGTGTGTGTGTGTGTGTGTGTGTGTGTGTGTGTGTGTGTGTTATTGGGCTTGTTAGCAGCTGCAGCTGGCATTCAGAGAAAATAAGAGCAGATTTTTGGTATTTGAGGTAGAAAGCAAAGAGACGACTGTGACCTTAGACGAGACGGTTTGTGAAGAGCTCATCAGAGAGGCTGCCTGTGGAGGAACACAGTTCATAACTAGAAGTTTATACCTGTTTATTTCAGGAGAAAATCTCAGATGGATCTTTGAAACCAGATAACACTGTTGCTTACTCCCACTATTACTACCGCTGCTGCTGCTGCTGCTGCTGCTGCTGCGGTTAAGCCAGATATGTTTATAATCTAAAATTAAAGTCAATCACAGGATTCTTTTTCTGAAACAGTGCAGCACATGGAAAAGGAAGACTTGACTGGAAGTTTTTTTAACAAAAACAAGGTAGGCCTGGAAATACCTTGAGGCCAATATAACTTAAACAGATATATGAAAACATAAAAATGGCATGACAGTTAACCTACCTGACGTTACGCAGCAGGTCCTGTCAGTATGATAACATGTATAAGCGAAGCATAAGACGCACACACCGATTAATTGACACATGTACAAACAAATGACTACTGAACTTTGGCTGGTGGTGCACGACATTGATTGACAGACAAAGAAGTGGTGTAGGCATGGTGCATCGTTACTATTTCAATTGGTCAAAACCGGGACAGGGCCTGTTCAAAACAAGGACATATTCGTATTTTAGAGATATTTGTCGGGACTCGTGACACGGAGCTCGAAAACAGGATGGTCCCGATCCCCGTGTGGTCACCCTTCCTTAGAAATGTCACTGTTTCTGGTTTCACAACAAGGATCTTACTCTTTAAAAAAACAACGATCCTTATACGCCTATTATCATGTCATGTCTTTCACCTGCACTCTCTCCTGTTTTAAAGGCTGCTAATGTTGCTCTGCTCGGCCCAGTCACTGCAGGAGAGAGTATAACAGCAGCAGCCCAGACAGGGGTGCCTCCCAGTGCATGCTGGGATTGCTGGGGTCGGACAGAGAGCTGTGGATCTAGACAGACGATGGAGCAGAGAAGAGTTTAAGAGCAGGAGATGAGCAGCTCATTACAGAAGATGACTGACCCGAAGAGAACAAACAACAAGCTGCAGAAATCCATCATCTACAAAGCTATAGGAGCAGGCCTCACAGCGCTGCTCAGTATGGAAGGTAAGAAACACCTCAGTGAGCCTTAAATGCTGCTCTTCAACATGGAACGCTCTCACACAGAGAGAATGAGTCAGACAGTGTGTGAAACTTTACAAACAGAGAGCAGGAACGCCCTCCCACACAGTGTTTGTCTCAGTGTGTCTACAGCTCTCCTCTTTCTTTCTCTTCAGCCTCTTTCTGTGAGTGAAACTGAGTGAAACACCCTGTGAGCCTTTCAGACTACAGATGACCTGTACCTGTTGGACCTGGTCAGGTATGTTCTACATCCTACAGTTTGATGTCCAGCAGATCTTATGATCGCCTATGCCACGGCACTCAGGTATTCCAAGGATCTGTCATGACCCTCTGCATCGCATGCAGAAGCATGATTCCCCACATATGACTTTAACATTTATTCCGAGAGAGTTGCAGGAGTGGAGAGGAACAAGGGTTGACCCAGAGGCGTTAATGGGCACTAACAGAAAAGATGATGAGCGAGGATCTAATGTGACAGACCCAAGTTGTGCTGCATTCGCATGGAATCAGACAGACGGACGACATCTGTGAGCAGCTCGAGGAAATCAAAAACATCGAGCAGCAGGACACAAACTTTATTAGCTGCATGTTGTGTAGATGTGTGGGAGCTGAGCAGGTTTAAATTCTGTCAAAAATAACAGACAGGGTTTCATCAACTGAGTCCATGTGAACGCAGAACCCTACAGACAGTCACTCTTCATTTGTAATGTCTGTTATAATCTGTAACACCGGTGTTCCTAAGAGTTTATCAACCAGCCGGAAAATGTCCTCAACGTCGGATCCTTAAATCATGCAAATAAGTCTCTTCTGTAAACTTATTGTTCAGTTAGGGAGCAGTTAACAGCCCACATACTCCTCCTTAAAGACTCACTAGTGCACTAAATGTGCATCAAGAGTCCCTAACAAATGTATCATGTCTGCTTGTTTGAGAGAAGTTTGCTAAAAACCACAGCGAGCAGCTGTTTAAGGATTTATCAGGTTGCTTTGAATCGTAGCTTTTACGCTGCTGCAGCAGGGTGACAAAACAAGCTAATGAAAGGTCGCCTGAAGGACTATGGGTTCAGACTGTATAAAAAGATGGATGACATGACAGCTCCCTAAAAGTTAAGCCAAACCCTCTCTAGCGCCCCCTGCTGACTGGCTGCAGTATAGGTCATAAAGCCCGCCTCCTCCATGTTAACAGATGGGACATGAGTCAAACTATAAAATCAAAATACACGCCAAACACATTTTTCTCAAACGTGGTTTCTGTCATTATAGTTAGTTCTTATCATGCTGATTTACGTCCAAGTGTTCATTTTTGGACAAGTTAATTTTTAATGAGTTATTTGATGCTATAAAAAGGAGGCGTGACCTCATGATTGAAAGCTCTGTGGACAAATACGGCTCCTGCAGCGTTCTGTTCCCGAGCAGCAGAGTAGAGGAGGAATGGCTAGAGGAGGTGTAACTAACACTAACACTACAGTCATTGAACTTTCCATCACCGTGAACATCTGTTTCAGACCAACACAAGAAGCTGTTCTGCTGTTAAACACGCCGACGTGCGGGATCCTTGTTGTTTTTTTCGGTAGGTTAAGTGTGTGTTTGGGTTAGCGGATCTCTACTGCGCAACTCTGACTCCAAATGACGTCACCATCACAAGATGTTATAGCTTCAATTTTGTACAATGAGAGCAGATGGAGACGCGTCGTCCATCTATATATACAGTCATTCCGGGAACTAAGATCATCGCTGTGGGAGCTGCCTGTCTTTCTCTCTGTGAGCTGCCTGTCTTCCTCTCTCTGAGCAGCCTGTCTCTCTCTCTCTCTCTCTCTCTCTCTCTCTGTGAGCAGCCTGTCTGTGTCCCTCTCTCTCTCTCTGTGAGCAGCCTGTCTCTCTGTGTTACTCTGCATTCATGTGCTGTCAGTGAGGGGGAATATAGGACAGAGGCAGCACCATGAAATCCTCGTTTGTTGGCAGTGAACTTGCAGAAAGTGACTTCAGTCGGCTTCTGGCAGTGAAACCAGAAAATCACGCAGTGTCTCTGACTTTAACACACTGTCCTCAGGCTGCAGCTAACAGACCACTTTATACTGACTATATCTTTATTTCTCACTGCTTCTGTTTCACTGCTTACATACTGCTGTCACAGTGCCGCGCCGCAGACGTCTTACAGTTAAATCTTTACAGCTACAGTGCAGCAAACAGTAAACCAGGTAACATACCTGGATTACAGAATGATTACACTGTGAACACAGAGACATGTGGAACAGCTGGAGCTGAAAGAAACACCTGTACATGGTGAGCAGTACTTATGTAAAAGGGACGAGCAGCCTGATGGTTAGCCTAACACCTGATGATCCACCATCTGAAACCTGCAGGAGAACGGAACATGTCGCACACTGTTCAAAGAGGACAGAAGATCAGGAGGCTCACTCAGGTCAGCCTGGATGTGATCAAGTTAACAGAGAAATTTGAGTTTCTATTCTATTGATTTGGTTCACAGAAGTAATGGATTAATGTCTGGGGTTTTTTTTGGCATTTTGCCTTCATTTATAGGAAAGCTGCAGAGTGACAGGAAATGTGGGGAGTAGAGAGTGGGGGAAGATATGCACCAAATGGATCAGCAGACCGGGAGTCGAACCTGTGATGCATTGAGGCCTGCAGCCTCTATACATGGAGCGCCTGCTCTACCAACTGAGCTAAACCAGCGCCCAACTTTCTGGTCTCTCTAAGAACACACAATCTGACATCTTGATGTTAACTTATTGTAAACGTAATGTTTAAGTTGACCCTTTGTCAGGTCAAAGCATCACAAGTGAGTGTCAAATATTTAAATGTGTTTTTAAAGCATTGCTGAGCTCATCCCCGTCAGAGGACAGAAACCTTAGAGCTCAGGGTCCTCCATGACCTTTACTTTAAGATGAACATTTAAGAAATCATTTATAGCCTCTCTAAGTCTCTGAAGTAACCATGTGTGCTTCTTTATGTCTACTTAGTGAAACCAATGACTGTATGTAAAGATGGACGACGTGTTTCCATCTGCTCTCATTGTACGACTTTTGGAGCCAGAGTCTTCGCAGTAGAGATCAGCAGGTGGTGCCACCGTAGCCACTTCCGCTAACCAAAACACACACTTAACTTACCAAAAAAAACAAGGATCCAGCACATCGGGGTGTTTAACAGGAGAACAGCTTCTTGTGTTGTCTGAAGCAGACATTCACAGATATGGAAAGTTCAATGACTGTAGTGTTAGTGTTAGTTACGTCTCCTCTCGCCGTTCCTCCTCTACTCTGCTACTCGGGATCAGAACACTGCAGGAGCCCCATTTATCCACAGAGCTGTCAATCATGAGGTCACACCCCCTTTTTACAGCATCAAATAACTAATTTAAAGTAAACTTGTCAGAAAAATCAACACTTGGACATAAATCAGCATGATAAGAACTAACTATAATGACAGAAACCATGTTTGAGAAAAATGTATTTGACGTGTATTTTGATTTTATAGTTTGACTCATGTCCCATCTGTTAACATGGAGGAGGCGGGCTTTATGACCTATACTGCAGCCAGTCAGCAGGGGGCGATAGAGAGAGTTTGAGCTGTCATGTCGGACATCTTTTTATACAGTCTATGGGTGGAACTCTGAATATGTGTTAGCTTCAGGTAGCATCAATAATAAACAGTGTAATAAGTGTTATCTCCATCGTTGACGATATGCTCGACACATCCTGAAGTGTATAAACGAACAATGGTCTTTGTTTACAGACCGACATGAGCATAGAGTTTAGAGAAGACAAACATCTGTTAATCTGTTTATAGAGATGAATCAAATCTGAATCATTGTCAGTCTGCAGACAGTACTGTCCACGTCTTCTGCTCTTCACACAGTTTTTTTTGCGTTCAACTAAAGCTTCAAACGTTATTGATCAATCTGTTACATAACTTCCGTCATATAATTCACTTAAGCACCATTCGCACTCTGTACCACTATAGTCCTATTGTCTACTGCCTTATAAACTCTGTGCACCTGCACATCCTGGTTTCATGTATGTTACACTGTTGATCTTTTCTCCTATTTGTGTTCACATACACAGACAGTAAATTTGATTCTGATTAAATAAGAAACCAGAGACCTCGTCTCTGTATTTTTACATGAAGGAACAGTAATGAGGGTTAACTTTGAGGTGAGGTGAAACTGTCTATTTAGAGATTCTGTGTTGTCTCTATCTCTGGGTTCTACTGTAGTTTCTGTTTTTGTGATTTTACAACATACACACCTTTAATATCCACGTCCTTCTGACCTGCTTCAGTTCTCTTTGAAGGCTCTTGTCACTCCTCTTCCCTCCTCCTTTCTTTCCTCCTCTCCATTCTTTCCTCCCCTTCTCTGCCTTCCTTCCTCCTCTCCTTTCTCTCCACCCCTCCTGTCTCTCCTCCTCTCCTTTCTCTCCTCCCCTCCTGTCTCTCCTCCTCTACAGTAGGAGGTCACCTGCAGACACTCTTCTCCCTCCCTGCAGTAGGAGCTCCACAAACAGACATGACTCTGTGTGTTTTCAGGGCTCCTCTCTGCTCACTCCTTCTGATTGCATTAATGAGAGACTCAGATATTCCAGTGAAGCAGTGAGCTGCAGCGCCATCTACTGGCAGCCGTCAGCTCACATCAGTCACTGTCAGAGGAGCTGCTCACCTCCTCTTTACATGCTGGACTCATTCTGATGCAGACTGGATGCAACCTGGTGCTCTGGTGCTTTCTGTAATGTTGTCAGACACTTAGAGTAACAATCTGAGCCTCAGTGGAAACAATAAGAACTTTTAGTGGACGCACTTTGATCCATCAAGGATTATGTTGCAGCCATTACAGCCTGTTTCACTGCTGCAGGCTGAACACATCTACTGGAGACATTTAGACTCTTTCTGTACCTGTTTAGGCCTTGATTTCAAAATACAGGGGATCCAATTGAAAAGCAATTTCTAATAAGAGATACAGAACAGAAAGTGTTATTGTTTTCTTTTAGGCCAAACTTTCTGTGAGTCTAGAACACTAGCACGTTGAACCATGCCCGCTGCTAGCCACATTTGGTGTGCCATCAGAACCCCTGCATTAGAGAGATTATTGCCTTTACAACACCTGGAAATCTCCACAACCCCCCTTATTTTCAATCTGGTTGAAAGATGTGATGTCTTTTCCAACTTGGAAAAAAACGGATTCTCTCACAGGGCAGCCACTAATGGTTTCTTCAAGTTCTGGAGAGCCTTTATTCACCCGTTGATACGGCTTGAGTCAAAGAGATTCCATGTTTGCACTGTTGGTTAAAACCAGTTTTCTTAACCAGTAAGACAGGAAGGACCCCTGACACCTGCTGTGAGGTTTGAAGCATCACACTGGCTGTTAAAGTCAGTGTAGTAAATAAGAATCAACAGGAAGTCCATGTTCCTTTAATAGCCTGTCACACATATGCAATGTGCACACACTCATTTCATGCCTCCTGCACCTGCATGCTTTAACTAATCCAATCACATACATTCAGATCCCACCTGTGAATAATACAGATAATCACCGTGTGTGTGTGTGTGTGTGTGTGTGTGTCCTCGTTCTAACCTAAAGGTTAATTCTCAGCGTGTTGAAGGAGTCAGACATGTTTCCTGGAGCTGGAGTGGTTTCCATCATCAGACCTGAGATGTTGTCGTCCCCAAGCAGCTACAGGTGCAGTAACTGGGTGAGAACTGATGTCACACTTGGGGGTGGCGGCATTGCCGATATCAGGCACACCTGGAGAGAGGTTTTGTGGGTTACTGTTCGGAGAACAAAGAAGACGCAGAAGGCACCTCTCTGAAGACGGAGAAAGCGGACTTTGACACATACCCCACCACCACACACGGTTATTTTATGCACCTTTTAAAACTGAACTACAAAGAAGAGCGGGCTGGCCAACTGGACCGACGGAACTGCACCCGACGGGTGTTCAGCGGAGTCACCCGGGCTGAGTGAGCTGGTCGCTGGGGATATGAACAGGGGCCTGGCGGTGAGTCAAATGCAAATAACCCCCAGCTAGGAAAGCTTCCATTCACCCAGGGGGGTGTAGGTCACGTGACCAAGTCGAATGCAACACTAGGGGGGCACTCGGTTACAGGCTTGCTAACCTTAGCTAACTATCGGAATCACCAACGAGTCTGGTTTAGTGAAGCCGAGTAACAGTGTGTATGTGTGTGTCTGTGCGTGAGTGCGTGCGTGCATGCTTGTGTGTTCATGTGTGTGCGTGTGTGTGCATGAGTGTGTGCGTGTATGCATGTGTGTGTGTGTGTGTGTGATAAGGCCTCTGATGGGGATGTGATGACAGCTAGCAGTTTGCAACACATTCTCATACAACAGTTCGTATGATATCTCACTAAAAGTTATGCGTGTTTGCGTGTGTGCGTGTGTGCGTGTTGCTTCAGAGAGGAGAGCTGCTGAAAGCTCTTGACTCTAACAGCCTTCTCTCCTGGTCCTGAGCAGAGGTATAGCATCCTGAAAGGAGACATACACATGTCAGGCTCTGGTGGATTCAGGCTTTACTTAGACACTGATACTTCAGGTCATGGTGCGACCAGGAGCATTGTTAAAGGGATGAGGGGTAGAGATAAGCGGAGTGCATCTGGTGGTACAGGTAGAAACTCATATTCAGTAAACAAGGTATTTATTTAAAGCTGCTGTTAGCTTCCGCTTTCTCTGACCCCTTTAAAGGTTGTGATTGACACATCAGCTGAGATTAAACTATTTTTCTCTGCAGCAGAACAAAGTGAACAAGTGCAAAATGTAAACAATATAAGATTATCTGCATATTGTAGGTCGCTAACAGGACGTTACATAAACACTGTTTAGGTTAAACAGTCATGTCAGTGTAATATAGTCATGTTAGTATCAAATCAGCCTGGAGGTGAGCTGGGTGGAGAACACAGGTGCTAGTTTAAGACTTTTCAGAAGCTTATTAACATTTATCAATTTTTTTTTATCACAGACAGTTTTATCCAACATTTGTGTGGATATATCAGAGGGGACATTTATTTAAGAGCATCAGTCAACTCCTGGCCCCTACAGCAGAAACTCTGAAGAAACCTAAAGCTTCATTTTCAGTGATTACTCCAACACCGTGGGCTCAGTCTGTTCATGTGAGCAGTCTGAGAGGGTCAGCTGACAGTGGGGACGACGTGTGGGAATCAAAGCCTCTGAAATGTTGAAACTCTTTCAGTCATTACTATAGATAGATAATGTGGGGCAAAGAGCTGCAGCAGGAAGTGTGTGTCTGCTGCCGACCATCCAACAACGACGCTAACGTCTCAAAGACACTCGAGGAGAAACATTAGACTATAAATATTCTGATTTCAGCTCTGTGGCAGCGAGCCAGCGAATAATCAGACTCTCAGTTCAGTGTGTGTTAAGATAGCAGCTAATAAACATTCACACACACACACACATACACACACACACACAGTAAAACAGGAGGTGAGGCGGTGAAAGAGACAGATGGAGGAGAAGCTGCTTGTTGCCTCTTTAGTCTTATTTTCTATTCAAAGCCGCCTGTTTGTTGTTTAATTGCGTACTTTGCATAGAGCTGAAAGCATCACGTTCAGGGGTCGCCGTGCGGGATGACACGCAGGTCACCACTCTGACTCTGAAATGTACTTTTGTCCAAGTTTCATGATGTCGTTTTGCTCTTTCCAAGGATTTCACACACACACACACACACACACACACACACACACACACACACACACACACACACACTCTAAAGTCCTTGAAATGCTTTAATGTGCTGAAACAGTCAGAGTGAGTTTAATAAGTCTGTTTGTTCTTTCCAATGAGTTCCCTTTAGTCCCCTTTGACTCCAGCTGTGATTTTAGCTGCAGTCTGACCGTAAAGATAAATGTATGTTCCATTCAGACGAGTTAATTTATTACAAACAGGACAAATAACAAATTTTTTCTTTCTTTTATGCCTTTATTAGAAAGTTGGCAGAGGAGAATTCAGGAACAGAGGGATACTGATATAATAGGAGTTCCTAATTTCCTGTTTTACTGGGGAAACAATATTCATAAAATAAAGTACTGGTTACACGCCCCTGATACAAACTGGTACTCACTACTCATCCAACCTTATAGTGCTGTCAACTTTAAAAATCTGGATTCAGTTTCGGTGTCATATTAAATTCTCTTTACAATCCGTTCAAGCTCCCATCAGAAACAACCACTTATTTACACCTTCCACCCTAGATCCAACATTTGGCACAGCAATGGACTCAAGTGCTTTAAAGATCTCTATGAGAGCAATACATTTCATCGTTTTCCCTCTCTTTGTGCCAAATTCAGTCTATCTCACAATATTTTTTTCAGATACCTTCAAATTCGCCAATTCATAAAAACACTGTTTGATTCCTTTCCACATCTCCCCAATGACCTGAAGTATGAAAAACCCCTCTCGCAGTCTCCAAATGAGAATGGCTTCATTTCAAATGTTTATGCAGACATTACGCATCTGACTGTTAACAAAATACATAGAGTAAAGCAGTGTTGTGATCACGTCACCTTTGCTCAAGTCCCAAGTAAGCCTCAAGTCATTTGGTCCAAGTCTCAAGCAAGTCTCGAGTCATTTTTCAAGTCAAGTCCCGCGTCAAGTCACTTATTTTCCACCCAAGATCCAGCACTCTTACCTGTACTATCCGGTCTTTATAAAGAGAAAAGACAAGGTGTTAGCAGCTCGTCTAATAATGATATTATTGGCCAATTTATATAACCTGTTCAAAAAGTGTGACAATGAATTGTATCTGTGTTATCTTGGCACAGACGCAGCCATGATGATGGTCTGCTCTGAGACCGTATTTGAGTAGTAACGAGTACGACTGATGAGGCTTCTCTTTGGGGGCTTTGATGTTGCGTGTTGCCATAGCGACAGCCATTCATCCAATCAGGACAATCACATACTGGGGAGCTTTTTAAGTCATCCAATTATGACTCCCAGTTTGTGCTGCAGACATACTTGATGGTTAGACAGAAACTTGACAATATTAAATTTTATCATTTTATATTTAACAGCTAACATTCAAACTTATGAACACACGCAAGTAGGGATGTATACCGAGGACCGGTACTTTTTGGTACCAGTTCCTAATTGGGTCGGTACCAGGGTACCGTTAAGATTCTGGACAAACGGTACTGAAATCGGTACTTTTTTTAACGTCTACCCAACTGTCGCGTAATTATGACACTGCCGCCGTCGACAGGTGATGACGCAGCTGGCACGCTAAAGACTGCAGCACCGTGGCAGCAGCACCCGGTTTCGTTTCTGCGACATCAAGTCACTGTAAGTTTGTTTGTTTGTTGTTAAGTTTATAGTCATTACAGCATCGATTTTGGCACCACTGATATGTTACGTTAATCCTGTAGGCGGCATGAACCAAGCAGCAGCTACCACAGCTCCGCTGACATTGCAGACAACCCCCATCACAATCGCCACAGAGTACACCAACAATTCGAGAAAGAGGGTTTACAGAGATCTTCCTCCTATCCCTACTGAACATGACCCTGTCCACTGGTGGTGGGGAAAGACAGACACACTTCCCTTACTCTCACAGCTGTCTTTCACCTACCTCTGCGTCCAGGCCTCTTCAACGCCGTCTGAACGAGTGTTCTCAACCACTGGAGACACACTCTGTCCAGAGAGGTCTCGGCTGCTGCCAGAGAAAGTAAATATGTTTCTTTTCCTTAACAAAAACTGTTGGGGCCAAATGCAGCAGGAGAAGTGCCTCCTCTACACTGTTCTGTTCTGTTTGATGTATGGGTCTGTCTGTACTTACAGTCTGTTGGGTTGAACATGAAGGGTTTTTTGCCATCTCCCTAGTTTTCTTTTTGCTTCTGAGAAGCATTTGTAATGCATTGCTTCTGTTCTGTTGAAGCTTTATTATTACCTTGTGGTAATGAAAAGGTTGAATCTTTTAACATCTTGTAACGTCTTTATTTTTTACTCAAAATTACATGTTGTAGTGTCGATAAGTATCAGTACCGATAAGGAGTATCGGTATTGGTATCGATAAAATCCTAACGATATACATCCCTACACGCAAGTCATCCGAGTCATCATGCCTGAAGTCAAGTCAAGTCTCAAGTCATTAACTTGCAAGTCCAAGTAGAGTCTCAAGTCTTTTTTTTTTTGTCAAGTTAAGTCACAAGTCATCAAAACAGTGACTCGAGTCCAAGTCACCAGGTCTCAAGTCCACATCTCTGGAGTAAAGTCTCAATGGGAAGAAGAGCTGGGGTTGGAGTTGACAGAGGATTGGTGGGAGGATGCTTTGAAAAGGGTGAACTCTTCTTCCTCATGCGCACAGCTCAGTCTAATCCAGTTGAAAGTGGTACAAAGAGTCCACCTTAGTAAGGCCAGGCTGGCTCCTGACTCTGACCCAAAATGTGACCGTTGGTGGTGAGCCCCAAGCACATCTCACACACATGCATTGGTCTTGTCCACAATTGCAGCGTTTCTGGACTTCAGTGTTTGATACTTTGTCTTACATATACTTTTAGAACCATGCCTGCTGCACATTTGGTGTGCCATCAGAATCCCTGCATTGTGCAGCCTGACACAGAGAGATTATTGCCTTTACAACACTTAGCAAGAAGAAGAAGACTATTATTATCCTGGAAATCTCCACAACCCCCCTTATTTTCAATCTGGTTGAAAGATGTGATGTCTCTTCCAAATTTGGAAAAAATCGGATTCTCTCTCAGGGCAGCCACTAATGGTTTCTTTAAGTTCTGGAGACCCTTTATTCAGATTCAGACAACTTTATTTATCCCAAAAGGGAAATTCAGTTTTCACAGTCCACCCACACCATACATACATTCACAACAGCAGCATCAGGAGTATGTCAGAGACAATAAGTAGATTAATTCAATTAATTCAGTACATAGTCAGAGGTGCAAGCTGGCACCCTCGTGTGGCCCCATGCCTGATGACTCACACAAGGCCGGAAAAAATGAAGTAAAAATGAAGATTCACACAGTACAAAGATAAGGCATTCTTCGGTGCATTGAATGTCTAGGCTTACAGCCCTGGAGAATTGTGGGTTTAACACATGTACAGAACAACAACAAGGAATTAACATTAAACCAATTATTCCAGTATTCCAATTCAGAGGTTTAACAGCCTGATAGCAGGAGGAATGAAGGACTTCGATTAGCTTGTTTTTCTGAGGGGGGCTATAAAGCGCAGGCTTGAGGGCATTACCCTGAATTCAGTGAACAGGACGTGGTCATGTTGGATAATAATTCCTTTAGCTATATCAACCACACGAGTCCCCAGAATGAGCACAAGTCTCTCTGCTGGACTTAACAACACTGTTTAGGCTATTCCTGTCCTTAAACAGACCATTACACCAACAGGTAAAAGAAAAAAGTTAAAAGACTTTTATTGAGTATTTCAATAACCTGTCAGCCATACCTCCAGAGGGACATCTCTGGCCTTGTTACTGCTTGTATAATCAGCCGTTTGTAGCTCTGATCTGTTAAATGGTGCCTCTGTAATCTCTAGCCTGCCAGTTTATCCAGTTTACTACACTCAATACCAGTGTATAACTACCTGACATGTCTGTTTTTATTTACATCTAATTTAATATTTATTTTTATTTTCTGTCCTGTTTTTTTTTTTTTTGTTTTTTCCTTATTCTGATCTATGCTGTAAGTAAAAGGTAAAGAGATGGTGATATGTTAACATATGTAAATGCTGTACCTGTCCTACTTCCACCAATAAAAATAGTTGTAAAAATTAAAAATTAAAAAAAGGCAAAGACAGCAGCATAAAAAAGCTTCACATGAATAAGAAATCACAAGTAATGATTAACAGTGTTCAGCAACAGGACGTGCCCTCAATGGTCACTTAATCCCCAACTGTTTTTATATCATCCACGCGTCTAAAATAATCTAGTTTAATGATCTCCAGATCAGACCTACATGAGAGGGCAAAAGCACAATATAAGCAAAACAGACATGGCGGCATTTTTGTCATTCATGTCATTCTTCCATTTAAACAAGTCAACATGAGCTTCTCCTGTCATCCAGAAATTATATCAGAAATGTTTAAACCAAACTGAAGGCTTATATAGCTCTGTCCACCAGTCAGTTTAGAGCTGAAGAAGGAGGCGAAACGTCTTCAAGGAGTTTACTTTTGGATTAAACTATGAAAGCATGCTCATACACTTGTTTTAAATTGTGAATACAGTAAACATCACACCTGCTAATCATCTCTATGTTAGCATGTCACACTGAGTATGTTAGCATGCTAACCACTGCATTTAAATGTTTCATTAAAATAACTAAAGTATTATTTTTTTTAGGTGTTTTTATTTCAGTTTTAGTTTCCTACTTTTTGTAAAAGTGATATTAGTTTGTGTGTCAGCTCCAACTCATGAACATTGACTCCGTAAATGAATCCTTGAAGAGAGCGTTTTCTTGAAAAGAGGAACCAGTGAATCGTATCATTTGGTATTTAATGACTATGAAATGAATGTATGCAGCCCATAGTGTGAACGCTTCCTCAGCAGCAGATAGCGAAGTGCTTCCATCTCTTCATCTGTTGCAAGGCAGCCTTTAAAGTTTGAGAATTAAAGCAGTGAAATCCATTCAGAGCATTAAAAGTCTCCTCTGGAAACTCGGTTCAAAGTCGACTTCTGAAGCCGCGCTCTCAAAGACGAAGCAGCCTTCAAAACAAGCAGGAACCCGAGCGGAGCAGAGAGCAGCCGTACCTTCAATTCATGGAAATAACCTGAGGAATCAAAGTGATGGTGAAAGCCAGCAGGAGAGAGCGAGGCGACACAAACACAGCAAACACACACAGAGAAGACAGAGGAAGATTAAAACGTCACACATGCCGTCGTCCTTCAAACGCACCGCGTGTCTTTCACTGTCCTTGTGCCTTACATGATGTAAATCCAGCTCACACAGGGGCAAGAGACCCGGGGTGCCACTCACAGCACCAACAGCATTGATTCTGCTTTTGACAGGACGGATGCTAGAGGACACACACACACACACACACACACACACGCACACTCTCTCACACTGTGACTGCAGATGATGCACACAGAGATGAGCCGAACAGGAGAGGAGGATGAGAAGTTGACAGACACTGAGGAGGACACAGGATGGGGGGAACACCAGCAGGGTTGGTAACACCGGGGGGGGGAGGAGCTTATTTGAATCCGTCCCTGTTAGCCTGGCTGTGATCCACAAAGGGACGGCTAATACCGCTTGTCAAACGTTCCCTTTCATGCTGAGATTTGAGGAGCTCAACCCGGCTTACGGTACAGTCGACTGTGTGAGAGTGTGTGTGTGCATATCAATGTGTGCTAACATGTCTCTGTCTGTGTGAGACAATCGAGTTAGAGAAGACACGCAGTTAGCATGCTGGACTGATGATGATAGCGTTTACACAGACACATAGCTACAGCCTGACGGGGGGGATTTTTCTGCAGTAAACATCTGTTGGTCTCTCTGACTGCTGAGACCTGTTACTTGTTCTTAGTAAGCTGTAAGTAACTGTTCCTGCCGACACACAGTCGCCTTGCAGCCACGTCCAGCGCCTGCTAAACTGCAGCATTCCTCTGCTGTTCCTACTGAGCAGCAGCGATTGTGTCTTGTTCCTGTTAAGCTGGAGAAAATGTCTCCGGTTCCTGCTGAGCTGCACCCTGCCTTGACCTCTGGCCTAACTAGCTAACTAGCTAGCATAACTAACATCACTTAAGTCAACCTATTATTTTAAAGATAATTTGTTTCAAGGCCTCTTTCCTGTTCTTAAACATGTGTAACACTAGCTATTCGATTGAGTTCAAACCAAAAGCTTTTACATTTTAAAGTGTATTCCTCGGCCGTTTAAAAGTATGCCATCTCGTTTGAATTGCCGCGCAATGAATCTTGGGATACGGTGGGCCATGAAGGATGCACCCGATGGAACGGAGGACGCATTTGTCGGCCGCATCTGAAGGAGCCTTTGAATTGGGACAGCCTTCGACGCGCTTCTGTGACGCAATCAGCCTTCAAATACGGCCTTCGTAGGCTGCAGCCCCTGGATTGGGACACAGCTTTTGTCTGTTTTGGTGCAGAACAATGTACAGTACATGCATTAAATGATCACAGACCTGGAGTTGAACCTGTGATAAGTGTGTCGAGGACTGTAGCCTCTGTATACGGGGCACCTGCTCCACCAACTGAGCTCAACCAGCGCCCCAAAACTGGAAATTGGAAGATATCCTGCAGTAAAGTCCTGAGCTCTGTCAACCTGCGTTTCCTCTGATAATTTAAATATATACAGATGTTAATCCAGGGAAGCTGTTTAGCTTTGTGTCGACAAAGAAAAGAAACCTTCTATTGAATCGCAGCCTCTCTCATGTGTTCCTTCTCTTCCTGCTGATTCAATGGAGCTGTTATCATTGTGCTGACCTCGCTCTCTGATTGATGCTGTGCATTTTATTCTGCTCCTAATTTAATGGGTGTGTGTGCGCACACACACGACCTGTTTGTGTGTCTGGTCTGATTGTGGCTGTTATCAGTGGATCCTGAAGCGTCCTTGTTCTCTGCTGTCAGGACTGTGGCCCGCTGACCACCAGCCCGGGACAAACCCGCCTCAGACAAACCGTGTGAACACGTGTAGAGTCCAGCAGCGGGTCACTTAAGCAGAGTCCTGCTGAATCGATGCTCTAATTAACAGTCCAGCCTCCGTCCATACTCTAATCTCTTATCTGTCCTGATAAGGAAGCGGCTGCCTTATCGACTCACAGCGTCCCAGCTGCCTGAAGTTCAGAGAGGAGGGACAGTGCTGGCAGAAAGACAGCACACAGAGGGAAAGAGAGCTGTTAATGTTGCAGCTGGATGAAGAGAGGGAAGAGGAGGGCTGATCTCAGGTCAGGGAAAATTATCTGTGTGTTCAGGAATCAAGGACAAATGTTCACAGATCTGTCTGTGCTTCAGACTGATTATTCAGGGGTTTTGCTGGGGAAGTAGCAAATATAAATGTTCTACATGATCAGTCTGTATCTCTGTGTTATGTTTACAGAAGTTAAAAAGTGTTTAGTGGGTGCTCTGTGGGTTTGTGTCGCTCCAGCACGAGGTTAGAGGAGTCATTAGAGTCTAGATTAGGTCAGATATACTTTATTGTCCCTGAGGTGGAACCTATATAAAACATAAACAAACACATCGACTACACCATAAGAATGCAGTAAAGCATAAAGAGTAAAGATACAATGAATAAGACAGATCTGAAGAAGCAAAACAGTAAAGGTCACATTTGAAGCAGAGGTCAACTGGATACAGATCCAATCAGAATATCTGGCCTACTGTGTACGCCAAATACCTTTCTAAAGTCCTGCTTAGGTTCTGGGGCAAGTGGCCCACTGAGCATGTGCAGTAGCATGTCTTTGATTGGAAGATAGACTTTACCTTGTGATGACATCACAGACTTCTCTGTAGAAAGTTTTCTGAATATAAACATCCATGGAGCAAACATTTATGATGGAAAAAGTTGACCTGGTTTGCATTTGGAGGTGTCCTATAGAGGTCTATGGGTAAAATGCTTGATGGGCTGCAGGGGGATTCTTTGCTGAAATTTAAATCAGGAGAGACTTCATTAAGATTGAACGATTATTTATTCACAAGTTTGGAAAGACTGAATTGTGCAAAGTTTGGCGATTGGACTCCATTGTGATGTCTTCATGTACTACTAAGATGTCGAGAGGCCAAGAGCAGGATAGGATACCCCCCTGATGGAGTCTAGACACTGGTGGTGGTGATGATGGTGAAGACAGGATGAGCTGAGGAGCTGGACTTGGACACTGATGAGATGGATTGGAGGTGAACAGGATGGATGGGAGGGTCGCGATGATCGAGCTGAAATGACGAACTGTCTACGGAAGAGAGGACAGATTTAAAATTTGACAGCAGAGGGATGATTGGTCGACAGACGTCGAGGCTATCTCTGGTTGGTTTAGTACTTAAATGGTAAATGCTTTTAATCAGCTGATCACCAGAGAGGAAGGACAGAGAGGAAGAGAGAGAGAGAGAACGTGACATGAATGAATGATGCTAATGAATGAATGAGTATAAACAGTCTTCCTGCTTGAACTTACTTGAACTTAAACTGGAAGCAAGTCTGCGAGGAAACACCTGGCCAGGTCTGTATTAATAATCTTTGGTCAAGTTCCAGACACACATGGTACTACATTTCCCATAATTCATCTGCCTGATAAATGTCTTTTAAACACCACAGTGACACGGCCTCTGAAGTAGCTTGTTGAGATTAACTGGCTAGGTAGCCTTGGGGGTACATTTTCAGAAAGCTACCAGTATATGCCATTCAGTACATAATGTTCAGCTCGGTGCGTCTATCTCTGTAGGTATGCCCTGTGATCCAGAACAGCAAATTTATGGCAACTATACTCGCATACCATGCTACAGGCAAAGATGGGTTAGTAGAGCTCAATGGGCAGCAGTAAGTACCAAACAGAATGAAGGCATAGCTCAACTAAAGTCGGGTATGTCTGCGGAAACGCGTCAAATATTTCATTTGACAGTAAAACACCCAAAAGTGACGATTATCGCGACAAGGACAAACATGAAGGCGAGTCGTTCTCTGTGTAGTGATCAGGCAGCAGTTCTCAAAGGTGAAGCTAAAGCTAATAGAGTGTTTACAGAGCTAGAGGTCTTCAGGGATCCACTGGAACACTAGGACTGGGACCTGAACCAGGACCCGGACAGGTTCGGGTCCACGTTTTATGTGGGCATCCGGCTCCAGGTCGGGAGTCGTTCTATAACCCCAGGTTCCAGGTCTGTTCAACATTATGTGTAATACCTGAGTGGATCTGGGAAGACCTGGCCGTGATTAGAAAGCGCTGGTCATGATGAAAGAGAAAGTGCAGCTTTGTGGCACCAATGACCTGGCCGAGCGAGCGCTCCATCTGCTTTTGATCAGGAGGTGAAGGGTCAGATCAAAGGTCAAACTCGGACAACACGGATGATAGCAAACTAGAAATGCTAACATTAGCAGCTATGACAAATAGTAATCATCGTTATCATTGCTTAAAAGGACGAATAGTCGAAGTTATCTTTATTATGTTGGATGCAACAAAACAGCAACACTGCTTCTAAACGAGCCGCGCATTTGTCATCCGTCTGCGTGACAGCAAGTGGACTTTAATCTGAAATAACTAGTGGATTAGCATCGCTGTTTTTATCAACACGACATGGATAACAGGAAACCTGGATGTGTTTTTAGAACTTTCTTGGCGGAGGATGAATTATATTCATGGCCAGGCACAGGGGAGAAGCTACGGCACATTAGGTAGGACAAAAAGGTTTGTTTTGACAGCTGACTGATGGTAACTTCTTTATAGCAATTAGCTGTGAAGTCGGTGCTGATCGGGTCTGAATCGCCCGGCCGGGGTCGTGTCTCACATTTCTCGGTTCTGCGCGGGTCTGGGTCCCAGCTTTCAAATAATACACGGATCCCGACCGGTTCCGGGTCATACATTTCTGGGTATCTTTAGGTTCAGGCACAAGATTCAGGACCACGTGAAGACCTCTAGCATGAGCTCTGCTATATTTGTCCTCCACATGTGCATTTCAGGCAGTCTTTAAACAGTCCTGTTATCTCACCTCCGATATTCTGTGAGCATCATTTTCCTGATTAATAATACATTAAGTTTACACACTAAGGCTTGACTGAATAATTTTGCATGTGCATAACATCTGTCATTCTCAAACCCCTGTAAACATCATCATGATAGTATTCTTGAGGCTGATCATCTGCCTGCACAAGTCCTGTCTCCTCATCATCATATCTGCTTCCTGTCTGCCTGCTGGTTTAACGTCTCCATCTGATGCTCATAAAGAAGAGTGACAACACAATTCATGATCTGCAGCGCTGGAGTTAGACGTTCCCCCTGTTTCAGTTCGTTTGTCATCATTATTCTGCATCATTAACCGCCGTATTAGGCAGGGCTTTATCGTATGCACCAACAAACATATCCAGGACTCTAGTGCACGTGTAAAATCTCACAATGGTGGAGATCATTCAGAATATACCAAAAGTCTGATGTATCTCTGCACGTCCCTGAAATCAACACACACACTGACCAGCTGAAGGGAGCCGTTAACGGAAACAACACGCTGTTCTCATATGTGCTCTAAAAGTTTTCAGGTCCGCCTGAGAATCGAGGCTCCTGTTCCAAAAGTAGCAAAGAAAGAAATGTGAGGCAGTGAAGGTCACACTGTCACACTGCTCCAGTTTACTGACACAATTAAACAATGACGGGCTGAGCTGAAACTTTCACTCACATGCGTTTCCCTTTCTCTCTCTCTCTTTTCAAAGAGGCTGAAATAAACTGCAGAGGTATTAAAATGGATTATTAGCAAAGAAAGCAGCATGAGAGTGTGCAGAGAGTAAAAGAGATTAACCCTTTCTCATGCGTGTTCATTAATCAGTTCTCTTCGTGATGGAGGAGCAAGCTCGTGCTAATGATTCCTCTGCTCGTTTACAGGTTCGTTCTGTTTCATTTTCCACTCTCTACGCTTGTTGCCTGTATGTTGTTAGTTAAAGCAGTGTTGTGTTGGATTTTAACACATGATACAACACAAATAAACAATAATAAAACAGATCAAGGCAGCAGTATGGTACTGTTTTAGCTCAGTTGGTAGAGCAGGCGCCCCACGTACAGAGGCTTCAGACCTTGACGCACTGATCGCAGTTTCGACTCCCGGTCTGCCAAACATTTGGTGCATGTCGTCCCCCACGCTCTCCTCCCAACATTTCCCGTCTATCTTCAGCTGTCCTGTCGATTAAAGGCAAAATGCCCCAAAAAATAATCTAACGGAGCCTGGTGTCAAATTTGTTTTTACACCAAGATCGTTCCATAACATTACCCCCGTATGTATCAATGTCACCATGAACACAGAAATCCCCCAACCACAAAGTAATATATAAGCTGAACCGCAATGATTCCCACTCCCCCTACGATGAGACATCATTAACACATCACAAAACTTTTATTACTTATATTATGATTTGCAATAGTTTTGACAGGAAAGTGGCACCGTCCTGCTGATAGGAGCACAGATCCACAAGGTAGCGTCTATTTAGGGCAGGGGTCTCAAACTCAAGGTGGCCCGCAGTACAATTATACCCGGCCCGCAAGGTAATATCATATGTCGATCATAACTGGGCCGTGGGTATAGAGCATGCACACCGCTGATTCTAAAAATCCCAGAATGCACTGCAAACATGTCAGCGCAAGTCAAGACCTGCGAGCACCAGCTGTGTGAGATGCCATTTCTGTGCTACATAATGAAGCTTCTCACTCCACTAAACCCCGAGCTTCAGGGACGGACCTCCCTGTGGGGGACTCAGATGCAGCAAGGAAAGTTTGGTCACTTTTCATGCTGCCAGACAAACCAGGCATTTTGCTGATAAACTGAGTGGACCTGGCAGAGTTCACACGGCGATTTGCCGACTTAGGAGCTCAGAAAGTTAAATTTGAACTGCTCGGTAATCTGTTTGTAGTTGACGTCGAAAGAGCACCTGTAAACATCTAAATAGAGCCTACAAGCTGCTCGAATGCTCTGCATGTTTAGAAGCTAATACCTGTGTAAGCAACTGGTGCACACCTTCACTCCATGCAGAGAGGGTCCACAGCTCAGAACCTGACCCCAAACGTGAATGAACCTGCAGCCAAGAAAAGATGCCAAGCATCTGGCTCTGGCAAATAAGAGCAGAGTGCAGCTAAATATATGTTTTCTTTTTGCACCTTTCTCTGTAATCACAGGTAGGCTGTTTATGGTTGAAATATTTGCACATTTTCACCAGATTGATCACAATTAAAATGTTCTTATTTTGCTTGACGGTGTTGTGAATAAAAAACAATTTAAAATTTTCTTGACAGAAAATATAGTTTCTGGCTGTAGACTTTTTTGCAAATGACTCAGTGAAAAACTGATGATATAGAGGGAGACATGAACAAATTAATGATGCTGATGTCTTTTTTTAAATTCGATCTCATTTCTTCTTTTTGATACCTTTGGTTTTTTCTGAATTCTTTAAGGTGTCTTTGGAGCAGTAGTTCATATTTCTGCGTGACTAATTTGTAATAATAGATCTGATAAGAACGTGGTTTATTTAAGTCTGTTGTCCAAATAATGTTGACCCCGTTCAGCCCTCGTCTTAGACCCAGTTTTTAATTTCAGCCCCCTCTCTGATTGAGTTTGAGACCCCTGATTTAGGGTCTGTATTCTTCCTTTATAACATTATGTGACTATGAAAAGATCTGCTGGCCAGGTTTAGACACATAGACTACTTGGTTAAGTTTTGTAAAATAATCATGTCACGAGTTAAATAATAACACAAAGCTTTCTTATCCAGATCTGTTGGTATAGAGTCCGTTATTTGACCCATCTATTGCCCCAGATCACCACCCAACCGGGCGTTATCAGTGTTTTTATGGATCCACAGACTTCCAGTACGTCCACATAATTAGTCAAAATTGTCTCATACAGATTCACAGGAAGGCCTTAATCTCTGCATGAGACACACAATACAGATTATTTAACATTATGGGACACCTAGCAGACAGCTAGCAGCTCCCACCTGTCACCCAAAGAGGCCACGCCCCTAATGATGCATCACTTTAAGCCTTCAGTTGTCATGAAGAGAGAAATGAGCTATAGAGACCCAAACTGTTTTGTACCAGGCTGTAAACATGTTTATTTCTGCTGTAAAGTTAAAATGGGGCTCTATGGGGACTGACTCACTGCTGGAGACAGCCTCAAGTGGACACGAGAGGAACTGCAGCTTTTTGACACTTCCAAACTACTTAAGTTAAATGTGGGGGAAGATAAATGCATGGTATAAATGAAAAAAACTTTAATGTTAGGCACTAACTTGCTGAAGAAATGTTAAAGTCTTGAAATGTAGTAAAGAGAGGGAACAAACTGTTACTGCAGCCATGGCGTGGTTTGTGTGTGTGTGTGTGTGTGTGTGTGTGTGTGTGTGTAACCTCTGTATACTTGCCGTGCATTCCCACAGGTTTCTGTTTTAATCTCTGTGAGGTGAAATGTACCAGATGAGATAAGGTGCATCCACATGTCGCTTTTATTCTTCATCCAGAGGAGCAACATGACCATGCCTGCCTGCCCGCCTGCCTGCCTGCTAGCCCCCACCCCCCTCCTCTGATCATCATCGACATGATCGTCCGTGTCCGGGTCCGTGTGCCACCACTGACCCTGCCAGCCTCGTGTCAGCCTCTGCAGGGCGGCAGCTGCAGGCGGGGGCCGGGTGGCGGGGGACATATGCTGCGTGTCTCTGAGGCCATCTGGACATGAACTCCCCCCCACTACCATCGCCTCCTTCCTCCCTCAGTCCTCTCCTCCTCCTCCTCTGATCCCTCCACTCCTTCCTTCATCTCTTTCTCTCTGTTTCTCCCCCTCACATCTCTGACTCGTCTCTCTTCGTGTCTCCTGCAGTAAAACACACAAACACACAAACAGACACAATCAGACTGCAGAGAGACGTGAGATAACAGTAACAGTCCTGTTGTTTGTGACTCTGTGGGGCTTTGTGCTCACTGTGTGTTCATCTTTGAGCTGTTAGAGAAGAGACAGAATCATCCCAGCAGGACATAAAGGCTCCAAAACGCTCGTCACTGCAGCAGTTTGGATGTCAGGGAACGAAGATGATTCAACAAAGCAGACGCAGAATCCACAAACAGCACAGGGAGAGGAGACCAGCAGGGTTTGGATTATCACAACAAATCTGGACTTTTAACTGTCAGGGCCTGGAATAAGTGAAGAAGTTTTATACTGAATGTTGTTTGATGAACATGGCCTGTGTAATATTGTTGAACAAGTTGAACAAACATTCATGCCCCCCTAAAGGAAACAGAATTTGTCAAACATTCAATGAAAGACGAAACGTTTAACTTCAAAGATCACGATGACCTGCGACAGCCTCTCTGAACGAACACAGGCTGCACTGGAGACTGAAACATACAGACGCAGAGACGAGTCGGAGAAACACAACAGACTTTGTGTTAAAGCGGACTTACAAAGAAGAAAACAGGATGAGTTTGTAGATCTCAGGTGAAGGCAAAATATTGGGAAGCAGCTGAGCGAGCCACACAGTGAAGCATCACCCAGCTTACAACCAAACCAAACAATCAAACTGGACTGACCTCCAGCACAAAGCAACAGACACCAACATGTGAAACCAGGCTGAAGAAACAGACAGGTACAGGTTCACTAATGTTGGTGTCACAGTCTTTACTTTGAGACTTTATCAATGGAAATAAAGTGATGAAAATCCTCTTATCACCTAAACTGTCTGAAAGTTTGAGTTCAAGTGGCTCACCTGTTGGAGCGCGTACCTGAGTCCTTGCCGCAGGGAGGCCTTGATTCCAACCCCTCCTAATTAATGTGTGTTAATGCTGAAAGCAATAATGTCCTGACGTAACTCATTCCACATCTATTAATGTATTACAGTCATTTAAACGTGAAAACATTCAGCTCACTCAGGACATTATGACTTTTCACATTCATACCATTCATTCATTCATCCATACATACCACACAGAGACTTCACAGCTCATCAGAGCTCTTCATATCTTTCATACTTTATTCACAGTAACCTTTCATGGGCGTCTGTTTGTGTGCGCTGCCCGCAGTCAGTGACGCTCTGCTCCGTCACACCACCCCCCTCCTCCGCATCCTTCATCTCCTACTTCACACATTAAACACGTCAGTTCAGTCAGCATCAGCTTTTCATCAGACTTTAAAATAGTCCATCTCAGACATTACTCTATCAACCTTCAAAACACATCTTTCTTAAATTGCTGATTTTATTCAACTTTAAAACCCAGCTATTCAGTGTAGCAACATCTGTTGAACAATCCTTACGATATTCAGCATCTTTCAAACATGACTTAATATATTCATTCATCTCAGAAGCGCAGCATTAGCAGTTTGGCGCCAGCTTCTTCAGAATACAGCATTCACTCTTCTAATTTCTTCAGGAGTTACATTCTCTAATTACAGGCTCTGTGATTAATGAATCAGAATTAATCATGTATATCAATAACTATTGTCAGAAGCATTGCATCAGGTAGACCTGTTCTGTCTGAATTACCCTGTTTCTAGATGGTAATATCTTACTTTCCTACTATTTTTTCTACTATTTTTCTACTATTACTGTATCTGTGTGTGTGTTTCTCTGCAGAGCGTGTGTGTGGACTGTACTCACAACAGGTACGTGAGGGCAGAGAGCAAGGGGAAAGTGTTCACTAATTAAACAATGGCAGACGGCCACATTCTCTTGGATAATCAAAATGAAGTAGATGAAAATGAAGCGTTGTGTCACGTGTTTCTGTCATGTGTACAGAGCTGCTGTGGGCCGCTGTATCATCAGTGATGAATGAGCTCAGCTAAAAGTAGTGAGTACATTAATCTGCGTACATTTTTGTCAATGATTATTCCATGTTTTTAAAAGTGTCAGGACCAGGATTCTTAAAATAACTGGCCTCCTCATCACTACGGTCCGCCTCAATCTTGGATCCCATCATCTATAGTCTGAGACGATACAGCCTCTGGGGACACCGGTGAACGTGCCGGTAAGTGATAATTGACTTCCCGTCAAGACTTCCTTTTCCGTGTGCTGCATTTTTACAGAAAGAGAAACCGTGTTCTTGTGATTTACTTGTTATTAACGGGTCTTACTTTTGATGAAATTTAAACATCATGATGCAGATTTGTAAGAAGTAAAAGTCGAGGAAGTCGGGAAATCTCAACACTGAACGGCTTTCGTGACACAGCGTCAAGGGAATTCATCTCAAGTTAAATTTCAGATCTAGAACAGATTGTTAGCTGTTAGCATGCAGATGTCTGTTTATAGAGATTAATAAGAAGC
The DNA here is from genome assembly GCF_022749685.1 of Semicossyphus pulcher. Classification (NCBI taxonomy): domain Eukaryota; kingdom Metazoa; phylum Chordata; class Actinopteri; order Labriformes; family Labridae; genus Semicossyphus; species Semicossyphus pulcher. Next base: position 28,636,689 of record NW_027211693.1, on the reverse strand, counting down.
TAAATCATCGTTAGATGACGCTGATGGGAGCAGGGATGTCGTTATGGCGGATTGATGATATGTGATTGGTCAATACTACTTGGACTACAAGCATAGTTCAAACAGAACACTTTCTGGAAATCCACGTCCCTGCCTACATAGAGATTACGGTCTGCCTTAATGTCTCCAGAGAATAGCCATCAACAGACTTGACTCCTGCACCAGCTGAGGAATAAATCGCTGTATGACGAACAGTGAATGAGCTAACAAGCAGGTATGGTGAGCACAGACACAGATAGCTGCTAATCAGTGCTAACATATTAATACAATAATAAGTGTAAATACAGTGTGTCAGACTTGTTGGACTGTCTGTTAGTCCAATAAAGCGCACAGCAAGACAGATTATTTGTCTGATATTTACATGAACAAATCACCTTGCAGACAGCTAGCAGCTCCCACCTGTCACTCAAAGAGGCCACGCCCCTAATGATGCATCACTTTAAGCCTTAATATAATGTAAACAGGTGAGAATTTCAAGATTGTCCCCGTACAGTTGTCATGAAGAAAGAAATGAGCTACAGAGACCCAAACTGTTTTTTGTACCAGGCTGTAAACATGTTTATTTCTTCTGTAAAGTTTAACATGGGGCTCTATGGGGACTGACTCACTGCTGGAGACAGCCTCGAGTGGACAAAAGAGGACATTTTAAACACTGCAGGTTGAAGCTTGTTTAGGACCTTTGGATCTCATATCTTGTATCATTCAGGATAAGACTTAAAAAAAAGCCTTGCCTGCTCTCACCTGCTCTGATCCTGATGCATAAAGCCTGGAGCAGCAGAGAATCAGATGAAGTTATTATGAAGGAGTGACTCACACCAACATCCTTGAGAATAAGCTGTGCAGTCTGTAGAGAACAGTGTGTTTTAATTTAGTAAAGATCTGAGTCTTTTCAGGAACTCTTTCAAAATAAAAGTGTCAGTCAGTTTCATTGTTGAGCTCTCACTCAGTCAAACAGCAGAGAGTGAAACCATGGTTTCATGTGATTTCACACAGCAGATCTGTCAGGAACACGCACTTAAATCACAGCGTGTCCTCTATGTGAGACAGAGGAACTATTTTAATGTTTATTAGATCTTTAATTCATTTCAGCGCGAGACACAGAGAGAGGACGACGTTTCAGGAGCTTTACCTCCAAGCAGCTGCAGTCCTGAGGGCAGATGATGGCACATGATTCTTGTATTCAGTGTAAGCAGCCCACACACGCACACACACACACACACACACAGAGCGGAGGTTCTGCACCATATGTCCTCTGCGCCCTTGTGTGACCGCGGCTGCACCCCGCTGCTCTTTATGGGTGTAAAGTGGAAATAATTGGCTGGCTTGTCGGCGAGAGGTCAGCGAGACGGGGAATGAAAATGAGGCAGAGCATTCTGGGAAAGGTCAGAGAGAGGGGGAATAGGAATGAGAGAAAGTGGAATATTTAAGGCCAATGGAGTGTGGCGTCCCCCGGGAGAGAGAGAGGGGGAGATGGATGGATGGACACGGGGTGAGAGCCAGACACTCTCACACCTCCACCCTCTTCTCCTACAGCTCCGTCTGTATCTGCTCATCACTATCACTGTGTCATATCAGGGAAGACACCTCACACAACTTACTACACTAATAGAGCATTGTGTCTTTTCTTATTTCACTGATCATCAGTGTTTTACACAAACAATATGTCCTGTTCAGTGAATTCCAGATCATTTGAACCTGGGCTTTTGAACGTCTATTTTGGGATCTAAACGACGAATAGTTTCAAAAAGTTTAGGACACAGCCGCATGAAATGCCTGATTGGGTGTAATTCATTAGTAACCTGATTTTAAAGGAGCATATCCCTTCACTGTTGTGACTCTTGTTTCAACTCGTTGGAGAGGAGGGTTGTTTGGATCCTGGCAGGCTAACGGTGAGAAGAGGAGGGGCTGGGCAGAGGGCCACTGTGCACACGGGCTGCAGGTTTCCCTCCCATTAGTCGGTAAATGTACAGGAAGATGGAATCACCTGTTGGGCATTGCTGCCGGTCGCACCTCCTCGCTCCTCCGGTGCCCATGGGTCAGCTGCAGGGTCATCAGCCAGGAACCACCATTCACCAACGTTTCGCGGGACGTCTCCTGGTGACGGAGCAGTGACAGGGACGTCTCCCTGTCACCCCCTGCAGCTGATAGGTGTTACCCCCTGCGGCTGTTGTTGGGGTTAGTTGTTCTTTCCCCAGCACTTGTCTTTCCTCCTCAGCCAGAGCCGAAAGCTCCCCTTCTCTGCCTCCTCTGCCAGTTCTTTGGTTGCCTTCTTTAGCCACTCCTGCGTCCCTCAAAAGGCGTGTGGTTGACAGGCCCACGTAGCCTCGGCATCCCACCTCCACTGGATAGATGGTCGTGGTAATTTATTTAGGTCAGTATTAATAATTTTCCCCAACAAAAAACACTTATAGTTATATATAAATGACAAATAAAATACAGTGAGGGATTAGATCAAAAAGAAAAACCAAACTTAGTGCACACCAGCTGAAGCTTATTATCCCTCCTCTTTTTACAAAAACGTGTAAATCTTTCACCACAACTTTTAAGTTCATACAAAAATAAAACAAAATGAGACACGAACAAGAGATTAAGACATTTCATAAACACTATTATACCTCATCTTTATTTATTTTTATCACCTTCTTTAAAAAACAAATTAAATGTGCGCAGTGACCAACACATTCTCAGTCACAAGTTAAGGTGGCTGCACACTGCCCAGGCAAACGCCGACCAACACCAAATGTTGTCTGTGTTTGTCTTGTTCGGTTTGGTGGAGTCATGTAAAGTCAGACCAATGTGCGCCTTTTGACAACAAACCACAACATTCTGAGAGTGCGTTCCCTTGACGACCAGCCTTTTCCTCGTGAGGATGACTACTTTGGCCGTAGCCCTCCACTTCGCCCATGTCCAAGTCTGTCCTGTCAGCTCATGTCTGGGCAGTGTGGAGCTGGCAGTTGGGTTTCGGAACATTCTAGAAGCTGCAACTAGCAACTGCCAATTTCAGAAAGTTGGGTTGAGTTGGGCGTTGTCTGGGCAGTGTGCAGCCACTTAAAAAAAAAAAGATCTTGAACATAAGAAGGAGTAACCCTGAACGTTTTAAATTTGTGCTGAAATCTGTCCAGTGTTATTCTGATCTATTTTACAAGCCTTTATAATATGTGTTAGCTCTTTTATTATTGATCCTGTATAGACTGATATTTGATAAATAAAGTTTAATTTCAAATAAAAGTTCTGCTGTTTGTTGATGTAATAAAAAAGCATTGATTTCAGGGTTGAAGAAAAACTTTAGATATCATACTCTGTGTAGTTTGAATGACAGGCTTTGATCACATTCACTGGTTCTAAGGCCGTGAACAGAGTGGAAAACAAAAGCTGTTACAGCTTCATATGAATCACCTACAGAAGCCCGCAGGGGACACATCTCAGGTGAGTGTTTGACAACCTAATGAAGGAGTGTGAACAGAGTGAAGCACACGGGCAGCCATAATTATCACCTCCATTTCTGCTGCCTCACTTTAAACACAAACTCTTTTAATGTTATTTAAAGGCATTTTATCACAATCCCTTTAATCATTGTGTACTGTTATTACAGGCAGGTGGATTATTATCAGAAATTAGAAGAGTAATATGTTTTATGTTTTATGGTTTAATGGTTTAAAGTCTAGAGAGAGTCATCACATCACTCTGTATAACAGAGTCTGTGTTACTTTTTAAGGAGCATTTCAGGCTCTTTATTTGTGGACAAAGCCTATTGAAGCTGTGAAATTTGATTTAACATCCAAAGGGCACAAATAAAAATACACTACAGAGGTGAATTATGGGACGTGTAGTGTCCAGTGTTTTTGTAGTTTAGTGACTAAAGCTTGGTTGCACCAACGAGGATTCAATTAATCTAAGATTAGTTGTAATAAGAGTTTAGGAAAACAAGGTTTAAAATGAGTAAAATAAAGAGCTCTGTTGCATAATTAACAACTAACCCTCATTTAGTAAATACATGTTTATTGACAATGTTAAGAGTTATTCCAGTTTAGTTGTGTTTTTGATTTGTGTTTCGGTGATCAGATATTATTTCCTGTTTTTACTTGGTCACTTTGTCTCTTGTTGTCATGAGTTCTAATTGTTTAGTTTTGTATTTAGTATATTGTGTTCTTGTCTTTATTTAGTCGTGTTTAGTTATGTAATTCATCTGTGTTTCATTGTTTAGAGATTATCTGCTGGAGCTTCTGCTGTCACAGTCCTCAGTTTGGTTTTTATAGTTTCCTGTTTTATTTTGCAGTTCTTGCCCCATGTATGTTTTGTCTTGTTTTACTTCCCGCCTGTTGGATTAAGAGCCCTGCCCTGATTGTTTTCACCTGCTCCCTTGATTGTCTCACCTGTGCCCGATTAGTTTCACCTCCCCAGTGTATTTAGTCTTTCTCTTCCTGTGTCCCTGTGCTAGTTCGTTGTCGTCTGTCCATGTGCATCCACAGTGTTTATTCTCAGTGTTCCCTGTGTGGATTTTCTTTGTTGTTCCTTCTGTTGTTTTTTCCCCTTCTGATTTATTTGGATTATATATTGCCTGTTTTGTTGGACCTTTTTGCCCTTGGATTTTGTTTGCCTGCCCCCGTTGGACTCCTCAATTCAGTAAGCCTTTTGTTTTGCCTTCTGCCTTTTTGTTAAAATAAATACTTCTATCAGTCTGCATCTGGGTCCTCAACCGTTTGTTCAAAACCTAAACCTTGACAGACTTAAACCCAAATTAAACAAAGTCGATCAATATGCAGATGCATGCTAAAAGACAAATAGATAGATAATAATAAATAGATAAACAAATATGAAGGTTAATGAATGAAAATAAATACATCCGCGTGCTGTCGTGACCTGTTAAGTATACAAGGGGGGAAACTGGTGCTACTGCTGCGTTTCCGTCCGTCCAATCTCACTAAAAGGAAATTACTCTTTAAAAAAGGGACGATCTTTGTAGGGATCATTTCTGTAATGTTGTCGGACACCTGGGTCAGAGGTAAAAATAAACATTTTTGGTGAACGCACTTTGATCGAGCACTGTTGCCCCTGAATTATGTTATCATGGCTACGGCGAAGGGCATCTTCTGGACTTTTTTTTTTTTAATTGAATTTAAAGTTTGTTCTGATTTGAAGCTCTGTTTGATCCGACATCAGACTCCATTAAGAATCTGTTCAGGAACCCACTCTCCCCTAATGCAAACTTTTCCAGCATTTTCTGTGAACCACCTCCCTCCTTCTGGTCTCCTCTTCATCACATGCAGCAGTGATATCATAGGCAGAAGCCCAAGCATTGTTAAATAATGGTACCTCTGGTTTCAAACATTTTACAGCATGTATACATCTTTAACACACTGTGGTGAAGCTAGCATGAGGCTGAGCATGAGGTCACATCCTTGTAACCCTCCTTCTCTCCTCAGATTCATCCTCAGATGGGAGCAGCAGTCACACGTCTTTCACTTTGACACGTTTCTTAAGAAGCACGTAACAAAGTGGACATGAAAGCAGCTCTAGAAGCAGCTTTACTCTCAACATCTCAGTATTTAGCCTTTCAAACATGAACCATTGTCTGTGTTCTGCATGGTGTGTGTGTGTGCGCACGCATCTGTGTCCACATGCTCCATGCAGGCAGCAGTAGGTCTGTTCATTAATATGCCTTATTGGCTCGGCTCCCTAATGACGGCGGCTTGATAGCTTTTATTTCCTCGTTCTCACTCTCTGAAACGGCTTTACAACACGGCCAAGGTCAACATGATGATAAATGAAACCCGCTCTGCCCGCCCCCCCTCCATCCGCTCTGGAAGTTCTCAGTGTCAGTGAATGCCTCGTAGGCATGCTTGATTAAATCCATTCATATTGAACCCCAGTAATATAAAATTTCCATTCAAATTGTTTTAATGCTAATATGAGTGTGAGTGGGGAATAGCAGAGAGTTGCCTGTTAGAGCCGACAATGACACTCAGAACCAAGTGAGATGAATTCTGATCCAGAGTCATTTGTACATTTAAACTGTGGAGAGCAGATCAGTGACACATGGACCAACAGAAGCTTAAAGACTGATGCTGTTTTTAAACACTGTTCTTATATGTTCAGGTATATTACTTAAAGGAAAGGCTGTGAGGACTGCAACATAATCAAAAGTGCATCCATTAAAAGTTCTTGTTTCCAATGACAGGCTCAGGATGTTATTCTTAGTGTCTGATAGCATTACAGAAAAGATCCCTACAGACCTTTTTGTTCTGTTACCTGACCTGCGGCATCAGAGACATGAAGCTGGACTATCTCATGGACAATCTCCTGTCTCTGCTGGGCTGAAACGATCTCCTGTTCCTATGAGCTTCAGCAAAAAAACTCCCCTTTCTTCTGAGCTAAGTTAAACTCTCCCTACTGGGCTGAAACAACAGTCCCCCTGATCATGCTGAGCTGTAGCACACTCCAGTCCCTAGTAAGAGCAGCAATCTACTGTTACTACTTAGGCTATGTCTACACGTACACGGGGTATCACTGAAAACAGTTTTTGCCTCCTTCGTTTGCAAAAAAATATCCCGTCCACACTAGCACGGTTATAAAAAAAGTCCAAACGAAAACGCAAAAACACAACAGAAACGCTGTCATGAGAATGCCACACCAAGAGGCGGAGATATAACCCGGTCATGCAAAGAAGAAGCGGCCAGTCAAAAGTTAGAAAAAATCTATCCCGATGCCTTTGTTCCTCAATATAGTAGACGAGTAACTGTACATTATGTATATGTGTAAACATGTAAACAGTCCTGTTACATCACTGTTTTCGTCACGTCTGTCATTTTGCAAGGAATGTCACCATGTCACCACCAATGTGTACAAGACTCCGCGGAAGCAGAGTTTCTAAAAGTCTTTACCCTGGCCGGAGTTTTACAAAAGATCCATTTTCCGTGACCTACAACGGCGTTAGTGTGTGGACAAAAGGCCAAAAAAAGCTACGTTTTCGTAATACCTGTAAAAATACCTGTGTATATGGACATGGCCTTAGCTGCATCAAAATTCCTCCTGTTACTTCTGAGCTTCATCAAAAGCTTCAAAGGGGACTGCAGCAAAAGTCCCATGTCCCTGCAAAAGTCCCATGGTATTGCTAAGCTGCAGTAGAAATACTCTGTCCCTGCTGAGCTGCAGCAACCTACTCCACTGCCATTTGACAGAGCAGTTTTGTTCTCAGTGATCTCCAGGTAAAACTCCAAGGTGCTTGCATGGCTGGTTGACCTCCTGCCCTTCCTCCAGAGCAGTTTTGCAAACCTTGTCGACCTCCTGCCCCTCCATCTGAAGACCACTGATCTGCCTCTGTCCTGCCCCTAGGCTGCCCACGTGCAGCCTTCTTCACCAATCGTGCACTGGCCCCTTGCTGTCCACCTGAGGTGTCCTGTTACCCCCCTTTCTCCTGTCTGCTCCATCTGATCTGCTTGGTCAAATACAGGAGGATGATCTTTGGTGGGCTGGTACCGTCATGTGTTGTCTTGCTCCTTTGTTCATGTATTTGTTGATTTCACTTGGTCACTCACCTTTCCTCTTGTTTCCTTTAACCACCATGTTCTTTTCCCACCTGTGTGATTGTGTGCCTGCCCTGTTCTCCCCCGGGCCCGTTTAGCCTTCTCTTCCCAGAGTGTTTAGTCTTTGTCTTCTCCTGTTTCTGTGCCTGTTTGTGTTCGGCCCCTGTATCAGCATCCCTCCCCTCCCAGTGTGCTCTCCTGGTGTTTGCCCAGTTTTCATGGACCTTGTGTTGTTTTAGATTTATGCCTGCTCCCTTTTGGACACACTGCCTTTTAGTTGTTGCCTGTTTTGCAATAAACTTTGATTTGCACCACTCCCTCTATCATCAGTCTGCTTTCAGACACTCTTACCTGGATGTTTGCACTGAACTGGATCCACAGCCCCGCTTTGGTGAGCTGTATCACACTGTGATGTTTGGTCTTGATTCCTGTGTGGAGGTTTGAAAAGGTCATTAACTGATGATTATATTTCTCATGTGTTGACAGAAGGGAAGCAGCCTTCATGCTTGAAGCCTTGACTGTGTCTCTGCACTGATGATGTGTGATTATCTGTAAATTATACAAACCCTCCAGTGATCCCAGCAGCCCTCACCCTACAGGTGTGATCATATTTACAGCCCACTCAGAGGGACATTGTTATAAATGAGGACGTTTCCCAGCAGTTATCACATCGTCAGTGACTCTATGCATTCTGATATGTCCCGTACTCACAGAGGGAGTCCACATGAAGCCAACACACCCTCCAAACCTCTCCTCATGCAGCCTGTGTGCTGGCACTCTCTCCATGGTTCGCTCTGATATCTGTCCCTGGTTTGTGCCACACTTTCACTCGAGTGCTGTCATCGTTTCAGACCTGACGCTGGCTGCAGTCCATCCACAGGCTGATGGTTCCTCCCTCTCTGACTGATCTCCCCGTCCATCGTCTCTGCAGAGGGGAGCAGTCAGAGTTTCTCTCAGAGGGTTTTGGGCTCAAACAGCTGATTCAAGTGGAGGGTTTTGTCACAGAGTCAGTTCTGTGTTGTTCATGAAATGTTGGATGGTTCCATCAGTTTGGAAAGGACAGACGAGGAATGAAAGAGGAAATGTTGGCCGGCATTTAATTCCATCTTCAGTTGGTGCATGAGTAGAAGGTGGGTCAGTGTTACTGCATATTCAGCCAAATCAGACTGAGAGGGAGACATGAACAGTGTTTTACAGTGTGTTCTGACAACAGGCTCTCTGAGATATATAACTGGACCATAGAATCAGTGTTTTTTATACCATCCATCATCTATACCTCTTATCCTGCTCAGGGTCGTAGTTGAGCCTATCTCAGCTGTCATTGGGCAGGGTTACACCTGGACAGGTCGCCTGTCAATCACAGGTCTGACACATAGAGAAAGACAACCTTTCACGCTCACACTCTCACCTACGGGCAATTTTTTCCCTGAAATAAATAGAGAGAGAGAGAATGCACTCCTCAATCACACTCAACATGATCGCCAACTTTAATGTTTTGCAGTCTGAATTATTTTTTTACTTTTAACCGACATTGTTCCACAGTTAGAAATTGTTTGGTCAGCCCATATTTCTATCAGAGCCCTCACCTCGTCACTCCCCCATGTCTGTCCTCTACTTATCTTGCGGCCTAGCTTCGTGTCTGTCTCTGCCAACACCTGTTAACTACCCACAAGGCACCGCGTTTGGGTTGCTTCCTGTGTTAGGTCCTACTTTAAGTCTGTTTATGTTCTCACCTGAATCGATCAGGACCATGGTTTGTCGTGTCTTTTCTGGTGGATGATGGTCCAGCGGTTTGGTCTGCACCAGAGTTCGAATGCGTGTTGTCACCTGTCCAAACGAACCGAACTTTCAAAGTAAAGTCCGAAAGTCAGGACGAAAGCTTTCAGGTGTGAATGAGCATGTCTTTGGACTGTGGGAGGAAGCAGTAGTACCCGGAAGGAACCTACACATACAGGTTGAGAAAACAACACTTTATTAACATGTTAAATTGTTTCACAATGTGTAATAAGATAGTAAATATTATTTTCCTTTATTAAAGGTCCCATTTGAACTTTTGTTGTTTATATTTATTTAATTTAAGAAGGGACAATGACATGATTTGACATGAGAACCTGGTCCATCATGTAAAATAGGGTTAGATTAAGCGGGGCGGCTGTGGCTCAGTGGTAGAGAGTGTCGCCTCTCAATCGGAAGGTCGCGGCTGCGGTCTGCGGTTGCATGTCGAAGTGTCCTTGAACCCCAAATTGCTCCCGGTGGCATAGCCATCAAGTATGAATGGGCACAGATCTGATTGGCACTTAGGCCTCTGCCACCAGTGTGTGAATGAGTGTGTGAATGGGTGAATGTGACATGTAGTGTAAAAGCAGCTTTGAGTGGTCGCAAGAACAGAAAAGAGACATGTCAGTGCAGTCCATTTACCATTTAGGCTCATTTCCATCTGCTGTCTCTGGCAGGTTGTTGGATCATAAAACATTAAAAGTACAAACACACATCCCACAGTTACACGTGTACCTTTTATGTGTGTACATGCAGCATTTCTGTAATGGAGTAAAAAAAAGCAAGAACAAGTATTGATTTAATTATGTCCATGTTATAATCTGATGGATGTGCCTTGTTCAGAGTGACACCATGTGAGAAGCACCAGAAACAGCTCCAGCAGAGAGCAACAGACGGGTCAGAATGATGTTTCTGCTTTGTTCTTTTCATGCTTTTCTCTACATTTGGTTTAGATCCATCCAGCCAGAGTCTTTACAAGGGTCATGTTTGAAAGACATGGGTCACCAACACGTCTTTCGGCTCTCAATACGACGTCTGTTTGTTGTTAGATTTTTTTTATTTCTGTGAGTTTAGAAACTAGTTCAATTAAAGCAGCAACCAACAGAGATTAGCATCACCATTAGAGTAAGAGTCAGTAAGGTCAAAGTTCAACACATTCAGACTGTCAGAAGATACAACACACACTGACTCTGTGCTGGTTGGCTCCCTCTGAGTGACTCTGTGGCAATGTGCAGTCTGATGTATATTCTCAGGTTATTGTCTGTCTTGTCTTGTCTTTAGTGGATTTATCTCCTGTATTTGTGTGAAAACCTGCGACCTGCGAGTCCAACCTGCGATCAGTGTGTCGAGGACTGTAGCCTCTGTATATGGAGCACCTGCTCCACCAACTGAGCTGAAGCAGGCTAAAGTATGCTTTGCTACAAACCACCGGGTACTGATGAACCAGGATCCATTTGTTATAAAAAAAATTGTGATTTAATTCGCTTTGGCATGTTTTTGTATTTAGATTTAAAAAATATTGCAAACAAGAAAGCAAGATAGAAAAGACCCTGATTCCTGTGTCTTCATTCCTCTCATCCTCTCACCTGTGCAGGTAATGTGCACAGATTCTATCATCATGTGGAGATAAAGACTTTATGATGGTTTCTCAGACCTCAGATCTCACCATCTTTCAGGGTCACTATTTACAGACTACGGCTTGCTTCCTGTTGAGATTATTTCCCATCATGCACCTGGTGCATACAACTTAAATAAACGTAGTCACAAGTCTCACAGGTCATAAATACATTATGTTAGTAAAAGTGAATAAATAGCATCAGGTTATGGACGTAACTCTGGTGCGGTCTCTCTCTCTCTCCCTTGCTCGCTCTCTGTCTCTCTATCTCGGCTCATACGGTTGTTTGCACCTTGTGATAATTACGGTGCCGTTTTTAAAGTAAATAAGATCGTTTTCTGATAAGACCAAAACACAAAGACCCAAAACAAGCCCTGGATATGGCAGACAGCCAGGAAAAGTATAAAGCGAACATATTCTAATATTTCATGGCCTTATTTAATGTTAAACTCATGTAGAAACACAGGGATGGCTGGATCAGCCCAGCTGAAGCCACAGCCGACATGCAGCTGACACGCAGCCTGTGCGAACACCTTGACGGCGCGAGCTAGAGCCATCACGCGATGCATTACTACAACAAATGATCGGGATGACGGGAGCCTCAACTCCAGCAAATCTGGAGGTTTTATTCAGATGCTGTTAACTGATCTGTGACAATCGCTGGAAAAGTCGTTCTGTGTCAGCAGGCAGAAGTCAAGGTGAAGACGATCCTTTGGTAAGCTTAAAATAATGGTTCACTTTCAGACTGACACGACTCCACTGACAGGAAATCAGGCTGCCTGAGCACCGCTGACACTCTGTGTCCTCCACTCGCTCTCACACACACTCGCCCTCACACACAAGCTCTCACACACACACTCGCTCTCACACACACACTCGCTCTCACACACACTCGCCCTCACACACAAGCTCTCACACACACACTCGCTCTCACACAACACTCACTCTCTCACACCCTCGATCTCACACACACACGAGCTCTGTCACACACTCGCTCTCTCACACCCTCGATCTCACACACACAAGCTCTCACACACACACAAGCTCTGTCACACACGAGCTCTCATACACGAGCTCTCTCACACACTCGCTCTCACACACACACTAGTTCTCTCACACACTCGCTCTCTCACACACTCGCTCTCTCACACACACTAGTTCTCTCACACACTCGCTCTCTCACACACTCGCTCTCTCTCACACACTCGCTCTCTCACACACACTAGTTCTCTCACACACTCGCTCTCTCACACACTCGCTCTCACACACACTCGCTCTCACATACACACACAAGCTCTCTCACACACTCGCTCTCTCACACACTCGCTCTCACACACACTCGCTCTCACATACACACACAAGCTCTCTCACACACTCGCTCTCACACACACTCGATCTCACACACACACTCGCTCTCACACACACACTAGTTCTCTCACACACTCGCTCTCACACACACACACACACACTCGCTCTCTCACACACTTTCTCTCACACATTCGCTCTTACACACTCGCTCTCTCACACACTCGCTCTCTCACACACTCGCTCTCTCACACTCGCCCTCTCACACTCGCCCTAGCACACTCACTCTCTCACACACTCGCTCTTACACACTCGCTCTCACACACACTCGCTCTCTCACACACTCGCTCTCTCACACTTGTTCTCACACACACTCACTCTCTCACACACTCGCTCTCTCACACTCGTTCTCACACACACTTGCTCTCTCACAGTCGCTTTCTCACACACTTGCTCTCTCACACTCGCTCTCTTACACACTCGCTCTCTCACACACTCGCTCTCTCTCACACTCGCTCTCTCACACACACGAGCTCTGTCACACACGAGCTCTCACACACGAGCTCTCTCTCACACACGAGCTCTCACACACACACTAGTTCTCTCACACACGAGCTCTCTCACACACGAGCTCTCACACACACACTAGTTCTCTCACACACGAGCTCTCACACACGAGCTCTCTCACACACGAGCTCTCACACACACACTAGTTCTCTCACACACGAGCTCTCACACACGAGCTCTCTCACACACGAGCTCTCACACACACACTAGTTCTCTCACACACGAGCTCTCACACACACGAGCTCTCACATACACAAGCTCCCACACACACACTCACTCTCACACACACTCGATCTCACACACACTCGATCTCACTCACACAAGCTCTCTCACACACTCGATCTCACACACACAAGCTCTCTCACACACTCGATCTCACACACACAAGCTCTCTCACACACTCGATCTCACACACACACACTAGTTCTCTCACACACACTCGCTCTCTCACACACTCGCTCTCACACACACTCGCTCTCTCACACTCGCCCTCTCACACTCGCTCTCACACACACTCATTCTCACACACTCGCTCTCTCACACTCGCCCTAGCACACTCACTCTCTCACACACTCGCTCTGTCACACTCGTTCTCACACACACTTGCTCTCTCACACTCGTTCTCACACACACTTGCTCTCTCACAGTCGCTTTCTCACACACTTGCTCTCTCACACTCGCTCTCTCACACACACGAGCTCTCTCTCACACACGAGCTCTCACACACACACTAGTTCTCTCACACACGAGCTCTCTCACACACGAGCTCTCTCACACACGAGCTCTCACACGCACTCGCTCTCACATACACAAGTTCTCACACACACACACACACACAAGCTCTCTCACACACGAGCTCTCACACGCACTCGATCTCACACACACTCGATCTCACACATACACAATCTCTCTCACACACTCGCTCTGTCACACTCGTTCTCACACACACTTGCTCTCTCACACTCGTTCTCACACACACTTGCTCTCTCACAGTCGCTTTCTCACACACTTGCTCTCTCACACTCGCTCTCTCACACACACGAGCTCTCTCTCACACACGAGCTCTCACACACACACTAGTTCTCTCACACACAAGCTCTCTCACACACAAGCTCTCTCACACACGAGCTCTCACACGCACTCGCTCTCACATACACAAGTTCTCACACACACACACACACACAAGCTCTCTCACACACGAGCTCTCACACGCACTCGATCTCACACACACTCGATCTCACACATACACAATCTCTCTCACACACTCGCTCTCACACACACACTAGTTCTCTCACACACTCGCTCTCACACACACAAGCTGTCACACACACTCACTCTCACACACACTCGCTCTCTCACACACTCGCTCTCTCACACACAAGCTCTCACACACACACTCGCTCTCACACACACTCGCTCTCACACACACAAGCTCTCTCTCACACACTCGCTCTCAAACACACTCGCTCTCAAACACACTCGCTCTCAAACACACTCTCGCTCTCAAACACACTCGCTCTCACACACACTCGCTCTCACACACACAAGCTCTCTCTCACATACTCACTCTCACACACACTCGCTCTCTCACACACTCGCTCTCTCACACACAAGCTCTCACACACACACTCGCTCTCACACACACTCGCTCTCAAACACACTCTCGCTCTCAAACACACTCGCCCTCACACACACACTCACTCTCTCACACACGAGCTCTCACACACACACTCGCCCTCACACACACACAAGCTCTCTCACACACGAGCTCACACACACACTAGTTCTCTCACACACTCGCTCTCTCACACTCGCCCTAGCACACTCACTCTCTCACACACTCGCTCTGTCACACTCGTTCTCACACACACTTGTTCTCTCACAGTCGCTTTCTCACACACACTCGCTCTCTCACACTCGCCCTCTCACACTCGCTCTCACACACACTCATTCTCACACACTCGCTCTCTCACACTCGCCCTAGCACACTCACTCTCTCACACACTCGCTCTCTCACACTCGTTCTCACACACTCGCTCTCTCACACTCGTTCTCACACACTCGCTCTCTCACACTCGCCCTCTCACACTCGCTCTCACACACACTCATTCTCACACACTCGCTCTCTCACACTCGCCCTAGCACACTCACTCTCTCACACACTTGCTCTCTCACACTCATTCTCACACACTCGCTCTCTCACACTCGTTTTCACACACTTGCTCTCTCACACTCGCTCTCTCACACAATCGCTCTCTCACACTCGTTCTCACACACTAGCTCTCTCACACTCATTCTCACACCTGCTCTCACACACACACTGCCTGGGAACAGCAGAGGAGTGAAATGAGTGACGCTGCAGGTTCAGGTTCTGCAGCTTCTTACATCATTTCAAATATACAATGTTACAATTTCATTTAGCAGATGCTTTTACAGGAGTTAATACAAGAGTTAATACAACAAAAGCAACGATCAGACGACGAATATATTTATCAGTTAATGCGTGCGTGTGTCAGTGGTGTGTGTGTGTGTGTCTGTCCATCTTATAAACCTGATCTCTGTGACAGACGCCCTGTGGAGCATTAATTTCTCCTCTTTGCGTTTACAAGCATCAGACTGAGTTCGCACTGTGTCAATGAGTTTCATGAGGTCTTAAAGTGACGGTACGTTAATGTGACTTTGTGTCGTAAACAAACTGTGAGAGTGACTTTCCCAAACACTGAGAGAAACCTCAGCGCAGCTTTAAACATCGCTCAAGAATTTCTTATTAAAGTCTGTCTTTGTCACTCTGCTAATCCTTATGGTCCCTGCTCCTCCTCCTCCTCCTTCTCACCTCCTCCTCCCTCTCTCCGGCTCCCAGCTAAACCCTTCATCCCTCCCTGTGTTGTTATTTCGGAGTACGCTGCTCCTGCCGGCCTAATGAAGTGTGCGCAGCGCTGTGGCCACTGGATCGCATTTATCATTGACTTTGAGTTTACAGAGCTCTGAATAATTTATTATGTATGAAGAGGGCTTTAGAGTCTATCACAGGCTGATAATGTATTCCTCCTTGAAGCCTTCCCTGAATCCTGATGAAGCCAGCGGAGCGTCTGCACACACACACACACACACACACACAGTGATGTTATATAGTATGAGAGATGTTGGGAAACAGATGCATGCCCTGATTCCGTCCTCGTTGCTTCAGGGTAAATCTGTTTTTGTCTCATTGATCTGAAAGAGTTTGACGGATAAAAACATGCGAGAGACAAAGTTCAGCTCAGAAGTTCTCACTGTGTTCCTATCAGAGCGGAAAAACAGGTTAGTTGAAGATACTTTCTCTTTCTGAAGGTGTGTCGTGGGATTCTTCAGGAAGTTTTTTCACACCTGCCTTCAAACATCTTTCACCACTAAGCTGTCTTTAGTCCAGCAGACTGCTCTGTTCCTGTCAAACCTAAACCAATGTTGTGGTATTATTTTGGCCCAAACCGATCTGTTCTGAAACCTTTTATATCACACTGGGAAATATGGACACTCAGGAAGTGCTAACATATTCATGTTTTAAATGGACTAAATCATGTCCAACAAACATCTTCTCTGATGGGAGCTCTGTGTTCTCATATCAGTGTAGTAGACCTAAATATGTTTATTTTAGGACAGACCAGGATCCTTAACAGCCGTCAGAGGTTTATCCCACAGGATCCGTGTCTGGCGCGTTTCGTCTTTGCTGCGGTTCCGGTCTGTCAGGCGGTGGGAGAAATCACGCGATAACATCAATGTTAAACAGAGCAACACGCAAACAACAGTCCAGTTCGCACCTCCGAGGTTGATTATCTGCTCATCTGGAGATCATTCCGGGATTTTTGTGCTTCTACCGTGGCTGAGTACACTACTTAATTACAAGTATGTTGTTGTTATCAAAACAGAAAAAACGTGAGTCTGTACCGGTCTGTACATGGTGTTTTAGATTGAAATGACTGGATGCTATGTGCTGTTTTCGTGTCTGACTTCCTGTTTGGAACGATCTGCTCTGTTCAGCTTGACGCGTGCTTGAAGCGGCCTCCATCAAAAATAGACCCGGCGTGTATCTTTAGTGGAGCAGAGCGGAGAGACACTTCTGGGACGCGCCAGAGACGATCCGCGGCGCGTGCTGTGGAATCACGAGCATTGACTTGAATGGGCGCGATCGAGTCCGGAGGTCGCGGCGCACATGGAACGCGCCGGAGATGGAGCCTGTGAAATTTGAGGGTCAGTCCTGCACACCTCACCTATCCAGGTGAACAAGTATGAGTGATCATGATGAGGTTTTTAAGGCCATATCTTACTACTGTGGCCGACAAGTGCAAACACGTTGCAACAGCCCAAACGGTTTCCATCAGGAGAAACAGGCTGCTAGTTCAGAAACACGTGCAAAAGTCTGCAAAAGATGACACCTGCTGTAAGGATTCATCATTTATTCCAACACTGACATGAGCAGACTCAGGACACACATCTGTGAACTGATGATGTTCAGCTCTTTGTTTGACTGACTGATGCACAAACTCTGAGTTTAACACAGCAACACAACGCTCCGTCGGTCGGCTGTGGAAGCGGTGACGTCACATCACACTCACTGATCCCATTCAGGATCAATCAGCATCATAATTAAACTACGTGCTGAGTTCACTGACACATCTCTGGGAAGATGCCCAGCAGCTAACTGTCACGCTGCTGCCACCACCTCCTACATCACCTCCTCCATCACTACCTCCTCCACCCCTACCACACCAGCCTGTGTCAGTGTGTGATCAGTTGAGCTCTGCAGACAGATGTCTGAGGTC
Organism: Semicossyphus pulcher; assembly: GCF_022749685.1. Lineage (NCBI taxonomy): Eukaryota > Metazoa > Chordata > Actinopteri > Labriformes > Labridae > Semicossyphus > Semicossyphus pulcher. The sequence goes on along the minus strand of NW_027211693.1, from coordinate 28,619,065 downwards.
AAAGCCTTCACAGACATTGTTTAAACAAACAGACAAAGAGCTCTCATGAGTACTGTCTGACCTGGAGCTCCTCCTGAAACTGACAGACAGAACAGAGGAATAACACAAGAGCTGCCAAGTTTCCAAATGTCTTGTTACAGATCCAAAATCCTGTTTCAAGTGAACCTTTATGTTGGTGAGGATGATGGATGAGTCCGGCTCGTGAATCCTCCCTGTCCGCTTCAGAAGCGACTTTAAAGGCAGCTACATCCTGTTGGCTGTTGGGGGGGTTGGTTTCTCTTTGGTTTGCTGCTGTGGCTCAGTGGTAATCGTCTTTCAACTGTAAGGTTGGCGGTTCGATCTCTGGTTACTGCAGTCAAAGTGTCCTTGGGCAACACATTGACCCCAGAGTCGCTCCTGAAGGCAGAGCCATGAGCGTGTTCAAGGTTACAGACTGTTTGTAGAAGTATCTAAACGTGCACTGAACGGGAGGAACACTGATCACAGCAGAGCAAGAAACTGTGAAAGACTTCTTTGTCTTCTCCTCTTCTTCCTCCTTTTGTTTTCCCTCCTACTCTTCCTCCTGGTCCTTCTCCTCCTCCTTCTCTCCTTCTCTCCCTCCTCCTCCTCTCTTTCCTCCTTCTGTTTTTCCTCCTCTTCTTCCTGCCCCTCCTCCTTCTCTCCCTCCTCCTCCTCTCTTTCCTCCTTCTGTTTTTCCTCATCTTCTTCCTGCCCCTCCTCCTTCTCTCCCTCCTCCTCCTCCTCTTCCTCCTTCTGTTTTTCCTCCTCCTCTTACCTGCCCCTTCTCCTCCTCCTTTTCTCCCTCCTCCTCCTCCTCTTCCCCCTTCTGTTTTTCCTCATCTTCTTCCTCCTCCTTCTGTTTTCCCTCCTCCTCCTCCTGGTGAGACCAGGTGCTGAGATTTAACCCTTTGTGACCCCGCAGGTCCTGCAGGTGTTTGATGGATGCCGCTGTGAGAGGGGGACTACAGGAAATTCAGAGCATCATCACAGCTGACCTGAGCACTACAAAGACTCCATCAGCGGACACACAGGAGGAGACAGACGGAGGAGACAGACGGAGGGACACTGAGAAGGAGCACAGAGCAGAGGGGAACATATTCACTGTGTGGTCAGATTAAACATCCCATTGTCACTGTGTTATAGGAAGCAGCAGGAGGGGTGAATTAATCTGATGAATGTTTCCAAGCTTTGAAGTGAAACACACAGAATGTTATCAGGTTTGAAGTGTGCCTCACCTGTACTGTTAAACTTTCACCTGACCTCAGAGATGAAAGCGAAACTCTAAAGTGTGTTCAAAGCTCTTTAGCAGTGAGCGTTTGTGTGGCAGGACGAGGCATTACTGAAAACATGTCTGAGGTGTGTTCTGTGTCGCTCTTCTGGTTTAGCACCAGTCACATGATATAAACGTCATCACCCCGCCCGCTCGCTCAGGTAAATGTTCCTGACTATTACCTGCTGCCTTCACGCCTCGGCTGCACCCCCGACCTCATGTGGACATTTTACCAGGAGGCTGCAGGAAAAAGTCAGCATGAAGTCGGGGTGAAACATTCGCCTGCGTTCACTCATGCAGCCCAGCCGGACAATGTGGGGACATTTTCAGGAGTGCAGTACAGGTGTGAGAGGGGGGCTTTACACTCACAGAGACCACTTCTCTGAAGTCTCTTCATTAGCAGTGACAGAAGGCCTCTGCAGCCTCTCCTGCTGAACACATATCACTGCTAATGAGAGAGATGATGCTCCATGTGTCTGAAATACCTCAGAGATTATTTCTCTGTGTCACCTGCAGGCAGTGAACACCTCAGAGTCTCACAGAATGAACCAGTCTGATCAAACACTATGATTAACAACACAGTGAAGCATTGAGTTTGTTTGTTCAGAGGATGTTTGGCAGACTTTACATTCTTCCTCCTCCTCCTCCTCTTGTTCTTCTTCTTTTTCTTCTTTTGCTGTAGATTGCACTGAGGCTTCTGTCCTGTGTGGAGCTGCTGTAAATGTGTCTGATGTACGCTCAGCAGGTGAGACTCACCTTCATGGCTCGGTCTCAGGAGAGGCAGACAGCTGGGTGTTTGTAGCCTGATGGAGACACTGTGTGATGGAAGATGCACTTAGTGCTGTGTGAGCATGTTTATCGAGCTGTAATAAAGGGACCTGCAGCCGTGCTGAGTGTGTTCCTATGATTGAGAGTCTGCTCTGTAACAATACATAGCTCAGTGTGTGTGTGTGTGTGTGTGATGAGGCCTCTGATGGGGATGTGATGACGGCCAGCAGGTTGCAACACATTCTCATACAACGGTTCGCATTATATCTTACGAAAAGTTATGCACAATTGTTCATGCAGAATCCTGGTCAGCAACACAAGCGATCAGTGCGCCTGCGCAAGCCCCTGCAGTACAGGACGTCAGCCTCTCTGCGCCTCAGGTAAGATCTCTCAGGCTCTGATCAGACAGAGTGCATTCTGCAGGCTGTAAAAGGCGCACCGCACTGCCTTTTCTGTTGAAGCCTACGGTTACAAAAAGAGCAACCACCGACTCATTAGCTGTCATTAACCTAACTGTTGTTTTGCATTAAAAATGGTGCACATGCTATGGCTTTGATGGAGGGTGAGAGGCTGTTCCCAAATACATTCAACACAGGGAAACAGAGATTCATGTGGGTACATGAGAGCCTCAGAAAGAGGAAAGATCACGTGGGGGAAAAGTGGAACTAACTATCCAGGGTCCTCAGTTATAACTGTCATAAGTTTACTAAAATTGTCTGAATAAATAAACAAACATTCAGAATTCCTTTCATGATGAAATGTGGAGTCTCTCTCACCCCTGCTAAATGCGCAAATGGTTTAGTCCGCCCTGTGCCAGTCGACTGGATTGATCTGTCAGCAGTCCGTCGAGAGAGCCCGGTGAGTGATGCAGGCTGCAGCGCCATGTCGCCCCCAAAGAAAGCAAAGTCAGGGTTTCAAAAAAGAAAAGAAAGAAAGGAGCAAGAAAGAGAGCTGAGGGAAAACAGCTGATACCAGCTATTTAGATTCCGACAGTCAGCCAGCAGGAGTCTAGATTATATTTGCATTTTATGTAAAAGTTTATCATATTCAGAAATTACTCAGCATCATAGGTACAATCTAATCTCTCAATCTCAGGTGCTCTTTCCACGTCAACTACAAACAGATTACTGAGCTGTTCTAATTTAAATTTTTGAGCTACAATGTCGGAAAATCGCCGTGTGAACCCTGCCAGGTCCGCTCAGTTCAGTTGTGAACACAGCGGTGCAGACATGGTTTGTCTGCCAGCATGAACCTGTACCTGAGTTTCCCACAGGGAGGTCCGTCCCTGAAGCGTGTTGACGATCACTTGTGTGGAAAAGTATAAAGTTTAAATAGCTTTTTGTGATTAACAGATGACGAGATCCATTCACTTAAAGGATTTACTTCACAGTGTGATGACATGACATGCAGTCTAGCAGCATGAAAATGGCTTGCAGTGCCAGATTTGCACTCAGACAAGCAGGCAGAGGTGCAGTTAATGGATACCAAAATTGTGCTGTGCCAACAGACTTTTTCTGACACCCCCCCAGCAAAGTCGCTTGTCTCTTGCAGGTGTTATTCATGAGGTCTTACCTGTATGCTTTGGTGGACTGCTGGACTGTGGGGGAGATGATGTCGAGGGTAGGGGAGTTGGTCCAGGAGGTGAAGAGAGAATAAAGAGAAAATGATTGCTCATTTGCAACATCGTGAAACGGACAAAAGGGATTTCACACTTTTGTCAGTTTGGACTTGTTGATGCTTCCAGCAACTTACCAAAGATATAACCGGGTGGAGCGGTTGTTGTCCGGCAATATCAACACCGTGAAATAGAATAAAGAATCCTGTTGTATAATTACGTGGATACGGGTAAGAGCAGGTGAAAAAATGGCTACTGTAGGCAGTAAATCAGTTATGTATTGGAATAACATGTAGACTAAATGGTGGAAATAACTAGCCTAAGCTACACGCAGTGTTTTCCCTTGTGCAACGCTGCAACCTCAGAATAATGCTTCAATCAATTAATCAATCAATCAATTTTTTTTTATACTCGAGAGATCATTGAGGGGCAATGATATTGAGTCCATTACAGAAGCAGTTTACAGACAACAAAGCGTTAAAAGAACCAGATGAGAGATGATAAAAGGTCATTTAAATCAGTGAACGAGGGATTTTGACACAAAGATAAGACAGACTAAAATACAGGTGTGTAGGATAAACCCTAAAATGTACTAAAATAATTAAGTATGTTGATAATTAAAATTGGAAAAAGTAAAATAAATAAAACACATTTATGTAAAGCAACTACAAACGGAGGTTGGGAGGTTTAAAAGCAGATTTCTAAAATGTCCAAAAGGTAAAAATATGTTAAGTTCAAGGAGCTGTTGTGGTCGGAGTGGTTGTTCCAGGAGTCAGGCGCACTTTGACTCAAAGCAGTCTTTCTAAGTCCTGACCGAACTCGAGGAACGTGAAGCAGTAACCGGTTTGTAGAGCGTGCGTGATAAAACACAACCGAGAAATGAATAAGTTCTGTGAGGTGAGATGGTAAGTTTCCAATTAAAGCTTTATAGACAAAAAGGTGGAAATGAAAGTCACGTCTCTCCTGCATAACAAGGTTGGATGGTCGCATCCAACCTTGTTATACAGGACACAGTGATGAGTATCATAAGCATCACCGGTAATGAATCTCAGTGCAGAGTGATGTTTGAGGGTTGAGCAGGGTGCATGCCTGTAGATGACATCACCATCACCCAAGACTGACCGAAAAACTGCCTCCAACCTGTTTCCTACAAACAATGGAAAATCTATTTCTGTAGAAGAAGCCGAGTTTTTGCCCAAGGCGGCCTAAAAGATTATTTATCTGTATTTATCTAAGTGTTTGTTGGCTTCAGTAAAGGTAAATAAATATGTACTTTATGATTGACTGAACATGATGTCGTCACCTGTCCCCCAGGTGATTAGGTGAAGCTCTGCCTCCTCTCTGTGTGAATCACTTCCTCTGTTCGCCCGTTTGAATAATTCACCCTCTGTAATGATGGTGACAGGATGAAACATGAACCTGTTTCATTAAACATGTAAAGTACAGCCGTTTAAAGGAGCCTTTTTCATTTAGAGTGCTTTGTGCTGTCGTGTCAGGAAATATGGAGCATTACATCTCTGAGACAGATTTCAGGGAGGTGTGAACTGCTTCCTGTTTCACTCATTATGAGCTGAAGGAGCCTCACACGGTAAAGAAAAGGAGGTTTCATGTTCTGATGAGCTGCCGGCACCTTGTGGTAGAAGTTTAACCTTTAAAATAAATTGAGGAGAATTTAAATTTGACATTAAATCCAAAATCAAAGTCTGTTTGAGACGAATGTGAACACTGAGCTTTAACTGTGGCTCATATGAAGCACAGGACAGGAAACAAGCTCAGCAGTGTGTGGAGTTCACAAGCAAGGACCACGCCACAACAATATGCGTTTGTAAGTTTTGGAATTATAAATGATGAGACAAATTTCTGTGAAGGTGATGGGCATGTCTTCTGTGAGGCTGGTCTGGGAGGATACGCTGAAGGCCAGGCAGAGGGAGACTCAGGTATAATCTACCCGAGCTGATTTCGGCCCAGACTGTACCTAGAGTTGGACAGAGACATGAGAGAAGGATGCTTGAAGTTGAATAGGAAGGGATGAGGAAGGAGGGTAGATGGATGAGAGGAAGGGAAGGTGTGTGGAAGAATCTGAGACAAACAGAGTTGAGTGGGATGATTGGTATAAGTAGGCTTGTCAGATGATTGTAGGTGTGGTTTTAGGCGTGGTCCTGCTCCCGAAGTTAATACATTAACTTCATGTGTTCTTTATTCATTAGTGATCCGTGAGGACGATGAATACAAAGCAATACAATGGGAAATATCTAAGGACAGACAGAAACATTTCAAACCACATCCTGACTGAAAACAACATGTGTCTGATAGAGAGATTTTAGAGCTAACTTGCAGTGAACATGTGAAGTTGTGCAAATTAAGAGGAAAAAAATAGAATAATAAATCATGATTCAGCTTTATTGGTCAGGTGTGTGTTCACATACAAAGTGTTTGACTCTTTGCTCTCAGTCTACAGACACACAACAACAGAGCGCTACAGGGAATACACACAATAAGAACATTAAACAATGATTTACATTTGACCAATGTTTACAGGTTTACAGATATCAGTAAGGAATAACACCTGCAGACTGAGGCAGCGGTGAGGCAGGCAAAGGAAGCTGAAATAAATATGAAAGATATCCTGGCCTTCCTCCTCTGGCTACCTGCTCGTTTTAGGATTGATCTTAAGATGTTTTATTGTTTGTCTTTAAATCTTTAAACAGGTCAGGACCTCCGTACATCTCTGACCTCCAGCTTTTTGAGGTCCTCTGATCAGCTGCTTCTTGTCGTCCTGAAGACAGGGCTGAAAACCAGGGCTTTTTATGTTTGATCTATTTTACTGTGGTTTTATTTCTTTATCTCTGCGCAGCACTTTGGTACACTCAGGCAAGTGTATTTTTAGAGCACCATTCGTACACAGAGTAATC